>NC_056686.1:24457500-25823333 GCF_018350215.1 Panthera leo
GAAGCATGTACCCATACTCCAAACCTTGTTAAGGCTGAATAACATTCCATTGTATGCATATTCCATTTTCCCCTTGGTGGATATTTGGGTTTCCACCTTGTAGCTATTCTGAATAATGCTGCTATAAACATTTGTATACAGATTTCTGTGGGGACATATGTTTTTATTTCTCTCGGATACATACCTAGGCGTGGGATTGCAGGGTCCCATGGTAACCCTATGTTTCATCATTTGAGGAACTGCCAGACTGCTTTCCAAAATGGCTGCATCATTTCACATTCCCACATTAGTGTCTGAAGGTTCTGATTTCTCCACATCCTGGCCAACACTTGTGTGGTGTGTGTGTGTGTGTGTGTGTGTGTGTGTGTGTGTGTATTGTAGCGATCCTAGTGGATGTGAAGTGGTATCTCACTGTGATTTTGATTTGCATTTCCCTAATGGCCAATGATGTTAAACATATCTTTATGTGCTTGTTACTATTTGTCTTAATTTATTTCTTATTCTATGAATCTTATTTATCTTAGCTATTATCTTATTTAATCCTCTTAACAGACTTCCTTAGAGCCTCTTAACAGTCAATATCCTCATTTTACAAAGAAGAAACTGATGTGTAAGTCACACAGTCACTGGTAGACCTATAATCATGTCACTCTTCTTAAAATCCTTCAAAAGTGCCCCGAACCTGCAAAAGTGGAGGCGCTTCAGGATCTGGTGCTTACATGCTTTTCTCTTTTTATCTTCCACTATCCCTCCACAGGCCTTAAGTCTGTAGCCACAGCAACATTTTTATCATCCCCAAAGAAGGCATGCTGTTGAATACCTGCCTGTGCCTTTGCCCTTGGTGCTGTATCTGGAATGTCCTTTGTGTCCTCTTTTTCATGAATGAACTTTTACTCCTCCTCCAAATAATAAAGAAAGTACAAAATATAAAGAAAAATAAACAAATTAACCTGCACTTACCTCTGAAAACCTTCAGGGCTGGTGTGAGAGAGACAAGAGAGAGGAGGGTTATTGTGGAGGATGACTTTCACTATCACTGACGGAATCACTGCTATCTATTGGCTCAATGGAATCTTTTTCTTTTCACGCACCTTTAACAAGGAACCTATCCAGTGACACTTGCTTTTGCCTCCGCTTGAGGATTTCACAGAAATGTGACATTGCGTCGTCTTTAAACGGATTCATCACTGCCACTGCTACTGCCTTATTCAGGTCGTGCTTTCCTACAAAATTTTGCACTGTTTCCCACGTTTTACACATCTCCCTAATCTCATTTGAAGTGAGGGATTCCTCCTCCTTTTTCTCCTCCTCTTCTGCAGAGGAGATGCAGCCGTAGACATCAAATCTTGCAATTTTGGCCACTCACATGCCTCGTGAGTGTGATTTCCTCAGTGATTTCCTTCTTCACTTCCACCATAATCATCTCCTTCTTCTCACCGCCTTTCTTTTCACCCTTCTGCATGGGGGCCATTGTATACGCTCACACGGATGCTGACTACAGTACACTATTAATAAACTCTTGTCATCTACTGTATTTAATGTAACTGGCAATAAGGCAGCAGAGGAGAGGGTCTATATCGGCAGGCAGCCTGACCTAGAATGAAGCAAAGCATTCCTCAGCTTACTTTTGTATGGAAAAGCAGAGGACTGTTGTCCAGAGGTGCTTTGAAGTGACAAAAAGTACACTAGTGCCTGTTGTGGACACCTCCCAACGTTCTGAAAAATCCCTGATTGCTGTCAAACACTGCGGCCTGAGACCAATCATCTGAGCATGGGAGATGATCACCCACAATCCCACAGTGAGAGAGAGAGAGTGCGCAAGAGAGAGATGAGAACCATTGATTCGGTTGTGATCATGGGATGTTCAGCGTCAGGTACTGCTTGTATTGCAAGACATCGCTCGCTTATCAAGTTAACATTTATTAGAAATGTTTGTTCATCTTGCAGAACACCAGCAGAACAAGTTACTCGCAATCCAAGGTTTTATGGTATTTTTTCCATTGTGTTGTGACTTTATTTAAAAGTTTCTGTCTTGGGGTGCCTGGGTGGCTCAGTCGGTTGAGCGTCCGACTTTGGCTCAGGTCATGATCTCACAGCTTGTGAGTTAGAGCCCCACGTCGGGCTCTGTGCTGACAGCTTGGAGCCTGGAGCCTGGAGCCTGCTTTGGATTCTGGGTCTCCCTCTCTCTCTGCCCCTCCCCCGCTCAATGCTCTGTCTTGCTCTGTCTCAAAAATAAATACAAACATTAAAAAAAAAATGTAAGGGGCACCTGGGTGGCTCAGTCGGTTAAGCGTCCAACTTCGGCTCAGGTCATGATCTCGCAGTCTGTGAATTCGAGCCCCGCGTCGGGCTCTGTGCGGACAGCTGGGAGCCTGGAGCCTGCTTCAGATTCTGTGCCTCCCTCTCTCTTTGCCCCAACCCACTCGCATTCTGTCTCTGTCTCTCTCAAAAATAAATAAACATGAAAAAAAGTTTCTTTCTTCCTCGCTGTCTCTCTCTTTCTCTGACTCTCTGTCTCCATAGATAGTGTGGTGTTCCAGAGCACTGACCTTTGATGTGTCATCATCTTTGTACTCCCAGAGTCAGAGAGAGACTGCCAAAGAGTTGGTGCTCAATAAATATGTATTGAATAAATACATTTATCCTTTCGGTTTGAGGATCTTTCCTTCTCATAAAAATAGAATAAAAGAGTTTTGCTTTAAGAAAATTAGAGAAGAAAGCATATAGAGCTATGTGGAGTTCAGAACAGGGTGAAAGTATTCAATCAAAGGTTGAAGTTGCTCTCTTTCCATTTTTTTTTTTTTTTTCCCCTAACCCGTCAGAAAGTCTCCACTGCTGTTGAATCCTTCCTTGGATCTCAGCAGCATCTGAACCATCGAGGGTACAGCAAATACCTTTGTGTCTGCTTCAGTTCCCTCTGTCTCACTGGTTCTGTTGGATAAGGTGCAACATAAGGTTTTTATGGTTCCAGGATATTTGGGAGAAGCTTTATTTCAAGATCTACATCTACAATGTAGTTTCCATCAACAGAAGATACCAGCAAACCAAAAAAAAAAAAAAAAAAAAAAGGTGGGGAGGGGGATGCCTGAGTGGTTCAGTCAGTTGAGCATGGGACTCTTGATTTTGGCTCAGGTCATGATCCTGGCAGTGTTGTGGAATCGAGCACTGCATCAAGCCCTGCTCGGGGCTTCACACTAAGCGTGGGACCCTGCTTAAGATTATCTATCTTTTGGGGTGCCTGGGGGACTCAGTCGGCTAAGCATCCAACTTCAGCTCAGGTCATGATCTCACAGTCCGCGAGTTCGAGCCCCACGTGGGGCTCTGTGCTGACAGCTCAGAGCCTGGAGCCTGCTTCGGCTTCTGTGTCTCCCTCTCTCTCTCCCCTCTCCCCCACTCGCACACACACACTCTCTCTCTCTCTGAAAAAAAGAAAAAAAGAAGATACTAGCAAACCAAACAAGGCCATAATTTTATCTAAGGCCTTTTTTTTTTTTATTTTTTAAGACTTTCTTAATATATACATTAAAATAGTATCCTAAGCCTAAACACTAAAATTAGAAAAAAAAAATTTTAATGTTTATTTTCAAGAGAGAGAGAGACAGTTTGAGTGGGCGAGGGGTAGAGAGAGGGAGACACAGAATCCGAAACAGGCTCCAGGCTCTGAGCTGTCAGCACGGAGCCCGACACGGGGCTCGAACCCACGAACTATGAGATCATGACCTAAGCCAAAGTCAGACGCTTAACTGACTGAGCCACCCAGGTGCCCCTAAACACTAAAATTTTAACTTTCAGATTGTAAATCTTATGGAGAGTATAGATCCTATTCTCATGAAATCTCTGTAATAGTTTAAAAATCAAAATAACAAAACAAGCTCAGTGTTAACAAATGTATGGGTATGAAGATGTGAGATATACATGTAGATATAGATATAGATACAGATACGTAAAATGGAATAACATTCAGCCATGAAAAAGAAAGAAATCCTGTCATTTGCAACAGCATGGATGGACCCAGAGGGCATTAATTGTAAGTAAAATAAGCCAGATAGAGAAAGACTAATGCTACATGTTATCACTTAAAGTTTTTTTTTTTTTAATGTTTATTTATTTTTGAGAGAGAGAGTGAGACAGAGTGTGAGTGGGGGATGGTCAGAGAGAGGGAGACACAGAATCGGAAGCAGGCTCTAGGCTCTGAGCTCTCGGCAGAGAGCCGACGCGGGGCTCGAACTCATGGACCATGAGATCATGACCTGAGCTGAAGTCAGATGCCCAACCGACTGAGCCATCCAGGCGCCCCTACATGTTATCCCTTAAATGTGGAATCTCAAAAAAAAAAAAAAAAAGTGAAACTTGTACAAATGGACTAGAAAAGTGGTTGTGAGGGGCTGGAGGGTGGAGAAGATAGGGAGAGGTTGGTAAGAGGGCAGGAACTTTCAGCTCTAAGGTGAATAAGGTCTGAAGATCTGTAGTGTAATGTGGTGACTATACTTGATAACGCTGTATTGCCTAATTGAAATTTGCTGTGACAGTAGAACTTAAATGTTCTCACCAAAGAGCAAAAACAAAAACAAAAACAAACCCCAACACCCCCCAAAATCAATGACAGATATGTGAGGTGACAGATTTGTTAATTAACTAGATGGAGGGAATCCTTTCACAGTGTATATGTATATGAAATCACCAGGGTGTAACTTTAAATATCTTAGTTTGTCAATGATCTGTTAACTGAAGCCGAAGAAAATCTGAATAGCAAACACCCAGGTTCCTAGAGCATAATTAATGAGGTAACATTAATTAATTAAAAATGGCAACAATTTTAATTAATTAAAAATGGCAACAATTTTAATTAATTAAAAATGGCAACAATTGTTTTTAAAGAATAGCTCTTCCTTAGGTCGAGGTCTACAACAGCTAGTTAGAGTAGCTTTAACTAGTTACCCAGAGGGGCGTCTGGGTGGCTCAGTCGGTGACTTCAGCTCAGGTCACGATCTCGCACTCCGTGAGTTCGAGCCCCGCGTCGGGTTCTGGGCTGATGGCTCAGAGCCTGGAGCCTGCTTCTGATTCTGTGTCTCCCTCTCTCTCTGCCCCTCCCCCGTTCATGCTCTGTCTCTCTCTGTCTCAAAAATAAATAAACGTTAAAAAAAAAAAATTAACTAGTTGCCCAGTGAGAATGGAGTTTTGCTATCTTCATGTACCCTGGGGTTTTGGGAAGATCACTTTCTTTGGGTACAAATATGATGGACTCAGTCACATTTTTTTCTGTGTCCACCTTTGTATAAGTTAGCATTTTACGGGCCACAAGAAAATGTATGGTAGGAAAATTATAAACTGTTTACTTTTTCAACTCAGTTAAAAAAGTGTTTTAAAGTGGTCTGCATAATTAATAATAGTGATTTTATTATTATTACTATAATCATAGCTAACATCTGCCAAGGGCTTGTTATTAGCCAGGCACTGTCGTAAGCACTTTACTTAGATGATCTTCTCATTTACTCTGTCCTGTAACTGTAGAAGGTATTATTATTATTATTCCATTTTATAGAATGAGAAACTGAGGCTCTAGGAAGTTAACTTCCTGTGTTATCTAGTTGTGTGTGGCAGAGCCAGAATTTGCACCTGGATAGTCTGATTCCAGAGCCTGTACCCCTGAGCACGCTACGCCGTACTGCTGCTCACAGACAGGACTATTTACCCTTCTGCTTAAATTTTGAGGCAAGCGATGTCCTAATATGCCATCTGGGCCCTTTTGCAGGAAAAAGACACCACACCAGTGTTTTAATTCGTTTACTAAAGGGAATTGAGTGCTTACAAAATCCCTGGAAAGCCGGGAGGAATGGGCTCCAGGCTGGGCCTGCAGAAATCATTCCCAGAACCAGACTGCCAACCAGGTCCCTTAGGGGAGGGCATCAGGAGGCCGCCACAGCACTGCTAAGTTCCAGATGACATTGCTAGCTGCAGTTCAAGGGTCAAGAAATTACTATCCCCAAACTGCCCCCAGCACCCACCAACTGGTGACGGTTGTCTCCACCCAACTTATGTCTAAACAGCCATGAGTGACGCTCTGGAGACTGGAAGACTGCTGCAGGAAAATCCAGTGTTTCCATAAATGTGCTTGCCAGCATTAATGCCTAAGCAGCAGAAAGATGGTCCCCACCTTGTTTCTGCCTTCCAAATCTCATAGAAGAACATCTGATGGATGGACCCTATTTCACATGGGGAAACAACTGTAAAGGAGTCTGGGAAATGTACTTTTTCATTTACCAAAAGGAAGTAATAAAGGATGCTGAAGGTTAATACACAAACTAATATCTGCTAGGGTAGGGGCATTTGGGTGGCTCAATCGGTAGAGCATGTGACTCTTGATATCAGGGTTGTGAGTTCAAGCCCCATGTTGGGCATATACATATATATATATCTGTTAGGGTAGAACGTGGTGGTTAGCCCTAAAAACGATATTTTATCCATATGTAAAAACTCTTTCGGGCACAGACTATATTCAGAAATCAGTGCTCTTTGGGGCGCCTGGGTGGCTGAGTCGGTTAAGCGTCCAACTTCGGCTCAGGTCGTGATCCCACGGTTTGTGAGTTCAAGCCCCACATCGGGCTCTGTGCTGACAGCTCAGGGCCTGGAGCCTGCCTCCGATTCTGTGTCTCCCTCTCTTTCTGCCTTTCCCCCGCTTGTGCTGTTTCTCTCTCTCTCTCTCTCTCTCAAAAATACATAAAGAATCTAAAAAAATTTTTTTTAAGAGAAAAAAAAGAAATCAGCGCTCTTTAAAAGCTACAGAATCAACTTTTGCTTTCCACCATACAGACCCAGTACTAGTTAGTGTGCTGTTAAGTACCTTTGTTGAAATAGTAAAGCTATCACAGGAAGTCCCTTTACTGAGTGTCCTCCTAGCTCACTGGACTGGGTGATAGATGAGCTTTTAGTGTAGGAAGGAGTTGTTTTCAAAAATTAATAATTTTGTTCCTCCAACTACAGTTTTCTCCTCAAAGATTTTTGTAAGCCTCGAGGCAGCAATGTTTTGAATGGTTTAAGTTGCCAGAATTCAGACCTCCTCATGAGTGGGTAGTTGACGTGCAATCGCTTTACTAATTTAAATATATTTGAATGGTTCTTCTTTCTCTGGTGGTGTTTTCAGGATACTCATTTAAAAATTATTTCAGGGGCGCCTGGGTGGCTCAGTCGGTTGAGCGTCCGACTTTGGCTCAGGTCATGATCTCGCAGCTTGTGAGTTCGAGCCCCGCATCGGGCTGTGTGCTGACAGCTCAGAGCCTGGAGCCTGCTTCGGATTCTGTGTCTCCCTCTCTCTGCCCCCCTTCCCTGCTCATGCTCTGTCTCTGTCTGTCTCAAAAATAAATAAAAATATTTAAAAAAAAAATTATTTCAGTTTGTTTCCTTCTTTCTACTGGCCTGTATTTTCTAAATTTTCTGTAATTATATAATACCTTTATAATCAGAAAAAAAAAAAAGACATATTACCTTAAAAAGTGATTCCATTACTTTAGGCAAAAATTTTTTGGCAAGAATTCTTAACTGATTGGTTTAGAAAGCATCAAATTCATTTTCCACTGCCTGTGGACACCAAGCCTGACACTCTCTTTGATTAACAAAACTTCATGGTCAATGAAAAACATAATCAAACCGATTAAAAAAAAATTTTTTTTTTTTTTGGTAATGAAAAAGGTTTGGAATAGAATAAAAACTGAACATTTTATAACATTGTTACAACTGATATTACAAATTACGGTACACTCAGGGAACCCCGCGGGGCAGGAAAAAAAAATTGTGTTACACTCTGGTATAATCTGGCAAATTGAGTAAGTTACAAAAGATCTGGTGACTGTAGCAGGGCTTTCTGAACATATTTTTTTCCCCCACTTCCCGCAACCATACAGTTTTCCAGAAATGTTGCGTTTTTCAAGTTGAATCTTTAAAGCTCTTCTGTGTGGTTTTCTTGCAAATCATATTAGGCCACTTGGAGGCAAAGGGTAACAAGACATGTGTTGCTGTTTTAGCATCTCATCTGCTGGCCTGCCTTTGAACAGCTGTTGTCTAAAGAAGTTTATTTTATTGTCACAGTTAAAAAGTGTGTCTGCTTTCAATTTGCCATGATGCATTTTAATATCAGAGCTCTCTTCTTGCAGATTTGAATATTAAGGTTTCCGTTAGAAATACAAATTTATTTATTTCCATTAATTAATCATCTGTGCCGATTATCTATTTTTACGTGCTCAAAAGTGATACCTGATAAGGGCTGCCATGTAATTTATTTCAATAAGTATCTTTTAAGGACCTTAGCAGATGTTTCTGTCTCTTATAATGTAAAAGTACATTGTAAATAGCTATTTGCTCTCTCTACAGGACAAACCTTCATATACAGAGTGTTTTTGACTTGGAACCTTCCCTTTTTTACTCCACTCAATTGACTTAGCAGGGTTTCAAGAGCAGCGTTCATAAATTTGCAGGTATGAACAATTTTAATTCTTGATACTGTATCTAACTTAAATATATAGACAGAAAGTAGAATTTCGTAACTATAGATTTTATATATCAGAGGATGGATTTATTGCTTGAAAAGTCACTGTATAAAACATTCAGCATTCTGATTTTCTTGGCCGGGTCTCCCTGTTCACTTATTGCTAAATTTTTAATCCATTGCCTCTCTTGTGTATGTATACCTTCCATTCTGCCTTAATCAAAGATTCATATTATATTAGAGCTGGAGATTATGTAGGCCCATCCCCTCAATTTGCAGAGAAGGAAATGAAGCCTAGAAAGGCGAAGGTAGAGTCCACGGACACAGAGCCAATTGAGTAGTAGAGCTAGTGTCAGATCTCTCAGCTCTTCCCCCGACACTTGGGCAGGAGTATAGCTCAGAAACTACATCCCGCAGCTTTGGAGTCACTGTCTGGGTTAATACCCTTTTCTGTGGGGAGAATAATACCACCTACCTGATGGGTTGTTGTGTGTGAGAATTAAAGAAGACAATATATTGTGCTTCTGCTATTATTGTCTGTGGCCCTTTTTACTTCCCGTTGGGTTGACCCCTTCACTGCTTCTTGAAACTCCACACCTTGGCTCACGGTTGCAATGCTGTCCTGATTTTCCCTGTAATTCTCTGTGACACTGGCTTCTCTTCCCCATCTTACTCCACAGACGAGGGCAGCCCTCCAGGCTCTCATCTCAGCCCATGTTTCCTGTGAGCCCCTCCATCCCTGTTTGCCGAGATCTTCCACTTCTCTGTCTTCAAGTCTGACTTACCCCCTGAGCTTCAGATCGGCATTTCCAGTGGCCCCATGGCCGTCACTTCCCGATTTCCCATTCACCTCAAACATGATGAACTTAAAACCAAAGCCATTCCTTTTCCCGTAAATAAGTTCTTCGTCCTGACTTCCTAATTTCTGTTAGTGATACTACCAAACCCCCAGGGTTTAAGAATCCCCACGTTCTCGGGGCGCCTGTGTGGCTCAGTCGGTTAAGCAGCTGACTTCGGCTCAGGTCATGATCTCGTGGTCCGTGAGTTCGAGCCCCGCGTCGGGCTCTGTGCTGACAGCTCAGAGCCTGGATCCTGTTTCAGATTCTGTGTCTCCCTCTCTCTGACCCTCCCCCATTCATGCTCTGTCTCTCTCTGTCTCAAAAATAAATAAACGTTAAAAAAAAAAATTTAAAAGAATCCCCACGTTCTCTTGATAGCTTTCTAGCCTTCCACAGCCAATGACAAATTGTGGTACCCTCTGGTACAATCTGGCAAATTGAATAAGTTACAAAATATCTGGGTGGCTGCAGTGAACATTTGTAGTAGGATTTTTCAATCAGCCATCAAGACCCGTGGATTTATTTCCCATTGAAGCATTTTTCATCTTTTCCTTCCTTCCCATTCCTGCCATCATCACGGTGTTCAAGCCATTAACCAGATCCACAGTTGCCAATAAAGTAGCTGTTCTTTCACTTGGAAATGGCTGGGTTCTTTTTCTCTCTCTCCCCCAGAAATACAGCCTCTTGACTTTCCATGCTTGTTCATTTAGCACATGCATCTTGACTTAAGTACAGACACAGAATATCCTTACTCTGAGAACTTCCAAAATATCTTAATCTTGAATTACAACCTAGATCTGGCTAAATGTAAGACTCATGCTTAATATTTCACCCATATGTTTGACAAACTTTAAAATTTTTTATTTTTGAATATATTTTTAATACTCAAACCTCAAAATATTTAAAAGCTTACCATATAAAATCTCCCTCCCATTCTTGTTTCCTGTCTCCCAGATCCCATTTGCACTCCAACTGGCAACCACTGTTCTATGTTTCTTGTTAATCTGTTTAGAATCTCTGCTTATTTTTTTCCCGTGTGTGTGTGTGTGTGTGTGTGTGTGTGTGTATACATACATAACTTAACTATGCTTTTTACAAAACTTAACTATGTGTCATAGCCATCTTTCCATATAGCTATCCCTTATTCGTGGATATTTTTCTAACCCTTCACTGTCACAGTTGGTTCTTCAGTGAATAACCATATACATGTGTCTTTCTGATTATGTACCAGTGGCCCCGTAGCATAAATCCCCAGAAGTGAAATTGCTTGGTCAGAAAAGATACGCATTCGTAATTTTGAGAGCTATTGCCAAACTGACCTCCAAGGGGTCATACTAATTTACATTCCCACCAGTAATGATTGAGGGTACCTGTTTTCCCACATTTTTATAAATATTATCACATTTTTGGATTGGATTGCTGCCTTGAGAGGGGAAAAAATGATACATCGGTGTGGTTTTAATGTGCATTTATATTTTATAACCAAGGTTAAATATACTTTTCATATGATAAGGGACATTCATATTTCTTTTCCTGGGGACTGTCCTTTGTCTCATTTTGTCTCATGGTTATTGTTCTTTTACTTGCCAATTTCTTAGAAGCTTGGTGTGTATTGAGATGACCCTTTTCTCTGATAGACTCTTTTACCATGTTGTCATATGCCTTATGCCTTTGCTTGTGGTATTTTTTTATTATGATTTTTTTTTCTATTCATGTTTCATCTTTATGTAATCAAATGTATCAATCTTTTATTTAAAAAAAATTTTGCCGGTGGGGGAGCACCTGGGTGGCTCAGTCAATTAAGCGTCCAACTCTCAGTTTCGGCTCAGGTCATGATTTCGTGGTTTCATGGGTTTGAGCCCTGCGTTGGGCTCTGCGCTGACAGTAGAGAGCCTGCTTGAGATTCTCTCTCTTCTTCTCTCTCTACCTCTCCCCCACTCATGCTATCTCTGTCTCTCAAAATAAATAAATGAAACTTAATAAAAATTTTTTTTTACCAGTCTTTATGGCTTTTGTATTTTGAGTCAGAGGCCCTTCCCACTGTGTAGTCTTCCATATTTTCTCTTAGAACTTTTATGGCTTTGTTTTCACACTTAAATGTTTGATCCATATGGAATTTATCCTTGTATGAGATGGGAATTGTAAATCCACTTTAATTTTTTTTTTCTGGAAATCTAAAATTGCCCCAGTGCCATTTATTAAATTGCTCAGTTTTTAATGACAGGCTTATCGTCTATTAAATTCCCACCTGAAGTAGGGTGTATGTCTGGATTTTTTTAATTTTTAAAGATTTTATTCTTTTACTAATCTCCACACCCAATGTGGGGCTCGAACTCACAGCCCCGAGATCCAGAGTCGCACTCTACCGACTGAGCCAGCCAGTTACTCTTGAGTTCCAAATATACTCCACTGGTCTTTTGCTTTATCTCCCTCACCACAGTTTTCTTTACCGAGGAAGTATAATATAATTGAATAGATGTTGGTGCTAACTCCTTCTCTTTATTCTTTTTTTGTAATGTTTATTTATTTTTGAGAGAGAGACAGAGCGTGAGTGGGGCAAGGGCAGAGAGAGAGGGAGACACAGAATCTGAAGCAGGCTCCAGGTTCTGAGCTGTCAGCACAGAGCCTGATGCGGGGCTTGAACCCACAAACTGTGAGAGCATGACCTGAGCTAAAGTTGGATGCTTAAACCAACTGAGCCACCCAGGCACCCCCTCTTTGTTCTTCTTTTTTCAGAATTTTAACTAGCTATTCCTGTGTGTTTATTTTTCCATAAAACTTTAGCATCAACTTGCATTGATCTTAAACTAACCTGCTGGTGTTTTTATGATGCTCATGTTATTATAAAATGTCTTAGGAAGAACTGACATCTTAACATGTCGAATCTTCCAATTCAAAAGGCTTGGCTTTCGATAGTCTTCTTTTGTGTCCCTGTGTTTTCTTCATATTATGAGTCTTGTGCACTTCTTGTTAAATTTATTCCTAGTATTTCGTATTTTTGATGCTATTGTAAATGGGAGTCTTTTATTCCATTATATCTCTTACCTAATGTGGGTGTCTTTTTGTATATATGAAAGTTAGTGATTTCTAATATTAATTTTATAATCTCTTTCCCTTCTACTTGTTTTTGATCATTTTACAGTTGAGACTGTTGTATTTCCCAGGTATACAGTAATAATATCTGCAAATAATGATAATTTTACCTCCTACTTGCCAGTGGTCCTTTCTCTAGTTTCTTTCTCAAGTTAAATGCCTTGGCTAACACCTTCAGAACAGTGTTAAATAATAGTGGTATTAGTGGGTATCCTTGTTCTTTTGCTGGCTTTACTGGAACGTTCTATTCAGATGCTAGGTTTTAGACTGAAACAGATAGATATATTTTATCACCACAAGCTTTTACTGAGTACAGATTATGGACCAGATGCTGTACCATAAAATAGAGATTTAAAAAAAAAAAAGAAAATGAGGGGGCACCTGGGTGGCTCAGTCAGTTGAGTGTCTGACTTCCGCTCAGGTCATGGTCTTACAGCTCGGGGGTTTGAGCCTCGTGTCGGGCTCTGTGCTGACAGCTCAGAGCCTGGAGCCTGCTTTGGATTCTGGGTCTCCCACTCTCTCTCTCTGCCCCTCACCCACTCACGCTCTGTCTCTCAAAAATAAATAAACATTTAAAAAAATTAAAAAGAAAAGAAAATGAGTATGAATCTACCTGGCTTCAAAGAGTTTACAGGGAAAGACAGATACACAAATTAGTGTATTAACTGTATTAACTTCCTTGCTGGTCTCTGCAGCATCTGTGTATCCATCCATGTTATGGATGTCACAACAAAGTTATATAGAGTATACAGTGGAGACACAAAAAAGGGTGATAGCTGATCAGCTTAAGCCCCATGTCAAGATAAAATTCCAAAGAACAAGGTACTAAAACATACTAGCTTAGTTTGCATTGAAATGTTTTCATTAAATTCATTATAAGATGTCCTTGACTTCGGAGGCAACGTATAGGGAAAGTCGCGTGAAGAATCTTTGTTAGTTCAGTAAGGACACTGGTGAGAATATTTATCAAATGCCTCCAATATAACAAACATTAAACTAAGTCCAGGCATACACACAGACATGATCTCTGCTCATATGGATGTTACGGTGTAGCAGGGAAGCACCTTAAGATAGACCAATAGGGGCGCCTGGGTGGCTTGGTCGATTAAGCATCCGACTTCGGCTCAGGTCATGATCTCACGGCCCGTGAGTTCGAGCCCCGCGTCGGGCTCTGTGCTGACAGCTCAGAGCCTGGAGCCTGTTTCCGATTCTGTGTCTCCCTCTCTCTCTGCCCCTCCCCTGTTCATGCTCTGTCTCTCTCTGTCTCAAAAATAAATAAACGTTAAAAAAAAAAAATTAAAAAAAAAAGATAGACCAATACAATCCAGCACTTGCCACGAAGTACATGTATAAGGTACATTGGAGGGAGTGTGGAGGAAGTTGAAATTAACATCAGCCCAGGGAAGTCCAGGAAAGCCCCCAAGGGAGGCTCTGTTTGAGCTGACTCTGAAGGAGGAATGAGAGCTTCTCAGATTGAGAAGGATGGTTTTATTGTAGCACAGGAACAATATGTACAAAAGCTTGGCGGCCTGAAGGGTACTGTGTGTCTGGGAATTGGCATGTAGCTCAAGGATGGGAGGCGAGGTAGGTGGTAGGAGATAAGCATGCCGAGATTGACAGAAGCTGGGTCCCAAAGAGTATTAAATCCATTCATAGAAATAGGGATTTTATCCAGCAGGCAGGAAGGAGCTATTAAAGAATTTTAAGCAGCAGAATCCAGAAAGATAACATACTTCAGGGTGGATTGAAGGGAGAAAGATAAAAGGCAAGGAGACCAATTAGGAAGTTTATTGTATTATTCCAAATATTCTCTATGATGACATTTAGTGTCCTTATATAAGGATTCATGTGACAAATTCCTCCTAGAAGTCAGTGGCAGAAAAATGCTCATTTTTACTGGGGAGGTGATGTGAACACTAGATAAATCATTTGTTTTCCCTGTTGTTTGTTTCTGCCCTGGATTCCAGAACAAATGTTGTTAAATTTAAGTGTATAGAAATCATCTCATTTCCTTTACATGTCTAATTTCTGTTTTCAAATATGTTGTATATATATTTTATTTAAAACTACTTGCAATTACTTTTAATGGGGCGCCTGGGTGGCTCAGTCGGTTAAGCGGCCGACTTCGGCTCAGGTCATGATCTCGCGGTCCGTGAGTTCAAGCCCCGCGTCGGGCTCTGTGCTGACAGCTCAGAGCCTGGAGCCTGTTTCGGATTCTGTGTCTCCCTCTCTCTGACCCTCCCCCGTTCATGCTTTGTCTCTCTCTGTCTCAAAAATAAAAACGTTAAAAAATTTTTTTTTTTTAAAAGATAGATAATCACTTCAGAAAATGTGGACAAATACAAAGAAAAAATATAAATTCCTGAAATTATGCAGTCTCACCTCTCCCCAAGTGCATTCATCCTAAATCAGGGACACAGCCTCTACTACAGCAGAAATATAGAACTCATTACTTTGCAAGGGGGCAAATTCTGTTGTTGAACAGCTTAATCCACTACTTCTCTATTTGTTTTGCCAAACCCGCAGGAGGAAATGTATTTTACATCATGACCCAGTACACACGTATTTGTGATTCTGCGTATTACTCTCTCTCTCTATCTGAAACAAAAAAACTCATGAAAGAATTCTTACTACTTGAAGTAAGCCCTAATATTTTAAATTCTATTCTGTGTTCTTTAAAATCCTAAATTGATTTCAAAACCCACTAATGGATTCAGACAAGCAATATGATAACCGTGGGCTTAGTACTTAACCAAACCTCAGTTTGCTGGCATATAGGTATGAAGGCACTAGATCAGGATACCTGAGCTCAACAAATCCCATTAAGTTCTCATTTTTCAAAAGCTGTTCTTCACATTGAGCTAAACTCTGGCTCCCTTTAGTCCCATCCTTGGTCCACTTTGGCTTTCAGAACCACACTGAATGTTCACTCAATAAACACTGATTGAACACCTGTGTGCCAGACATTATGCTCTGTACTAGGGATGCTCGGTGAACAAAACAGTCTCCACCCTTTAGGGGAGCGCATTCTAGCGACTGGTCCAGAGGACTTGTCTATTGGAGTGACTAAAAGAATAATTCTACTTCTTCCACATAACTGGCCTTCAGTATCGGAAGACAGCCATCATGTTCCCTTTGCATCCTTTCCCCTGGTTTCTAAACCATGCCTCCTAGGACATAGTTTCTCTGATACCAGCCATTGAGCTATGGTGAGCTATAGTGATACAGTAGAACTCCTCCCCATATAGCAGATGGGCTTGTTAAGATAACCTCTGATAACATGACATTGAAGCAAAGACTTGCATAAAGTTGGGGAACAAGTTATGTGAAGATCCAGGTGAGGAGTGTTCCTGAGATAAGGGCCACCAGAAGTGAACTGGCACATTGGGAAACATCAAAACCAATGAGGTTGGTGCTGGGGGTGGGGATGGAGGTAGGAGGAAAAGACATCTTGCAACCCTTTTAGATCAGGGTAAAGATTTTGGATTCCTTTCCTAGTAAGATAGAAGCCTTCGGAGGTTTTGAGTAGAAGAATTCTATGCTCTGACTTAGGTTTGAGTAGATGCCTTTGGAAAAAGCAGAGACCAGCAAGGAAGTGAATACAGTAGTCTGTTTACTCAAGTGTTCACTTACAATCCTTGGTAGGGTTTTGCCATTTTTGTGACAAACTTCCTGCATGCTTCTGATTAAAATACTTAGTTTCAATTATTTTCGTGAAAGGGATCTTCCATTGTATCTGCAAACTAGCTATTTACTTTTCTGTATTAATATTATAACTAGTTATCTTACCAAATTCTTTGGTTTCTGGGATTTTGTGTTCAATTGACTTTATTAAGGTGTAATTTACATACAATAAAATGCACCCATTTGAAGGGTACATTTCAATGAGCTTTGACATATATTCACGTGTAACAGTCCCCATAAGTAAGATAGAGAAAGAACATTTCTATCGCACAAAATTTCCCTCATGTCTTTCCCCACCCCCCCTTATGCCTTTTTGTAGTTAAACCCTCCTGTCTGTCTCACTCCCAACCCCAGGCAACTATTAATCTCCTAATTCTGTCACTCTGGATTAGTTTTGCCTGTTCTAGACTTTCATGTAACAGGAATTGCACAATATGTACTCCTTTGTGTCTGGCTTCTTTTGTTGAGGCTAATGCTTTTGAGATTCATTCATGCCATTGTGTGTATCAGAGGTTTGTTCCTTTCTATTGCTCAGTACTATTCCATGGTGCGGGTGAACCACAATTTAGCTATTCACCAAGTGATGGACGTTTTCTTTCTAGTTTGGGGACTTGTATGAATGAAGCTGCTATGACAGTTCTTGGACAGGTCTCTTTGTGGATGTATGTTTTCATTTCTTGTGGGTAAATACTTAAGAATGAAATCATTGGCTCAAAAGTAGGTATAACTTTATTAGAACTGCTAAGCAGTTTTTCAAAGTGACTGTCCCAAGGCGCCTGGGTGGCTCAGTCAGTTGAGTGTCCAACTCTTGATTTCGCCTCAGGTTATGACCCTAGAGCTGTGGGATTGAGCCCCGAGTCAGGGTTCACGCTGAGTATGGAGCCTGCTTAGGATTCTGTTTCTCTCTCTCTCTCTCTCTCTCTCTCTCCCTCTCCCCCTCTCCCCTACTTGTGCATATACTCTCTCTCTCTCAAATTAAAACAAACAAACAAAAAACAAAAACCAACAGTGACTATCTCATTTCATATTCCCACCGGCAGCGGTGAGATCCAATTTCTCCACATTCTTGTCAACACTTGGTACTGTCCATCTTTTTAGTTTTAGCCATTGTAGTATGTGTGTAATGATCTTTAATTGTGGTTTTAATTTGCATTTCCTGTATGAAGAGTGATGTTAAACATCTTTTCATGTACTAATTTGTATATCTTCTTTTGGGAAATGTATGTAGTTTGTCTTACTGAGTTATTATTTTTTTTTAATGTTTATTTATTTTTGAGACAGAGAGAGACAGAGAATGAATGGGGGAGGGTCAGAGAGAGAGGGAGACACAGAATCTGAGCAGGCTCCAGGTTCTGAGCTGTCAGCACAGAGCCCGATGCGGGGCTCGAACTCACAGACCGTGAGATCATGACCTGAGCCAAAGTCAGAAGCTCAAAGGACTGAGCCACCCAGGTGCCTCCCCGCCCGCCCCCCCCCTTTTTTTTTTTTTTGAGGTCTTTGTATATTTTGGATACATGTCTTTTGTCAGATATATGTATTGCAAATACTTTATCCTAATTCCTGGCTTGGCTTCTCACTTCCTTAATAGTAACTTTCAAAGAGCAGAATTCATCAAGTTTTTCATTATGGCCCATGCTTTTTGTGAGCTAAGAAATCTTTGCCTACCCCAAGGTCCTGAACTTTTCCTCCTATGTTTTCTTCTAGAAATTTAACTTTACATTTAGTTTTGTGATCCATTTTGAGTTAGAATTAATGGAGCGCCTGGGTGGCTCCGTCGGTTAAGTGTCCGACTTGGGTTCAAGCCCTGCATCAGGCTCTGTGCTGACAGCTCAGAGCCTGGAGCCCGCTGTGGATTCTGGGTCTCCCTCTCTCTCTCTCTGCCCCTCCCCTGCTCTCACTCTGTCTCTGTCTCAAAAATAAATAAACATTAAAGAAAATTTTGTCTGTGGTGTTAAGTAAGGGTCAAGTTTCATTTTTTCCTGTAATGTATACTCAGTTATTCTGGCACCGTTTGTTTGAAAGTATTATTTCTTCATTGCATTATTGTGGTGCCTTTTAAAATTTTTGATAAAATGAACTTGACTAAAAAACTTAATTGGTAATATATTTGTGTGCATATTTCTGTACTCTATGCTATTCCATTGATCTTTGTGTGTATCCTAATGTTAATATTACACTGTCTTCTTAATTAAATTTAATATAATTCTCTTTAATATAACTACAGGATAGTTATATTAAATCTTAAAATCTGGTAAGGCAATTTCTCTTTTACTCTTTTTAACATTGTTTTGGCTATTCTAGGTCCATTTCATGTTCTATTAGTTTTAGAATGAGCTTGGTAATTTCCACAAAAAGAACCTTTTTGGATTTTGATTGAGATTACATTGATACCATAGGTTAATTTGAATAAATTGACATATTTAATGTTTTGGTCTTCTAATTCATATGCACAGCCTGTCTCTCCATTCATTTAGATCTTTGACATTTCTCTCACCCATTTTGTAATTTCCAGTGTGCATATATTTTATTAAATTGATCCCTAAGTGTTTCATGTTTCTGATGTTCTTATGAATGCATTGTTTTTTTTAAATTTCAGTTTCTAATTGTTCATTACTAATTTATAGAAGTAGAAATGATTTTTATATGTTGACCTTATATACAGTGACCTTGTTAAATTCAGTTATTAGTTCTAGAAGACTCTTGTAGATCTTTTTTTTTTTTAAGTTTATTTTATTTATTTTGAGAGAGAGAGCACATGTGCACAAGCAGGGGAAGGGGAGAGGCAGAGAGAGAGGGAGAATTCCAAACAGGACCCATGCTGTCAGTGCAGAACCCCTCATGGGTCTTGAACTTATGAACAGTGAGATCATGACCTGAGCTAAAATCAAGAGTTGGATGCTCAGCTGAGCCACTCAGACACCCCAGATCTCTGGGGATTTTCTGTGTACATTATTGCTCTTGGGATTTACTCATTTGTACAATGAGTAAACACTAACAGTTTTTTTCTTCCTTTTCATCTTCTTTTATTTCTTTTTCATCTTATTACGTTGACCAAGACCTCCAGGTCAATGTTGAATAGAAGTGGTGAGAGCACAAATCTTTGCCCTGTTCCCTATCTTAGAGGAGAAAGCATTTATTTGGTCTTTAGCTTTTTGTAAATGCTTTTTACTAGGCTGGGGAAGTTCCCTTCTATTCTTGTTTTACTAGAGTTTTTATCATGAGTGTGTGTTGAATTTTTCAAATGCTTTTTCTACATCTGCTTATAATCTATTCTGTTAATATGGTGCATTTTGCTGATTGATTTTCAACTGTTTAACTATATTGGCTTCCTGGAGTAACTCTTAGTTGCTACAGTCTTTTTATATATTTGATTTGCTAATATAATGTTAAGGATTTTTTGTGTCTCTGTTTACAAAGGATATTATTCTGTAGTTTTCTAGTTTTCTTTTCTTATGGTGTCTTGGTTTAGGTACCAGTAATACTGGCCTCATAAAGTGAGTTGGAAAGTTTTCCTCTCTCCATACTTTCTGAGTGTTTGTATAGGATGGGTATTATGTCTTACTTAAATGTCTAATAGAATTTAACATTGAAGACATGTGGGCCTGCAGTTTATTTTGTGTAGGCAGATTTTACAGTTACATTTAATTTCTTTAATATTATATGTTCAGTTTCTTTTTTTTTTTAATGTGTTGACTTTTTTCTTTTTTTTTTTAATTTTCTTTTTTCTTTTTTAAAATAAAAATACATCCAAATTAGTTAGCATATAGTGCAACAATGATTTCAGGAGTAGATTTCTTAGTGCCCCTTACCCATTCAGCCCATCCCCCCTCCCACAACCCCTCCAGTAACCCTCAGTTTATTCTCCATATTTATGAGTCTCTTCTGTTTTGTCCCCCTCCCTGTTTTATATTATTTTTGTTTCCCTTCCCTTATGTTCATCTGTTTTGTCTCTTAAAGTCCTCATATGAGTGAAGTCATATGATTTTTGTCTTTCTCTGACTAATTTCACTTAGCGTAATACCCTCCAGTTCCATCCATGCAGTTGCAAATGGCAAGATTTCATTCTTTTTGATTGCAGAGTAATACTCCAGTGTGTGTGTGTGTGTGTGTGTGTGTGTGTGTGTGTGTGTGTGTGTGTATACATACATATATATACCATATCTTCTTTATCCATTCATCCATCGATGGACATTCGGGCTCTTTCCATACTTTGGCTACTGTTGATAGTGCTGCTATAAACACGGGGGTGCATGTGTCCCTTCGAAACAGCACACCTGTATCCCTTGGATAAATGCCTAGTAGTGCAATTGCTGGGTTGTAGGGTAGTTCTATTTTTAGTTTTTTGAGGAACCTCTATGCTGTTTTCCAGAGTGGCTGCACCAGCTTGCATTCCCATATATGTTGAGTTTCTTTAACTGATACATGGCTACTCAGATTTTTTTTTTCCTGTATCAGTTTTGAATATTTATATCGCTTAAGAAATGTGTTCATGGAGGGGCGCCTGGGTGGCTCAGTCGGTTGAGTGCCGACTTCGGCTCAGGTCACGATCTCGCGGTCCGTGAGTTCGAGCCCCGCATCGGGCCCCTGTGCTGACAGCTCAGAGCCTGGAGCCTGTTTCAATTCTGTGTCTCCCTCTCTCTGGCCCTCCCCCATTCATGCTCTGTCTCTCTCTGTCTCAAAAATAAATAAACGTTAAAAAAAAAAAAAAATTAAAAAAAAATAAAAAAATAAAAAAAATAAAAAATAAAAAAGAAATGTGTTCATGGAGCACATAGGTGGCTCAGTTGGTTGAGTGTCCTACTCTTGATTTCAGCTCAGGTCATGATCTCACCCTTCGTGAGTTTGAGCCCCGCATTGGGCTCTGTGCTGATAGTGCAAAGCCTGCTTGAGATTCTCCCTCCTGCCCCTCCCCTGCTCACTTGTGTGTGCGCTCTCTCTCGCAAAGATAAACATTAAAAAAAAAATGTGTTTTTCATTTTATCTAAATTGTTGAATTTATTGACAGAGTTGTTCATAGTATTTTGTTTTTGCTCTTTTAATGTCTGTAGGATCTTTAATGGTGTTTCCTTTTTTTATTGCTGCTGTTGGTAATTTTTTCTTTTTTTTTTTTTCAATTGTTTTTGAGAGAGAGAGAGAGAGGGAGGGAGAGAGAAAGCATGTGAGTGGGGAGGTAGCAGAGCAGGGGGGAGAGAGGATCTGAACCGGGCTCTTAGCTGATATCAGAGAGCCTGATGGGGAGCTCGAACTCACAAACTGTGAGATCATGACCTGGGCCAAAGCTGGATGCTTAACTGACTGAGCCACCCTGGCACCTCTCTTTTTTTTCTTAATTGGTCAAACTAGAAGTTGATAAATTTAATTAATATTGGTATCAGTTTATCAGTTTTATTGCTAGTGATCAATTTATTGATATTGATATAGAGAACTAGCTTTTGGTTTCATTGATTTTCTTCTGTCATTTACTCAATTTCTATTTCATTTATTTCTCATCTTGTCTTTATTTAATTTTCTTCCTTCTCCTTATGTTGGGTTTAATTTGATCTCCCTTTTCTAGCTTCTTAGGTAGAAACTTAACTCATTGGGTATTAGATCTTTTTTCTTTTTTAATATAAGCATTTGAAGCTATACATTTCCCTCTAAACACTGCTTTAACTACGAATGAGAAATTTTCATATGTTGTGTTTTCATGCAGTTCAAAACAGTTTCTAATATTGCTTATGATTTCTTTTACCCCTAGGTTATTTGAAAGTTTAATCTTCAATTTCCAAAATTTGGGAGATTTTCATTTGCTATTGATGTCTAATTTAATTCCATGTTGGGAGAGAATATACTCTGTATGATTACAATCTTTAAATATATTAAAAAATTGTTTTATGGCCAAGTCTGTAGTCTATTTGGTAAATGTTCAAAATGCACTTAAAAAGAATGTGTATTTTGCTGCTGTTCTGTAGAGTGTTCTATAAATGTCAGTTTGGTCAAGTTGGTTGATAGTGTTGGTCAGGTATTTTATATCCTTATCAGTGTTTCCAGCTATTCCTTCTATCAATTACTGAGAGAGTAGTGTTGAAATATACAATAATAAATATGAATTTCAACACTTCTCTTCACTTCTGCCAGTTTTTGCTTTCCATATTTTGAACTCCTGTTATTAGGTGCATACATACTTTTGGTTATATTTTCTCAATGCACTAATTTTTTTAAATTATAAAATTTCTTTTTAGCTCTGGTATTTTCTTGAGTCTACTTTGTCTGATATTAGTATAACCATTCCAGCTCTCTTATAATTAGTGTGTTTATGGTATACTTTTTTACAGTTATTTACTTTTTTTTAAACAATTGATTACTTAAAAAAATTTTTTTAATGTTTATTTATTTATTTATTTATTTATTTTTTTCAACGTTTATTTATTTTTGGGACAGAGAGAGACAGAGCATGAACGGGGGAGGGACAGAGAGAGAGGGAGACACAGAATCGGAAACAGGCTCCAGGCTCTGAGCCATCAGCCCAGAGCCTGACGCGGGGCTCGAACTCACGGACCGTGAGATCGTGACCTGGCTGAAGTCGGACGCTTAACCGACTGCGCCACCCAGGCGCCCCTATTTATTTTTGAGAGAGAGAGAGACAGAGAGCAAGCAAGGCAGGGGGAGAGAGGGAGAGAGGGAGACACAGAATCCAAAGCAGGCTTCCGGCTCTGGGCTGTCAGCACAGAGCCTGATGTGGGGCTCGAACCTATGGATTGCGAGATCATGACCTGAGCCAAAGTCAGACGCTTAACCGACTGAGCCACCCAGGCAGCCCTACATTTATTTACTTTTAACATCTGTATCTTTATATTTAAAGTGCATTTCCTGTAGACAGCATATATTTGGTCATTTTTCATCCAGTCTGATAATGTTTTTAAGTGTAGTTCAGAATATTTACATTTAATATAATTATCAACATAGTTGGATTTAAATACACCATCCTTCTGTTTTCTGTTTATGTGATCTGTCTTTGTTTCTTTCCTGTATTTTCCTGACTTTTCCTTATCCTGCCTCAATAAAGAATATTGAGTAATTTTTATATTCTGTTTTATCTTCACATTAATTTATTAGCTTAATCTCTTTGTTTTACATTTAGTGGTTGCTCTAGGGGTTACAGTATATGCATTTTCCCTCATCACAGTATGCATTTTACTTATTACTCATCTCATATTATACTACTTCATATATAGCAGGGGTTGGCAAACTACAGCCTTAGGGTCAAGTTTGGGTCCCTGTCTCCTTTTATAAGTAAAACTACAGCCATTCATGTATATGTTGTTTGTGGCATATTTTGTGCTACAGTGGCAGAGTTCAGTTGTTGCAACAAAAACCATTAGCCTCTAAACCTAAAATATTTACTATCTTGTCTTTTTTGCCTTTTGGCAAAAAATATTTACTTGTTTGCCAACTTCTGATGTACAATAAAGTATATTTCTGTTTCTCATCTTTTCTTCAAGTATTTTTTCTGCCTCCACCTTTTTCCGAACTTCAATTACATGTTAGACCATTTGATATTGTTCCGCATGTCACTAAGGATCTGTTCGTTTTTTGTCAATTTCTCTCTTTTTTTTTTTTTTTAAACAGCTGATAATTCCTGTTGTTATGTCTTCACATTCATGGATTATTCTGCCATTCATAACCTGCTATTACTATTTCTTTTAATTTACATCCAAGTTAGTTAGCATATAGTGCAACAATGATTTCAGGAGGAAATTCCTTAATGCCCCTTACCCATTTAGCCCATCCCCCCTTCCACAACTCCTCCAGCAACCCTCTGTTTGTTTGCTATATTTAACAGTCCCTTATGTTTTGTCCCCCTCCCTGTTTTTATATTATTTTTGCTTCCCTTCCCTTATGTTCATCTGTTTTGTCTCTTAAAGTCTTCATATGAGTGAAGTCATATGATATTTGTCTTTCTCTGACTAATTTTGCTTAGCATAATACCCTTTAGTTCCATCCACGTAGTTGCAAATGGCAAGATTTCATTCTTTTTGATTGCCGAGGAATGCTCCATTGTATATATATGCTACATCTTCTTTATCCATTCATCCATCGATGGGCATTTGGACTCTTTCCATACTTTGGCTGTTGTTGATAGGGCTGCTATGAACACTGGGGTGCATGTGCCCCTTCGAAACAGCATACCTGTATCCTTTGGGTAAATACCTAATAGTGCAATTGCTGGGTTGTAGGATAGTTCTATTTTTAATTTTTTGAGGAATCTCCATAACTGTTTTCCAGAGTGGCTGCACCAGTTTGCATTCTCACCAGCAGTGCAAAAGAGATTCTCTTTCTCTGCATCCTCGCCAACATCTATTGTTGCCTGAGTTGTTATGTTAATGTTAGCCATTCTGACAGGCATGAGGTGGTATCTCATTGTGGTTTTGATTTTATTTCCCTGATGATGAGTGAGGTTGAGCATTTTTTCATGTGTCGGTTGGCCATCTGGATGTCTTCTTTGGAGAAGTGTCTATTCATGTCTTTTGCCCATTTCTTCACTGGATTATTTGTTTTTTGGGTGTTGAGTTTGATAAGTTCTTTATAGATTTTGGATATTAACTCTTTATCTGATATGTCATTTGCAAATATCTTCTCCCATTCTGTCGGTTGCCTTTTAGTTTTGCTGATTGTTTCCTTTGCTGTGCAGAAGCTTTTTATTTTGATGAGGTCCCAATAGTTCATTTTTGCTTTTGTTCCCTTGCCTCCAGAGACGTGTTGAGTAAGACGTTGCTGCAGCTGAGGTCAAAGAGGTTTTTGCCTGCTTTCTCCTCTAGGATTTTGATGGCTTCCTGTCTTACATTTAGGTCTTTCATCCATTTTGAGTTTATTTTTGTGTATGGTGTAAGAAAGTGGTCCAGGTTCATTTTTCTGCATGTTGCTGTACAGTTTTCCCAGCACCATTTACTGAAGAGACTGTCTGTATTCCATTGGATATTATTTCCTGCTTTGTCAAAGATTAGTTGGCCATACATTTCTTCTGATTTTAGCATGATTTTTCTTCTTCTTCTTCTTTTTTTTTTCTTTCTCATATGTCTAGTAATTTTTGGTGGAATGATGAACAAAGTAAATGTTTTCTGAGTGTCTGAATTTCGTTGTCTTTAAAGACTTACGAATTTTGGTTTACTTGATAGTTTAGTTGTTAAGGGATCAGCCTGATGATTTGAGGCCTGTTTTTGAGCTTTGGGGGCAGTTCTACAATACTGTTATTTCTTCTACTAAGCTGTTACTGTTCTGGGGTCTCTACTTAATGCCCTGGGTGTTCAGCAGGGAATTCTTACTTGGGCTGGTCAAAACTCAGTTGTTTCCTAACTCCTTGTGAGCTCTGGGCATTTTTCTGCCCACAGTAGTTCTTTACTCAGACTCCTGAAGTTTCACACTACACCTGCACGGATTAGTGTTCAGCACAGAGGTAGAATATTCCTGTATAGATTTATTGACCTCTTTGCCTGTGTAGTTGCCTCCTCTGTCACTTTACCCTATAATTTCCAGGTACCACAGCCCTCCTGAACACTAACTCTGTTCAGTCTGTGCCCTGCCCTTCCCTCCCTGCCCCCCCACTTTTTTTTTTTAATTGAATAGGCTCCATGCCCAACATGGGGCTCCAACTCACAACCCTGAGATCAGGAGTCACATGCTCTACCAACGAGCCAGCCAGACACCTCTGTTCAGTCCATTTTGATTTCCCTTCCCTGTATCACAATCCAGAGAGCCAAAGTGATTAGCTGACCTTATTTGATTCCCTTCTTTCAGGGATCGTAGTCCCACTTTGCCATTTTTTATTGCCTGCAAACATTTTTCTCATGTATTTCATTCAGTTTTCTAATTGTTTATAGCAAAATGCCAAGTGTAGTACCAGTTACTCCAACATGGCAAAAGCCCAAGAATTTTACTCTAGAAAATAGTTTTCTGGAGGCACCTAGATGACTCAGTTAGTTGAGCATCTGACTCTAGATTTTGGCTCAGGTCATGATCCCAGGACTGTGGCATCAAGCCCCACATTGGACTCTGCATTCAATGTGGAGCCTGCTTAAGATTCTCTCTCTCTCCCTCTGCCCCTCTCCTCCGCTCATGTTATTTCTCTCTCTCTCTCTCTCTCTCTAAAATAAAAAAAAGAATCCATGAAAATAGTTTTCTAATTTTACTTTTGCATTAATTTTTTTTAATTTTAGAAAGAGAGAGAATGAGTGGGGTAGGGGCAGAGAAAGAGGAAGAGAGAGAATCCTAAGCAGGCTCTGCAGTCAGTGTGGAGCCTGACGCAGGTCTCAATCCCATGACCCTGAGATCATGACCTGAGCTGAAATCAAGAGTCGGACTCTTAATGGACTGAGCCTGCCAGGTGCCCCACTTTTGCATTGAAGATACATACTATTACCTGCAATATCAATAACTGTTTCATCCTTTCCAGTATTCATACTGTATATTTAATTATCTTGCCTAATTCATTGGCTAGTACTTCCAGGCCAATGTTAAATAATGTTATTAATATTTTCCTGGTATTTGTCCCCAAGGGTAGATGGGAAAGGACTTTAAAAGGACAATATCTGGAGTTAATGAAAGTGTTGGAGGAAACAGACACTGTCAAATGGTGTTGGGGAAGATATAAATTGATAAAATGTTTTGGGAAGGTACTCTGTACCCACTCAGCAACTCCACTTCTGGAAACCAAATTATTTCACAAGTGCTCAAGGATCTGTGTGCAAGCGTATTTGCTGTGGCATCATTTATAATAGCGAAAAGTTGTAAAGTCATGCACCATGACCACATTTCAGATGAGAATGGAGGACTTATTAGATTTTAACTGACAGGATATGATAGTGAAAAATTGGGTATTGATTTGATGCTTTTCTAGCAATATTCCCAGGTGTCTTGTTTTGGCAGTTGTATGCCATAGCCCCAAGTATGTTCCGTTTCTTTCAGCCTAGTAGCTCTCGTTTGCCTGTGCTCTGGAGACACGGTCATACGAGAACTCCGAAACAGCTGGGTCTTTGGGCATATAATGAGACTGCAAAGTCCCCAATCTCTAACCAAGTGATTCATTGTTTTTTATAAAGTAATTTCTGGATTTTGAAGCCCACTATTAGCTAGAATCTGGATTACATTAAACATGGAAGAAACTTCATTAGAGACATAACTCCTTGAACATTAATTTATTAGAGTGCTCTTCACCTCTAAATACATTCATATTTATAAATTTGATACAGTACTGGATTGTAGTTAATGCGTTTTTATTTTTATTTGTTTTTTTTTTTGTAGGTAATGCGTTTTTAAAATAACTGCTCAGTCTGCTCAATACAGGTAGCACTAATGAGAGCTGATTTAACAGACTGTTCCTGAGTCTGAGAGACCTCACTAATCTGTTTGTGTTCCTAGGCCATGGTCTCACCTTCTGTCATTATTTCATGTGTTGCTGAATGATTTTGACCCATAATGACTTATCACAGGTCTGCAAGTGTTAAGGCTAAGGTTAGTTTAAACACAAATATTACTTGGGATTTGAAATGGATATTTTACAGTGGCTTGAGTTAGGGAAACACCCTCAAAAAACTTGTCAGCTGTTAATTAGAGATTGGTGGAAGACTTCTGACATCATGGAAGGCATCATAAAAGTTATTGTAGCCTGCAAAGAAATGATTCACAACTATGAATGAACCAAGCTGAAGGAAACTCTGTCTGTAGGGATAGCAGGACTTCAGCAGGTATGAAGGGAAAAACAAAACATTTTTTAAATGCTTATTTATTTATTTACTTTTAAATTTTAATGTTTATTCATTTTTGAAAGATAGAGACAGAGCATGAGTGGGGGAGGGGCAGAGAGAGAGGGAGACATAGAATCTGAAGCAGGCTCCAGGCTCTGAGCTGTCAGCACAGAGCCGATGTGGGGGCTTGAACTCATGAACCATGAAATCATGACCTGAGCTGAAGTTGAACACTTAACCGACTGAGCCACCCAGGCACCCCTGATAATTTTTTTTAATGTTTATTTATTTCGAGAGAGACAGACAGCATGTGAGTGGGGGAGGGGCAGAGAGAATCCCAAGTAGGCTCCATGTTCAGTGCAGGGCCCGCTGCAGGGCTCGATCCCACAAACCTTGAGATCAGGACTTGAGCCGAATCTGATGCTTAACCAACTGAGCCAGCCAGGCTCCCCTCTCTCTGCTAAATAGACTATTCTTTTTTTTTTTTTTTTTTTTTTTTTAATGTTTATTTATTTTTGAGAGACAGAGACAGAGTGTGAGGGGAGAGGGACAGAGAGAGAGGGAGACACAGAACCAGAAGCAGGTTCCAGGCTCCACACTGTCAGTGCAGAGCCTGACACGGGGCTCGAATTCATGAACCGTGAGATCATGACCTGAACCGAAATTGGATGCCTACCCGACTGAGCCACCCAGGCACCCCTAAATAGACTTCTTGAATGGGCTACAATTGCAGCCTTGGAAAGTGTCACAAATTAGGAATAAATGATTCTTGGTCACATTATAAAAACTCAAATTTCAGTAGATAAGGAAATTTATTGACTCTTGTAACTAAAAATCTAGATAGAGTATTGGTTTTAGGCATAGCTGGATCTAGGAGTTAGAATAATGTTACCAGGACTGTCTCCAAAACAGTTTTGTCTGGCTTTCCTCTGTGTTAGCATCACTCTCAGGTGGGTTTCTCACTTCTTGAAGGTAACTTTTTGTAATCCTAGGTTTTTATGATTCTTAAGGCCTCTAGTGAGAACTTCATTCTCTAATTTCCATGACACAACCAAAGGAGGACTCAGACTGACCAGTCTGGTCATGCATTCAGGGGGTCGCTGAGGAAGAGAGGCATGCTGTGCACACAGAAGATGGCAGAAGTCCGAGTATAATAACAGACATGGAAGGAGGATCATGTAAAAAAGTACACCTGAAAAGTTATGGGTGACATGACTTAATGCCTGTGATGTTATTTTTAACTATTGGTGGGAGGGGGGGAGTGGAGGCAGAGGGAAGACAGAAAGTTAGAAAAACTGATCAGTGTTAAAGATGGATAGTATATATATGAGCACTCCTTGTATTATCTATTCTTTTTTTTTTTTTTTACTTTTTTAATGTTTATTTATTTTTTAGAGAGAGACAGAGCGCGTGCAAGTAGGGAAGGGTCAGAGAGAGACAAAGACACAGAATCTGAAGCAGGCTCCAGGCTCTGAGCTGTCAGCACAGAGCCCGACATGGGGCTCGAACTCACGAACTGTGAGATCATGACCTGAGCCAAAGTCGGATGCTTAACCGACTAAGCCACCCAGGCTCCTCTTGTATTATCTGTTCTGCTTTGGAGAGTGTTTAAAATTTTGCTTAAAGAAGTTAAGAACAAAAAAAAAAAAAAAATGCAGTTTCTAATTGGCTACAATTGTTTCTAAGAAATAAAAGGTAAGAGAGACACTGAGAGAAGAGATTATATGTCACTTGTCCAGAAGGGAAAGTCTTGGGATAGATCCTTTCCTTAGACAGCTGATTTATCTATTTTTGGTCCTAGAAATGTTATCAGTCAGAGTCTACTCAGGAAAACAGAAACCACTCTGGGTATTTCAGAGAGAGTGAATTTAATATATGAAATTGGTTCCAAAAGTCTTAGAAGGGCTAGAACAGCAAAATGGAAAGGAGGGCCCAGAGGGAGCAAGAAGGATTCTAATCATACATCAGAAGCTGTTGTGTCCCTGACCTGGAGCCCACGAGCCTGTGCTGGCTGCTGTGTAGTTGATGCTGTCACAGTCAGTTCTAGATCTGCCAAACAGGTGCCACTTTTATCAGCGATGGAAAGACCAAAGGATAGAAAGGCTGTGGAGTCCAGAATCACCCAACCCTAGGCCACTACACCAGCCAGCAGCCTCTAGCCATTGCTGCCTTTCCACTGCCCCAAAACAGGACATTTCTATTGCTTCTCGGCCTTTTGGCTAAGATCAAGTGTAAAACAGGAAACTTCTTTTCCTTTTACTGACCTCCTATCGTGCTTCCTATTGAAAGAATTGAACCGGAAGCCAGCTGCAAGGAAGGAAGCCCAGGAAATGTCATTTGCAGAATTCCAATTCCATCAGAGAGTAGAGTAGAGCAGGGCACGTGTTGAGCTGAGAGACAACATGTAAATGACCAGCACAGTCCGCCCTCTGGGCAACTTGGCATCTATATACATCACTCTTCCCATCTTTAAAATTCTAAATAAATTCATGAGTCTGTTTTACAATATGTAACTATCCTTCATACCAAAAAAAAAAAAAAAAAAAAAAAAAAAAAAAAGTCCTCACTCACTTCCAAAATGGGTGATGTTAATTCCTTTTCTAGGTCAGTCATAATCAAATTTATTAGAATCATGTGATGTTTCCCTGCTGGAAGGGTTCCTGTCTTGGGAGCTAAGACCTTGGCAGGGACAGAAAGCAAAAATTCTGTAAATGGGTTATTAGAGATAAAAGTGAAAGCACTCCCATCCCTTGATTTCTAGCCATGGAAAAACATAGCATTATATATTGGTCAGTGGTTAAGAGCATATTCCACATCCGTTTGCAGTTTTTTTTTTTTTAGTTTATTTATTAATTTTGAGAGAGAAAGCAAGTGCACACGCACAAATGGGGGAGAGGCAGAGAGAGAGGGAGAGAGAGAATCCCAAGCAGACCCCGAGCTGTCAGCATGGAGCCCTAACCTGACTTAGGGCTTGATCTCACCAACCATGAGATGGTGACCTGAACTGAAATCAAGGGTCAGCTGCTTAACTGACTGGACCACCCAGGCGCCCCAACCACATCCATTTGGATAGCACCCCTATCTCTCAGGCTGTCATCCCTCAGATGGGGTCATAATGGAATATTCACTTGGTTACTCTGCTATTTTATCAGGCGAGCTGCTTCTGGGTGGCAGAGTAGATGGCAAGCTTCATGGCGGCCAGGGAAAGAGGCCAGCTGACAGCCACAGAACAGGTGGTCTTGTCCACTTGATTTCTGAAAGCCTCCCCTGAAGTGGGTACCCTTTAGTAAACATTCACCTGAGCTCTAAAACTTTATACTCTGTGCCCGCTCCAAGAGGTATATCCACCTGCCTTTTCCCCATGCCTCTTCCTCACATGGCCACCAATCCTTCTATCCAATTCTTTCCAAATCCTTGATTGTTTGGCCAACTTGTTAGCCATTGTCCATGGATCAAGGTAAAACCTGTGCCTGTGTCTATCTCTTTGGCCATGCAAAGTGGACCACCAGATGCTCACTGGGGAGACTTTCCTTACCAGTGTCTTTCAGGGGCACTCCTGATTGGAGTTATGATGTTTCTGCCACCCACGTCCAGCTGGTGCCAGCATATTACACAGAACCATCTACAAATCACACTTCAACTTTTTCTTCCTAAGTCAGCTAGTTTAGGAACCCAACAACCACATGTGTGAGTGGTGGAAAAGCAGCAGTGTACTAGGAGTAGGAACTGTGGCTTGGGCCCCCTGCTCATGAACTTATTTCTGGATTCAGGACCTGCTCAGTTCAATCTTGTACGTAACATTTGACCCTGGTATGAAGTGCTGCTGCACATGCCCAAATGTATAATTTGGTACGTCAGGAACACCCATGATAGGCAACTCAGGCATACCCACTTGATGTCCATGGTCAGGCATCAAGCTCTAATAAGAGGGCCTGGTGGCATTCCAAAAGCTCTTTTTCAAAAGGAGAATAGTTATTTGGTGGAGAGGTATGATGGTTAATTTTACGTGTCAACTGGACTGGTCTACAGTGTACCCAGTAATTTGGTCAAACATTATTCTGGGTGATTCTGTGAGAATGATTTTGGATGCATTTAACATTGAAATTGATAGGAAAGCAGTTTGCCCTCCCTAATGTGAGTCGGCCTCATCCAGTCAGTGGAAGGCCTGAATAGATCAAAGGACTGATCTTCTCCCACGTAAGAAAGTATTTCTTCCTGCCTGACTACTTTGAGGTGGTACACTGGGTTTTTTCCTGCCTTTGGACTCAAACTGAAACGTTGGCTCTTCCTGGGTCTCAAGCCTGCCAGCCTTTGAACTGGAACTTGCGTCATTGGCTTCCCTGGTTCTCAGGCCTTCAGTCTTGGACTGGAACTACTCCATCCAGCTTGCCAACTGCAGATTTTTGGACTTGTTACCCTCTAGACTCATTTGAGCCAATTCATTATAATAAATCTTATATATACATATGTGTGTGTATGTGTATGTTTATATATGTGTGTGTGTGTGTGTGTGTGTGTGTGTGTATGTGTGTATGCATTCTATTGGTTCTCTTTTTCTGGAGAACCTTAACTAATACAAGAAGTATTGAATTTTCTCCCAAATTCTAAGGGCCATAATTCCTCTACTGGGGATGGCCATTGGTGCCATAAAGCATCCTCTAACACCACTGGAGTTGCTGTGTCATAAGGCCTATGTAACAGAGCAACTTTCACTGTTGCCTGGACCTTCTGCAGAATCTTTCCTTGCTCTGGGCCACAATTAAAACTGTCCATCTTGTGAGTTACTCAGGAGATATAGGTTGGAATAGCTCCTAGACTGAGGCATAATGTTGCTCCCAAACCAAAAGATTCCCGCAACTTGCCTCTCTTTCTGTGGTGGGTGGCATAAGGTAGAACAGTTTGTCTTTCACTTTATATTGGGCTAATCCCAACTTGTCGCAGATCATATGACCCCTAAAAATTTCAGCAAGGAGGCGGGACCCTCAATCTTCAGGGTCTTTGTCTCCTACCTTCTGGCATGCATCTGTCCTACTAAGACACCTAGGATAGTTGCTACTTTCTGCTCGTTGTGTCCAGTCAGGACGACATTGTCAGTGTGTGAACTGTTGTCCCTGACAGGTAAGAGCAAACTGCAGCTCATGTTCTTGCTAATCCATGTAGAGACGAAAACATCTCTCCAAGTCAATAGCTGTATCCCAGGTGCTGGCTACTATGCCAGTTTGTTCCAATGGAAAGATCACAAACGCTTGACCTTGATAAGCCCCTGCCTACACTGGTGGGTCACGATGTTGTTCTGGGTACCCAGAGATTAACATCAGTTCAGAACCAATATCTAGCAATCCCTCGGAGCTCTAGCTATTACTCTTTCTGAGTCTTCAGTCATCCTAGTACGTGGTTTCACTTACATTCATTTAGTAGGACATCATTTACCAGGACATTATTTCAGGTCTCTTTGAGGAAGACATGGAGGAAATGTTCCAGTATGTACTCGTGGTAGTGTAGTATCCTTCTCTGATCAAAGGTTCAACAAATCCAGTTCTGTACATTGGTTTAGGTCTGTGGTATACATGACAGGCTGTCATGCCCCAGTAAGGCAAACCAGGTCAGATTCTTGCTCAAGAGACCTAGCATTTCTGTTTATTTGTTTTTACTTTTGTTTGTTGGCTTTTTTGGTGATAGAGGTCAATTTAACACTTTAGGAAGCTGTTCATCTGGATAATTCTTAGAGACAACATGGTCAACTAGCCATCACCAAAGACCCACTCCTGCTGTGTATATGGTAATTGTGTACACATTGTCTCTGGCATTTAACCACTGTCACTTGGCCTTTGCCACTCTGGGATCTCGTCATCCCCATTTCAGTGAAGACATCTCCCTTTGTCATTTCCATCCTATAGGTGACAGCTACATTCTCTGGATCTCTGGGTTTCTTCCTCCACATTATGGCAGGAGTTCTGGCATCTCAGCTTCATTGAAAATAGTCCACCCTTGAGTTCAAGTTGTGGTCTGCCCTTGACACAAATTTTTAGAGCCATTCCTAAGTGTTTGAACTAACACATAAAATCCAGTGCGGCCTTATGAATAAATCCAGCCTGTTTCAACATGGTAACCCTCAGAATCCATCACTAAACATATTCCCGTGTTTGCCAAGGTAAATTAGAAAAACCTTGCAATAGTTTTGGTTTTATAAATTATCTCCTCCCATATGATAATTTTTTCACTATTCCCCGGGAGAAATGCTGATTCTGGTTATGGTCCGTGGCAATAAGGGGTGGTGAGGTGTGTTTGGAGGAAAATTGGCATCCTCTTGTAAGGTAATTCCCTCTGGTATGTTATTACAGAGTCTTCGAGAAAGGGAAGGCTAGTCTCCTCAGACAAAGGAGAGGCTGCTTCCTGACAAGGGAGACTCAAGGGAATTTACAAGTTCAAGATTTTCAGAGTGTCTGAATCTATTCAAATGTTCCCAGTCCCAGGGTCTCCTTCACAATCAGCACCCATCATATAAGAGAGTTGGTCAGATGTAAAATCAACTTAGGCTGCAATTTTACAACCCACACAATTACATTTAGTGTCTGATTTTTAGCTGTATCTACCCTGTGGCTTCACAGAGGTTCCTTTAAGGTCCCTGTCAAAGTTCTCTGGTTTTCTAATGGTTGACCTGAGCTGAGTTTTAAATTTTTTTTAGTGTTTATTTAAAAAAATTTTTTAATGCTTATATTTATTTTGGAGAGAGAGAGAGAGAGAGGGAGAGAGGGAGAGGGGCAGGGAGAGAGGGAGACACAGAATCCAAAACAGACTCCAGGCTCAGAGCTGTCAGCACAGAGCCAAACACAGGGCTCAAACTCCTGATCATGATCTGAGCTGAAGTCCGATGCTTAACCAACTGAGCTACCCAGGCACCCCATTAAATGTTTATTTATTTTTGAGAGAAGGCGAGAGAGAAGGGGACAGAGGATCTGATGTGGGCTCCGTGCTGACAGCAGAGAGCCCAATGTGGGGCTCAAACCCACAAACCGTGAGATCATGACCTGAGCTGAAGTCAGATGCTTAACCAACTGACCCACCCAGGCGCCCTAAGCTGAGTTTAAAGCTTGGAGCTTGTCATTTCCTTTCTGTAAGTGCTCCAGTACAGTCAGAAGCAGCTCACCTGATGTGTCCTTGTAGTCATCATTACTAATGTCATGGTGAGATAGAGCAGCCACTTAGTCTCCCGAAGTGTTGGCTTCAGTAGGACTTCACCCGAAGCAAATGATGATAAGTAATCAGAATGCCATTACAGGACATGGATTACCAGTATTTCCATTTTTCATTGGCAATAAGGCCATTATTCTGTTCAAGCTCAAAACAGCAAACCAACCCCCAAACCCTATTTTAGAGATTCTGTTTCCTGGGACCTTTTCTGTTACCCAGGTTATAAAGTAAGAGTCCTATCCAGAAAACAGATGCCATTCTAGATATTCCAGACAAAGATACTTTGTGTGGAAGATACAGGTGTGGGAAGGTGTGGGAGAGCACAAATGAGGATGGGGGCTGGGAGAACAAAAAGAAGGAAGTGATACTCAGGGATCACAAGCTGCTAATGTCCCTTGAAGCATATACCCTTGCTGGAGCCCTTGAGCATATACCTGCTGCTGCACTTTTGGAGACACAGTCCAGGATCTGCTGAAGAGGTAACACTTCGATGAGAGCTGGAACCACCAGAAAGATTCCACATCTGCCTGAGCTGCTGTAGTCCAGAATCCTGCCACCCAGCTGCTACTACAGCAACCATCAGCAACCGTGAGAGCTAGAGCAGGGAGTTCCCCTCTTCCTCCAGCCCTCCAAGTCCCATTGTACATATCCTGCAGGAAGCCAGCTGGTGAGAGATACTGGGTAATGTAGTTTGCAGACTCTCAGCCCCATCAGAACAGAGCAGAATATGGGGTTCCTGGATGGCTCAGGCAGTTAAGCATCTGACTTCGGCTCAGGTCATGATCTCATGATGTGTGAGTTTGAGCCCTGTATCAGGCTCTGTACTGATGGCTCAGAACCTACTGAGCCATCAGCACAGACATATGGCAGGGAGAGCAAGTGCAGAGCCTGCTTCAGATTCTGTGTCTCCCTCTCTCTCTGCCCCTCCCCTGCTCATGCTCTGTCTCTCTCTCTCAAGAATAAATAAACATTAAAAAAAAAACAAAAAACCAGGGGCACCTGGGTGGCTCAGTCAGTTAAGCAACTGACTTTGGCTCAGGTCATGATCTCACGGTTCGTGGGTTCGAGCCCTGCGTCGGGCTCTGTGCTGACAGCTCAGAGCCTGGAGCCTGCTTCGGATTCTGTGTCTCCCTGTATCTCTGTTCCTCCCCTGCTCATTCTCTGTCTCTCTCTTTCTGAAAAATAAATTTTAAAAAAGTTAAAAAAAAACAACAGAGCAGAATATAAAAAGGCAGTTTGGGGGCTTAAAAACAATAGGTAGATAACCAGTACAGAAACCAAAATCCGTTGCCTTAGTTATGAAGGTCCTGCATACTTACAAGGGCAAAGAACAAATGTATTCAGCCATAGATGGGTAGGTTAAAGAACAATGGCAGCTTCTCCTGCCTGTCAGTTGCTGTAGTCTATCCATGGAACAGTTTCACCAGTAGAAATCCCTTAAATATTTGCTGACTATTACAATGCTGTAAGCTGGGCTCATGCTGTTATACTTTAATCTTGTGATTTAAGTGGAAAGTATAAATCAGTAGATTAAACATCAGATATACATTTTTATATTAACTACTGTAATTCTACCAAATTTCCCATATCCTCATCGTTTTCACAGATAATGCTATTTTACTTAGAGATCAAAGGCATTGGAAATGAGCCCTGATATCATCTTCCTTTAGAGATCTGTACACTTTTTCATTATCTCTTTCTGTTGCAAAGAAGAAGGTATCCTGTCCTCCTACCCCATCACTAATCCTTTTCAACAATAACCATTTTAATGTGTTCTCAATCTCATTCCTCCCTGCCTTATCTGGAAATTTATTTCTTCAGTGAATTTTTTCTTTCCAGAATACTCAAATTCTTCTTCAGTCTTGATGACACCTCCCCTTTCTATCACTATCTGCCTTATCCGTTCACTTCACAGCAAAATTCTGCGGAAAGAGTTGTATGTACTCTCTCCTCCATCCCATTCTCTGTGAAACTCACCCCAACACAGGGACACAGATACACACGTGCACACACATAGACACACACATAGACACACACAGGCACATACAACATATGCAAACATGCACATCTCACACACACACACACACACACACACACACACACCACATATGCACACATGCACATGTGTGCATGTGTACACACACACACTACTGATCCATCCAGTGCTTCTCCTTGAAGCAGTTTCTTCACTTCCAGGATGTCTTCCTGGCTTTCTGGTTTTTCTCTGGTATCTTTGCTTGATCCTTATCCTTCTATTCCCTAAATGTCAGAGGGCCAGGGGCTCACCTCTATTCTATGTGGCCTGCCTCCTTTGGTAATCACATCTAGTTTCATGACTTTAAATACCATTCAAATGCTGATTCCCAGTTCCCATCCCCAGCCTGGACCTATTTCCTCAACTCTGCTCGTATGTCCAACTGCCCACCCTTTCTCTCTTGTTGGATGGATAACAGGACATGTTAAACTTACCATGTCCAAACTTGAGCTGCAGAGACCAGCCCCCACAGGTTCCTTTCCTAGTCTTCCCCATTTCAGTAAACAGTAACTCTACTCTGCCAGTACCACGCCATCGGCCTCGGGGTCACCCTTGATTGTTCTCTTGCTCTCCCTGCCATATGTGTGTTACCTGGTTGTGGTCCTGTGTGTGTGTGTGTGTGCACACATGCGTGTGAATTGCCTTTTCCCTTTGATCTATCGGAGTCTTTTCATTAAGGTTCTTAAACTTATTCTTAATCCTATCTTGGAATTAGAGCCTCCTTTCAAGACGGGAGAACATGGCACTGGGAATTCAGCCGCCAACGTGGGATATTTCACTTTAGGGAATAGTCTTATGACTGCCCTTTAACACAGTCTGCTGCTGGTCATTCTGCCAGGCCTCAGCCTTCTCCCTCAGAGGTCCTCTGTTACTCCTTCCACTTGTCAAAGGCAGTGTTCAAATGTCTCCAGTCAGGAGACAGTTTTCTACTTTGCTTTCACTGTTAAACATCTTCTCACTCCCTATCAACTCTCAGGAGCCTGTTTAAATTTGCACAAAGTGACTCCCGTTTGCAACACATAACAATACTGAAGCTCACTTAGAACGTCTACAGGTTGCCTTGAAAAGAAAGCAGTATCTGACTGAAATTTAAACTAAAAAAACAAACAAAACATTTTTCCTCCACGGAATTAACTTTTCACTAAAACTGTATAAAACACTTTCATGTCTGAAAAAGAACTGACAATGTGTTGGATGTCAATTAATCATTCCTCTATGAAATCAATTTTGATTCCTTTCAGAATCAGGAGTAGATTTTAAAGAAAAGCTGCACTGGGGCTCCTGGGTGGCTCAGTTGGTTAAAGCGTGTGACTTCGGCTCAGGTCATGATTTTGCAGTTTGTGGGTTTGAGCCCCACATCGGGCTCTATGCTGACAGCTCAGAGCCTGGAGCCTGCTCCTCCCCCTGCTCCTGCTCTGTCTCTGTCTCTGTCTCTCTCTCAAAAATAAATAAAACGTTAAAAAACATTTTTTTAAAAGAAAAGCTGCACTAACAATTAGAAGAAAGTGATCAAAGAATTCAGAACCTTCAGAAATAACTTATAAAGCGAGATTCTCTGGTTACAAGTAAAAGGAAAGCCAACTCATGCTGGCTTAAGGAAAATGACATTTATTGGGACAGGTAACTGGAAAGTCCAAGGATAGATATGGCTTAAGGCATTGCTGGGACTAGGACTGGGGTTGGCAAAAAGCAGCCTGTGGCTATTTCTGTAAATAAAGCTTTATTAGAACACTACCCTACCCATTGCTTCTCCTGTTGCCTATGGCTGCTTTTGTGCCACAGTGGCAGAAGTGAGTAATATAGTGGTGAAGCTGAGGAGTTGTGAGAGAGAGCCCCACAATGATGTGTGGGTTTCCCGCCCCAAGTCAAGCAATTCTCCGAGACTAATCCAACTCCGTTCTGACACTGTCTACCTGGAGATAGCATCAGATTCACAGGTTAAGGGCTCAGTCCCGCAAGATGGCCCCCACATCAGATGCCCATCACTAGTCCAGGTTGTTACCTGTGCTTCTGACTGACTGGAGGACCCCCTCCTTGGGTTCGAATAGTTTGCTAGAGTGGCTCACAGAACTAAGGAAACCAGTTTACTCACCAGATTACCAGTTTATTACAAAAGATATTAAAGGATACAGGTGAACAGCCAGATGAAGAGATACATAGGGACAGGTTCCAAATGCAAGAACTTCTTTCCCATGGAGCTTGGGGCCAACAAGTGGATGCATTCTGGTTCACCAACCTGGAAGCTCTCAGAACCCTGTCCTTTCGGGGTATTATGGATGCTTCATTACATAGATGTGATTGATTAAATCATTGGCTGTTGGTGCTTGATTCAATTTCCAGCCCCTCCCCTCTTTCCCAGAAGTCATGGGGAGGGACTGAAAGTTCCAAACCTCTAGTCTAATTAATCTAATGTAATGGTTGGTTCTCCTGGCACAACCCCCCCACCATCTTAGGGAACTTCCAAGAGTCACCTCATAAACATAAACTCAGCTGTTGTTGAAAGGGTTTTTTTTGTGTGAATAGCAAGACACCCGTGGCACCTTTATGGCTCTGAAGTGATTTCGGGAACTGAGGACAAAAGACCAAATATGAGAACAAAACATGCTCTTGGGGACGCCTGGGTGGTTTAGTTGGTTAAGCCTCCAACTCTTGATTTCGTGTCAGGTCATGATCACGGTTTGTGAGATCGAGCCCTGCGTCTGGCTCTGCACTGACAACGTGGAGCCTGCTTGGGATTCTCTCTCCCTCTGTCTCTGCCCCTCCCCATTCATGTACGTGCTCTCTCTCTCTCTCCCTCTCTCTCAAAATAAATAAATCAACATTTTTTTAAAAGATGCTTTTATTGCTCTTATTGCTTAGGAAATTACAAGGGCTTGGGAAGCAATGAGCCAGGGACCATTGGCAAAGTCAAAAATATATATTTATTATAAATAATAATCTCATACCCACAAACCCTGAAATATTTCCTGCCTGGCCCTTTACAGAAAAAAAATTACCAACCTAGGAAACAGAATGATGTCAGTGGGATCTGGCCTTGCTCTGTTTCTCTGCTCTGCTTTCCTCAGCGTTGGCCCTTTCTCATGGAGGCTCTGTCATGGTGGCAGAAAGAACATCTACAATATATAACTCCAGGGTTACATCCTCATGGGAGTGGTCTTCTTTCCAGTTGCTCCAGTAAAAATTTTAGGATTCACTTTGATTGAACCTCCTTTCCTTGCTTTGCTTGGTGTGTCCATCCTCAAGCCAGTAACTGGCCATGGGAATGCAGTGCCCTGATTTGTCAGGTCTAGGTCACAGGTTGAGCTCTGGAGTGATGAGTCAAGTCAATATCTCCCAAACCATAAGAACTGAAAGAGATGAAGGGGTGATCCTCTCAAGAAAAGTTGTGGGAAGCAATTGCCAGAAAAATGAGAAGAGGGAGAAGTCAGAATAGAATAATGAGTAAATGGAAAGGAAGTTGTATAACAGACTGGTAAACGAAAACATCACTGAAAGAATTAAAATCACAGCTTTTATTTTTAAATTTTTTTTATTAAAATTTTTTTTTCTAACATTCATTTTTTGAGAGACAGAGAGACAGAGTGCAAGTGGGGGAGGGACAGAGAGCGAGGGAGACACAGAATCCGAAGCAGCTCCAGGCTCTGAGCTGTCAACCCAGAGCCTGACACAGGGCTCGAACCCATGGACTGAGAGATCACGATCTGAGCCAAAGTCAGACACTTAACCAACTGAGCTACCCGGGCCCCCCTAAAATCACAGCTTTTAAAGGGCTGCAGCTTCTTCTGTTAATGCAGAAATAAATATTTTCCCTTTCAGCAGTTCATTTAAAATCAAGAGTTTAGATCCACTATATGAAATTACTATTTTTATTGGTCAGAATGGTTAAATCCTGGCAATTTCATGCAGTGTGTGCTGATCACCTAGGGCTGCTATAACGAAGTACCTCAAACTGGGTTGCTTAAAACAACCAAAATGTATTCTCTCAGTTCTGGAGGCTGGAAGTCAGAAATCAAGGTGTTCCCTCTGAAGGCTCTAGAGGAGACTCCCTCCAGCCTCTGGGGGAGGTGTTTCTTGACTGGTATTGCATGACTCCAGTCTCCACCTGTTATTTCACAAGGTTTTTTTTCTTCTTCTTTGTATTTATGTGTCCTCTCCTCTTCTTATAAGGACAGGAGACCCTAATCCAGTGACCTTGTCTTAACCAATTATTTCTGCAAAGACCCTATTTCCAAACAAGGTTATATTCTGAGGTTCCAGGTAGACATGAATTGTTTTTTTTTTTTTTTTTTTTCAAGTAGACATGAATTTTGAGGGGACAGTATTCAACCCACTAAGTTCACTTAGTATTATTGGAGACTATGCTGAAAAAGCAGAAAATCTGTCTTTTCAAAAGTCTCTGATTCGGTAGAAGAACAAAAGTAAAGACTGGGTTAAAGTATCTCAGGAATGCAAAGATAATTCAACACCCAGAAAATGTAATATACTAATGATTGTTGTGGCTTGAATTGTGTTCCCCCCAAAAGATATGTCTAAGTGCCAACCTGCAGTACCTTATTTGGAAATACAGTTGTTGCACAGGTAATCAGTTAAGATGAGGTCATATTGGAGTAGGATGGGCCCTTAAGCCTAAATGACTAATGTCCTTTTGTGTCCTTTCGCTCCAGATCAGAGCCTGGAGCCTGCTTCAGATTCTCTGCCCCTCTCCCCGCTCATGCTCTGTGTGTGTCTCTCCCTCTCAAAAATAAACATTAAAAAAAATTTTTTTTAATAAAAAAAAGAAAAGGACTAATGTCTGGGGCTCCTGGCTGGCTCAGTCGGTAGAGCATGTGACTCTTGATCTCGGGGTTGTGAGTTCAAACCCCATGTCAAGCCTAGCGCTTACTTTTAAAAAATGGCTGTAGGGGCGCCTGGGTGGCTTGGTCGGTTAAGCGTCTGACTTCGGCTCAGGTCATGATCTCACGGCCCGTGAGTTCAAGCCCCGCGTCGGGCTCTGTGCTGACAGCTCAGAGCCTGGAGCCTGTTTCAGATTCTGTGTCTCCCTTTCTCTCTGCCCCTCCCCTGTTCATGCTCTGTCTCTCTCTGTCTCAAAAATAAATAAACGTTAAAAAAAAAAAATTTTTTTTTTAAATGGCTGTAGAAAATAACTAATGTCCTTATAAGAAGACATTGTGAAGATACAAGGAGAGAGCTCCTTGTGAAGACACAGAGACACAGGGAAAAGACAGCCGTGTGAAGATGGAAACAGATTAGGGTTTTGGTGCCACAAACCAAAGAACTCCTGGGGTCACTAGACACTAGGAAGAAGCAAAGAAGGATTCCTCCCTCACAGGTTTCAGAGGGAGCATGACGCTGCTGACACCTGGTTTTAGATATCCAGCATCCAGACTGCAAGATAATAAACTTCTGTTGTGTTAAGTCACCCAGTTTATGGTACTTTATTACAATAGCTCCAGGAAACTACTATACAGATTAAGAAAGAAAAAAGCATGTAAATACCACATATGCATTTAATAAAATTTAGCACTCATTTATGATAAAAATTTTTAGCAAGTTGGAAACAAAAGGGTAACCATCAAACACCTATACTAAACCTCAGTCTTAATGCTGAAATTTTAGGAGCATTTCCATTCGTCAATATAAATAAATCTAACAAAAATATGCAAGATCTTAATAAAGAAAATAAGGGGGAGCTCCCGGGTGACTCAATCGGTTAAGCGTTCGACTTTGGCTCAGGTCATAATCTCACGGTTCGTGAATTCAAGCCCTGAGTCGGGCTCTGTGCTGACAGCTCAGAGCCTGGAGCCTGCTTCAGATTCTGTGTCTCCCTCTCTTTCTTCCCCTCCCCTCCCCTGCTTGCTCTCTCTTTCTCTGTCTCTCAAAAATAAATAAACATTAAAAAAAAAAAAAGAAGGAAACATTACTGAAGAATACAAAAAAAGGCCTAAATAAATGGAGAATTATACTATGTTCCTGGATGATAAGACTCAATATCATAAAGATGTGAGTTTTCCCATAAACTATAAATTCAATTCCAAAATAAATGCCTATAGGATTTTTTTTTTTTAGTGAAACTTGATAAACTTACCCTAATATTTATATGGAAGTAGAAAGAGACACTTCTTTTTAATGTTATTTGATGAATTAGATGGGGGAATTCATTTTAAAGTTTTGGCAATTAATGCTGTGAAATATTACTGCAGAGATAGACAAATAGACCAACTGAACTGAACAAAGAGCTCAGAAATAGATCCATGAATTTATGTAAACTAAATGTATAACAGACATAGTATTACAAATTAATGGGGAAAGGATAGACTATTCAATAAATAGTGCCAGAAAAAGTGGTTACCTGAATGAAAAAAATTAGAATACCACATGCAAAATAAATAGTAGATTAAAGCCTTAAAAGTGAAAAACAGAACTTTAAAAAATATCTTTATGTCCTTGAAACAGGAATTTTTTTTTTTTTTTTTTTTTTTTTTTTTTTTTAGAGAGAGCATGCATGGGAGGGACAGAAAGAGAGAGAGAGAATCCCACGCAGGATTGCACTATCAGCGTGGAGCCCGACTCGGGGCTCGAACCCATGAGCTGTGAGATCATGACCTGAGCCGAAATTAAGAGACGCTTAACTGACTGAGCCACCCAGGTGCCCCTAAAAGCTTCTTTTTAATGAAAACCACCTTAAGTGAAGTTAAAAAGTCAAACCACAGACTGGGAGAAGATACTTGCAAAGCATATAACTGATGAAGGATTAGTATGTTGGCTATTTAAAGGATATCTATAAATAAATTTAAAAAAGACAACCCAACTTGAAAAATAAGAAAGGTTATTGTGTAGACAGCATTATTGCCCCTGTTCATCATCCCCTGCCAATATTCACACCCTTTGTTGTGGGACTTCACAGTTCTTCCCACTCACGCAGCAGGAGATATTTCTTCCCTTGACTTTAGATTTGGCCATGCCATTTGCTTTAGACTATTAGAATATGGTAGATGTAACAGTGTGCCACTTGCAAGCCTAAGCCATAAGAGGTCTCATATATTTCCACTTGGTCTTTTGTACCTTTGCCATTATCACGAGATGAAATTGGCCAAGCCAGCCAACTGGTTCCAGGAGGAAGGTATGAGACCATGTAATAACACGACTAACCTGGACAAGCTGCCTGCATCAGCTAACTCCTAGGTATGTGAGTGGACCCAGGCGAGATCAAAGAGCTGCCCTAACAAGTCCAGCCTAAATTAGCCAACCCATAGGCATGTGAGCTAAATAAATACTTATCGTATGACATTGTTTTTTGTAGTTAGTTGTTATACAGTGTTAGTTAACAGCACTGTAATGAGCAAGAAATTCTCCGAATCACAGTCAATAAACATTAATTGTACGATCCACACAAATGAGAGCAATGACATACCATTGCATATTTGAAAGATTGACAAAATTAAAAAGTATAATACTAAGTTCTGACAGAAATGAGAAGTAGTAATTGATATATACCGTTAATGGGAGTGACAGGGCTCTGGCCATTGAGTTGCAAGTGTAAGTCCCCTGGGTGAGGCATCCAGGAAAGCCATTCCACACAGCCCCTGCCCCGATTAAAAAAAGAAGACAAACTGGGCTGGTAATTGTCTTTTGTCTTTTCCTCTCCCTGCCAGGAATGTGGACATCAGGCTGGAGATGGGGCAACCGCTATCTTGCAACATGAGGTGTTTTAATTTCATTGATTATATTTTTCATATATTAAATCCATTTGGTTCCCCCTCAAACCTACCTCTTCTTCCCGCCCCTCCCCCCACTGGTTTCTTTTTTTGTGGATAATAATAAAAGTAAAAGGAGAACGGCTAACATTTATGAAGTACGTTTTACATGTCCAACATATAATTTTGAGTGCTCTGTGTACCTCAGCTCATTCAATCCTCACAATAATCCTATGAAAGAAGTGCTATTTCTTGTTCCATTTTACAGGTAAGGAAATGGATACAGAGGTTAAATAAATTGCCTGGGTTCATACAGCTATTAAGTGGAGCCAGAATTCCAAATCCAGCTACCCGGCTTTAGCGTCTATGCTCATGACTATTTGCTACTTTTTATTCTCTTTTATCTCTTCGACCGTCTTAAACGTGCTTGTTTAATAGTCTCTTGGGTTTTTATTTTCTAAAATTGTTGGTGTTCCTATTCTCCTGTTTGTTCCACCTGCTGCTTCTTCTTTATAGAGAATGATTCCCTTGTATGTTTTAACATTTTTGATTCATTCATTCAGCAACACTGATTGAGCACGTATCGTGTGGAGCTGGGGATACATAAGTAAAGCAGGCCAAGTCTCTGCTCTCTTACCTTAAATTCTAGTAGGAGAAAACAGTAAACAAGGGGACAGAGAACAGAAGGGAGTGATTATATAGGATGGTAAAGGAAAGATCTCTGATAAGGTGACATTTGAAAAGAGACCTGAAAATGTGAGAATGTGAGCTATGTGTATATCTGGGAGAAGAATTCCCAAGCAGATAGAATGGCCAAGACAAGGGCTGCACGGCAGGAACATGCCTTGAATGTTCAGGAATGGGCAGAGGCCTGTGTAGCTGGAATGTGGCATGTGAGGGACAGGGCAGAGCAGATGAGGGCAGAGAGACACCTGGACGCGAGAGGTGCCCATCACGCAGGGCCTTTGAGGTCATAACTTTGAAGCTGGATGCGGGGGGGGGGGGGGGGGGGGGGGGGGGGCTTTGGAGGCTTTTTTGTGAGTCATAAGCTCAAAGATGGTATTTAAAACTATGAGACCAGATGGGCTCACCCAGGGAATAGTGTTAAGTAGAGAAGAGGTCTGAGCCCTGAGGCCTGGGACCTTCCAGCTGTAGGGGAGGAAAATTTTTCCTTGACCGTCTTCCCGGCTGGGTCTGGAAGTTAAACGGACAAAAGCAAATTAACACGAGGAACACAAACAAATTACTTAATATAAGTTTTACATGACCCAGAAGCCTTCATAAGGAAATGAAGACCGGAAGAAACAGACACTGAGTATATTTTTATGCTAGGTTGGATGAAGAGCGGACAGGACAGTCATAGAGGAATATGGTAGGTCAAGGAGTAGGAGATAAATTTAGTAAGGGGTGGGGGGAACTCACCAAAGCCTGTTTGTTCACATTCTTTTCAGCATCCCTTTGTTTTCTGAGATAAGGAATCTCTTTCTTCTGGGTATAGGGAGGGCACCTCTCATAGTAGGGTTATTTTAGTTGCAGGGGAGAAGGGAGGGGGCTGTCAGAGTGACCTTTCTGCTTCTGCTGTTTTCCCAAACTTCTTTAGTTCAAAATATTCAATACACCAAGGTGCCATATTTTAGGGTAGCATGTCCGGAATCCCCCAGCACTGAGAGATTAGGAAAATGAACACCCAGCAAAGGAGACTCAGGAGTGGCTGATAGGAGAAGAACCATGGAGGAGTTGGTGTCCCAGCATCAAGTGAAGAAAGTGTTTGAGGATGAAGAGAAGGACCCACTGCCTCAGTAAAATGAGGACAAAGGAATGACCATTGGATTTGACATGCAAGTTACTAATGAGCTTTTTAAAAATGATTTTGATGGATCGGGATGAAACCTGATAGAGAACAGAAGTGAAGATGGCAAGTGAAAAGAGCAAACCAAAACACGCTTTCAATGAATTTTGTGTGAAGGGAGCAGGGAAATGAGTAGTAACCTGGGGCGCCTGGCTGGCTCAGCCAGTAGGGCATACGACTCTTGATCGCAGGGTCATGGGTTCGAGCCCCATGTGTGGTGTAGAGTTTACTTAAAATTTAAAACCATTATAGAGAAATGAGTAGTAGCCAGAGGTGGATTGTGAAACCAAGGGAGGTTTTGTTTGCTTGTTTCTTTTTAAGATAAGAGGTATTAGGCACCATGACGATCCAAGATTGGACACTATCCACTTTATATGAAGAAGGGAATGACTTTGAGTTCAGCATAAGCAGAGCTTACTTCCCGCCTGGCTTGGTTCCTGAGAGCACCCCTCCTGAGCGGTTTTGCATTTACTTCTGCCAGGCGCCCAACGGGCCCTACCAGCCCAGGACTAATTTTCACATTAAAATTTCACCTTGTGGTTTGCCACACCAAACAGGTAAAATCAATTTGGATTCCAGAACCTCAAAAAGCAAAGGATTGGGGGTGCCTGGGTGGCTCAGTTGGTTAAATGTCTGACTTGGATTTAGGTCATGATCTCGAGGTTCGTGAGTTTGAGCCCTGCATCGGGCTCTGTGCTGACACCTCAGAGCCTGGAGCCTGCTTTGGATTCTGTGTCTGTCTTTTCTCTCTTCCCTTCCCCTGCTCTCTGTCTCTCAAACATTAAAAATAATTAAAAAGCAAAAGGTTTGATATCTCACCTAGGTACTTTTTTTTCCCCTCAGTCCCACAAAGACAAACTTTCTTTGTTTTTTTGCCAGGGATTTATGGGCAAAGTTTACTAGTCTTTCTTCATTGAGGTCGTGGTCCTTAGAGGGTTCCTACTTGTTACTTATCAAAACCCGAGCCCATAGATCACCATTTTGCTGGAAGCTGTAATCTTTCCCCTCATTCTTCCCCTGGCTAATTCCTGTTCACCTTTGAGGTCCCAGCCTAAAGATTACTTCTCAGGGAGAGGGTTCCCAACCCTCTCCATCCCAATCTCGACTGACTTACTCTTCTACTCACAACATTGTCTTTCTGTCTTTGCCCTTGGCAAGTCATTTGTGACTTCACGTGAGTGTTTGCTTAGTTCCTGGTCCCCCTCTAGACTGAACACTGCATGAACCCAGGAAGCAAGCCTGTTCAGTTCAGCACATAGCAGAAAGCCTGATTCATAGAGGATACTCAGTAAAGGTTGGTGACTGAACAAATAATTGTCCCCGAATCACGTAACTAATAGTACAGTACTAAGTAATCTCCTGTGTTTTGGAGACTGTATTCTCTAAGAAAGTGTTTTTCAGTGGAAACAAGAGAGAGGTTTCTGATGGCTATTTCAGTTGCCTGTGTCATTTTGGTTAACCACGTGTCTTTTTCCCTCCAGCATGGAGATCTCCTCTCACCAGTCCCACCTCCTGCAACAACTGAACGAGCAGCGCAGGCAAGATGTCTTTTGTGATTGCAGCATTCTGGTTGAAGGGAAGGTCTTCAAAGCGCATCGAAATGTATTATTTGCTAGCAGTGGCTATTTCAAAATGCTTCTTTCTCAGAATTCAAAGGAGACCAGTCAACCCACTACAGCTACATTTCAGGCTTTCTCCCCCGACACTTTTACGGTTATCCTGGACTTCGTCTATTCCGGCAAACTCTCTCTTACTGGTCAGAATGTCATAGAAGTGATGTCAGCTGCTAGCTTCCTTCAGATGACTGATGTCATTAGTGTATGTAAGACCTTTATTAAATCTTCACTAGACATTAGCGAGAAAGAAAAAGATCGCTATTTCAGTCTCTCCGATAAAGATGCTAATTCTAACGGTATAGAACGTTCCTCCTTTTATAGTGGTAGCTGGCAAGAAGAAAGCGGTTCTCCACATTCTCACCTAAGCCCAGATCAAGGAACGGGTATAATAAGTGGGAAATCTTGGAGCAAGTATAGTTACCATCCAGCCTCCCAAAGGAACACCCAACAACCTTTGGCCAAGCACGAACAAAGGAAAGATTCCATTAAAAAGTCCAAACATTGGAGGTTGTCACAGCCTTCTGAAGTTGCTCATTATAAGTCTAGCAAACGAGAAGCTCGGACATCGGATTCTTCCGGCCACATTTCCCAGTCAGAAGAACAAGCACAAGTTGATGCTGACATGGACTCTACTCCTGTTGGCTATCCGTATGGTCCAGGATCTGATGTCACATCCAGAAGCTTTCCAGGTACCCCAAAAAAGCATCAGTCCTCTCAATGAGTTTCTAAGACTCCTATACAAATCAGTCCTATCTCAACATGCCCTTACTTTGAAGTGTTGCAGGCAGTTATACCAAGAGATTTTTTTTTAAGTCCTACTTCTCTAATGAAATTTACTGTATAAGACATAAATTTAAATTTTTAACTAAAAATAATATTAGCTAAATTTGAGAATAGTCAAAACTTAACAGACTTCTGAGGTGCAAAGCCCAAGATTTCCAAACCTGTGTCAACAGATGATTAGATCACTGTTAAGTGTTTAAAGCTGTCTTCTAAATGGTTTAAATCCCTAAGGGGCCACTTTAAATAGGTTATTTTTTTTCTGAGTATTCACTCGGGAGGAGTACTTTTATAGAGAAAAGTTAAACAGAGCAACCATGTGAACTTACAAAGGTTCACAGACCCAAGACCTACCAGAAATGAAACTACATCTGATTTTATTGAGATATAAATACATAATTAAAAAAAAAAAAACTTAACACACAACCCATAACATTGACACTGTAATCCTATATGCAACAATAATATGAGACATCTCATTTTTATGATAGTAGTAAAATGCAGAAAGATTATTATGTAGGTTGTTGGTTTCAGTAATTCTCCCCTCCCTGCCATAGAGAACAGGGATTAGAAATGCATGTCATTTTTTTTTATGTTTATTTGTTTTTGAGAGAGAGAGACAGACTGTGAGTAAGGGAGGGACACAGAGAGAGGGACACAGAATCAGAAGCAGGTTCCAGGCTCTGAGCTGTCAGCACAGAGCTCGACGTGGGGCTCGAACCCATGAACTGTGGGATCATGACCCGAGCCAAAGTCAGAAGCTCAACTGACTGAGCCACCCAGGTGCCCCAGAAATGCATGTCATAATCAGGCAGCAAATTAATTAATCAAGTAGCAAATTTGCTTAATAGTTTACATGTGAATTTAAATTTTTTTTTTTTTAACGTTTATTTTTTTTGAGACAGAGAGAGACAGAGCATGAACGGGGGAGGGTCAGAGAGAGGGAGACACAGAATCTGAAACAGGTTCCAGGCTCTGAGCTGTCAGCACAGAGCCCGACGCGGGGCTCGAACTCACGGACCGCGAGATCATGACCTGAGCCGAAGTCAGACGCCTAACCGACTGAGCCACCCAGGCGCCCCTTACATGTGAATTTAAAGGAAAATCATAAGATGAAACTCCTACTGATTTTAAGATTCAGATTATATATTTAATTTTTTTTTTAATTTAGGAAAATTTCAAACATATAAAAAAGTAAAGAGAATAGCATAATTCACCTCCATGTACCCCATTACCCAGTTTGAACAACTTCCGACTCATGGTCAATCTTGTTTCATCTGTATCACTACTTCTCACCCCCCCCTTTATTATTATTTTTTTAAGTTTATTTATTTTGAGAGCGAGAGAGAGACAAAGCATGAGTGGGGGTGAGGCAGAGAGAGAGGGAGAGAGAGAATCTCAAGCAGGCTCTAATGCAGGACTTGATCTCACAAACCATGAGATCATGACCTGAGCCGAAATCAAGAGCCAGACACTTAACTGACTAAGCCACCTAAGCATCCCTCCCTTTATTATTTTTAAGCAAATATAACACATCGTAAGTTTTCATCTGTAAATATTTCAGAAAGTGTCCCTAAAATATAGTCTTTTAAAAAAACCCACTACAATACCATAATTGTACCTAAACAAAATTAACAGTTTCTTAACATCAGTAAATAGCCAGTCAGTATTCACATTTCCTGGGTTGTCACATAAATTTTTAAAAATAATTCGGTTGTGGGTGCTTGGGTGGCTCAGTGGTTAAGCATCCGACTCTTGATTTCAGCTCAGGTCATTTTCTCACGGTTCGTGGGTTCCAGCCCTGCATCATCAGGTTCAATGCTGACAACACGGAGCCTGCTTGAGATTCTCTGTCCCTTTGTCTCTGCCTCTCCCCCATGCTCACTCACATGCACATTCTTTCTCTAAATACATAAATAAACTTAAAAAAAAAAAACAAACAATTCAGTTGTAGATAAGATACCTTAAAATAATAGGCAACCAAGGGGCTCCTGGGTGGCTCTGTTGGTTGAACGTCTGACTGGCTCAGGTCACGATCTCAAGGTTCCTGAGTTCAAGCCCTGCATTGGGCTCACTGCTGCCAGTGCAGAGCCCGCTTCTGATCCTCTGACCCCTTCTCTCTGCCCCTCCCCTGCTCGCCCGCTTTCTCTCGAAAAGAAACATTAAAAAAAAATAATAGGCAACCGGATTGATCTTTACTAACCACGTTTTTCTGTAGTACTAACCTGAAAAGACATGAAATTATATCCTATTACAGAGCTTACTAAAAGTCCTGCTGAGCTCTGACCATTGACCAAGGCATACTGGTAACAGAGCAAAAATGAGAAATCTCTATTGAGTTTTAAAACAGCAAAAGACTGATCTTTTCTCTGTTTATGCTCTGTACTTCTGTAATTCTAGGCTATGTTAACCTAACTTCAGTAATGAACAGCTGAATTTAACAGCTATTAAATTGATGAAATTTGCCTCCAATCATAACTAACATCTTGAATACATATGAGTTTTATTTATTTTTTTAAGTTTATATATATGTATATATATGTTTTTGTTTTGTTTTGTTTTGCTTTTAGTAATCTCTATGCCCCACATGGGGCTTGAACTCATGACCCCGAGATCAAGAGTTGCATGCTGTACTGACTAAGCCATCCAGGCACCCCGTGAATACAGTTTTATTAAAAAAAATTTTTTTTTAATATATTTTTTTTTTTTTAAGAGAGAGAGACAGAGACAGAGTGCCAGCAGGGGAGGGACAGAGAGGGGGAGACACAGAATCCAAAGCAGGCTCCAGGCTCTGAGCCATCAGGACAGAACCCAACACAGGGCTCAAGCCCACAAACTGTGAGATCATGACCTGAGCTGAAGTGAGATGCTTAACCGACTGAGCCACCCAGGCGCCCTTTTTTTACGTTTTTCTTTTGAATACATGAGTTTTAAAACAAAAAATTAAATATCCTTGTCATTTTTTCACCTTTAAAAGTACTACAACTGTATGAAAAGAAAAGGCAAGAGGATAAAAATAGGTAAATAAATGGGGCGCCTGGGTGGCGCAGTCGGTTAAGCGTCTGACTTCAGCTCAGGTCACGATCTCGCGCTCCCTGAGTTCGAGCCCCGCGTCGGGCTCTGGGCTGATGGCTCGGAGCCTGGAGCCTGCTTCCGATTCTGTGTCTCCCTCTCTCTCTGCCCCTCCCCCGTTCATGCTCTGTCTCTCTCTGTCTTAAAAATAAATAAACGTTAAAGAAAAAAATTAAAAAAAAATAGGTAAATAAAAAAGTCACTTAAAAGCTATAATATTAAATACTTTTACTTCGGATTGTATCTCCAGTTTTAAAATCCAGCACTACCTTTTGACATTTCAAATCTAGTGACTCTACAACACTGAGTAGAAAGATAAGGGTGAGAGTCAGTTAACCCTGACTTTGTAAATATATCAAATACTGAAGTTACAGTTCTGGACTCAGGATCACATTAATGATCTAGTCTTAATAAAATTTCTTTCTTGGGGCGCCTGGATGGTTCAGTGAAGCGGCCCACTGACTCCTGATTTCCGTTCAGGTCACGATCCCAGGGTCGTGGGATAGAGCCCCGAGTCCAGCTCCGTGCTGAGTGTGGAGCCTGCTTGAGATTCTCTCTCTCCCTCTCCCTCTGCCTCTCCCCTGCTTGCTTGCACTCTCTCTCTCTCTCAAAATAAAAAAATTAACATTAAAAAAAAGGAAAAATAAATAAAAGACATAAATGCAATTTCTTCCTTCTCCTTTTCTCCTGCCTTTCGAAGACGGGACTCACCAACTCCTTTGGGATTCTTCGTGTTATACAATTGTTATGATGAACTTTCCAGTAATTTAATCAAACTGTCTCCTGACAGATGATCTGCCCAGGATGCGGTTCAAGTGCCCGTACTGCACACACGTGGTGAAGCGGAAAGCAGACCTCAAGCGCCACCTTCGCTGCCATACGGGAGAAAGGCCCTATCCGTGTCAAGCTTGTGGGAAAAGATTTAGCAGGCTGGACCATCTAAGTAGCCATTTCCGAACAGTATGTATATAATTTTTCATCATCTTACTTCTTAAGAAATGTGTGCATTTACCTGCTTTAGGATTTACTAAATCTCATTTACTGCGGGAAATCTTTTCATACAACTCTACCATATTGGAAATGTTTCCAACTTAATGGTTTTCCTTTACACGTGATGCATAATTTAATATATAATATATATACATTTTTTTATTCTCCTTTGAGACCTTGAAGTAAGAGATATTCTTTTGAGTATCCATTTTACTTTTTTGCTTTTTATTTATTTTTTGGAATATATATTATAATTCATTTAAAATCTAATATGTTTTTGTATACTGGTCTTTTCAAGAGCCGAAGACAATGTAAACCAAAGATATTTGAATGTCTAGGTCAGAGTCACTACTTCAGGTACTCAGCCTCTGCTAGTGGTTCTCGAATCCTTTTCTGAAAGGATCTCAGTCTAGTTTCTACTGTTCAACCTCTGTCCACTATACTCCCTTTTTAGTCTCTCTCTAGTTTATCTGTAGTCTCCTCAAGGAAGGGAGCAAGGTGGGAGATTGAGCCACTTCCAGCCAGGGACAGGATTGTCAGCAGTCAGAAATCTCAGGGAATTTGCTGTTCAGTGCTCTGGTGGGTTAATAAGGTAAGGACATTGGAAAATTACTCTGCTGTTCATCTTGAGGCAAGAATGTTTTCCAAAGTCTGTTGTATTACTCACACTTTTATTCCATTTATATGATCTCCTTTTAGCTTTAAAGGACAGTGGATTGGGGCACCTGAGTGCCTCAGTTGGTTAAGTATCCAACTGGATTTTGGCTCAGGTCATGATCTCACAGTTTGTGAGATTGAGCCCCAAATTGGGCTCTGGGCTGACAGCACAGACCCTGCTTGGGATTCTCTCCCTCTCTTTCTGCCTCTCCCCTGTGCTCACTCTCTCTCTCCCTCGCTCAAAATAAATAAATAAAGTTTAAAAAATAATAAATACCGACTTTGGCTCAGGTCATGATCTCGCGGTTCGTGAGTTCAAGCCCCGCGTCGGGCTCTGTGCTGACAGCTCAGAACCTGGAGCCTGTTTCAGATTCTGTGTCTCCCTCTCTCTCTCTCTGACCCTCCCCCGTTCATGCTCTCTCTGTCTCAAAACTAAATAAACGTTAAAATAAATAAATAAATAAATAAATAAATAAATAAATAAATAAATAAAAATAATAAATAAAGGACAGTGGGTCACTTAAGGCAATTTCTTCATGTATTGCTTTATAGTTAGTCAGCAAATACATACTGAGCACCTATGCGCCAGCCCCTTTTCTCAGTGCTAGGTATCCAGCAGTGAGTGAGCAAAACAGACAAAATCTCTACCTTCATTAACCTTATGAAGCTGGTTTTTTAAAATTAAAAACAACCTTTTATTATTTAAAGCAATGAAAAAGTATTAAACAAAGTAAAAATAAGAAAAATAAAATACTTTATTTTCACCACCGAAATATACCTTTCTTAACACTTTATCACATGCATATATATGGGTTGTTTCTAACTAAATTAGATCATACTACTTGTGATATTTTGTAGCCTGCTCTCTTTCGTGAATAATCTACCTTTCCATCTCGGTAAACTTTTATCTGACATCCAGTTCAATTTCGCATTTCCCTGTAGTCTCCCAATACCTTTTATAGCTGGTTTTTCCAAGCCAGTATCCAATTCAGGACCCAGGGATCTCACTGTTAAGTCCCTTAAATATGTTTTTAAGAGAGCATAGTACTCTCAGCCACCCTTTTTATTTCCATAACACTGACTTACTTGAGATATCAAGATAATTGTTTTATAAAATAACCTACCTCTTGATTTCTCCGCTTGCTTCCACATGGTGTCATTTAGTTTGTTCCTCTCTCCCCGCTGCATTTTCTATAAACTAGAATTTTTATCTAAAGTCTTAATGGATTCAAGAAAAATACTTTCCGGGGCACCTGGGTGGCTCAGTTGGTTGAGCGTCAGACTTCGGCTCAGGTCATGATCTCGCGGTCCGTGAGTTCGAGCCCCGCGTCCGGCTCTGTATTGACAGCTTGGAGCCTGGAGCCTGCTTCGCATTCTGTGTCTCCCTCTCTCTCTGCCCCTCCCCCATTCATACTGTGTCTCTCTCTGTCTCAAAAATAAATAAACGTTAAAAAAAATTTAGAAAAAAAAAAAAGAGGGGCGCCTGGGTGGCTCAGTCGGTTAAGCGTCCGACTTCGGCTCAGGTCACGATCTCCCGTCCGTGAGTTCGAGCCTCGCGTGGGGCTCTGGGCTGACAGCTCAGAGCCTGGAGCCTGCTTCCGATTCTGTGTCTCCCTCTCTCTCTGCCCCTCCCCCATTCATGCTCTGTCTCTCTCTGTCTCAAAAATAAATAAACGTTAAAAAAAATTAAAAAAAAAAAAGATTGGTCATTAAGCTAGGTAATGATACCATGATCCCACCGTTGTGCAGTTAAAGATGCCACCACGTGATTAGAAAGGACTCTATGTGGAACTATTTTGGCATTATGCTATATCCATTTCTTCATCAAGCATTCATTTAATGAGATTAACAGCAGTTGATAAACTCTGCCCAAATTATTAATTTTACTTGTGGTATGATTTACTGATTTTATCATTTCTTCTACATTATTAGCCAGAATTCTATAAAGTAAAACCTTCCCTCATCACCTGGAACTCCTTGGTTACTTTGACATACAGTTACTACAGGAGAAACAGGATAAATATTTAATTCTTTCCCTTTAATTATCAATTTTCAAAATAAAGAGTTGATTAAATAGCAGTTTCAAATGGTAATATGAGTTTTTTCTGGCTTTATTTTTTTTCTAAATAACATACAGTCTCATGAATTTCCATTGGTTCATTGTGTTTGGGACCACAACAATTATTATTCTTTTTGATACTTAAATTTTCAGTTTTGTCCAGTTGGACGACTTGAAACTGGTTCTTGTGTCCCTTTGTCATAAGTCCATTAAATATTCAAGGTGGCCTTATTCTCTGGCCCCCAAATTTCCCTAGGCTCACCTTGTATTTTCCCTGTCACAAAACTGGAATCAGCCAATTCTCAAAAGACCTGTGGTTCCTTTTAATGGGGAATGAAATTAGAAACCAAACTTTGGACACCTGGGGTGCTCATTGTTACTATGGTGTCATTCCCCTTAGATTATTTCAGTGGACAGGGGCACTGTGGTGGCTCAGTGGGCTGAGTGTCTGACTTCAGCTCAGGTCATGATCTCACAGTACGTGAGTTCGAGCCCTACGTTGGTCTCACTGCTGTCAGTGCAGAGCCCACTTCAGATCCTCTGTCCCCCTCTCCCTCTGCCCCTCCTCTGCTCGTTCTCTCTCTCAAAAATAAATAAACATTTAAAAAAAAAAAGATTATTTCAGTGGACAGAGCTGGAAGATACATGTTTTTAAAATAATGAATCCATGGGGAACCTGGGTGGCTCAGTTGGTTAAGTGTCCGACTTCGGCTCAGGTCATGATCTCACAGTTCGTGGATTTGAGCCCCGCGTAGGGCTCTGTGCTCACAGCTCGGAGCCTGGAGCCTGCTTCGGGTTCTGTGTCTTCTGTGTCTCCCTCTCTCTCTGCCCCTCCCCAGCTGGTGCTCTGTCTCTCTCTCTGTCTCAAAAATAAATAAAAACATTAAAAAAAAAAAAGTTAAAAAAATTAATTCATGATGATATATTCAATTTTAACATAATGTTTTATTTAATTTCTTTGACTTCATAATCATATTGGAATTGAAGGGATGGGGGATGAACATGAATCTGTGCCAGAACTTTCTAACAAAAACAGTACCACATATGATACCCATAACATTACTATTTCAGGAGAAATAAAGGTACACTCAAATTGTGTACTTTCAATGTTTACTGATTAATATGTCAGGAGTTAAGTAGAAAATAATAACTATACTGAGTTGTAGTCCTATACATTTTCTTAGATATTTTACCACATTGCATTAGTTTTCTTGGGGTTTTTGGCCATTTGTGTTTGGTGGTGTACTTCCATAGTGTTCTGATTTTATCTAAATGAATATGCCATAAATATTAACTCAACATTATGAAATTAATTATAGTGATTTTTAGAGTAGAACCCATAATCTCTGCTCTGACAGCTATTAAAGAAAGTTACTTAGAGCATGTGGGTGGCTTAGTCAGTTAAGCATCTGACTTCGTCTTAAGTCATGATCTCACGGTTCGTGAGTTCAGGTCCTGCTTCAGGTGAGCCCCACTTCTCTCTCTCTCCCTCTCTCTCTCTCTCTCTCCCTCTCTGCCTCTTGTGGGATTCTCTCACCATCTCTCTCTGCCACTCACTTGCACCCTCTCTCTCTCAAAAATTAATAAAAAAGAAAGAAAGAAAGAAAGAAAGAAAGAAAAAGAAAGAAAGAAAGAAAGAAAGAAAGAAATCTGTTTATTAATAAGTATAATCATATAATTACTCATCTTACAACTTTTTTCTAAAATTTTTTTTTTTTTTCAACGTTTTTAATTTATTTTTGGGACAGAGAGAGACAGAGCATGAACGGGGGAGGGGCAGAGAGAGAGGGAGACACAGAATCGGAAACAGGCTCCAGGCTCCGAGCCATCAGCCCAGAGCCTGACGCGGGGCTCGAACTCACAGACCGCGAGATCGTGACCTGGCTGAAGTCGGACGCTTAACCGACTGTGCCACCCAGGCGCCCCTACAACTTTTTTCTAAAGCACTTCACACGTATTAACTCATTTGGTTCTCACAACCCGAGTTGTATTCCCACTAGTTGTTAAGGAAGGAAGCAGGGATAATAAATAGGCTGACACATAGCAGCCGGTGTTGTTTTGACATATGTTGTCGTTTGGACCAATGTCCATTGTGATTGTCAGGCTTCTGTTCTGTTTGGGTGGTACTTCTACCTTGCTAGTTGTTAGATATTTTGACTATCACCCTGGAAGCAGGTTTATATTGTTTTCAGTTACTTGCTTCAAGATACATGGTTAATAAATGACAAAAGCAGGGCTAGAACCCAAGCCTTCCAGTTCCTGGTCTAGTCCTCTTTCTACAGGATCTTTCATTAATAGAAGTGACAAGAGATCCTTCTATCTAAAAATATGTATCCTGGCTGGCTCAGTCAGTGGAGGATGCAACTCTTGGTCTCAAGGTTGTGGATTTGGGCCCCACGTTGGGTGTAGAGATTACTTAAAGATAAAATTTATACACACACACACACACACACACACACACACACACATATACACACATATATGTATGTATATGTATATATATATATATATTTTTTTAATGTCTCATTTTTTATTTTTGAGAGAGTGTGGGGGATGGGCAGAGAAAGAGAGAGAGACAGAGGCTCCAAAGCGGGCTCTGCACTGATAGCAGAGAGTCTGATGCGGGGCTTGAATTCACAAACGTTGAGATTGTGACCTGAGCTGAAATCGGACACTTAACTGACTCAGTCACCCAGGTGCCCCAGTTTTATTTATTTTTTATTGTTTTAAGTTTATTTATTTATTTTGACAGAGCATGAGCGAGCAGGGGAGGGGCAGAGAGAGAGGAAGGGAGAGAGAATCCCAAGCAGGCTCCATGCTGTCAGTGCAGAGCCCAACTTGGGGCTTGATCTCTCCCAAACTGTGAGATCATCACCTAGGCCAAAATCAAGAGTCAGACACTTAACCGACTAAGCCACCAGGCACCCTGTATATTTTTTATTCTATTTTAAAGAGAATGAGAGAGAGAGAGAGAGAGAGAGAGAGAGAAAGAAAGAAAGAATCTTAAGCAGGCTCCATGCTCAGTGTGGAGCCTGATGTGGGGCTCAATCCTACAACCCTGGGGTCATGACCTGAGCCAAAATCAAGAGTTAGATGCTCAAGCAAGTGAGCCACCCAGGTGCCCCAAAGATAAAATCTTTTTTAAAAAAATGTTTCGATAAACTTAAATTTGGGACAATGTATTTTTCTTTCTCTAGCTGATAATAATAAATTAACACACAAAACAAGAGGTTTCTCCCTCACCAAAATTAAGGTATATAAAGTCCTTAGAATAGTACATGTGATATATTTAGTGTTTGCAATTATTATTATTCTGGAAGGTGTCCCTTGTTACTTTAGATATCAAAATATTGTTGGATTAAGGGATATGCGAAATTATTAAGCATGTGATATTAATCATAAAAATGTTATAGCCATCATTTAGAGAAAGTTGGTATTTATTTGTGACGTCAGTTTATTATCAAAACCTGTGATCTTTTTCTAATAATTAGACGTTAATTTTAATATTAATGCTTGGTTTTGGACATCTTAAGTTTATGCACTGGTACCAAGATCTCGAACTATGCCGCTTTTGAAAAATCTTTTTTTTATCGCTATTTAAATCTCTACACAGATTCACCAGGCATGCAAACTAATCTGCAGAAAATGCAAACGCCACGTGACTGATCTAACAGGGCAAGTGGTCCAGGAAGGAACCAGGCGCTACAGACTCTGTAACGAGTGCCTTGCTGAAGTTGGCATAGACAGCCTCCCCATTGATTTGGAAGCTGAACAGCATCTTATGTCCCCATCAGATGGAGATAAGGATTCCAGATGGCACTTGAGTGAAGATGAGAATAGATCATACGTGGAGATTGTAGAGGATGGGTCTGCTGATCTGGTCATACAACAGGTTGATGATAGTGAAGAAGAAGAAGAAAAGGAAATAAAACCCAACATTAGGTAGCTGACGTGTGACCCCACAGAGCTGTGGCGTGTATGCAACTTACATTGACTTCCTGTATCTCTCTCTTTCCATGGTCAGAGTCTGGTTAACAAATTTATCAGACTGACTTAAAAGTAATGACCTAATATAACTTGCATGCTTTCCAAACAGGTCATTGTATCCATTCTGAACTTTGTTGCCCTAAAATATGTTGCTGCACCGGAAAGGAAGACCTAGCTTGAGTTGGCATGATGGATGAACAATTAATCCTCTTTTTTTTTTCCCCCTTTTAATACTGGAAGATCTACTTAGCAAACTTTTCTCAAAGAAAATATTTTAAATAAATTTACCACAACCAAACCTTATGTAAGAGAATTTCAAGGTGTTGCAAAAACACAACCTATGAATACTGAATTTTCACAGGGAACCAGGTAAGAGCACATTTAAGGGTCTGGCACCCAATCTGACTGAACTGATAAGTCTTTCTATTAATTTCAGATCTAAAGCAACCTATCATTATCCCAATATGCTACATATTGTTTTAGGATCATGGCAGAAGACAAATCAAAAATGTTTGAAACGATTCATATTTGAATGTTTTGTCATGAAGTTAAAAATTACTCTTACGTAGTCCGTGTTGTTTTAAAAAAACAAAAACCTCAAGTAGAGGCAGACCAGAGATTACATACAGACCTCATTTTCTAAAGCAGGAACTAATACTGCCTAAAAGTCAAGGTAGTTTGTGAAGATCTGACAATGTAATCCTCTTCCTCTCTACAGGAGAAAAAAACAACAAAAAAACGATACACAAGAAAATTGGAGGTTACCAGTTCTTAAGAATGATTTCTAACATTTATTTTTCTGCTCTATTGTTTTTAAAGTGCTGTCTCACACATTTTCTCACTTAATCAGCAAGGTAAATATTAATTGCCTCTGATTTGCAAATGACGAAATTAAGGTCAGAAAGTTTAAGCTTTGGGACTTGTGACAGACAGGTTTTGATTTTACACAGCCCTCTTCCAACTGTCTCTCCCTGTATTGTCTCTGGAAATGGCAAAGAATTAAAGTCAAACCTCACCAATCTGCAGTAATTAGAAAAAGAAGCCTATCAGAAAGCATGAAAGAATTTAATAATCTCTAACAACATATAATAACTTGAACTAGAGTTATCCAAGAGTGCTCAGTAATGTCCCTACAGTGTCTTTTGACATGTTTTTAATGTCAGGTTATTTATATGTAAATTTTATATATAACACTATTTGAACCAATTCTTCTCTTAAATGCTTTAAGCATTTTTACTTATCTTGTTTATGTAATTTTTCAAAACAAACTTTTCCCCAAGGAAACAAAGGTGAGTTTAAACTCCTCCCCTGTATGAATTAGGGAACATTCTAAACGTACAGTTAAATTGGAGAAGCATTATTTTAGTTCTGAAGATAAAATCTAAATGCCAAAAAAACCTGACCTTACTAAAGGTCACTGCAAGTTATTACAATTAAGCTTGATCTGATTTAATTTTGATAGAGAGAGGCTCTCTATCAAATTATACTGTATTTCTAAATGTCATAACATATGTCAATATGATCCTTTTCATTTTATTCTTTCTCTCATTCTTTCATTAGTGATTGTCCTTTGATACAAGTTGAGGGCTAAAATGGTTAATTTCTAAAACATTTTTTATAAATAGATGACTAACCATTTGTTTTTGTTTTATGGTACTTAATGCTGAGACTTTTTTCAAGATTCCCCTGACGGTAAATTTCCATTCGCTTCAAGACTGGATGGTATGCACTGAGTTCATTGTGCTCCCAACATGACTGTTCCTGAATCAGGAGTCTTAACAATGAAGTTGTATCCAAATGAGGGAGGGAACACTTGTCATCCTCTAGTCTCACCAGATGGTAGCATCTTTTAAAATTATTATCTGATTTTTTAGTCCTTGGAGCCAAGAGGAAAAATGAGTGATGGGAGCTTTATTCATGAGGATGATTAGTGCTTGCATGTGTATGCTCTAATGCACTTTAGTCTGTGATCTAAATGTTCTTTTATGCTGTTCTCTTCTGCATGCGAACATCAGCATGAATGTCAGCAAAGTCCACTGGACACGGTGCCACCAGCACCTTATCTGAAATAATGCTTTCTCATTGTTTATAACAAGCAACAAGCTATCCCCACAAAACAGCCATCAGACTCATCAAACTAGACAGCTCATCTATCCTACCATTTTAGTATCCTAAAAGAAAAACATTTGTGACATATTTGTAAGTTGTAAATAATAACTCCAGTTATCATATCATATGTATCGAAGACTTTAAAGACCAGTTCTTTCCCAGAGTGAGACTGTCCAGTAATGGTTTCTGAGAAAACAAAAGTCTTTGGCTTTTAAATGTGGGGAAATGTTACATAGGGGTGTAATCTCTTAATGTAAGCTTAATTTATGCCAACGGTTTTTTTCTTTTTTTTCATATTAGCAAAATAGCGGGAGTTGGTTAGAACAAAGTTTGCTCTTACAGTAATGCTGTTTATCAGCTGGTGAATGCCTTTCTAACTGTGTGGTCCTCAAGAGTGTGTGGCGATGGGAAGAAGTGTTGCAAAATAAAGCAATACTGCAGTCGTGCCTAGTGGCTGGAGGAGGCAACATGGACTAGATCGGTGGTTTAAAAGATTTTTTTTTTTTTAACCCAAGAAACCCTTTCTTCAAATGAATTGTTGCAGAGAGAAGCCCACCATTTAAGGTGGGCGAAACCCTAAAATCAGAGCTGCTCTTGCTAAAGCCCTCTGTGAGCCTTTCACCAGACACCTCTGCAGAGCTCAGCAGTGCGGTACTGAAAACCTTGGAACCAGGGAACTCTTTGAATTCCCTTTGAGCATTGCGGTCTTACTTCATTACCTCTGTTACTCACCGTGCTGATAAACTGGTAATCAGAGGGTCTCCTAGAGCAGCAGCTCACAGCCTTCATCTTTTTTTTTTTTTTTTTTTTTTTTTTGAGACTCACAGCCTTCATCTGTACAATATTCCTTCTATAGTTAGCATGTCTTTTGAAGAACAAATTTTTCAACACTGTATTTTTGACTAATGAAATCAAAACAAGCACCGTTACTGCTTTTATGCCACCAAGTCATTGCTTAATGGATGAAGAAAGTTTGGTGTGTCAGTTACTTAAGAGCTCAGACTGAATTCATTAAAGTTATTTTGCTAAGTCATGCTAAGATATATCGAAACTTCCACTCATATTGGATATATATATATATATATATATATATCCTATATATACATATATATCCTATATATACATATATATCCTAAATTAATTAATACTATGGAAATTTAATACTGTGGAAAATCACTAAAAGTGACATAGTGTAAGATTATTTAACTGGGAAGGCTGATAATAATAGGTACTGGAAGACCAAACTTTAGATTATACATGGAAAGTTCTATGTTATTTTATATTAGAGTGGATCAGTATTACTATTTATCATTTATATAGCATTTTATATTTACAAAGTATTTAATAATTTTTATGTTATTCTCTACATATCTATGAAATAGGACAGTTCTCTCACATGAAAGGTAAAGAAATTGAGGCACAGAACAGTAAAGCAACCTCCCTAAGACAACCCAGTGAAACAACGGCAAAAATAGGAACTAGAATGATCAGATTTTCTGAATCCTAGAATATCAGCTTAATTCACTGAGGTGTGTTGTGTATTACTCGATTTTATAAGATGCCTTTTACAAATAATAGTCAATTGTCTTAAAGTTGACGTCATTGTATGTGGATAAATCCTATACAGAATAAATATTATGTAAAGGATGTGACTTTAGTTATAAGAGTTTTAATGATAAAATTCAGGTTATCACAGAAACAGCACTGTTTAGCCAGTGGCTTTATATATTGTGAAGTATAATTAATATTTTATTTTGATATAGGAGTTTCTTAACTCTTCATGCTAATGGAGCCATGAATAGACCAGAAAAGTGAAATCCACAGAGGATCTATACACTTCGTCTTCTAACATGTTAGTCTTTTCCCTACGGAATTTGTATTGATGCCAACAAAAAGTCAAATATGTTAATAAGTGATAAACCACACACAAGAGAAGCCAAGGGCCTCTTAACTTTTCGAGGCTTTTCAATACTGAAATAGGATAAACACTTTTCTCCATCTCTTTATTTTTTTTCACATCCGTTTCAAAAGCCATTGGATACTTACCACCTTGAGATTGGAAACCAGTGACCAGGGTAATGCCAGTCATCTCTTTACCTTTAGACTTGATTAGATAGATCATTTACAAACATTGTTAAATGGAATACAGCTTATAAAGTATATCTAGGAATTTATTATACTCTGCTTTGCTCTTTCAGATTTCTAGATATACAAATCCATTATATAGTTGCTTGATTTTCCCATTGGGAAAATCTTTTAATCCCTTGTTGATATTATTTACAACCACTTAAATTTCTTCATTAAAGAGTAACTTTATATTTACATTTACATTTATATTTATTCAACCCTTAAGGGGAGAAAGGGGAACATTTCTGCCTAGACCATGGTTCTCAGCCTTGGCTGCATATTAGAATCACTTGTGGAACTTTTATTTATTTATTTTTTTAAGTTTATTTATTTTTGAGAGAGAGAGTATGGGCCGGGAGGGGCAGAGAGAGAGTGGGGGATGCAAAATCTGAAGCAGGCTCCGGGCTGTCAGCACAGAGCCCAACACGGGGCTTGATCTCAAGAGCAGTGAGATCATGACCTGAGCTGAAGTCGGATACTGCACCACCCAGGCGCTCCACTTCTGAAGCTTTTAAAAACACAGATGCCTAAGCAAATCACAATCTTTGGCAGATGGGACCTCGATGAGGTATTTTTTAAAAATCTTCCCAGTGTCTTTTGTGCAAAATAGGACCCCTATTCAAGGTTTCCCTCTGTCCTTATAGTTGCCTCAATGGGCATTTGAACCATTTGACCTTCCAGCTTACTGGTTCTCAACCTTATCTGAAAGGAAGATATTAATTTTTGTGAAATGTCAAGATACCGTATATGTTTCCTTAAAGTTTTTATTAGGACAAATAATAACACTCTAAATTATTGGGTAGTCTTAAACTAGTCCATTTTTACTTTGGGATACATTTGGGTTTTATTTGATTATGGGTATTGCGTTCTGGGAATTCACACAGTACTTCAGATTAATAAAAACTACATTAGGAATATGTGACTGAAATACGGTATTGAAATTATGTCTTGTTTTTGAAGAAGGAACCAGAACACTCTCTAAGCACTATGGAACTTAATTGCTACACATTAGAATTCCATCAATGAATTGAATTAAATCATTTTTTTATTCAAGTTAAATGTCATACTGGAAAGGTAGGATTCAATACTAAGATGTGTTATTTAAAGAAGGCTGAGGACAAATTAGGAAACAAAAGTAATTTTCTTCCTTATTCTTCAAGTATTACTATTAAAAAAATTTTTTTTTTTCTTTAATGAGAAGACTTGAGTAGATGCCATTCTCATTCCCACCTTTAAGGTTGTGTTTGCGATTCAAACACTATGGGTATATCCCTTCACCAGTATAGTATACACACACTCCCTTGCTTGGTCCCCTACAAAAAAGAATGTTATTCAATAACGAAGTGGCACTTTTTTGCTTAGTTCAAAAGGTTAAATGCTGGAACACAAAATAGAAATAGATACTGTGCCTTTTGCTGCGTTTTTGAATTGACTTAAAACTTTTTTTTTTTCCCTGGGGGAAAAAAATCCATGAGGAACACAACCCTGAAAAGCGGCACCTATAAGCATTAGCACTAGAAGGCTCCAGCATTTGGGGGCCATGTTAAAAACTGAAAGCCTGTTTTTTCTTGCTAACTATCAGCGACATTTATTCGCAGTCAGGTGGATAAACGGCTTGGTTTTATATCTTCTTTTCAGGGAGGAGTACAGCAGTGAGTAGTAGGAACCTTCCTTTTCCTTTTCAGTCCTGTTTTTTTCCCACAAATGCTTTTCCTGGAAAGTTATCACAGAGTCCCGCAGCTAGACCCCAGAAGAGGCCCGCGACCTACCAGACACCCCAAGACTGCATTCTAGGGGGAAAACGTAAAGGTCTGCAAAGTGGGCACCAGATTAAAGAGCCCCCATTTCCCGAGTGTCTACTGGATCCCAGTCCTCTGAGGTAGGCACTGGCACCATCCCTGTTTATGACTGAAAAGTGATGCTGGCAGCCCTGGTGAGGACCCAGAGGGGGTCCCAGGGAACCAGTCAAGAGGGTCCCTGGATGCACGCAAGGGTAGAAATCAAACAGGAGCCAGCAGGAGGTGAAAGAGTTTATTGAAGGTATGGAGAGAGTGCAGGTAGAGTGGGAGACTCAGAAAGGAGAGAGCCTCGTCTTTGCTGGGGGCCTGGGGTTTTTATTGAGGATTGTGATCTGGTGTATACTCCTCGCAGGCATCCAGAAACCAGCTAGAACAAAGAGGAGGGCCCAGGAGTTATTCTTTGGAGCCAGGGGGTCTTGACCTGGAACTGTCTAGGCCAGTGGTCTGGAATACGCATACCATAGCTTCCGCTGGTTATTCTCACCTGGTCCTTCCTTAGATGTCATTTATTCTAAAGAAATCATGAACTCCCTGTCCCTAAAAGGACATATGCTATTTGCACGATGAGACATGTGTAAAGTGGGGGTGCGGGTCCTAGCAAGAATAGGAGCAGGAAAAGGAACGAAACGCAGATTTTATGAAGTCCTTCAGTTACCCCTGTCTCAGGAGGAAATTGAGGCTTGAGTAGGTGAATGACTGACTCCGAAGCCACGCTGACTGATGTCCCAGCAGGGATTTGAGCCCACGCGGTGGCACGCCCACATGTGCATGCCGAAAGTCGTGGCCACGCCAGGGGCAGCTAGTCCATTTGATCCCGACTTCCGGTTACATTATTGCGAGGTCTGCGACCAGGCGCTTCCCCGCTTGCCAGTTCGGGACCCTCACACACGAACAGTCTACCGAGGCCGCTGCGCACGCCGGTCAGGTGGCTTGGACAGACAGGCCTTGGCGGCCAATGAGAGTCTTAGGCTTCCGCAGCTAAGCCAATCGCAGCCAGGCAAAGGCACGTGGGGCGGAGCCGGACCCGCTGTTGGCCGAAACCCCTGCCACTCCAGAACGCCCTGCTGGTCAGCCTCAGCCAGGACCTCGCTGCTGTTCTTCAGTTTATCCGGCGTGCCTGCCCTTTCTATTTCTTCGCCCCTCGTCCCTCGTTCCCTTAATTTTTAGAGGGTCATAACTCTTTAAGAGAAGCATTAAACAACAAATGTTTTAACGATCCAGCCCTGTGAGGTAGGTGCTATTATGGTAGATGAAGAAACAGGCTTAGGGAAGACCACAGTCGGGAAGTTTCCAGACGGAACTGGAAGCAGAGGCTCTGGCTCCTGCTTCTAAGTATATATTGGGAGATTAGGCATTTATAATGACTCAGGGAACCCTGTCACGTGCAAGGCAGAGGAATGAAATGAAAAGGGTGGAGGAACACTACATTCCAGGTGGGGAGGCGTACATACGGCCAATAATGATGTGAGGTAGAAAAGTACCAACTGCCAGAATCGTATCAATTTGTCCGTTCAACAGATACCTGAACATCTACCATTTGCAGCCTCCTCCAAACACACGGATCCCTAGGTGGAGTTGAGACAAATTATTTGGGTGGGGAGAGTATTACGTTTGTTTTTACACAAAAACGAATATAGATAACAAAAATGGCCATTCATCCCAACAGACAAATAACGTGCTGATTTAAAAAGAAAAGGAAAGCTGGCTTTGAGCTATGCCTCGAATGGAAAGGACATCAATATAACCACGGAATGAGTGCAGGGAATAGAAGTCTAAGAGGAATCCAAGACAGCTGCAGTCTGGGGAGTGGGAGGCTAAGGGTGCTATAGATAGAAATAAGAAATATGGAATTTGGATATGAAAACATGACATTAAGGATCTCTTCCTAAGGAGCGTGGCGCCAGGAGCTTTGGAATCCAGGAAAACCTGGATTAAGTGTCACTGAAACAGACCACTAAAGATAGAAGGTTCAGGGGCGCCTGGGTGGCTGTTGGCTAAGCATCTGACTTCGGCTCAGGTCATGATCTCGTGGTTCATAGGTTGGAGCCTGGCATCGGGCTCTGTGCTGACAGCTCAGAGCCTAGAGCCTCCTTCAGATTCTGTGTCTCCCCTTCTCTCTGCCCCTCCCCGCTCACACTCTGTCTCCGTCTCTCAAAAATGAATTAACGTTAAAAAAAATTTTTTTTTAAGCATTAAAAAAAAAAGAAGAAGGTTTAAAAAAGGTATGGGCACCTGGGTGGCCCAGTCGGTTTAGCGTGGGCTCTTGATTTCAGCTCAGGTCATGATCTCATTGTTCATGGGATCAAGGCCTGTGTCAGGCTCTGTGCTGACAGCACGGAGTCTGCTTGGGATTCTCTCTCTCCCTGCCCCTCCTCCACTCTCTCAAAATAAATAAACTTAAAAAAAGTATATAAAGCAGAATTGTGACTACATATATTTACTTAAGGGACTTTATGCAGCAATGTATCCAAATATTTACAACACAGTCTAAGTATTTCTTTGGAAATCAGAGAACCCAGGAAAGTTGGGATCAAGCAGGTGGGATGAGTCCAAATAGCTTCTAAAAGGTGAGTTTCCAGTTATTTCAAAAAAGGACAGGATTGGCAGGTAAGAATCTGGGCAACAGAATACACAGAGCTAAAGAACAGGAAGTAGATTAGTGGTTGCCCAGGGCTGGGAGGCAGGAGGGTGGGGAGTGTACTTAAAAAAGTAGTGGGTTTTTTGGAGGGTGAAAATGTTCTAAAATTGATTGTGGCAACAGTTGCACAACTGTGCAAATATACTAAAGACCACTGAATTGTACATTTTCAGTGGGTGAACTGTATGGTAGAATTATATCTCAATAAAGTAGTTATAAAAACAATTGGTAAAAAATCAAAGGGCAGAACTGGAGAGTTATGTAAACTTAGCTGGTTGGTGATGGTGAGTTGCACTGGTCCTGAGAGGGGCTCTGGAGGGCCTAGGGGAACAATGATAAAAAGGCAGAAACAAAGTCACCCAATAACTGGCTCATCTTCCTTCTCCTTGTGATGCACCCTTGAATGTTTAATGCTGTGAGCTACAAGGAAACCCAGAAGGGACGAGCGGAAGGGAGGGCTCAGAAGGGCAACTGGTTTGGCATAAAGAGATGGGCACAGCTTTTGAAAATGGATGCTCAACTGACATATGGAAGAAAGAAAAACAGGAAAAACTTGGCGTAGAGAAGCAGGAAGGAAAATGAAGTCGAAAGAGAAAACAGGAGAGGGGAGAAGCAGAAAGAAGCGGCTTTTTTGCCCTTCTTCATAAACACAGACCTTCGCAGAATGGCACCGGCTACCAGGGTTGTCTCTAGGCTGGTGACACCCCCTAACCAAACACTGTGGACTGTTTTAATAAGGAGGAAAGTAAGGAGCTGTTGGCATTTATTATTCTCGTCAAAGTAATAATACTAGCCCTCACAGAGCATTTACTATGTGTCATGTGCCGTCCTTTATTTATATTTCTTAATCTTCTTAACAATCCTACAAGTACTATCATCATCACTTCAAATAAAGAAATTAAGGCAGAGAGGTAAAGCAACATGTCCAAAGTGGACAGTTAGTAAGTGGCTTACCAGGACTGTTCAGGGACCCCAGTGATCTGGCTCTGGTTTGTGCTGTTTACAACAGTCCAGCCCCTCAAAATAACGCTAGCATAGTCCACAGCTCCAAGTGTAATTCCAAAATTACTCCCCTTTTTTTTTTTTCATTTACAAAATAAGATTCTTAATGACCCCAGCGATGCTGGGGTATTGCACAGCAACCTGGTCTGTCAGTGGTCATCCTCCCCATTTCAGAGTTGAGGAGACTAAGCCTCAGATAGGTTAAGGAAATTTCCTGAAGTCATACAGTTCATGAATGACAAAGTCAGCATCAGAATCCATGACTCTAATGACCTTAACAGTTATACTTGGAAGCAGTTTAAAACACACACACGGGGGCCTGGCTGGCCTAGTCAGTGAAGCATACAGCTCTTGATCTTGGGGTCATGAGTTCGAGCCCCACATTGGGTGTGGGGTCTACTTAAAAATACATAGATATAGGGGCGCCTAGGGAGCTCAGTCCGTTAAACATCTGACTTCAGCTAAAGTCATGATCTTGCGGTCTGTGAATTCAAGCCCCACGTCAGGCTCTGTGCTGATAGCAGTCCTGGAGCCTGCTTCGGATTCTGTGTCTCCCTCTCTCTCTGCTCCTCCCCCACTCATGCTCTGTCTCTGTCTCTGAAAAGTGAATAAATGTTTTAAAAATTTAATATATAGATATAAATTAAAACGCACACACACAGTTGTATATTTATTTGACAGTGGGAAGAAACAGTAGAAATCCACCATTCTTTACTGTCTTGTCCTAGGAAACCAGACGTTTCTATCGTTCAAATGTCTCTGCTAAATACCATTAACTTTTGAACTTTCAGAATAAATGTCAGAGAAAGTGGCACAATCTTTGTCAGTGATCTCTTTTTGGGTTGTACCTTAGAAATATCACCCAAACATGAAGTGTTTCCTTATATATAAAATGTGAGTGATGGCTGCTATACTAACCTCAGAGGATCATTACATAAATGTGATTTGTTATATATTAAAGGATATGGTATGAAGACAATGAAGAGAGTCATACAGCCAGGTGGTTCTAGGTGTTACTAATTTCCATGTTTGTAAAATGCAGATACCACATATAGAAATACTGGAAGAACATGGAACAGCTATGTGGCTCAGTCGGTTAAGCGTCTGACTCTTGATTTTGGCTCAGGTCATAAACCCATCCGCTGGGCATAGAGCCGGCTTAAGATTCTCTCTCTCCTTCTGCCCCTCCCCGACTCATGTGCACGCTCTCTAAAAAAAGGAAGAAAAGAAAAAAATACTGTGAGGACAAATGGGAAACATACTGAAAGCACTTGGGAAAATACTTCACACAGACCAGTCCTGGATATGCGTTTATGACAAAATAAATATGTTGGCCCTTTTCCTAAGAGTACTTTCTTGCATGTCCAGAATTAGACATCGTTCATTTGATAGGTAACAAAATAAAAATTATTTATAGTACATTAGATGGGCAACAACATTGATAAAGTACTATAGTCACTAAGTTCTGTGGATATTTGCTCTGAAAGCTTTTGGAGGACATCCTTTCCAATTCCCTGGTTTCTTAGATGAAGAAACAGAATCCTTGGTCTCAATCTGGAATCCTCAAAGCCTTCTGATTGAAGCTCAGACTTCAGAGGTGGGGACGGGCCAGAATTCTAGTTCACTCAGTGCACATGCCCCACCTTGAGGAGGGTATAAATTGTTCTTTTTCCACCCTTCTTGAACATTTTCTTCCAAAGCCCAAGTGGCAAAATAACAAAGTGGAAAGAGAATTGGCAAAGTGGTCACAGAGACAGATAACCACTTAGCCCACTTGGGAGGGAGACACACCAGTGAGAAAAGGTCACCATGCCACTATGGAATGTCCACTACGGCAAATTGCTGCCATCAGAGCACATCCAGCCATACTCACAACAAAGGCTGTCTGAGAAGAGTGAATGAGAAGATGCTGATGGGTGTGCTTTGGACCTAAACAAACAGAAACTGCAGAAACCTCGTTCTCAGCTCACTTGTTTAAAATACAGTATACAGGACCACAGAAACTTAAAACTGGAAAGTTCAGGAATCACTAACACTCCCGTTTCATTTGTTTTGTTTACTTATTTTAAATGTTTGTTTATTTTTGACAGAGCCCATGCAGGAGGGAGACAGAGGTTGACAGAGGATCCGAAGCAGTGTGTGCACTGACATCAACAAGCCCGATGTGGGCCTCAGACTCACGAACTACGAGATCATGACCTAAGCCAAAGTCAGAAGCTCAACCAACTGGGCCACCCAGGTGCCCCACTAACACTTATAATATGCAGATGGGGAAGCAGGTCCAAGGTTAGACAGCAGAGTGAGGGCTAGAAATTGAGGCTTGTGACTTGCAATCTTACGCTTTTGTAGATCTGCTCAAGGAGATGATCAAGCTCTGCTTGAGTTTGATGCAGTTCCGAGATGCTTAACCCAGAGACCACCAGGCAGTGATGGACCATCCGTTATGTGCCATCGGGAAGCACTCCTTCTGTTTAGAGGGATGAGGCTAGCAAACACTGAACAATTAAAACATTAAGGCTGCAAATCTTTAAAGCTAACTAGGGAGACATAAAGACCACAGAAGGCTAGAATATTAGGAAGGCCTTAAGAAAATGGGACTTGAGCTTTTTTTTTTTTTTAATATTTCTTTTGAAGTTTATGTTTTTGAGAGAGATCGCGTGCGAGTGGGGGCGGGGCAGAGAAATCAGGAGACAGAATCCCAAGCAGGCTCCTTAGCAGAGCCTGAGGCAGGGTTCGAACTCACAAACTGTGAGATCATGACCTGAGCCAAAATCAACAGTTGGGACGCTTAACCAACTAAGCCACCCAGGCGCCCCTTGAGCTGTGCTTTTCCGACCAGCAACCTGTGGACGAGATTCAGCCCGCAATTTGTTTTCCCATTGTGATGATCTGTAGTGGTTTTTTTTTTTTTTCTTCTTTCCCCAAACTTGGGACTTTCACATAAAAATCCCAATTGTGGGGTGTCACGAAAAGTGCAGCACTAGGCCTGTATTCACAGTAGCAATAAGGGCAAGAGCTGTGAGGCAGCTGCCCCCGTAGCTACTGCATGAATCTTCAGCCAAACACCCACAGTTCACTCTCATTACTTCTGTGACTCCTTGGGCACTGGATGTGCTGTTCATGTTTTTGGAAAGGGGCAAGACAGCCCAGATAGGAGAATAAGACACAAAAGTGACAATGAGTGGGAATGCTATACGGTAGGAGAAAAATATGCTCCCGAGGCCAAGACATAGCTGAAACTAAAGAGTCGGGGGCGGGGGGGAGACTGTACGACCGTCTCAATAAAAAAACAAAAATGAACAAATAAATTGTGTGCTGCTGCTGGGTCAAGAATGCCAACTTCACACACAAAGGTAACATACTCATTTTCCTTCCACTGAGCATCTTCATTTTGGCATAAAATGAACACAAACTGCATTTAAAAGAAAAAGTTTTTTTAGTATTTATTTTTGAGAGAGAGACAGAGTGTGAGCAGGGAAGGAGCAGAGAGAGGCAGACAGAATCCGAAGCAGGCTCCAGGCCCTGAGCTGTCAGCACAGAGTCCGACATGGGGCTTAAACTCACAAACTGTGAGATCATAACCTGAGCCGATGTCAGACGCTCAACTGACTGAGCCCCCCAGGCACCCCTAACACAAACTGCATTTTATTTTATTTTATTTTATTTTATTTTATTTTATTTTATTTTATGTTATGTTATGTTATTTTATTTTTAACGTTTATTTTATTTTTGAGACAGAGAGAGACAGAGCATGAACGGGGGAGGGCCAGAGAGAGAGGGAGACACAGAATCTGAAACAGGCTCCAGGCTCTGAGCTGTCAGCACAGAGCCCGACGCGGGGCTCGAACTCACGGACCGCGAGATCATGACCTGAGCCGAAGTCGGACGCTTACCCGACTGAGCCACCCAGGCACCCCACAAACTGCATTTTAAAATACACATAAAATAGTTAATAAATTATAAATTTATTATAAATAAAAGGAAATAGAATTCATATTGTGTAATTAAAACTGACCTGCTTTTACTGAACCCCATTACACAGCACTGGTGGTAAGAGATGCGGTTACCCGTTTTTTTTCCCAGTCAAGACTATACCCTACTTGGCTTAATACATCCCAAGAGCTCTTATTCTGGATTCAGCTCTTCCACTGGACTCACAATATCCCTCTGCTCATTTTCACAATCAATGTCCCAACTAGCACATGATATACAAAGGGGTCCATGAAAAAAAGGGACTTAGGTTAGCCTGGAAATTCATCCTGACAAAAGGCAGAGAGGTTCTTCTAGACAGTTTTTGCTTAGAGGGCCACAATTCAAATGAACAAAATGTACCTCAAAATAAAGAAGGGGGAGAAACACCACCCCAGTGATCCTGCTATGTATTCATTGCAAGAACTACTATTCAAATGGTAGGCTCTTCAAAGCATAAGAGACTGTTAAAAACTGAGAACAAACTGAGGGTTGACGGGGGGTGGGAGGGAGGGCAGGGTGGGTGATGGGTATTGAGGAGGGCACCTTTTGGGATGAGCACTGGGTGTTGTATGGAAACCAATTTGACAGTAAATTTCATATATTAAAAAAAAAAAAAAAATAATAATAATAATAATAATAAAAAAAAAAAAAAATATTAACAAAAGATAAATAAGATTACTGGGAGCGACAGACTTGCATATCATGTAATTTGTAAAGTGAAATAGGCCAATATCACTGAAATATGATGTCTGTTCATGAAAGCCTTTATTTTTCTGTGTCAATCATTAGATTATTTTCTAATGTAAGGACAATTTAAATTAGAAAAATTATTTACTATCCTGCTTTTTAATAAAATGTCACTTACTTTTCAAAGAAAAAAAAAAAAAAAAAAACAAAAAAAAACAAAAAAAAAAAAAAAACAAAAAACAAATGGTAGGCTCTTGGCCTAGTCTCCATTAGCTCTATTTTCTAGAGAGCTAGCAAAAGATACAGTGCTGAGAACACTTCGGAAGCTCACCATTTCGTTTTAGGTCAAGTTTAGCATGCCGTAATGGTATCTGGCACCACCCAGTGGCAATCTTTTCTCCTGTATGTGTGAATAAATAGCAACTTTGCAAATTCTTGTGGTGACAACAAATACCTCAATCAATGAACAGAGAATAGAATAATGTTGCAAATCAAACAGAAGCAGTTTCATTACATTACCTACTTTGAAAAGTTTAGATCATTTTTAACGTGTTTTTTTTCCACAATGAAGAACTCAGAAAAACACAAAGAAATGTAAAACAGTTTTCTTCTTCAACTGTATAAATATATGGGCTTTAATATAAAATCACGTTAGAAGGGCCCATTTTTTTATTTAAAAATTTTTTTAATGTTTATTCATTTTTTGAGAGAGAGAAAGAAAGAGAGCGAGACTAGGGGTGGAGCAGAGACAGAGGGAGACACAACCTGAAGCAGGCCCCAGGCTCCAAGCTGTCAGCACAGAGCCCGACACAAGGTTCAAACCCATGAACTGCAGCGAGAATCATGATCTGAGCTGAAGTCTGACACTTAACTGACCGAGCCACCCAGGCACTCCTGGAAGGGGCTCGTTTGTAAGGGCACTGACTTGTTCTTACGAGAAAATAGGAAAAGTGTCCATACATTAGTGGTTTAAAATAGTGAGAAAGAGAGAAACTCAGGACTCTTTCTAGAGAAGTCTTCCAACTGTTCCAACTATAATTATTTCTTCTAAGAAAACCGAGTGGCATACAGGATGGCTCTGTCCCACAGGAAATCTAAAACAAAACCTCTCTTAATGTATATATAGAAAATATATGTGTTAACCAATTCAGAAAAATGCAAAGTCCTGGTTGTAGGATTTCTCAAGTTATTGTTATTTTTTTTTCAAACTAAATTCGATAAGACTACGGAAGGTTCAGAGTATCCTGGGCTGCTGCTGACACCGTTGGTCCCTCTGGGGACCAGGCAGGACGTTTCACTAGAAGGGTGCTACTACAGCAGGGGACTAAGAGATGAGAAGCCATACTTGCCACCTGAAGAATTCTTTAAAGTTTGAGTATTTGCGTAACACGGACCAAACCTGCACCTTGATGTTCCATTTCCGAAAGTCACACTTTAAGTTAAAAAGTTCTGGGGGCGCCTGGGTGGCTCAGTCGGTTGAGCGTCCGACTTCGGCTCAGGTCACGATCTCGCGTTCCGTGAGTTCGAGCCCCACGTCAGGCTCTGGTCTGATGGCTCAGAGCCTGGAGCCTGCTTCCGATTCTGTGTCTCCCTCTCTCTCTGCCCCTCCCCCATTCATGCTCTGTCTCTCTCTGTCTCAAAAATAAATAAATGTTAAAAAAAAAAAAAAAAAAAAAAAGTTCTGTTCTGTGGGCGCCTGGGTGGCTGAGATGGTTAAGTGACTTTGGCTCAGGTCATGATCTTGCGGTTCATGAATTTGAGCCCTACGTCGGGCTCTGTGCTGTCAGTGCAGAGCCCACTTCGGATCTTCTGTCTGTCTCTCTCTGTCCCTTCTCCACTCACACTCTCTCTAGTTCGAAAATAAACATTAAAAAAAAAAAAAAAAAGTTCTGTTCTGCAAATCTCCATATATCAACAGATACTGTAGAATTTATATCATGGTATCATGGTATCTTCTTAAAAAGAAGAGAAAAAACAGTTCTTCATAGGAGGGGGTTTTTCTTGTTTTTTTGGCATCTTAAATGTCAATGATCACAAAAACTTCTGGCTTCTCTTCATTATAGACCTGCATTGCTGAGTACGTTATTGCCTTGACTTCAGTGCCCTAAAGTTGGGGTTAGGGAAAAAACAAATAGGAAAAAATGAAAATCAAACTCAGGATCAGTAACTCTACAACAATAGGCAGAAAGGCCAAATTTTACTATTATTCTGAAAAACTAAAAACTCACGTGATACAAGCAGTTATTTGTACAGCATTGTACAGTCATCTGGTAAAAATGAGAAGCCACATGTGCACAGGGAAAGAGCGCTGACTGGGAGGTAAGAGATGAAGCTCTAATCCTGGCTTTGTTTCCACCTGGATAAGGAGGCTGGCTGACCTCTCCAGCATCCCCTTTTTCATTTACCAAGTGGACTGAGTCAAGGAGCCCAAAGCTTTCCTACGGTCTGGCTCAGAGCTCCTTCTCGGGACCTCCTCCTTATAGTCTAACCTGGGGCCTAGGAACACAGACCCCTCTCCTCCTCAGCTGCCAACTCACTTTACTTCCTGGGTTCTCTCTCCACATGTTTCTGATACATGACAATCCCCCCTCGCCTGCCCTGGTTTAAAACCACAGGATTAGATGTTCTCTTGGTTCCTTCCCATTCTAGAAAAGAATCTACAATAATTCTTTGCAGCACAAAACATAGCCAGCAATAGGCAACTGGCATTTGCTAGCTCTATGGCACAAAAGAAATCTGAACGTTTCCCAGATGGATCTGAATGGCACCCACCTTTGCTTTTTTCCCTCTGCCACAATCACCCGGTGAAACCACAACCTAAATCAAATTCAACTTTCTGCCTACGGCAGCACACACCATACTAAGTGGTGTCACTTTAAATCACATCCACAATCTCAAAAGGGCACTCAGCACTGACTAGTCATCCTACATTTGCCACTAAATTCCCTTGCTCAGTCTCTGAAACAATTACTTTCCATCTTCACCTCTAGGATTCCTCCCTCATTCTCACCCTCACACCAGGCCTCCTAGAGAAAACAGGAGCAATCAGCAAGAAGTGACTTATCTTCTCCATCCGTACTCACGTTAGCCTTTCCTCCTATTACAATGAACAGCCCGTCCCTGCTCCTATCAGAAGATCAGCTCCTGTACCTGAACACACCACCCCACACCCCCCTTTACCAAAACGTAAGGTCTTTGTTCTGAAATTATTCTCTTCCTCTCCAGCATGATCAGTTTGCCCCAAGTTCCTAGATCACTTCCACACAGCCTACGCTGGTGCTACAAACCTTGTAGCTAAAACAAGACACACACACACACACACACAAACTCCTCCCTTTCCAACCGCATTCCCCTCTGGCTAGTACTGTTCTATTTGTTCCCCTTTTCAAACTCTTCAAAAGAACTGTCTCAATACATTGCCTCCACTTTCCTATCTTTCATTCTCTCTTTGACCCATGTATCTTTCCACTGATTAGTAAACCCATGGATAATTCTCAATCCTCATCTTACGCAACCTCTGAGCGGTCTCAAGATCATTAGATATCTGGCTTTAGGGCACCCCCTCTTCTTTTGCTCCCTTTCATGAGGTTCTCCTTGTCTTTTACTTTTTGGCTTTGTCTCTTCCAAACTTAGTACCCCAGGGCTCAGTCCCCTCTATACTCTCTCTTATCTATACTCCCTCCGACATAATCTCATCTAATCCTATGGCTATAGATATCCTCTGCTCAGTGGTGGCTCCCAGATTTATGTTTGCAGAGATAGCTATCTCCTGAACAAGACATCCTATAGGCAAATGCCTATTATGAGACATTTCCATTTAGATGTCTAATATATACCTCACACATAAGATGTTCAAAAGAAAATTCCACGTGTCATTTGTATTGTAATTCACATGCTCCCTTCTAGCGGTTTCTCTCTTTTTAAGCTTCTCTCCCGAAGTTCCCTCATCAGGCTTCATTTCATTATGTTGTGCTTGAAGAAATGATACTGTAGCTACTAGAAGCAACCAGGACTTCCCAGTCACCCTCAACTAATTTAGGTCTCTTTGGCCTAAACACAAGGGTCAGCAACCTGCAAATCACAGGGCAAACCCAGGCTGCCACCTGGTTTTGTATAGTCCTACCACCTAAGAATGGTTTTTACATGTCTAAGTGGTTGGGGGGGGGGGGGGGGAACCACAAAAGAATACCTCATGACATTTGAAAACGATATGAAATTGAAATTTCAATGTCCATGAAGTTTTATTGGGATACAACCACATTCATTCGTTTATGTATTGTCTATGGTGGCTATAGTGATACAATAAAGGAGCTAAATATTGTTCTTCTATCACTCTTGTTCCACAAAGCTTTAAACATTATCTAGCCCTTTACAGAAAAAATTTGCCTCCCCCTATTCCTATATACAGATTTGACTGGTATAGAGTGGAGTCATACAGGTTGGCAAATACAGAATCCGGAGAAGCACAGAAAGTAGAAGGTACTTTAGAGAACATTCAGTCTAAAACCTTCATCACAGGAAGAGATACAGAAGCTTGAAAAGGCAAAGGGACTTTTAAATCCCATAAAAATCTGTAACAAACCTGACCCTGGAGCCCAAGTGCTGACTCCTAATCCACCAAATCAGATGTGTGGAATCAGCGCTTAAACATAACATGGTCAGGGAAGCCTGAGGAAAACTTACCACTTACTTCACACCAATTTATTAGAACTCACTAAAGTTTACTGGCATATACTAACTTTATGGTAAGAAAGTAGAAAATGTTCTTAATGGCTGGATTTAAACATACCTGAGGGTGCTTGGACAATGAAAATTCTTCTCCCCACCTTGAGAAGGAAAATTAAAACATGATTTAGACTTCCAGGATTTAATACCTGTTCTCCCTTTACATATGTTAAAATAAATCTTATAAATGTGGTTAAGATATGAGAAGGCCAAAAGAGATGGGAGGGATAAGGGGCTTTAAATTTCAGTTTGAGGGGCACCTGGGTGGCTCAGTCAGTTAAGCGTCCAACTTCGACTCGGGTCATGATCTTGTGGGTCGTGAGTTAGAGCCGCGCGTTTGGCTCTGTGCTGACAGCCTAGAGCATGAAGCCTAGAGACTGTTTGTAGTTCTGCGTCTCCCTCTCTGCCCCTGTGTCTCCCTCTCTCTGCCCCTCCCCCACTCATGCACCTGCGCTCTCTCTCAAAAATAAGCATTAAAAAATGTTTTTAATAGGGGCACCTGGGTGGCTCAGTCAGTTGAGCAGCCAACTTCGGCTCAGGTCATGATCTCACGGTCAGTGAGTTCAAGCCCCGCATCAGGCTCTGTGCTGACAGCTCAGAGCCTGGAGCCTGCTTCAGCTTCTGTGTCTCCCTCTCTCTCTGCCCCTCCCCTGCTCATGCTTTGTCTCTTTCTCAAAAATAAATAAACATTAAAAAAAAGTTTTTAATAAATAAATACAGCCGCATGTTCAAAATTTTCACTGTACCCAAGGCTATACAATGATTTAAATACTATCTCCCACTGGAGAAAGTAGGCCTGAGTATCACAGAGGCAAAATACTACATTCTGTAATATGCTCTTATTTTATAACTTTTGAGAAAATGTCCATGGTCTGTGCATAGAAGGCCCTAGAAGGGTACTTTCCTAGAACACGGGATAAGTATCTTCTCTCCCTTCAAGATGAATGTGGCTAGAGATCACAGTTGGAGAAGCAGTATTGGTAGTAAAAAGAACAAAGTTTTAAATTTCTGTTCAACCATTTATTAGCTAAATACCCTTGGATAAGGCTGATTCCATACCCATTAAAAAAAAAAAAAAAAAAAAAAAAAAAGGAGGGAGAAGAATAAAAGACCTCACTTTACAAAAAGAAAAAAGAAATGAATCAAATTCAACATGAAGTGGAAAAAATAGGCTTTACATAGAAATAACCTAAAAGAGGGGAGCCTGGGTGACTCAGCTGGTTGAGTATACGGCTCTTGATTTCAGCTCAGTTCATGATCACACGACTGTGGGACTGAGCCCTACATGGGGTTCACACTGAGCATGGAGCCTGCTTACGATTCTCTCTCTCTGCCCCTCTACCCTACTCACACTCTCTCTAAAATAAATCTTAAAAACCAAACCAAACCAAACCAAACCAAACCAAACCAAACAAACCAGGGGTGCCTGGGTGGCTCAGTTGGTTAAGCGTCTGACTTCGGCTCAGGTCATGATCACAGTTCGTGGGTTCGAGTCCTGCACTGGGCTCTGCTGTACTGACAGCTCAGAGCCTGGAGTCTGCTTCAGATTCTGTGTCTCCCTCTCTTTCTGTCCCTCCTGGGCTTGCACTCTCTCTCTCTCTCAATAATAAATAAACATAAAAAAAAAATCAATAAATTGGGAATCAGGTTTAAGAACCAAAATTAACTCTGTTCTGACACATTTCTGGTCTTCCAAAGCTGAGGACCAAAGCCCTTGCTCCTAGGGTTCACAAAGCTTAATCTGCAGAGGCCCACTGGGCTGCAATGGGACCTCTGACTTAACATTTCTGTCTTCCTGCCCAGTACGTTCAGTGAAGAATATAATTTTAACATCTTTCAAGGCTTGTTACTTAAAAAGATCTTCAAAACATACCCAATTGACCGTAATTTGAAATTTCTTTGATCGATATGAAGTACCTTCACTTCCTAAAGAGGAAAAGAAAATTTAATTTCAAAAAATGTTCATAATAGACCATCTACTAAAACATGTCTAATAACTGTCAAAACACTATGTTGTATACCTGAAACTGACATAATATTGTATGTCAGTTATACTTTAATTAACAAAAATATGTCTAGGTTGTCCCCTTTCCTAGAAAATAACAATGTACAACTTCCCTGACGCAAAGAAAATTAAAATGTTAACTAAAGTAGAACAACAAACTAAATATATTTCAAGGAAATAAGGTTTTTTTCTTATATAGTGAAGAGAAACGTTCTTGAAAAACGTACACTCTAGGGGCGCCTGGGTGGCGCAGTCGGTTAAGCGTCCGACTTCAGCCAGGTCACGATCTCACGGTCCGTGAGTTCGAGCCCCGCGTCAGGCTCTGGGCTGATGGCTCAGAGCCTGGAGCCTGTTTCCGATTCTGTGTCTCCCTCTCTCTCTGTCCCTCCCCCGTTCATGCTCTGTCTCTCTCTGTCCCAAAAATAAATAAACGTTGAAAAAAAAAAAAAAAAAAAAGAAAAACGTACACTCTAAAAACAGGAGTCAAAAACTTTCTCTGTAAAATAGAATAGAATGATACAGGATTTCAATCATTCTTGGCCCATTTTTAACTAACACTGTAGGCTCTTGAACTCTGCAGGACAAGGGACCATTTAGAAGAGTGTATGTAGCATAGCTGGGAAGGGAGAGAATGGAGTGATTATGGAAGCAAGGAAGCAAGGTGCTGTGTGTTAGGTAACAGTGATGTTGAGATAGATTCCCTTCTAGAGGCTGAAGGCAACAGGCAATCTCCATTTGATTTTCCTTTTTCATGTTAAGGAAAACTGACAGCAATTTTTAAATTTAGGCCAACATGGCAGAGTTGCAAAATTTCACAAGGGACAAAGGAACATATGGATGGACATAAATATAGCTCAAACTAGGGAGACATAAAAAGTGTGGGTGAAGACAGCAGGTGCATTCTTATCACACAATCCTGATTAGTGACAAGTATATGGTAAGAGATCTGAATATTACAAGATGCATATACATAGGCAAAGGCAGATTAACCAAGGAGTCCCTGTTTTCTACAAATCAGTATCATCTTAGGATCTGTATGGCTTGGTTTTGCATCACACATTCTATTCTCAATCATTTGTTCTCTTAAAATCTGAACTAGAACCCGTTTGCTCAGTAAAAAAGAAAAACCGTTGCTTACCCGGGGTATGAAGAATTCGTCAGCACTGAACTTATAAAGCCACTCATCCAAAAAGTGAAACAGAAGAGACTCTAAGTCATCTCCTACACAGGATCAAGAAGAACCGTGACAGTATGATGTTTAATGATTCTCCTCTCTAAAAACTTGTTTGAATTTCAAAGTGTAATGAATTTCTTAGGCTAGCCGAAAAGAGGAAGAACAAGCTCATAATTAATTTAGTTGTTCTTATTGTGAAAATATACTGAAATCATGTACAACACTGCACATCTGCATAACAATTTCTTCCCTGAAAACAAATTGGTTACCTTGGGTTTCTACTTCTAGTGTTTGGAGGGGCTCCACAGTCCCAGTATCTGTCATGTAACCAAACATGGCCATTGCACATTGCTCAAATGCTTCCTCCAGAGTATCTCCCCACGCATGTAACCTAAAGAAATACATTTATGCCCTGTGTAATAAAATTCAAGACAGCAAGAGAGAAAACTTGACAGCAAAGTCAAAATAAAATTAGCATGGTAAATACAAAACCAAAGGCAGCAATCAATTTAATGGCACAGAAACTGGGTTCTTTTAAACCATCATTTTCATGTTGTAAAGGAACGAAAATAGGAAGAGAAAATTAAAATTAGGGACATCAAGGGGCATCTAGGTGGTTCAGTTGGTTAAGTGTCCAACTCTTGATCTCAGCTCAGGTCATGATCTCACAGTTTGTGGGTCTGAGCCCCACGTCAGGCTCTGTGCTGACAGAGAGGATTCTCCCTCTCCCTCGCTGTCTGTCCCTCCCTGGGTTGTGTGTGCATCTGTGTGCACATTCTCTCTCCCTCCCTCACAAAATAAATACACTTTAAAAAATAAATAGATAAATAATAAAATAAAATTAGGGACATCGAGATTAAAACATCGGACTTCCTATTTAAGAACATGATTTCAAAGACATAAATTGCAGGTATACTCACTGGACATCTGCCGTATGATCCAAATCTGAGGGAGAGAGGGGAAAACACATATGTCATTGAACTTGACTTGCAAGTCACAAGAAACTCTAGTTCATTATTAAGAATATTATCCTTCTGTGGTGCCTGGATGGCTCAGTCAGTTGAGCATCCAACTCTGTTTCAGGTCATGATCTCACGGGGTTCAAGAGTTCGAGCCCCCCTCAGGCTCACTGCTGTCAGCACAGGCACGCTTCAGATCCTGTCTCCCTCTCTCTCTGCCCCTCCTCTTCTTGCTCTCTCTTTCAAAAATAAATAAATTACTGAAAAAAAAAAAAAAGTAGGGGCGCCCAGGTGGCTCAGTCGGTTAAGTGTCCGACTTCAGCTCAGGTCATGATCTCACGGTTCACTGAGTTGGGAGCCCCGTGTCGGACTCTCTGCTGTCAGCGTAGAGCCCGCTTCAGATCCTCTGTCTCCCTCTCTGTGCCCCTACATTCGTGCTTTCTCTCTCTCTCTCAAAAGTAAACAAACATTAAAAAATTTTAAAAAAGTAAACTCAACACGATGTTTATGAGCTTCTTCCTGATTATCCCCAAAGAAACACCTGAAAGCAACACCTGCTACTACAGCAAACTCCCACTGGATCTGTTTATCCCAACATTTCAGTCTACTCTTCACTGGTAGCATGACTTCTGTCAGTTCTTCCTACTTAGATCATTGAATATTCAGGCTAGAAGGAAGCCTTGCAGCTCATTTAATATAATTCCCTCACGGACAGGAAGAATACTGGGGCACCTGGCTGGCTCAATCTGTAGAGCGCGTGACTTCTTGACCTTGGGTTGTGAGTTTGAGACCATGTTGGGTGTAGAGATTACTTTAAAAAATTTTTTAAAAAGAAGAAGAAACCTGAAATCCAAAGAGATCGTGGGACTTGTTAAAGACTACTGTTGTTTAGAGGCAAAGTTGGGCCTAGAATTGAGACGTCCTGAGTGCCAGTGTAGTAGATTTTGTACCATAACACATAGTTTTCTGGTGACACTCAAGGCTCAAATTCTTCTCCAAGTCACTCAAAAATATTCCTGTGGACTTAATATGTTTTAGGCACCAGAGATGACCAGCAGAGATGATAAAGAAGTTAAAAGAAAATGACAGGTATTAACCTTAGAGTAATGAAAGCATGTGTCCAGAATGCTCACAGCAGTGGATTCCCCAAAATGAAAAACCGAAAGTTCACCGATAAGGGAACAGATAAAGATGCAATGCAATACTACTCAGCGATAAAATGGTGTGGCTTACTGGGGCACCTGGATGGCTCAGTTCCTTAAGAATCCAACTCTTGGTTTTGGGTCAGGCCATGATCTCATGGTTCATGGGTCTGAGCTCCGCGACAGGCCCTGCGCTCACGGCAAGAAGCCTTTTTAGGATTCTCTCCCTTCCTCTCTCTCTGTCCTCCCTCCCCCCTCCGCTTGCACTCTCTCTCTCTCAAAAATTAATAAATGAACATTTTTTTTAAAATGGTGTGATCTACTGACTCATGCATTAACATGAATCTCAAAAACATTAAGTGAAAACTGCAGAACTCTCAGCATGTAACACCTCTATCCAAACTCCTCTGTGACAAGAGTGATCAAACTTTAGCACAGCTGGACTTCTAGCAGCATAAGCCTAGTTCCGAGGATCACCCTGGCCCCAAAGCATTAGATTACCTGCCGGGGAAAGCGCTACACAGACAGGAGAATTTATTGTTCATTCCAACCAAAACCTAACAATAGGCCCTTAACCTCCCTTTCTTAAAGCATTTACTATAAAGGGCTTACAACTGTGAATATTTATCTCTTACAACTCAGCAGGGTCCTTCTCAAGGACTCCAGAGCCACTCCTTTGAAATGTAATCAGCATAAAGGACTCCTGGTCTCAGTGGGAGGATCGAATCCTAACTTCCGTAACTGCCTGCTACCAAATCCTGCAGGCCTAATCGAATTTATGCAGACTGTTTGTAATTTTTCACTTCTCTGAATCTATGAGGCCCCTGCTCTCCCCTCTTCTCCATTCTCCCTTTAAAAGGCCCCATCACCTCTGCAAAATTTGGAATGGAGTTCAGTTCTTTCTTTTACTATAATTACTGAAAAAAAGTCATTCACCACTTTAACGTCCGGCTGTGTTTATCTTTGATACTAAGTGAAGAAGCCAGGCATAAAAGAATCTATACTGTGTGAAACTTTAAAATAGGCAAAATTATGCTCTGGTAATAGAAATCCAAACTGCCTCAAAGTAAGGACATGGCGGGGGGGGGGGAGGCTTATAGGAAAAAAAGCAAAAGGGAACTTTCTAGGGTGATGGAAATGTTCTACAATCCAATGTATAATACACTCCAATGATAAATGGATGTATATGTTTATCAAAACTTATCAGACTCTACACTTAAGATCTGAGCACTTCTACCATATGTAAATTATATCTCCATTTTAAAAAACAATTTGAAAGAACAATGACAGATTACTATAGGCCAGCAGTTCTCAAATTTTTGGTCTTAGGAACCCTTTACTCAAATATTATTGAAGATCCCAAAAAGGTTTGATTTATATGTGTTGTATCTGTCCATGTTAACCATACTAGAAATTTTAACGAAAAAAACGTTTAAATACTTATTAATTCATTTAAAAATAACAAAATTGGGGCACATGGCTGGCTCAGTCAGTAGAACATGTGACCCTTGATCTCAGGATTGAGTTCTAGCCCAACATTGGGTATAGAGATTACTTAAAAATAAAATCTTTAGAAAATAGTAATAATTAATAAAAAACAAAGCCATTTCACTAAACATAAATTGCATACCTTTATAAAAAATAACCATATTTCCCCAAAACTTTAGTGAGAAGAGTGGCACCATTTAGGTAAGTATTTTGAATGTCTTTCAATGTGTTGCAACATATTGATTTAGTTGAAATATGTACATAAAATCAACCTCACATATATGTAGGAGAAAAAGGGAGGAGTATCTTAATAGCTTTTCACAAAACTATATATAATCTTCCATGATGCTATACCGAAACTAGAAACATGCAATGTGGAATTTGAAGCTGTTATAATGAATTTTCATACTCTGTAACATTAAAATCCATTAACTCTATCTTGTGCCTAGAACGGATCTTATCTGTGCCTGATGGTATAACACCAAAGCACTGGTCTTTTGAAAAAATATTAGTTCATTGATTTATACAGGTAATGTTGACACATTTAATTATATGAAGTGAAATTACATATATACGTATATTTGTTAATATCACCACCAATCTCATCAGAAAGATCTTTTAGTACTAGGAAACTGTCAAGCTCATGATGACAGACACAAGTTTTCCAAAATTCGAATTTCACTCAAATACTTGAATTTTATCATTGCCAACAAATATTGTGTTCTTTTCCTTGAAGTGTTTTAAAGAAATTATCTGCCAAATACCCCTAACTGAATAACACCACTACATCTTTCAGTCATTCTTTGGAGGAAAACAAAGGGGGGGGGGGTCTTCCATGACAACAAAACCAAAACAAAAAACCAGCTCACAACTCAATTACACAAGTTCTTTTCCTCAAGGTAATCATCAATACCTTGACAAGCAACAGAAACACTGTATGCACATTTCCCATTTTGTTTCACAGAACATTAAAAAGGCATGTACTCACTGGTCAAGATTTAATTAAACTGACAGACCTTACTGATTCATCAAGGACATCTCTAAGTGAAAATGATTTTTTCTTTTAACCTTAGGTACATAGTGGTTAAGGACTAAAATGATTACCAGTACAGTTTGGTGTTGCCTCAATTTGTGCTAAGGGGACAGCAGGTGTACCTACCAATGCTTTTGCACCATCAGCACAAATACCAACACAGTGAAAGAGCAAGTATCTCAGTATTATTGCAAAAGTAGTTTTAGTCATCACAGATCCTCTGAAAGGGTCTGGGGAACCCCAGGGGTCCAAGGGTCACACTTTGAGAACTGAAACATAGGAGAGACTAGGAAATCAACTTAACTTGGACTGAATTCCCAAAGGAAACAAGACTTAACATTCTAAGTGCCAAAAGACTAAGGGGTGCTCTGTACGTGTTTGCTCATTCTCTTATTTCCAATTTTTGTTCAATGCATGATACACAACAGGTGTTCAATCATATTGCTGAATGAATCAATAAGATGACAACTACACTGTTGTCTACACAGTCTTAAAGGAAAAAACAGGGCTACAGGAAAAGCTTGGGGAGAGATTTGGGGGTGGTCTATGGAAAGAAATGAAGCTGGGAGAAAATACAGACTTATCTCACATGACATCAATTCAAAGACCGTACAAAATGTTGCCAAGTAGAATCCAGTATGACCAAGTGGGATTTATTCCTGGAATGCACGGATTCAGTTATTAGGAAATAGATTAATGTAATTCATATATGATCCTCTCCATAGATACAATCATGAAACATATTATAAAAATATTAACAGGATTTTTGGGCAAAAAGTTTTTTCTGTACAACAAATTAAAAAGTTAAACTATTTTTCTTCTCTCATCCTTTTTAATGCTTATTTTGAGAGAGAGAGAGAGAGAGAGAGAGAGAGGGGACGTGTGCAGGGGGAGGGGCAGAGAGAGAGAGAAAGAGAATCCTAAGCAGGCTCCCAGCACAGAGCCCAACACAGCGCTCCATCCCACAAATGGGGAGATCATGATCTGAACCAAAATCAAGAGTCGGACGCTTAACCAACTGAGCCACCTAGGAGCCCCTTTTCTCTCATTCTTAATTGCTATATTTACTGAATGTTTCTGTGGTGTAATAAAAATATATATTTGGCCTTTGTCCCTGGTTTCTGGCAAAGCTCCTAAAACCCTTGGATTCTCCTGAGTGATAAGAGTGTTTGTTATTCATTAATTATTACCTTCTGTCCACACCTGAATCTATGCTATGGTGGTGACTCAGGGTAGGGTCTCTAGATAGCCTTAGAATGGGGCAGTCACCAGGAAGATCATGATTAAAGAGTGGGAACTTCCAGCCCCACCCCCTCACCACCAGGTGTGAGTGCCTGGCCTGTGGAGGGTGGAGCAGGAGACTGAGTTATAGACTCTTAAAGAGATTTGGAGAACATCCCATTGGTGAGCTCATCCATGTGCTAGGAGGACGACAAGCCCAGAGGGGGCATGGAAGCTCCAGACCCTCTCCCCATACCTTGCTCTATGCATGGCATCCGTCTGGTTGTTCCTCAGTTGGATCCCCTATAATAAACTGGTAAACCTAAGTAAAGCATGGTTACCTGAGTTCTGTGAATTGTTCTAGCAAATTATTGAACTTGAGCCCAAGGAGGAGCGGGAGGAGAATGCATGGGAACACCAGAATTTGCAACTGGTTAGGCAGAAGTGTGGGTAGCTTGGGTACCCCATTTGGGGCTGCCATATGAAGTGGAAGCAGTCTTGTGCAATTCAGCCCTTAAACTGTGGGGTCTGTGTTAATTCCAGGGAGTTAGGATCAGAACAGAATTGAATTGACTGATACCCAAGTTGGCGTCAGAGAACTGGAAAACTGCCTGATGTGGAGAAACCACACACTTGATGTCAGAAGTGGTATTAGAGGAAAGAAAACAGAGTTTTATAATGCATATATTTTTATAACACAGTTGAACACACAAAATTCAAAGTGTACAATGAAAAAAATTTGGATACTCTTGGGTATCAACTGAAAATTATACTAACTATAAGGGAATACTATAAGGAGGCAGGGTAAATAATTACACAACTCAGCAGCTTTCACAATTATAGTCAATAACAGGATAGACAAGAGGTGATATCAGGGCAGAAAAGATCATTTACATCAGAAACAAAAAAGGTGTGGGGGCCTGGCTGACTCAGTGAGTAGAGCACGTGACTCCTGATCTCAGGGTCATGAGTTTGAGTCCCACAATGGCAAAGACATTACTGTAAAAAAAACAATAACAAAAACAAAACAACAGATGGGCGCCTGGGTGGCTCATTCAGTTAAGCATCCAACTCTTGACTTTGGCTCAGGTCATGATCTCCTGGTTTGTGGGATAGAGCCCCATGTCAGGCTCTGCACTGACAGCATGGAGCCTCCTTGGGATTCTCTCTCTCCTTCCCCTGCCCCACCCACACTCACTCGCTCTCTCTCTCTCATAATAAATAAATATTTTTTTAAAAAGGAAAAGAAACAAAAAAGATGAAATACCTAAAAATAACCTTCTCAGGATACACAAGATTTGAAAAATGGAAAGGCATACACCATTCCTCAAAAAAAAAAACTCCTAATATAAATATTAAAGTTTTAATTCTCCCTAAATTTATAATTAATATGATTGAGAAAATACCAATAGTATTTTTTATCTGTGGTTTATTTTATTTTTTAAAGTTTTTATTTATTTAAGTAATCTCTACATCCATTGTGGGGCTAGAACTCACAACACCAAGACCAAGAGTCACATGCTCTACCTACTGAGCCAGCCAGGTGCCCCTATCTGCAGTTTACTTTAAAATAAATGAAAAGGAGGTGAAAGGTAGCCAGAAATATGCCACTCAGGTATAAAGATTATTTTGAGTTGAAGACAAATGAGAGAAGATACAAAACTCTCTGCCCTCCCACTATATGTCTAAAACATAAATGTATAAAGGTGCTCCCCTTTGCCTATCAGCAAGGACAGAAATCAATCATTAAAGAAAACTCTAGACCCTTATCCACCCAGTCAGCACCAGAGGAATCTACATAATAAAGTTTCCTAACTAGCCCTCACCTTCCATTAGTTTTCTATATATTTATCATCCCACAATTGGCCGCCCCAGAAGTACAAAATGCTTTTCCTTTGTCTTGTCATTTCTCTACAAAATTACTGCTCCTGTTAAGACGCTATATAAGCTCAAGTTCTAACCAGCCCTTTGAGTTACTCATCACTGAATACTCCTATGTGAGGGGCACCTGGGTGATTCAGTCGGTTAAGCATCCGACTCTTGACTTCAGCTGTTTGGGAGTTTGAGCCCTACTTTGGGCTGGGCTGACCGTGCAGAGCCTGCTTGGGATTCTTTCTCTCTCCCTGCCCTTCCTCCACTCACTCACACACTCTCTCAAAATAATTTTAAAAATGTTTTTTAAGTTTATTTATTTTGAGAGAGACAGAGAGCAAAGGGGGCAGAGAGAGAGAATCCGAAGCAGGCTCTGCACTGCCAGCGCAGAGACTGATACAGGGTCAAACCCATGAACCGTGAGACCATGACCTGAGTCGAAACCACGAGTCAGACGCTCAACCGAGTGAACCATGCAAGCACCCCTCAAAATAAATAAACTTAAAAAAAAAATACTTCCAGTTGAATGTGCAACACATGTGTTTATAAGTTTGTTTTTTCTGATTTGTAGGGCCCCAGCCAATGTACCTATGATGGGTATAGAAGAAAGATTTTTTTCCTCCCCTACAGAGGTATAAGGGTACAGATAAAAAAAAGGTAAACCATTAACTGATCATTGCTGAAGCTGGGTGATGTGCAGATGGAAGTCATCATACTAGTTTTGTATATATTTACACATAGCTGATGTTTATCTACATATAGAAAAAAAAAAAAAAGCAAGAATGGCAGGAAAGGGGCCAGTAGTGAGGGGAGAGTGTCCTACAACATATTAAAAGATAGAATAGGGGCACCTCGGCGGCTTAGTCGGTTAAGCGTCTGACTCTTGATTTTGCCTCAGCATGATCTCGCTGTGAGTTTGAGCCCCAGTGTAGAGCCTACTTGGGATTCTCTCTCTATCTCTCTCTCTCAAAATAAATAAACATAAAAAACCAAAACAAACAGGCAAAGCTAATCTATGATGTTAAAAAAGTTAGGTTAAATGGGGGGCACCTGGCTGGCTCAATTGGTGGCATGGGCAACTCTTGAGATCTCAGGGTTGTGAATTCGAGTCCTATGTTGTGTGTAGAGATTTCTTAAAAATAAAATCTTTAAAAAAAAGTCAGGATAATGGGAGCAGTGAGGAGGGCAGTGGTGATTGGAAAGGGGCATAAGACAGGATGCTGTAATATTGTTTATCCACATGGTTATTAGGTATACAGGTGTATTCAGTGTGTGAACATTCACTTATGGTATGTGCAGTCTTCTGTATATTATACTTCAATGTAAGTTTGCATTTCCAGGGGCGCCTGGCTGGCTCAGTTGGTAGAGCATGCCACTCTTGAACTCAGGGTGGTGAGTTCAAGCCCCACACTGGGCACAGAGCTTACTTAAATTAAAAAAAAAAAAAAGTTTTCATTTCCAAATGTACAAGAAAACACAGAATTGTTTTACAATCTTAGAGTGGACAAAGCCTTCCTAAGTATGATTACCCCGAAGTCATAAAAAGGGTTAATAAATTTCACTACATAAAAATAAATTTCTGCAGAGTAAAATAAGACCAACAATCGAATAGAAAAATGGGTTCAAAATATGAATATACACATCCCAGAAGAGGACATACAAATAGCTCCAAACATACTTAAGTATGTTCAACTTCACTTATAATAAGAAAAATGCTGGGGCGCCTGGGTGGTTCAGTTGGTTGAGCATCCGACTTCAGCTCAGGTCATGATCTTGTGTTCCTGAATATGAGCCCCATGTCTGGCTCTGTGCTGACAGCTCAGAGCCTGAAGCCTGCTTCGGATTCTGTGTCTGCCTGTCTCTCTGCCCCTGTACCGCTCATATTCTGTCTCTCAAAAAATAAATAAATGTTAAAAAAATCAAAATGCAACTAATATCACAAAATATTTAAATTGGAAAAGACAAAGTATGGTAATGCAGTAAATGGGCAGAAGTGTGAGGACTAAAGCACGCTCACATAATGACAAGAGTATAAACTGTTACAACATCACTGGAGATCAATTTAGCAAAAACTGTTAAAGTTAAAAATGCACATATCTTGGGGTGCCTGGGTGGCTCAGTCTATTGAGCGTGGGACTCCTGATTTTGGCGCAGGTCATGATCTCGCGGTTCATGGGACTGAGCCCCAACATGAGGCTGATAGGGCAGAGCCTGCCTGGGATTCTCTGCCTCCCTCCAAAATAAATAAATAAAAATTTTAAAAATGCACATATCCTTTGACAAAGCAACGTAACTTCGGAAATTTACAGATACACTTGCACACGTGCAAAACAAAGGATGCACAAGTATATTCACTGCTCTAACCATCCCACTGTTGGGAGATACGTAGGGGAGACAACCCCGCAAACGCTTAGAAATATGGTTATCTTTAGAATACACTGATAAAATTCCCACAAGATAAATGTGACTAGGTATATGTAGAAAGAGTTCAAAAGACTGTAGACGCAGCAGCCAGTTCCCGACTCTCAGACCAGGTGAGTTTATTCTCCAGCATCCCCCGGACTCGTACCTACAATACAGGGCGAAATGGGATCACGCCTGAAGCACCTAATGGGGTAAAGCAAGAGAGGCCAGAAGACCTGGGCAGGGAAAGAGGGCATGAGAAAACTGAGCCACCTACTCACACTCGTACTTCCGAATGACTGGAGGATACTTGGCCTTGATTGCCTTCTGCTCTTCAGTCAAATTGTAATCTCGAATATCTTCCTCTTCCTGCGCCATAATTACAACCCTGGACACTCCACTTCCGCCCTTCATTAGCCGGACTTCAGCCCTGATTTACAACTTCCGCTCTAGACTCCGCCCCTTGGCACACACCCTTAAAGGACCGGGACTCCATTCTCCCAGATGTACTTATACCCTAAGACTCCTGGCCTAGGACCCGCCGGTGGAAGCACGTCTTTAATAGGCTTAGGCCCTATTTTCTGCGTTTGCTTCATCACTTCTAAGAACCCAAGAAACAAGTAAATTGGGGGACCTGGAAGTAGTAAGACACTTGAGCTAGACACTCCTATGCCTGAGTGGTAGACGTGTTTTCTTTCTGCCTCATTCCCAGAGTTGATAACTAGACCCGAAAGCATCCCAGATTTTTCATGTCAGTGCTCTGAAATTGTCGCGAGCGGAACAGCCTTTAAGAAAATGGCTGCCCCCTGTAGAGTGCGGACTAAACATCTCACGTGACACGGCGGGCGCCCTCCCACCAGCTCCGCGCGCGCGCAATCGAAGGAAGTCGGCTCACGGCCGAGTGGGGGCAGGGGAGGGGCGCGCGCCTGGGCCCCGCAGAAAGCGATTTTATGCATCTGGATAGGCTGCGAACGCGGCTTCCCCGCCCACCCCGCGGTTCGCTGCGCTCGGATTGGCCAGTGTTGGCGCGAAGGTGCGCGAGTCGGCCCTCACGCAGGGGCAGCAGGAAACAATAGAGGCCGCGCGCGCCGAGCGAGCGCCCGTAGCCTCCCCGCCCCTCCCGCAACGCTCGACCCCGGGATCCCCCCGGCTTGCCTGCCCGCCATGGCCGACAAGGAAGGTGAGGGTGCTGGGGCTGCCCCAGGAGGGCGGGGGTGCCGGGCTGGCGCCGCGGCCTCGACAGGGCCTAGCAGTGAAGGCAAGCCCGACTCTTGAGTGTTGTCTCCACCATCGAAGGCGTGAGGAGAAATCGCCCCGCGGGTCGGGCTAACGGCGCGCCTGTTCCAGCGGCGCGGAGGCCTGTCGCCGCGGCGTGGAGCTGCCGGAGTGGCGGGGTGGGGGGGTGGGGGGGGCGGCGGAGGCTGTTTGGTCCCTCCCCGCGCTCCCTGTCGGTCGGCCCGCTTCTCCCGGGAGTGCCTACGCCGTTCCCTATCCCAGAGGCCGGTGCTCGGGCCTCCTCGCCGGCTCCGTGGACCTAGCGCGTAGCGGAGCGTGCTCCCGAGCTCGACGCCGTCGCCCTAACGCCTAACGGAGTGACTGGCCCGAGAGTGGTTGCGGGCCCGCGACGGTAGGGAGGGGGGTCGGTACCTCCGCCTGGGGGAGATTGAGGCAAATCTCCATTTCAGAATCGAGCTGTGCCGGTAGCTTTGGAAGTGTTTCCTCCGTTTCCATTTGTGTTTGCTAACTTAATTTGTTTTTAACTTTTTAGCAGCCTTTGATGACGCAGTAGAAGAACGTGTGATCAACGAAGAGTACAAAATATGGAAAAAGAACACCCCTTTTCTTTACGATTTGGTGATGACCCATGCTCTGGAGTGGCCTAGCCTAACTGCACAGTGGCTTCCAGATGTAACCAGGTGACGTGAATCTTTTGAACGTTATTTTGTTGTGTCCTCCTCAGTGGAGATTTCTCACATTGATTTTTCCCTATTTTCCGCCAGTCTCTTGGAGAGGGCACGTGATCAAAGCCTATTGGTGACGTTTTTTTCTAGGCCAAAAAATAAATAAAATGTAAAAATAATTTTGCAACTTAGCTGATAAGGGAAAATTTGTTTTCTTTTCCTGATATGAAATGAATAGCCTGTTAGAATATAGTTGGCCAAATAATATAAAACGTGTCAGCTTTCCAAAAATGCCATGATGGGTCATTCTAGTACTTTAAGGAAAACGTTTGAATGTATAGGTAGTAGCTGGTTAATACAAAGATGTGTATGACATGGTACCTGCCTTCAAGGAGCACATGTCTAGTTGAAGAGGCTGGTGTAGACTAATAATTATAGATACATGTGCTAAGAGCAGTTTTACGGAGATACTTAGGATATTTAGAACTAACACCTGAGGATGGGATGGTTTTTATATAAGGGAATTATACATAGTGAAAGATTAATCACTTGTGTGTCTTACACGTGCGAAGCTTACCTCTAAGAGGATAAAATAATATTTCATTTAGCTCACATTTATTGAGGGTCTGGTAGGTGCCGCATATCAGGGTGTGCAAATTGAGATAAGTCACCTTCCCTACCTCGACTCCTTGTGTATATGGTGGGGTAGATTTCCCCTCCCCCAAACCTTATTTGTAGGGAATATGGCCCAAGATCCCCAGTGGATGCCTGAAGCCATGGATAGTTCTGAACTCTATGTGTTAATGTTTTCTCCTATACATGCATAACTGACAAAGTTTAAACAATGCAGGCACAATAAGAGACTAATGATAAAGCAGGATGATTATAATATACCATAACAAAAGCTGAGTGAATAATGTACCATAATAAAAGCTGGTCTCTTGCTGTCAAAATTTCTCACTGTACTCACCCTTCTTCTTGTGATGTTGAGAAGATAAAATGCACGTGTGATGAAATAAAGTGAGGTGAATGACATGGGCCTTGTGGTGAAGTATTAGGCTACTACTGACCTGATGTTAAGTCAGAAGGAAGATCATCTGCTTCCGGATGGGACTGTAGTTGACCAAACTGAAGGGGGGGGGGGCTACTATATTACAGTGAAAAATAATTATCATGAGAGTGGCACAGATAAAATTATCAGAGGAAGGAAAAAATCACCTCAATTTAGGGTATCCTGAAAGTCTCCCAGGAGGAAATAACAATGCAAAGATGAAGGTGAATTTAAATAATACAAGGTTTTATAAAAACCAGTGTGCCTGTTGGAATAATGGGTTTTCTATCATAAAACTGTTTCACTATTCAGAATAGCATTTAAAAATTACATTGTGTATTAAATAACTCCATTTCTTCAAAATTCATGTCTTTAGAATTCAAGATATTTGCAGAATATGGTTAATTAGGCCATGTTTCAGCTCAACAAGTAATAAAATTTGATACAAATTTTACTAATGACTTAAGAACAAGGCTGCTATCTTCACAATGGCATTAAAAATGAGGAGATCTGTCCTAATGATGTTTAACAAACTTCTAAAAAAATACCTAGAAATTTAGAGTCAGAAGCTTTGTCATGACCAGGAATTCCCATGTTTAACTGATCATCAGAATTACTTGAGTTCAGGTTAAGTGGAGCCATTTCTGTCAGGAGTTCTCAATGGTAGTTCAAACCATTTAGGAGCTGGTGGCAGAGTAATTGATGAAAAATAGTTGAATGGTGATTCCACAATCATGAGCTGCATGCATCATATTGGAACAGTGGATCCCAAATACTGGCCACTGCATACCTACTAAATCATTCTGGAACCATATTTTTAAAAACCTTCCTATATAATGTAGTTAGTAGCTCAATTTAGAAAGCAATGAATTAGACTAAAGTTTATTTATTTTGAGTGGGGGAGGGGGGATAGAGAGTTGTGCCCGGTCAGTGCAGAGCCCGATGCAAGGGCTCAAACTCCCAAACCATGAGATGATGACCTGAGCTGAAGTCGTAAACTTAACTGACTGAGCCACCCAGGAGCCCCAAAGCTAATTTTTTTTTATTTTTTTATTTTTTAACGTTTATTTATTTTTGAGACAAGGAGAGACAGAACATGAACAAGGGAGGGTCAGAGAGAGGGAGACACAGAATCTGAAGCAGGCTCCAGGCTCTGAGCTGTCAGCACAGAGCCCAATGCGGGGCTCAAACTCACCGACCGCGAGATCATGACCTGAGCTGAAGTCGACCGCTTAACCGACTGAGCCACCCAGGCGCCCCAAAGCTAATTTTTTTAAGACAAGGATTACTTAGAAGCAAGCATACCTATTGGCTTAGTGTTTAATATTTTGTGTCTGTTGGTCTTCTTCTTGTTTTCTTTTTTTTCTTGTGGGGATGGTGTTTATTCATCTTTTTAAAAAAAAATACTATTGTAGTTCTGTAGTATCTTTTTCCCCCACTTCCTGTGGTTCTTTGTTTAGCCGTCTAAATGTAGACATTCCCAGTTTTGTGTTGACAATTCTCTTTTCTTTCCTCTGCTTTTTCTATGTAGCATATAGATGCCTATTGCCTCTGTGCAGAGGAATTTCTATTGGTTATCTCTAGACCCAATTTCTGAGTTCTTCCTGAATTTTCAGCAGCCTACTGGTATCTTCTCTGAACTATCTTACTGGGTTCCCCAACATGACATTTTTCAAACTGAGTATATTCTTTCCATAGAGGTCCCAATCGGCTTTCTGCTATTGTTCCTATTTCTCTTTATCATACTTGACTTTGGTTTGACATTTCCTAGGTTTTTCTCTTTCTCCACTTGATGGTTCATTTATAAGCCTCAATGAATTATATTTGTATAATATCTCTTATCTAGACCAAAGGTTCTCAAACTTTAACATGCATTGTAATCAGCTGGAGGGATTGTAAAATAGATTGTGGTGCCCTGCATTCCAGGTTTCTGATTTAGTAGGTCTGGAGTGGATCTGAGAACTTAATTTGCCTTTCTGGATGAAGTTCCTAGATGCTGATGCTGGTGGTCCTGATACCACACTTGAAGAACCTCTACTTTACACTGTCAGATTAATCCTCCTGTGATAATTCAAATGGTGCTGTGTCCTTAGAAATTTTCCATGGTCCTTTGTTCCCTCTATAGTATAGAGTCTTGAATTCCTTAAGGTGGCACTCAGTACCCTAGAATCTGCTTTCTAGCCTTCTCTTTCCATTTTGCCATGTCCAAAGTCAGTTGGGATGTTGGTCCTAGTAGGTGTGAGTTCTTTTGTTTATTTTTAAAGTAATCTCTACACCCAACGTGAGGTTTAAACTCAGGACCCCCAAGATCTAAAGCCATATGCTCTACCAACTGAGCCAGCCAGGTGCCCCTCTAGTAGTTGTGTGATCTTAGGCAAGTTGCCTAATTTTCCTAAACCTCAAGTTCATCTTCATCTTTTGATGCATGGTTTGTAAGTGTTTAACATGATATCTGGCATTTTGTAGACCTGCCCTTTGCTCAGTTCCCTTTCTTTGGAATACTGTCTTTCAAAACCCTTGTCTCTTCTAGGTTTTATCTCTCATTTTGATATCTGCTCAAATATCACCTCTTTCATGAATACTTCTTTAATTCCAGAAGCAATCTTATTTATTTATTTATTTATGTATTTATTTAAATTTTTTTTAACGTTTATTTATTGGGAGACAGTCACAGAGCGAGAGTAGGGGAGGGGCAGAGAGAGGGAGACACAGAATCTGAAGCAGGCTCCAGGCTCTGAGCTATCAGCACAGAGCCCGATGCAGGGCTCGAACTCAACAAACTGTGAGATCATGACCTGAGCCTAAGTCAGTTGCTTAACCAACTGAGCCTCCCAGGCGCCCCTATTTATTTATTTTTAAATTCTCATATTCTTATGTACGTTTCATGTATTTATTGACTTGTATTTTAATTATTTGTATATGTGATTAATTGCCCCTGGTTTTTTAAGGGCATGAATCATGTCTTAATCATTTTTTGTACTTAGTAGTTTTTGGCACAATGTGTCACTGATTAGGCACTTAGTAAATATTTGAACAATTAGTTTATCTAATAATTATTTTCTTTCCTATACCTTTTAATGAAATTAATGAAGTAACCTGAAGTGTTAGTGTACGCAGCAATTACTTTGTTTACCTCCAACCCATTGTGGAGGGTGAGAAATTAATTCACATTTTATTCTCTTAGATGTTTTACCCAAAGTAATTATAAATTTTTTGTCAAGTTAAGAAAATTAAGTGCTATGTAGTCCTATTAAGTGCTATGTAGTCTTCTCTATGGAAGATACATTAAAAGTCAGAAATGTGTAGGGGTGCCTGGGTGGCTCAGTCAGTTAAGTGTCCGACTTCAGCTCAGGTCATGATCTCACAATTCGTGAGTTCAAGCCCCGCGTAGGGCTCTGTGCTGACAGCTTGGAGCCTGGAGCCTGCTTTGGATTCTGTGTCTTCCTCTCTCTCTGCCCCTCCTTTGCTCATGCTGTCTATCTCTCAAAAGTAAATAAACGTTAAAAAATTTTTTTAAAAGTTAGAAATGTGGCTCATAATGACTGTCCTCTCAAAACCTGGTTATAATAGTGCCTTTTTGCATGTATATGTATGTCACTACTTCATTGTCTCTATCAGTGTTGCTAATTTGAATAGTGACCATATGTTGCTGTTAACAGACCAGAAGGGAAAGACTTCAGCATTCATCGACTTGTCCTGGGAACACACACGTCGGATGAACAAAACCACCTTGTGATAGCCAGTGTGCAGCTCCCTAACGATGATGCTCAGTTTGATGCTTCCCACTACGATAGTGAGAAAGGAGGTAGGACTCTTAAAAACAAAAGAAGGAATAATGTGTGGGTTATATTTTTTATATTTTTGAAGTATCATGAAACGAATGTTAAGTTTGATAAATTAACCTGTCAAGTTAGTAATAAGATTTTGAGCTTTGGAAAGCCTGGGTTTGCAATACAGATATTAAGTCTCAGAAGAGCTACTTAACACATAACATGGTTCTGTGCCTTTTCTATAAACCTCTCTCTACAAAGGAGGTTTTTGTTGTTGTCGTTTTCCTTATGTTTATTTATTTGGGGGGGAGGTGATATGGAGAACATGCCAAGCAGGCTCTATGCTGCCAGCACAGAGCCCAACGCAGGGCTCGAACTCATGAACCATGAGATCATGACCTGAGCCAAAATCAAGAGTCGGGCACTTAACCAACTGAGCCACCCTGGTGCCCCTTTTTATTGTTTTTTAATTTAAGTAATCTCTACACCCAACGTGGGGCTCACACTCAAAACCCCAAGATTAAGAGTTGCATGCTCTATTGACTGAGCCAGCCAGGTGCCCCAAAAGTCTACCATTTCTGTTTTTGTGCATGCATTCTCAGCTTGGGAGATAATTGCCCCCAAGGGGATGAAAATTTGTTCTCAGAGAGTGGGATGTGTGAAAACCATCTTAATTCTTTAAATGTGTAAAGCACAGATGTGCATGGTGTACATAAATATACAGGATATCTATGGTATTAAAATTTCATCAAGAGTGTCAGAAAAGATGTTTTATAAAACATCTTGTTTCTTGGAGGAAAAAGACTAAGAAACACTGGCTTAAATTACGCTTTCTCAGATTGAAGTGGTAGAAATGACAACCATGGCACTTGATATGTATATAAAAATGAAATGAGCCATTTAATTGTATCCTATTTTTAGGAGATGACCTAAGGGTTTAACTAAATACTTTTTCTCTTTTAGTAGAGGTGGAAATGGGTGAGTTACCTTTGTTGTTACCCTTGAACGCAAGTTAGTACCAAGAGGTAAAAGATACACTCTTATTGAGATTTGCGATCTTTTTAAAAAAAAGGATGTTTAGTGTTTCTTTCCTTAGATTTCTCCTGACTAGCAGAATCCATTTTTTTATCTAAGTTCTTTTGAGCTCCCTCCAGTTATTTGCCAGGATCGTTCTGTGCAGTTAATCTTTGGATTACTCCATATTTGCCTTAGGGTGATACAGAATGCAAAGTAGTAAGTTCTTAAGGTAATGATCTGCAAACATGATTTTGTGTCACTGACCCAAGTATATGTGATATGATTATTGGGAAGTTATTTTCTTGATAAGCATTAGTGTTGGGGGTGGGGGGGCACTGAACCTAAGAATCTGAAGATTTTGGCTTGAGATCCTGTTATGCCTCTCACTAGCTGTGTGGTTTTGGATAAATCATTTAGCCTCTCTGAGCATTAATTTCCTTTTTATTAAATGAAGATAAATTGTGGGGCGCCTGGGTGGCTCAGTCGGTTAAGCATGTGACTGGAGCTCAGGTCATGATCTCACGGTTCGGGAGTTCAAGCCCTGCATCAGGCTCTGTGCTGACAGCTCAGAGCCTGGAGGCTGCTTTGAATTCTGTATCTCCCTCTCTCTCTGCCCCTCCCTCACTTGCGTGTGTTCTCTCTCTCTCTCTCTCTCTCTCTCTCTCTCTCTAAATAAACATGAAAAAATTTAATTAAAATCTTTTAAAAAAATGAAGATAAATTGTTTTGAAATAGGATTTTTGGTTTAGTGACAAAGCAATATTCTGATGGGTAATGTAATAAATTATTTTAAAAATCAAAGCAAATACTGAATGCCAGGGTTTTTCCTTGGTACTAGGGATACAGCATAGAATAGGCTTTTCTGGCCTGATGAACATCTTTTTGTGTAAGACATAGCTCCTTTTTTGTTTTGTTTTGTTTAGACATAATTTCCTTTTGATGGTTGTATACTTTGTCATAATTAACTATCCCTTATTTGACATTTAGGTGGTTTCCAATTTTCGGACTTCAAAAACAGTACTTGTACCATATGTCCTTTATAGTTTTACTATAGAATAAGTTTTGTTTTTCTTTTTTAATTTTTTTTTTTTTTTTGATGTTTATTCATTCTTGAGAGAGACAGCATGAGTGGGGCAGAAGCAGAGAAAGAGGGAGACACAGAATCCAAAGCAGGCTCCAGGCTCTGAGCTGTCAGCACAGAGCCCGACATGGGGCTCTAACTCACAAACAGTGAGATCATGACCTGAGCCGAAGTCAGATGCTTAACCAACTGAGCCACCCAGGCGCCCCATTACAGGATAAATTTTCTAAGTGGAAGGCCAATCAGAGCAAAACTGCCCTCCAAAAAACATTCAATCCCACCAATAGCAATCGTATTTGTATGTTTCTCCATGCCCTCGGCAGCATTGGATTTACCTGTCCAACTTTTCTCTGATGTCCTTCAGATATTGTGTCATTCTTTGAAATGCCTTCATCATTCCAAGATTTTAAAATATTTAGCTGTTGTTTTCTGGTACTTATGTTTTAACCATTAAAACTATAATCTTCCTGGTATTTGTTTTGGTATTGGGTACAGAGTAGGAATCTAAGCATTTTTCTAAGTGGTTAGCAATTTTTTATCTTACTTTATTTATTTTTTAAATGGTTTTTTTTTTTTTTTTAATGTTTGTTTATTTTGAGAGCCCATGCCTGAGCAGGGGAGGGACAGAGAGAGAGGGAGAAAGAGAATCCCAAGCAGACCCTGCACTGTCAGCTCGAAGCCCCACGAGGGGCTCAATCCCACTGTGAGATCAAGACCTGAGCCAAAATCAAGAGTTGGAAACTTATTAGCCAACTGAGCTACCCAGGCACCCCACCAATTTTTTAAAAACCATTTGCTGGCAAATTGTTTTCTTCACTGGTTTTAGAAGTGGCATTTTTTAACATATATACTCAAGTCTTTTTCTGGTAATTGAGTTTTTTGAACAGCATCAAGCCAATTTTTGCTTCATCCCCCTTAATTAATGTTTAATTATGGAGAAACAATTTAAAATACCAGTAATTATATTTGTACCACTATATAAATCATCCTATTTAATCCTCACAAGGAAACTGATACTCATAGATGTTTCGTAACTTGCCCTAAGGTTACATAGCTTATCTCCCATTTCTCCCTCTTCTCTTTACTTCCCTTCCCTCTCTCTCCCCCCATCTTCAGATCACTGGATAGGCTTCTCTCCATATGGTCTTAACAATGATGGAAGTACATAATATCATAGTGTCTCTTGGGTGGTGGTGAAGTAGATAGCTTACTAGTCTCTCTCACTCTCAGATGAAATGTCCTGGACTCTCAGATTGAACTATTGTAATGAGTTACCATCCACTTGACCCCATTTGGTTTTGGGTAATTGGTGTCAGATAGCTTCAAAAGATCATTGAACTTCCAAAGTGAAAACTAAAAACTGACTTAGTCTTGTTTTGACGTTAAAATAATTTGTGTTTATATTAGGTTCAGCCTGGCTATAGTCACGTTTTAAGCCCTTATAAAATAGATTAGATGTAAAAAATTTTTATTAATACTTATTTTTGAGAGAGAGCAAGTGCACACAAGCAAGCAGAGGAAGGACAAAGAGAAGGAGACACAATCTGAAGCAGACACCACTCTGTCAGCGCAAAGCCCATTGTGGGGTTTAGGGCTTGGGGCTTGAACCTACTAACTGTAAGATCAAGTCACAACTGACTGAGCCACCCAGGTGCCTCTAAAATTTACGTTTAAATGACTCTGTTACCAAGATCGTCCAATATCAAGTTTATTTCTAGCAACTTGTTTGGGGAATTTTTTTTTTAAGATATCTTTTAGTCTTTTGTCTGAATTATACATAATAAACTATTATTAAATCATGATGAGATAGTTAACGGATATTAGAGTTTACTCTTTATAGTGAAAAGGTTTTTATGGGCTGAAAGAGTGGCTTAGAGGTAGAAGTCAGTGCCGGTTACCTAGTTTGTTGGGGAAAATACTGGCTGGGAGGGACACGATAGTACCTTCTGGGAGACTGGAAATTTCTGTATTTTGATCTGGGTGGTGGTTTTCCTAGTGTATACATTTGTAAAAATTTGTCAAACTAGGCACTTATACTACATTATAGCTCAAGTTTTTTTAATACCATTTTATATGGAGAGAAGCAAACAAAATAGAAATATAACTGGACTTTGATAGCCATTTAATTATTGTACATTGATACCTCAATCTTTCCTATTTCAGTTTTGGCCTTTCATATACCAGCTTTAACTTGAGAACCCCTAATTATTTTTTAAATTGATAAGTCATCATCTTCACAAAAACTCAATTGTGAATCCTCTAAGCTGACTTATTACTGTACTTTATCCACAGTTAGAGTTCCTCTGTTTAGTATGTATCCCACACCAAAATACCCCACATTCTGTAGTTAATACCCTTGCTCTGCAGGCTCTGTGCCAGCTGTTGTTCTTCCCTTGTTATTGGTATCTGTTTTCTGGTAGTTCTTTTTTGTCGTAGTCATCTGTAGTTACATTTTATCTGTGTGTGTTTGGACTGAAAGTTCCTTGCAATCACATCCTATCATGCCTTCTTTTTTTACATCATAGATGCTCATGGTCTAGAGTTCTGGGGGAAAATTCATGTAACGTGTTTTTTTTTCTCTTTTAGTGTCTATTTTGAGCTTTTATTTTTAGATTTTTAGCCTGTATGAAACATTTGCATTTCAACGTCTAAAAGTTAACTTGGAAGTTGAAAGTTATCTAATCTGCCAGCCATATTACCCATCTATATCCTTGCTTTTTAAAAAGATTTTGGTCCTGGGGTGCCTGGGTGGTTCAGTTGGTTAACTGTCTAACTCTTGGTTTCAGCTCAGGCCGTGATCACTGTTCATGAGATCAAGCCCCATGTTGGGCTCAACACTGACAGCACAGAGCCTTTTGGGGATTTTCCCTCTCCCTGCCACCCTCCCAAATAAACTTAAAAAAATTTTTTTTTGTCCTTAAAAGTGTAACACTTAGTAACAGTACTCTTGACAGCATTTTCATTTACGAGTTAATTTCACAGCTTTGCTTTATGAATAAAGTATTTGAGGCTCAGTGAAATTGAAGGTCTTCCCCCAAATCACTAAGCTAAGTGGCAGTTAGGCCAACATCCGACTCTTACTTAGATATCTTATTCTGCCTTTTGTAATTCTTTGAGTGATAGTTAACTACCTTTGTTTGTTTATATGTTGCTTTGCCAAGATTTACATAATCACAAATTATATTGTTATACATTTTATGGTGACACTTGGGAGAACTAAGTGCATACAGTAGTCAAATGTGAATAAGAAATGTTTTTATCTATTCTTTGCCTGGTTTATTTCAGCTAAGGATCATGGTTGGCATATGTAAGTGGGGGTTAGGAAAACGAAACTACCTCTTGGGCTCTGTGTTTTGTCACTGGACTAAAAGAAATGGTATAGGGAAAAGATAATGGTGTGATGGTATTTCAGAAAGGACATTCCAAACTAGGTCTTCAAATAAATGGTATAGGAAGAACTCTTTAGTACCTGGCATACTGTGTACTCTAATATTCATTAAAGTAGTAACTTAGGTTCTGTTTATTCAGCACTTTCGGTATTTTAAGTGAGATTTAAAAATTGATTATTGACGGGTGTTTGGGTGGTTCATTCGGTTAAGCGTCTAACTTCAGCACAGGTCATGATCTCACAGTTTGTGGGTTTGATCCCCATGTTGGGCTGTGTGCTGAGAGCCTGGAGCCTCCTTCGGATTCTGTCTCCCTGTCTCTCTCTGCCCCTCCCCTGCTTGCACACTGTCTCTTTTTGCCTCTCAAAAATAATAAATGTTAAAAATTTTTTTTAATTGCTTGAGAATCTGCTTTTTGATTTGTTTATTATTTTTGAGAGAGGGAGAGGGAGAACTCCAGCAGGGGAGGGACAGAGAGAGGGAGACAATCTGAAGCAGGCTCTGCGCTGACAGCAGTGAGTGAGATCATGACCTGACTTGAAGTTGAATGCTTAACAAACTGAGCCACCAAAGCACCCCAAGAACCTACTTTTGAAGTGGAATTGGTATAGTGTTCCTACTTTTAGATAGCATATATATTTATTAATTATACAACTCTCCAGAGTTGGTGTAGTTATGGCTGAAAGAATACTAGACTGGGAATCAAAAAATGGGGATTCACATTAGGTTCTGCCAAAGTCATGTCACTAGGAACACATTAATGGAGGTACTCCAAATTTGTTTTTCTTTGTAAAAATTCTGAGGATATTAACTGTTCCCTACTGTGTAGTATTGCAATAAGAATCAATAAAAGGTGTGAAAACACTTTATACTGCTGACAAATGTCTAGATTACTTCTCTTACATCAGTTTGCTGATAAAAAGCAAACTTGGCCTGTGTCATCATTTGAGTGACATAGGGTATCTCTTGCTTTGTCCTCATTTGCAATTTCTTATTTACAGAATTTGGAGGTTTTGGCTCAGTTAGTGGAAAAATTGAAATAGAGATCAAGATCAACCATGAAGGAGAAGTAAACAGGGCACGCTATATGCCCCAGAACCCTTGCATCATTGCAACAAAGACTCCATCCAGCGATGTTCTTGTTTTTGACTATACCAAACATCCTTCCAAACCAGGTACCTGCCCTCTTTAGTTCAAATACAGATAATGAGTCGCTGTGGGAATACATTGCTCCACTCAATTGGAATTTAATTGCTTGTTATTCTTTGTATAATTTATACTGGTGATTTATACTGGTATGTGTGGTATTCTTCATTCTTCTTACCCAGGTGGGGAAAAAAGTGCTTTTTTACACAGAATAGAGTGATGCTTATTTTAATTTTAAGCATTCTGTCTTTGATCATAATGGGTCTGTATCGCTGTAGATATGAAGAGCCTTCAAACTCTTGATCAAAATTCCATTATGTTTAGTAGACCCAAGGAGGAAGTGAGCTCTGGATAGTCTTGATATGTCTGTTACTTTGCAGACCCTTCTGGTGAGTGCAACCCCGACCTGCGTCTCCGTGGACATCAGAAGGAAGGCTATGGGCTTTCTTGGAACCCAAATCTCAGTGGGCACTTACTTAGTGCTTCAGATGACCATGTGCGTATCCTTCCCATTTTGAAGCAAATCTGGGCTAGTTATCAGTTGGTTTCTTTTCTGGGGTGTGTGGGAAAGTGAGAATCTTCCATTTATATAATAGTTAATTTTACATTTAAGACCATCTGCCTCTGGGACATCAGTGCTGTTCCAAAGGAAGGAAAAGTTGTGGATGCGAAGACCATCTTTACAGGGCATACAGCAGTAGTAGAAGACGTTTCCTGGCATCTGCTCCATGAGTCTCTGTTTGGGTCAGTTGCTGATGATCAGAAACTTATGATGTGAGTAGAATCGTGTTTTAATTTTTTCTTTGTTTTCTAAGTTTTATATTGTTACCTATTTTAAGCTTTTTTCCTGTTTTTTCTTTTTTATCAAAGCTGGGATACTCGTTCAAACAATACTTCCAAACCAAGCCACTCAGTTGATGCTCACACTGCTGAAGTGAACTGCCTATCTTTCAATCCTTACAGTGAGTTCATTCTTGCCACAGGATCAGCTGACAAGGTCAGTTTGTTTTATTTTAAGAAAAAACATAGGGTGAATTTCTCTGGCTTCCTTTGAATGCATAGAGATCTTTTAGTTACGGAATTTCTTCTCATTAAAAAAAAATTTATTGTTCTTGCTTTCCTTTTTGTATGTAGACCGTTGCTTTGTGGGATCTGAGAAATCTGAAACTTAAGTTGCATTCCTTTGAATCACATAAGGATGAAATATTCCAAGTAAGAGAAACTAACATGCTTTTTTTTTTTTTTTTTTTTTTTTTTTCTTTAAGGAAAACCTGGATGTGTGAGTAGGCACACTTGTGGCTTATCCCATTACTATAAATAATAAAAACCTTCTACATGTCTATGCTAATCTCTGTAGGAATTGGGATTGTTATTTCTATACTTCCTCAAACTGGTCATTGGCCACTTACATTCTTGAGGTATTAAGAAAATTAGTGCCTGGGGACGCCTGGGTGGCTCAGTCATTTAGGTGTCCGACTTTGGCTCAGATCACGATCTCCCAGTTAGTGAGTTCAAGCCCCGCGTCAGGCTGCACGCCTGTTTGGGATTCTCCATCTCCTTCCCTGTCTGCCCTTCCCCCCCTCCCTCTTTCTCTCTCTCAAAATAAATAAACTTAAAAAATTAAACCAAAAAAAAAAAGAAGAAGGAAAATTAGGGTCTGATTTTATTCTTGTCTCTGACGCTTGTCTCTTACCTTATTTCCAGAACTTACCATGTCTGTTGATTTTGTAGTTGAAGCCTAAAGTGCTAGCTCCCATGTTTCCTGCCTCATGAGTTTAAGCTCCTTTCTTAATCTGGAAAAACTGACTCAGTCAAGAAATGTTGCACTATGTTCAAAGCTTATTGCTGGAAAACTGTGAGGAATATGTTCTAGTCTTTGCTGTCAAAGAGCTTACAATTCTGTAGCAAGGAAAGGCCCATTTAGAGTCACCATAATAAAAGATGGTCAGGTGTTAAGAACCTAAAAGTGGTCAAATTTAATTTTGGTTGTGTGAAAGTGGCCTCTGAACTAGTCTCTAGGTGAGCCATTTTCCCATGCACTTAGTCTCACTTAACCTTATTTTCTACTCTCAGCCTCTCCAGTGAACATTTTGTCTTTACTCTGTCTCTTTGTCCTTGCCTGTAATGGTATTCTTGCCAGGAGTATGTCTAAATTCCTCCCTAAGGATTGGTCACTAATGCACTCTTATCCGTACCGTGAACCTAGGACTTTCTTATCAAACAGTGTAACAATATGTGATTTTGTTGTGTGTGTAGTAGCTTACTTTAATAAAGTCATTATTGTAAGTCATTTTTTATCAGTTTTATAGTGCTGAATTCATAGTAAGTATTTGAGAAAATAGATATTGTGTGTATGTGTTTTGCATTTTGGTTCTAAGGTCAGAATTGGATTACATTCAGCCAGAAGCCAGAATTAGTAAGAATAGATAAGATCAGATCCTCAAAAATATAAGATGAGCACTTGGCTGGCTCAGTTGGTGGAGCATGCAACTCTTGATCTGGGGGTCGTGTGTGCAAGCCCCACTTTGGGTGTGGAGCCTACTTTAAAGTTTAAAAATCTTTAAAATACATACATGTAAAGTGAGAAAGAACAAAAGCTGACTTCCTAGGTTTAGTGATAGATTATTTCCATATAAGAAACAATATTATCTAGCTGTCAAGTTTTATAACATCTAAAATACATTGATTTCTTCTTTTATTTACAAAATGTTTTAATTGTTAAATATAATTTAGGTATTTTCACCTCAATTTTTAATTTTTTTTTTTAATGTTTATTTGTTTTTTGAGAGAGAGAGACAGAACGTGAGTGGGGGAGGAACAGAGAGAGAAGGAGACACAGAATCGGAAGCAGGCTCCAGGCTCTGAGCTGTCAGCACAGAGCCCGACGTGGGGCTCGAACTCATGAACCGTGAGATCACAACCTGAGCTGAAGTCGAACACTTACTGACTGAGCCACCTAGGTGCCCCTCTCCCTGAATTTTCTAAACGCTTTTCTGTTTCCTTCATTCTTACTATAGGTTCAGTGGTCGCCTCACAATGAGACTATTTTGGCTTCCAGTGGTACTGATCGCAGACTGAACGTCTGGGATTTAAGGTAAATCTTGTGTTAGTTACTTTTTGTGGAGTTAACTTTATTTATACTTTCCCAAATTAGTTACTCAGGATAAATGTTTTAACTTATAAAAATTTTCTTGTGTTAGTAAAATTGGAGAGGAACAATCCCCAGAAGATGCAGAAGATGGGCCACCAGAATTGTTGGTATGTTACGCACACTGAGTAGTATTGAAATAGTCTGTATTTATTGTCCTCTATCTGTTCCTCATATCTTTGTTTTTCTCCCTCTTGCAGTTTATTCATGGTGGTCACACTGCCAAGATATCTGATTTCTCCTGGAATCCCAATGAACCTTGGGTGATTTGTTCTGTATCAGAAGATAATATCATGCAGGTTTGGCAAATGGTAAGTGTTAATCATTTATTTGGGGGAGGTTAGGTAAATGAGGTGTAGTGTCACTTCATATTTATAGACTTTAATGAATACCACTGGCCTCTCTGGTCAGTTTATTCCTGAGTATGACTTTAGCACTTAGCTGTACATTATCATTTTCAAGTGTCTGCTTGTTACCTTTATCTCCTTGTCCCAGTGGTGTTTCAAACTCAAAGAAACCAAACTTCTCTCCCCCGAAACCAAACGTCTCTCCCCCTTTACCTTACTCCCCTTTCCTCCTGATTTTCCTCTTTCCTATATGGCTCTAGTGTCTTCTCCAGGTCTTCCAACTTGAAAACTCAAGAGTTTTCTATTATCACTAGACTTCTAAGTCTAGTTCACTTACCAGGTTTAACATTGTCTGTCTGCAGGGTCATATCTATACTCCTCTTACAGAATACACACTTACATACCTACTTTCCTGTTTCTACTACACACCCTAGTTTTTGTCAGATTCTTAACTACTACTTTCTAGACTATAATAACCTCCTTGCTGTTGGCTTGCCTTCTGCTTTCCCCTCTTTGCTGGCAGTTGAATCTTTGAGAATGGCATTCCTTTGAAGTGGCTTATGAACATGCCCAGCACATGCCTACCACAGTGGCACAGCATCAAATACTATCATTTCTCCATGAAATTTTAGTAGATGCTGAAAACATCCCTGCCCTTTATACCCCAGCTGGAGGTGATTGAGGTCAATTCTTTGAATTTCCAGAGAGCTTGGAATTTAATAAAAGATAACTATGATGTCTAATATATAGCAGAGTTAGAAACACTTGCCTTCTGGAGATGGATGGTGGTTGATAGTTAGACATAAGGTGAATGGGCTTAATGCCTCTGAACCGTACACTTAATAATGATTCACATGGGGGTGTCTGGGTGACTCAGTCGGTCGAGTGTCTCACTTCAGCTCAGGTCATGATCTCCTGGTTAGGTGAGTTCAAGCCCCGCATCAGGCTCACTGCTATCAGTGCAGAGCCCACTTTGGATCTGCTGTGTCCCTTGCCCCTTCCCCACTCACACTGTCTCAAAAATGAAATGCTTTTAAAAAGTGGTTAAGATGGTAAATTTAAGATATTTTTCGTAAATTTTTTTGGAGAGAGAGAGCATGTGTGCAAGTGGGGGAGGGGCTGAGAGGGGGAGAATGAGAATCCCAAGCGGGCTCTGTGGTGTCAGCCCTGATCCTGACGCTCAGTCCCACAAACTGGGATCGTGACCTGAGTCAGAATTAAGAATCGGATATTTAACTGCCTTAGCCATCCAGGCGCCCCAAGATGGTAAATTTTATGTGTTTACCACAGATTTTTTTAAATGTTTATTTTAGTTTTAAAATAGCGTGAGTGGGGGAGGGGCAGAGGGAGAGGGAGACACAGAATTCAAAGCAGGCTCCAGGCTGTCAGCTGTTCGCATAGAGCTGGACACAGGGCTTGAACTCACAAACCATGAGATCATGACCTGAGCGGAAGTCCAATGTTTTAACTGACTGAGCCACCCAGCTCAGGTGCTCCTGAGATTAACATATTGTGTGGTGTATCTGTACTTTGGAATATTATGTATCAAAAAGAAATGTGCCTTGTTTTTATAAGATACCCATGACATTTTAAGTAGGAAAAGGGCAGATTGTAGAACAATAGCATGCTGTAATCCCTCATGTTAAAATTATTGTAGCTAGTGTTTAATTAGGGGTGCCTGGGTGTGCCTATATGCGTGCACTCTCAAAGATAAACATTTTTTAAAAATTATGTGTAACTATTTAGAAGGCTATTTGTCAAAATGTGGTTGGTATATTTAGGGAGTATTTTTATTTCTTCTTTATTCCTTTTAGTAATAATTCTGTGTTAATATGTGTAAACAGAAAATCTGGCTCACCTTTTTCCTTGTATTGTACCCACATAAAATTAATATAAAAATTAAAGACGGAAAAGTGAAATAGTCTGCCTTGGATAGCCTGTAAATTAAAAATATTTTAGTTGTTCCCATGGGATTGTTGTAGTAGATTGAACTACATTATCTTCAGGCAGGCCAGGTATTTCCTTTACTTGTTTTTTTTAGAATTGTGGTAAAAGAAAAGGAGAATTATAAAATAAATATTTGGTCTTTGTCCAGGTTCCTAGCACAGAGGTCCTAAAACCTTTGGGATTGTCAGAGTGGTAGAAGTCTCTATTCCTATTTATAAAGAGCCCCTTTTGGCCACGCCTGAGTTTAGGCTAAGGAGGTAACTTAGGGCCACTGGATAGCCTTAGGATAGGTCTGGACTCCCAAAAGACTGAACAGTTGATTGGAAAACTTTTCAGTCCCTCCCACCCACAAGCAGAGGGGATTGCGCTCTGTAAAGACTCTTGAAAAGCCTCTATAAAACTTCTCAATGCAATGAGCTTCCAAGTTGTTAAATAGATCGATGCTGCCTAGGGAAGGCATGGACGCTCTGTGCTCCCTTTTCACCGTGCCCTGGGCATCACTGCCATTTGACTATTCCTGAGTTTTAAGTTGTAAACTGCTGATACTAAATAAAAGTTTTCATGATTTTATGAGTCATTCCAGCAAATTATCAAATCTAAGATGGCAGGGGGTGGGAGGGCAGCCTGTGGAAACCCCCAAGTTTTATAGGCAAGTTGGACAGAAGTACATGGTTAGTCGGGGCACTCGGCTTGACACTGGCCTCTGAAGTGAGGATTATAGTCTTGTGGGACCAGGCCCTTAAACCTATGGAGTCTGACACTACTTCTAGGTGTAGTTAGTGTCAGGATTGAATTGAATTGTTAGATACCTTTGGGTGAAAAAGACAGTTACACATTCGTTGTCAGAAAACATTACAAAATCGTATACATTCCTGTTGCAGTCAGATCACAGGCTTTTTAAAGATAAGACTGTCCCATCCTCTGCAGCACCTAGCCTAGTGATTTGTGCACAGTAGATGCTAAGTAAGAACAGTTAACTTTCCCCAAATAAAAGTATTTTCTGTATTTATGATTATGCCTTTGGCTGCAAGTTTTTCATCAAATGATAGAAGTAGAGTTTATTTTATGCTAGAGCAGTTTTCTTTTTTCTTTTTACTTTTTTTTTTTTTTTTTTTTTTTTTGAGAGAGAGCAAGCACATGCACAAGCAGGGGAGGGGCATTGAGAAAGAGGGAGACAGGATCTGAAGCAGGCTCCATGCTGACAGCAGAGCACCCGATGTGGGGCTCGAACCCATGACCTGCAAGATCATGACCTGAACCGAAGTTGGACGCCCAACTAACTGAGCCACGCAGGCGCCCCTAGAGCAATTTTCTTTTAAAAATATTCATAAATTGAGATTTGAAACCCATGGTTGCAGGGGGGGGGGGGGGCGTCTCTTAATGAATGCTTATTTATTTTTTACTGTAATCACAGAATTATGCAATCGTCACCACAGTAATTTACCCCTCAGAAAAACTGCATACCCATTAGCCATCACTCCCTATTTTTCTCCAGTCCACCCAGCAGTAGGCAATCCCCAGTCCACTTTACGGATTTGCCTGTTCTGGACACTTAATATAAACTAAATAATACAATATGTGACTACCTTTTTTTTATTGCTACATACCATTTTTTTTTAATTTTTTTTTTTTTTTAACGTTTATTTTTGAGACAGAGAGAGACAGAGCATGAACAGGGGAAGGTCAGAGAGAGAGGGAGACACAGAATCCGAAACAGGCTCCAGGCTCTGAGCTGTCAGCACAGAGCCCGACGCAGGGCTTGAACTCACAGACCGCGAGATCACGACCTGAGCCGAAGTTGGCCGCTTAACCAACTGAGCCACCCAGGCGCCCCGCCACATACCATTTTTATTTATTCATCATTTGATGGGCATTTGTGGTGCTTTTACTTTTTTTAATTTTGTAAATTTTTTTTTAATGTTTTATATTTTTTTTGAGAGAGAGCGCAAGCAGGGGAGGGACAGAGAGAGGGAGACACAGAATCTGAAGCAGGCTCCAGGCTCTGAGCTGTCAGCACAGAGCCTGATGCGGGGCTTGAACCCACAAACTGTGAGATCATGACCTGAGCCGAAGTCTGACGCTCAACCAACTGAGCCACCCAGGCGCCCCTGTCGTTTTTACTTTTTGACTCTTGTGACTAACGTCCAATAAAAGGACTCCTGAAGGTTGAGTGTGAAGACAAGCAGTAACCATACTTCAGTTTTGTGGGAATGTCCTAATCTACTTGGCCTGTGGGCCAGCTGCCTGTTTTTATTGGAACATAGCCATACCCATTCATTTTCAGATGGTCAATGGTTGCTTTCATGCAGCAACTGCAAAGCTGAATAGTTGCTACAGAGACTCTGGTTCAGTCTGTCTCTCTGGCCTGATCTGTTTTTGAAACTTTAACTTCAAGAAATATCTTTCATGTTTACTAAATGCCCTTTCTCTGTTTCTTGTTTTTGGGCAGGCAGAGAACATTTATAATGATGAAGACCCTGAAGGAAGCGTGGATCCAGAAGGACAAGGGTCCTAGATATGTCTGCACTTCTTGTGATTTTAGACTCCCCTGTTTTTCCTCTCAACCCTGAGATTGATTTAACACTGGTTTTGAGACACAGACTTTGTTTGGCTATCCCTCTATGATAGGTACCATCAACAATGTTACTAGCCCAAACAGAGGGTGTTTTCTAAATATTAACTAGGGGACTTGATTCAGTAAAACCACAGACTTCTATTTAAATTTTCTTCAGGAATTTTCTAGTAACAAAGGTCTAAAGTAGCCACTTTAGAAAGGGGAATATTGTGTGTGGTTATTTTTCTTCTTAGGCTGTATCCCCAAGTTTTTCAGACTCCTTTAAGTTAAGGCTAAAGTGAGGAAGGAATAGAGCCAAGTGAGGTAGGTGTCTGAGCCATGGAGTATAAATACCACACGATGTCATTTTTATCCAGGAAATGGGGGAGATTCAAGTCCTATAAATTCCTCTTCTGAAATCTTCACACCTGACTTTCCAGGATGCACATTTTCCTATGTAGACCAGTCTCCCCTGTTTCTTCAGTTAAGTCAAACCTATGTGTTCCTCTTTCCCCATATATTTTTGCTTGTTAGTGTATTTCTTGAGCTGTTTTCATATTTCTTTCCTTTCTGTGAAATGGTTTTTTTAAAAAACTTGGGACCACCAAGTTGTAAAGATGTATGTTTTTACCTGACAGTTATACCACAGGTAGACTGTCCAGTTGAGTTGAGAAGAGTGAATTGATAGCTTGTATTTGTTTTTAAAATTAAATTAATCCTGGATAAGAGTTGCTTTTTTTTTTTTTTTTTTTTTTTTTTTTTTTTTTTAAGGAGTTAGTCCTTGACCACTAGTTTGGTACCATCTCTATTTTGGGTGACCTGTTTCACCAGCAGGCCTGTTACTCTCCATGACTAACTGTGTAAGTGCTTATAATGGAATAAATTGCTTTTCTACGTAACCCCATGCTGATGGGTTTTATTTAGTACATAACATTCATCAAACACCAGTCTGGCTTCTCGAAGGGTTGTTCAGAGGACAGTAATTGTCTCTGGTCTTTGACTATCAAGAGCAGAATTAAATATAATAGACCCAGAGCTAGAGAAAAGAGGTTCACTCCTTCCCAGGGAAAGTGCAAGACATAAAACGCTGAACCCGAGAGGCACAGGATTAGTCTTTGATAAAATCACATCTTTTTGAAGTCTCTCTAGAGAACTACATGGACTTGCAAGACTGTCAAAGGCAATGTGGTAGAGAGCATTTAAGGCAAATTTTAAATTTGGAAAAGGTGTTTGAACCTTTTCCCATAGAGAGGTTGAATCTCCCCAGTATATTTTTCACTGGGGTCTGTACTTAGAGGTTAGAAATAATAGGCTCTTAAAAGCCTTTATCACCAAGTACCATAACCAGATAAAATGCCTGGTTCTTTGCCAGGCACTCAATTGAACTGAGTAGATCACTCTGACCCAGAATCATTTTCATGAGACACAGTCTTTGGGAAAATCTGAGTATTCTTAACCTTTAGGTTCAAATCTGGATTGGTTCCTTTTTTCCAAGTCAGTAGTTCTTTTAGAGTATAGCGAAAATTATCTTCACACAATTAGGAGTAAACTGTATGAGTCTGCACAGACTTAAACTTTGTAAAAGGATTCATTTTAAAGTCTAACACTCATGGCACAAAAGAATTCAAATTGTAAACCCATATAATGAAAATCGGCTGCCTTTTTGACCCTACCTGTGCTCCAAAAAAGGTTTTTGTTTTGGGTCAACACAAGGCAAGATACATTCTTCACAACACTAAAGTGTGTCCATACATCCATCCTTTACTCTGCACGTGGGGGTTGCTGCTGGAGAACAGAAGGCTTCTTTTTCCGTTGCTAAGTGCATTTAGCTTGGTACCAGCAGCCTATGAAATAGACTCCACCTAAGCCTTGACTGATGGTGTTCTGCCTCCAGCCAGCCTTAGAATCTTTCTAAACAGGTCAGCCAGTATTTGTAACTTTCCCAGGGTGAATTGCTTGCCAAGTCCCTGGCACTCCCTTCTCTGGAAAAAAAGTATGTCCAGAGGGTACTTAGTGATCCTTTGCTAAGAAGTTTTGTGTTGCTGTTTCTGGATTGCAGATTTGGCCATATGTTTCTAAACAGCCCCTGTAAAGTTGAGAAAAGAAAAAATAAGTTTATATTTTGTGCAACTTGAAATAATACAGCATAAAGTTCACAACTTCCGAAGTTTACTTAGTGCGGGCTAAGTTGGGGAGAGATTGCTAGAGTGTGATTTACATATGATTAGGAATGCATTTCCCTCCAAATGCCTATTAGGGTGCCTCTTACCTGCAAGACTGAATGAATGGTAACCTATGTGGTGGTGATGGGACGGACTAGCCAGGTTAACCTTGCATGGGTGTTAACAATGACTGAAATTCTCGATGAGTCGTTGCCCTTTCCTTCCCTATTGTACTTTTAATCTGATCCACACAAAGGTGTTTAACATACCATTTTCCTCAATTACAAGGTTCTCTAATCTCCCAAACAATAAGCGTAATCAGTTACTCCTAGGTAAAACATGGTAAAAGAAAATGCTAGTAAGTTACGAAAAGTATTGGTTATAACTGTTATTTGTGAGTTTGTATCTAAGACACAAGACTAGCTAGAAAGTAAGAATTAAATTTATGGGCATCTGTCTAGTATACAACTTAACATAGACCTTTTTTATCCTTAATGTCTTTATCCAAGAGAATCTAGGATTTTATCAGGAATATAAGAACATATTAGTATATAAAGAAATCAATGGATAGGCATGTTGCTTGTTTCACATATTAAGCAATAATCGTGGGGTACCTAGGTGGCTCAGTCGGTTAAGCATACGACTCTTGATTTGGCTCAGGTCATGATCTAACAGTGAGTTTGAGCCCCGTGTCCAGCACTATGCTGCCAGTGCATAGTCTGCGTGGGATTCTCTCTCTCCCTCTCTCTCTGCCCCTCCCCTGCTTGCTGTCTGTCACTCAAAATAAACTTTAAAAATAAATTCTGTCCCTCAGGCTAAAACAACACCTACTTGAGTTTTTTGTTTTTGTTTTAACTTCCATATTTAGCCTTCTGGCCTCCTTTGTCATAGTCTGAATTAGGTAGCATAACTGTCTTCTCTGCTATTCTTTTTTTTTTATTAAAAAATTTTTTTTTAATTTTTTTTTAACGTTTATTTATTTTTCAGAGAGAGACACAGCATGAACGGGGGAGGGGCAGAGAGAGAGGGAAACACAGAATTGGAAACAGGCTCCAGGCTCTGAGCCATCAGCCCAGGCCCGACACGGGGCTCGAACCCGTGGACCGCGAGATCGTGACCTGAGCCGAAGTCGGACGCTTAACCGACTGAGCCACCCAGGCGCCCCATGCTATTCTAAGGAAACTTTATGAATAGCTGATGGGGTAGAATAGGCCAAGGAAAGTGATGCACAGAGCCCCTAGATGTGTCATCCTCTTACAGAATTCCCAGTGATAATTAGGGCATATTTTGAGTCCTGCTAGAAACAGAAACATTCCAAGTGACTGCTGAATGCTTAAATCGGGCAATCTGGAGGTGTTCTTCCTAACTGACTTGTCATTTGACACACTTTTTTTTTTTTTTTTTCAGGCATTAGTATTGTTAAGTTAGGAAAGCAGCAACAAGGCAAACACCACTCTTGTACCCTCAAGGATCACCTTGAGACTGTGTCTCGATTCCACCTGTCTGAGAAGTGGGAGCGTTAGCCTGTCCCAGGCTCTTGGATAGCATAGCCCTTTAAAAAAAAGAAAGCCATTTTCCATTTGTCCTGGATGAGCACAGTTTGGAAATCATTTCCCAAGTCATTGTTTTGCTTTTCCATGTTAAGTGAAATTTCCCCTGAGCAACATCTCCCTCCCCACCATCCCCTCAGCCGGTGTCAGTTAAGATCTGAATAGCAGCAAAAACTGACTTATAAGTTGAGAGCTCTTCGGCGAGGCTGATCCTTAGCTGCTCTATCTCTTTGTTCTTCTGTTGCTGGAGTTGTACCCCATTCCTTAACCGCCTTTGTCGTTCTTCCATTTCCTCCAGCTGTTCCTGCAGGTGAGAGGGTCAAGAACATCTCTAGTGAGCAGAACAATAAAAAAACTGGCATTGTCCGTTATAGTTTATAAAGCACTTTCTTAGATGTTATTTAATCTTCACGCCAGTATAGTTTGAGAAACTGGTTCAAAGAAATGTTGGGACAAAGTAATCCTGCTTAGGAAAATGGTGACCAGAAAGGAGTCTTGTCTATACTGGCAGACTACTGCTTAATAGAATCCTACAAAGGGTGGGTGGGTGCTCAGATGGTTTTTTGTTTGTTTGTTTTGCAGTTTTAAGAAGTGTTGGGGAGAGTTGTGGTCCTGTAGTCGGTGTGCTGAGAGTTTTATGGACCTCTGGCTTTGTGCAAGTTTATTTCTATCAGGATAATCAGTTTTTACATCATCCTGCAACTTAAAGCAATTTAAAAGAAACCAAGTCTTGGGGGTGCCTGGCTGACTCGGTATAGCATGCGACTCTTGATCTTGGGGTTGTGAGTTCAAGCCCCACGTTGGGTGTGGAGCCTACTTTGGAAAAAAAATCAAGTCTTTGTATGCAGTTATTCTTAACTATTTTTTTGTTTGTTTATTTTGAGAGAGAGTGTGTGGGAGGAGCAGACTGAGAAGGGGAGAGAGAATCCCAAACGGACTGTGTACTGTCGGCACAGAGCCTGATGCAGGGCTCAAACCAACAAACCATAAGGTAATGGCCTGAGCCAAAATTTTGAGAGAGATACAGCACAAGCAGGGGAGGGGCAGAGGGAAGGTGAGACAATCCCAAGCAGGCCTCACACCATCAGCACAGCCTGCCATGGGGCTTGAACCCACGACCTATGAGATCATGGCCTGAGCCAAGGTCAAGAGTTGGACACTTAACTGACTGAGCCACCTAGGCGCCCACTTATTCTTGGCTATTAAATGTAGTTCTAAGAGAGTTAAAACTATTGGAAGTCCAGTTGTTTACAGGAAAGACTAAACACAAGTTTTGTATTTGAACCTCCTTGAAGTCCAAAATAGCTCTGCCCGGTACTTCTGTAACATCATATGCAAATAGATGCTTTATTAGGATGTTGGCTATCCTAGTTGTTAATTTCCTTATACTGTACTTGTTACACAAAAAGACTGAATTTGTTCCAAAGTGCTAAGTTGGAAGATGAAGAAGCTATGCCCCAGAGGCCTTCAGGAGCCTTAAGATGATTGTCCGTTTCCCATTCTGCCCAAACCAAACAGGATATATTCTGTAAACTGTCTCTGCCCAGGATTAATGCCTGAGGAGTGAGGTAAGGAAGATGTCAGCAAATCCGTCTCTGGCATAGTTGGTAGCTGGCGTGGATCCTTAGGAAGCATGAGGGAGATGGGAAGGGAAGGTTGCAGCTGAAAGGCCTGTTTTAAAGGGGTAATGACTTCACCTCAGATTTTGAAGAATAATGAGCCAGGAATCCAGTTTAGGTACATGCTGTTATTAGAAGGATCTAAATAATTTGTTCTCTAAGTCATCCTTCATATACCTATGGCACATCATTCTGCAGCGTTTGATATTCTGGCTGAATTTCGACTTTGGTCAACCTTGTCAAAAGGCCTTTTTTTAGTGCCTTAGCCATACTTTGGTGCCACACAGAGATGCGGTCTTGCCATCTAAGTCTGTCTTCTTGAGGGAAGCACCCGCAAACCTCTGCGCCCCAATTCCCCAAGCCTCCTTTCGACATCTAGCAAAGCTGTATTTTGGTGAGACCTAAAAGTACACGCTTGGGAAGACAGTCTGTACCATCAATGATAAACTGACCAGGAGGAGCAACGTTACAAAATGAAACAAATATTGCTACCCTGACTGGCGTTAAGCCGGTCTTAATCATGTAGCACCACGAGATTAACTTTCTAAAACTGCTTTATCGTGTTCGTCTTTCAAAGACTTTCCACCTCTTGAGTCTGGCATTCAGATCCCCTTTAGTCTGACCCCTACCTCTAATTAGAACCTCCACTGCGCTTTCAGATGGACATTTTCCTCTAGCCTGCACTGTGTAGCAGGGAGGCCACGACTAGTCACATGTAGCTAGTAAGTACTGGAAATTCAGCTAATCTGAATCCACATGTACCTAAGTATAAGCTACACAGATTTTTAAGACTTGGCATATAAAACAATGTAAAATACCTCAAATTTTGATATTGACTCAATGTTGAAATATTTTTATATGCAGAGTTAAATAAAATACTAGTTTCACCTGTTTCTTACTTTTTTTTTTTTTTTTTAATGTGGCTACTAGAAAATTGTAAATGACATCTGTGGCTTGCATGAGGTTTCTTGGTTCTAGCCTGACAAATTCACAGATCTCTGTGTCTTTACTCCTGCCATTTCTGTCACCTAAACAGCATCTGCTATATTACATTACCATTTATCTTTTTTCTTCTTGTGTAACTCCCAGCTTGTAGGTTCCTGCCCAGCACCCTGCACGTAATGCTGGATGTGAAGCACGTAGATAGTAAACATTCTATAATTCCGCATTCACGACCTACCAATTTCATCTAAAAACTTGGAGACCATTCTCAGCAAATTCCTCACACCACCCACTGCACCAGTCCCCAAATCCTACCCAAATATTTTACTTCACATATCTCACATGATCTCTCCCTCATAAGGCTTAAGTGGTCTTTCCAGGCTCTTTCAATCCATCCTACATGCCACCATTTTTAAAAGTATGTGCCTATGCGCAAGTACTTTACAAAGATTAATTCATTCTTTCCAACAGCCTTATGATGTGTATTATTACTAATCCCATTTTACAGTGAAGGAGCAGAGTCACTGGTGAAGTCATTGGTCCAAAGTTTCCCAGACAGGAAGTGAGCCAGGATTTGCCACTGGCTTAGAAAACTCATAAGTTTTCTTGGGGCGCCTGGGTGGCTCAGTCGGTTGGGCGGCCGACTTTGGCTCAGGTCATGATCTCGCGGTCCGTGAGTTCGAGCCCCATGTCGGGCTCTGTGCTGACAGCTCAGAGCCTGAAGCCTGTTTCAGATTCTGTGTCTCCCTCTCTCTGACCCTCCCCCGTTCATGCTCTGTCTCTCTCTGTCTCAAAAATAAATAAACGTTAAAAAAAAAAAAAATTTAAAGAAAACTCATACTTTACAACTGCGTTGTTGCCGTCTTGTCTGTGGAGCTCTTCAGTGGTCCTCAAACTGTTTTCCATGAAACCCCAGGAGAAAGCCATATGGAAGTGCCCTTGCCTCAGAAAGTAGCTCACTTTTACCTGTTTTACATGCTGGCATTCTATATCAAGTTGTGTTTGGGGAAAAGGGTCTGTGGCTTTGGAGAAAACCTTTTTTTTGAAAACCACTGACTTTAAGACTATGGAAAATCCTTCAGTCTGGTCCCAATCTACCACTACAGCCACATCTGTCTAGTCACATTCTTAGGATCCAGCCACACTGAGCGGACTTCCCTTAACATGTCTTTTTATGTTTTCATGCTTTTGTGTAAGTCATTCCCTCTGCCTGGAATGCCTCTTTCCCATGTCTACCCAACAAATTTATTCTCCAAGGCTTAGTTCAAACACCTTGTGGAAGTTGAATGTGAACTTGGGCTAGATTGCACAGGGTCAGAATCCTCCTGTCACTTCCTGAACAAATGATTTGACTTGTCTGTCTGGTTTCTGTTTTCTCATTTTTCATACAGTGACAGTAATTTATAGCTATCGCACAGAAAGGTAAGGATTAAATGTATTAATACGTGTAAAAAACTACAAGTACATGGTAGCTATTGTTAACTCTTGTGAAATTTCCCCTCCGTGTCCCCAGGCAGGGGTAATTATACGTACTTCATTGGTACAGTGCCTTATTCCTACTACTGTTATAGTGTTTATCACTTGAAGAATATTAATGATTTCACTGATTCTATGGCTTTCACATTTTAACATTTCAGATCAGGGTGCATCTTAAAATCAAGTGTCTTTCATTTTACGCAATATGTTCATTATATCTGGTATCCTTCCTGGACTATAAACTATTTGAGGTCAGAAACTACCCCTTTCCCCCATTTCTCATCTCATCTCTTCTGCCAGCACATAGTTCACTGCCTGGCACATGGTAAGCAGGCGTAGAAAATATTTGTTGAATGAATAGATGATGGTGATGAAAGAGGCAGAGTGTACAACTGCAAGAGTGAAGTGTACCCTTGAAAAGTAGTCAGATGCCGTAAGTGACCTTTGGCAAACAAGTCTGGGAAGCCATTTCACAAAGCAGAATTTGCTTACTAGGACCTTGATTGCTACTTTATGACAAAGCAATAGGAGACATCCATCAAGAGTATGTTTCATAGAATGATCTTGGGAAAGCTGTACCAATCAGCAAATCTGAAATCCAGCACAGTGATGAAAATCGCGGGCAGGTGGGGGGCGGGGGCAATTCTACAACCCTAATACTATGTCCAAAAACTCCTCCAGAGGATTTCCTGTTGATGGTACCACTGTCCCAGTTAGGCTTGTCTGAAATCTTGACACCCTCTGTGACTTCTCATCCCTGCCCCCTTCATTCAGTGGCCACATTATCCTGCATTTGTTCTTGCATCCTTCCCCTTCCTTGTATTCCCACATTGGTTCCTCTTACCTATAGTAGCTTCCTGATTAGTCCCCTAGCTTCTAGGTCTCCAGCCCATTTTACACACTGCCACCCGTACTTTTTCTAAAAGTAGAGAAGCAATTATGTTACTCGCTTGATTAAATACCTTTACTGATGTAACTGAGTACTGAATGAAATCCAAACTCCCTAGTTTGGATTTCTGAGTCCTGACATGACCTGGGGTGCCTGGGTGGCTCAGTCAATTGAGTACCCAACTCTTCATTTTGGCTCAGGTCATGATCCCAGGGTTGTGGGATTGAGCCCCACGTCTGGCTCCACACTGAGTGTGGAGCTTGCTTAAGATTCTCTCTCTCTGCCCCCCTTCCCAGCTCACACACTCACTCTAATTTAAAAAAAAAAAAAAAAAAAAAAGCCCAAAATGATCTGCCCCAACCTACCTTTACAGTTCAACTCACCTTTCAATTTTTCACCTGTCATATGCAGCCAGGTTGCAGATGTTGAGTTAATATATATATTAAAACTACTCTCACCTATTTTTTTAAATTTCTTTAATATGGCTATTATAAAGGTTTAAATTATATTATGTCTTGCATATTTCTTTGGGATAGCACTGGTCTAGATCTTGCCTATATTTTAATACCTAGCTCAAATAACACCACTTCTTCCATGGAGTGTTGTCTGATTTAATGGATGACTAAAAATAATTTCATTATCGTATAGCACTCTTACCTGTACCTCTCTTAAATCACATGCTGCTCTTTCCCCTGGATTACAATTATTAATGTAATGTCTGTCTGAGTACAACTTAAGGATACATTTTATGCCAAAAAAATAAAAAGATCCTCTTTCACTAGACTGAACCAATTAAAAAGCTGCAGTGGGGGAGGGGATTGCTTTCATAATACAAACTACGGAAAGCTTGACAAAATTTTGAGTGAAGTGAATACAGCCATTTTCAACAGAGGATATGTTCCTTGAAGGATGGATCAGAATCTCTGGAACTTTTTAAGCTTATCCAAAGGAACATGTATTTCAAAAGATGAAAATACTGCTCTGAAAGGAACCACCACATCGTGGTCCCCTCATAGTGGCCAGCAGCCCTTCAGTCAGCATTTAACTGATATCCTCTGAGCCCGAGTGGCAGAAAAAAGTAAAGCAATGCTCCCTTCCTTCTGAAAGCTCACAGTCCGTGGGAGAGAGACAAAATTGTGTTTTTACTTTGTATTTATATCCCACCCTGTTGTATAAAGGGATTAGAACTGGCTCACACTTAATCAGAAGTAACTGGAATACAAGTGAAATGGTGATAATGCACAAAGAAGGAAAATGAGGAATAGAGCTTCATAGATTTCATCCCAGTTTTTGCTTTGTTTTGTTTTGTTTTAAGTAATCTCTGTGCCCAACGTGGGGCTCAAACTCATGACCTCGAGATCAAGAGTCACACGCTCTACTGAACCAAGCCAGCCAGGCGCCCCTCGTCCCAGTTTTAAAACTGGGAAGCTCCAAGGCAGAGATCAGCTAGGTGGGACTTGAGGGTGAATGTGCAGGGAGGGAGAGAATGAAAATCCCACCTCGCCTCATCCCCCTCTTGCTCCCTGCACCCAAGCATGATTCACCAAGAATTGGAAAACTGTGCCATGGAAAGTGCACGGAAACGTTCACAATTGGCCAGGCCAGGGTTCATAGACCACCAGCTCGCTGAGCCTGTTTCCTCATCTATGAAAGTGAGAACACTTGATTTGGAGGCTTAACGAGAGGACCGGGTGACGGTCGGTGTCAGGGCGCCGCCTACATTCTCAGCCCGGAGCGCCGGCCTAACCTGGTGGGATGAAGAGCGGAGTAAAGGAGCGGCCGCCCCGAGGAGTAAGCGGGTCCTCCTGCATGTAGGAGGGCCTCCTTCAAAGTGGCCGCGAGACCTGTGACTCCGGTCACCTTTTCCTGCCCCAGGCTAACTGTCCGTGCCCAGGGGGCCTACCCTGTACTGCTGCACCTCCTCATCTCGTTTCTGCCTCACGAGCAAGATCTGGTCCTCCAGGTTCCTGTTCTGCAGCTGGAGCTGCCGGGCCTCTGCTTGCAGGGGTCTCAGAGCCTCCTTCATCCCCTGGATCTCGGCCTGGGTTTTCTGCAGCGCTTTGGCCGCAGCTTCTTTCCTCTCCAGGAGCCGCAGCAGCTGAGGCTCATACTCTTCCTCCAGGCCTTGGCGGCTCTCTGCCATGAGGTTCTCAAACTGGGCAGAGAGCCGCCGGCTCTCCTGGAGAAAGTGCCCGTCCCTCTGGCTGGGAGGTGCTTCCAGTTGTTGCCGTAACTGCTCCTTCTGCTTCTGATAGGCGTCCCGGAGCTGGGCCAGTTCCTCCGAGAGCTGGGCTGCCCGTGTGGTCAGCGCTTGCCGGAGATCGGCAAACTGGGCCACGTCCTGCCGGCGGCACTTGAGCTGGTATTGGCAGGCCACGCATTCCTTTGTCACCTTGAACAGCTTCTGCTTGACCAGCCGGATCTCCTCCCTCAGCCCGTCCCTCTCCAGCTCTGCTTGGGCGTGCAGTTTGTAGGCGGCCAGGATGTCCTGATGGACCTGCTGCACCTCCTGCAGGGCTGGTTCCCGGAGCAACACCAGCTCGTGGATGAGCCGATCCCTCTCCTCTTCCAGCTGGGCCACAGCTTGGACACATTGCTGGAAACGCTCCTCTAGCAATTCCAGGTCCTCTATGCTCAGGTTGTCTGTGCTGGGACTAGGCCCGGCTTGGAGGCTCTCCTCAGGGCTGGGTTTCTCCTCGCTCGTGACCGTCTCTCCCCCGGAACTGGTCTGCTCTGGGCTTGTGGTCTTTCCTGGCTGCGTGGGCTCGTCCACATATAGTATCTCCTCTGGCTTCATAGGCTCGTCCATCTCCAGGGCCTCCCCTGGTTGCCTGGTCTCCTCGATATACAGTGCCTCCTCAGGCTTCTCCGTCTCTTCCACGTAGAGTGTCTCATCGAGGTCACCTGTGTCCCCCAGGTAGAGAATGTCCTCTAAGTTCAAGGTCCCCTCCAAAGACAGAGTAACTTCTGGGTTCAAAGTCCCCACCTCACGCGGGGATTCAGAGTTCTCTTCGAGAGAAGAACTGGCTTCCGTTCTTGTTTCTCTGCAAGAGAAATGACTTAAAGTCAGAGGGCAGCCACAATCCCGGGATGGTTCCCGACGGGAGCCATTGGGCTTTTTTCGGCCTCTCACATCTCAGAGGGCACTTGTCTACTCCTTCCCCCTCCGTCAGCCTACCCCCATACACCCATGGCTCAGATCCCCTGACAACATCCCCATGACGTCAGCGTCTAGCCTCTGCTTACATACCTTTAAGGCCAGGAAGCTCACATCGTTCCACTGTCATAAGAAAATTCTAGTGTTGAAGTAAAACCTTCTCTGCAATTTTTTACCTGGACTTGGTTCCTCTTTCTGGAATCAGACAAATCTAACTACTTTCCCATGCCAAGTTCTTTAAACACCTAAGGAAAACTAACATCTTTCGATTATTCCATGCATGCCAAAGTGTCCAGTGCCCTCCTCGTTTGGGTCACTTCTTTCTGACTCAGCTCCAAACTGTCACTGTCCCTTGGGGGTGGGTATTGGAAACAGTATCCAGGTATGTTCTGAGCTCTGGACAGTATGTTTCTGTTGATAAGGCCAATATTGCCAATAGAGGGCAGCTCAATCATACTGGCAAATGCTGAGTTTGACTAAAGGCCTTTAAGACTGTCTCATACTGAGTACTTTTATTTTCCTAACTTTTTTAATGTTTACTTATTTTTGAGAGAGACAGAGCACGAACAGGGGAGGAGCAGAGAAAGAGTGAGACACAGAGTCCAAAGCAGGCTCCAGGCTCTGAGCTGGCAGCACAGAGCCCGACGTGGGGCTCGAACTCACTGCGAGATCATGACCTGAGCTGAAGTCAGATGCTAAACCGACTGAGCTACCCAGGTGCCCCTCACACTGAGTGCTTTTAAACCACATCTCTTGTTCCTGTAAAAACATTCATCTTGTTAGAATTGGCCCATCCTCTGGCCTGTCAAAGGCTCTTGAATTCAGATTCTGTGATTCTGACAGAGAAGTTCCTTAACCCAGCTGCCAGTTGCCTGCTAATTTAACCAGCTCCTGTTAAGGAATATTCTCCTGCTTCTCTGGCCTTCAAATGGCTTTGGTCCTTCCTGTTTCAATTCATCTTACCTACCTTGGATCTCTGGGCAATTCTCTGAAAATATAAAATACCACGGAAATAATAACAATAAATTACACTTAAAAAGGTCCTAATATCTGAATCTAATATCATTCAGGCTCAGTTCTGAATGATTTACGTATACCAATTCATTTAATCCTCATAACATTTTTATGAGGTAGTCATACTTATTATCCCCATTTTACAGATCAGGAAACTGAGGTGAAAAGAGATTAAGTAATTTGCTCAAGGAAACTCCTACTCCATGAGCACCAGTTATAAAACAAGTTAAATGTGAGTGTAGCTTACAAGAAACTTACTTTAGATATAAAGCATAAATGAAAAGCCCCATGTATCAGTGAAGTCATCTGTCTTGAAAAGGCCGACTTGTGTCCAGGTTTTAAGCTCTAGATATCAGCTCCAAGTTCCCACTACAGATTACTTTTTTTTTTTTTTTTTTTTTTTTTTAATTTTTTTTTTTTTTTTCAACGTTTTTTATTTATTTTTGGGACAGAGAGAGACAGAGCATGAACGGGGGAGGGGCAGAGAGAGAGGGAGACACAGAATCGGAAACAGGCTCCAGGCTCCGAGCCATCAGCCCAGAGCCTGACGCGGGGCTCGAACTCACGGACCGCGAGATCGTGACCTGGCTGAAGTCGGACGCTTAACCGACTGCGCCACCCAGGCGCCCCTACTTTTATTCTAAATCGTTGTGTCCTCACTCTGTCTTCCTCTCTAGCACCCCAGGAGTCCCTGGCTCCCCATTCTGTGTCTCATGGTGGCCCTCTGGAAGCCACAAGTGTGGCTTCACCAGGCCCCAGACATCACTGGCTTCATGCAACCCAAGCACCTGCACCGAAATCTAAAAGCTTGAAGGCAGCCTCAACCATCACCCTGTCTGTTCCCATCACTTTACCACAAAGACTGATCTCTCTCACCTGGTGTCACCTAGCACCTCAAACTCAACTTTTCCCAAATTATCCTTCTCCCTGGGCTCACTATACCTGTATTCTCCAGCTCAGAGAAGCACATCCCCATACAGCAGGTTGATGAGGCAAATAATCTACCCCCCCCTTCTTTTTTTTTTAATTTAAATTTTAGTTAGTTAACATACAGTACACTATTGGTTTCTGGAGTAGAACTCAGTGATTCATCACTTACCCACAACAGCCAGTGCTCATCACAACAAGCGCCCTCCTTAATACCCATCACCCATCTGGCCCATCCCCCCTCCCTCCATCAGCCCATAGTTCGTCCTCTATCATTAAGAGTCTCTTATGATTTGTTCCCTCTCTTTTCGTTCCCTGCCTCCCATATGTTCATCTGTTTTGTTTCTTAAATTCCACATGAGTGAAATCATATGGTATTTGTCTTTCTCTGATGGACTTATTTCATTTAGCATAATACATTCTAGCTCCATCCATGTCACTGCAAATGGCAAGATTTCATTCTTTTTGACGGCTGAGTGATATTCCATTGCATATATATACCACATCTTCTTCACCCATTCATCAGTTGATGGACATCTGGGCTCTCTCCATCGTTTGGCTATTGTTGATAATGCTGCTATAAACATTGGGGTGCATGTACCCCTTTGAATCTTTGTACAATAAAAACATGTACCCCTTTGAATCTACATTTTGTCCCCTTTGGGTAAATACCTAACAGTGCAATTGCTGCATCGTAGGGTAGTTCTATTTTTGAGGCAAATAATCTTTAAACAGCTCTTTTCCTCCCCCACATAGCCAACTCACTGAGAACTGACCTATCTCAGAAAGTCTCCAGTCTCCACCTCCTCCTCATCCCCTTGCCAGGGCCCTACTCCAAGTCATCGCATACCTGCACTCATGTGCCAGCCTTGTAACGGGCATTCTTCCTTCTCATGCCAGCCTATTGCCTACAGCGCCACAGCTCACTAGAACATAACCGTGTCGCATCACTTCATGCACAAATAGCCAGCTGCTTAGCATAGACTCAAAGCCCTTAGGCCCCAACATACCTTTCCAGGCTCATCTCACACTACCCGCCCCCGCCCACCCAGAGCATGTGTTAACACTTTTACACCTCCTACTCCTAGCCCACTATGTCTAAAGAATCCAGCTCAGAAAATACAGCTCCTTGTACACCATCTGATGAGAGAACAATCCTGCACCACCTGGAAAGGTAGAGCTCGTAGCACCAGAAAGGATGCACCTGCTCAGCCGGCCAGACCCACCTTGATCCTCAACAGAGCCCCTGCTTTCCCAGCAGACGGCCCTCACAGGCTCCTGCTGAGTTCTCCACCCTGGAATGACGTAACTGTGTTCAAGGCAGTATTCCAAGTATTTTACATGAATACTCATGTATATGATGCTCATCTGTTACCCCCATTTTGTAGATGAGGAAACCAGAGCACTGAGTAAAGAACTCACTCAAGGTTCCACAACTTGTAAGTGGTAGAGGCTGGAGAAGATGGCATCTGGCTCCAAAGCTGGACGGTGCTCCTTTTATCACTCTGTTCCCAGAACAGGCATGAGTTCTAAAACAGGTACAAAGCTACAGCAGGTCCAACAGAGCTTGGCACATAGCATTCAAAATATACTTATTTAGAGGTGCCTGGGTTGGTTAAGCCCCAGTTGGTTAGGCATCCGACTTTGGCTCAGGTCATGACCTCACAGTTCCTGAGTTCGAGCCCCACGTCGGGCTCTGTGCTGCCAGCTCAGAGCCTGGAGCCTGCTTCAGATTCTGTGTCTCCCTCTCTCTCTGCCCCTTCCCTACTCTCTTTCTCTCTGTAAAAATAAATAAACTTAAAAAAGGGGGGGAGGTGCCTGGGTGGCTCAGTTGGTTAAGCATCTGACTTCAGCTCAGGTCATGATCTCACAGTTTGTGGGTTTGAGCCCCGCATTGGGCTCTGTGCTGACCGCTAGGAGCCTGCAGCCTACTTCGGATTCTGGGTCTCCCTCTCTCTCTGCCCCTTCCCTGCTCACACTCTGTCTCTCTCTCTCAAAAATAAACATTAAAATTTTTTAATTATGAAAAGTTAAAATATATATATACTTATTTACCTACTCGTAAATTTCTATTCGTCTTTCAAGCCCCACTCATCTCCCCTGTGAAGCATTTCGCAGACAAACCCATTATTCCGTTCTCAAGGCACTTTGTGTGCAGCTCATCTTTGCACTTAGTGCTATTACAGCAGTGAGCGTGTCCGTGTCCCCTGAGAGTCCATTTCCTAAGGACAAGTACAGTTCTCATTCTCTGTGTATCCCAGGGTGGGGCTCTGTAGAAGGAAGGCAGGCAAGAAACCGACTCAGATCCAAGGAGGAAACTTTGCCCAAAGTCAAGTGGCAAAGCTGGAAGTAGAACCCCGGCCACCTGACTCCCAGGCAGCGCCCTTATCACACACTGTTGTTGCCTCTGTTGCCCCCCCCCCCCCACCACAGTGCCAGGCCTCTGCTCAGTGCTGCCCTCACACAGCTGCCTCTCTCCAAGGGGCTGAGGAAAATAGCGTATGGGAGATCGAGGGGCAAGGGAGCCGGCTCAGCTGGGGCCCCTGACCTCAGGCTTCCTTGGACTCCAAGCAGCCTCCCTCTGCCACTCTGACCCTGGCCCTAGAGGACTCCAGCAGCTCCCACTCTGCACATCGAGGCTGTGGCAAGGAGTGTCTGTGACATGCTGCAGGCATGAGTTGGTGTGTGTCTGACTCTGTGTGTATCTGTATATGCATATGGCAGCACAGGGGACTGTATGTGCAAAACTGTACTCTGCTTTGTGCTGTGTGTGACAGCGAGGGGTGTGGGGTGTGTGTGTTTGCACCTTCACCTCTTCGGGGCTATGGTCTGACCTGGGGCAGAAATACTCCCTAGTGGCCCCAAATCCCTGAGCCACAGCCCTTTCCCCGGCACCAGTGGTAAGCTGACAGAGTGGATGGTTGGGGGCGGGCCTTCTCTCCGGGGGGGGGGGGGGGGGGGGGCAAAGACCAAGGCCCTCCTAAGACCCTCCCCACCCCCCACTCCAGGCCTCAGACCGGAGAGAGCAAGCTGCCAGAACAGGCTCTTAACTCCAAGCTGGCAGCTGCCCAACCTTGCACCAAGTCCCTTCCACACAGCGAATTCAGCAACTGGAGGCCTCCATCTCCAGTCGCATTTGGGGTGAGGAATGAAAGAAAGCTAGTAGCGTCCTTGGCCACTCCGGCCCAGTGGCATTTGCCGGTGGATGCCCACCAGTCTGAAAGGGTTAATCGTCACCCAGCCCCGGAGGGGGGGGGGTGGGGCGCTATAAAAAACCACAGACAAACGGAGGTGCCGGGACCCCGGGCCTCCCCCATCTCCCTTGGCCGGTGGCTCCGCCCAGTGCCCGCGCCGCACCCCGGCTGGCCCACCACCCCCAGCCAGGCGAAAGGTGATCGCGGGGGACTCGTCCAGCGCCCCCTCCCACCAGCGCGGCGACTCGGGCCCTGCGCGGTCCTACCTCGCGGCCTGGGCGGCGCCGTCCCCATCGAGCCGGGGCTCCGGGCTGGCCATGGCTGCGCGACCCCGGGCTGGGCGGCCGCGTTATTAATAGCCGGCCCCGCCGGCCGCTCGCTCCGCGCCCGCGCCCGCCGCACTGGCAGCTGCCGCCGACACCGGATCCCGCCCGCCCCGGGCCGGGCGCGCCCACTTGGCCCCAGCTCCCGCCCGCGGGAGGAGGGAGCGGGCCGCGCGGCCGGGGGCGGAGGTGGGGGGTGGCCGATCGGCGTCTCCCAAACCCGCGGGCCCTGAGATCTTCCCGAACCTTCTTTCTCTCCACTCATTCCTTCCAAGGGTCCCAGCTGAAGGGGGGTGGGGGGGGCGGCTCTGCAGCCCCAGAAGAGCACTTCCCCTGCCTGGGGTCGGGGCAGAGGGTTGAGGTGGGGGGACTGAGAGGGACCCGGCACCCCAGCGCGCGCAGCTCGGCGTCCTGCGAGCCCCACCTGCGCAGGGGGAGGGGGAGGGGAGGCCTGAGCGCGGTGCCCCGCAGCTGTCCCGAAGGGCTGGGGGAGGAGGGGTCACGGCCACACCCGGTGCGTTTGGGGATAGTCGGGAGCCTGTTGCCGGGGGCTAGGGAAGGGCGGTGGGAGGACTGCGTGGGAGGAGCTTAAGCCTATAAGGTCGAGTCCACATTTAACACCGATGTCCACCCCCCGCGCTGCGGGGTTTCCTGGGGTCCCTCCGCTTGCTCCACCTGTCACCCCGACCCAGCCGCTCCTCTGTCCACTCCGAGGCGTGCCCCCTCCCCCCAAGGCCTTAGCCCATTAGAGTCAGGGTCAAATTTCAACACTGAAGTCTTTCTCCCTAAGCCAGAAGCTGCCGGCCCCTTCCCAGACCTGGGCCTCCGGCATTCTCCCTTCCGATGCCTTTTTTCCACTTAATCTCTCTGTCTGAGGAGGTCTTTGACTCAACCGCACAAGAATGCTGTGTACTGTAAAGAGCGAGGGGCTGGATGTGTGTTTAATCAGAGAGGCCTTGAGTGTGGGGCGGGGGTGGGGCAATGGTGCCGCGGTGTTGAATGCGTGTGGGTTGTGTGTTGCGATCAACGTGCCCACTGCAGGCGGTGTGAACACCACATGGTTGTGTATGTGGAGGGGGAGATGGTGGGATTGTGTGCCCGTGTGTGACTCTGTGACGACTGTGGGGTACATGTCTGTGTGGGGGCATAGGGTTGGGGGCTTGTATAATCTTGGGGCGCGGGGTAGAGAGTGGTTGTTAGGCGTGGGGATCCGCGGTTGTGGACTGTTGTGACTGTGTTGTGGGGCACGTGTATGGGCCTGCGAGTGATTGTGTGCCCTCGAGGGACTAGGGCTGATGCGTGTTAGTATGGGAGTGGGTGCTCACAGGGCCATGCCTGGCGTGTCCTCTGTGTGTGACCCGGGGCCTGCCGACAGGTTCACTAATCTGTGTATCTGAGGGTGACGCCTGTGGCTGTGTATTTATATCTCTCTGTCTAATGCAAGGGGGTGAGAGATTAACACCCAGGGTAGCCAAATACACCCTTGTAAGGCATGCATTAGAAAAAGCCGGGTTTTAAGGAGGCGGCTGGTCATTTTCTGACTTACCCCTAAAATATTCCAGAGGAGGAGGTTGGCAAAGCCTCAGCTGCTGGTCATTTGACAGCTGCTGCCACTCAGAGAGGAGCTGAGGGAGCCAGGGTGAGGCCTGCGGCAGCACTATTTGCTGTAGGTGCTAGGCAACAGGCAGCAAGGGTGGCCTTAAGAAGGGCTATCCCTTCCCCTCCAACACCCGCCCCCGCCCAGCCAGGAGCTGGCCCTGGGCTGTCCCCAAAGCCGAATTCCTCACCCCTTCTAACCTTCCCTAAAGCCTTCCTTAGGCTGCAACCCCAAATCTCTCAGGGTCCCAGAAGCACTTCCACCTGCATACCTTAGTTTATGCTGTTCCCACTTGTCTTGTCGAACGTCCTTCACATCCCAGCTTCTACTCTTCTTTGGGTCTCTGCCTACATGCCATCGCCTCAGAAAACCCTTCCCTGATGTCCCCGCCCCCCAGCATAAATGTCTATCAAGTTACTATTTATCCCACTGCCTTATTTTCTGTACAGCACGGATTACATCTGAAATAATGTTGTTTCTTTTCCATTCCTTCCTTTTCCGCTTTCCCCACTAGAATGGAAGCCCCATGAGAGCAGGGACTTTGCGTTGTCTTGTCCCCTGCTGTGTCCCCAAGACCCAGCACAGGGCCTGGTACATAATAGGATCTCAAAAAAAAAAAAAAAAAAGCCTCTGCTGCTCACCACCAAGAAGCCCCTGTGTACTTAGGGAAACAGACATTCACATGTGCTCAGATTGCACATACTAAGGCTGAGAGAGGTATGTGACGACACGGGACTCACTTCACTTGGCATACGGCGGCATTCGGCCTGTGCGAGGGCCTGTGTCAGGGCAAACGGCCTAATTTGGCCCAGGCCCCTGCCTGCAAAGAGCTCACAGTGTAACGGATGCAAGAACTGTTGTCTGGGGAGACAAACCCATGCAGAGAATAATGCCCGACTCGGGTTGCTGAGTGGTGTGCTAGGCACTGAAAACCAGGGAAGCCAGGGATGGGACAGATGAACTCCAGGAGTAGGACAACCTCACAAACAGAGTAACCTGGACCTGGAAGGAGGAGAAAGGGTGCTGATGTCCGGCACAGGCTTCTTTGAAAGACGGGCATAGCCACTCTGTTTCTCGGCCCCTTTACAAAGCCAAGTCCAGAAAGAGCCGAGAAGGCCCTGGGCTGGCTGCTCTTTGCCTAACCACCACCCTCCATGCCTCTCTGCTCTGGGGCCGACTCTGGCTGACAGTCTTACCTGGCCCCCTTGCCTTACAGTTTCAGGTGGAGTTTGGCTAATAGGAGACACTGACAGTGTCTAAGATCAGTGCGAAGGAGGGGAGTTAGACTGAGATATTTCTAACATCCACCTCCCTCTGTGATTTTGGCAGTTACTATGTTCCTCCACAGAGAGCCACAGCTCCTGTGCGGCAGCCTGCACCCATGGGTACAACGCGCTCACCAGGTTCATTAACAAGGTTCTCTCCTCTTGCCTGTCAGGTCCTTGGGGGGGTGGGGGGGGGGTGGGGGGGGTGGATACCATCCCTCAGTTATGAGCCCCAGGGTGCTTCACCATTCCTGCCCACACCTCTGTGAATAGTTCCTTCATTAAACACTCTTCCATTTGAAGCTTTGTGTTCCCTTTCTCCTGCTGAGACCCCTAAGGTAAGAACTAAACCGGGGCACCTGGGTGGCTCACCAGGTTAAGCATCTGACTTCAGCTCAGGTCATGATCTTGCCTCACAAGAGTTCAAGCCTCGCATAGGGCTCTGTACTAACGGCTCAGAGCCCGGAGCCTGCTTCAGATTCTGTGTCTCCCTCTCTCTCTCTCTGCCCCTCCCCCGCTCATGCTCTGTCTTTCCCTCAAAAATAAACATTAAAAAATTAAAAAAAGAACTAAACCGAAGGAAGATGAGCCCTTCCTTGGCAGAGAATCCAGGAAGCCCTTCTTTCTAAATTCCCAACCAAAACCAGAATCAGAAAAGTTGTAAACTGATCAAAATTCCATCCTAGGTGAACAGTGACCTCCTGGCCACCACCTTGGGCAGGAGCCCAACCCAAGAGGTCCCTCTTAGCTCACCTTACTCAGGCTTAGGCCGGTAGTTACCTTGGCCAAGAGGACGGGGCAGCGAGGGGGCTGACAGTGGAGGAAGGGGAGGAGGCCTGACTGGCAGAGGGAGGAGCTTGGAAGTAGAGAGCGGCACGAGGGGGCCGCAGAGGGGGTGGAGTCTTGGCAGCAGCCTCCGCCACACTCCAGAGCGTGCCTCTGCGACCTTGGGAAGCCAACCTCGCTGAACCTCAGTTCTCTGTCCGTGAAACGGTCAGTTAATATCCTCTTCACAGGACTGTTGTGGAAAGCAGTCAAATGTGAGGTTCAACACACGAGCGGGTGGAGTGAACTTGCTCCAAAAGCTGAGAGTAGCACATTCCCCATTATTACTGGTGCAGGTAGAGGCCATTCTGCTGAGTTTCTGTGTGCCAAGAGCTCCCATCTAGAGGTGGGAGGAGGATAGGAGGAGCCCACTGCTTCAAGGGAGCCCAGGGACAAATCCAAGCCTAAAACCTGCCTCTGCAATTAGTCACTGTGGGACCTTAGGAAAGGCACTCTACCTCACAGATTGTTTTCGTCTCTGTAAAACCAGATAATATTTTTTACCTGATGTGTTTGCTGTGAGGATGAATTGAGAACACAAAAAGCATTTAGTCTGGTACTGGATGCATTCTAAGTGCCCAAGAAATATTAACTATTATTTAAAAAACTCGCCTTTCGGGGCGCCTGGGTGGCTCAGTCGGTTGAGCGTCTGACTTTGGCTCAGGTCATGATCTCGAGGTCCGTGGGTTCAAGCCCCGCGTCAGGCTCTGTGCTGACAGCTCAGAGCCTGGAGCCTTTTCAGATTCTGTGTCTCCCTCTTTCTCTGACCCTCCCCTGTTCATGCTCTCTCTCTGTCTTAAAAAACTCGCATTTCTCCCTCTTACTCTCCCCAAAACTACAACCAAGGACTGACTTACTGCAGTATGTCATTCATTCATTGATTTATTCCTTTATTCGTTCATTCATTTCAACATTTATTAAGCCAGGCAATGTTCTAGATCCTAGGAACATAGAGACAAGGAAGTCATTAAAGCAAAACAATATTGGGGCACCTGGGTGGCTCAGTCTGTTGAGTGTCTGACTTTGGCTCAGGTCATGATCTTGCGGTCCGTGAGTTCGAGCCCCACATCAGGCTCTGTGCTGACAGCTCAGAGCCTGGAGCCTGCTTCGGATTCTGTGTCTCCCTCTCTCTTTGTCCCTCCCCTGCTCATGCTCTATCTCTCTCTCAGTCAAAACTAAATAAAACATTTAAAATTTTTTTTTTAAATAATAAAGCAAAACAATATCTTTCTTTGTTTTACGTTTATTTATTTATTTTGAGAGAGAGAAAGAGAGAGAAAGTAGGAGGGGCAGAGAGAGAGGGAGAGAGAGAGAATTCCAAGCAGGCTCTGCACCATCAGCACAGAGCCTGATGTGGGGCTTGAACTCACAAACCATGAGACCATTACCTGAGCCGAAACCAAGAGTCGGATGCTTAATCGACTGAGCTACCCAGGCACCCCTCTATATTTCTTTGTTGTTGCATCCCTTAGCCCCCTAGGTTTTCAGTAAATAATGGCCAAATGAGTAAATTATATTAGTTGTTTTCCTGAGCACCTACTACAGGCCAGGTGCTAAGCTAAACATTTTATCTCCATTATTGCAAAGGATCTCAAAATGACAGCCCCAAACAGAAGGCCTGTAATTAAGCTCATTTACTAATGGTAAATCTGAGGCTCAGATTGGTTAGCAACTTAGTTGACTAAAGTCACACAGGCAGAAAAAGGTGGCAGTCCAATTCCGAATACTGCCTCAATTAATGACTTGAATTACTTTTTATCATCATCATTGTCACTATGCGTGACCTCCTGAGGCTGATCTTAGAGTCCAGTGAGTGTCCGGTGGCCTTTTCCTCTTCATACTTACCCAGGAGGAGCCCAGGTGTGGCACAGACTTGGATTCAAATCCAGTTCTGCATCCCTGGTTGTTATAACTTCTCCAAACCTCAGCTTCCACTGCTGGAAAATGAGGTTGAGTGGGTGTGCCACAAGCAAATGGAGAGGAAATGCCTAGCACCTTGCCCAGTACACAAGAGTCGCTTGGTAAATGTCGTCTTTATTTCCTCCTTCCTCCCCGCGCGGGAGCTGCTGTCTGGGGGTCTTCAGTCTGGTGCTGAGCGCCCACAGGGGACCTGCGCTTAAGGGTCGGGTTCTTGCGGCGATTCCGAGCGCTGCCTCCAGGGGGTGCCACCACACCGACCCCGGGTCTCTGGGGTGGCTGTTCCCACAGCGGCCGCGCCGGGTCGCCTGGGCCCGGAGCTTTGGGGGATGAGGGCGCGCGGGTGGCAGGGAGGTCCGAACCCCAGCTGAATCAAAATGTTTTTGGCATCAAGGTCATAAGTAACAATAAACAACAATAATAGTAATAGCACCAGATCCACTGGTAACTAGTGGTTACCGATTTAAGAGGCGTTTTTGCGTGCTGGAGGCTGTGGGACTCCAGGGAACAAGCCAGGTTTAGACTCAGACCAGGTTCCAACCCAGCCCGCTCTCTCTCACCCTGTGCTCTGCAACCTTGGGCCTCTCTGCACCTGCTTCCTCAGCTTCCAAAAGGGAAAGTATAATAATATAGTTCTCGGGAGGAATAAATGAACTTCTAGAGAGCTCACTGAGAGCAACTTGGGCAAGCGCATTTACTGTAAGCCTTACCTCTTCCCTGTGAAGGAGCTATTGTTACACTCCCTTTACAAACTGAGGGTCCACGGGGAGGAGGGAGGCTTTTACCAGGCTCCCTTGGCCTCCCTGGTGTACTCTCTCTCCCTCTCCCTCTCTCTCTCTCTCTCTCTCTCTTTCTCTCTCTCCTCGCACAACCCAGAGACCAGTCCAGGATTTCATCCCTAAACCCACCACCCAGCAGCATCTCCTCTCCTTGGAGTTGCCCCTTCCCCTCAAACCCCCAGGCTCCTCTGGACACTGTCCTTCCATCCCCAGGTGCAGATTCTGGCCAGAAAATGTCCCCTGGCTACTCCCACGACACCCCACCCCAACCCTCCAACTGAAGCTACGGCCCTCCTCTTGCCTGCCTAGCTCTTCTAAAACCCAAAAACCCATCCAGTCATCTCTTCCAAGAAATCTTTCCTGGGTTCTCTCCCCCCAGGTCAGCACCCTTTGCATATGCTGTTCCCTCTACCTGCAAGCCCTTTCCCCAGCCCTAATGCCTGTGACTCAGGGCACAGCTTAAATATCCCACCTTCTAGGAAGTCCCCCTCCCCTATGTTGCTGCTGCCCCCTGTACTTCCTCTAAACAGGTCACAGCATAAAAGAATTGCTTGTTTAAATGTTCCGTCTACCCCCATTACATAGTGATGCCCTGAAAGCAGGAGCCATCAAGGTTCAGCAGGAACCCTGTCGGGGTCTCCATGGTACGACAAGGCCTAGCCCAGTGCTGGAACACAGTGCACGCTCAGTAAATGCATGTCCAGGGAATGAGTGATTCGGCCCAGCTGGGTCCACTCACTGAGCCTCCTCAGCAGCCTCAGCTCAGAGGTATGTGCACAGTCACGGCAACAGAAGCACATACTCAGAGGCAACAGTCACACACAGAGTCACATGCACGCACAGCCACAAAGAATCGTACGCAAGAGACATATGCACAAAGCTGAATTCGTCTATTGCTCATTTCTGCTTTTCTGTGTTTACGTACCTTTGTATCCTACGTATGTGTTCACTTTCTTCTTTTGTGACTTGAGGTCCCTGAGAACAATGTCGTGTCTCCTTGACCAGCCTGGTAGCCTGCCCCCCATCAGACTGGGAATCCCAAGGGAAGTGTTATATCTCCCCAACTAGTCTGGGGCGCTGGGCCAGGGAGTCTCTTCCCCACCAGCCTGAGAGCTCTTGGAATAGTCTGTCTCCCACGGCCAACTGGGAATCCTTGGGGCAAGGGCAGTATCTCCCCCACTAATGAGGCTTGGAGACCCAAAGACAGAATGGGATCTGATTAAGCTGCAGGAGCAGAGCTGAGCTGGATCTCCCCTATCAGACTGGTGGCTCCCAGGAGCATGGCTGACTCTCCCTGACCCCTCTCCACCCCTGCCACCTGCCCACCAGCCAGGCCTTCCTCCCACCAGGGTACAATGATTAGGGCTGGGTGGGGCTGCTGGGGCTTTGGAAGCAGCGGCAAACCTAACAGCAGACCACACTGCACATCAGCAGGATCAGTGAGGCTCCAGTGGGGAGTAAGAGGGCTTGGGTCAGTTGTCCTGGTAATCCCATCAGAAGTCTTCCATTCACTCCCCAAACCTGTCCAGAGTCCCTGGGCCTGGGCCTGGCACATGCTGCCTCTATTATGTTCCTTAATTCCCTCGCCAATCCACTCTTGGGAGACCATCACCCCATTTATATTACAGCTAGGAAACTGAGGCTCAGGCAGCAAGTGACTTGCCCTAAGTCACATAGCTGGGAAGTAGCAAAGCTGGGCTTCCCCCTTGCACAGCGGCCTCCTGTCCAGGTTTGAGGAACACTGGGGAGATCTATTTGACAGGAAGCAGTGACTTTCCGTGCATGCCTCACGTGGCCAGGTTTCTGGCTTGGACCGTGGTACCGGCTGTGGAGACAAACAGCGCCTAAGGACCAGAGGACGGGAATGACAGCTGGGGAGACTGGGAACACCGAGGAGGGGCAGGATCCACAGGCAGCCAGCCAGAGCAGGCAGGAGGAAGGCCTGGAGCCCAGTCTTCCTGGTCCCGGTGCCCAGCACGAGCATCCCCTCCCCACTGGGCTCCTGGCACTGGAGTCCAGGATTCGAGTCCTGTTCACCATCTGACCCCCCTCTGAGGGCCTCACTTTCCGCATCTGAGAACCAGGGCAGAGACCGGATGGGGTCAGCGCTTGGGATTCCCGCTCCATTAAGCCTTTCTTGGCCAGGGTGCAGCCCGGGCGCAGGTGAGCGAGCTGCCACATCAGCAGGGCGAGCCCCGCCCCGTCCCCTCCCCCAGTTCCGGAGGGAGGCCCCGGAGGCCCCAGAGGACGGTGGGAAGTGGGTGGGGAGAGAGGGCTGAGCCCAGTTGGCTGCCGATTGGGGGAATGGCTGGAGAGGTGGGTGAGGGAGGCTCCGCGTGAGTCTACCCGACGGTACTAGCCTGTGTGTATGATGTTTGAATGTTCCAGAGTGTACAGGAGCAGGTACACAATAGGTGCATGCCTTTGACTCAAGTGTACACGCTGGTGTGCAAGAGTGTGTGAATGGTGTGCACGTCTTTGCGGCTGCCATTGTGCCTGTGGGAGTGGCCCTGGGTGTGCAGGAGTGAGTATGATTGTGTCTGAGTGTGTCCCTTTCGGTGTCTGTGTGAGTGCACCTGGGGGTCCAAGTGCGTGCGCCTGTGCGTTTGCCCTTCTGTCTGTGGATGTGGTGTGCAGGAGCGTGCGTGAATATGTCTGAATGTGTGCGTGTGTGTGGATATACTTGAGTGTAAAAGGCATGTGGATGCGTTGGTGAATGTCTCTTGTGTGTGTCTTTGTGCCTGTGGGTGACTGTGGATGTCCCTGAGTGTACAGGAGTGTGTGGACCTGTTTGAGTGTTTCCAGAGTGCCTTTGCGTGACCACGTGGACAAGTGTGTGTGTGACTGTGTGTCGTCGCTAGCAGAGTCCTCTGGGATAGGTGTGAGCCTTTGCGTCCACATCTAGCAGACCCCTCCAGCTGACCCCTGACCCATGGAAGCACAGAGCCTGCCCAACCTTCAGAACAGCCCAGTCCCCCGCCCCCGACTTCCTGGTGACTCACCTCCCTGCTATCCTTGCCCCCGCCCCAGGCCTCCTGCCTTCAAGGGCAGTCCCCCTCTTGCCCAGTTTGCTCTCCTCCCACTCAAAGGGAGTCTCAGTCCTTTCTTCCAGGCAGCCTTCTGCGACCAGACAAGGGGGACCTAGTTCTAGCCATGCATGTTCTAGTGATCTTTCACTTGACATGAGAACAGGCTCAAAGCACTGCAGTGACCTGCTGGAGGTCACATAGTGGGCACATGTGTTTAATCCCATGATTCCTAAAGCTCAGGGTGGGGCCCCCGGCCTCCTGCAGCCCCACCGATGGCCCCAGCCCAGGGCCCTGGACCTGGGAAGGAGAAAGGGAACTGACATTCGGGGAACCCTCCAGCCACTTGCTTGGCCCTTCCCATGCTGTCATGTTGGTCACTCCCGTCTTGCTCAGAGAGGCGAGACAGCTTGTCCGGGGTCACACAGTTAGGAAGCAGCTGAGCTAGGGTTTGAACCCAGATCTCTCTAGCTCTCTAGCTCCAGAGCTCATGTTACTGGGTGGGGGCGCCAACCAGGCTGACTGGCCACTAGTCCTCGCAAGAAAGGCAGAAAGATGATGAGATATGGGTCGAAATGAGGAAAGGTGGCTCGAGACAGTTCCTATGCAGCATCACACCGAGAGCTGAGGTGACACAGTCTCATGTGAGTCCCAACAAGAGCCTGATAGGACTTCCTGTTCTAACCAGAGTCCAGCTCCCTGCCTGGGGCCTCTTCCCCTGGACTGAGGCACTGGGTTGACAGAAAATGTGACAGAAAATGTGACAGAAAATGTGACCAAGCGGACCCAGACTTGAGCAGCCTCCCCACTGGCTGGTCACAAGTGTTTGAAATGCCACAATGCCTCTGACCTTTGTCCCCCAGAGGCTTCTCTTCTAGATCAAAACCCCAGGCTCTAGGAGAGGTGGCTAGAGCCCCCAACCCAGCTGGTTGAGGGAGTCTGGTTGGAGCTTGGGGTCCCAGAGGGATGGAAGTCCTGGGCCCAGAGGGAGCGTGAAGGTTGGGGAGGCTGGAGCGGCCTCTTGTCATCCACCATCTCCTTTCATTCTCCCAACAGCCCCTGGGGCAGCAGGCACCACTCCCATTTCTGATGAGGAAGCAGGGGCTCCGAGAGACGCGTATGTGGTGAAAGCGGGACTTGAATCTCATCTGTGGACTGAAGTCCAGGGCTCTTGCTACCAGATGTGGCTTCCTCTGGATCGCAGGGCTGGCTTGGCCGGGAGGAGGCCAGAGAGGCAGGGATGTGAGAGACGATGCTCCTTTGGCTCCTCTGGATGACAAGCACCAGAGAAATGCTTAGGCAAGTGCTTGAGGAGACAGCTCAACGGCAAGGCTATTTGGGGAATTGAGGAGGACAGGGCGGGTGCCCCTCATGTCCCCGCTTCACAGTGTCCCCACGGGTGTTCAGGAAGCAGAACAGGTCCACTGACCCGGACACCTGGTCTTTGCCTTGGCTGCAGGTGCCCGATACTCCCACATTTGACACCGTTGGTCACAGAGGCTCCATCGTCCAGGGCCTCCACTGATGTTCTTCCTGCCTCATGTCATTGCTGTGCTTGTTCCTGAGCTCCTGATGAAACGATCCCGTTCCCAGCCTTCTTTCCCTCACTCCCCAAATCAGTGAGTCTGATTCCTGGAGGGCAGTTTCAGCCAGACCACTTCAGGGGCCACTGGCCACCTCTGGTCCACTTAACTGGCAGGGCAGTTAGGTCACTTGGTTCAGAGTGTGATGACCTGAGAGACCCTTAGAGAGGACTATGGGCAAGGCAGGCCCTTAAAGCATAAACAGCTCCCTTCCTTTTTTTTTTTATGTTTATTTATTTTTGAGAGAGAGAAAGTGTGAGCAGGGGAGGAGCAGAGAAAAGGGGAGACACAGAATCGGAAGCAGACTCCCCGCTCTGAGCTGTCAGCACAAACCCTGATGCGGAGCTCGAACTCACGAGCTGTGAGATCATGACCTGAGCCAAAGTCGGACACTTAACCGACTGAGTCACCCAGATGCCCCATAAACAACCCCCTTAAATCTAGATCCTGGGTTCAGCTGCTTGCATGAAGCTGGGGGCAGTGCCTTTTCACTTCTTTCCCCCTAGTGCCCAACACGGGGCTGGCAGTGTTGAGTTGCCGTGACTCAGTTGATGGACAAGTGAATGAGGTCAGCCAAGGAGCCTTGGGGCTCTGCTGAAGGCTGTGGCTGTGCAGTGGGGCCTGTGAATCCCGTGTCCTTGTCCAGGGTCATCCTTATCTCCAGAATCAATCAACCTCCCTGCTGCTGCACCTATGGGCTTGGGTCTCTCTCACATGGGTCTGCTCCTCTGTGTCCTGGACACATTTGGAACACCTGGTGGCCACCCCTGCCACCCCAGACTCTCTCTGCCCGCAGGTCTGTCTGTGTATCCCTGATCCTGGAACTCAAAGCCTCTCTCCCTTGTTCCTTGCCGCCTGGCTGTCCTCCTGTTTCCGGCCTCCATGGGTGGCCCTGCCTGACCTTGTCCTGGCCTGAGGGGCGGGGTAGGGGAATGGGAGGGGTGTGCACAGTGCAGCTCTTGTTCAGGGGATCAGGGAGGGACCAATGCCTGCTCTTGTGTTCCAGTCCCTGGCTTGGGTCCTGGCCAGCCAAAGGGTGAACTGCCTCTCTGCCTACAGCATCATCTCAGCATTCGTTCCGCTGGCGGAGCAGGCCCAGAGCCGCTGTGGAAGCTGACCGAGAAGGCCCTTAGCTGGGCTCTCCTTCCAGGCTGTTACTGATCCCTTTGCCTCTAGCTCCTCTATCTCACGACCTGCTCCCTGGACCATGAAGACAGGATGTGGCTGGTTTGGCTATGGCCAGAGACCACGTGGGCATGACACAGGTCCCAGGGCTGCACTTTCAGTGTCCCATCTGGGAACTGGAGGTTGACAAATAAGGTTAGGTTAGGGAGATAGGGAATCAGTGAGGGGGTGGGGGCCAGTGAGATGATGGGGGTTCAGTGAGAGGACAGCAGTTCAGTGAGGGCTTGAGGTAAAAGAAATGGGTACATAAGGCTCTAGGGAAATTAACTCAATGATCCCTTCTTAACGTGGCTCAGGCCCCTGAGCCTACCCTGGGGTCTATAGTTAACATGACTGTGAGGGACATGGCTGGGCACCTTGGTGCCAGGCACTCCTCCGAACAGTTGGAGGGAAGCTGGAGACCTGTGTCTGCCAGGAAGGGACCCAGACAGGCAATACCACAGTCCTGAGCACCAGACTGTGAGGCCGTAGGGGCTAGGAAGCCAGGGCTGGGAGTGAGTCCCTGGGCAGCCAGCCAGAGAGAGGCAAGGAATGGCCTGGGGCCATGGAGGGCAAGGGAGACCTTCCTGGGAGCTTCCTCCTACCTCTGGGATTCTGTAGGCTGGAAGCAACTTCTAGCAAGGCATTTGGAATCCTGGGATGGCCCTATCCCGGGATCTCGAGGACTGCTCCTTCTTGCCCCTCAGGTTACAACCCTTGGCAAGCTTCCAGAACTGGGAGGGGAAGAAAAGGATGAGCACTGGGACCACATAGCAGATTCCTGAGACTTCTCAGGAAACTCCTTCCCTTCTGCCCCCTCCCCAACACCCTCCTCATCCCTGAGTCACCATCCCTTTTACAGAGGCCCTCCCCCTTGACTGAGTCAGCCCCTATCCCTAGAGAGTCCCTAGCTCTTTCTGGGTCTCTGTCCCCTTACTGAGTTCAGGTCCTCCTCACATAGCTGTCATACCAGAAATAAAGCCAGTTTTAAATCTTTCACATGAGTGTTTCAGGCACTGCCCTTTCTTTCTCACCAGCAAGGAGGGCTGGATTACCCCTGGGCCCATCCATTCAGGTTCTATTGTCTAAAAACCTGAAGGGGCTGCTAAAGGATCATTTAATATATACATATTTTTTTATGTTTATTTTTGAGAGAGACCGAGAGACATAGCACAAGCAGGGGAGGGGCTGGGGCAGAGAGAGAGGGAGACACAGAGTCCAAAGCAGGCTCCAGGCTCTGATCAACACAGAGCCTGATGCGGGGCCTGAGCTGGTGAACGGTGAGATCATGACCTGAGCTGTTAAGTCTGACACTTAACCAGCTGAGCCACCCAGGCACCCCAGGATCTTACAATATTCAAATGTCCAAGCCTGGGCTGGTGAGGAATGGCTATTTTGCATACTTCCTTTTTAGTGAGGAAAAACTCAAAACTCTCCTCCCTCTCCTGCTCAGAGTCTGACTTGAGGAGAATCCTAGCTGGGCTCTAAACAGAAGGTACAACAATGCAGAATGTTACATGGGAGCTATTTGGGTATTAGACCTCCAGGCCTGGAGTGGGAGAAGAGGCCAGGATTTTCTCCCCATTCCCCAGAGGAAGCCAGGAGTTAGAACAGGGAGTAGAACCAGAAGAGGAAGTGTTCTTGGAATGTTAAAAACTGAAGTGATTTTTTTTTTTTTTAAGTAGGTTTCACGCCCAATGTGGGGCTTGAACTCACAGCCTTGAGATCAAGACCTAAGGTAAGACCAAGAGTCGAATGGTTAACTGACTGAGCCACCCAGGTGCCCCCAAACTGAAGTGATTCTTAGGGATTTCTTGGACCCTACACCGCGGCTACACAGGATCTGCAGATTACCACCCCCTTCTGTGTCCATGGCAGACATGATTAGTTGAGCATCGCACTCATTTGAGCAGCAGTTAGCATGTGCAATTAAATTCGTCTTCCCTTGGGGTGCCTGGGTGGCTCAGTAATAAATAAACATCTAATAAATGAATGAATGAGTGAATGAATAAACAAACAAACAAGTAAATAAATTTGTCTTCCCTGAGTAGTTCAACCCTTTCCTTTCCAGATAGGGAAATTGAGGCCCAGAGAGGATGCAGGAAATGTAGATTATATCCATCCCGACGCTACCTGCCCATCCTAGAAGCACATGGGTCAGTCCCCTGGGAGGGTGAGGGAGGGCAATTCTCCTCCGTGTAAGAAAATCATCACTAAAAGGTCGCTCTGGGTGGAATTGCAGGTGACTTTTATCGATGACTTTGTGCTTTTCTGCATTTTCCAGATTCTCTTTAAGCATGAATTCATTTTGTAATCAGAAGTCTCTTAATAATAATACTAGTTTGAGGCATCTGGGTGGCTCAGTCGGTTAAGTGTCTGACTTCGGCCTAGGTCATGATCTCTCTGGTCTGGAGTTTGAGCCCTGCATTGGGGCTCTGTGCTGACAGCTCAGAGCCTGGACCCTATTTCAGATTCTGCATGTGTGTGTGTCTCTTTCTGCCCCTCCTCTGTTCGCACTCCGTTGTCTCTCTCAAAAATAAATATAAATTTTTTTTTTTAATTTTTTTAATGTTTATTTTTGAGAGCGAGGGAGAGACAGAGAATGAGCAGGGGAGGGGCAGAGAGAGGGGGAGGCACAGAATCCAAAGCAGGCTCCAGGCTGTGAGCTGTCGGCACAGAGCCCCATGCGGGGCTCGAACTCAGGAACCGCGAGGTCATGACCTGAGCTGAAATCTGACGCCCAAGCAACTGAGCCACCCAGGTGCCCCAATATAAAAAAATTTTAATAAAAAAATAATAGCCTTTTTCCCCTAAACACCATGTGGTTCCTGCGTTAGGCATTATCTAAGTCAATCCTGACAATCACCCTGGGAAGGAGGTAGTATTATTGCTGTTATTCCCATTTTAAAGAGGGAGGAACAGGGGCGCCTGGGTGGCTCAGTCGGTAAGCGTCCAACTTCAGTGCAGGTCATGATCTCACGGTTCGTGAGTTCGAGCCCCATATCATCGGGCTGTGTGCTGACAGCTCAGAGCCTGGAGCCTGCTTCGGATTCTGTGTCTCCCTCTTTCTCTGCTCCTCCCTCACTCACACTCTGTCTCTCTCTCAAAAACATTAAAAAAAAAAAAAAAAAAAAAAAAAAAAAGAGGAGGAAGGAACCAAGACTTAGGGAGGTCCAAAAATTTGCCCCAAAGTCACATAACTAGTGGCACAGCTGTGACTCTAGCCACAGTAAACACAATTAAATCAATTAAAAGTTAATATCAGGGATGGTCTGGGTCTATGGAAGAGTGCTGATTTCCATGTTCTTCTGAATAATAGAAGTGGGAAGCCCCATTAGGGGGAAATGACTTGCCCAAGGTCACACTAAATGTGCTGTGAAAAAGCAGCCTGCACCCCAGAGAAGGTTTCTGAGCGGCCTGGGACGTGTGCAGAGGCCTGGCATGATTCTCCCACCTATGAAGTGAGGAGAGAAGGAAAGACACAGAAGAATGAGGTAGGGGTGGCTCAGAGCTGAGCCAACAATAGCCAAGGACAGAGCCGGGCCTGGGGGAGAAAGGAAGGTCTTCCCTCCACTGGGACTTTGGGAAAGGGCCATTTTATTTGTTTGATTTTAAGTTAAAAACAATTTTTTTTGGAATCTCTACACCCAACGTGGGGCTCGAACTCACAACCCAAAGATATAGATTTGCACACACGTCTCACTTAGCCAGCCAGGCACCCTTGGGAAGGGGCCGTTTTAGCAGGAGCATGGGCTGAGTGCCTCCTCCAGCCTAGCTTTTGCAATGATCACCCACTAGTGTGCCGGACCCCCTGGGCATCTTTTTTTCACTGTCTCCAAACACCACCCCCTTCTGTGTGCCCAGAGCATGGGAAGGGGACACCGCTAGACCAGCTCTCCAAATCTGTGTGGCCCTGCCCAAGCCGCTTTGTTTCTGAATCTTCTTACCTGTGAAACACAGATGACAAACCCTACTTTTCAGGGCTGTTCTGAGCAGAAGAGGTGGTCACAGAAGTAAAGGATCCAGAGTGAGTAAAGCAGCCCAGCAAATTCTGGTCATTAGTAGAGCAGGGGCTCTCCTCTCCCAGCCCGCCCCTCCCAGCAGGCAACGTGAGGAGAGCTTGTGGGAGGGAGGGGGAGGGAGGAGCCTCTTCCTTCCTACCCCTTCCAGCTGGGTATCAAGATCTGAGACCAGATGTGTGGCCAGTGACTCAGCCCTTTCCTGCCTGGAAACTCCTCCCTGCCTGCCTCACCGGGCTGGGCCAGGGAGGGTGAGACAGCAGATTGGAGGTCGGGGTGGCTGGTCCTGAGCAAACTCAGGGGAGCAGTGGGGGCAGAGTGGAGGAGGGAGACAGAAGGAGGAATGAGGATAGCATGGCCAAGCCATGCTGGGGAGGGCATGGGGGTGGGTGGGACGATGTTGAGGAAGAAGTTGAGAGTGCCCTTGAGTAGAGAGTGGCTGGCTCAGCCTGAAATGCTCACCTGCTCACCCCCTCCTCCTTCCACCTGCTCACAACCCTTCCCCAATATTTCCAAGCCAGCCCCAACCCATTTGCCCTACCCTCCTATCCACATACCCACAGGGTGCTCCCTTCCTTCCCTGTTCTCTCTTCCTCTTCCCAGCCAACCACCTCCACTTCCTCACCTCCCACTCAGCAGGTCCTTTTACTGACTCCTCGAAGCACGTGGAAGCAGCAGTCTGGAAGGTTGTCTCTTAGTTGCCAAATCTTGCACCCAGCCCAGCCTGATCTCTCAGCAACAGTAGGCACTGCTGAGGCCCTTCTTGGAGCTCTTTTCTTAGCCTGAGACATCACCCTGCTGGTTTCCCTATCTCTTGGACAGTTCCCTCTCTCATTTGGGCTTCCTACTCCCACCCACTCCACCCCCACCCCCATGAACATGTGTGTCGTATAAGCTCAGTCCTTCCTAGTCTAGTGTATGGACGAGGAATGGACTTTGACTTCATATGGATCTGTGCTCCACTCCTGGCTCTGCCCTTTACTAGCTGTGTAACTTTGGATAAATTCTCTGAGCCTCAATTTTCTCCTCCAACAAACGGCTTAGTATTACCTATGTCTTGGGGATCAAATGGGATAATGTCCATAATGCATTCAGCACTGGGTCTGGGACATAGCAAGTATTCAGTACTGTTTTGTTTTGTTTTAGGTTTTATTTATTTAAGTAATCTCCGCACCCAACATGGGGCTCCAACTCAATACCCTGAAATCAACAGTCACAGGCACTCACTACCCACTGAGCCAGCCAGGCGCCCCTCCATTACTGTTAATATCCTTTCTTCCTGGCCAGTTTTCGTCCCCACCTCACTCCCAACTCCTAACTGCCAGGCATGTCCTAGTGACGCCTCAGGTTCCAAGCAAACTCTCATCCTTTCCTTTTCCTCCCCAAACACCAGGTTCTCTCTCTCTCTTTTTCTTTTAGAGAGAGAGAGAAAATGTGTGAGCAGGGAAGAGAGAGAGAATCTTAAGCAGGCTCCATGGTCAACTTGGGGCTTGATCCCACAACCCTGGGATCATGACCTGAGCCCAAACCAAGAGTCTGGTGCTCAACCAACTGAGCCACCCAGGCATCCCATCAGGTTCTCTTCTTGATGTCCCTATTTCCATGAATGCTCTACCAGCTTCCCCCAGGCCCAGCCCTCGGGGATGCCAATCCATTCATTCAATAAGTGCTTACTAAGACTACAAAGCTCCATGCTGTGAAGAGACTTGAAAAACCATTGTCTTTGCCCTTGAGGAGCTCACAGTCTGCTGAGGGAGACAGACGAGCAATTAAATATAATGAGATAATTGCTGTATTAGAGGTTTGTATGAAGGAAGCCAATCCAGGAAGCCTTCCTAGAGAAGGTAGCGCTTGAGTTGACACTTGTAGGCTGAGTAAGAGCTTGAAAAGTAGACAAAAGAGAGCAGAGGAATCATTTTCTGGCCAAGGTGTGGCAGTGTGGTGTGTGAGAGCGCAGGGACTGGCTGTGTCTTTAGAGCCAGAAGCTCACATTTGCCTTCGAGAACTCCCTTGGGGCAGCATGGAGGACTGCTGGGAGGAGGCAGAAGTGGAGGTAGCAGGGAGACCCCGGAGGAGGCTTCGTGTTCAAAAGTTTGCCACGCACAGGCTGTGCAACCTTGGGAAAATCACTTGACCTAACTGAGTTTACATTCCTCATCCGTCAAAGGAGACAATAATAGGCACCCAAGGGGATGTTGGGGAGGGCGGAACGAGCTAATGGAAGGGAAAGTGCTGCACAGACACAAGCTGTTGTTATTGTAGACAATCTGCCAGGCAGGCTGTGTTCCAGCCACAGCCCCACCTCAGAAATGGCCTCCTTGAGTCTCCTCTGAGCTGGGCCCACATCCTCCCTGCCGGGGGTGGGGTACAGGATGCCTGGAACATGGGCACACACCTGACTCTAGATGCTGGCTCTCTGGCTGTGTGATAGGGGACCAGCATCTTCCCTCTCTGAGCCTCACCTCTCTCTCCAGCTGCAGAAATAGGGCCGAGAACCCAACCTGCAGGGCTGTTGGGAGAATTCTGTGCCACCTGGTAGGTGATCATTAACTGTAAACAGTTCCGTATCCCCTGCTCTCTGGCCCCCCGCCCAGGGCCTGGCACCAAGCTGAGCAGAGTGGGAAACAGTAAATATTTAATAACACGCTGGCTCCAAACTCCTGACTGAAGGGACATGTGGAGGAGGCAGAGGACATCTGCTCCCCCAGCAGGGTCTGTGCAGATGTCCCTGGACTGCAGGGGCAACACTGCTAGATCCTGAGGGAACTCTTGTCTTCAGTGACTTCCTGGGGAATCCCAGTTAGCAGGGGCCCTCCCTGGGTGTCCCAGCCCCCTAACATGTCTCTTCTCTCTCTTTTTTAATGCTTAGTTATTTTTGACAGAGAAAGAGAGAGCGTGAGCTGGGGAGGGGCAGAGAGAAGGGGACAGAGGATCCGAAGCAGCCTCTGCACTGACAGCAGTGAGCCCGATGTGGGGTTTGAACTCATGAATCATGAGATCAAGACCTGAGCCGAAGTCAGATGCTTAACCAACTGAGGCACCTGTCTCCTATCATCTCTTATCCATTCACTGAGCCATTCCTCACTATGCCAACCAAGCCTGTGCAGGCACTGGAGATTCAGAGATAAGCATGTTTGCCATAATGCGATTGTATGTGGCTTGATCAAGGACTGACTTTCAGGAAAATCAGACTGGAAGGAAGGGACTTAACATCTCTGGGCCTCCATTTAACCATCTATAAAATGGGGACAATACTCATCTCTCTAGGGCTGTTGTAATGATTAAGGAAGATGATTATATAAAGTACTTAGGGCAAGACCTGGAAGCTGGTCAGTCTATCAGTAGTGATGATTTTTAAAAATTTCTTAATGTTTATTTATTTATTTTGAGAGAGAGAGACAGAGAGAGAGTGCAAGCGGCGGGGGGGGGGGGGGGGGGGTTGGACAGAGAGAGAGAGAGGGAGAGAGAGAATCCCAAGTAGGCTTCCAGCGCAGAGCCTGATGCAGGGCTCAACTCACGAACCATGAGATCATGACCTGTGCCGGAATTAAGTCATTTAACAGACTGAGTCACCCTGGCACCCCACTGGTGATGATTTTAAATCTTGAGGTGATGTCTGCTGGGCAAACTCTGTGGGTTGGGAGTGGGAGTAGGGGTGGGTGTAGGGACTGGAGGCAGGGAGGGATTCTGCATGGGGACGTTGGGGAAGGCTCAACACGAGCAGCATTTGAGCTGGTCCTGAGGAGAAGTGCTTTGCCAAATCGCAAAATGGGGAGAGGCAGGTTGGGTCCCAGAACTGAAGGGCTCTATGTTTCTAAGAGGCTGGGATTTACTCTGGAGACAACAGGAAGGGATTTAAGCAGAGGAAGGACAAAGTCCAGATTTAGCCTTAGAAAAGGTTCCCCTGGGGGCGCCTGGGTGGCTCAGCTGGTTAAGCATCAGGTCAAGATCTCACCACCTGTTGAGTTTCAGCCCCCCCATCGGGCTCTCTGCTGTTGGTGATGAGCCTGCTTCAGATCCTCTGTCTCACTCTCTCTCTGCCCTTCCCCTGCTCCCACTCTCTGTTTCTCAAAAATAAAATAAACATTAAAAGAAAGAAAGAAGGAAAGAAAGAAAGAAGGAAAGAAAGAAAGAAAGAAAGAAAGAAAGAAAGAAAGAAAGAAAGAAAGAAAGAAAAGTTCCTCTGGGGGCATGGGGCATGTGGAGAAGGGACTGAGGTTGGAGGCAGGGGTCAGGAAACTGGAGGAAGCTGGGGTGATCTGATCGTGTTGGGTGTTGGAGCCCTGTATCACTTAGTCACCTGCCTCGTGCTCACCTAGGTCAATGAATCAAAGGTTCCAGTCGCTGCTCCTTAACAGAAATTTATAGGAACAACGCCTATAGCTCGAAGAGTCGACCAAAAGACCCAGAGCAATCCGGGGCTGAGGGCCTGTAGGGCCTCCCTTCCTCCCCAGTCCAGAGGTGCCACCCCTCCCCCTGCCCCTGGGCCTGGGCCTCCCCTTTGTGAATCTGTCTGCCTGTGAACGTGTGGTTGTCTGCCGGCTGAGGCAGCAGAAAGAGCATTTTGGAGTGAAGCAGAGCTACATCCAAATCCTGATTCTGCTGCTAAGTTAGCTGTATGATCTTGGTCAAATTTCTTAACCTCTCTGAGTTGGTTTTAAGGAAAATGTTCAGACTTGTAGTATCTTTACATGCTTGTAGGTAAGTGCACAGAAAAAGTATACACTGCCCGCTAGCATTGCCAGGGTTTGGGTGGCCTGGGGGACGTGGGTGAAGAGCCAGTTTCCCGTTTTATCCCATTTCCTTCCGCATTGTTTGGGCCTTGTATACACTTACGTATTCTACATTATCGTATTTATAAGGAGCCTGGATACTGCTACCAAACTCACCGGTTGTTGGAAGGATTTTTTTTAACGTTTTTATTCCTTTTTGAGAGACAGAGACAGAGAGCAAGTGGGGGAGGGGCAGAGAGAGAGGGAGAGACGCAGAATCTGAAGCAGGCTCCAGGCTCTGAGCGGTCAGCACAGAGCCCGATGAAGGGCTCGAACCCATGAACTGCGAGATCATGACCGGAGCCAAAGTTGGACGCTTAAACGACTGAGCCACCCAGGTGCTCCCAGAAGGATTTTTGAAGGATCCCGCAGATAAAACTCCTTTCATGCTGCCTGTGCAGAATTGACCCTCACCAGGTATTAGTTCCCTTCTCTTCCCCTTGCCTGGATCTGTGTTGGGTATTCGTGTATCTGTGTTTCTACTTGTAACTGTTTATCTCTTTATATCTGTATTTGTATAACAGGGCCTTCCGGATATCTCTCTCTGGTTTATGGGCCCCTGAGCATCTGTGAATGTTCTGTTTTTGTGCCAGTGGATGTCTGTGTATGAGGGTCTGTGCTTCTGGGAATGTGTGTATTTGTGTATCCGTGTGTGTCTGAATCGGCATGTCTGTGTGTTTGGGTGTGTGTGTGTGTGTGTGTGTGCGTGTGTGTACGTGTGTGATACATCTGTGTAGCCATTTGTGTTTCAGTACGTCTCTGTATCTGTGTATGTTTAGACATCAGTTCTGTTGCAGTGTACCTGAGTGTTTATGGGTACCTAGATGATTGGATAATGTATGTCTGGGTTTGTGCTTTAGTACGTGCGTATGCCGGTGTGAACTGGCATGCGTGCGGGTGTGTCCACCTGTGTTTGTGTCTCAGTGTGTCTCAGTGTGTGCAGGCCTCTGTGGATTGTAGGCGGTTTCTCGGAGAATCCACATCCGGCTGTTTCCCTCTGATCGCGGGCAGGGAGCCTCTGCCCGCAGGTCTTGACCCTGCTCCCAGCTTCTTGAAGGCCCCAAGTGTGGGTGTTTCCCTCCTGGCCCAGCCCTTGGGCACAGGGCCAGGCTTGCTGCCTAGGACTGGTGGAGTGGGTGTCTGCAAACACCTTGAGGGCCCCACCCAGCAGCCCCCTACATGAAGCCTCATGTGCTGGCAGGTCACGCTGGTCATCCCCCTGTTGTGGGGGTGAGAACTGAGAACTGAACCCTTCTCCCTGGAAAGCAGTGAGCTCTGTGGATCTTGGGTCAGGAAATCCCTGCTCTCTTGGCCTAGGTCAGTGTCCATCTGGTCTGGCTTTTTGTGCTTGTCAGATGCAGCCAGACAGTTGGGAAACAAAGCACGTCTCCATGGCAACCCGCCTCTGCCTTAGAACTTGGGCAGTTCAGTGGTTTTGTGGACCCTTCTTCAGGCCCAGCTCTGGGAAGGGGGTAGGCAGGGAGGATGAGTAATGCAGTTTCCGCATATGTGCACAGCACCCCTGCACACACCCCAACACACTCAAATACTCCATACACACACTACTTTCCTAGGTGAAATAGAACGCTCATATGGGAAACTGGTGCCCAGAAAGGGCAAGTGTCTCACCTGAGGACTCCCAGCAAGTTAGTGGCGGGATTGAGAACAGAACAAGGTTAGGGTAAATTTTTTTTTTTTTTTTTTTTTTTTTTTTTTGAGAAAGAGCATGGGGGAGGGGCGGAAAGAGAGGGAGAGAGAGAAAATCCCAAGCAGGTTCTGCACTGTCAGCGCAGAGCCCGATGTGGGGCTCAAACCCACGCACTGTGAGATCATGACCTGAGTCAAAATCAAGAGTCAGATGCTTAACCGACTGAGCCATCCAGGCACCCCAACTTTTTTTTAATTTTTAAAGTTTATTTATTTTGACAGAGAGAGAGAGAGCACAAGCTGGGGAAAGGCAGAGAGAAGGAGAGACAGAACCCCAAGCAGGTCTGCCATCAACGCAGAGCCCCATGTGGGGCTTGAACTCATGAACTGTGAGATCATGACCTGAGTTGAGATCAAGAGCTGGGCACTTAACCGACTGAGCCACCCAGGTGCCCCCGAGGTGCAGTACTTTCTAATTACTTATTAAAACAAACCGCCACAGGAGTAAGTTGAATACTGTCAGTGAAAACCAAAATCATCACTTATAACTAGGGTTTCAAATTTTTAGTCCATCACAATGTCATCACTGTTTTCGCTGATTCACTCCGTGGCAAGTAAAGGTTATAAGTTGATTTATAAACTAAATGTATACGTACAAAACATTGCTTTTATCCATTTTATCTCTCAGACAAAATTCAGGTGGCTTTTGTCTGAGGGGAAAAATAAAAATTTAAGGCTAAAAGAAAAAGTTGGAAAACCATTTTTCCACACTGTGGACAAGCTAAAAGAGAGCGGTGATCAGATCACAGACTAACTGGGCACATCTGGGAGCCTGGAGCACACAGCTGGAGCTCAGGAGATGTGTGTTGAAAGAATGAAGGGAATCAGAATTTGTTCCACACTGGAGCCTGGGCAGCAGCAACAGCTATCTCTCCTTTCTCTCTTGTTCCCCTGCTCCCTCTCCTTTTCCTTCTCCTCTTTCGCTCTCCCCTCTTCCCTCCTCAGCCTCCTAGGAGCTGGCACCAACTTAGAGCCAGGAGGATCCCACAAGGCTCTGTCTCATTCCAGCCACCCATCACAAGCACCTTGGGTGTTATTTCGCCTCTCAAGCCAGTAGGGGAAATGGGTGCAAATCGGCTTAGGACCCGATTCTAAGAGGTGCTGGGAAGATCAAAGAAGACCTCTGCTGCCTCAGGTGCCAGCGGCCAGAGGAGGGGACACAGGAATGCCCACAGTGGACAGGACCTGCTTGGTTCCTCCCACCCCCACCCCCAGGTTAGGGAGGAGAGGGGATGAGGGCATCAGGCAGGGAGCCTCTTTCTATCTTATCCTCCCACTGGAAAGCATCAAAGGTGGATTCTTAGTTCGTTCTGAAATAGGAACCTCTTTGGGAATCTGGTTAAAGCTGTGGACCTTTCTCCTGAAAAGCGCATCCAAGGGCACTCAAAGTTAAGCTGAACATTTTGGAGGCCCCAGGATAAGTACTTTTCTTTTTCCAGGGGTTTTAGCTGCCTATCCTTGCAAGCAGCTGGCATGGGATAGGGAGGCTTGACATAAAGCAAGCGCTCAGTTAGGAAAACACACACGCAAACAAACACACGTGGACGCAAGCCAGTTTTAAACTCCACCTCTGCCCAGAGGTAACTGTGTGACTGTTGGCAAGTGACTCCATCTCTTCTCTGGCTGTCTTGTCCATGGAATAGGAATATTATGAACCACCCAACATCCTGACTTTGCAGAATTTCTCCTCCCTGCACTATAATTTCAGCCCCTCCAATTGGTCTAAGGATTGAGGGGAGCCACAGGTGCTCCTATTCTAGGCTGTGCAATTTGCAGGCTCTTTTCCTTCCTGGTGTCCCCTGTAAAATGAGGCAGGCTCAGCCACACCTTGGCCTGGCTGCCCAGTCTCCAGTTTGTGAGAAGGCCAGGCCCAGCAGGGGACAGAGTTGGAGCCTAAGGGAGGCAGGTCTCCCGGTGGGGAGGAGGTGAGGGAGTCTTCGGTGGGTCTGAGGGCAACATCAGGGTGGTTCTGGGTTTTCCCAAAACAGAGAGGGCAAAGCTGGAGGGCCTTGGGGGCAGCTGCCCAAGCCTGGTTGTTGCTGGTTCCTCCCTGGGGTTGCAGCTTCCTGCCTGGTCAGGTGACAGACTGGCTCCAGGATGGACTTTGGGCCCTGCTGACAGGGGCTGCTGGGAAGTCTGTTTCCTTAGCTGCAAACAGGGCCAGCAAAGAAATGTAGCTGAGCTGAGTAGCCATGAAGCTAGAGGGCAGGGTTGCAGGCTAGCCCTTCCTAGGCTAGTCCTCTCTGGGTGTCTCGGAAGCATGTCTGTCCATTAGGCCAGGAGACAAGAAGGAAAGCTGGGGCTGTTGGTCCGAGGGCAGCCCAGGTTGGAGTTGGGAAGGGAGAATGTCTGGCTGTTGGAGTTAACAGCAGGGAAAGAAAAATAACCCTGACCTCTCCCTACCCTCTCCTTCCCCACCTCCAAATCGGGGACTTAATCTCTGAGCGGACTCCTGGGGATTGTGGGTATTTTTTTAAGTTTTTTTTTTTCTCGAAAAAGTTTTTTTTTTTTTTTTTTAAATTAAGTACGCTCTATGCTCAACATGGGCTTGAAGTCAAGACCCCAAGATCAAGAGTTGCATGCTCTTTCAACTGAGCCAGCCAGCGCCCCTGGGGGAAGTTGTGGTTTGAGGGGAAACTTTGCTGGGGAATTACAAGAGCCACCGGCAGGGCCAACTTCATATACCCCGCTACCTGGCCCTGATGTCAGAAAGGCCCCACACTTGGTTGAATGGTCTGTTGTTGCCTTCTTGAAAAAGATTTTTTTTTTTTTTTAACGTTTATTTTTGAGACAGAGAGAGACAGAGCATGAACAGGGGAGGGGCAGAGAGAGAGGGAGACACAGAATCAGAAGCAGGCTCCAGGCTCTGAGCCATCAGCCCAGAGCCCGATGTGGGGCTCGAACTCACAGACCGCGAGATCGTGACCTGAGCTGAAGTCGGACGCTTAACCGACTGAGCCACTCAGGCGCCCCTTGAAAAAGATTTTTTTAAAGTAAGCTCTAGGCCCAAGGTGGGGCTCACATTTAGGATCCTGAGATCAAGAGTCACATATATGCTCCACTTACTGAGCCAGCCAGGTGTCCTGCCTTCTTGAAATTTTTAATAATGTTTTTAACAAAAGGTCTCACATTTTGCACTGGCCCCTACAAACTGTGTTGCCAGTCCTGGCCACCGGGAAGGAGGTGCTGAAAGGGTTGGTGGGGGGCAAGACTGATCAATGTTCCTCTCCTGATTGCCCCTTCCCAAAGCCAGAGTATGTTTGCCTTCCTCTCCCCTCCCTATGCTTCCCAATGCTTCTAGACTATCCGACAGGCCAAGGTCCTGTACATCACTCTGAGTCTCAGCCTTGCTTACAACACTTCTCCTTTGATTCTTACCAAGTGAGAGAGGGGAAGGGTCCTTAGGGCTAGCGTTGGGCTGGGCAGAGAGGACATGAGGACAGGGCCCAGTGTGATCCCTGTGCCTGGCCCAGTGTCTGACCCAGAAGGGGTGCTCTGGGATGTGGGCTGGTCCTTAATGAACGGTGGCTAGTTGAGAAACTGAGGCCTAGCAATGATAGTTATCTGCCTCAACGTTTGCCACAGCTGAGCCCCTGGGGTCACTCAAGGGGCTAAGGCAGGTTAGGGAGGCCAAACTCTGTACTCTAATTATTTTCAATGTTAGAGTGAGTGCTGTCTACACCATGCCAGGGCTGACTGGAGTGGGTGGCCCAAACAAATGGATCTCTGCCCTCGTGGAGACTAGGATCAGGAGAAAGCTATGTGTTCAGAGTCAGGTTGGGTGGATGAAGACAAATTCTAACTGGTGGAGGCACCACAATGCCCTTCTTGAGGCCCAAGGAGGGACTTCAAGACCACTGAACCCATGGCTGGACCTCAGGCAATTTCTAGTCCTAGGAACCAGGCAGAGACAAGACCTAGATTGCTGGTTCTGACTCCTCTGCTGCTGACCATCTCTATGCTGTTGGGCAATCACTGTCCCCTCCTGGCCTCAGTTTCCCTTTTGTACTTTGGGAGTAAAACTCCCCACCCTGTTTCCCTCATAGCTTGTTATGGGATCAGATGATTTAAAAGTGCTGGGTCAGCTATAATAAAGAGCCAGAGCCAGGGGCCTGGAGGAAATGAGCACAGCATTTTCATGATTCTTAAAGGCTTTCTTCCCTAAGAGCTCCCTTAGTCACACTTCTTACTTACAGATCTCAAAGCACCTTGGAAACTGTGAGTTTATCAAGCCCAAGATCAGCCCTGCTCTGTGCTGAGCATCTCAGTGGGAATCCAGGCCCAGGCAGGGATGCCCTGGGGCCTGACAGCGAAGTCCAAGCGTAAACCTAGGCACAGGTACACTGAGGCACCACTGTCCTCATTCCCCTCACCAAAGGGTGAGGCGAGAACCCACGAAGCATGGATCCCAGCTCCACGTTGAGGGTTGACACTGGGGGAAGGTGCAATGACTTGGGGAGAAGGAGCGATGGGGTGACTCTCAATCGCCAGCCTGCCGAGGAAGGCCCACTGTCGGTCACAGGTCTCAGGTGCGTCTGAAGCCTCAGTCTCTAGAGCAAACCGTCAATACCGTCCGAGTTCTGGAAAGAATTCTCAGAATTCCCTTATTCCAGGAGAATCTCAGAACCATCCCATCTCCTCCTGAACTGAACTCAGGATACCTAGCAGTCCCGGGGTCCAACCCGAGCATTTCTCCGCCCCCTCCTCATCGTACCTCCTCCGGCGAGGCGGACTCCCTTTCGCGCCCCCGCCGGCACCGAACCTCAGTACCGCCCCTCCCGCCCCGCCCCGCGACCCCGCCCTCTGGGTCCCGGGCCGTCGCGCGACCCCGAGGACACGGGAGCGGCTCGCTCGGCGCCCGACCTCTCCCTCCTCGGGCCCCCCGAGAGCCCAGAGCGGGGCCGCGGGCCGGAGGCGGCGGGGAGGGCGGCAGGCGGCGCCGCCCCCGCCCCGCGGCCGCTCCCTCCTGTGCTCCCGGCCGGCCTCCGCGCCCCGCCTGCTCGCCGCCCGGCCTGCCCCTCCCGCGCCGCTCCCGGCGCCCGGCCGCTCCCCGCGGGCTCCGCTTCCGCCGCCCAAACTTTTCTCCCGCGCGTCTCCCCGCGGCTGCCGCCTGCCCGCGCGCCCGCCCCGCGCATGGGTGCCCCGCCGCAGGGGGCCTGACCCCCGCCTCCCGGTCCGCCCGCCGCGCCATGGCGGCCCGCGCGCCCCCCGCCGCACCTGCGGCCGACGAGCCGGGGGGTCCGGGCGGCCCCCCGCGCAGGAAGAAGTCCCGCTCCGGCGCGTCCGGCCTCCGGCGCGCCTTCAGCTGGCTGCGGGGCAAGCGGCGCAAGAAGAAGGCGGCGGGGGCCGAGGGCGCCGAACCGGCCGCCCCCCGGGCCAAGAAGGCTGACGACAAGGCCAGGAGGGCCAAGGGTAAAGGCCGAGGTAAGGCGGCCGGGCACCTGGGCTGCGCGCCGGGCGGCGCCGAGGGTGCGGCCAGGGTGGCTCAGCCAGGGGTCCGCGGCGCGTTGGAGGGGTGAGCCTCTAGGCACTGGGGCGGGGTGGGGGGGAGCGAAGAGCCCGGGGCTCAGCCCGAGCACCCCCGTTCTGCGCGCCCCACCCCGCCAGCATCGCCAAGAGTCAGCCCGGCCCCGTTCTGGAGAGAAGGGACCCCCGGCTGGGGCAGGAATCTCCTGGTTTAAGCAGGAAGTGCTGGCAATCTGGCTCTTGGGACGGTGAGGCAGTCCCCCTCCCCCAGGCTCACCCAGGTTCTGCCCTCTGCTGAGTCAGGGGGTCAGAGACTTGGCTCTGGCCTGGGGCCCATGGGAGAGGCAAGTGGCCTTGCGTCTCTGGTGGGGCTTCCTCCAGGTCTGGAAGGTCAACTGCACTCAAAAGGTGTTTCAGCCCCACAAAGGACCCAACGTGGGGCATAGCATGCTTTAGGTTCTTAACTGTGTTAGCTTTTCCCACCTGGCTCCCCTCACCACTCCCCTGGGCCAAACCGCAAACATCCACCTCCTGGGGTGGTGAGCTCACGGATGAGAATGAACCATGGCGCCCCTCCCCATCACTCCTTCCCCCAGGCCTGGTAGAAACATGCCAGTGTTGGAAGCGTGCTTACAGATGGGGGAAACTGAGGCCCAAATTAACGGAGAAGCTGTATCTGGGCTGTGATGGGTACTTAAAACACAACAGCCAATTCCCTGTCTATGGGCTCTCTGGCCTGATGGATGGGCAGCCTGAGGGGAGGTGGGGGGGGGGGCGGATGGCTGACTTGGCTCATCCCTGCTGGGGTCACTTTTCTTTCGGGCACTTGCTTGGTTCTTTTCTCATTTCCCCCCTCTGTTTCTGTCTCCCGTTTGAGGGGTAGGGCATGAGTCTCTGCAAGAGGGTGGGGCTCCCTTGGGGCTTGCCTTGCTCCGAAGTCTACCTTCCCTGTGGCTCCTGCTGCAGTGCCAGAGGTGAGGAAATGGCGGTGTGTGCGGGCCCATCCCATCTGTGTTTACCCTCCCAGTGTCCTTTAACCACCTCCTCTGCAGGAGAATTAGAAGGAACATTTGAGGGGTCAGGAAGAGGGTGAAAAGCCTCTTGTGTGATTGCATCCGGCCTGATCTTCCTTTTGGATGAGGGCCCTGCTCCCCTTTGGCCCAGGCACAAATAGAAGTCAGGGTGCTGGGGCAGGGATGGCTGGGCCAAGCCCTGAGGGAGGGTTTGGGCGAAGGGTGTTTCCAAGGGCTCTGTACTCCCAACTGGATGCCCGAGTCTGTCCTAAGGCTGTCCCACTGGGATTCGGTCTGAAGTCATCCCCCTCTCAAGAGGGCTTGGGTCAGAATTGCAGCAGGATGGATTGTGGTCAGACTGTGAGGATTGGAGATAGAAAGCTAGTGGTGTACCCCAGGGAAGTGGACCCCTTTCCCCAGAGACCAGCCTGGAGGCAGGGGCTGGGAAAGCTGATCCTATAAGTCCCTGCTCCAACCTCCTGGGGTATATCTGTCATTGCTTCAGTGGCTAGGCCTCCCCCTGCGTTGTGTTTGGTATCCAGTAGCACTGGGCTTTCTGGGCAGCAGTCGGCCTGATTTGAGCTCACGTGCATGGGAAACACCTCCCTGCCCCTGGCTGTTGTTTCCCCAGGTCTGGGGGTGGCCCTGGGTATGACTGGAGGAAGTCCTGCTCCATTTTGCTCCAGCCTCCTATTATTCCAATTGTTTCCTTGTCACCTGCCTGGCCCAACTTCTTTTCTGTTTATGAAGACAAATGAATCCAATCTCTCTAATCTCCACTGGCACTGCTGATCAGGAAGGGGAAGCCCAAAGAAGGCTTAACTATTTCTGGGGAAAATGTTCAGAATGGAGACTGGGGAAAATGGGAAGGAGGAATATACGGAAAATTCTTGAGAGGTTAGGAGCTTTTGCTGGGAAGCTCCCCCATCCCAGTCTCTGAACCAGAGACCCAGAGATGCAGGTCATGGCTCCCCTAATCTGACTCCACTACAGTTAAGATGGGGAAACTGAGCTTAGAGTAGAATTTTGAGCACTTGTCTTCCAGGACTGCCCTGCACAGACTTAGAAAGAAAAGAGAGGAAATCTGACAATTATTGATTATTCTGAATGTGCCAGGAGCCCTTTATCCATTATCTCATTTGAGCCCATTTGCAGATGAAAAAATATTTGAGGCTCAGTGACAGTGAGTGCTGAATTTGCCCAAACTCGGATTTGAACTCAAACCATCTGCCTCTCCAACCGGTACCGTTTTCATAAATAAGACATACAGGTGGGACATAGACCAGGGGTAAGGCTTAAAGATCTTTTCATCCAACCCATTCTACAGAAGGGAAAAGGTCCAGAGAGAAATAAGGGAAGTTGACAGAGTGGGAGGAGTATGAGAGTCAGGCAAATAAGAGTCCAGATCCTGGCTCAGTTGCTCGCAAGCCCTGTGATGTTGGGCAGCAACTTCTCTGTGGTCCCACTGATTCCATTACTGGCTCAGGGAAGACAGGGGACCTTCTCACAGGGGTGACCCTCTGGTTGGACGTTGCCTTGGTGGGTTTGTGACTCCAAGATTTCTGTCTCTGTACGATTCTCAAAAGAGGGGACGTGAAAATTTTGCGAAAGTGAAGTCACCACAAAAATGCAAAGGGTTGCTATTAATCACCTGAGCTCTAAGGACCCAGTCTGGAGAGAATAGGCTCAGGGCTGACAGGACAACTCTGCTGCCCCTCCCAGGCTATGTGACACCAGCAGATTATTAAACCCCTCTAAGCCTCAGTTTCCTTATCTGTAAAACAGGGATAATAAATCCTGGCTTTACAGGGGTGTTTCAGGGACCCAATTAGATAACAGCCATGCAAGTGCTTTGTGAAGCTGTGGAGAAAGGTCTAGAGGCTAGCAAGTTTCTGCAGTTGTAATGCTGAGGACTTGGACATTAGCTGATCCATGTTTGGAAATCCACTCTTGGTTACGCCTCAGATACCCATGGTGGTAGTGGTGATGATGATTGAGGCGGGAGCCACAGAAAGAATCTTACCTCTGCCCAACAAGAGGACTCAGGCATAAGAAAAAGTAAACAAATAAGAGGCCATATTTTCCAGAAATATCACCTGGACTCCAGACAAGTATGTGGGGAGGAAGTGTTTCTGGGACAGATGCCAGGACTGGAGCCCAAATAGATAATCAGGGGAGGCTCTCTGCAGGAGGTGAGAAGCGTAGAAGAGCAGGGTGCTGGCGAACTTGAAGAAGTAACAAGAAGGCTGCTCTCTGGCAGACCCCGGCTGGGCATCTTTATGAGTGTTTTCCCTTGTCCTCACAACAGCCTGAGAGGTGGGCAGTTATTACCATTTATAGGGGAGAAAATAGGTCACTCGGCTTCATTCATTTGAAAAAGACCTATCCTTTACTATGTAGTGTCAGGCACTGTTCAGGGTAACGTGGATACCTGGGACAAGACAGGCAAGGTCCCCACCTGCATGGAATGACAGAAGCACTCAGTCGGCCTCCAGAGGCCACACTCTCCAAACAAAACAGTATGAGGCTGGGTGTGTTTCTGACTCTGGAGAGGAGTACATAGGAGGATGTAGCCCTCCCGAAGAAGGTTACTCGCGGGCAGTGGACAGTGGCCGGGTGGGGAGTGGGATCATTCTTGGGATCAGAGTTAGAGGACTTCAGTACTCAAAGAATTCAGGAGCCACCTTGCCGAGTCCAGCAGACTTCACCTGAAGAACTCTGGCCACTCACTCAGGGAGAACTGCCCTTGGTGTGGGGTTGTGGAGAGACTCCTGAGTTTGAGTTGTGCTCTGTACACGTTCTGTGGCACCCCATGGTGGGCCACACATGCCCCGTCATGACAAAGATGGGGTTTCATGGCCTCTGACAGCCTCTCTGGCTCTAGAATTCTGGTTTAAGGATGGGCTGGGGCCATGAGGGTGGGAGCTATGCTCAGGAAAGGAGAGGCTGCCTTTTGGCCGGTCATGTACAAGACATTGGGACTGAGTGGCCTAGATATTATAGTAAGGAGGGCCAGGAGAATAGTGTGAACAATGCCATCTCTCTCTGCTGAGGAAGGGGCCTGAGGAGCTCCAAAACAAAGTCAGGACCCTAAGGCACTTTGGGTAATGGACACTTTGCCTATCTAAGGACAGGAGAGTGTCTGTTTGCTTTTCAGTAAACACTCTATGTATTTCCACATTGCATGTGCCGTCTCCCCTACTTAGGGTGTGCATATCTTCACTTCTCTATCCACTGAACTCCTGCTCATCTCTCAAGGCCTGGCACCAGTGTTCTCATCTCTGTGATGGCCCCCAGGGAACTTACTGCCTCCAGACTAGAACAGGGTGCTTAAGGGATTTGGAATTGGACAGTATATGTTTTTCTGGCCACCTTCTTGGGTAGGACATCTCAGTGTCCTTAGCCTGGGGCCTGGACCAATTTGTTAGGGGTAGGTTTCTCTTTGCTGTGGGATACGGCCAATGGGGGAGTGACTTCCTTAGAGGAATCTGGGACCACCTCCTCCAGGCCCCTGTGAAGGGATGGGCATTATCTGCCTTGGGTCCAGATGGGAGAGGGTGCCTCACTATTGTATTTCAAAATATTGATTAAGTATTTAATATTGGGTAATAAGTACCTATACTATGTGCCTGGCATTGTTCTGGGGATGAATGAGAGACAAGGTCCCAGTCCTCATGAACCTCACAATCTGAGGGAGGAACCAGACATGGAATAGGTAATGAAGGGTCAAGAAGTGTGACAAAGGAGGGAAGCACAGTGATCCCAGGGGAGATTAGGGACGGCTTCCCAGAGGAGGTGACATGTAAACAAAAATGGAAGGATGAAAGGAAGCTGGGGTTGAGGGATTTGCAGTGCTGGAATCAGGCAAGGCGCCTGCAAGGAGCTGGGGCCAGCTGCCTCTCTGGGTTCTGTGGGTTGCAGGAATCACCATACCTCATAATTTTGAACACCCTGAGGGCAGGACTGGGTTGATGGTCCTTTCCCTCTGCACTGCCCAGCACAGGGCCTGGTGCAAAGTGGCTTTGGGTAATAGCTAGGTGATCTGATATGGGCCCCAGAGCATGGGCATCTGTGGATCCTAGATGCTCAGAGTTGATGGCCTGAGATGCTGCAGGCTGCCATAATGGCACATACAGATGGGCAGCTGAGGCCCAGAGGACGAAGTGTCTTGCTCAAGGTCACACAGCCAGCCAGCATTAAAGGTGGAGCAGGAACCCTCACCTGCCAGGCTGACCTTAGCTTCCCTACTCCTTTGTTCAGACTTCAAATGGAAAATCCAGCCCCAGAGAGGTGCCTCTACCAGGAGTGGGATGAGATGAGCAGGAAGCTGAGTCCAAGAAGGGCTCCACCCCCTCCCTTACCTCCAACACCTTCAGGGGCTCATTCCAGCTGCCTCTCCCTCTCCCTCCTGATGGAGGCCTCAAATCCCCACCCATGGCACACATCCCAGTGTTCTGGAAATCCCCTTCAGGCTAGGATGGGCCCTCCCCCCACTATTCTGTCCATCTCCTGCCCCTGAAGCAGGGCTGGCAGCAAAGTTTGCTGAACTGGGGTGGCTAAGCCCTGTGGCCAGAAAAATCTACACTCTTGTCAGAAAAGGACAGAGGGAGAGCCTCCCCTTACCCAGCTGTCCCCTGGAAATCCCCGTCTCCCCAAACCTCAAAGCTGCCTCAGCTGCTCCTGGCCTGTCACATGCCCATGAAAACTAATGAGAGGAGGCATTGTATATTGTTTGGGCCACCGTGATGGTGGTGGGGCAGGGAGAGCAGGTATCCACACCTCCACCTTCTGTCAACATACCAGCATACCCCAGCATACCCCACGGCCACCTCTAGGCCCTTGGCTGACTTGGGGGAGGAAGTAAGCTGGAAGCAGGTTGGAAGCAGCTACTATGGGCCGGAGGGGTGGAATCGCTGTTGGGTCTCTCCCATTAGTATACTCCACTGTCTCTGTGCTTTTGTGTTTACTGCCCCCAGGGGCTGGTTCATCAAGGGTTGTCAGCCCTACTCACAAGGTGCCCAGCCCTGTGATTGGCATGGAGGGGAGACAGACACAGCTCAGCTTGCAAAGGGTTTAACCCCCAAATTTTCTGGCAAAGTGCATAATTCCCAGGAAGCTGCTGCTGGGGTCTGCTCCCTGTCTGCTTAGGACACCCCTCTCCTCCAAGCCTCTAGCTAGGTGAGGTCTTCACCATGGTTCAAGAGAGTCACCAGGTGCTCAGCCCAGTGTTGTGGTTTCTAGGAGTTCTGGTCTTCCATACCAGCTACGTCTTCCCACAGTCCTACCCCAGGCTCTCTCATGCTCTTGGCTGTGGGCAGTACTATTTCTCCAGGATCCTGGAGCAAGCACAGCCTCTGTAGTGAAAGAACATAAGACTGGGACTCTCCTGCCGGTGCCTCTTCACCTTTCCCAGTACTTAAGTGACATCATCACCACCTTCCTCCGCGTCAGCGGGCCAGCCCCACCGTCTCTGCCTCCACCAGGTCCTGTTCAACACCGCACAGCAGACGTGCTGCGTGCCCGACACTGTGCTGCGTTTGGGGTTGCTGAGAGGAGGGAGGCGATCAGTGTCCCCGAGGAACTTGTTTTCTGGTTGGAAAGGGAGATACCACAACAAGCTGTTGTCTCGAGACGAGTGTTGGAATGGTGTTGCAGAGGGTGCTGGGGGGCCGTGAGGTGTGATCAGTTCTATCAGAGTGCAGCACTAGTGCCTGTGGGAGCACAGAGGGCTGAGCTGGGGGAGGAGGGCTGCAAGGAAGACTTCCTGGAGGAAGAGACTGTCCAGCGGGATCTTGAAGAAAATGGGGAATCTTCCAGGCAAAGGTGGAAGAGGAAGAAGCATGTGGGAAGGCTTGGAGGTGTGTATGGGTGTGTGTGTGGCAAGCAGTTTTGTGCAGCTGGAGCTCTGATGAGGGGTGTGGTGGGAGATGAGTTGACCTGGGGGCAGGGCAGTTACTGCAAAGCCTCCTGCAAAGGCCAAGGCACCTGCTACACTCCAGACTTTGAAGTTCTTTGCATACACCCTTGCTCAGCTTATGTCAAGAGATCTGGACGCTACCCTTGAGTGTTCTCTTTGCTCCTTCATACCACCTTTCTCCTTTATGGGCCCCATCTGTAAATTAGGGGAATTGGGCTAGCAGATACTCCGAGGTCTCCCAGCTTTGATGCCAGGACCCTCTTCTCTGCAAAGCGGGAACCTGGTGCACACATCTTGGTATATAGTGTATGCGTGATGAGTGGATGAATAAAATATAACCCCTCGGGGACTGCACTGTTGTTAATCGCAAACTCTTAGCAAGGCATGGACCTGAAGGAGGGTGGGGCTTGACTCCCCAATTTTGCAGGGAGGGACAGGGTGCCCTGGAGCCACTGGGCATAAGAGGCAGCTTGGTGCAGTGGACAGGCTTACCCAGGTGGCAGAAAGGATGAGCAATATGGGGATTAGAACTGAAGGCTCTGGACTTCTAGCCCAGCAGTCTCTCTGCTACACCATGCTGCCCCTAGTAGGAGAGACAGGGCAGAGCAATGGTAAAGGAGAGTCACTGCCTAGGCTGCTGAGCCCTGGGCACAAGGGCGTTTGTGAGGACACAGAGGTGAGGATAGCGTGGCGGCCTGGAAGGTTTTTAGAAGAGGTGAAGCGAGGCCTAGGTTTGAAAGATGAAGACTTGTATAAGGGGAGATGAGTGGGGGGCACACAGACATGAGTGGCCTCACATGTTTACCTATACACTCCATTACTTACACTCACAGACACAATGTGACAGAGCCTGCCACAGTTACGTAGGTGGGTACACAAAAGCGCATATCCAGATGTTTGAAAACAGACTCAGTGATATGGATAGATGCACATGGATGTTTACACAGAGGAACCCACACGTTCAGGGTCACAGATATGTACACAGGTACACAACTACACAGCCACATTCAAGCATACAGTTACCAATGCCCAATTACATGCCCTCCTTCAAGGTTATGCAGAGGCACAGATAAACAGTAGGGGTAGTAGCATGGATCAGCGGATATTGGAGTCAGTCTGGGTTTGAGTCCTAGCTCTGTAGCTTACTGATGTTTGACTTTGGGCTAGTCATCTGACTTCATGGAACCCCTATTTCCCCATCTGTAAAACGGGGATGATAAAACTACCTACCTTATAAAATTGTTCTGTGGCATGAAAGCAGTTTATCAGAGTGCCTAGCACATAGTAAGCGCTATATAAAAGGATGCTGTTATTGAAACACTATTAAGACAGAAATACAGTCAGATCGATACATGTGTACACACAGGCACAGAGACAGGAGATACACACACAGACACGTGACACTCACGGGGTGGTGGCTGGTGGGCCCCAGCAGCAGCGGGGCTCCGGACCCCCCTTGTCTGGAGACCTGGCCCTCGTTCTCTGGGCGCCACTGCAGTCCTCAGAGAGGCGGCTGCTGGGCTGAGAGAGCTGGCGACCCGCCTGCCCCACCTGGACACACCGGCCTTTCCCGAGCGCTCTGGGTGGGGTGGCTCAGCTGGTCTCCCAGGTCCCGGGAGGGGTGGAGCCTACGGGACGCGCGCCAGGCCCCGCCCCTCCACCGTCCCCGCCCCCGGCCCGGCCATTGGCCGCAAAGCCTGGAGGCGTGGCTGAGCTGGGGCTGGGGGCGCCTGCGGTGGCCGCCCGCGCGTCTCTCTGCTTCCCTCCCGGGGCTGCGGGCCCGGCGGCCGGGCTGGTTGGGCTGCGCTAGGGTTTCCGCGCCGGCTCCCGCGCCCGCCATGGGCAACTCACACCACAAGAGGAAGGCCCCCAGCGGCCCCCGGGCCCGCAGCTTCTGGCGGTTCGGGCGGTCGGCGAAGCGGCCGGCAGGTAGGGGCCGGGGGTGGGGGCGGGGCAGGCGGGGAGGAGGGTCTCCCTGCCGCAGCCGCCGCCACCGCTGCTGCCCCCTCCCGGGGCTTGGTGGGTGTGAGTGTGGGGGGCCGGGAATCCCCCGCACAGACCCCACCCCTCACATGCGCAAAGAGACACGCGTACATGCGAATACCCACGGGCGGGCACACGTCCATGTTCACAATTTACACAGTCACACACAACACCCACTCAAATGTACGGACATGCAGACGCAAAATCGCATACACGTTTACACCCACAGCGTCGTTGTAGAACGCACAGACCCTGAGACAGGTACATACACCTAGGTATACGGTTTACACAGCCACAGGAATTATACCACACGCGCAGATTCGCACACTCGCACACACACATCAGTCATGTAGGTACAGTTGCCCAGCGTCTTAGGCACATAGATGTACCCACGGGTTCAGAACTGCACAACCAACCAGACTCCCACACTCAGGCTCAAAGACCGACCCTAAGGCACTTTTACACACACACACACACACACACACACACACACACACATACACACACACTCACACTTGTTAGCCCCCAACGGGCTGAAAGTTTGCAGGAGGGACGGGAGACAAAGGTGCAGGAGAGAAGCAGGAAACCAGGGGGCTGGAGACTATGGGCCGCCTCCGTTTGACGTGATTGGGAGTTGGACTGGTTCTTTGGGCTCTCTCCCCACCCCCATCTGCGTCGCCGCTGCCTGTCGTCCCCCTTCCCCCTACCCGCGGTTCCCGTGGTCGCTGCCGCATGTCCCCCTTTCAGTGCAGCCACCGAGCTGGAACGCAGCCCTTCCCGGCGTGCTGCGGGATCCCTCCGCGGGTCACATTCCAGCCTCCAAGTGGGGGGTGGGTGGAGGGGGAGAATGGAGAAGGCTTCCAACTCTAGGGTTGGGAGATAGGATTCCTGGTTTTCCCCAGCAGGTGCGACAGTTCAGGGTATCCCCCAGAGTCCCAAGGGTTGCTGGAGGAGGGGCTGTTGAGGGTGGCCAGTTCCCTTACCTGGTGAATCCAGAGATGGGGTAGGGGCTCGGGGTTAGATCTGCTTTTCCCCCTGAGGAAGATAAGGGGATCTCCAACAGAGGCAGGTATTCCTTCTGGCCTTTGGGAGTGGAAGAATCTTGGAGAAGGTGGGGTGGGGTTCCTTTGGCTGTGGTGGGAGAATCCACCCATGTCTTCCCAGGGTGGCCCACATTCCTAGAGGTTCTGAAATGAGCCTGATGATCTCATCCCTCCACACGGGGGCAGGGGGTGACAGATAGAACCTGTGCTGGGAATTGGGGGGTCTGGATTTTCAGTGTGACTCTGGTATGGGCTCTGGTGACCTTGAGCAGATTGCTTTCACTCCTCTGGACCTCCTGGCTCCCACGGAAGGGCCTGTCTGTGAAATAAGGGGGGCATAGCTTAGGCGACTTCTGGGACCCTTACGGTTCTGTCTAGCCATTTTATGGATAGAGAAGGTGGGCTTGTCTAAGGTCATGTGCTAGTAGCGGTTTGAAGAATAACAGTGATGATCAAAATAACAGTAGGAAAAGGGTTAATTATGTTCTGGTAGACTCTGAGGATTCCTCAGAAAGTGGATTGATGAGAGACTCCAGGACCCTCCAGTAGTCTCCCTGTCCCAGCAATCCTGAAATCCATCTGACCACCTGTCTCTCTTAGATCCTGCACCAAGGGGTGGGGCTGGGGCTCTTCCCCGGCTTTCCCGTGGCCACTCTAATCTGATGGTTTCCTGAGAACCAACTGTGGGTGCTGACTTGTGACCATTTGTGGTAGGAGAGAGAGGGAGATGAGAGGACTAGGTTTACAGTCTCTTGCCCACTAGTCCCTGTGCTCTTACAGCTCCTGCTGCAACTCAGGCACCAACCAGGCTTTAAGGTGGTCCTAAGAAACCAGAAAGCAATGTCAAGACAACAGAGAAGTAAGTGTGGGGGCTGAGGAATATTCAGAAGGCTTTTGGGTTGGGGCTAGTTTTAGAAAACTGGAGAGATGGTCTTAATTTGGCCTTCGAAGAAACTACAGGGTTGGAGGGAGTCCTGATTGTTGATTAAATGAGAGAGAGATGACCAGGGATGCTCTTCAGCTCTGGGAAATGGCCATGAACAAAGGCAAGAGTTGAACCTGAGCATGGAGGCTGGAGAGAAAACTGGTTGAGGCTTCTTCCTTGTGCCTGGGAAGAGAAATTCCATTGTGAATGCAAACTTCAATCCCTTTGGTTTTACTTGTGCTGAGGATTGTTAAGGCTTCCTCAGCCTGGGCCTCTGCCCAGGTATGGGACTGGGGTTTGAGTACTTATCCATTTGATTCGTTTGTGAGAGGATGAGGGAAATGATGCAAGGCAAGCAGAGAGGGCAGGAGTCTGTAGACCATAGGGAGCCAGTGAAGGTGTTTGAGCAAGGGAGGAGCCTATGAAAGTGTTGTGTTGGGAAGATGGCGCCAGAACAGGGCAGGTGCAGGCAGGACAGGTTGGGGGGTGGAGCAGTGAGAGTGGAAGCTCAAGAGAGCAGTCTGGAGGCTGTTGCAGTAATCCAGGGGAGAGGTGGTGAGGTGAGGGCTAGGGACAGGGTGGGGGCTGTGGGAGTGGAGAGGAGTGGCAGTTGCAGACACACCGAGGAGGAGGCAGCAGAAGTGATAGGACCTGGGATTAATCAGATGTTGGGCGTATGGGCCAGAGAGGGCTGTGGAGGCTTAATGCTCCAGGCTGCTTTGCTGGGGGGGTTGGTGACAGAGATAATAACTCAGAGATAAAAATGAGGTTCTGTGCTAAACCCTTTCGTCAGTTAATTCATTTGTCCCCCAACAGGTATAGAAATAAGCTAGAAGCCATTATCCTTCCCATTTTACAGATGAGGAAGCTGGAGCTTAGAGAAGTGAAGTCACTTGCCCAGGGCCACTCAGCAAGGAGGTAGCTTTGAGATTCAAACTCAAGCCTATCAAATTTTAAAGACTGTGCCCTTAATCAGTTTAGGAATAGATGGGTTCCTTCTTATGATTGAGGGGCCTGCAGGTCCTCTGGGCAAAGAAAGCCCGAGGCCCTGGGGGTTTGGGGAGCACAAGTGGAGGAAGCACTGTGGGAGAGGGGCAGGGGTTGAGGACAGCACCGAAGCCCCCCAAGGGCTCAGAGAGGGAGCAGGTGAGAAATGGAAGGAGAACTGAGATTCAAGGAATGGCTGGTCCATTGGATCAATGCCCTTGGATGAAAGGGAATGGTAAGGGTGGACAGGGAGAGGCCTTCTCACTGCTGGAAAGATACTAACCTGCTGGGATTGTTTGGCCTTGGATCTCAGGAATCCAACCACACCCCCGTCCCTCCCCAGGCCCACTGGCGTCTGGTCTTGGGAAGTTTGGGGGATTGGTGAAAGATGTGAATTGGGAGTCCGGGAGCATCCCCCACCATACCACCCTCCTCTTTTTTTTTTTTTTTTAATTTTTTAACATTTATTTATTTTTGAGAGAGAGAGAGACTGAACATGAGTGGGGGCAAGGGGCAGAGAGAGGGAGACTCTGAAGAGGGAGACTCTGAGCTGTCAGCACAGAGCCCGATGCCAGGCTTGAACCCAAGAACCGGGAGATCATGACCTAAGCCAAAGTCGGATGCTTAACTGACTGATCCACCCAGATGCCCCTGATCCTCCTCTTTTTCCCAGACCTTGTACTGTCAGGTTTATACACAGCCACCCCCTTCCCCTGCCCCCGTGGGATTTATTGTTTCCATCTTGCTGATCGGGAGATTGAGGGAATAGACTAAGTCATTGGGGGAGTCAGACCACCTGGAATTCCTTTCATCTCTCCCCCTGCCTCTGTACTTGGAGCACCAGGGGTCTTTGGTAGGTCCCGCAGCTGGGAAAAGTCCTGTTCCTCTTACTCACCTACCCCCCAGCTTCTCCCTACATCTCCTCCCCCTTCCTGGGAGAGATTGTGACCAACAGTGTGTCTGGACTTGGTTGTGGAAGCCTTGGGCTTGCAGACAAGGGGCTGGCCCAGCCCTCTCTGGTCGCAGGGATCACCCCCCGCCCCCGCTGCTGCCCCAGGCCCTGACCCAAAGTGGGGGACACTACCCTCCTAGGGGCAGAGCCCACATGCTAAGGGACCTTTAGAGATCATTTCTCCAACCCTCCCATCTCACAGATGAAGAAACTGAGGCTCGGAAAAGGGCACGTACTGGCTCAGCATCATGCTGCAATTGAGGGGCAGTGAGAGCTCAAACCTTGAGGCTCTTGACTCCCAGGGCCCTGGGGTCTCTGGTCTGGGCTTGGAATTCCCTTCCCTCCCAAACAGGAGGATTAGGACTAAGTCACTGAGGAGCTGATAGGGAACTCTTGTTAAAGTGTCCCTTATCAGGCTTTATCTTAATAATGGTCCTTAAGGCCACTTGGGATTTGAAGAGAGCTCCGGAAGTGGGTGGGAGTGGAGGCCTCTGGTGGCATGGGAAGAACAGGATTTTGCAGCCAGTCAGAGCTGGGTTCACACACCCTGAGTCTGCCAGTTACTAGCTGTGTGACCTTAGGTAAGTCACTGACCCTGAGGGAGTGCCTCTGTATGGCAAGGGGGATTTAGTGAGATCATGTGTGTCTCAATCAGTTGGTACTATCAATACATGTGAGTTTATTATCCTGTTACCAGTAGAAAGGCGGAGGGGCCTGAGAGAGACCTTTATCCACCCCTACACCCTGGAGAGGCAGAAGCTCCCTTGAGGACCACACTTTGTGCTTACACTTGGTTGTGTGGCTTTGGCTTTCCCAGCTACTCCATGAGGTAGGTGTTGGTCCTTTACAGATGAGATTGAGGCCCAGAGAGGCTGATTCATTTGTCCAAGGCCTCTAATCCAGGCTTCCTGATTCCCAGGCTTTTCCCCTCTTGACTTCATCGTGGCTGCCTCTCTGCCATATATAAGGTAGGGATAATTGTGCCTTGAAGGAACAAAGGAAAGGGTTTTTGGAAATTGAGACTCGCACCCTGGCCCAGAGAGATTATTATGTCATTGTCAGGAGCAGATACTGACCCGGAAACTCATTATGACATTTATTAATATTATTGTAGCTAATTCCTCCCTGCACTACTGCTGGTTCCTGCAGCCGCCTGAGGCATGGGATCCTCCTCTCCTTGTTGGGGCACTCCCTGCCCCCCCATATTTATCTTAAAACCGGCCTGTCAGCTCTGCAGCTCTGCTCTAGGGCGGGGCTTCCCACTGAGGGGAGAGAGGAGGGGGATTTCCCTTCTGCAGAAGTGGGGTGCAGAGCTCCCCCTCTTTGGGCAGGGACTGAGGCTGCATGCAGCCCCCCTGATCCCTTAACTTCTTCGGACTTAGGACCATTGCAGTGTTTGGAGTGAGACCCAAGTTCCAGTGTGGGGTCAGCCACTTCCTGGTTGAGTGACCTTGAGCAAGTCACTTTCCCTGGAGCCTCCTTGTGCTCTTTGTGAAAAGGGAAGTCAGACATACCTTTCAGGTTTTTTGTTAGGTGTTCTGTGAGACTGAAAAGAAAGAGAAACTTCCACGTGAAGGTTTTTGTTATACTCATTTCCCTTTGTCTTGGAGAATAAAATCTCCATACGTTCTGGGTTCTGCTCCTGTTGGAAGGCCCTGGGTTGTTCACCAGTACAGAGGGGCTTAGGACCTCTGAACACCCTGAATCCTGGCTCCCGGGCCTGGCCAGTGGTCAAATGTGGTGAGGGAGCGGGGTCAGGCCCAGGCCTGGAGGGCTCCAGCTCCTGAGTAAGGCCACCTGGGCAGCTGTTCCCTCCCCCCCTCATTCCTCTCCCCTGAGTCAGGCCTGCCTGGCTGTGGGCGCGCCACCACCCCCGCCCCTTGCTCTGGAATGGGGCAGGTTGAGGCCTCACCCCATGGAGGATGTTGCCAAGACAGTGTGTACGCATGCGCACAAATGTGCCCTTGGCCTTGGGGGTTGGGGGCTCCCTCCCCCTTTCTTCCCTGTCCCCAAGCTCAGGAAAGCCCCACAGTGGTGGGTACATGCACCTGCCTTTGTGTACACACAGCCACCTGGCTGGGCCCTGCGTGAGTCTGCGGTCCTGCTCCTGTGTGAGGACACGGACTAGGGTGGCCTGGGTGTGCTTTGTGGACGTGGTCCTGCGAGCACCCACCTGTGTGTGGGGGGGGCCCAGTGGGACATTTTGGAGGTGCAGGCGCACATACTTCTGCTGGTTGGACTATATCTGAGCTCACGAACTTGCATGTGTGCTTCCTGGTGTGCCCTTCATGTTAGGGGGTGTGGCCGAGAGCAAGGTGTCTTCTCTGATCCAGGAAGCTTCCTTCCTCTGGCAGGTGGGGGAGGAGGGGAGGCGGAGGCTGCAGGCTGAGCCAGGAGCTTCAGCCCCAGGCTGCACCTCTGGACTGTGCCAGGGCAGAAGGCTCTAAATACAGCCTTGGGCAAGGTCCTTCCACTCTCTGGGCCTCAGTTTCTTTGTGAGGTCCCTGCCCTCCACTGGAGACTCTGGTTGCTGAGCTCCGCCCTAAGCAAGTCACAGGTGTGTGGACCCAAGCCTTGCCTTGCCTTGCTTTGCTTTGCCTTGCCTTGCGAGGCTCAGAGAGGCCTCAGGCTATGGCCAAGCGGTGGGTGTGGGGGGAGGGGTGTTGCTGGAGCAACCAGATGTTATCAAGTGTGAGAGCCTTGGATCCTCTGGGACTTTGCAGCTGTGGCCCTGACTGCCAGCTTGGGCCTGAGACCTTGAGCTGATGTTCCCCCATGCCCTGAGTGGAGCTCAGCCCTGAGTTTCCTTGGTTAGTGGGTAGCTGAGGATGACTGTGTCCTGTGTGGGTAAAGGCTTCAGTTTTGGAGCCAGCCAGGGCTTGGGAAGTCACCTAGCTCTCGGAGCCTCACAGGTCCATGATCAACAATGGGAGAGAATCCTCGAGAACCTGCCTCCAAGGGCTATTTTAAGATCCATGAGGGCAGAGACTGCCTTCCCCCAGCACCTGGCATTAATCACCCTAAAGTAATGAGGCCTATTGCTCTTCTCAGTCTGAGCGGGACTAATAAGGGGGCAGGTGAGTCTGGCCTAAGAGAGGGAAGAGGGGAGGCTGTGGCCAAGAAACTTCGAATTTCTGGGGATGAGAGGGTCCCTCAGCCCTTGTTCAGAGGGGAGATCGGGTTTGTAGCTGGCATGGCAGACAGAGCATAGCTTTTGGATTCCAGTTGTCCTGAGTGCAAATACCACCTTGCCCTTTCCCAGCTTGCCCCTTCTAGCCTCCATTGCGTCATCTGTAAAATGGGGACAAAAGGGCCTATTTCCAGGATGCCTGGGTGGCACAGTTGGTTAAGTGTCCAACTCTTGATTTCCGCTCAGGTCATGATCTCGAGGTCGTGAGGTCCTGAGGTCAAGCCCCGCATTGGGCTCCGCACTGGGCTCAGAGCCTGCCCAAGATTCTTTGTCCCACTCCCTCTGCCCCTTCCCAACTATGACAGCATTTTTTCGGTCTCTCAAAAAAAAAGTGCCCACTTCTTAGGATTGTTGTTTAGATTGAAGTGATTTGTGGATTTACATACTATCCAGCTGCATAAAAGTTTGTTTTCTAGAGAGCAAGGGCTCATCCTCTGAGTGGTCTGAGAGGTGGGGCAGCGAATGGGGAAGGGGCTGCAGAGGGGTCTTGCAGCATGAGAGCCACTGTGAATTCTTAGATCCTTAGGGGCTCAGAGAGAAAGGTGTGGTGAGAGAGGGGTGTCCTGAGGTTAAGTTTGGGGGACAGCACTTCACAGACTTTCTCTTCCACCTTCTCGGCTACTCTTTTTGGAGTTGCCCAGGGTATCTCTTAACACTGTTCCTACCCAGTTTAACCTTCATTATTGACCTCCTGGGGCTCTTTGAATAAAAGCCAGACTCTGCCATGGCCTACCGGGCCCCACCTCGACCTGGCTCCTGTCATTCTCTCCCTTGCTCACCGTATTTCAGCCCCACTGGCCTCCTTTCTATTCTGGGAGACACCCCCCCCCCCCCCACTCCTGCCTCAAGGCTGACACTTCCTCTTGCTTCTGTCCCTAGGGCTCTGTGCCCAGCACTTGCCCTGGCGGGCTCCTCCTCCTTCGAGTCTTGGTTCCAATGTCCTTTCCTTAGAGAGACTTTCCTTGATGCCTCTTATAGGCACCCCCTTCTCTATCATAGCTTCCCAGTCTTCACTAATCTAAAATTATATTGTTAGTCTACCTCATTCATGTATTCATCAAATGTTTATTGAACTCACAGTATGTGACAGGCACTGATTTAGATGCTAGGGATGTACTGGTGACCAAGACAAAATTCTCCATTTGCTATAGCTGTCAATACTAGCTCGATAAATACTGCTGATTGAATGAATGGGTACAACTGTCTTATAAAGAGGACTTATTGGCCTTGTTTCCATATGAGGTCATGACTTGTGTGTGATGGAGCTGGATTTGAACTTGAGCCCGACTTCCCTCCGGTTCCCTCCTCCCACCTTCCACTTTTACTGCCCTTAGCTGTGAGCTGGTTTCTTGGCTAGTTCTGTTCTCCCTACCTGGTGATTCATCAGAGTCACCAAGTCATAGAGTGAGGCCAGTGGGAAGGATCCTGGGCTGGAAGAGCAGGAGGGGGACGATGAAGCCTACCTCTGCTGTGTGACCTTGGATAGTTCATAGTGCTTCTCTGGGCTGCTTCCACCTGACCAAAGTGGGAAGAAAGTCCCGAACATACACAGGAGGAGTTGTTCCCACCGGCCACTGTGTTTCTGCTCTGGGCATCTCCCTGGCTTCCTAGTACTGTGTCCTGGGCTGTGTCCCAGCGGCTTTCGCCGGTGAACTTGCCATCACAGGCAGTTCTGGGCTGCCTGGCTGCTCCACCTCTGAGTTCCTTCCCCAGGGAATTACCCTCACCAGCCAGGAGGACTTGGGGATCATGCCAAGTGTAGTTTAGTGGCTGTTCCACCCACCATCTGGCAGCTGGGACCCCTGCCATAGCTCTGGCCCCTGACGGTTTAGTAAAGGACTTGGGGACGGGTTAATGGTCTGCTCCTGGGACTGAGTGTCTTCAGCCCTGCTAGTCATACTCTCCACCAGAGCCAAGCATCTGCAGACTCGGGGCCTCAGTTTCCCCATGAGAATCTGGGATGGTTCTTGCTACGGCACTCCACTTGAGGGGCGGGGTCGGTGGGTGGGCGGGACCAGTGGCGCAGGTGGGAGGAGGACCTGGAGAGCAGCCCCTCCCCCTCCCCTGCCTGGCGCTGGCTCTGCAGCTGGGCGGGCGACTCGCACCACTCGGTGCTGGGTTACGGTGAAGGCGGCGCCCGGCGCTCCGGAGAGGTCGGAATAGGGGACGGCCCGAGTGGCGCCCGCAGTCATGGTGGTGTTCCTGGGCCGCCGCCTTCCGGTGCTCCTCGGGCTCTTTAAGAAGAAGGGTGAGTGGGTGTGGCTGGGGGGGGGGGAAAGAAGGACCCCGACACCTCCATTTGCCAGAGCCTTCTGTAAAAAGGGGATCAAAGCCGGGGAAGGCTAATGGGTGGGGGATGGGGGGCAGTAATGAGGCCAGACTACCCTGTCCTCCCCTGTGCCTTTGTCCAGCGGCTTTTCCGCTGCCTTTGTCTGGGCCCTGCTTGGGTTTGGGAGGATGGATCCAGATGTCTCTGACCTTGAAGTCTGCAGCCCTTGGGTGAGACTGCCTCCCTTCACGGGTACCCACACTGTACTGGGTACATCCCAGTACTTCAGTTCTGAGAGGCAGGGCACCCTCTTCCAGGTCAATCAGCATGTGTGGAAGGATGGGATGTGGGGAGCAGAGAAGAGAGAAAAGTAGTGCCCCTGGAATTTGGGGCGTGATCATTGAAACGTTGTTTAGAGGCCAAGGTGGGGCCCCTAGAGAAGTTTTGGAGTGCGCCTGCTTACTGCTTCTCTAGGAACTGGGCTTTGAGGCCTGGATTAAGACATGGGGGCCATGGTTTATCAGACTTTCGCCGGGGGTGGTGGGGGGGAGGCGGGCAAGCAAATGTCCTTGGTTGGAGTGTGGTCCAGGTATCCCCTCTGGGAACCTGGAGTTTAGTCTTGGCTCTGATTTGCTGGATGACCGTAGGCAAGGCCTTTCCGTCGATCTTGTTTCCCCAACTTGTAAAATGCAGGGATTAGGTGAGACTCATCGGGATTGTTGGGAGACTTAGGAGCTCTGACCTTGTAGGGTTCCTGCAGGTTCCCTGGGCAGGAGCTGGCTGTTGAAGAGTGGGCCAGGGAAGAAGAAATGGGCAGGTGTCTGAGCTGAAGACCCTCATCCTGGGGTGTGGCCCTTTAAAGGGCTTGTTTTGTTCCTGCCCCTCTCTACAAGGTGCTGCCAAGGTCACATGACCCTCCCAGCGCTTTTGCTTATGTTGTGGGTTCCATTTAAAAGGGGGGCTGGAGCTGCAAAGTGCTGACACAGCCCCCTATTCCCAGGATTAGATGACCAGCTTCCCCATGGGCGGGGCCTGTAACAGGATCCTTTGTAATGGATCCCTGGCTCCTTTGCACCAGGGGTTGGGGCCTCCAGGAGAGGGGGATGCCTGGGACTGTTCTCCCAAGAGAGGCTGGAGCTGCCTTGTCTGGGGCTAGAGGGGCCCGGAGGAGGGCCTTCTCCCCTCCCCTTCTTTCCTCTAAGGGATAGCCACATGGGTGAGTAGGGGACATAAGAGGCCATGTGCCTTATTTGTCCCTCCTACCAGGACTTCCTGGGAATTCTGGTTGTGACCTCTGAAAGCCCACACCCTTTCCTAGTGTCCCACAGTGTCTTCCTGGGCCTGGGCCAAGGGGGGTGTTTGAAAGGGGTGGTTTTTTTCTGTAAAGTAAAGCTCGGGGTGTGGAGACAAGACAGTGTATTTGCTACGGGCTATGTGTATACAGGGTGCCTTACATCGGTCCCTGTGTGACATGTGGATACACAGTCGTGTATGTACTTGGGTATTGTTTGTATATGTACAGAATGGGAACTGTAGCTGTTGTGTATAGACCTAGGGGCTGGCTGTGTTCTCTGGAGGCCCCTGTGTTCGATGTTGGTTCCCAGATGTGTTTATACTGGGATGCTGTTTGTGTATGTCCTGAAGCCTGTGGGTGTTGTGTGCATATATGGTGGGCTTGTGTGCCCTGGGTATGGGGAACTTTGTGTGGTGTGGGTGCTCAGATGTGTACTCTTGGGTACAGTTTGCATATGTGCATGGGGGCTGTGTGTATCGCGTGTATAACTCAGAACCGTGGGTTGTGTCTACAGATTGGGGGAAGCAGGCCTTGCATGTGTGTGCAGGGACCGTGTGCAGTCTTGGGACTGGGGTGTGTTGTGGTGGAGCCTGTGCATCCCCAGGCCTCACTTCTCTCCCTCCTCTGTTCCGCTAGGCTCTGCCAAGGCTGAGAGTGACAAACGTCTAAGTGTGGGGTCCGGCCAGGGGCCGGGGTCTGTAGTGGATGAGCACCAGGACAATGTCTTCTTCCCCAGTGGGCGACCGCCTCACCTCGAAGAGCTGCACACGCAGGCCCAGGAGGGGCTCCGTTCCCTCCAGCACCAAGGTAGCCTTCACTTCCCCTCTAGTATCCCTCTTAGCTCTCCAAGGTCAGGGACCTAGCCCGACACACCTTTCTGGTGTCTTCCAGAAAAACAGAAACTGAATAAAGGTGGTTGGGACCATGGAGACACCCAGAGCATCCAGGTGAGCTCTGCCCCCAGCTCAGTCCTGACTCTGCTTTTCCCTTCCTGCTGAATCTCTGGCAAGTATGGTCTTTGAACCCTTTTGGATCTCAGTTTCCTTTTTGTATCACGAAGGGCTGGACTAGATGACCCCTCAGGGCTAGTCCAGCTGACAACCCGCTCAGTGCTAGGTGAAGCTGGGGAGAATCCAAGTCAAAAGTTCCAAAGGGAAGCCCTGAAGAGGTGACAGCAGAGGCCCACGTAGGCCTCTGGGATGTCTGAGGCCAGGGCCTGATCTCCTTCTTCCCTCAACAGTCCTCCCGGATGGGGCCAGATGAAGACAGCATCTCTTTCTGCAGCCAGACCACATCCTACACGGCTGAGAGCTCCACAGCAGAGGACGCTCTCTCCATCCGCTCAGAGATGATCCAGCGCAAAGGTGTCTGCTCACCGGCCAGGATTCCCAGCGGGGGAGGGGGCAGTGGGCACTACCTCGGTCCCAGCACCTGCTCCTTGCCCCATTTCCTCTTCATCTGGCATTTCCCAAGGCTCTGTGAGTCAGTGAATCCAGGAAACACAGTATCCTGCGTTTTTCTTGGAGACTCACCATGCACATTGACTGCAAAGCAGGACAGTTAGGAGTCAGGAAACCTGGGTTTGAGCCTGGTGTTGCTGCTTCCCAGCTGTGTGACCTTGGGCCAACCCTTAACCACTCTGATCTTTGGTTTGATGTTCTATAAAAATGAGGTTAAGAGTACTTACATTATTGGAACGAGTGCCAAGTGTTCAGCATGCTAACACATAATAATTGTTCACTAAGTGGAAATTATCACTGGAAATGATCAGCCTTCTAGAAAAGAAGTGTTTAGCTTTGTTTAACCTAGCTTGGCCCACGCCTCCTTGATTATGGAAATCTTTTTTTGCAGAGCACTGATTAGTGATTCCACAGAAGTAGTGCTCTGCAAAATGTGTCCTGAGACCTGCTCTAACGGTTTCTCTCCCCTGGACTGGCCCCCAGGGTCCACCTTCCGACCCCATGACTCATTTTCCAAATCGTCCGGGAAGTCGGGGCGGCGAAGGCGCGAGAGGCGGAGCACGGTGCTGGGACTGCCGCAGCACGTGCAGAAGGAACTCGGTGAGCCTGGCGGGGAGGAGGGCAGCGGTGGTGAGTCGGGAGCTCTGGCTGAACCCTCCGCTGACCCCCCGGTCCTCCCTGTCCCTCGCAGGTCTGCGGAACGAGCGTGAGGCACCAGGTACCCCTCGGCCTCCTGGTCCTCGGGATGCCGTCCGCATCCCCACGGTGGATGGCCGTCCAGCGGGCCCGGCCTCAGAGACAGGGGCCCGGGTGTCCCTGCAGGCGCTGGAGGCACGGGCCCAGGCCGGTGCCGAGGCCGAGGCCATGCTGCAGCGCCACATCGACCGCGTCTACCGGGATGACACCCTCGTTGGGCGGTCCACAGGAGCCCGGCCCCCGCCAGTGACACGGCCCATGTCCTTAGCGGTGCCCGGACTGACAGGAGGGGCAGGGCCTCCAGAACCCCTGAGCCCAGCCATGTCCATCTCGCCCCAGGCCACCTACTTGTCAAAACTGATTCCGCATGCTGTCTTGCCGCCCACGGTGGACGTGGTGGCCCTGGGCCGCTGCAGCCTGCGCACACTGAGCCGCTGCAGCCTGCTGTCGGCCAGCCCGGCCTCTGTCCGCTCGCTGGGCCGCTTCTCCTCGGCCTCCAGCCCGCGGCCCCGCAGCCGCCATCCTTCCTCCTCCAGTGACACCTGGAGCCACTCTCAGTCCTCTGAGACCATCGTGTCTGATGGCTCTACCCTCTCCTCTAAGGGTGGCTCTGAGGGTCAGCCCGAGGGCTCTCTGGCTAGCAGTAGCGTGGCACCCCCTCCCCAGGGGGGCAGTGGGAGGGGCTCTCCCAGCGGGGGCAGCACGGCCGAGGCCTCCGACACTGTCAGCGTTCGGAGCAGTGGGCAGCTGTCCGGCCGGAGCGTGTCCCTCCGTAAGCTGAAGAGGCCCCCCCCACCTCCCCGCCGGACCTACTCACTCCATCAGCGGGGCTCAGCAGCACCCGACGGGCCCTTGGGGTTGCCGCCCAGGCCTGAGCGGAAGCAGCAGCAACAGCTGCCTCGGCCACCCACCACTGGTGGGGCAGAAGGGACGGGGGCAGCTCCGTGTCCCTCCAACTCAGCAGGCACCTGGGTGCCTGGCTTGTCTCCAGGTGGCTCCCGGCGTCCCCCGCGCTCCCCAGAACGGACGCTCTCACCCTCCAGTGGGTACTCGAGCCAAAGTGGTACTCCTACCCTCCCTCCTAAGGGTCTAACAGGGGCCCCTGCTTCCCCAGGCAAGGCCCAACCCCCTAAACCAGAACGTGTCACTTCCCTTCGTTCCCCTGGGGCCTCTGTCTCTTCTTCCCTCACGTCTCTATGTTCCTCATCCTCTGACCCAGCCCCCTCAGACCGGTCTGGTACACAGATGTCGACTGCCCTGGGTGACAGGTTTGCCATACCTCCTCACCCCAAGGTGCCCGCCCCTTTCTCCCCACCCCCTTCCAAGTCCAAGAGTCCTAAACAAGCTGCCCCCGCTCCTGCCACTCCTGCTGTGGTCCCCGGGCCGGTCTCTACTGCTGATGTGAGTCCCGAGCCCCCACCAACTCCGCAGACCTCCCTGACCCCGCCACAGGAGTCCCCCAGTGCCTCCAAAGACCAGTCACCCCCACCGTCCCCACCCCCATCTTATCATCCTCCCCCCCCACCCACTAAGAAGCCTGAGGTCGTTGAGGCCCCATCTGCCCCAGAGACTGCTGAGGAGCCCCTCCAAGACCCCAACTGGCCCCCACCCCCGCCTCCTGCACCGGAGGTGCAGGACCTTTCCATGGCTGACTTCCCCCCACCTGAGGAGGCCTTTTTCTCTGTGGCTGGCCCTGAGCCTGCAGGCCCTTCAGGCCCCCCAGAGCCTGTTAGATCCCTGGCTGCTTCATCCTTCTCAGTTGCTGTCTCTTCCCAGAGCCAGCTTCACGGTTCCCCAGACCCTCCTCCGGCTCCACCAGCCCCACCTCCAGCTGGTTCTGTCTCGGGGCTTTTGGCCAAGCTCCCACGGAAGGAACCGGTGGGCTGCAGCAAAGGCAGCGGGGTTCCCAGGGAGGATGCTGGCGCACCCCTGGTCACGCCCTCACTCCTGCAGATGGTTCGGCTGCGCTCTGTGGGCGCTCCTGCGGCTGCTGCAACCCCGGCCTCCGGGCCGTCAGCCCCCCAGAAGCCGCTACGAAGGGCCCTGTCAGGGCGGGCCAGCCCAGCGCCTGCCCCCTCCTCAGGGCTCCATGCTGCTGTCCAACTCAAGGCCTCCGGTCTGGCTGCCAGCAAGGACCCTGCGAGTGCCCAGCCCAATGGACCGCCTGAGGTGGAGCCACGGTCTCCCCAGTCCCTTGCCTCTATGGCCAGCTTCATATTCTCCAGGGGCACCAAGAAGCTGCAGCTGGAGAGGCCAGTGTCCCCTGAGACCCAGGCTGACCTCCAGCGGAATCTGGTGGCCGAACTTCGGAACATCTCAGAGCAGTGGCCACCCCAAGCCCCAAAGAAGCCACCTAAAGCTCCCCCACCCGTGGCTCGCAAGCCCTCTGTGGGAGTCCCGCCATCCACCTCGCCCAGCTTTCCTCGGGCTGAGTCCCTTACTGCTCCTCCCACCAACGGGCTCCATGCTGAAGACAGGACTAAGGGGGAGCTGGCGGAGAATGGAAGTGTCATGCAGCTGGTGGGCCTGGAGGAGCAGAAGCTGGGCCCACCTGGCTCAGGTACGGTGGGTGGGGGTGGGGGTGGGTCCCCATCACTGGTGTTGGGAAGCAGGTGTCTGAAGTCCCACTACTGGGAATTTGTTACTGGATCTTTAAGATTTCCCTGGTCTCAGGCTGCCTGGGAAGGGTGAGCGATCACCGTTGATAAGCTAGTGAAGGAGCATGGTATGTAGGGCTTTGAAGTCAGACCTACTGAGTTTGAACTCCAACTTTGCCATTTTATCTACCCATCCTGGCCTTAAGTTCCTCACCATAAAGTGCAGGGCAGTGATGCCTACATTAGCATGTCAGAGGTATTGTTTGTAACACATCTAGCTGGTGCTGCTGGCATCGGTCAGTTGAGGAGGTGAGGATGTGCCTTGGGCTCTTAGTAGCCAGAACTAAGCCAAGAGGCCCCTTGCTGAATGTCCCTTCTTTTCCCCCTGCCGCAGACCCACAGAAAGAGCTGGTCTGACCGCCAGGCACCTCACTGGCACGGCTGACCCATCCCAGGAATACAATCTCAGGGACCTGAGCAGCTCCAAGGATGAGACGATACGGCAGACACTTAACCTAGTAGAGAGGATGCCTGCAGCCTTAACGTTCACAGCCTTCGATATTTATGCAAGCCTGGTGTTGATCCTGCCCTCCAAGTCATCCAGCTCATGCCTTTTCCTCCCTGGATGGATTCCCCTCTGGCAGCTGCTGCTTGTCTTGGCCTTAGCCTCATCTTGAAGGAGGTAGCTGGTGGGAGTGGGTGGCTGCGCCCCCTGCTGGCCCTGAGGCCACACGGTTGGGAGGAGAGCGCCTCACGTGAATTTTTCCTCCCCCCCCCCCGCCCCCCCGTGTCCAAATCATGCACATACTGTAGTCCAGAATCAAAGCACTTTTGACAAGTGGCTGCATGTCCATCCTCCAGGGCCCATGAAGCCTCATTCTAAGGGCCTGTTTACATGGCGGCAGCATCAGTCCCCGGTAGCCAGCCCATAGCTGGGACCAGTCTGCTCCCTCCGATCCAGTTTGCTCATTTCCTAGTTCTTGGAGGTGGGCGAGTCATTGTATTCCCACAGGTTTCTCCAGGCTGGAGGTAGGAGCGGGGCTGTGGAATTCCAAAGCACAAAAGGGGCAGCAGGGGTTAGCCTTCCTGTGCCTCAACTGACCACCAACCACCTGCCTTCCAGTTCTGCCAGGTGCTCCATGCAGGGGACGAGAAGTGGGGACTGCCTGGGCCCAAATGAGGGAGGCGGTGGGAGGGAGAAGAAGAGAGGAGGTCCACAGGCTCTGTCCTCAGAGAGTGGGAGGACAGAACAGGGAGGCCTCTCAGCGGGCACTTGGTAATGCCAAGCATCTGCCCCTTGTTTCACTTGATCAGGTTGGGGTGGGCAGGCAGACACAACGCTTCAGAGGCAGGAGCCCATGGGCTGTGGCGAAGCTGTGTCCCCTTCAGCTGTGCAGGAAGCCCTGAGGGAGGCGGGTGGAGGGTCTGGCCAGGGGAGCGCTTATTTGGGCAGTGGGCCCAGACCTGGCCCTACAGATTACATTCTCTGACCTTTCTCTTTACTCGGTGCATGTTCTTTCTGCAGCTGCCTTTCAGCACAGGTGGTTTCACTGGGGGGAGCTGACGCTGAGTGACAAGGATGGGAAGGAAGCCAAAGGTGCATTCTATTCCAGACTCTTCCCTAGTCAGTGAAGGGGGTTCAGTGCTCCTAGGGAGCAGGCTGGGCGATTGCCCCCTGGCCATCAGCTTCTGCTACTGAGGTCTCCTCTAGGAATTTTAATGACCTATTTTCAGCCTGTGCCTCCTATCTAGGTAAGCTGGCTTCCCCACTGGCCCCGGTGCCTCCCTTCACAGTAGTGTGACTGCCACCAGGGCCACCCCTTCTGGCCTGATCCTCTTTCCTCAACAGTGACTTGGGCTTGAGGAACCTCACTTTCAGCTGCTTCTGTGGAGAGGCTGAACCCCTCCCAGAACCAGAGCTGGGAACACAGGGGATGTGGTACGAGAGCCCAGGTTCCTGGGGCCCTCCCTCACTGCGGTCTTCTCCCTGTGGCTGTAAACCAAGGTTTCCCTTGCCCTTTGGGTAATGGAGAGCGGCTGCTGGGTACATGTCGCACCTGTCCAGTGAGCCGGGGAAAGAGGAGAGTCAGGATGCACTGCTTTGCTCAGAGCTCCTGACCAGCCCCCTGGGAACCAAGACCAGGCCAAAGCCTCCACGAAAGAAACCTGGCCCTGGCAGCAGCCTTGGAGCTGTTGGAGATGGAGATGGGAGGGAGCCCAACTTCTGTGTCTCTTCCCCGCCCCCCCCCCCTTCCCCCCCAACGTTACTTGAGCTCCTTATCCTCAGTTAGAATCTTCTGAGCTTGTTTCCCCACTGGGTGGGACAGAGTACAAAGGAGAAGGGAGGATCTAGAAGAGGCAACCCTTCTTTGTCCTCTGGGGTAAATGAGCTTGACCTAGTGCAAATGGAGAGACCAAAAGCCTCTGATTTTTAATTTCCATAAAAATGTTAGAGAGAGAGAAGTATATATATATATTTCTTTAAATTTTTGAGTCTTTGATATGTCTATACAAACAAATCCATTCCCTCTGCCCTGAAGCCTGAGTGAGACACATGAAAGAGCTGTGTGTGTGTGTTTCATTCAAAGGTGTTAATTAAATGATTAAAACGTGGCTGTGGTTTGCTGTTTCTTAATGGAGGGACAGGGTGGTGGTCTGGGCCCACTATTATGAGAGAATGTTCTTTCTGCCTCCTGTAAGCACTGGACCCCAAAGTGGGCCTCTTCTGCTTTTATCACGAAGGAAAAGTCAAAGTGTTGGTCATCCATCCAATTCACTATCTCCCAACATTACAGGGTCAGAAGTCCAAGATATGAGCAGCCTAGGTTGGGTGAGGGGCCCAGAAGCTGCTCCACACCTTTTCCTCTCTCCTGGGATGGTCCAGCTCACAGACAGGCCTCATCCAGACACCTTTGTTCAGATAGTTTATTTGAATTCATGACAGTGATAGTGATTCTGATTGAGATGCCTATGGAGAAGTACCCCACCCTCTCTGAAGGAGGATTCAGGCTGTGCCCGCCCTACTTCCGATATTAATAACACACAGCTGGTTTAGGGAATGTCTCAACCCAACAGAATCAAGGGAGAGAAATTCCAGGAGCCCTGGGGGCTGGCCCTGCCCCCAGTGCCAAGCCTCAAGGTTGGCGGCCACTGGGGAAAAAAGCTGCCAACCCCTCGGTAGACCACTAGGTTCTCTGTTTTCTCTTCCCCTTGCTTTTGGAATCCCACAATTTCCTGTTGGGGAAAGGCTGTAATTAGCCCAGTTCAGGCACCAGATCCCAGACAGAGACAGCCGCTGGGATAACTCTAGGAAAACAGGAACCAATATTTTTCCAATTAGGATGACTGTGGCATAAGCCTTTTCTAGGACTTCTATTGAAACCAGATTTCTCCAGTCAGCTGCCGAGGGAAGAAGGTAGAGCTGGGCTCCCTGCTGCTGCCCCACCCGCATGACTACCTGGGAGGTCAGCGGCTCACTTCAGCCAGACAGGATGGTTCTGGATTCTGGGGAGGCTGAGCTGCCGCTTACTGAGTCCCACACCTGATAAAGTCCCAAACTTCCTGGTTCGGTGTCCTGGGAGATGGATAAATGGGTGACGGACGGAGCAAATTAAGACAGCAGATGACTCAGGGTGACGGGAGAAGGGAGGAAGGTGCCCGGTTGGCTAGCTAATGTTGCCCCCTTTCAGTGATTTACAGGAGATGCACCCCAGCTTGGTCATGAAGTTGGCTTCCTTCCACTGTGCGATGCACTCCTCGGAGGTTTTAAAGTCAGCCTGCATGGAATAAACAAAAGCAGTGAATGTGGGGACAGCGGGACTGCAGGAGAGCAGGCTCTCTGATGCTCTAGCAGTGTGGACAGGCCGAGGTTCCCTGTGAGCTGCGCACCCAGCTCTCATTCTTCACCTCGGGAAGCTCATTTTAGGCATTTAGTTTAGGAAAACAGTCACGAGTAAGTGCAAAGGACTATGTACTGAGACCTCCATCTCAGCGTTCAAATAGTGAAAACCCAAAGAGAATCTCAACGTCTAATAAGGTTAGATAAATTTCATTAAATTATAGTAATTATGATACAATAGTATATACAGTAAGATCCCCCTCTCAGTGTTTAAAAAGATGGGGAAGTTTTTCTAGCACAAAGTTAAATAAACATATGGTGGGACTCAAACTGTAAATATGTCATCTCCATGCATAGAAAAAGTCCAGAAAGAAATGACCACTAATGCTATTTTCTAGTATCACTAGGTGGCAACACTATGCATATTTCATTTTCTTCATATCCCCTCCACTTTAGACATTTCTATGATGAAAAATTTTTATTGGGGCGCCTGGGTGGCTCAGTCGGTTAAGCATCCAGATCTTAGTGATCTCAGGGGTTTGTGAATTCCAGCCTTGCATCGGGCACTGTGCTGACAGTGTGGAGCCTGCTTGGCATTCTCGCTCTCTCCCTCTGCCCCTCCCACATTCTCTCTCTCAAAAATAAATAAATAAACTTAAAAAAATTTTTGATTTTATAGCCAGAAAAAATAAGTGATTTAAAAAACCAGTCTGGAGGGGCGCCTGGGTGGTTCAGTCGGTTAAGTACCACTTTGGCTCAGGTCATGATCTTGCAGTTTGTGGGTTCAAACCCCATATCAGGTTCTGTGCTGACAGCTCGGAGCCTGGAGCCTGCTTCGGATTCTGTGTCTCCCCCTCTCTCTGTCCCTCCCCCACTCACACTCTGTCTCTCTCTCAAGAATAAATAAACATTAAAAAACATTAAAACAAAACAAAACAACCAGCCTGGAAAAGCAGGAAAGGAGGGAGCGGGTAAAACCACCCGCCATATGTAGGAGGACGGATGGAAGTAGACAACACTCTAAATGCCCCTCACCCAGAAACATTCTGGCTGAGCGAGGAAATGAGGTATTAATTCCTCATTTGCTCATAATCACACATGTCGGTTCCATGAGGAGAGTGAACTGTTGCTACTTTGTTCACAGATGTAGCCCGAGCGCCCAGAACAGTGGTGGGCATACACAGCAGGGGTTCAGTATTTGTTGAGGGAACGAATGCACTCAGGGGTCACAGGGACAGGCTGTATGGAGTCCATGTCCCAGAGAGCAGACAAAGAATGAGTGGTTCTAAGATCAAGGTAGGCTGGGGGTGGTGGTGGGACCCTGGCTTCATCCCTGCTGGTGACCCTGTGTGGCCCTGGCAGGTATCCTGCCAGGTACAATAGGGACAGGCCTCTGATCACGAGCTGAAGATCAAGTGAGGAAACGTCTGAAGTCCCTCACACGGTGCCTCAAATAGCCCGTCCACGCTAGGTACGTGCGAGGGCTCCCGTGCTGCTCAGACACCTCCTCCGGGGAGGTCTGGACTGAAGGAAGAGAGGGGCTCAGACGCAGGAAGGCCCAGCGGGGGAGAGGGCAGTTGTGGACTCAGCAATAGCAGTCTGGGGACACGGTCCAGGCGGCCCAGGCCAGAGAGGGGGCACTGCAGCTTTTTACCTGCAGCTTCTCGAAGACCTTCTTCTTGGGCTTGAGCTCTTCATCCGGTTGGCCCTTCTCGTAGCCCTTCACGAACACTCGCTCCCCGGGAGCAGAGCCGGCAGGAGGGTCCAGAGGCTCAACCTTGCGGTTTACCCCTTCTCTGGGGAAGACGCACAGGAGAAGGAAAGAGTGAGACTATGGACTGCCTGCAGCGGCCAGCGAAGCCAGAGCACCGGGGCCTTCACTGTGGGGCTTTAGGGCCTCCTCAACGCCAGAGGCCCAGGAAGTCTTCGGTGCTGTACTACATTTGTGCGTTGGGTTAACCGGGGCTAGACTGAAACCCTCTGTCAGGAGAGACACCGAAATCTAGGCTTTTAGGGGAGGAAGTATGACATAACAGAGACAGCAAGGCCTGAACAGCCAGTCAGAATTAGGCTAGAATCCTGGCTCCATCTCTCACTAGTAGAGAGACTTGGGCATGTACCTGCTGCTTTGAACCTTCAGTTCCTGTGGTAATAAAATTAACTTTGGGTAAAGCGCTTCATTCGCAGTACGTGCGTGGTGAGTAATTCCTTCACGCATCATGTTTTGGACAGTTTCTCCAAGTGTTCTGCCTGATGCCCTGGAGAAGGGCATCACGTGGGCCAATTCCCTGCACTTCCTGCCCCCTACGCTCAGGCCCGCGCCCCACCCCAAGCTCTCACTCACATAGAAGCACACAGAAGCATGCCTTGGGACTCGACACCCCTCATCTTCTGGGGTTTCAGATTGCACAGCACCACCACCAGCCTATCCCGCAGGTCCTCCTCGGGCACAAACTGCACCAGGCCGCTCACCACAGTCCGTGGTTCAGCTTCCCCCACATCGACCTTCTCCACGTACAGGCTGTCTGCGTCTGGGTGCTGCCGGCAAGAGAGGTTAGTCCCGGACGGTATCGTGACGGAAGGGACCATGGGGGTCCGGTGAGCCCTCTGACTGCTGAAAGGGGCATCTACTCTCCAACAGAGGCTCCTGAGGGACCCTCTGCAGCAAACTCTTTCCAGGTCCCAGAGAGCAGACAGGAAGATGGGCCTTGAAGCTCCATTTTACTCTCCCCCAAGAGGCAGGGTTTGAGTAAGAGGAGGTGCAGGGAGTCTCCTGCACAAGTAAATGGCCTGGACTGTCTGGGCGGCTACCGCTATGGCCACATGCTACACCGGCTGAGTCCTGCGTGGCCTGGAAGAAGAGCGGAGGACAATGCTGGCCTCACCATCTGAAGGAGGCAGCCATCTCAAAGTACTTTCAGTAGTCTCTGTAGTGAAAAACAATGCTGGGAAAGAAAGAAAAGTCCACAACAATGGTCCCAGGTCGCTGGCTGCATAACCTTCTGTCTCTGGGTAAAAGGAAGTCCCTCTCCCTTCCCCATTTTCAGGGGCGGGTGGGATGGGGCAGGGAGACAAAGTGGCTGTTCCAAGATAAGGCCTGCAGCCAAGTCCAGACAAGCCAGTAGAGACCAGAAGAGTCTATCAGACCAGATTTAACTGATAAGCAAGCTCCCTCTGACTAATATCCTCTCCTCCCCAACCCCGGCTCTGAGTTCCTGGCTATGTCTGGTTGCAAAAGGTCCAGAGGCAGCAAAGGGAAAAAAAGCCTGACACCTGGAACTAGACACCTGTGTTCTGACTTGCAATATGACCTCAGGGATGTTACTTCCCATCCCAGGCCAGGTTTCCTCCAGATGGAAACAGACAAACGTGACCCCTATCGGCCTCTCTGGGATGTGGTGAAAAATGAGTACCTTGTCCACACTAATGACTTTGCCCACACGGATATCCAGCCGGGATGGGATGACCTCTTCTGGTTCTGAATTCTTGGCAGGACCTTTGGCAATCGGCTCTGGGAAAGAAAGGAACCCCAAGGGATCAGAACTCTCTTCCTCTGCCATGACAGGCCAAATGCTGACCCCACCAAATGATGACACTAGCAGGGTGTAGTGCAGAATCCCCAGAATCTACCCATTTAGTTTTTTCTTATTTATTTTTTTTAAGTAATCTCTATGCCCGACATGGGACTTGAACTCATGAACTAGGCGCCCCTACTTATATCTTCTCTAAAATAGGACTGGCAACCTTTGGGAAGGGACAGTAGTAGCTTTGCTACCTCTAGGTGTTTCTATTCATGCATCTCACATGCATTGATGGAGTCTTTTCTGGGAGAGTCACACAAAACCATCCAAGTTAATAACTCAGCATCATGGGTCAATGGATGGCCAACTAAGAGCCGGTCAGAAGCCCATGCAAGGGAACTGGGCGAAGCTAAAGATGAGCTTTCCTAAGGAGCTGTGCAGACTCTGCCCGAGCAGTTGTGTTACCCTCATGGTCTAACCCAACTGGTCTCTTAACTGAAGAGGATTTAGTGAAGTATGAGATCACAGGCCACGTCTCACACAGTAGACTGGTACGGCAGGACGTAATCACTTCACAGCATCGCCCAAACCAAAATCCAGATGATTCCAGCTCCATTCCAGGAGTCAATGGGGTACGATATTCCTGTACTTCGGGCCCCCTGGCTTCTTGGGCTCTCAATTTAAGGCAGACCTTCTTCTGAAGCCCACTGACAGGCTCTCTGTCCTGATGATGCCAAGCACCCCTTGGCCCTCCCCCTCCCTCCCTGGCTCGCCTTACTCTGCTTTGAGGGGTCTGGGTAGGCAGCGCTGGCCAGTTTCTTCAGTGCAGGAGTATTAAACTTTTCCCGGATAGGATCCAGCAACTTGTTCAGGGCGACTTCAACAGAATTCTTGAGGTCTCCAGGGTGTACAACCTGCAAAAGCGTCCAAAGGCTCTGTGAGATGCAGCACAGATGTCCAAGTCCACTAAGGATAATGTGTGTGGAGGGTGCAGGTGTTTCCCCAGCGGTCTCTATTTTTTTTAAGTTTATTTATTTATTTTCAGAGAGAGAGTGCGCAAGTGGGGAAGGGGCAGAGAGAGAGAGAAGGGGGGAGAGAGAGAGAGGATCCCAAGCAGGCTCCATACCACCAGCGCAGAGCCTGATGTGGGGCTCGAACTCATGAGATCATGACCTGTGCTAGTGAGCTCCCAGAGCCACCCAGACACCACTCCTCCCTACAGTCTTACTCGATCCTCAGAACAATCCTGTGAAGCTGACAGAGAAGGGAAAACAGGTTCAGAAAGATTATCTCACTGTATGAGAGTTAGGGTTTTTGACTCTGAATTCCATACCAACTTGAGGGTTTGTAGAGGCTGAATGTTTTTATTAGTCAAAGTCTTCTAGTCCCTCCATTCATGCTTAGAAGAATGGCACAAACCAGAGGCATTTAGAGGCAGAGAAACATTCACATATGCAACCCAAGGAGACAGCCCGAGGGGGGCCGAGCCGAGTGAGCCAGAAGAAAGAACAAGGGCTCTGGAGTTAGATTGGGGTTTGAGTTCCAGCTAGCTGTGTGACCCCTGGACCAGGCAGTTAACTCCTCTAAGTCTGGGATTCTTCACTTAAAAGCTGAAGATAATACCTATATCTCAGAGTCTCAGAGAGTCAGAATGAGGATTAAATCACATAACGTGGGTGAAAATGGTGAGGAGTGCAAGTATGCAGTAAGAGTTGAGCAAGTCAATTCTTCTTGTGTCCCATGACTCGTGCTTTTATATCCCAGATCTGGCCTGAAAGCACCTGTTAGATATTCCGAGGTGATGTCTCTTAGGCATGAACACCTGTAATACAACAATACCTACATTTTTGTTTCTAATATTCCTTCATTTCCTTGGGAAATTTTTGAGAGAGAGGCAGAGCATCAGTGGGGGAGGGACAGAGAGACAAGGAGACACAGAATCCGAAGCAAGCTCCAGGCTCTGAGCTGTCAGCACGGAGCCTGACACGGGTCTTGATCTCACAAACTGCGAGGTCATGACCTGAGTCGAAATTGGACGTTTAACCAACTGAGCCATCCAGGCGCCCCGGGCATGTGTAATTTTAACAACAGGAAAGCTTTAGACCGGCTCTGTCCAAGATGGGAGCCACTAGCCTCATGTGGATATTTCCGGGTAAACTGAAACACAGTTTCTCAGCTGCATTGGGCATGTTCTAAGGCTGACCAGCCACACGTGGCCAGTGGCAGCTGCGTGAGGAGGCAGTGCATACAGACCATGTCCATGGTCACAGAAAGTGCTATTGGCTAGTGCTGCTCCAAGCTCTTTTTTCAGACACATTTCTTCTATCCTTTTCGTTACTCCCACAAATGACCGTTCACAGGACTGAGGAGTACCGTGTGGGTTTCGTGGCCGGCCTCAGACTGCAGACAGAAGGGTTTCAGAGCAATGGCTGTGAAAAACATCCAAAAGATGGGCTTGGAGGGCCGCAGAGCTCAGAGGTCACCGACCTTTGCTTCTACTTGATGTTCTGTCCCTTACACAACGGTGTCCTGCAGTGGTCTTCCGGGCTCTGCCTGAACACCTCAGTGACGGGGACGCAAGGTCAAGTGAGGCAGCCCAGTCCATTGCCACACAGTGGAGGTCACTGCACAGCTCTCCCTGATGTTGAACCCGAACACACCTACCCCCGCGGTCCCCACCTGCAGACCTGGTTTAGCTTTCTGGTGCCACAGGAAGAAATCCAACCCCTCTCCCACGGGAATCTGTCATGTATTTGAGGATGACTGAACACAGGCCTGATTCCCAACTAAACATCCCCTGTTCTTTCAACTGTGCTCTTGTGACAAGGGCTTGGGTCTGTTCCCTATCACAGCATCCTCCTTCTCCCCACCAACACAGCCCAGATGGTCAAATAAACTTCAGAAAATTGAAGTTCAGGGCTGAATGCACAACCCCAAATGTACTCACAACAGTGGAGAACTGAATGATCAACTCTGTGGTTCCAGACTCTACACTTCGGATGACTTACACTAAGACTTCATTACGTTTCTGACAGCCCGATCACGTTGCTGATTCAACCCAAAGTCAGAGTCAGTCAAAAGTCCCCATTTCATTCTCCATATGCACCATGGCCACATCTTCCCTTTATGACCTGGCCCTGCCTATCTCTCCCACAACACTCTGCCTCACCTTTTGGACTCATGTTAGATCAAACCACTTGTAATTCCATACTATGCTGTCTCACCTCACCATGTCTTTGCGCAATTTCTTCCCTCTGTTCGGAGGCTGTCCCCTCTGTAAAGCTTGACCAGCCAGGCAATCACTTCCTCCTATTATATTTCTGGATCATACATGTACATCGTCATCGTATAGTCACATAGCAGTGGTATTTGTTTCTATGTCTGCCTCTCCCACTGGACCATGAGCTCCATGAGGATTTTCTAAAATTTATTTATTTATTCATTTATTTATTTTTAATGGTTATATTTATCTTTGAGACAGAGAGAGACAGCATGAGCAGGGGAGGGGCAGAGAGAGAGGGAGACACAGAATTCGAAGCAGGCTCCAGGCTCCGAGCTGTCAGCACAGAGCCTGATGTGGGGCTCAAACTCACAAACCATGAGATCATGACCTGAGCCGAAGTCAGTTGCTCAACCGACTGAACCACCCAGGCACCCCTTAAAATTTGTTTTTGAGAGAGAGAGGGTACGAGTGAGTGAGCAGTAGAGAGAGAGAGGGAGAGAGAGAGAATCCCATGCAGACTCTGCACTATCAGCGTGGAGACCAAAGTGGGGCTTGGGCTCATCCGGTGCAGGGCTCGAGCTTACGAACTGTGAGATCATGACCTGAGCCAAAGTGGGATGCGTAACCGACTGAGCCTCCCAGGCATCCCCTTCATGAGGATTTAATCCTCTGTAATGCCAGCCCCTACCATGGTGCCTAACACATGGGCACCTAGCAATTCTTTTGTTAAACTGTCTGTTGAGATCATCAGTACCCTTTAGCTAGCTACCTTCCACAGGTGTTTCTTTTTTGAACCTGGACTTTGCACCTCTCCCTGAAATGCTTCATCTTGCTGGGTTTGGTCCTTCATTCCAGGCTAAATCCTTTGCAGAATGATGAGGACATCAATATACGAGCTTTGTGCCATGTGCCCATCTAAACTGTGAACCACCCCAATCCTCATTAAGACACTAACACAATACACATCAGCATCAAGCAGAGCCTTGCGGCGCATATTAGAAACCTGGCTGGGCCAAGATGGAGACGTCTGTCAGAAGGAATTCAGTGGGGATTACTCCTCCTTTGGTATTACCTCATCAGCAAAGTCCTTTTCCAGGTCCAAGTAAGCGGTGTAGGTTTTGTTTCCACCCCATTTCTCATCTCGAAGGATCACAAACTCTGTAAGAAAATGGATCTATGCCAACAAACTCATTGATAATGGCAGAGTCAGCATTCCTAGCTCAAATATTATGGGTGTTTTAGTTTTTATTATATATTTTGAACTTTATTATATGGCATTTTATTGTTCTTAAATCAGATGAGCTAGCAAACCAGCTGGCATCCAAGCTCAAGGGGAAGGATCGTGCCTTACATTTCTTTTGTATTCCTCTAATTGAGCATGCCTGCGCCCACCTTCATCTCTACACCCCTGCCCACCCTGACACCCCGCTTAGAACCTAACCTTGGTAACAACCCCACGGGCAGTGAAATGACATCCCGACTCCAAATGTACGTCGGTATATGAGAAGTCAGAGCACAGAATCAGGGAAGCCATCGGAGAAGGAAGATTCTGACAAATCACAAGGGCGACCTCAGCACTACTTCTGCTACCTCGGCCTGGCCTCTGAGAAGCAGTAAAAGGGTGTCTTACCAGACTTAAGGGGAAAGAGGACATGCTTGATGAAAGACAGAACTCCGTTGTTCTCCACGTTCCCTGGCTCACAGAAGGCCTTCTTTAGTTTTTTCTTTACATCCTCCTTCCGGTCAAGGAGATCAATCTTGGACTCCTAGAAGCCATGGAGGAGAAGGGACCTCTTATGGTGGGAAATGAGATATGCTCAACGAATCTGTGTATTTCCATTTTTTTTTTTTTTAAACGAAGGTTTAAACAGTAACAGCTTCAACAAAAGCAGAATTAATCAGAGTCAAGAGCCACTCACGATATTGCCCCCCAACAAAAATAACTAGTTCAGTTTTCCTGTGTTCTTCCCAGGCCTTGTCTATAACACACAGAATCGTTACAAATCTGTAGTTCGAGAACAAATGTCTACTCTTTGCTTTTTCACTTGAGACTCTATCATAAGTATTTCTGAGTGGCTACCTCACCCTCACTTGTAATTTTTATGGTGTATTATAGTCCCGATTATTAGTGACAATATAATTTCTTTAATGATTTCTAAACTGTTAGATTATGTTCTAATTTATACAATTTATATATAATACAATGAATATCTTTGCAGAGTTGGTTTTTTTTTTCCTCCTTCTCTGAGATTATTTCCTTAAGCTACCCAAAACTGCTAGGCCCAAAACGATTTTCTGAAAGGGGAAGACTAATTGACATTGCCACAAACAATGTGTGAGGGGACTTGTTTCACAGCAAGCCCCCACACTAGGTACTGTATATTACCTAGAGCCATTTTTCCTTTTTAGGGTAATAGGAGTTGTTTCTTATTTTGAAGTGAGTAAACTCACGGATCTCTGGGTTCACAGTGGTTACCAAATTCCGGTCCACATATGCCTGTGTATGAATCACCTGGGGTGCTTGTAAAAAAATGTGAATTACTGGGAGATGAGTCAAAATCTCTTGAGGTTGGGCCAGATATTTGTATCTTGAAAAAGTCTCTGTGTGATTCTGATGCAGTCGTGTTCAGGAACTGCTGCTAACTAACACGGACTTCCGGGGTTAAGATAGGGTGAGTGTCACCAAATAGGGTGAGTGATAGGATATTTTGTCAGAGAAATAGCTGATACATGGATCACCTTAACATAGAGAAAAACGAATGAGTATATTCCTTTAAAAATAATAAGAAAAGTTTCCATGCATATATTTACTGATCTCTGATCAAAGATTGAGAAGTCAGATTTAAAGAACTGGATGAGCACCCAAACGTGACTTCAATCGGAATCACCTAGTAGAATCTGAAAGAAAGTACAGACTCCTGAGTTGTTTCCCAGAACCGCTTTATCAGAATCTCTAAGAACAGAGTCTAATCAATGCTTTCCCTAGGTGGTTCTCAAGGTCAGCTGTGTTTGGGAACCCCGAACTCAAACTTCCACATCTCTGGGTTCCACAGAGCCCTCCATTCTGTACCCTTAGTGATCAAAACAAAAGTGCATTTTCCCTAAGCAGTACTTTTAAATGTTAAAAAATATTGTATTTGTCATATTAGTTATATCAAATATCACTCTAAGAATCAAGATGCTATTTGATGAAATGTAACCCTCACCTCATTAACCTCATTAGTAAGGCTGAGATTTACCATAGTCGATGAACGAAAACATTACTTTTGCTTGTGTGCTTTATCACACAATATCACAGCAGTAAAATTGTTAAGATTATGATTGGATCCTATCAGGACTGCTTCTGGGTCCTTCAATACTCAAGAACCACTGGAATTAACGGGATGAACCTCAGATTCCTTGGAATTCAAATCTACAAGAATTCAAGTTAGCCAAGTAACTGTTCTTTTGAGTCTTCAATATCTTCATCTCTTGCTGAAGATTTCTTTCTTTTAAAGTTTAAGAGGGAGAGAGCGCACATGCACGAGCAGGGGCAGGGCAGAGAGAGAGAGAGAGAGGAGAGAGAGGAGAGAGAGGGAGAATCCCAAGCAGGCTCCACACTGCCAGTGCAGAGCCCAACGTGGGGCTCAATCCCAAGAACTGTGAGATCATGACCTGAGCTGAAATCAAAAGTCGGATGTCCAACCAACTGAGCCACCCAGGCATCTCTCTTGCTGAAGATTTCTAAACTCAAGTCAGAGTTGGCAAACCTACCTCTTCTGAGGAGCTCATTTTGCTGCCAGTTAATCCTGGAACCATAGGATTCATCAGATGGACCCGTTTTGAGTAACCAAGTGCAGGGAGGTACTGAGGGGTTAGAAAGAAACACACAAAGCAAATGTTAGTGTAAACTCCTTCTCAGTGTCCTGATCCCATCTAACTTGGCAAGCAACTTAATAGTTTGATATGGTCCTTCCAATCTCTTTTCCTACTGAGTAGACTTTTTCTCTTTTTTAAAAAAGTTTTTATTTAAATTGCAGTTGACATACAGTAGATTAGTTTCAGGTGTACAACATAGTGATTCCGCACTTCTATACAACACCCTGTGCTCATCCCAAGTGCTCTCCTCAATCCCCTTCACCTACCTAACTTGCTCCCCCCCACCCACCTCCTCTCTGGTAACCATCAGTTTGTTCTCTATAGTTAGGAGTCTGTTTCTTGGTTTGCCTCTCTCTCTTTTTCTCCTTTGCTCATTTGTTTTGTTTCTTAAAATTCCACATATGAGTGAAATCATGTGGTATTCGTGTTTCTCTGAGTAACTGATTTTGCTTAGCATAATACTCTCTAGCTCCATCCACATCATTGCAAATGGCAAGATTTCATTCTTTTTTGTGCCTAATAATCCATTGCATTGGATATACAACCTTTCGATGGTGTATACAATAACATAAACAAAGTTTTCCCTACTGTTTTCCTACTAGTATTATGTTGTGAAGCTATTGGATTTACCCTACCACCATAAACAACTATAAAAGCTGGAAATATATAAAATGACCATTTGCAGGCATTTGATAGCAACAGGTATAGGACTATGAATTTTGAGAGAAGGGAAAGCAAAGGTGACCCCACACTCACCCTGGCTTCCTCCTTGAGGGCATTTTCCCCAAACGAGGTGCTGAGAGAAAGAGAGTCTGATGAAGGAGAGACAGAGACTGGAGTTCTGGGCTGCCAGGAGGCTAGGACTGAGGAAAGGTTCTAGAGAGAAGTGAGCCCCCCACCCTCAAATCGAAGTCAAAATTCCCTACTCATTTATTAGCTGACTCATAGCGGTGTGTGCATACGGAGATGCCAGGAAGCCTAGCAGAGAACAGGTGCTGGGAGGCTGGCGATCTGCGCACAGACTTCAGAGGCTGCACAGTGCTGGGGAGACAGAGGTTGAAGCTTAGGTCCACTCCAAGTGGAGAGGTCTTAGTGAACACCCTGAGATTTGAGTTTGAGATCCCAGAAAGGCTGTATCCTAGGAATAAGACCCACATTGTAGAAGGGCAAACTGAAACAGACTTGTTCCTTTTTTTTTTTTTTTTAAATGTTTATTCATTTTTGAGAGAGAAAGAGAGAGAGTGAGGGAGAGAACGTGCACAAGCAGGGGAGGAGCAGAGAAGGAGACACATAATCTTTTCTTTTCAATAATTTACAAAAATTTTTTAAATGTTTATTTATTTTTGAAAGAAGACAGAGCATGAAAAGGGGAGAGGCAGAGAGAGAGACACACACACAGAATCTAAAGCAGGCTCTAGGTTCTGAGCTGTCAGCACAGAGCCAGCCCCATTTGGGGCTTGAACTCATGAACTGTGAGATCATGACCTGAGCTGAAGTCGGACGCTTTGACTGAGCCACCCAGGTGCCCTGAAACAAACCTGTTCTGACAAAGCCTAAAACCTGCCCCAGACAGGATCAAGGTGGTAAGTCAGTAATTTAACAGCCTACAGAAAACACTCACCCTATAAGCATAATCCAGAGTCTCTACCACATATCTACGATATCTTTGATACAATAAAAAAAGTATTAGAAACGGGGAAGAAGAAAAAAAAATGATTGATAATTACGAGAAATAAAAGCAGACCCAGGAACAATCCAGATACTGGAAAAAACAGATTAGGATGTCAAAATAACTATGATTGGTGTGTGAAAGGAAACAGGAAAAGATGGACAAACTGGATAAAAGAGAATTTTGTAAAAGGGAGCTGGAATCTATAAAAAAAAGAACCAAATGGAAGTTCAAAATGGCACAGTACAACATTGGATGGATTTAACAGAAGACAGGATTGATAAGCTTGAAGAAAAGTCAGTAGAGAATAACCAAACTAAAGCACAGAAGGGACAAAAAAAAGAAAACAACAGAACAGAATATAAGAGACACATGGGAGGGGCACCTGGATGGCTCAGTGGGTTGAGCATCCAATTTTGGCTCAGGTCAAGTTCTTGCAGTTCAGGAGTTTGAGCCCCATATTGGGCTCGCTGCTGTCAGCCTGCCAGCACAGAGCCCGCTTCAGATGCTCTGTCCCCCTCTCTTTGCCCCTCCCTCACTTGCGCTCTCCCCCAAATAAATATTTTTTTTAAAAAGACACGTAGAACATAGTCAAGAGGTCTACCCTATGTAGAATTAGGGTCCCAGGGCAGGAGACAGAGAATAAGACCGAAGCAATATTTAAGGACATAGTAGGGGACAACTGCCTCAAATTGCTGAAAACAGACTCAGGAACCTCAGCAAAATCCAAGTAGGATAAATATCAAGAAAACTATAGCCAAAAAACATCATTGTCAAATTGCTGAAAATCAGAGACAGAGAAAACCCTAAAAGCAGCCAGAGAAAAGCAGTTACTATCTACAAAAGAGAACAGTAATACTTACAGGTGACTTCTCAATGGAAACTAAGGCAGCCAGAGACAATGGGATGAGTCTTTAAAGGGCTAAAAGAAAAATAACTGCCAACCTAGAATTTGATATCCAGTGAAAACAGAAGAAGGATGTTTTCAGACAAAAGAAAGCTGAAGGAATTCATTACTAACGACCTGCACTACCAACACCAAATCCAAGGTGGGGGGCTCTGCAGGCTGAAGGAAAATGACCCCAGAAGGAAGCACAGAGGTATAGAAGTGCAGGAAGGAGTCAAGAATACCAGGAAGGGTAAGTAGGGATGAGCATACCTGAAAATTGACTGCTTGAAAAGGAGTTATAATGAAGTCTTTCGGATTTAAGATATATGTAAAAGCGAAATATATGACAATAGCACAAAGGGCAGGAAGGAGTTAAATTGCAGGTTCTTACATTGTTGAGAAGTGGTTAAAATACCTAATTTAAACTGTAATAAACTATAAAGACACATGTTGTAATCTCTAGAGTAAAGGATGAGCAAAACTTCTCTGTAAAGAACCAAAAAATAAATATTTTAGACTTTGGGACTCTACTGCATATTCTTTTTATTTATTTAAAAGAAAAATTTTTTTAATGTTTATTTTTGAAGAGGAGGAGGGGCAGAAAGAAAAGGAGACACAGAATCCAAAACAGGCTCCAGGCTCTGAGCTGTCAGCACAGAGCCCAACGCAGGGGGTAAACTCATGAATCACGAGATCATGACCTGAGCCAAAGTCAGACACTTAACAGACTGAGCCACCCAGGTGCCCCTCTACTGCATATTCTTCTTCATGTTTTGTGCAGCCCTTAAAAAATATAAAAACCTTTCTAAGAGATTGTGAGTCACACAAAAAACAAGCCATGGGTCACATCTCTGCTAGAATAATAAAAGTACGTTCAACCAAAAACTTAACAGAGGAGATAAAATAGAATAATGTGAAATACCTAATTAAAAAATTTACATTGTAATCATTCCCCATTCATTAAATACACCCCAAAACCATAAGCCGGTCAGAGAAAGATAAATACCATATGACTTCACACACATGTGGAATTTTTTATTTAAAAAAAACTTTTTTTTAATGTTTAGTTTTGAGAGAGAGACAAGAGACAGAGCCCAAATGGGGGAGGGGCAGAAAGGAGACACAGAATCCAAAGCAGGCTCTAGGCTCTGAGCTGTCAGCACAGAGTCCAACGTGGGGCTTGAACTCACAAACTGCGAGATCAGGACCTGAGCTGAAGTCGACCGCTTAACTAGACTGAGCCACCCAGGCGCCCCAACACATATGTGGAATTTAAGAAACAAAACAAATGAGCAAAGGAAAAAAAAAGGTGGGGGGGTGGAGAGTCAAACCTAGAACACCCCTAACTATACAGAACTGATGGTTACCAGAGGGGAGGTGGGTGGGGCCCTGGGGGAATGCACTGAGTCATCTATAGAACTGGTGAATCAGTATACTGTGCACCTGAAACTAATATAACACTGCATGTTAACTACGCTGGAAATAGAATTAAAAACTTAATAAAAAAGACATCCTAAAACCATTTTAAATACACTATACGATATTCCATTACAAGGAGTTATCATAACATATTTAACCAATCACTTGTCATTGGATAGGAATTTATTTCTAGTTTTTTTAAAAAAGATATTTAAAAAAACTTTATTTGAGAGAGTGCGTGCGAGGGAGAGGGGCAGAGGGAGAGAGAATCTTGGTTTTTTTTAAAGTTTATTTATCTTGAGAGAGAGACAGAGAAGGCATGCGTGCACAAGTGGGGAAGGGGCAGAGAGAGATGGAGACAGAGAATCCCAAGCAGGCTCCACACTGTCAGTGCAGAGCTTGATGCGGGGCTCAAACTCACAAACCGTGAGATCATGACCTGAGCCCAAGTTGGATGCTTAACTGAATGAGCCACCCAGGAGGCCAAGAGAGGGAGAATCTTAGGCAGGTTCCACGCTTAGCATGGAGCCCAACGTGGGGCTCAATCCCATGACCCTGGGATCATGACCTGAGCCAAAATTGAGCTGGGCATTCAACTGACTAAGCCACCTAGGCACCCCAGATTTTATTTTTAAGTAGTCTCTACACCCAACATGGGGCTCAAACTTACAACCCTGAGATCAAGAGTTGCACATTCTACTGACTGAACCAGCCAAGCACTCTTATATCTAGATTTTTCCTTTAAATTGATAATGTGATAAGTACTTTAATATATAACCGAAATTACACTTTTAAAATTATTTCCTTGGGGTGCCTGGGTGGCTCAGCTGGTTAAGCATATAATTCTTGGTTTCGGCTCAGGTCATGATTTCATAGTTCGTGAGTTCAAGCGGAGCCTGCTTGGGATTGTCTCTCTCTCCCTCTCCCCCTGTCCCTCTCCTGCTCACACACTCTCTCTCTTTCTCAAAATAAATAAACTTAAAAAAAAATAAAGAAATAAAATAATTTCCTTAACATTAATTTGTATAATTATTAGGGCAAACTACTCTTCAGGAATTTACATTTCCACTAACAGTGTTTTCTCCATGCCCTTGCCAAGATGAGGTTTTGAGAAGCTTTCAAAAATACCAACCATTTCTCAATAGTCCTTTTCAACTTACTCACGTTCTTTCCCCAAAAAGAACTAAAGGGTTTGCTCTGATTTCTTCCTTTAAACCCTGCTAAACCTCAACTCAGATGAGTGGTTTATGTAAGATTCACAGCAATACAGACTGAATGCTCTGAGAAAGATCAGTAGTTCTGCCTGGTGGTACCTTTCCCTAGAAACTGCGCTACTAGGGAAGAAGCAAATCCAACAGGTCTGGGGGCAGTTTCCTGGTGGCAGCCAGAGCATGGGCTTTTTTTTTTTTCCTTTTTTTAATGTTTTATTATTTATTTTTGAGAGAGAGAGCGCGAGTGTGAGTAGGGGGAGGGGCAGAGAGAGAGAGGGACAGAGGACCCGAAGGGGGCTCCGTGCTGCTAGCAGAGACCCTGATGCGGGGCTTGAACTCATGAACCGTGAGATCATGACCTGAGCCAAAGCTGGAAGCTTAACTGACTGAGCCACCCAGGTGCCCCTACACAGGTTTTTGTTTTTAAAAAAAGATTTTTCTTTTTAAGTAATCCCTGCATCCAACATGGGGATCAAACTCACAACCCCAAGACCAAGAGTCGCATGCTCCACTTACTGAGCCAGCCAGGTCTGAGTGCTAATTTCTGCTCAGTCGCTAATTGTGTGATAATGGACAACGTTCTTTCTCTGTAGTTATGAGTGGTGGGACTGGAATATTCAGTAAACTGTAACTGCACACCTCTGAGGCACAAAAGAAAAAAAAGAAAAGAGGACACCAACCTTTTCTGCAAAGGTGAAAATCTTTCTCTGATCAACACCTCCAAACTGGGCATCTACTTTCAAATACTCTTCATCTAAGGCCTGTGGGAAAAAAAAAAAAACACATGAGCATAAACTCCTACTGTATTTCTTCTATATGGATCTGAGAAATCAGAAGCTTGAAATTCATTAGGTTTTTTTCAGAAAGTAAAGCTAGGAAGCAAATAAGCAGCATCCAGCCTCCCTGTTGGCCTCAAGAGCGGGAGAAATGTTTGCTGAATGCCTGCGGTGAATAGTACTCCATGTGGATGTCATGGGGGGGAAAAAAGAAGAGCTTCTGCCTTTAAGAAGCTCACAATCCAGTGGGGAAGGGAGGGAAGAAGGAGAAGACACAATATGGTCGTGTCAAAGATACAGTGAGCAAGGCAGCCTGTGACAAATGTCAGATAATGGCATAAGAATAAAGTGCTGTGAGAGCTCAGGAGAAAAGGGCACTATTAAACTGGTAAGCAAACAGGTATTGTCACTACATGCCAGGCCTAGAGCCAGCCCTGTGGACGCAGAGTTGAATCGGACCCAGACTCTGCCTTTAATAAGCCAATTAAACAGTTGAAAAGAGAGACATGTTAAGCAGATAACCTGCGTACAGTATGCGAAGGGCTACCCTGGATGTTCATTCACGGAACAGTGCTAACACAAAGAAAGAAAGAAAGGCTGATCTCTAGCTGGTCAGACAGGTGGCAGTGAAGGCTTCCTGGAATCAGACTGTGGGCTGAGCTTGGTTTTGAAGAATACATAGATGTTTTTCACCATGCAGAGGAAACAGATGTCAGAGGGCACAGAGGTGTGAAATGTTTAGGGAAATTATGAGTGATTCAGTCTGCAAAAGCACAAACTTCAACGGATGGAGGAAGTGGTTAATGATGGCATCAGAGAAGTAGGGACCCTAAATGTCATGCTAGGGTGCTAGCATCATCCCGGCCCACACCATAGAAAGACCATACCAGTAAGAGGGCAGACAGAGCACTGAGTGGAGGCCTTTGGATTAGAACAAAGAAAATAGCTAGAAGGCTGCTATGAGAGTCCAGGTAAGAAACAATGCTGAACCAAGTCAGTGGGAATGTAGAACAAGAACAAACGTAAGAGATTTTAAGAAGCAGAATTGATAAAATTTCATGTCTGATTGAATGGAGGGATGAGGAAGAAGGAGAGGGAGAGAAAGGTGAGCAAGCAGGAATAATCTACAACAGCGTTGTCTAGTAGAATATTTTGGAATGATGAATATATTCTCTGTGTTGTCCAGTAGGTTAGCCACTAGCTACATGTGGCCTGTGAGCACTGAAATATATGTGAAAGATAGCCAATGTGACTGAAACCTAAAAATTTTAATTATTTTATTTAGAAAGAGAGCGCATGAGTAGGGGAGAGGGGCAGAGGGAGACAGAGAGAGTCTTAAGGCGGCTCCACGCTCAGCACAAGAGCCTAACACAGGGCTCGATCCCACAATCCTGGGATCATAACCTGAGCAGAAACCAAGAGTCAGGCGCTCAACCGACTGAGCCACCCAGGTGCCCCAATTTTAATTATTAAAAAAAAAATTTTTTTTGAATTTTGTCATCTTTCTCCTTGCTCATACAAATATAATGTACACACACATGAAATATGATATGCTTTGTTTAATGGAAAATAGGACCATGCCTGAAATTTCTTTTTGCACCTCTGAAATTTTTTTCACTTAAGTGATTATGATTAACACAGAGAAGATGTGTGACATTGCAAAGCGTTCTCTGGGAGGTCTGGTCTCTGTGTGTGTCCTGTACTGTGCAGACATGAAAAAACAAACCCATTTACTACGTATGTGTAAACAGCCTGGTCATCAGGCCATTTTCAGTCAATAGTCACATCCAGTGTAACTCTGTACAGAAGACTTAGGGTGTGGTTTGTAAGTACGATCTGTAAATAACTGGTATGAATTCCCATGGATACCTGTGTAAATAGATTTGTTGGCTGAAATGTACTTTAAGAAAATATAACATCTGGGGCACCTGGCTGGCTCAGTTGGTGGAGCGTGTGGCTCTGGATCTCAGGGTTGTGAGTTTAAGCCCACATTGCGTGTAGAACTAATTTACTTAAAAGAAAAAGAAAATTAAAAAATCTGTAAACAAACTGATTTGTAAACTAAAAAAAAAAAAAAAAAAAAAGATGTGTGAGATAAGTAGCGTTTTGAAGGACAGATGGGGAGGATCTACAGCTGAGAAGTCAAAGGCTTGCAAGAAAGGGGAGGGGAGGGAGACAGGAAGGAAGGCCCACAGAACAGCCAAGGAACAGCAAGTACATGGACTTAATGGAGGCTGAGAGAGAGGTTTATGGCCAATAGTTAGAAACAGAGCAGAAAAGATCACTGGGCGACTCCCTCCCGTTTGAGTACCTGCAGTCCAGGATACAGCAGACCACTCAGCAAAGGGTGTTCCACCTGCTTTACCACCTCAGCCCCGGCTTTCTTGGCATCATGTTGTGTGACCACGGAGGAGAGTCTGTACACATCGAGTGTGTACTCTCTGAAGAGGAAAGGAAGAGGGGACAGCTGTGAAACTGGGCCAAGGCCTCACTATGATCCTAAAGCACATTAATTCACTCTCCCATTCCAAGAGAGCATAGCAGCCTGGTAGCTCCTAAAATGTAGTGGTCCATCCTCTTATTCAAAATATCACTCTATTTTTTTTTAAGTTTATTTATTTGAGAGGGGGGGGGGGGGCAGAGAGGGAGAGAATCCCAAGCAGGCTCCACGCTGTAATCACAGAGCCCGATGTGGGATTCAATCTCATGAACTGTGAGATCATGACCTGAGCTGAAATCAAGATTCAGACACCCAACCCACTGAGCCACCCAGGAGCCCCTGAAGGTCTTAATTTTAATTTGAATTCATTTATCTTTTCCTGTGATTTGTGCTTTTGGTGTTTTTTTTTTTTTTTATTTTTTATTTATTTTTTATTTAAAAAAAAATTTTTTTTTTTTAACGTTTATTTATTTTTGAGACAGAGAGAGACAGAGCATGAACAGGGGAGGAGCACAGAGAGAGGGAGACACAGAATCTGAAACAGGCTCCAGGCTCTGAGCTGTCAGCACAGAGCCCGATGCGGGGCTCGAACTCACGGACCGTGAGATCATGACCTGAGCTGAAGTCGGACGCTTAACCGACGAGCCACCCAGGCGCCCCTTGGTGTTTTTGTTGAATCTTCCTTGCCCTGAGATTATAAGATAGTCTTACATATGTACAGTCTTTTTATGTTTTATAGTTTGGCCTTTACAGTTAAATCTCTAATCCTCTTGGAACGGAGGGATCAATTTTTTCCCCATATGGGTAACTAATTGTCTTGCACCATTTTTTCTTAAAAAGTATATTCTTTCTCTGCTGATCTGCAATGCCAGCTCTGTCATAAATTAAGTTTCCATGTTTATGAGGATCTATTTCAGAATTCTCTATTCTGTTCCACTGGTTATTACTCTATCCTCATGTTATATAAATGACAAAGGATTTGCTAGGAATGCAAAGGATTTGCCAGGAATTCATAAGGAACTCCTAAAAAAACGAAAGGAAAATGGGCTACTTGCAAAGATACTTCACAGACAAGGAAACAAAAATGGCCAAAAAAGACATGAAAATAACTTTTTTCAGATAAATATTTTCAAGTATTTTACTCCTACACTTGAATGGTAGTTCAGGTAGGCACAGATTTTTTAGGCTGTAAATTGTTTTCCTTCAGAATCTTATTTATTTTTCATTCATTCATTCATTCATTCACTCACTCATTCATTCATTCAGAGCATGTGAGCAGGGGAGGGGCAGAGCGACAGGGACAGACAGAATCCCAAGCAGGCTCTGCACTTCCAGCACGGAGCCCAATGCAGGGCTCTAACTCATAAACCGTGAGATCCTGACCTGAGCTGAAATTAAGGGTCAGATGCTCAAACAACTGAGGCACCCAGGCACCCCTAACATGCTAGGTTTTAAGACTCATCTAGAGGGACACCTGGGTGGCTTAGTTGGTTTGGTATCTGACCCTTGAGTTTGGCTCAGGTCATGATCCCAGGGTTGTGGGATCGAGCCCCACATCGGGCTCTGCATTGGAGCCTGCTTAGGATTCTCTTTCTCTCTCCCCTTCTGTCCCTCTCTCCCACTTGCCTGTGAGCGCGCAGTCTTTCTCTCTCTTAAAATAAATAAATAAACAAATAAAAATAAACACTAGCATGATATAGATTAATTAGCAATACTAAAAAAATTTTTTTTGAAGTCTACTTATTTATTTTGAGAGACAGAGCAAGCAGGGAAGGGTGGAGAAAGACAGAGAGAAGAGAGAGAATCCCAAGCAGGCTCAGCACTGCCTTCGTGGAGCCAGGTGTGGGGCTTGAACTCACAAACTGTGAGATCATGACCTAAGCTGAAACCAAGAGTCGGACGCTTAACCGAGTGAGCCACTGAGGTGCCCCAGCAGTTTTTTAAGGGCATCTTAGATTAATTGAAATACAGTGTCTTTTTTTTTTTTTTTTAAAGATTTTATTTTTAAGTAATTCTACACCCGAAATGGAGATCAAATTCACAACCCTGAGACCAAGAGTTGCATGCTCCATGGGCTGAGCCAGCCAGGTACCCCTGAAATACAGGATCTTTGTATTCCCACTTTTGTTTGGTTTCTGGCCACTGAGTATTCTTGACTAATTTTTCAATCGACTGATCTGAAGCATTCAGGAAATGTAAAAAATATTTTATCCACCATTTTTTAGTTGATTTCAGCAGTAAGGCTGGTCAGAGTACCCAGTGTGACAGACTGCTGGAAACAAAAGTCCTCATCCGCATCTCAAACACTCTTACAGTTTTTCTGTCCATCTCTCTAGGCTGTATTCTAGGCGAATCTCTAGTTTTCTCTTCAACTTTATTCAGTCTAGAGTTGATGCCTTCTATTGAAGGCTGGTTTGTGGGGCTTTTTTGCTTTTTTAAAGTTTATTTATTTATAATCTCAACATCCAACATGGGGCTTCAACTCATGACCCCAAAATAAAGAGTCACCTGCTCTTCTGCCTGAGCCAGTCAGGTGCCCCTGTGGGGTTTTTTGTTTTGGTTTGGTTTGGCTTTAATGACTAATTTTTACATTTCTAAGATTTCTAAATGATTCTTTTTATTTCTATATATTCATTTTCATTTCTGCCTCTGTTTTATAATTTCCTTTTTAAAAATGGGTGTTATTCCTTAGCATGTTAGATCTATGTCTTTTTGTTAATATCACAGATAGAACACTCAAAAATGGTGGGCAGCTTGGTTTAATTCTTGGTATGCTTATATTCTAATCTCCATAGGCCTGAAGTTTGATAAAAGTCCCTAAAGACCCAGGCAGGTGACTAATAGTGCCCCCATTCCCTGGCTCTACTCTCCTTGATAGGTAGGGATGGGAATAGGAAAAGGGGAAAAGCATTCCTTTATGCTTTGGCTTTAAGTAGTAAGCCTGGTTTGTCCCCACTGCCAGCTTCCTGCCTGGAGCCCAGCAAACCTGTAACTTCAGCCCAACTCACCAATTTGCATTTCAATTCTGTTTCTCTTACCACAGAGATGTTTGGCTTGTTTTTGAACCTGGCTATGTCCTTTGTTTTTGTTTTTTTTTTTAATGTTTTTATCATTGCTGTTGTCTGGAACAGAGGGAGTGCATCAAAGTGCACACTTACAAAGCCATCTTTCTTTGAAGTCACTTTTGTATATATAAAAAGATCAAGTGACTTTGAAGCAAGGTAGCTTTATTTATTTATCCCATCTCCTCCTACCCCAAATTCTGTTCAATTCTAGAATAAAAACCTTGCCTGAATCCTTCACCGTTATGATCCCGGTACCTAGAACAGAGTCTGGCATATAGTAAGAACTCAATAAGTGTTTGCATGACTCCTTCCTTCACCTTCTTCAGGTCTTGGTCTAATATCTTCTTATCATAGAAGTCTTCCCTAACCACTCTATTCAAACAGAAACCCCCCACTCCCCAAGAACTTTCTCTCCCCCACTCACCTGCTTTGCAGCACCTATCACCATCTGACACACTATATATACGTTACTCGTTCATTTGTTGTCTTTGGCTGTATCCCCTTGCTTAAACGTAAGGCCCGTTAAGATAGGGGTTTTTGTTTTAGTTTACTTCTGTACACCCAGGACCCAGAACAGGGCTTCCCATCTAATAAGTGCTTCCTAAATATCTGTAGAATAAATGTAAAAATAAATGGAATCTCAGGCGCTCTACTGAAACTGTGGATTCAAACATCTGTGTACGTTAGAGTGTTATGTGCCTTATTTGAAACTTTAAATGTTCAAAGTGAGGAAGGATAAAGAAAATTATGATCAATGAAGTAAAAAGAGAAATGAACTTGTAAGCAAGAGATCCAGGCTCACATCCTGGCTCTTCTACTTACTGAAAGTATAAACTTGAGAAAGTTAAATCTGAATGTGTTTCCTTATCTGTGAAATAGGACATAGCAATGCTTACCTTAAAAAGTTGTTCTAGGGTGCCTGGGTGGCTCAGTTGGTTAAGTGCCCGACTTCGGCTCAGGTCATGATCTCACGGTTCATGAATTCGAGCCCCACGTCAGGCTCTGTGCTGACAGCTTCGAGCCTGGAGCCTGCTTTGGATTCTATGTCTCCCTCTCTCTCTGCCCCTCCCCTGCTCACACTCTGTGTCTCTCTCTCTCTCAAAAATAAATAAACATTAAAAAAATTAAAAAAAAAAAAAAAAAAAAGTTGTTCTAAGGGTTCACATGCAAAAGTGACCAGTAGAGTGATACATAGCTTAATTGAGGTTTTAAAAATTAAAAAAAAATATGGAGATTATGAGGCGGCATGGAGAAATGACTTAGGAAATTACTTAAGTTAAAAATATTAGGACAGAAAAATTGTATCTTTGCTAATATTACAAGTATGAATAAAATTGATAAAAGTATGAAGCAGTAAAAATTGTTGGGGAGGTGAGAAACAAGTGAAATATTTTTCTTTCACATTTATTTTATCATTATTTGCTAAGGCTGGAGGCTGGAAGGAAAAAGGGAGGCTGAATTGTTTATCAATTCATCACTCCTCCATATGCTGGGAGCCCAGCAAGGCCAAGGACTCTGCTTTGGTTACATTTGTATCTCCAGCAAAATGGATAGTACACAGGCCTTCACAAGTCAGTACATTTTTGATGGATGAGTTAAGAGGACAAAGAGTATAAATTTTTTAATGGCTTTTAATTGGTAGGGCCAAAGCACTGCTAATCCAAATTTATAGAGTGCCTGGACTCCACAGGACCTGTAATTAGCTAGAAGCATGAGAGCCACAAGGAGGGTGGATGATCCAGAACTTACTTGCTGAGCTGGTAATCAGTGCCTTTGACGAACCTGAGCTTCTCCAAGGGCACACCAATGCTCTCCAGCATTGCCTTGATCACATTCTCATAGTAGCTGGTTCGGAGTTCTAGAAGTTCCCATGGGGCTTTCATGTTATCCAGGTAAGCGTGAAGGTCCGCAAACAGAATTGTTACCTGGACATAACAGATGAGGGACCGCCAAAATGTGATTCTGTCCAAGTCCCTCCAAACACCCCTCTTTCCCCTGCCCTTGTTAAATCTCTTTCTTGGCCATTCCCCAGGGAACTCCTTGATTTATAACCTTACTTCTTACCTCACATCCTGCTTTCAGGAAGTCTGCAATCTTAGACATAGGCACGAAGTAAGCCACGTGTGGCTTGCCTGTGGTTGCTGTTCCCCAATAAACTTTAAGCTCCCGCTCCTTGAGTATCTCCTTCAGCTTGTCTTCCCCCAGAACCTCCTGTTGTGGAAGCAGAAGAGCTGGTTTAATGCTGGTGCCCCACCTTGCTCATCCTTTACCCTGTGGCAAGGAAAACAGAAGCATGTGTCATTGGGGGGGGGGGTCTAAGCTCAGAGCCAGCAGGGAGGTCCAGCCATGCTCTCAGTGTCAAGTGACAGTCAACCTAAGTTGGTGCTGTTGCCAGTGAAATGCCACCATGTTAGAAAACTGGACACGTCCCTACCTGCATGATCCCTTGCATCTACTCTAACTCATGTTCCTTCCTTTCATCGTCAACTTCTTGAAATAGTTGTCTCTTCTTCTGGTCTTTATCCCATGTTGCTAAATTCAATGAAAACTTTTTAGTCCTCATTCCCTCCCGGAACACTCTCCTCTTTTGGTCCTCCCCTATTTTATTCTCTTAGTTGTCCTCCTACTTCTTTGGCTGATGGCTCAGATTTCTTGGCAGCGGTTCTTCTTCCTAATCATTAAATATTAGCAATCCTGGGGCACCTGGGTGGCTCAGTCAGTTAAGTGTCTCATTTCAGCTCAGGTCATGATCTCATGGTTCATGAGTTCGAGCTCTGCTTTGGGCTCTGTGCTGATAGCTCTGAGCCTGGAACCTACTTCGGATTCTGTGCCTCCCTCGCTTTCTGCCCCTCCCCTGCTCGCGTGAGTGTGTGTGTGCGCGCGTGCGCTCTCTCTCTCTCTCAAAAATAAACATTGGAAAAAAATTTTAAAAAAATTAGCAATCCTCGCAGCCCTATCTCTTCTCTTCTTACTCTACATTCTCCCTAACTGATCCCTTTCGAGTTGCTTCAGTTACTACTCATGAGCTAGTAACGACCAAATTTTCTGCTCATACCCATATATAGAACAGTGTACTTGTTATCAACCCAGTTAATTCAAACTCAGCATGTTCAAAATTAACCTCATGCTCTCAACTTCCCACCTCACTCCCCACCCATCCTTTTCATTTATAGTTTCACCCCAGCGCAGTAAATGGTAACTATCATTCACCAAGTTGCCTAAGTTACCCCAAAGCTCCTAAATCCTCCTCCTCTCTGCCTCCATCGAACTTCCCTGGTCTAGGCCATCAGCTCATACCAGGACTATTGTAAATAGCTTTCTAACAGCTTGCTCTCTCCAGCCCATGTTCCAGAAAGCAGCCAGAGAGATCTTTAAAACTCAAAACTTGATTAACTTGTTCACCTATTTAGATACTGTAATGATTTCCTTTTGCCCTAAGACAGTATTGGAAAAATCCTTATAGGTCAATATGCTGCTAATAAAAGAGATCTTAGTGTCTCTTCAAGGGATGGTTTGGGGAGGCTGTTGGAAGCCATGAAAGACAAAAACTGTTTTGCTGGTTTGAATCACCTGTTAGCAGGACTTATTAAAATCCTGTTTCAAGGTGGCTGGATGGTGGCTCCTGCATTCTCCAAGCCCCTGACTATTTGGACACTTGGACAGTTCTTGCCACAAGGTCATATTACTTACTCTTGAAAACCTGAGTGAGTCATTGCCATTAGCTCTATTTATGCTTTGTCCCCAACCAGTATTGTTTTGTGGAAAGAGACTAGGACAAACGATCTGGCTAAGAGGAAGCATGCAAAAATTACCGATTGAGATCAAGTTACGAGTAGAAAGAACCCAAATGTCCACCAACTGACGAATGGAGAAACAAAATGTGATATATCCACATAATGAAATATTTCTCAGCCGTAATAAGAAAATTCTGATAGGTGTGACAACATGGATGAACTCTGAAAACATGCTAAGTGAAAGAAATGAGACATAAAAAGCCACATATTACATGATCCCATTCATATGGAATGTCCAGAATAGGCAAATTAGAGACGTAAAGTAGATTAGTGTTTCCCTATGGCTGCAGGGAGTGAGAAATGGGCAGTGATTGCCAGTGGGTACAGGTTTTATCTCGGTGATGAAAAAGTTCTGGAATCAGTGGTGATAATTGTACAACCTTGTGACTATACTAAAACCCACTGAATAGTATACTTTAAAAGAATGAATTTTATGGTCTGTGAATTGTATCTCAAAAAAGGTAAAAAACCCCCAAACTGTGGCCGAACCAATGTATCACTGCTCTTAGAATAAACTCCAATTTTAAGCATAACTTGCAAGGCCTTCATAACCTGGGTCCTCCTTACCCCTTCTCAACAAACAAGTAAAATATATAGTACGTCAGATGGTGATAAGTTATATGGAGAAACAACAAAGAAAAAAGCTAGAACAAGAGATGAGACAGTTCTGGTGGTAGGGGGTTTGTTATTTAAATGAAGTGGTCAGGAGAGGCCTTCCTGATAATGTGACAATAGTCAGAGGCCTGAAGGAGGTAAAGAAATGAGCAATATAAATATTTATTAAGGGTTTGATCTGCACTTTGCTTATTCTACTCCTGCGAATTTAGCCTTCTCTCTGAACCAGTGTTCTTTCTCCCCTCTGGGTCTTGACCCGGGTTCCTACCTAAAATGCTCCCCGCCCCGACCCATCCTTCTTCTGGTTAACTTCTACTCCCGCAGTTCCTGGAAACAGCAGGAACAGATGTGGAGTGAAGTGATTTGCATCGCCAAGGCGCAGTTCAGAGATCACTTCCTCAGCCTTCCCTGACACTCCCCCAGCCCTCTCCCCTAAATTCCTCCCAAAGCTCCACGGATAGGACTTGGCAGTCCTTGTTTCAACTGTAAGTGCCTGAATTATGGGTTATTCTTAACGTCTGATTCCCTCCAGACAAGCCCCGGGAGGGCAGGGCCCTGACGTATCGCCTGGCACATAATAGGGTGGGTGGGGTGGCAGTCCTAGATTCAAAGCTTGGCTCAATACAAGGTGACTGCACACAGGTGAGCCCACTGTCATTTCTGTGGGACCCAGATGACTGCTGCTTGACTGAACGACTGACCGACCAACCAGCAGGCTCTCTGAATTGCCTCGGTGCGGAGGCCCCGACCCCACACAGTTAGGACCCTGTAGTGGCACTCAGGGTCACGGGACCTCGAGCCCCCAGTCCTTGACAGCGCATTTCCAACCCCGAGGCCCTACCTGCAGGTTCCGGGTGATAAGGTGCAGCTTCTCTTCAGGGCTCGGAGCGTCCCCCATGGCACCGTCGCCCCTGCTTCCCGCGCTCAGGCCGGCACCGCGCCGCTTCCTCGGTCGCCGCCGCCGCCGCGTGCCGGGAAGTGGCACGCGGGCCCAGTTAGGTTGCATCAGCTGAGCTCGTCGCTCGGCTTGCTCGGCCTGGACCCTTCGCCAGAGAGCGGCCAGGGAGGAGTCAGGAGCAGCTGAGAGTCGAGCGGGTCGATGAGACGAGAAGGGGAGGAGCCAGTAGGCAGGATAGGCGGTACGGGGGCGGGGTCGCCGCGCCTGCGCGGGGCACAACCCCCTGAGGGGCGGGGCGGATTCCTGCCAATCACTGCCTGTTTGCCCTCCCCCTTGCGCTGGCCCGGTTGGCTAGGGGTGGGGGAGGTCGGGGAGGGGGCGATAAAATGGCGCAGGGGGCGGAGTGAGGCGCAGTCGTTCGCACAGGCTTCGGCCCCGCTTCCGGAGGTGAAGAGCAGGAGGGATGAAGGGGTCAGCGTTCCCGGCTGGGAGGGGGGATGGGGGCGCCTGTTGCTTCTCCAGGGGGCCGTACATGTCTGTCCACCCTGTTGAAGGGTTGGGAGGCCTTCGCCCTGCTGGGAAAGGGCTCGTTGTCGTTCCTGAGGTGATGGCGGCGGGAGGGGGAGTGTCCCTGCGCCCCACCTCCACGTCGGCTGGCGACAGATGCCCCTCACCCTGCTGAGGAAGAGGGAGGCTTGTTGGGTCACCTGCGAGACGGAGAGCGCCGTCCGTCTCCCTGCCCAGTGGGGGTGGGAGGATGGGTGTGTTAGGTGGGTTGGGGGTGCTGCTGCTCTATGCCCCACTTGGGGGGCTGTTGCTAGGGAGAAGATCGTGGTCTTACAGCAGCGCCTTAAGGGCGGAGGAGAGGATGACCCACCCCTAGGGCTGGCGGGGCCTGGGTCCCGCGGAAGTGTGGGTGTGGGTGGTCACTATCAGGGTGAGGGGTGCACCACCGAGGCCTGCGGGGGAGGTCGGTTTGGCCCCTCCGGGGGGAGGGGCGCGGAGCAAGCCCGCGCTTCTCCCGCCTTCCACCGGGAGGCGGGAGTTTCTTGGTGTTTTCGGGGGAGGGAAGAAGGGAAGAGAGAAGGCCCAGCCCCAAGGGCGATGCTGTGCTGGGGCCGTTGCATTCGTAAGGAAGAGCAGGGGGAGCCCAAGTAGTGTCCTACGAAGGGTGGACTTGGGCCCGGAGGGGTTCTCGGGACTGGTGGTGTTACCAGTTCTTTCTTGGGCGGAGGGAGGGCAGTTGGCACCGCAGCGGGGGCCCCTGAGAAGGGAAAGAAGTGATTGCATTGCTCACCTGCTGCCCCACCCTGATCTCCAGTTTCTTCTGGATTTGTTAGAGGCTGCGATCTTTGGCAATCCTGCCTAAATTAGTTTAAAAACATTTTCTTCTAAAGAAGACACCTGTTGCTGCATTTTTTTAATATTTAGTTTTTATGCCCCTGTGGGATGAGAGTCCTGGAATCCATATCTAGTGAAATGTTAACCTAAAGCAGAGATTTCCAGCCCTAGGTTGTTTTTCTGTCCTACGGTGTTTCCAGTTACTTCAAAGGAAGTTGCAGAATTCTTACAGATAATTTCAGTTCACTTTGATTTTGTTTAAATGTTATGCCCATTTTATAGAGCGATAAAGCCTAGTGAGTGTCTTTTGTGCTTCGTGCCTCACATGTATTGCATATGGGAAAGGTTGGAAATCAAAGGCATGTCCCTTGGAAATATTCTTTGCTCTTGGCCATAGCTTGGTAATGGTCTTGGTTTTAGAACCTTGAAAGAGGGATATGGGGTTGTGTCTGGTGTTGCAGTTTTAGTGGCCTGAATAAAATAAGGCTTTGTGCTTTAAGGCAATAGGTTTTCTTAGGTACGATAAAAATAGAAAGGGAACCAGTTTCTGAGGTTGCAGCTAGGTGGTTAGAGAACAGAGCGAGGGGGTGGTAAACTGAAGTGTGAAGAGGGGGTGGACAGGTGAGAGAGACATGGAAGGACAGAATAGGGTCACAGAAGGGATGGGGAGCAGAGGAATAAGAGACAGACTTGGAGATGGGAAAAATACTCTCCCTTAAAAATAAAGAGATCTCATTTTAGGTGGCAGTTACAAAGCAAGTGCCAAGAAAGTCAGGTAATGGTAGAATGGCAGACAGAGAAGTACTAAGGCCGTCTTGTGGAACTTCATTTTAGAACTTAATTTTATCTGAGTTTTTTTTTTTCCCCACCTCTTGCAAATTCATTAAATACCAACTTTCATTAGTATAGGGCTTTTAGGTTTAGAGTGCTTTCATAAACATCCCCTCATTTGATCTTCATAATCGGTGTTTGAAGTTAACAGTGTATAATTATCCCCCATTTTTCAGATGAGTGTTCTCCTCTGTATTGAGGTTCAGAGACTTTCAGTGACTTGCAGAGGTCTCTGAATTTTAGTGCAGTTCCTCTATACAAGACACTTTAGTAACCATTAATTTGCAGGATTTGCCTGATATTTCAGACGTGCACACAGCCTGGTCTTTAATTAATTCAGTGGCAATATGGTTGAATGCTGGGTTAAACTAGAAGAGATTAGAGTATACTGGATAATTTCTTAACAAGCAAGGACCTAGGGGGAGTTCTCTATTAGATTAGCACTCTTTCCTACCATTTCTATGCTTCCTTAAGATTCTCTAGGGGTCAGGGAGGTGATGATGTGGGATGAAATGAAACTATAGCCACTACTTATTTAGCTTTTCCATTGTGCTTCTATTGTGCTAAGTGCTCTATGTTCACGGTCTCATTTAATTCTGGCAACAACACTATGAGGTAGCTACTGTGATGGTCTCTATTGTACAGAAGAGGACATTTGAAACTTCAGAATGTAATCATTGTCTTTCTCCACTGGCTTCTTAATTTAGAAATATTTTTATTCAATATTTTAAGCATATGAAATTTGTAGGAAGTAACAAAATAATACCATTATGCACACCATTCAGCTTTATCTTTCTTATTGATGTAGGCAAGCTGAATCTGAGGACTCAGAGGGGTCTGAGGCTCAAGAGAGTCCTTGGCTTAGTTCAGGATAGAAATCAAATGTGAGCCAGGAGGAAGTGAGAACAGAGTTCATTGAATAGTGTAAGTGAGAGAGTATAGCAGATGGAGTGTCTGGGAGACTTGGAAAAGGAAAAGTGAGTCTCTCTGTCACTTGGGGTTATGAGTTTATATTGGAAGGGGGTCCAGGGTGCATGTTCTTTCAAGAACCCAACGTAGCCTCTGATCAAAAGTGAGTGTCAGGAGAACAATAGGTGTTATTCCATAAATTACCAAAGGGAGGGGGTATTGATGCCAGTGTTGGCCAAGGTTTGGAGCTAATGTCCTGGAACATGTTTGGGATCCAGTTGTCTTAGATGTTATCAGGTGTTTCAGGGCCTAGGATGGAACTTAGAGGAATGATTAACTTTCTTGCCTCCCCCTTGGAATGGGAACATAGCTTCCTTTATTTTACTTTCATTATGTTGCCATATTTTTTTAAGTAGTTTCTACACACCCAACATGGGGCTCGAATTCATGACCCCAAGATCAAGAGTCTCAAGGTCTACTGACTGAGCCAGCCAGGCACCCTTCGCCATATTTCTTGGAGGTCTTTTTGTTATTTATTTATTTATTTATCTATCTATTTATTTTTTAAGAAGTAAAACATTACAGATAGAATTGAAGGTACTCATGCCCCCTTGACCTTCCTCTTCCCTCTCTACCACCAGAAGTAACCACTATCCTGAATTTTGTGCTTCCTAGTCCCATGCATATTTTTATAATTTAATGATATATGTGTGTATCCATACACTATCTGGTATTGTTTCTTTAACAAATTGCAAGGAAAAAAAGATGGGGAACCTATAGATTAAAATATAAAACATGTCAGCCAATGGCAGTGTGTGGACTTATATGGAAACCGATTTTTTTCAATCTTAAAAAATAAGACATTTATAAAATAATTGGAAACCTGAACCATGTATTTTATGATAAGGAATTCCTGTTAGTTAACAGATGAAATGATGTGATGCCTGGGATTTGCTTCAAAAGAATCCAGTAAAGGGGGGAAGTGGATGAGACAAGATTTACTATGGGCTGATAGTTGTTGGGGCTGAGTGGTGGATCTATGAGAGTTTGTTATACTGCTGTGATTTTTGTATATGTTTTAAGTTATGTATAATAAAAAGAATTTTTAATGAGGAAATAAAATTGTGGAGAGAATGATTTGTGCAAGTTAAAAATTATCTGTATATTGTATTGTTTTGCATAATTTTGCTCCCAAACCTATTGGAACATTCTCTGAAAGAAACTCAGAAGAGCCAGCTCTGTGCTTCTGGATGTCATGTAGTATAGGGATTGATGTTTTCAGTTCTTGTGAAGGATATTGATCCTATGTGTGCACAGTAAAGTTTGCCAATAACCATGATTTTCTTCCAGTGAGGTTTAGCTGCATTCAGGAGTATTTCTCATGTTCTTCTATTCTACCTGGGAAGTCCGGGGAAGCCTGTGTTTAATAAAGTGGCTTAAGTTATTTTTGCTGAGGGATTAAAAGCCCTCTTCAGTATCTTTATCTTTCATAGTATGTTAGAGAGTGTGAAATTGGAAAGCTCTGCCATTTGCTGACTGACCCTGGGCAAATCTCTGACAGGGGTAGCAGAAGAAAGCATTACCTTTGGAATTGGATCTGGGTTTAGATCCTTGTTCTAGCATTACTAGCTCTGTGTGCTTGGTTAAGTTACTTCCTGCCATTTTTTTTTTTTTTTTTTTTTTAAGATTTTATTTTTTAATCTCTGCACCCAGCATAGGGCTGGAACTCACGACCCTGAGATCAGGAGCCACATGCTTTACAGACTAAGCCATCCAGGCACCCCTCTTAATGCTTCTTAACCTGAGTTTCCTAAGAGTGAACATTTATTGAACTCTTCATTTGGGCAAGCCAACTGCTTGAACTAGACCTTTTGGAAGAAGTTTGAATGAGAATGGAGATAGTGGCTTAGAAAGGGCTTCTCAGAAATAAAGCTGCTTAACCCGGTGCCTATGATACTTGTGCTTTACACCTACAAACTTTACATCTAAACTTTTTCTTACTGCTGCCTAAAGAAATAATATAAAATAACCCAGTCACTGTGCAGAGAAATTACTTTTTCTTCATAGAGGCACCTGTTTCAGTGCCTGCAGTGCCTGGAACTCTCTCACAACAATGCTGGAATATTGGTAAAATAAGATAAAAAGTCTCAGCAGCCCTAAGTTTAAATGCAACAGAAAGCTTAGTTTATTTGGTAAGGTCTATATTGCAGAGTTATGTTGAGTTAAATTAGAAGTCGTAAAATGTGTCTCGTAGTGACTGGTTTATAATAGGTACTTAATATTTCTTTTTGTCCCATCTCATTTATAAGATGGGTAAGTTTAAGTTCCTTCTTTAAATTTTTTTAAATTTATTTTACCCCTAGTTTTGTTGAGATACAGTTGACATATAGCACTGTATTAGTTTAAGGCATACAACATAATGATGTATGTACATAATACTAAATGATTACCACAGTAAGAGTAGTTAACACATACCAACTCACATAGTTATAAATTTTTCCTTGTGATGAGAACTTTTAAGATCTGTCTCAAGCAACTTTCAAATATAAAAATACAGTATGGTTAACTATAGTCAATATGTTATACATTATATAAATCCTTTCTAATGCTAGTGTTCTGTAATACCTCTCTTTTTCTTCTCTTTCTCTAGTACTTTATTATTCATACCATTTTATATTTTCTGATATTAGTGCATAACTTTCAATGTTGTCTTCCTACCAAGGTAGGAAACTGTATCTTTGTTTTTAAGAAGTCATATAGAAACATGTCTTGCTCAGTATTGTGTGATGACAGTAGCTCAGAGAATGGTTTTCTGAAAGAGTGCATGAACTAAAGCTAAAATTCAGAGTGTGAAGGAAAAGTGGGGTGGGGGAAATCACAGTTAAAAGGCTAGCAGGGAGTTTTCGAAATTATTTGAGTTTAGTGTATAAGCATTTCTTAATAGCTTCTCAGATGTTGACGTGATGTGTGAAATACAAGCTTTCATTACCTTTACCATCTAGAAAATAATTTCGATTAAGTCCATCACTGTGTAAAAGCTAGGTTTTGATTACATCAGTAATATACAAATATTCAAGTAGAATAGTTGACATTATTCAGAATGACACTGAAGTCTTCCCTTGAGATCTCTTGGTCCCATCATAGGTTATAACAGTCATCAGTTTTATATTTTTCTGGATCTGTTCTTTGCATTTATATATAAACTGAAAATGAGACGTTGGTATGTGTGATCATGATGAACTTCTAGATCTTGGTGGAATCTTAGACATTGCCTAGTCTGCCTTCCCACCCCTTTCCCATTTTATAAATGAGACAAATCCAGGGATTTAGTGACTTGCCCAAATTATTACAGCTGGTTAGTGACAGAACCAGGACTATAAGCAAGGTCTCAAGACTCCCAAGCCAGTATTCATCTTACGGGAGCAAATGATAATTCTCAAGAAAGAACAAATTGTTGGGAGGAACAAAACTAGTTCCTTAGTTGCATAATTTTCCCTCTAAAGATTTTTCTTTGATGTTCTTGACTCAAAATCCAACTTTCTGGTATTTAAAAAAAATCAAGATCAAAATTAATAGGTGGAGCACCTTAAAGCATAATACAGTTGACTTTGTAATTAGCAGAGTTGAAAGTGATGAGAAGATCCTCTAATTTTCTTTGTGCCTGCAGGAAGGTGGGAGTCAATCATTTTGACAAGTCTCCTGAAAGGAACAGCTAGCAGGAGCTGAAACCTTTTTCCATTTGGTCTCGTGGCAAAGAGATCACGCCAGCAGCTCCACACAGTATGGAAGACAATTCTTGTATTCTTAAAGTTTTTTTTTAAACTTTAAAAGTTATACGTGTTTGTTTTTTCAAAGTGTAAATTGAAAGTCCAAGCATTTTACACAGTATGTATTTGTTTTCCTTCTACATTGTGGATATTATTCCATGCTAGTATATAGTGATCTATTTCATTGTGTTTTTAAATAGTTGTAAAGTATCCCATAGAATGAGTGTACCATGATTCCACTAAATAGTTCCGGTCATGGACATTAAGGTTCTCTCCAATATTTGGCTATTTTGAATAATTCTGCTTTGAACATCCTTATAAATGTATCGATGTGCATTTGTATAGGTACTACTGTAGGAAAAATTGCCAGAAGTAAAATTGTGGGGTCAAATGGTATTGCAAATTACTCTCCACAAAATATTGTGCTGACTTAATACTCTTATTCTGATTGTGAGAGCGCTTGTTTCCTACATCCTTACCAACTTAGATATTGTGACATCTTAATTTTTACTATTTTGTTAGGAAAAAAAGCATGTCACTGTTCGAATGTGTATTTCCATGATTCTGGTAAGGTTAAATATCTTAAAATTCTTTCTCATGTTCTAAGTCATGGTGCAAAGAATTTGAAATATTAGGATACTACCACTCTATAAAACAGAAGTTGATATAGGGATTTCCTGTACCTCGGTGAAACTGTTTCTTATTTTTCCAGATATGACGTGCTCACTAGTCTCCTCTGAACAGTCTTCTGGGACTTCTCTCTTGCCTAAAGACAATGCCCCATTTTCATGGGGTTCCTCGGATGAGGATGGATTGGATGACTCCTTGCTGGATCTGTCTGAGGGAGAAGAAGATGATGGCCATTTCAGTTTCACAGAGGAAGATATTCAGGAGCTCTTGAAGGATGATGACCTATCAAATGAGCACTTTTCTTGGGGAGGAGGGTTGCTTAAAGATGACAGCAGTCACGTTGAGAAGGGAGGGAAAGGGGATCAAATTCTATTTGATACTTCCCAAGAGAAAAATTCATCATACACCTTGGGACCAGTAGCTGAGACCCCTGGCCTCTTAAAACTACCTCAACTAAGTACATCAGTTGGTCATGGCCCAACTCCTACTAAACCGTTAAACAGACACTTTGCACTAGAAAAGAATCTTGTAAAAGTAACAGTTGCACCATTTAATCCAACAGTTTGTGATGCTGTGCTTGATAAGGACAAGACTGATTTATCCAAAGATCTTGAAAAGCCCTCCTCCCTTGGGGAAGAGATGAGAGAAGATGGTCTTAGCCCAAATGAGAGCAAACTCTGCACTGAGTCTGAAGGGATCAGTCCCAATAATTCTGCTTGGGATATGCCCCCGCTCTCTTCTCCAGACAGTAACTTTCAGCAAACTGTGTCTGATAAAAATATGCCTGACAGTAAGAAACCTACACCTGTATTCTCTCAGATCTTGGACAATTCAGAGACTCCTCATTTGGGGTCATCCTGGAAAAATGGATCACATAAATCAAATTGTGAAATGACGTTTCCAGTTGTTTCCAGTTCATCAAACAAAGTACGTATATTTTTTCAAGGTAAAGAGAAAAATTATTTTCATTCACAAGCTGTATAGCAAAGCTTTGTATTCATCAAACAAATTGGGATTTGAACCCTGACTAGAACTGTCACCTTGGGAAAATTATTTAGCCTCTGTTCTCTCATATTTCTTATCTATAAATTGGACTAAATAATACTTCACACATATATGGTAAGGATTAATGAAATAATGTCTATATGGTAACTGGTATATAATATTAAATTGCTATTATTGGCTAATTACTAAGATAATGATGATATTACTATTATTTTTCCTTTTTTGGGGGTTTTAACCCTAAGTCTCAATCTCGGGTTGCTATGCTAAATGAGATACAACACCTGATCAGCCACTGAAGAGCTAAAAAATCTTCGACAATTTACCTAACCTCTTTAAGCCTGATTCCCTGTCAAATGGGCATACAACTTAGGGTTTCTTTCTTTTCCTTAAAATTAGTTATTATCTCATTTAAGGCATCTGCTATAGTGCCTGTTACACAGTAGGGTACAGGAATATGCCTTTGTAGCCTATAGTTTAAGAATATGTCTGTAAATGGTGTTTTCAGTTTTTTTTTTTGTTTTTGTTTTTGTTTTTTTTATGACTATCTTCTGCTTTGAATGAAAGCAGAATGTTCTTGACAAGGATTCTGGGAAGCTGAAAGTCAACGAGAGAAGACTAGGCAAAGTCATACCTGTTCTGCAAGCCAAAAGAAGGTAACAGTATGATAATATTCTGGTTTCTGTTGGTTCTCTTCAATTTCTGTCTTCCGCTCCTCCATTTCCCCTTAATGTGGAATAAAACCACGCACCAGGAGTAAGCATACTTTAAGTTCTGGGACCACTAACGTGTAGCTGTCTAACCTTGGGCAAGTCAAATAATCTATGTTTATTTGTCAACAAAATGAGGCTAATGATGCCTTCCCTGCTGTTTCTCAGTTATTTTGAAGAGTCAGAAAGACCTATTAGTGAAAATACTGTATAAATGTAAGATTTCTTTTCCTGTGTATGGGGAAGCCTGGTCACAGATATGATAGGAAGTTAGAATAATTTGAACACAAACGTTAAAATACAACTATGTAGAAGATCATTTAGTCATCTCTTCCAACTTGAATGCAGCTGTCCTTGAGGGAAAATTCTAGTAGAGGTTGCAGATTTGGGTCACTTTACAATCTGTTCTCTTGTTGCCAGGAGATGGCAGTGTCTCTACATGGGCCTTTCCAATTAGCAGAGCTTTTTTTTTTTTTTTTTTTTTTTTTTAATGTTTATTTATTTTTGAGAGAGAGGGAGACAGAGTGTGAACAGGCGAAGGGCAGAGAGAGAGAGAGAGAGACACAGAATCGAAGCAGGCTCCAGGCTCCAAGCTGTCAGCACAGAGCCCGACGCGGGGCTTAAACCCACGAACTGTGAGATGGTGACCTGAGCCGAAGTCGGATGCTTAACCGACTGAGCCACCCAGGCGCCCTATAGCAGAGCTATTTTTTAGGTTGAGTCAGATTGACTTCCCTACAAAGGGATTAAAAAAAATTTTTTTATTACACAGATATTATATTTATTTTGCTTTAAATTTTTTTTAAGTTTATTTTGAAAGAGAGAGAGAGAAAGCACACGGGGCAGAGGGAGAGAGAGAATCCCAAGCACTCTGCACCACCAGCACAGAGCCCTATGCAGGGCTCAAACCCACAAAGCACTAGACCATGACCTGACCCGAAGTCAAGAGTCGGAAGCTTAACCAAATGAGCCACCCAGGCTCTCCTCTGCTTTAAATTCTTTTTAATGTATTAGAAATAAGGCTAAAGTTTCCTTTGACTTCTATCCTTAATCCCAGTTTTTTTGTTTGTTTGTTTTGTTTTCTTTGCACAATTGAGGGAAACTTGGTGAATTACTTACAGTGGAAGTTATACCAAAGAGCCAAGTCAGGCTACTTAGAACAGTTATGAATTTATTATCTCCATATTCTAATCCACTGACTCCATAGTACAGTGCAAACAGGATGAGCAAGGGCCAAAAATTGTTCTTGCCAAGGTCACCAGTATTCTAACTGCCACACCCAGCTGGTTCTTTTTGGTCTTTATCTCTTTGAGTTTTTCTGTGGCTCTGTGAAGTTATTTCTTGATTAACCTTGAGTTACTCAACAAGTGCTTACTTTCTCTGGGGACTGGATAATCTTCACTTTCCTATGCCTTGTTAACAGGAGGTTGTATCTGTTTCTCATCTTCCTTTTTTTCTCAACTACATACTTGATTTCAGCTTTATACTATGTGACTAACACTGTCTTCTGTCACTGGATCTTAAAGAGTATTTTGCCTCTGAAAGTTAGTTGTTCTAACTGATTGGCAATATATGACTTCTCTCTATAAACACTACACTCATGGTTCTAATGGGCTGTTTTTCCTCCCGGTTTGCTTTGTTCAAGGACTAATGTTCCGACGTTTTCACAATCAGATCTAGAAAAGCAGAAGCAAAGTTATCTCAAGGAAGTCATTGCTCATATAGAACACCCAAAGGACACTAACCAAGGTAACATGGTAACCAGAGAATGGCATGTAAAAGATGTGATGGGACTTCTTTTTTTTTTTCCAGTGTAATATAAACTGGGAGATTATTTTGAATTTTCTAAAATTGATGAGAAAGATAACTTCTTTACCCAAAGATTTTTACTTTAAAAGATTGCCTAACCAAATAATTCCCCAAGTGGTTTGGCTAACCTGTATTAGAGAGGGGTCCAAGGAGACTCATACCACTATGTGAAGAGTGCGTCTTCCATGGCTGAGGGCTGTAACCAGACCTGTAGTTTTCTGATAGGGAATTTTTTTGTCTGAAAAATAGAAGTGGATGACCAAGGGCTGGTTAGTAATCACTAGTGTTTTATATAGAATTATTTATTTTCCCTGTTTCCTTCAGGATTTAAATGTAAAAAGGCAGGCATTTCAAATAATATTCTATATCTGCATTTGAATAAAAGCTCCTAAAAGGTTTTGACTACCTTCCAGATTCTTCAAGCTGAGTTCTCCCTAGTTCATTAAAAGCTATTACAAAGCAAAGTGGCCGGATTCTTTCTCCAGCCCTCAAAAGATATAGGCCCTGTTATCATTCATCCTGGACTAGTAGCTGGTGGGAAAACTCCTAAAGGGAGGGGAACTTGTGGGCTATACTGAAGGGGCTGAGGTTAGAGAGGTACTGATAAAAGTTATCTTCTCCTAAATATCACTCCATATTTGGTCATCCTCAGCTTCTTTCTGTATTCATTTAGCAAATCTTCCTCAAATATTTTCAGTGGTGCTAGGTTTGAAGATTAGGAATTTGAAATGTAAAGAGGACCAACGTAGGGTCCTAGCTTTCTAGGAATTGATAGTCCAGAGAAGGTAAAGATGATTATACCACAATATTGATTAGTGCTCTAAGAGAATTATGTATAACGTGCACTAGGAACAAGGAAGAAGCACTTCTGTTTGTGTTTGGGGAGAGTGGAGGACACCCTAGGTAGGCTCCATGGGGAAAATAATTCTGTTATTCTAAGATCTGTCATAAATTACTAGGAAGAGTTTTAGGAGAATTCTTGACCAAAGACTCGGAGGAGACTACTCCCATCCCTTTTTTTTTTTAAAACAAATCTTTAATTAGTAGTTTTGGAACTGAGGCATCAGCCAGAAGAAGTTTTTTTTCCAGGTCCTTTTATTTTTTCTTCAAAGACTTCATTAAGGAATCAAATACTGCTTGTACTGATGGCTCAGCCCTCTGCTTGTGAGATCTCTTTGTTTGAACTATTTTAAAGTTTTGGTTTTTTTTAAGTTTATTTATTTAGAGAGAGAGAGCAGGGGAGGGGCAGAGAGAGAGAGAGAGGGCGAGAAAGAGACTCTCAAGTAGGCTCCACACCATCAACACAGAGCCCGACGCAGGGCTCAAACTCATGAACTGTGTGATCATGGCATGAGCCAAAATCAAGAGTCAGATGCTTAACCAACTGAGCCACCCACGTGCCCCTTGTTTGAACCATTTTAAAGGTCTGGTGGAACTAGAGACACCCCTCTCCCATCGGCCCAGACCCCCTCGCTGCGGGTCATTAACTGGAGGGGCAGATTGAAAGAAGTTTGTGTGTGTTTAACCTCTGTGGAAGAGACTTGAGCATTGCTTTTCCCTCTGTGAGGTGACTTTCTTTTATGTCCTAGGCAATTCACACTGATGATACCCAATTATATTTCCCTTCTCGTTTGGGACATTTAGAAGAGAAAATTTCACAAGAAAAGCAATGAGCAGCTACTCATGTTACAGCGTCTTTCCAGTCTCTTTCCCACTTAGCAGTTCCTCTCCCACTTTACCATAATAATCTGTATCCCATAAGAAACAGCTAGAATAACATGCATAGGGGAAAGACAGCATACTTTAGTGGTTGAGAGAGTAAAGTCTAATCTAGAGTTAACTTCTGGGTTCATACCCTAACTCCACTGCTTACTGACTCTATGACCTGAACCAATAAAACTCAGTTTTCTCATTTGCAAAATGGGTATAATAATGAGGTTTAGCATATGTGAAAATTCATACTTGTAAGCACAAGTATAATGCATAGAACAGTACCTAGCCACTAACAGTACCTAGCAGCCAACATTTATTGAATACTTGGTATTATTTGCAAGAAAGGGTATCTTTACAAACTGAAGTTTTTATAGGTAAAGTAGTATGATGTCAGGTGTTTGTTTTCAACTCTTAAAAAAAAAGCCAAAACCCTGGAAAATTAGAGGGAACAACTTTTACAAAATGTTGATTAATTAAGCTGAGTGATAGTTATGTGGGGATTCATTATATTTTCTGCTTTGTTTTTTGTTAATTTTTTTTGAACCATTCATTTTTGAGAGACAGAGTGGGGGGGGTGGCAGAGAGAGAGGGAGACACAGAATCTGAAGCAGGCTCCAGGCTCTGAGCCATCAGCACAGAACCCAACACAGTGCTCAAACTCACGGACTGTGAGATCATGACCTGAGCTGAAGTCGGATGCTTAACCAACTGAGCCACCCAGGCGCCCCTATAGTTTCTACTTTGGTGTGTATTTGAAAATATCCATAATAAAAGGTTATTATTATTATTTTTTAAGTGTGTTTTTTAGGGGATTCTTTTTTGAATTGCCATCATCACCGGTTTTATTCTAAAAATTTCAGAGTCCTCTAGCACTTGCTCCTGCTTTCCAGGAACCCAGTGTGATACCATGTTTTTGTGTTACTTCCCACTGCCCACTACTCATGCGTCCAAAGTTTAAAGATTCTGTGCAAAATTTCAGAGGAGAGTGGGGATATATTTTATTCCTCCTCTATTTATATATGAAGTAAAGAGTAGCCAGAAACAAAAAGAGGAAGCATATAGTGCCTCCTGTCCTTTTTGATATGTTAAGTGCTATTTCACCTTGGAAAAGTGTAACTCTCCAGGTTCTTTATTAGAAACAGAGAAATTAGTAATGTAGTTCTGTCAATTCAGTTTGAGTTCTCTCCATTGGGTTAATGTTCTTTCACTTTATCAATAATGTGTATGTTATTGACACAGAATATGATAATACAAGTCATCCTTCAACTCCAGTATTCTAATATAAATATAATCTCTTTTTAGTTTAATGCCAGGTGAGTCTTTAATAGCATTTACAAAGAATTACCAACTACTTCCTTCCTGACATTCCAGCTAATGGAAAACTTTATATGGAATTATAAGTTCTTAGAGTAGAAAAGGAGCGTTAAGATCTTCTCTTTAATCTCCTAACATATAAATCTGTTCTATATATCTTTGCCAAGTGACCATTCAGCTTTTGCTTAGAATTCTAATAACACAAAACTCATTAACTCATGAAGCAGGCCATTCATTGTTTAAAAAATTCTGATTGTTAGAAAGTTATTCCTTACACTGAGACAAACTCTACTTCCCTATAGTTTCCAGTGGTAGTTCCTAGTTGTGCCCTCTGGGATCACAAAAAATAACTATTCTCTTCCATATACTTAATGTCTTCTAAGGACCTTTTCATGTTAATTATCTCAAATTAAGATTTTTAATGATTACAAAGTATTATATAATTTATTATTCCATTTGGATAATTAGGTTGTGCCCATTTTCATTAGTAATGCTGCAGTGAACATTCTGGTCAATAAATATTTATGTACAACTCTTATTTCTATAGGATGAATACCTAGAAGTGGAATTGCTGGGTAAAGTATATAAATATTTTAAAAACCTCTGTTACATGTTACCAGATTGTCCTGCCCCCCAAAAAATGTATTAATTTTTATTGTCACCAATTTGATAGGTAAATTTTAACATATTTTGTTTTAATAATTAGTGAGGTTAAACATTTTTTATTTATGTTTATTGGAAATATATACTTAATCATGATTTTTAAAAATCATCTAGTATCTAGTTTATATTCCAGTTTCCCCAGTTGTCCCAAAAATGTCTTCTTGTAAACTGTTCAAACAGGATCGAATCAAGGTGCACGTGTTTAATTATTGTCTCCTTAGTCTCTCTTAATCTAGGTCACTTGTTTTGTAGATTGTCTCACATTCTGAATTGTGTCTGATTGTTTCCCTGTGGTGTCATTTAACTTGTTCCTCTATCCCCTGTATTTCCTATATATTGGAAGTTGGATCTAGAGGAGGGATTAGATTCAGAGTAAGCATTTTTGACTGGTATAATTCATAGGCACTGTTATGTATTCGATCTTTATCAGATTAGGGGACACCACACAGTAACAGGGTGTTCTTTTTTTCTTTTTGGCATGGTGTTCTAATAGTGATGCTAAGTTTGATCACTTTGTTAAAATGTTAACTGTCATATCTTTCCATTGTAAGGTGCATTTTCCCCTTTGTAATTAGTAAGTCATCTGTGGGTGTTGCTTTGGTAACATTTGAATATCCTGTTCCACAACAATTGTTAATTGTTTTAGTATTCATTGATGATCCTTGCCTAACAGCTACTACACAGAGAATTGCATAGAAAGTATTCATTTTCTAAATAATTTCTAATATAATTTCTTTTGCAATGAATACCTTCCATTCTTCTATAAAGATTTTTTTAGTATCACTATAACCTCATAGGTTCTTAAAAATTAACGTTACAGTGGTCATTATATATAGTCATTACTTTTTAAAATTCTGTTTGTCTCAAGTTTGACCAGTGGGGACTCCTTCCTTCAAGTGGGCTCCTGTGTCTTCTGACATGACCCCATTAATCTTTTTTTAAATTATGGTAAGAAAAGTAATATCAATTGACCAATTAAATCATTTTTTTAAGTTTATTTATTTATTTTGAGAGAGAGTTGGGGTGGAGGGGAGAACGTGACCAGGGGAGGGACAGAGAAAGAGAGAGGGAGAGAATCCCAAGCAGGCTCCTCACTGTCAGCATGGAGCCCAATGCTGGGCTTGAACTCAATGAACTGTGAGATCATGACCTGAGCTGAAACCGAGAGTCAGACACAACCATCTGAGCCACCCCGGCACCCCACAATTAAACAGTTTTTAAGTGTGCAGTTCAGTAGTGTCAAGTTTATTCACATTGTTGTGAAACATCTACAGAACTTTCTTATCAAACCCATTATAAAACAACTAGCCTTTTCCCCTTCCCTATAAACCCTGGTAACTGCCATGCTAATTTCTGTTTCTGTGAATTTGCCTATTTTAGATACCTCATATAAGTGGAGTCAGACAGCACTTACCTTTTTGTGATTGGCTTATTTCATTTAGTATAATGTCCTCCGTGGTGTAGCATGTGTCAGAATTTCCTTCCTTCTTATGGCTGAATAATAATCCATTCCATGTATATACCACAGTTTGTTTATCCATTCATCCTTCAATAGACATTTGAGTTGCCTCCATTTCTTGGCTATTGTGAATGCTGCTGCTGTGAACATGGGTGTGCAGATATCTCCTCAAGACCCTGCTTTCAATTCTTTTGGATATGTACCCAGAAGTATTGCTAGATGGTATGGTAGTTCTACTTTGAAGTTTTTGAGGAGCTTCCTTACTGTTTAACATAGTGGTTGTACTATTTTACAGTCCCACCAGTAGTGCACAAGGATTCCAGTTTCTCTGCACTCCCAGCACTTGTTATTTTCTGTTTTCTGGGAGTAGCTGCCCTTATGGTGGTTAAGTATTCATCAGTATTACAACTATGTAAATATCGTTCACTGCAAAGCCAGGCACTATACTATAGTTTCATTTTCTTGAATAATTTATTTTTCTGGAGTAATTCATTCTCTCACTTATTTTTTATTTATTATTTTTTTTAATGTTTATTTTTGACAGAGAGAGAGAGAGTGAGCACAGGCAGGGGAGAGAAGAGGACAAAGGATCCAAAGCAGGCTCTGCGCTAATAGCAGTGAGCCAGATGTGGGGCTTGAACTCATGAACCATGAGATCATGACCTGAGCCAGTCAGATGCTCAAGTGACTGAGCCACCCAGGTGCCCCTACCTCACTTATTTTTTAAACTACAAATTAATTTGTCTTTAATCTTTTTGCAATTTATATCCTTATCTATGTTGTCTGTGTGTCTGGGTTGTGCCCCTCTACAAATGCACAGACATACCTAGTAATCTATCAATTCCTTTAATAATTTTTTCTGGAGACCTTCCTAGAGCCTTGTGTCCTTCTGCTCCAATTTATACTGCTTGTTCTCCAGCTTTGCTGCAGAGCTATCATCCTGGTATTTCTTTTTGCTGCCCTCCTCAGTTGACTCATGTTCCTGGACCCCTATTTCTTCCTCTTGATCTGTTTTGGTGGAGCACATTCTCTGAGAATTTCTAAGAAAGGGTGTAAATTTGGGTGGCCCTCCGTATCTGAAAACGTCTTTATTGCCATACTTGATTGGTAGTTTGGTAGAGAATTCTAAATTGAAAATCATTTTTATTCAGAATTTTGGAGACCTACATCTAGTCTTCTTGTTAAGAAGTCTTTTATTAATTTAATTTTTATTCCTTTTTGTGTAACTGTCTTTTTCTCTCTGGAAGTTCTTAGGGTCTTCTCTTTATCCATTATATTATGCAAAGTGTTCTACTTGCTGGGATATTTTCTTCTTACTGGCTTTTTTTTTTTTTTCTAAGTTTATTTTGATAGAGACAAAGACAGCATGAGCAGGGGAGGGGCAGAGAGAGAGGGAAAGAGAGAGAATCGCAAGCAGGCTCTGTGCTGCCAGCAGAGAGCCAGATGCGGGGCTCAAACTGATGAAACTATGAGATCATGACCTGAGTTGAAACTACAAGTCTGGTGCTTAACAGATTGAGCCACCCAGACGCCTCTTGACTTCTTTATTTTTATATTCACATTTATGATTTCTGAGAGTCTTTTCCTGTTTTGTTCCCTTTGCATATTGTGTTGTTCTTATTTGTGAACTAATTTCTTACCTCAAGATTTTGTTTCTTTTTTATTATAATTGAAATTTAGTAAACTGCACAAATTTAAAGTATACAACTTGTCGAGTTTTGACATTTGTATACACCCATGAAACTCATGCAATTGAGATAAACATACCACACCCCAAATTGTCTTTGTGTCTCTTTATAGTTCCTCCCTCCTACCTTTCCTTGACTCCTTTATTCCCCAGGCAACCACTGATCTGCTGTCACTATAGTTTGTAATTTCTAGAATTTTATGTAAACGGAATCATATAGTATATACTAGCTTCTTTCTTGAAGCATAATTATTTTGAAATTCATCATTTTGATAGTTTATTCCTATTCATTGCTGAGTAGTATTCCATTATATAAATATACCACAGTTTGTTTATCCATTCACCTATTGATGGGTATTTGGGTTGTTTACAAATTTTGGCTATTACAAATAAAGCTGTTATGAACATTCATGTACAAATCTTTGTATGGATATGCTTTCATTTCTCTCAAGTAAAAATCTAGTGGTAAAATGATTAGATCAGATTGTAGGTGTATGTTTAGCTGTTTTTTGTTTTTGTTTGTTTTAAGAAACTACCAAACTATTTCCCAAAGTGGTTGTACCATTTTATATTCTCACCAGCAGTGTATAAATTCCAGATCCTCCCATATTTACAAAGGATTGTTCATGCTGATATATAGAAATTCAGTTGATTTTTGTACATTGACCTTATATTCTGCAGCTTTGCTAAATTCACTAGTTCGTTTTGGTACCTATTTGGTAAATTGCATCAGTTTCTACATCTGTGATCATGTCATCAGCAAATAAACACATTTTTACTTGCTCCCTTCCAATATGGATGCTTTTTATTGGCTTTTCTTGCCATATTGCACTGGCTAGAACCTCCAGTACAGTGTTTAATACAAGTAGTACAAGCAACTGGTTGCTGATCTTAGGAAGAAGACATTTAGTCTTTCACCATTAATTATTATTTTAGGTTTCTCTTAGATACCCTTTATCAACTTTAGGATGTTCTCTCCTATTTATAGCTCGTTGAGAATTATATTAGAAATAGATATTGGATTTTATTAAATACTTCCTCTGCATCTGTTGAGATGATCATACAGTGTTGTTGTGGTTTTTAAAGTCCATTAATTGAGAATTGTATTATTTGATTTTCTAATGTTAAGCCAGTTTTGCATTCCTGGTCTTATGCATTCTGCACTTGGTCTTAAGGTGTTATCCTTATAATGACAGCATTGGGTTGATTTGTTAAAATTTTGTTATGAATTTTCATATCTGCCTTAATAAGGGGTATTGTTTTATACTTCTCTATAATCTCTTGATCTGGTCTTGGTATCAGAGTAATGTTGGTCTCAAAGAATGAATTAGGAACTATTTCTACCTCTTCAAATTTTCCAGAAGAGTTTATATAGAAGAAATGGTATCTCTTCCTGGGTGAGCTTTGGTGGTCTTTCAAGGACTTTGACTATTTCATCCGAGTTGTTAAATTTATTAGCAGGAAGTTAATAACATTCCCTCATTAGCCTTTTATATAGTTTTCTTTAGTGATGTCATCCTCCCATTCTTGGTATCAGTAATTGTGTTTTCTCTCTTCTAATCAGTCTGGCTAAAAGTTTATGAACACTATTATGTAATTCCTTCTTTAAAAAAGAATCCAGCTTTTGTTTCACTGATTTTTCTCTATTTTTCTGTTTTCTATTTCATTGATTTCCATTCTGATACTTACTATGTCCTTTTTTCCTGCTTACTTTGGGTTTCATTTGCTCTTTTTCTAGTTTCTTTAGATGGTTGCTAAGACCATCTATTTGAGTCTTTTTTTTTTCTAATTTAGTAAGGGATGTTAGGAGTAGGAGAAGATAAACTCATGCAGTCAATCTCTGTTTCTCTGGATGTGTGCCTTGACCTGTGTTTTTAATCAGATTTATTGATCTATACTTTACATGCAATAAAATGCACCCATTTTATAGTGGCTTTTTTTTTAAGTTTATTTATTTATTTATTTAGAGAGAGCAAGTGGGGTAGGGGCAGAAAGAGAGGGAGAGAGAGAATCCCAAGCAAGGCTCCATGCTGCCAGCATGGAGCCCAATGTGGGGCTTGAACTCCCAAACCGTGAGGTCGACCTGAGCCAAAATCCAGAGTTAGGCACTTAACTGACTGAGCCACCCAGGCACCCCTAAAATGCACCCATTTTAAGTGTACTTTTGCTGAACTTTGACAAATTTATGCACCTGTTAAATCATCACAACAATCAGGATTGATAGAACATTCCCACCATCCCCCAAATTTTCCCTGTGCTCCATCTCAGTCATTTTGTCTCTATCCCACTCCTGCACTGGGAAAGCACTGATTTCTTTTTGGTCACTATAATTAGATTTGTCTTTTCTAGAGTTTCGTATAAATGGAATCATGCAGTATGTGCTCTTTTGTGTTTGGCTTCTTTTACTTGGAATAATTTTAAGATATTTATCCATGTTGCTATGTGTATCAGTAGTTCTATACTTTTGCCGTTGAATTTTTCCTGTATTAATATACTGTAGTTTAATCTAGTCACTTGTTGAAAGACATCTGTGTCTCTAGTTTTTGGCTGTTATGGATAAAGCATCTATGAACAGTCATATATGGGTTTTTGTATGGATATGTGTTTTCATTTCTCCAGGGTAAATGATTAGGAATGGAATTGCTGAGTCATATAGGGTTTGTATAACTTTTGCAAAGTGATCGTACTATTTATTGTAGGTTTTATACTGCAAAGGCTTAAGGGTTTTTTTGTATATGAATATTTAGTTCTAAATTTTTTGAATAGATTATCCTTTCCATGGGTTTCTGAATTCTCTATTTTGTTTGATACATATATATATATATATATATATATATATATATATATATATACATATATATGTGTGTGTATATATATATATATATATATATATATATATATATATACATATGTTTTATGCCAATATTCTACTGTCTTGATTACTATAACTGTAGAGCAAGTCTTGAAATTGTTTAGATTTCTATAATTTTCTTAAAAATTAACTTTAGCTTGTCAGTTTGTTCAAAAACACCTGTTGGGTATTTCATTGGGATTGTGTTGAATCTATAATAGATCAGTTTGGGGAGAACTGACATCATAACAATAGTAAGCCTTCTAACCTGTGAATAGGATATATTTCTCCATTTATTTATGGCCTCTTTAATTTCTGTCAGTAGCTTTTTTTCTGTCAATAACATTTTGTCGTTTTTATTGTACATATTTTGTTAAATTCATCCGTATCCTAATGCTTTTTTATAATGTAATAGATGGTCACCACCATAAGTGTAGTCACCATCTGCCATCATACAGTGTTACTCAATATTATTGACTATATTCTATATGCTGTACTTCTCATCTCCATGAGTTATTTATTTTATAACTGGAAATTTGTACCTCTTAATCTCCTTTATTTCACCCATTTCCCCACCTGCCTTCCTGCTGGCAATTAACAGTTTACTCTCTGTGTTTAAGAGTCTTTTTGAGATTTTTGTTTTGTTTGTTTGTTTTGTTTTTAGATTCCATATATAAGTGAACTCATGGTATTTGTCCTCTGACTTATTTTGTTCAGCATTATACCATCTAGGTCTATCTATTTTGTTGCAAATGATAAGATCTCAGTCTTTTTTATGGCTGACTAATATTCCTGTGTGTGTGTGTGTGTGTGTGTGTGTGTGTGTGTGTGTGTGAGAGAGAGAGAGAGAGTGTGAGAGAGAGAGACATCTTTTTTTCTAAACTTTTTTTTTAATGTTTATATTTGGAGAGAAAGAGACAGTGTGTGAGCAGGGGAGGGGCAGAGAGGGAGACACAGAATCTGAAGCAGGCTCCAGGCTCTGAGCCATCAGGACAGAGCCCAACGTGGGGCTCAAACCCACGGACCGTGAGATCATGACCTGAGCCAAAGTCGGACACCCAACACCCCACGTGTGTGACATCTTCTTTATCCATTCATCTATTATAGACAGTTAGTTTGCTTCCATATCTTAGCTATTGTAAATAATGCCACAATAAACATAGGGGTGCATATATCATTTCAAATTGGTGTTTTCATTTTCTTTGGGTAATTACCCAGTTGTGGAATTACTGGGTCATAGGGTATTTCTATTTTTAATTTTTTGAGGAACCTCCATACCATTTCCATAGTGGTTGTACCAATTTACGTTCCTACTAATACTGCACAAAGGTTCCCTATTCTCCACATCCTTGCCAATACTTGTTATTTTTTGTTGTTTTGATACTCACTGGTATGAGGTGATATCTTATTGCGATTTTGATACTTTTGGTAACTTTTTAATAAATCTCGTAGGATTATCTGTGTTAACATGATAATATCTGCAAATAAGGACAGCTTGTTTCTTCTTTTCCTATCTATATAGGCCTTTTGTTTACTTTTCTTGCCTTATTGCGCTGGCTAGGATCTCTAGTAAATTAACTGTGATATTAGCTGTATATTTATCATAGATACCCTTTGTTCAGGTTTGAGGAAGTTCCCCTTCTATTGGTAGTTTGGTTGAGGAAGTTCCCCTTCTGTTTGTAGTTTGATTGGAGTTTTTATCATGAATGGGTGGTGAATTTTGTTAGTTGAATTTTCTGCATTTATTTAGAAGGTCATATTGGTATTTCTCCTTTTTTCTGTAACATGGTGTATTACATTTATTGATTTTTGACTCTTATGCCAACTTGCATTCCTTGGATAAACTCATTGATCTTCATGAATTATCCTTAATTCAGTTTGCTAATATTTTTAACAGTTTTTACGTCTTGTTAATAAGGAGTATTGGGTTTTAGTTTTTCTTGTATTGTTCTCTAGTTTAAATATTGTGGTAATACTGGCTTCATAAAATGAGTAGGGAAATGTTTTCTCAGTTTATGTAGGATTGGTATCATTTCTTCCTTTAAATGTTTGATAGAATGTATCGGTGAAGCCATCCAACCCTGGAGTTTTCTTTTTAGAAGGTGTCAAAGTACAGCTGTAAAAGATTCAGGGCTTTTCAGAATTTCTTTATCTTTGAGTCCATTTTAAAATTTTGTCTTATAGGGAATTTTATCTAAGTTGATGAGTTTATTGGCATAAAATTATTTATAATGTTTCCCTAAAGATTCCTTTAATTACTGTAGGATCTGTAGTGATGGTCACTGTTTCATTTCTAACATTGGTAATTTATCTTTTTTTTTTTTTTTTTTTTTTTCGGACAATCTAGTTAAAGGTTTGTCAGTTTTACTGATTTTTTTTCCCCCAAAGTAGATTTTTAGTTTCATAGTTCTATATTGGTTTTGGCTATTACATTTAATTTTTTTCTACACTTTGTTGTTTCTTTCCTTCCATTTACTTTGGGTTTAATTTGCTTTTGTTTTCTAGCTTTTTAATGTGGAAGGTTAGATCACTGATCTGAGACCTTTCTATTTTCTGCAAGCATTTAAAGTCATAGGTTTTCCCTTTAAGTGCTACTTAGGTGCATCCCACAAATTTTGATATATTTTCATTTTCATTTGGCTCAAAGCAATTTCTAATTTCCCTTGTGATTACTTCTTTGACTTAGAAGTGTGTTGCTTAATTTCCACATATTTGGGACTCTTCAGCAATCTTCTTATTTCTAGCTTAATCCCGTTGTGGTCAGAGAATATTCTCAGTATGAGTTCACTTCTTTTAAATATGCCGAGTCTTATTTTTATAGCCCACCATATGGTCTGTTTTGGTGAATGTTCCCTGTGCACTTGAAAATATATATTTCTGATGTTGGTGGAGTGTTCTATACATTTTAGTACGGTTTTGTTAGTTGCTGGTGGTGTTCAATTATATATCCTTACAGATTTTCTTACTAAAAGGAGTGTTCAAATACCTCCAACTCTAATTGTGGATTTTCATGTTTTTCCTTTCAGTTCTGTCAGTTTTTGCCTTGTGTGTTTTGAATCTCTGCTATTGGATGCATACGCTTATAGGAATATTACACGTCTTGATAAATTGACACCTTTATCATTATGAACTTTTTTTTTTTACTCTTAGCAACATTCAGTACTTACATTTTTATTAATATTCTGTTTTGGAGTCACTTTGTTTCATATTAACTATTCCAACTTTCTTTTCACTACTGTATGCATGATGTGGTTTTTTTTTTTTGTTTTTTTTTTTTTAAGTAATCTCTACCCCCAACATGGGACTCAAACTCAAAATGCCAAGATCAAGAATTGCACACTCCTCCAACTGAGCCAGCCAGTGCCCCTCATATCTTTGTGGATGTCTTGTAAACACTATATAGTTGAGTGTGGCTTTTTTTTCTCCCCACCTCAATCTGAGTCTTCTTTTTTTTTTTTAATGTTTATTTTTGAGAGAGAGAGACACAGAGTGCCAGCGGGGGAGGGGCAGAGAGAGAGGGAGACACAGAATCCAAAGCAGGCTCCAGGTTCTGAGCTGTTGGCACAGAGCCTGATGTGGGGCTCGAACTTATGAACAGTGAGATCATGACCTGAGTCAAGGTCGGATGCTTAACTGACCGAGCCACCCAGGCGCCCCTCATAATCTCAGTCTTCTAATTTAAGTGTGAGTCCAGTCAGTATGGTTGGTTTTAAATCTGCCATCTTGTTACTTGTTTTCTGTTTGTCTATCTGTTCTTTGTTTTTTCTTTCATCTTTTCTTGACCTTTTTTTTCAAGGCTCTTTATTATTATTGCTAGTTTTTATTTTTAAAAAAATTTTTTGAGGCGCCTGGGTGGCTCAGTCGGTTAAGCGGCCGACTTCGGCTTGGGTCGTGATCTCGCGGTCCGTGAGTTCAAGCCCCGCGTCGGGCACTGTGCTGACAGCTCAGAGCCTGGAGCCTGTTTCAGATTCTGTGTCTCCCTCTCTCTGACCCTCCCCTGTTCATGCTCTGTCTCTCTCTGTCTCAAAAATAAATAAAAACGTTAAAAAAAAAATTTATAAAAAAAAAAAATTTTTTTTAAGTAGGCTCCATCCACACCCAACATGGGGCTTGAACTCATGACCTGAAATCAAGAGTCACAGGCTTCACTGACTGAGCCAGCCAGGAGTCCCCTTTTTTTGTTGTTTTTACAGTATTTTTTAGTATTCCATTTCATCTCCATTCTATACCTCTTTGTTTTATTTTTCGTGGTTGTTCTAGGGTAGTAGTTCTCACGAGGTTTTGGTCTCAGGACCCAGTTACACTTTTGCAAATTGAGGACCCCAAAAAGTGTTTTTGTTTGTGTGGGTTACACCTGTCTATACTTAATCATATTAAAAGAACTGAAAAATTATTTTTTATTAATATATTTTAAGATAATAAACTCATTGCACGTTAACAGAAATAATGTGTTTTTACTAAAAATAATTTTTGGAGGAGGCACCTGGGTGGCTCAGTCAGTTAAGTATTCGTCTCTTGATTTCAGTTCAGGTCATGATTATTATATATTAAATGTTCATATACAGTTGAATCTATTTCTAAAGTGTTGTTTTCTCTTCTATTTTTAGTGTGTCTATACAGGGAAGAATGCTATACCCTTTTAATTATAGTGACCTTATAATATGCTTTTACATCTACTAAGGCCAGCAGTCTGTCATGTACACCATTGCACCCATTCCCCATTTTTTTCTTCACTACTTGTTGCTTATTTGTTCTTCCAAGTTAACTTTATAATGAAAATTTAAGCTCCAGGAAAAATTCTGATGATATTTTCATTGGAATTATGTAAAATGTATACGTTAACTTGGTTAAGGATTTCGGCTCAAGTCATGACCTCATGGTTCATGAGTTGGAGGCCCGCGTCAGGCTCTGCGCCGACAGCATGGAGCCTGCTTGGGATTCTCTGTCTGTCTGCCTGTCTGTCTGTATCTCTCTCTCTGCCCCCACTCTCAAAATACACATTTTTAAAAAATGCAGTAAGGGTGCTTGGGTGGCTCAGTTGGTTAAGTGTCCGACTTCGGCTCAGGTCATGATCTCACGATTTGTGGGTTTGAGCCCTGCCTCGGGCTCTGTGCTGACGGCTCAGAGCCTGGAGCCTTCTTCAAATTCTGTGTCTCCCTCTCTCTCTCTCTGCCCCTTCCCCACACAGTCTTTCTCTGTCTCTGTCTCTCAAAAATAAATAAACATTTCAAAAATAAATAAATAAAAATAACTTTCTTAAAAAAGTAACCTCTACATGGGGTTTCAACTCATGACCCTGAGATCAAGAGTTGCAGGCTCCACTGACTGAGCCAGCTAGGTGCCTCTAAAAATGACTTTTTGAAAATGAAACCAAAAATTTTGGGAAAGGAATGGCATTGATTTACATTTTACAAATCTCTTTTAATGCCTGGCTAAACAGAAGACTGCTAGATCCTCACTTGTGGTTCTGCACTCTAAATCATGTCGTACAGCCTCTTGAGAACTCCACAGTACACTTTTTAAAAAATGTTTATTTATTTTGAGAGAGAGTGCACACACGCACGAGAGAGAGCAGAGGAGGGGCAAACAGAGAATCCCCTGATAGGGGCTCCAACTCACCACCTAAGATCATGACCTGAGCCAAAATCAAGAGCTGGACGCTCAGCTGACTGAGCCACCTTACACAGGCACCCTACGCAGTGGAAATGCGAGTGGAAAAGACAATAACATCTTAGTGTTATTATGAAAATCATTCTGACCTCGTTAAGCCTCAGAAGGGTATTGAGGGACTCCCAGGGATTCTTAGACACACTTTGAGAGCTGTGATTCCGTTGTTGACAATATGCATCTTTGACTTATCAGTCCATCTTCAAAATAATCCACCACTTAACACATAAAGCCCTAATAACAATATACTTCCAAATCTCCAGTCTGTTTTTTTATGCAATTGTTTTTATATACTGTACATATATATATACATATATATATATATATATATATTTAACTCTTCACATTATTTTTCCTTTTTTTTTTTTTTAATGTTTATTTATTTTTGAGAGAGCGTGAGCAGGGGGACAGGGAGAGAGAGGGGGACTGAGGATCCAAAGCAGGCTCTGCGCTGACAGCAGCCAGCCTGATGTGGGGCTTGAACTCTTGAACCGTGAGATCATGACTTGAGCCGAAGTTGGATGTTCAACCGACTGAGCCACCCAGGTGCCCCAACACATTATTTTTATTTTAAACAGTTATTTTTGAAAGACTTTTTTAAATGAGAAAAAGTCTTTTCTATTTACTCACATACTGACTGTTTTCAGTGCTCTTGATTCTTTTCCATCTGTTACTTTCCTTTTTCCTGATGAACTTTTAGTTTCTTGTAGTGTAGGTCTGCTGGTGAGGAAGTCTCTTTGCTTTTGTTTATTTACAGAGTGTTTTGCCTTCATTTTAAACTTTTTATTTTGAAAAGTTACAGACTCAGAGACTCACAAGAAGTTTCAAGGTGCACCTCAGTGGTTTCCCTTCTTGGGAATCAAGATTCTGAGCAGTCTGAAAACAGTTGTTTCATATATTTTGCCCAGTTTCTAGTTGGCTCACAGTAGGAGGTAAGCCCATTCATCATGCCTAGAAGTCTCTGCTTTGATTTTTCCTGGAGATCACAAGCAGCAATGGTTATGTAAATTCTGATTTTGCATTTGGCATTACTGTCAAGGACATTCCTATATCACTTAGTATCCCCTACCTAACACATCACTTCAAAAATGAGTTATATAATACATAATATATAATAATTCCTATTTCTTTCTTTTGCTTTTTGCCCTGTCTGCAAGGAAATCAGTCAAGATTTGCAGTAGATCATCTCAGTTTTGTTGACCTAGAGGTGACATATTTGCATTCTTGTTTTTCACTAATGTCTTTTTCCTTTTTATTCCTATTTTATTAATGTACTTATAAAAGCAGTAGCCTGCACCCATATAGCACATTTTGTTCTTTTCCTCTTCATTCCCTTTCCTGTATTAGGTTTTTTTTTTTTCTTATTGCAAGGAATAGAGACCTTGTGATTGCCTTTAAGTAATTGGAGTTTAAGGATTTACAGGAGAAGATGAAGATTAGACACTCAACAATATAGCCAGTTCTCATAGGAGAAAGAATCAGCCATAGATCCAGGCCCCATGTCCCCCAGAAACAGGTGCCTTTGTTCCGTGTCCAGGTTTTCCTTGCTGACTCAGTGATTCTCATACTTCTCTTTCTCTGTGACCAGTGCTTCTATTAGCTGTCTCACGTGTCTGTTCTCTCCTGGAGCCCTGCCTGTGTGTTCTCTCTCATTTTCATTACTAAAGCTCGCACTCACATTCCAAAGGAGAGTGTCTGACTGATTTACTTAAAGACCTATTGGTGCCAGGCCAGCTCTTTAGGTCCTTAGCCAGCTGAGAGATTCTCTGTTCTTGGGTCATGTGCCACACTGAATTAAACAGGGTCATGTATAAGGTGTGAATCTAAGATTTCAGGAGGGCCATCAGCATAGCAAGCACTCAGCATCTTCCATTCCTCCTCCTTTCTAACAATTGATTGACCTAACTTACTAAGGACAGGTATTAGACTGGACTTCCACCAAAACTAGTCATCGATATATTTATAGATTAAGGTTTAGACGGACTGTTTATCTAATTCCCAAAATGTTAGGGTTTTTTCCTCTTACTTTCATTCTTAGATGAATTTCATTCTTAGGCACAAAACAAAGGACAGTCTTCACCACCTTTTAGCCACAACTTAAAATAAACCCATGGTACTGATTGTTGGTCCAAGAAAGCCCATCTGTTAGAGACTGTGAAGAGAAAATTCAAACATTTCCATTCTTGTTAGCATCTCTAAATTTGGAAGAAGAGATAGAAGCTATAAGCTGAAATAAGGTTCTTTGGATTATTAGCTCCACCTGGGTTTGAATCCTGGCTCTCCCATTTACTAGATGATAGATGAGTATCTTTTCTAGGCTTCAGTTTAATCACGAATAAAATGGAGATCATGGTATTTGCCCCATGTGGTGGTTAGGATTAGATGATAGGGTACATGCAAAGCTGTTAGCAAAGTGCCTGGCACATAATAAATGCTTGATAAATGTAGTTTTCATTATCTCTAGATCATTAAGTCTTATTAATAATTAATGTTCCCATAGTCCATCAGTAAGTTCTTAGTGCTAAGGAAAACTAACATTTGTTGGTGCATGAGCTGAGACCTGATTATGGAGCCCTTGTTTACTTACCACTGTGTGAGGTAATGAGTATGCAACTACACATTGTGGTAGGATTCTTGCTTTCTAATCCCCAGTGTGAAATGTCAGTCCCAGAAAAAATTGTAAGGAAACTCAACTCGATGGTATTAAATTGTTATTCAGGCTGTTACTAACTGTGTGACCTTGGGAAAATTACTTCTCTGTGTCTCAGTTCCTTCATCTGTGAAATGGGGAAAATACCTCATAGGATTATTATAAGGAACAAATGAGTTAATATATGTAAAGCTTGGGGCACCTGGGTGGCTCAGTTGGTTAGGTGTCCAACCTTGGCCCAGGTCATGAGCTCATGATCTCGTGGTTCATGAGTTTGAGCCTCGGGTTGGGCTCTGTGCTGACAGCTCAGAGCCTGGAGCCTGCTTCAGATTCTGTGTCTCCCTCTCTCTCTCTGCCCCTGCCCTGCTCACGCTCTGTGTCTCTCTCTCTCTCTCAAAAATAAGAAACATCAAAAAAAATTAAAAAAAAAAAAAAAATATATATATATATATATATATATTAAGCTCATAGGACAATGTCCAATAACATGGTGAGTGCTATATGTAAGTTGCTACTGCTAGATTTTGACTCCTAGCAGTTTAATACTTGAAGCCTTGAGCTTAATCGACCAATTTTTCCTCCTTTTAGTTTAAAGTGAATAGGTGTTTTGGTTTTTTTGTAATGTTTATTTATTTTTGAGAGAGAGAGAGCAAGTGCGTGCATGTGTGTGAGGGGCAAAGAGAGAGGGAGACAGAGGATCCAAAGTGGGCTCCTCCATGCTGGCAGCAGAGAGCCTGATGCAGGACTCGCACCCACGAACCATGAGATCATGACCTGAGCCACCCAGGTACCCCAAAAGTAAATGGGTTTCTTCATAGGAGGCTTATAGCATATCTTTAGCCTCCGTCATCAGGATAGTTTTATAGGCTGTAGCTGGTAAGAGATGAGTGAACTGAAGGACATGGTCCACAGATAATCTTGTTCCATTTTGAGATTGGACGCCACAATACCCATATCTTGCCAGCCATCCTTTGATGATACTTTGGCAGGAAAAACATATCTTGAAATTCTTCAAAGCTGATTTTTCCCCTCACAGAGACATTTTTTTTGCCGGCCTAGAAGGATGGGGTGCTGGGATGTGACAGTGGGATATGGGAAAGGCAATTTGAATTGAGACCTTTGATTTTAGTTTAACATCCAGCAGGCAAGGGATTTTCTAATCTAAAGCTACTTCCCTTCTTAAAGGAGAAACTCTTTTCTGGTTTATATTTCCTTCTCAAGAAGTGAGATTCATATGTTTTCTTCCCATATTAGTGAGATTGAACATCTTTTCATTATGTTTACTGATCACTTGTATTACTTTGGTGAATTGCCTATTTATGTCCTTTGACCTCTTTCATTATGAGGAGATTACTTCTGTAGAATAAGGGCATTAAAACTTTGCCATATGTGTTTCAGAGATATTTTTCATTTTGTCAGTTGTCTTCTTTTACCCTTGGTTGTACTTTTTAATTTTAACTGCACAGAAGCTTGTGATGAATCTATAAATTTTTCCTGAAAAGTATCATCTCATTATGGTTAGAGAATTTCTGCTGAGTGCTATAACACATATCTGAGTTTATGTGTAGACTGATCCACTTAATAAACATTTTTCCTTACAGAGAGGTGATTGATTGTCCCATGATTTGAAGAGTCTTTGCAAACTAACATAGGCCTGTGGCTGTAACACCTTAATAACAATAGTTACCACTTACAGCTTTGTGCCAGGCAATATGCTAAGTTTTTATGTGCTGTATTCCTAACATTCAACTTCATGCTACATATTACTGTCCATATTTCATAAATGGGTCAAGTGGGCCTAGAAGTGAAATGATTTGTTCAGGGTCTTAGAACTAGGTAGTGGCTGGATTGGAATTTTAATTTAAGTCTGCCTAACTTCAAAGTATATACTTTCTCTACATAGCTTGGCTTCTTGAGGCTTCAAATAAATTAGATTCATCCTAAAAGTTAAGTAAATATCTTTTATCAGAACTTGAAAAGATGGGCTGTAGCTTAGTTAAACTGCTTCCGGTTTCTGAGAGCACAATGAAGGCAATGAGAAGTATGTAAACTGGCCGAAAGAAAAGTCTGTACCGTCTAGGGCAGTGGTTTTCAAAGAGTGGTTCCCAGGCCAGCAGCCTCAGCATCACTTAGGCCTTTATTAGAAATACAAATTCTCAGGTCCCACTCCAGACCTACAGAAGCAGAAAGTCTGGGGTTGGGCCCAGCTATCAGTTTTATAATACTTCTGGCTGATTATGATGCATGTTAAAATTTGAGAACCACTGGTCAAGGGAAATTATTTTATTGTCTCTAATCATAATTTCTGCTTTTGTGAGCTTCCCCTAAGTGCAAAATTAGCATTATCAGAAAAGCATAGAGTCAAACAGGAGCCAGTTTTGAGATCGGTTTAATGAGCATTTAAAGCAAGTCCACCTCACCAAGCCACAGTTTCCCATCTCCAAAGTGATGTTTTAAAAAAACTTTTTTAATGTTTATTTGTTTGTGAGACAGAGAGACAGAGCACGAGTGGGGGAGGGGCAGAGAGAGAGAGGGAGACACAGAATTCGAAGCAGGCTCCAGGCTCTGACTGTCAGCACAGAGCCCGACACGGAGCTCAAACTCGTGAACCATGAGATCATGACCTGAGCTGAAGTCGGACGCTTAACCGACTGAGCTACCCAGGTTCCACCTCCAAAGTGATGTTTTAGTAACATCTATCTCCATAAGATAGTATGTAAAGCGCATAGGACCTTGCCAGTCTCCCAGATGGTTGAGAAATTGCCTCCAGCAATTTTTCTTGTTTAGCAAAAAGGCCCCACCTGCCTTCTATTCTCAACTTCTTTCTTTTTTTTTAATTTTTTTTCTCCAGCTTTTTTTCAATATATGAAATTTATTGTCAAATTGGTTTCCATAATTAATTTATTTTTGAGAGAAACAGAGCATGAGCGGGGGAGAGGTGGAGAGAGGGAGAGAGAAAGAATCCCAAGCAGGCTCTGCACTATCAGCACAGAGCCCGATGTGGGGCTTGAACTCACAAACCATGAATGAGATCATGACCTGAGCCAAGAGTCAAACACTTAACCGACTAGGCCACCCAGGTGCCCCAACTTCTCTCGTTTCTTGAATGTATTTTGCTGTCTTGTATCTCTGAGCCTTTGTATTAGCTATTTCTCTTGGACACCCCCACCTCTACCCCTGTCTGCCTCACTAACTTCTAGAGATCCTTTTGATCCCTGCTTGTAGTTTACTTCTGGAGAGGGCTTGCTCAAACCTCCACCCTCCAGTCTCTGTGCTCACATAGCAGCCTGTGTTTCTCCTGTCACTGCACGTATCACAAATTTTGGAATTGCCTGTCTCCTTATATAAACTTAATTGAGGGCAGGTAGTGTCTTGTCTACTACCATATTCTAGGAACCAGTAAAGTTCCTCACACACTATAGGAGCTGATAAATGTTGAATGAACGAATGGTGGCTGTCATTATTGCCGCTGCTGCATCGTCATCGTCATCATCACCATCATCGTCGTCGTCATCATCACCACCACCATCTGAGAGCGAGCTTCCCTCTCTGGCTTATAGTTTTTGTGCTGACTGCTTGTGATAATCGTAGATAGTATTAGGATCAGTGCCTGTTTTTTCTTTCCCTGAAAGCACGGGCTTTGACCTAGACTGATATGGTAGTTCATTGAGCTGCTTCCTAACCACGATCCCTCTGTGTCACAGGTGCCTTGGGGGAACTGTACGCCTTGATGGATCAAGTTCATCATGTGCCAAACCCAAAATGGCAGCATCCTTCGGACCTCACCATGCGGTGAGTGGGTGATGAGGAGGAGGGGGAAAACGGTAGAATTTGGCCACGGGAGGAATGCGGTGGGGAATTGGGTGTAATTGTATAATTCCAGAGGTAGAAAAGAAGCGGTAGAGTATAGTGGAGTAAGAACTGGACTGAAATCCAGGAAACGCGGGGTCGGGTACTAGCTTTGCAGTTTATAACCAGATGTATGATTCTGACCAAGTCACTCCATTCCTCTGGTCCTCACATCAGTAAAACTAGTATGTTGGACTAATTGACGTCCAAGGGTCTTTCTGTTCTGAAATCTTCTGGATTCTTGATGCAGGGTGGTTTTACACATCGATTCAGTGACTTTGATTCAGTTACAGAAACTTTGGAGTCATCTTTGACTTTCTCACCCCATATTCAGTCCATTAGCAAATCCTGTAAGTATATCCAAAACTTGACCATTTCTCATCATTTTCACTTGGACTGTTGCAGGTCTTCTAAATGGTCTCCCTGCTTCTGCCCTTGCCCATCTACTATTCTCAACTCGGCAGCCAAAGAAATTCAGATTCTCTGCTCAAAACTTTCCATCTCACATTTCCCACCCTCACAGTCCACTATAAAGACCATGGCCTGACATGGTTAGCTCACCAACCTCATCTCCTACTACTCTTCCCCTTGCTCATTCTGTTCTAGTCACACTGGCTCCCTTGCTATTTTTCTAATATGTCACACGTGTTCCCACCCCAGGGCCTTTATGCTCAGCGTTTCCTCTCTAGTTGCCAAAATGATAGCAAATCTCAGAAAGACAGGGCAGTGTAATGGTTATCAGATGAACTCTGGAGACAGGTATGAATTCAGATCCAGGCTCTTGTACTTACTCCACTTTATGACCTTGGGCAAGTTATTTAACCTGAGACTCAGTTTCCTTACCTGTACAAAATATTAATGAGAGGGCTTTTCTGGCAGGATTGTTATCAGCATTAAATGAGGTGAGGTATTTACAGAATTCAGCAAGTACTTGCATATAGGGCCAGATAAATGTCGTAAGATGTTATCATTATTTTCAGTTCTGGCTGCTCATAATCACCTGTGGAGATGTCTAAAAATACAGATGTCCAGGCCCTGACTCAAGGGATTCTAAATCATTAAGTCAGGGGTTGGGGTGGGGGTGTGGTGCAAGAATCTCAACCTTTAAAAAGCTTCCCAGGTGGTTGTTAGGAAGAGCTGGGGTTGAGAATGAGCTCAGATTATCACACAGGGTCTTTTTCAGAAGTACAGCCTAAAGGACTGGGGGTGAGTAAAGGAGAATCTCAAGAAACTTTGAGTCCGTGCTATTAATTATTCAGTCTCCAAACTTGCAATGTGATGCTCACATGATGACTTACCTTCTCTGGGAATTTTATTCTAATTTTAACTGCTGAGTCCTGAGCAACCTTGAGCTGTGTCAGACAGTGAGGTCCTGTTGGAGGTACAGGCATGATGCAGTGAAATACAGATCCTGTTCTAAATGTTTCCTGAGGGAGAGAATTTTTTTTTGCCTACTTGAGTGTTATTATACATTATGTATTAGGTTTTCTTAACATTTGTGTATGTGGCATATATCACCATAATACCTATGTGGCAATTTGGCTTTGGGAGTTGGAAGGAAATAGCACTTACATTGTGACTTTCATATAAATAAAATAGTACAAAGTTTCTAAAATTGTGAGGATTGAAATGTAAAATTAGTATCTGCTATCCAAAAGTAAAGATACTCTTCAAATAGTTGCCTAGGCCATTTTTGGTGTACAAATAGCCATTCCAGCCGAAACACTCAGTTTTCCTGTTTTTATTTTCCCTTTCTCCTGATAGAAACTACGCTCGGTTCCGACAGAAACCTCTGCAAAGATACAGTCTGACTCAGTGGGTTGACAGGAACATGCGAAGCCACCATCGGTTCCAGCGTCTCCCAGATTTCCCACCGAGTCCATTTGTCTCACCCCATCAGCAGTGAAGGTCTCTATCCAGGGTCCTGTTCCAGGTCCTGTTCGGAGCAGCAGCTCATCTTCTGCTCTTTTGTGCTTTGTAGATTTTGAATTTTATTTTTCACAAGATTTTTATTTAAAGAACTTGCCACCTTTTGGAAATTCCCGTTGCTGACTTGAAATTTTTTTGTATAACGTCCTTCTTGTTTGTCTGTGCGCATGCGTTTAAGCACTGTTAAGTTTTTATTTTTTTTTTTATTTAAATTGAAGGTGACCACTAATTGAAAGCCAGCATCAAGCCAGAATCCCTAGGCTCAGGCAAAGCACCCACCTCTGCACAGAGGTGAAGTCTACTTCTTGTGCCCAAAAGAAATCATCTTCTAATCTCCTGTAAGGAAGAGATTACCAGGCTGCAAGCCAGCATTAATTACTGCTAATGACTTATAAGTGGATATAAGTCACTTTTAACAACCCCTCTTACTTTTTTATTTGAATCTCTGAATACCTGTCAGTATTTTAAAGTCGGTAATCCAGCACATCTGAAGTAGGACGGAGCAGGACAAAAATCCTGTGGAAGGGACAAATTAAAAGTGTATATCTTCTCTCTTTTTTGTACTTACTAGCCTCCTTTATTTATTTATTTTCTTTGCCCCCTGCCCCCATTCTTCATTAAATTTGTTTTGCACAATAGGTTTACAAATGTTACACATCTCAACTCTGACAGAAGACTGCTGACTAACCCTTGTTGATTTGTGGTCTTGAGACTGATTGTCTTCTCTTCTTTTCTCAAGGATTTGCCTTCTTTCTCCCCAGTGACCACTATGCTCCTTAAGTTCTGTTGGTGTGCTCCTGTATCCTGTTAGACATAGACATGCCTCTTAAGAGCAGCCTCCCTGCTCTCTTTATCAAAGAGCTTCCCACCCAGAGGCTTCACTCTAGGACAGGCCAGCAAACCAGTCCTACTGAGGTGTGAGTTGGTTTTCAGTTTCATCTGCTCAACCCCAACTTCAAGTGTGAGTTGATGTGTTAGTCAGTGAGTCCATCATCCTGTGGGAGAGACTCTGGAGAGGCACTCTGTTGTCTCCATGAGTAGTTAACAAGAGGTGCCTTTAGCTTCCGGATGTTACCATCTCGTTTGGTCAGACCTCTGATACACAGCTTGACAAAACTGATAATGTGGGTCTAATGAGTTGTGATTAAGCCTGTGCACGAAAGCATTACCTGACCTTCAGCTTTGGTATTCTACCTTAAGTGGACAGACTTTGTGCAGCCTAATGGATGTCAAGGAGTTCGTCATTCTTTCTATACAGCCAGCTCTAGACATCTTTGGGGAGATTTTGCAGTCCGGCATTCACGCTGCTGTTCGCGCTCTGTGGAGGCTGGGCGTAGTCGCTGTGGCGCAGCCTGTGGTACCAGGCTAGCTGCCTCCTTCTGCTTTTGTTGTTCCATCGGCCCATCTCTGCACTCATCTTAAACAGCCTACCCGGCTTTAGAAAATGATTTGGGAAAAGTTCAGTCATTCAAGCCACCAGTAACCTTAGATGGGTGCCACTAAGTGTTTACTGTTTTTATCCAGGTGAGGAGTCTCTTCCTTGGACATTTGGTTTAGATTCTGGAACCAGATGCAAAGAAGTTCTGTTCAGAGCCAAGAGTCAAAATCGATTTCAGTTGGCATAATGGACATTCACTCAATCAGTCACTTCTCCAGATTTCCCTAAATTAGCATGATGGAGTGAGACGAGCAGACATCCACCTTTGGAACCACAGCATAATAAAAATTAATTGTAGCTGGAGTAACTAGCACTGTGGCTGTCTGGTTCTCCACAGTCGGCCCAAGGAGTGAAGGGACAGCATTTCGCTTAGGCTCATGTTCCTGCACTCCTGGTACAAGAGGGTGTAAGCCTGAATGTGTAATGGCAGCCTTGCCTTTGCCAAATCAAATGAGTGACGGGTTAACTAGAAAATGTGACAATCACATTTCCTCTTTGCTCAAATAATTCTGTTTTTCCAAAGCTTTAGCAGCTTAATTAAATCTGTTGGACTGGGGGAGGAGAGAACTGTTCTTTAGCGGTTAACATGGTATTCTTTAAGAAGAAAAAAACAAAGCCAAAGAAACTCATTATCAGGCATGTTTGCCTTAAAGATGGTGGTGGGTAAAATCTGGAGTTTTAATCTGTATTTAAAGCTGCATATCTCCTATGTGGTGCTGGCCTCTCAGACTAGTATTTGGTGATGAGTTCTTGCTGTATTGTTTTATTGGAGTGACGGTTATGTGCATTTAACTGCCTACCTAGCTTTCTTCGTTCATGATGGCCTTCTCACCACAGGGGTCTTGACAAAGAGTAAAAATGTGCTGTTTACATAGTTTACTTTTAAGAGCCTGAAATAACCTGTAGTTTTGCATCTAACACAGGCCTGATTTACTTGAGTTGTCGGGATCAATTATGAAACTGAAGTTTGGTGCCTCCTCTTTATCATGTTTTTTCCCTTGTAGCAGTTGTGTTTAATGTCATTAAAAAGAAATAAAAGTTCTTGTCGTGGCATATGTACTGTAGCCGTCTGTTGCAGGCTTTGAAGGAGGGTTCCTTCCTCTTTTGCGTGGGTAGGTTAGTGGGGTCTGGGCGGGGGTGGCAGTTAGTAGATTGTGGTACTGGGGAGGCGAGGGTGCGTGCTCCCTATTCTTTTGAGGGTAAATTACAGTGTTGAGAAAGGCGTTCCAGCAGTTCAGAAATGTTGAAATTGATTGGGATCTGCAGCTACATATAGTGCATGTCAGGAGCCTGACATAGAGAAAGCCTGAAATATCACTGTGCTGTTTTTGCAGAGGGGGAGACGGCTCAGCCCCATCACACAAGCGCTGCCTTACAGTCCTTCCCACAGCTATATGGTTGACCTCTATATCAGTCTCTCCCGAGCCATTGCTGATTAAGGAGGACGCTGAGCCATCCCAGGACATTCTCCCTTTAAAAGGGATGTGGGAAACCAGAATTGATCATACAGAATTGATGGTTGTTCTTAATCCAGCTTCTCCAGAAACTGCTCCTGGAACTTGGATGAAGGTGGCATTAAGCGTGGGTAGTTGTGGGAGACACGACATTCCTTCGATCCCTTTTGTGAGCCTAAGCTTCTTAGACTTGCCCCAGGAGACAGGATGAAGGCAGTAATAGCTTGTCACCTATATTAGCCAATGCTTTTAAAATCTCCCCTCATGCTGAGGAAATAAGTAGCAACATGTTGGGATAGGCTCTCTGTCCTGCTGTTAGCGTAAGTTTTGTCTAGTGGATATTGTATAGTCCAGGCAAAAGCTTCAATATAAATTTGCTAAACACTCAGCTGTTTGATACATATCCATTTTGTTTCTGTCAGGTGGAGATCCCTTGTCCAGGGAGTTGCTTATTTCCTTTTTAGCACCGTGTCACTGCAGACATCAAAGGTTTCAGAGACGAGGCTGCATTCTCTGAAGTGATGATGTCCTTTACCCTTAGTTCATGTTATGTTATAGGAAATTGAGGGGGAGGAGAAATGGACCTTCTCTCAAAGGAATGGGGTCATTCTCTAGCCTATTTTGAGCTTTTACAGGAAGAAAAAAAACCCAACCACCTAAAACTAGAAAGCAGAGTTCCCTGCTTTTCTCAGTGTTGTCCTGCTTTTCTCAGAGCAAACAATTCCTAAGCTGGTTCTAGGGAATGCTTGCTTTGTATGTCAGGGCACCTGTCAGGAAAAAAATTTCCACTTGTCACAGGAAGTATCAGCTGGTCAGCAGTGGAATTCCTTAATGAACAAGCTCCTGCCTTGTCAGTCCTCTCCACCTGTCCTGTCCGATGACAACTGGAACATGCCACAGACAGAAAACCAGACCTTCCCCAGCACCCACTGAGAAGGGGGTGGGATGTGATCTCTTGGGGACAAGCTTTAACACACTCCACTTGGTAGTCCTGAATCACTATCGTTCTCATTAAGGAACTATTGGTATAGGAGGAGCTCCTTCAACTTAGCTTCCAATGACGCTTTGAGGGTTTGGGAACATTGTACTGATGGAGCTTGGTGCGGCTGGAGCGGGGCCGGGGCCGTGTCCCATTTATGGAAGCAATTCGTTCTTGGAGGCCACTTAAAAGCGAAATCCAAAAACTGTCAAATAGGTTTAAAGAGGGTGAGAAATAACAGCAGTCTGAAACATCACGTGACTGGAGTGGTGCAATATTACATATTTTTGTAAAAGGGCTGAATTAGCTTACCATGGATTCTAGAGGCGGCCACCCTGAAAAGCCTGGGTTGAAGGGACAGGGTCAGAAAGAGCAAAGGACTCCTGCCCCACAGAAACACTCATGGTCCTTCCTCTCCCAGACCCTGGGGCTTCCCTCTTCTTGTTCTTACCCTTTTTGTTTTTGACACATAAGGAAACCACCCCCCAGAGAAGTAACTGGCCTGAGAGGTCACGTGGTGACAAGGCAGGTTCTCTGCCCTCCGTCCAGCATTGTCCAACATTCTCCCACAGGCCCTGCGTGGCCTACGGGTCAGGTCTCCGTCTGCAAGAACTTGCTTACATCCGTCCCAAGCTGTGACGAATCTGCGGATCTAAGTGTGGTGAAGAGGGGACCCCAGCCCAAGTCATAGCTGTAGGTTTACCGTGCAATGACGGCTGGTCAGTCGTAGAACGTGGGGTTTTTAGGGAGGTAACTAAAGAGAATGGGGTAAATTTTTCTAAACCAGAAGTGTCCAATCCTCTCCCCTCCCCCTCAGACCCTCAGCCGAAGTACTGCAGGCCCTGCTAAATTCCCCTTAGCAGTGCCTTCCTGACCATTGACAGCAATCTGTATTTACCTGATGCCGACTTAGGGGCTTCTCCACCACAAGGAACTAGACAGGTACACAGGACCCAGGCCTTGGCAGGTACCTGTCTCTCAGGTTGGGGTTAGAGTTCTGAGTGCTAATAGATTTCCACTTTCCCACCCAGCCTTCAAGACCTGTCTTCCTCCTCTTGGAACCTTCCAGAACGTCTACCCTAAGTCCTGCTCACCTGACATTTTCTCTCCAAGCTCTTGCTGGCTCTGGACAAAAAGTATCTGAGGTGTCCCATTTACCAGTTTGCTCATTGGCTAATGGCATCATGACTCCACCTTTCAGCCTGCTGTTTGGGCTCATCGTGATGTTCCTTGGACAGCCCCAAACAGCAAGCTGGGAATACTGCGCTGCAGTAGGCCGCTTCCGCAGCTCCTCTCCGCTCCCCTCCTCACCCTGGGGAGAAACAAGAACCACATTCCTTCGGGTCGGGGAAAACACCCAGCGCTGCCCAGAGGGGAAAACCCTTTGTTTTAAAAACTGAGCACCAGCCTGCATACCTAGGCGATGAGGCAGCCCGAGCCTGGATTTGGGGGCCTCAGTAATGGGATGATGGAGCAGCTATTTTCTCCTCCTACACGTGCACCCCCATCTGTTCGAGATTTCCCTTCCAACTCCAGCTTGGCTGGCAGGCATGTCCCTAAGAAGCTGCAGGCCAAAATGGAGAGAGAGAGAACCGACTCCCTCCTCCACACATCCTGACTTGCTGCCAATTGCCAGAAAAAGAGGGCAACATTTGGGCATTTACCAGAAGACAAGGATGTGCCTTTTCATTTGTCTTTTATTTTACATTTAAAAAGAGGTTATTGCTCTAACTGAATCAGAGGTAAGGACCTCTCCCCTAAGCAGCCTTGGCCTTGCAGTCCCATTCAGCAGGGATGGAAGTCACAAGACAATGAGTGGAGCCTCATGCCCTCCCATGAGGAAGCCCTTAGTATTGCTGACATCTGCCTTTCACCCTGTCTCTCCTCCCTCCCTGTGCTGCCACACCAGGGCGAAGCAGAGCAGTGGCTGGCCTAGCCACGAGAGCTCTTATAGACCGGATGGTGGGGCCGGTCTTTGGGTGATGGCTTTCAGCTCTCTGGCTTGGGGGCCACTGCTCTTACCATTCAGTTCAGCAGGTATTCACTGAGCGCCTACTGTGTGCCAGGCTTGTGCTAGGTGTGGTCCTCCCACATGCCCGTCCTTAGCCACCAATGGAAGACGCAGAGGCCCATCTCTTCCCACGCAGGCATTCAGCGGCTGTAACTTGCAGTCCTAGGGAAGAGTCTGCCTTCCCCTGTCAAGCACCATTTTTGTTTTGTTTTGTTTTGTTTGCCAGAAAGGGGCAGTGGAGAGAGAGACCTGTCACCTCACACCACTCAGGCTCTAGGGAAGGACATGAGGACCCTGGGTAGCTTTCACAGAACCCTGGATGAGATGGCAAGATATGGAGACCCCAGAGGCCAGGGCTGCTCTGTCTGTGGTAAATGGCTCAGGCCTGCCTTCTAGCAGCTTCCATTCCAGAGCGGGTGATTTAGCAGCCCCCAGGATGTCCCATGTGGACACACCTTTTCAGTCATGTAAGCCAACATTGTCACAATTCCAAGACTCTTCCTAAAGAAATGGGGCCAGTACCGTCCAGGTCTCTTTCCTACCTTGTCTTCTTAAGACTGCAGACTAATTATGTTAAGGGTCAAAATAAAGGCCAAAGAAGACAGAGGCTGCGGGCAACCAGCTTGGGGAATTCCTCTGCCCTCTGGAGTGAAGCCCTTCCGTCACATTTTCCAAAGAGACAAAACATAACATCTTACACACTCGCAAAGTTGTGCATCACACCGCAAGTCCTTGATGGCTGGATCCAGGAAAGGCTTGCTGGCAGCCGTGCTCCTGCCCTGTGGCTTTCCTGAAGGCTCTCAGTCTGAAAGACACAGCTGAAGTCAGTCTAGGTGCTTGTCATCTCCCGGGAGCTCTGTGCATTGTCTCAAAGAGGAAGCCAGTCCAGAAGAGGCGAGGAGGCAGAAAGAAGGCTGTGTCTCATGCAGCTTTGCCTTTTCCAGAATGGGGCCAGGCCTTTTAGTTTTGTGGCTTATTTTTTGCAGATTTTGGGTTCACAGTTCGGTTTCCTTCAGCAGACTAGGATGGGGAAGAGTGCCAACGGTGCGGCCGGCTGTGCCTCCCCCCATCCGCAGTCCTCCCCGTCCGGGTGCCCATGGACCCGGGGACAGCAGAGAAGAAAAATGAAATCCTTTTCCCTGCAGACGGGCAGTCATGCTTCGATGATGTTCACCGAGGGCTTGTTTGGAAACTGGGAGGAAAAAAATGAGAGAAGCAGCCAGGGCTAATTGAATAGACTTCTTGCAAGGTTGGAACTAGAGAGAGGACACGAGAAGGAAGGGCTGCAGCCTAAAAGCCAGGCTCTCGTCCCGCGGTGAAGGAAAGGAGTGGCCCTGCCCGCGTGCCTCGTCTCTCTGCCTTCTTAAACCCAGCCTTCGGCCTCACTCGCTTAGTGGCCAAGACTGGGTGCTGGGCCCTCGGCCCCAGGCCCCCTGTCCACCCCCGGCAGGGCCATCCCGCCGGCCGTTTCTCGCGCATCCTGCGGACCTGCCTCTGAGCGCAGCCTCAGCCACTGACATTGTTGAGGTGCTTCTGGAGATGGGGGTTAAAAAGAGGCTTCAGGAAAACGCGGCAGAAAGAGAGAAGCCAAGAGAGAGGACAGTAAGCCAGGGGGTGTGAGGAGATGGAGGGAGGAGATGTGGAGAGGGCCAGATGTTTGTTGGATAATCATCGTCAGAACCATGACATCTCTCACTTCTCCACCGTCTCTTCTGAGCTGCTCAGAGCGAGCACTGAAAAGGTTCTCATATCTGTTTTGCAGAAGAGGAAACGAAGGTACAAAGAGGTGAAGTGCCTGGTCAAGGTCACACAGCACAGCAGGAGCAGAAATGGGCCTAGAACCCCCTATTTGCGTGGTCCCACACCAACCGAGAAATCTGCCCTCCCCGGTCACCGCATCTGTTTAACCCCGCTGGTCCCTGGAGAAGGTCCAAAATCGATGTGCTATGTCCCGTGTGTCACCCAGGCAGCGGCCAAGAGTGGCCCTACCCAGCTGCAGCCACACTGGGACCCGAGCTGAGCCCAGGGGCCGCCCACCCAGGTCCGAGACTCCCTCTCACCTTGCTGCGCAGAAGACCTCCGCCCTGGTGCTCTGGTGTGCTGGTTTCCGACGCACTCTTGGTCTTCTCCTTGTTGTTATTGGGTTCGTTGTCCTTGATAATGTCATACTGGCGGCAGAAGAGGGCGATGACGCCTGGGAGGGAGGCAAGAGAGAGCAGTGAGAGGCCAGAGCTCGAGGCCCGCCTGTCCGCTTCATTCCCGCTGGCATCTGCTGGGCCCCTGTTAGATACTGAGCTCCAGATGGCCTCTCCCCTGCACCACTGCACCTGTCCCCCACTAAGCCAACCCCTTTGCTGCGGCTGGGCTGATCTTCCTACGACACTCATCTGATCCCACCTTCCCCGCATTCAACCTCGGACAGCTCCCTTTTCCCCTTAGGGGAAATAGAAACCGTAACATTCGCTGAGCACGTGCCAGGCCCCATGCAGTCTGCACTGACTCGGCCAATGCCACCGTCCTCACAGCGCTGGGAGGGTACCTGTAATTACCCTCCCCAGGTTACCAGTGAGGACGCCGATGCAGAGCGCCTCAGCACCTACTCCAGGTCCTGCGGTGGCGGAGCCGGGATGCGCACTCCAGGGCCTGCGCTCTGCTAGATGTTCATTGTTAGCAAACGAATAAGACATGAACGTCATAGTTTTTGAAAGTCAGATACTATTAAGGCAGCCAACTCCAGTGCTGGTAGGTGTCTTCTCCATTTTTACCTCTGTGCTTTATTTATAGTGCTATTTCTTGATCTGTTTTAGATACTACCTTTTGACTTTCCACCATGGTAGATACCCCGCTTCCTTCCCCACGATCCTAACAGAATCACATCACAATCTTGGGTTAGTTCACCATGTTTATATTGTTACGGTTATCTAAATACTGTCTGTGCCCAGTCTAATAACACACCATAAACCTCTTTTGTAAAATCCTTTGTGTTTTTTGGTCCTTTTTCTACAAGTGCCTGTTTTTTGTTTTTTTAAGTTCTTATTTATTTTGAGAGAGAGAGAGAGAGAGAGAGAGAGAGAGATAGCTCAAACAGGGGAGGGGGCAAAGAGAGAAGGAGAGAAAATCCCAAGCAGGCTCCAAGCTGTCCGCGCAGAGCCCAACATAGGGCTCTGATCTCATGAACTGAGAGATCGTGACCTGACCCGGAATCAAGAGTCAGACACTTAACTGACTGAACCACCCAGGTGCCCTACAAGCACCTGTTTTTTGATGTGCCTACAGAACATTTTTTCCAAACACTTCTCGATACAGCCTGTCCTCTCAACCACCATGCTAATGCAGATTTGGCATGGTGTTCGAGTCCCTCAAAACAGACTCCAGCCTACTTTACAGCCTCACCGTCCTTTACTGTCCCCTTTCTACCTTCTCTCTTGGGTCACAGCTGCACTGAGCCAGACTGAACTCAATTTGTTTCTTCTACACACTGTCATCAGAACACTGTTCCTTTTATTGGCTGCCTGGTGAACTCCTATTCATCCTTCAAAGCTCAATCCCCATGTTTCCTCCTCTCTGTGTTCTTCCCGATTTCTACTCCTAGCCCCAGAATTAATTCCCTCTCCTCTGCCCTCATGTGATGGCACTCATCACACTGAATCACAGTTAAGTATGGGCCTCCCAGACCCGGTTCCTTGCAAGCCCAGGGCTCTCCTTAGTCACGACTATAGTACTACTATCTGGAATGGGATGGCCGTTCAGAAAATGCTGGTTGAGTTAAGTACAAAGATGACGTTTGTTCTTTATCCTCAGGTAGCTCACAGACAATTGGGAAAAGGGAGAGACATGAGCCCAACTACCTCATCTAAGAAAAGCTAAAGAGAGGGAAAAGCAGTGCATTGTGGGAACAAGATGCAAGATGGCCATTCTAATGGATGGACTGGAGACCCAGCAACCCAGAAGGAGGCATGGCTGCTGCAGCCAAGGCCAGAAGGCAAAGGGGCTGTGGATGCGTCCACCCCAGGAGCCTGAACTACTCCTGAGGGAGGGAAGGCCAAGTGCTCCAAGGCAGCTCTCAATCTACTAAGTTTTTTTGTGAGAGGTCATATCTGGCCCCCAGAGCAAGACTTTGAGGCTTCTCATGTTATCTCTCAGCTGCCTCCAAGCCCCCACCCTTCGCTCCTGTGAGAAAAGGGGTCTGGCCAGGGGCCTTCATTCCCCAGAAGTCGAGTGAATTAGAGCTTGGAGGCAGACTCACCGGCCCACATGAACAGGACCACCACGATGATCAGCACCTCGCCGGTTCGCAGCTGTTGGCTCCTCCCCATCTCCTTCATGGTCACCTCATCTGTGGGGAGGGGGACACCAGGTCTGAGGCTCCGTTCATTCCCAGCCACCCCTCTAGGGCCAGGCCCAAGACCTTAAGTGCTTATTTCTATAGGTGCCCAGATATCTAACAAAAAGAGATTTGGGAACATGCCGATGGCTCCTTGGGGCAGCAGCAACAGGGCCTTGACCCAAAGCTGAGAGGCTATATCCTCATTGTTTGGGGACTAAGGTGACCTCCTCTCTCAGGTACTGCTTTACTAGGCAGCAGGGTGTGGGCAGTGGGGGAGGAAACGGGGTTGGCGCTTTCCTCAAGCCTCACCCCGCACCCCCCCCCCCAACAGTGCCCTGGGCCTGCCTTTGTTCTTGGCCGCCATCTTCTCAGCCTCACGAGGGGTCTTGAAGAGCACTGGCTCGCTGGCTGGGCTCTGGCCCTGAATGGAGATGGCCTGCACGTGCACAATGTACTCGGTGTCCTCCTCCAGGTCCCAGAGGGCGCACGAGCGGGTGGTGGTGTTCACCTCCTGGATGAAGCGCAGCATCCGCACGTCCTTCTTCTGCCAAGGAAAATGCCAGGCCCGCTGCTGTCAGCGCCCCGTCACCGACCCCACTCTGCCCACCTCTCTGGCGGTGACATGGGCTCACCCAGCTACCATGCTTTTATAAATAAAGCCTTTATACACATAAGCTTCCTCCCCGATCCCCTCACCTCCGCAGGGAGCTATCGTTATCTCTGTTTCCAGATAAGGAGACTGGGTGCTGAGAGGTTACAGAAGTTGCCCAAGACCATCTCCCCAGTGAGAACTTGAACCGGGCCCCAAACCTCGGTCTTATGTTTAAGATCAAAACCAGGCTCTTGATTCCCAGATTCCAGTCAAAGGCCCCTGAGCCCTCCTTACTGATCCGTTCCCTGCTGGGGTCCCCATTCCAAGCCATATGTGCAATTCTTCTGCCTGTCCCTCTTGCTCCTTGTTCCTTTCTATTTCTGCACCCCCCCATCCCCTGCTACTATCTTGATGTGTTCTTCCCTCCCAGACCCTCAAGGGTTACCTGCTGAGAGATGGCAAATCCGATGACAACCTCATCCTCCAGGACGTCCCAGCTCACCACTGCAGAGTTGGCCTTAAGGTGCCTGACAGTGACATTCACTGGGGCCGAGGGGCTGTCTGGGGGTGGGGAGGCACCTGAGCCTGAGCACCCCCTGCTGTGGGGCCCAGGCCCACTGTCTCATAAGTGGAAACCTGGGGAAGGCCACACAGTGGGGAAGGAAGAAAGCAAGGCCTCCATGGGGCTGGCACATCTCAGTTCATCAGTGGTTGAAGAGCCAGGCCTGAGAGGCTCCTCATGTCCAGGATGGGAGTCCCCAGTGATCACACTGGCCCGATCAGCAGTCCAAGTTAGAACTGACGGGCCTGGGCTAGGGCCAGATCTAACGGAGGAGTGGAAAGAGGTGGGGGGGGGGGCGCTGGTAGGGCGGGAGGAGGCATAGGTGGCCAGGGTTGCAGGTGCTGAAAGTTAGTCTGATGAAAAGCAGTCAAAAGGACTCCCAGTCCAGTGCTCTTTCTATAATACCACATTGTCAAGTGACCTTGAGGGAAGGAGAAAGACCCAGAGGTCGAGAAGAGCCAGGCCAGGGTGAGCCCTGGGTTGGGACTGAGGATCACAAGAAGAACCCCCAGTATTGTAGTGACCCAGGATCCAGACAGAACGAAGCCCGGGGAGGGGTCTATCTAGGTGAGCCTCTTCTCCACACTCTGCCAGCCTCGAGAGGCAGGTAGGGAGGTGGCAGGGGAAGACGGGGTCACGCAGAGCACGTTCTCTCAGGGGAGAGTCAAGAGTACGGGTGGGTCAAGTCTTCTGGATATGGGAAAAGGGTGAGAGGGGGTCAGTCAAGAAGGGAGAGTGACAGGATGGTGGAGGTCAGGGAAGGAAGAACCTCTCTAGGAGAGGGGCCGTGAGTCACACAGCCTCTCTGTCTCCCAAGGGGCAAGTGCTGCAAGGGGGACACCTGGCCCTGACCAGCACCCTTCACCCCACAGAGGGGTGGACCTGAGGCCCAAGGGGCTGGGCCTGGGGCGACAAAGCCAAAGTGGAGATAGAGACAGAGGGACACAGACAGGTGGCGGCAGACACAGAACCAGAAAACAGACAAGTGGGCTATCAGAGACAGACGTAGAGAGGAAGCAGAGAGAGAGAGAGAGAAAGCACTGAGCCACAGAGAGATGGGTAGAGGGACAGATGAGCGAGGCGCCAGAAGCCAAAGGGACAGATACAGAGCCTGGGGAGAGCCTGGGCTGGGTTAGGATGAGGCCGGCACACGGGGCAGGCCAGACAGTGACTGCAGTAGGCTCAGGGGTCCATCCCACCCACCCAGAGCCCTAGGGTGCCAGTCCCCATCCCCCTCACACATGCTCACGCAAACTGGGACCTCATCCTGCTCCGACCTGCAGAGTTGTCCTGCAGGGCTTTGGGGACAGGGAGGGAGGCCCAAGGTTGGGGGACTGGTGTCCTCGGCTGCTCCCCGGGCCAGAGAAGGGAGCTCAGCTCAGGCACCTGAGGCAAAGGCCTGGGGTCAGGGCAATGGGATGAGGGGACCGGGGAATCACAAGACCCTAGACCCCAAAGACCCCAGGGCTGGGGTGGTGGGCGGGGGTTGGGGGGGGCAGGGGCTGGAGGACGGGCCTGGGGGTCAAGAGGTGGGGAAGAGGCCGGGGGCAGGGAGGCAGGAAGGGCCCCGAGGACTCCCGCCCGCCCGCCCCGCGCCGAGCCCCCCGCCCGGGCCCCCTTACCCGCCTGCACCAGCGCGAGGCAGACGCAGCCCAGCCACAGGCGGAGCGCGGCGCGGGGCGGCCCGGGGCGCATGGCGGCTCGTCCGGCCGGCCGGCCCGGGGCGGCGCAGGGGGACGCGGCTCCGGCGCCCAGCGGCCGCTGGCGCTCGCGCTGCGGCCCGCGGCCCGCCCGGCCCGGCCGCCCCGCGCCGCCCCGCGCCGCCTGCATGTCGGCTCCGCGGACAGCGACTCCCGCGCGGCGGCGGCGGCGGCGGCGGCGGCGGCCGCGTCCACGTCGGGCGCCCGGGGGGCGGGGCGCCCCCGCTGCGGGGAGAGGCGCGGGGCGGGGTGAGGGCGGAGGGCGCCCCCACGCCCGCCCCCTCCCGGCCCGCCGGCTGCGCGGGACTCCCACCGCTCGCCCGCGCGCAGCCCCTGTCCCCCTCCCCCACCCCCCCAGCACACGGCCCGACCTGGCCCCTGCCCTGCCCTTCCCCAGGGAGAGGGAGGACGCGCGCCCCGAGACGCATATCGGTGCCCGCCACCCCCGCCGTGGCCCGCCCTCCCTCGGCCTGGGGGTCCCCATCCCTCACCCCAGACCGGAGGCCTCGCAGGCCTGGACAGACGTGAGCCGAGGGGAGTGTCACAACAGGGACTGGGGGGCCTAGAGTGCCTAGTAGGCGCTGGGGTGCATTCAGTAGGTGCTCAGCGTTTCACCGTGGCGGAGAAGAGGGTGCTCCGACTCACTGGGGACCTAGCTCTGTGACCCCGGCCGGCCAGTCTTTCCCCCTTCTTTGGACCTCCATTTTTGATCTCCACGAGAGTAACAGCCCGCACCTACTAGGTGCCAGACACTGTGCCGAGGGCTTGACTTGCGCGATGCCCCTTGCTTCTCACTGAACCCCTTAAGGAGTTCTCTGCGGCCCCCGTTTTGCACAGGAGACTGCAGCTCAGAGGGGTCACTTGACTTGCCCCAGGACTCACAGCAGAGCCAGAATTTGAACACAGGCTGATCTGACTCCCACACGTGCGCTTGACTCGATTGTCTCCCCACCCGGAGTGAACTCACCCACCCTACCATCCCTGAGATCCTACAACTTGCCTGTGCTAGCTACTCCCCAGCCAGAGAACAATCTGGAACAATCTCTTCCCAAGAGCGGGTGAGGGAAAAGTAGCTCCAGCCCCCTCCCCCACCATTCTAGCCTGGCTGAGTGCTGTGAGCAGTGAGTGAGCTAATGACTCTAAAGTGCAGGGGGCTTTGGAGACTTGGCAAGTAACCACAGTTAATAAAGGGCATGGATGGCTCCTTCCTCACCACCCTGGGGACACCCATATGTCTCCCGCTCTCTTCTGCCCAATCCACCCCTTCTCTTTTCCTGAAGAGGCAGAGAGCTGCCTTTGCCCTGCACCTGCTACCCTCTCCCTATCAAGGGGACCTCTGGAACAGCAGGCCTCGAGGGAAGCCCCCCACCTTGTGGCACTCTCCACCCTGAGTCCCAATCAGAGAAACAAGGTTGAGGAGGGCGGCATAGACCAAGACCCTAGGCCCCTCGACATGGAGGGGGTCCCACATCTCCAAATGAGTCTCTCTCCACCACTCTGAAATTCCACCACTGGGGGCATTCCTTTGGGTCTTAAAGACCTTCTGGTTTTCCCCCAGGCTCCAGGGGAAGAGCTAATCCTTTTTTGAAAAGGGCCACTTTGCAAAGTTATCCCACAGAAGGTCTTCAAAATCTCCCTCCGCCCACCATTTTACATTGACAAACTGAGGTCCAGAGATGGAAAGAGCTCCCCGAAATTCACACAGTGGGTCAGGAGGAGCAATGGAACTTTCCTCTCCTAATGCCCACCCCAGGACTCCTTGCTGACCCTCAAGTTTCTGTGGGTCACTAGGATAGGAGGGGGCTCGGGGATTCTTACTGAGAGCGAACTGAACTGGCCAGCCCATCAGTACCGCCAGACTTGCTCTGCTTGGCAGACTGAAACCCCCCAGCCCCATCTGCTTCCTCAGCCACATACCTTGCACTGGGGTGAGCTTCAGTTGGGACCTCCACCTGTTTGGGGCAGGAGCCAAGGAACCAAAGCACCTCTATCTCCTTTCTCCTCTCTTCTCTCCTCTCTCTCCCCCCAGCAGCTGCTTCTGCCCCACCCCGCCTGGCGCCGCCCCACCAGCTGCAGCTTGGCCCCTGGGGACCCCCCTCACCCACCAGGCAGGAAAAGACAACCCGGGGCCTGCAGGAGCAGCTGGAGTCTCCTTAGGCCTCATCGCAGGAGCCAGCAGGAAGGAGAGGGGTCAGTTAGAGGTCACAGAGTTTTCTCCTGTCCCTGATGGGGAGAAAAGGCGAGAAGGGAGAGGGTCCTGGTGGGGTCTGGAGTCCAGTCTAGCGCAGCGGGAGGCGGGGGGTGGGGGTGGGGGGTGGGGGGTGTCTCAGCGCCACCTGCTGGCCTCTCCAGGTATAACCCCGGGTAGATGTAGGGCACTGGGAGGGGGGTGATGGCTGTGTCTAAGGGTTTCAGAGGGAGGGGGAAAGTGGTTGGAGGAGAGCGTGAAAGGCAGGGAGGATTTGGAGAGTCGTGCCTGTGGAGGTGCAGCCTTCCCAGGCCCCATGATGCATGGGGTGCTTGGGCATTACCAGATTCAGGGAAAAGTCTTGATGTCTGGAGTGGAAGCAGGGTAGGGGGTGCGAAGAGTTGGGAAGATTTAGAGCCCCCCCCCCCCCCGGCGCTCTTGAGAGGGGCCCCAGGACCAATGATTTATGGGCACTATCTATACCACCATCTCTTAGCACAGGGCTAGGTGCAGTAAGCACTCAATAAATGTTTGTTGAATTTGTGGGATAAAATTGTTCTCTTAACATATATCTAATGAGCACCTATTATGTACCAGGCTCTGTGCAACATTCTGTAAATACAGCATTGAAAGTATGAATGAATGCATGAGTGAGAATCTGGGTGGGGATTGAAGGATAAGCCTCTGTCCTCCCAGGCCGCACTGGTCTCCATTTGGAGGACTCCACAGACATGTCCTAAAGGGCTGGCTAATCATGAGGACTTGGACCCTCCTGAGTGTCCAGAGCTGCCCAGAGTCCTAGCACCTCACCCAGACTGCAGGTGCCCAGCCCAGACCCGCAGGCAATCACTTAGAATGGGAAGGCTCCTCTTCACAGCCTAGAATGGTCATGGCCCTAAGGGATCTCCCTAGATACACACACCCCAAATCACAATCAGAAGGAATCAGAAGGGCAGGAGATGACTTTGGGTACACAAATAATCAAGCACCTACCAAGAACTTGGCTTTTTGTTCACGTTATTCTGAGTTTTAGGCTGGCACATGTTACTAGCTCCCGTTCCAGATCAGGAAGCTGAGGCTCAGAGAGGTGTGAGCACCTGCCGTGGGTCACACAGCCAGTGAATTAGGGAGTCTGCTACCTCCTCCCTTCACCCCTGGGGGCCCCTCAGGGCAGGAATCCTGGCCCAGGGTTCACTAAAGGACACACATTTTCCTTCCCTGGAGGGCCTGAGGGGGCTTGCTGCTCACAGAGGCAGTTGCTAAGCCCAGGCCCAAGATCACACCAGGGAAGGGGCGCACCACTCACCCAACAGTTTCCACCTGCTGGCACATTACACACATAAGAGAAGCTTCTTTTGAATCCTCACAACCCTGAGATGTCAGGATTGTCATACCCATTTTATAGATGAGGAACCTGAGGCTCTAAGTGGTTTGCCATACAGCTGGGAGACCCTGGTCCTGCCTGTCTAATCCCCAAAGTCCCTATCACAGCAGTGATGACACCAGCCCAGCTCAATGCTTCCTGAGTGCCTGTACCAGGCCAGCCTGGGCCTGGGTGCTGAAGGCCTAGTGATGAACCAGATCGGTCCTGACCCTTGAGGAGAGCCCAAGGTAGAGAAGAGATACACATTTAAAAGACAGAGGGAGGGTGCCTGCCTGGCTCAGTCGGTAGAGCTTGCTACTCTCTTTGTTCCTTTTTTTGAGAGAGAGAAGGAGAGTGTGCAAGCGGCAGAGAGGCAGAGAGAGAATCCCAAGCAGGCCCTGCACCGCCAGCATAGAGCCTGATATGTGGCTCGAACCCACAGTGAGACCATGACCTGAGCCGAAATCAAGAGTCAGATGCTCAACCAACGGAGCCACCCAGGAACCCCAAGCTTGCTCCTCTTGATCTCAGGGTCATGGGTTCGAGCCCCACATTAGGGGTAGAGATTATTTAGAAAAATAAAATCCTAAAAATAAAATAAAATAAAATAAAATAATATCAGAGAGAACACTACCCTCTGGACCTGGAGGCACCAAGGGTCTAAAGAGGCCAGAAGAGGGGTGCCTGGGTGGCTCGGTTGGTTAATCGTCAGACTGTTTATTTCAGCTCAGGTCATGATCAGCGTCATGAGATCAAGTCCTGCATCTGGCTCTGAGCTGGGTGTGGAGTCTGCTTAACATTCTCTCTCTCTTTTTCTCTCTCAAATAAATAAATAAATAAATAAATAAATAAATAAATAAATCAGAACAGAGCATTAATTTAAAAGGAAAGCAGGGAGGGCTTCTGGGAGGAGGTGATGCCTGAGCTTAACTAATCCTGAGAGTCAAATGGGGATTACTCAAATGAGGGTGAACAGGCAGAGAGAAAAAGGAATCTTTGGCCCCGAGGCCGGGGAGAGCAAAGTGTTCATGTTGGGGGGAAGCAGGGGAGACGGAGGAGGGTGCAGAGGAGGGTGGGAGGAGTTGCTATGAGCTCTGGGCTGTGACAATGGGAACAGGAAAAACAGCCCTGGATCTGGAAGACTGTTTCAAGCTGCAACAGAGGTTGGGCTAGGGAGGGCTTTAAGATTTTTTTTTTTAAATGCTTATTTATTTATTTTTGAGAGATAGAGAGAACATGAATGGGGGAAGGGCAGAGAGAGGGGAAGAGAGAGAGTCCCAAGTAGGCTCCACCCTGTCAGCTCAGAGCCCCAAGTGGGGCTCGAACCCACGAACCATGAGCCCATTGACCCGAGCTGAAATCAAGAGTCCACTGCTCAACCGACTGAGACGCGCAGGCGCCCCGGGAGGGCGTTATTCATCCAACAAATATGTATGAACACCTATAGGTCCTGGGGACACAGCTGTGACCAGGATGACAAGATTCCTGCCCTTGCCGATCTCACATTCCAGTGGGAGAGACAGGCAATAAACAGTGAGCTAATGACTAAATAAAATACCTTCAGAGACTCCCCTGGGCTATGAAAACGATGCAGTGATGTGGTAGGGAATGGCTGGGTGGGGGTAATGTTAGGTAGTGTGCGGCAATGGGCTGGCCGAGGTGTCCTGGTTGGGTAAAAGAGACGTCCTCAAATCTCTTCTTCGGAGTCTACGAAGGAACTGACTCCCATCTCACCACACCCAGAGAGGTTGAGAATCTTGCCTAGCCTCACACAGTCAGTCAATGACAGCCCCATGCCCCAAACTGCCACAAACCCTAGGGTCCGCTTTGCCTTTGGAGACAGGTTCTCAGCTACAAACTACAGTCCCCAAGATCCCTCAAGAGCCGTGGGGCCAGAGGCCCTGTTGTAGGAGCCGGGATGTAGAGGAGGCTGCAGTAGGAAGTGAAGGCAGCTGCAGTAAAACTTCTTACCCACCAGGGAGGGGTGGAAGGACGAGAGCCTGGGAATCAGATAGCCCTTAGACTCCAACCTCTGCTCAACCTTGACCGTCTGGGTGACCTCAGGTACCACCATCTGAAGTGAGAGTCCAAGGTTCAAGGGCCTATCCACCTTTCACTCCCAGGTACTGGAGGGTATGCCTCCGCCTTCAGGTGGTTCCGCAGAGCCAGGAAATGGCCAGCAGAGGGCGCCTCATTGGCCATAGTGAAGCCAATGTTGCCCAGAACAGAAAAGGCTCTAGGAACCAAGAGCCCTAACTGGGGGAAGCTGTCCTGTTTTACCCCCGAGGCCGGCTCCCAGGTGCACAGACCACAGACTCAGCAGCCAGGCAGAACGTAGGTCTTGCTGTCCCTGCACCGTGCACAAGTCACTGACCTTTCTGAGCCTTGGTTTCTTCATCTGTAAATGGGCCTAACAATCATGCCTGCCTCACAGGTTTCTGTGAGGAGTCAGTGAAGATCAACCCCATAAGGTCTGATCTATAGGGGCTGCTATTTTTATCAGCAGCAGTGGTAGTTGTATCTTTAAGTTCCTGACTCAAAGGGTATCCAATCAGTGGTAACTATGACAATGACAATGACGAGGATAATGATGGAGGACTCAGTCACTGTTTATTTTCAATTTCCTAAGCAGGGAGCACCAGCACCTACCCATCTGGGATGCCTCCAGTGACAGGGAGCTCACTATCTCCTCAGCAGCCCATTTTCACTGTTAGAGCTCCTCCTGCTGAAAGGTCCCTCCTGGGTGATGCCCCCACCCAACTCATTACTCAGGGTGACCTGGCTGGCCTGGCCTCTGAATTTAGGCCCCCTCATCTCTGAAGGGTCTGCCTGAGAGGCCCATGAGGTCGAGGAGCCAGGACCTCAGCAGCTGGATTCCTGCCTTTACTGGAAAGGTAGGGAGCTCACAAGTGAACCCAGGTAGCTTCACCAGCAAGAGATTCCTGGTGGTTCTTGTTGCTGTTCAGAGTTCCTTTTCTGCTGACTGGGAGAAGTGGAAAGAAAGCCCCTGCTGTCCCTTGGACCTTCCTTCAGTCCCCAGTCTCAAGAATGGCTGGATGCTGGAGAGGGCATCCGATGACCCAGAGCCACAAGTCCAGGAACCCTGGCATTCTAGTTGGGAGGCCTCAGTTCCTGCCCCACCTCCTGCCAGGCCTCCTCATCTGTGTTTATGAGTCCCAGGGAAGTGCTCATGGGTCTGGCACCAACAGGTCTGGTGGGGAGGGCAGGAGTCAAACAATGCTGGACTCAAATCTTGGCTCGGCCCATGCCTTCTCTGGCAAGTCCCCCACCTCTCTGAGCCTGTTCCCTCACTGGGCACCCATCTCAGCGTGGCGTTGTGGGGAGTATGTTCTATGTGAAAAGGTTCTATGTGCAGTACCGGGCACATAGTAAGTATCCACAAATGTAGCAGGGGTACAGAAGTGCCTCATGTCTCCAAGACCCTCCTTGTGCCTGAGTGGGCCAAGGTGGCTCTGGGAAGGGGTTATGCCAGGCACGATCATATCCTGATCCATTTCTCGGTTAGTGGGCACCTTGTGCGTGTGCCTGCGTGTGCAAGGGCGCACTTGTGTGTTCGCAAGGGGGGATGGGTGTGCACACATGTGCATTGGGTGTGTATGCATGTGCAAGCATGTGCGTGAGTATGCATGTGTATGTGTGCTTGTACCTAAGGCTGTCCATCCCGGGGATTCCCAGGGCACATGCCTACTTGCAGGTGCCGGTGCAGAATCCCTGCACTGATTCAGGAGACCCCTCTGTTCACTGTTACTATGGAAACAAAGAGGCAATCCTCAGTCTTGGGGAGAGCCTAAGGTGCCAGCAATGAGAGCTGACCCAGTGTTCTCAGCAAGGGAGACGGATCGGGAGCATGAGGCCCTGGCATATGGTGACCTCAGCCTCTGGGGGTTGGGTTCTGGGACTCTGGGAGCCTCGGAACCCTGTGGGAAGCCCACACTTCTCCAAGGCATCCTGGCTTACTGGAAAGAGCTCAGGAAACAGAGCTGGGTCCCATCTTGGATCTGGCCCTAATCTCATGCGCAGTCTCAGGCAGGGAACTCGATCTCTTTGTGCCTCTGTTTCTTCATCCATAAAATGGGGCCAATTGTGGGTGCCAGCAGAAGCCTTGGGTTGGGATGTCACCTTTCCTCTCCCCGGAAGGACCTACCCTCTAGGCTGTATGAATGTGTACCCCTGAGCCCCGCAGTGTCACACAGTAGCCTCCTTCATGTGAACCATGTCTTGTGGGCTCCAGTGTCTTGCGGGCTCCTCACAGCAGCTCTAAGAAGGAGGAGGTTCACAGAACTGAAGCTCCAGGAGAACACAGCTGGCCGTGGTGGGATCAGGTCTGCTGCCCCCACTCCTGTGGGCTCAGCCTTGTACCACGTGCAATCTCTCAGGCTACCAAGCCCCGCTGCAGGGGTGACTGGGGATTCCATCAGCTTCTCTGGATTGTAAGAGGCAGGCGGGGGTGGGGGAGAGTCATCCTGTGGCCATGGGCCCTGGGCAACCCCCCAGAGCGGAGCTGGGCTGCTGGAAGGCTTCTGGAGAGCAGATCCCAATTTAGGAAGGACTTTAAAGATTTGGGGGGGCAGCACCTGGCTGGCTCAGTCAGAAGAGCTTGCAACCCTTGATCTCAGGGTCATGAGATTGAGCGTGGGTATAGAGATTACTCAAATAAATTTAAAAAACTTAACAAAAATTTTTTGAGGGGTGCCTGGGTGGCTGTCAGTTAAGCGTTGGACTCTTGATTTCAGCTCAGGTCATGATCTCATGGTTTGTGAGTTCAAGCCCTGCGCTGAGCTCTGTGCTGACAGTGTAGAGCCTGCTTGAGATTCTCTCTCTCCCCCTCTCTCTTTCTTCCTCTCTCTCTACCCCACCCCTGTCTCTCAAAATAAATAAATTTTAAGAAATAAAGATATGTAAGAACTTAAAACAAGCTTTTGTTTGGACTCTTTAGATTTTGACTCAAGTCTCAAATGAGGTCGAGTGCCTGCATGCAGGTTGTAGACACGCATATAGAATTTCATATACAGTTACAAGTGAACACTCAGCTTCCTGCCCTTTATCCTACTTCCAAGAGTGACTATTCCATTTGCTGTGACCCCAGGAACAATTTTCAAACAGAGATATACCAGGAGAAGCTGCAGGAGCAGACTGAATGTGTAATGCGATGAAAATGTGTAAGAAAGACCCAAACGCTTATTTGCCAGAAGAGCTGTCACAGAAGGGCCACTTCTGATTTGAGGAGGGGGCAAAAGAGTGGGCCTGGATGGGGGACCTAAGGCAAGCCATCGAACCTGAGGCCCTTTCAGCTGACAGTTGCTTTCACCAGCAGAGGGAAGAGGAAATATTGTGCAGACAAGGGGTGGCTGGGATGTTACCTCACCTGCCTGCATCACTTTACCCCACCCCCGCCTAGGTTAAAACCCATATGCAGGGAGATGGGGGTCAGGGAAAAGCCCAGCTTTGACTCCAGATCCCTTCTTCAGCGAAGGGGAGATCCTGGCCATCTGTAGAGGAGATGGGCCTTGGGGGAGTTTTCGGAGGAAGGTGGAGGGTAGGAGCTGAAGTGGAAGGCAAGCATTGGGTGTATTATGAAAAGTCTCCAACACCCACTTACTCTGGTAGTGGTGGGGAAGGTTATTAAGCAGGGAGGAAGATTAGATGTGGAGAAACCGAAGGCTGGGGAGCTATAAGAGGACCAGGTGATAATATAGGGCCACCAGAGGAGGGAGTGGGGTGGAGTGGGGGGCGAGTTGGGGGTAGAGGACAGGGCAGGCCTGAGAGGAATGCTTTGGTTGAACTCTGACTTGGGAAGTAAGTGTGGGACGAGGAGAAGAGAGGGGTTCCTGGAGGGGACCGAGGCACAGGGCAGGCTGGGTGGAGGGCCATAAGCTGGATGCTGGCTAGCTTGAGGCTGAGGTGCCTGTGGGCTGGAAATACAGGCTTTACTGAGAAGAGACCAGAGTCAGTGGGGTTGTTTTTGTCAACTTTTCCAAAGCTGGGAAGGGGCCACATCAAGATGTGAACCTGGGTCTGTTTCCCTGCAATGTCTGTAAGTTCACACTGAGGGACCAGCAAAGGCGCAGCCCCTTTCTGCCTCCCTTTGGCTCGTGGATTCTGAGCGTGGCAGAGAGATCAGCTGCTCATTTTTTTTTTTTTTTCTTAAGAGAAAGAATGCTCACATGAATGGGGAGGGGCAGAGGGAGAGAGAGAATCTTAAGCAGGCTCCAAACCTAGTGCAGAGCCCATTTAGCACAGAACCCGCCTCGAGTGGAACCCAACTCAGGGCTTGATCTCACGACTGTGAGATCGTGACCTGAGCTGAGATCAAGAGTTGGATATTTAACTGACTGAGCCACCCAGAAGCCCCTCAGCTGCTCTTACCCAGGAGCAAGTGGGGGATGAATGGAATGAATCTTACCCAGGACTTGGCGCTTTTCTTGGGGGCACTGTGGCCATCCCACCACCAAGGAGCCCAGTAACCTCAGGGACTCTGCAGGCAAAATCTTTAAGCCCAAACTTCTTCTCAGTAGGGGGACCATCTCCAACCAACCCCTGCCTTCCTGATCCCTCAACACCAGCGAGGCCCTGTTAGCTGGCTGGAGATGACATTAACAGAGCACTGACTGTACAGGCCCAGTGTCCCGAAATTTACAAGCTTCCTCTCACTTAATCCTCACAAAGACCCTTCAGGGAGGCATTAAAATTATCGTTTCCATTTTATAGATGAAGGAACCGCCTGAACCTTCCAGAGGTGAAGGTTTGCCCCCCTCCACTGTGGGGTTGGGGGACCGGGTCAGGTTGAGGCTGCTGTGTGACGTGGCCCAGCAGCTCTCTGAGCCCCATCTGTAAAGTGAAGCTTGCTGGAGGGATGCCACCCAACTCTGATTTCAGTTCTGCAGTCCCAGCTCGCAGGACTTTCCCAACACCCCCACCGCCCCCGTTGTGTTCCTCATGGCCCAGCTCCCTTGGGAACAGCCAGGCCCGCCCCCTCCCCCTCCCGGGCTGTGCTCTTGGCAGCTCTGAGGCCCTGGGCTCTGGTCCGGGGGTGGTCCCCGGCGGTGGGAGGGGTGGGCAGAAGCTGGGATCCATTGGGCTAAGACTGGGGCATCCCAGAGACCCCCAGACCCCCACCTCTGGGTCCATGGTGCTTCAGGCTGGGGTGGGCAGGGCCCTTTGGAAAGGGGTGGCTTGAGGTTTAATCACTTTATCAATGTTTGTTTGTGTAATTCAGCCCTGAGATGCTTTTCCCTCCATCTGTCCCCACCATCTGCTCCCATCAGGATTTTCCAAACCATTTGGGACCTAAGAGGGGAGGGTGGGGGCTGTGCCTCTGAGGGGGCTGGGGAGGGGCTGCTTCCACCTACCTCACTGAGAGACTTCCAGAGGGGAGCCTGGGCTCCTGAGTCACATGGAATTGGGTTCAAATTTTGGCATTGTTACTTTCTTGCTGTATTACCTCCAGCAGGTGGCCTCACTTCTCTGAGCCTCAGTCTCCACATCTGTGAAATGGCAGTAACATTATTGACTCCTCAGGATTAGTTCAGATCAAAGGAGGTGATGCCTGCAAAGTACTCTGCATACAGTAGGTGCTCAAGAGATCTGCAGTCCCCTCTCCATTCACCCCCCACTTGCTTCTCTCTCTGGCATCCCTCTTTAGTGCTGGAGGAGGGTGGCCACCTCTGGTTTCTGTACCCCAGCCCCACTCCTCAGACCCTGAGGACACCGCCTCCTGTGGGACTTGCCCTTTCTTCTATCCCCCATGGGTCCTACTCACTGCTCAGTTCTCTCAATGACCCCACTCAACATCTACCCTAAGCTGTGCCTCTCTCTCCCTTCTGGATGCCTCAGTTTGGGGTGGGAGGGGGATGAGTATCATCAGCAAGGACACCCCACCCCACCCTCACCCCCACAACAAGTCTTCATAGAGCCCTTCAAATCTGCAGGGTTCCAGGGCCACTGAGGCCTCCTGTCTACTATGCTCATGCCCAGAATTTCAGGTCTGAGGAGACTGTGGGGCAGCAAATGAGACCTGTCTGGTCAAGGGTTTCAACAGGGGATGTCAAGGCACCCAGGTCACTTGTTTAGACTCTCTGTTCCCAAAGGGGAAAAGACTTGCTCCAGATTATCCAGAAGTGAGGGACCCAGGTAGGTTTCCTGACAGCTGCCCCTCTGGCCCGCTTTTTTGGGCTATATCTCAGGGCACTAAGTCTTGGGCCTTGGTGTACATTATGGGGAGCCCAAGCCTTCCTCTTTGGCTCTGGGGGAACTCCCATTGCTTCTTAGGCCCCCAGGAGGGGAGAGGTGGCTGATTGGAAGTAGTACAGAGCCTACCAGGGTTCACACTCTGCCCCCAGATCTACCCCACTCATTCCAGGTACAGGGAAAGTCAAAAGAAGGTGAGGCTTCCAGGAAGAGGAGAAGGCATGGTCCTGCCATCAGAAGCCCCATCTACTGGGGAGACAGAATTCAGACTGGGGGCCCTGAGGGCAGGGCATCAGAGTTACCCTCATAGGGAAGAAAAACAGTGGGAATAGAAGAAGGCTCCTGAGGGGCTAAGCCAAGAAGTCAGTCTGTAGGAGGTCAAGCTGGCAGGGGGTAGTGGGAAGAAGCAGAGACAGTGACTGAGCAGCACTCTGTGAGGATAAACTGCGACCCCCCACCCCAAGGATGGAGAGGAGGATCCAGACCCAGCTGGGAAGATTCTCTGGCTTCAGGCGGAGAGAGAGGAAGGAGGAGGATGGGGAGGAGAAGCCCAGGCAGTGAATGCTGGGCAGTCCCCTCATCCAGCTCCAAACAGGGCAGGCTCTCCAGGCCTAGTGGGGAAGATGGAGGAAGCTTGTCGCTCCAGGGGCCTGGGGTGGGGCCTGAGCAGCAAGTCTCTCCCTGCCCCCAGGTCCTCACACAGGAGGCAGCTGGGAACCACCCACGCATGTCTGGCATCTCTCACGCCTCCACTGGGGGTCCCAACACCAGAGCCAAGGCACACGGAGGAACTGATGTTCTAGAGGGCCCACATGTCCAACCTCTCCCACCCCCTCCACCGCCGCCTGGCTCCCCAGCTCCTCCAGTTGAGACCTCCCCATCCTCAAGCAGGAAGGACTGAGACTAGACTTTGACCATCTGAGTGGCCTGGTTGGGGACCTGGAAGTGGAGCTTTGGTCTGAGCCCTGGAGAGCCAGGGGTGTCCCGGCTGCCACCGACTTGGGAGGAGGTGTCTAGTCAGAAAGCAAATGCTGTCGGCTCACCTTCAAAGTAACCAGACTCATCTCTCTCACCCTCAAATGGCCCCTGGCTTCCACCCTGGCCCCCACTCTTCAAGTCTGTTCTTGACAGAATGCCTGAGTAAGCTTGACCTGAAAGTCAGACCCTCACTCTGCTCAAGGCCCCAACCTAGAGCATCCCATGTCACCTGGAATAAAATCTACAATCCTTGGAACGGTCCTCACAATCTTTGGAATGGTCCTCAGCACTGCCACCATCCCAACCTCTAAACGCCGATCTCAACTTTTCCCAAAATATGTGTCTAATACACTACAGAGTTGACTTGTATATTTTGTCCACTGTTTACTGCCCGCTGCTGTAACCCCACTGCCTAGAAAAATGCTGGGCACAGAAATAGTGCTTGATGAATATTTGTGCGATGAAAGGATGAAGGCATATGGATTCGGGTCCAGGCCTTCCATTCACCAGCTGTGAGACATGGGGAAAATCATTTACCCCTTTGAACTTCAGGTTGCTCATTTGTGAAGAGGGGACAATAAGGCCCACCTCCTAGAGATAAAGCACAAAATTCGAGCCCAGGATGTGTGTGTGTGTGTGTGTGTGGGGGGGGGTGTTGCAGAAGCTGGCTGAAGGAGGATGCAGCCCCCATCCTGGCAGGAGGAGATGTGTTGGGGGGTCAGCGACTCCGGAGAAGGGCGTTCCTGAGGTAAGGTGCCTACGCACTTCAGAACCCCCGAGACTGGACAGCAGAGGCAGAGCCTGGGGAAGGAAGCGAGTTTGGGAGGAGCAGTTTAGATCAATGTTGGGAGGTGAGATTCATTCTGAGAGGGGTGGGGGGTGGGGGGAAGGGCGGTGAGATCCGGGGCGGTGGGCAGGAGATGGGGGCGGGGCTCTCTAAGGCCGAGGTGGGGGAGGGGGCGTGTCTCCCCCCCCCACCAAGACCTCCCGGACTGGAGAAATGGGAGCTGCCCCCTCGCGAAAGAGACCCCAGCTCTGTTAGTTCGCGAGTTGAGGCGTGGTGGCAAGGAGGGCGCCTACCGAACCGCCCAGGCTCCGGATTCCGCTCGCTGAGCGACGTGCGGCTTCGCGCCCAGGTAGGGTTGGGGGTGGAACGGCCGGGGTTGTCCCCGGCTCGGAAAGACGTCTCTGGGCACTGACCCCCCGGACCCCATTCGGGCTACCTGAGTCGAGATGCTGAGGAGATGGAAATCTCTGTCCTCCTCCCCCGGCGGGCGCTCCCTAGTGAGGGGGCCGGGGAAGTGAGGGCGTCCCCTTCCCTCTCCCGGGCAGGGGCGGGGGCAGAGCCTAGCTCACTGCTTCCCCCCGCCCCGGGGCTGGAGGGGAAGGGGAGGAACAGGGACCCCCCCCCCAGGGGAGGGGCTCCGGGCCAACGCCGCGGGGCGTCTCCCTGGCAGTCCCTCCCCCCGCCCCCCGCCCGCCCCTCCGGCCGCCTCTGCCGCCGCGCGCCGCAGCAGCGCCGCCTTCCCTGCGCAGTCGGTGTCTCCGCGTCGCTGGGTGAGTGGGGGCCGCTCCGGCCGGGGCTGGGTGATGCGGGGAGGGGGCAGCTCGGAGGGAGGGGGCCCCGTCCAGCCTCTCCAACCCCGCCGCTCTCGCGCCTCCCGGGGAGCCTCCTTCCGAGGGCGCTGGGGAGAAGGGGGCTCCCCAGGGGAAGAGCGCGGCGCTCTCCAGGGTCCTGACCGCCGAGTGGCCAGCGGGGAGGAGTGGCGTTCCGGCCGCCTCGGAGCGCCCCCTCCAGGAGGGGCCCCGCTCCCGGCGCTCTGAAGCGTGGGCTCAGGGCGAGAGCTGGGGAGAGGTTTGGAGAAGGTCCCCAGGGCGAGTTTCTCAGGTCGAGCTGGGGGGCCTCCCACTCGGGGGACTAGGGGTCTTTGCGGAGACAACATAACCTTCTACCACCCTCGTTTCCAAGTCTTCCGATTTGGAGGGGCAGTTCTGAGGGTGGCAGGGAGGAGGGGGCCACTGTAAGATCTCTCCTGCCCAGCACATCTCTCTGCCCCCGCCCCGATGACCCAGTTCCTTGGACCTTGAGGAGGGGACTAAGGGACACACTTCTCCGCCCCAGCCCCACGCATTTCCTCAGTCCCCTCCCACACACTTGTTCATTGGGTCCTCAGTCTGGGGCAGAAAAGGCTGCTTTAGAATGGAGGGTCACCAACTTGCAAAAACATGCATGTGACACTGCTGAGGACACACACAAGTCCACTAAATGGCCACTCAGGCATATCCCCCTCATACTGTGATGGGTGCGTACCTAGTCACATGCACATATATTGACTGAAACACACGGGAGTCAAATGCCATGCAGAAACCCGAGACATATGTGCGTACATGAACCCAAGCACTCACACACATGTTCATCCACATGTGCACAGAGCTATGTGCAAATGCACACACAAGGAACATCCTCACCCTGTCTCACTCACAGCCTGAGGCTGGGGGGAGGGATTCACTTGCATACACCCCTACACTCCTGCCTGGAACTGCCTGGCTGTCTCCTCTCCATTGCCTTCCCCTCAGCCCTCCGCACCTTAACCTCCTTTACTGAGGGGATCTTTCTGGACTATGTGAAAGGTAAGTATTGGAGAAAGGTTGGCTGGCCAGGGCTCTCACTGGAAAAGAGGCCCCTGTTATGTCTGAGAAGGGCTGCAGCTCCCTCTCCTGGGACCTGCAAGCACCCCTGGGAAAAGAAAGATGGCAAGGCTGCCTGAGGGTCCCACGTGCAGCTGGCCATGTGAGAGGTGTCAGCATGGGAGTTGGCTTGTGATGGCATTTGTGAGACATGTGGGGTCGTGGGCTGGTGTCTTGATGCACAGGGTATGGGAGCTGTTCGTGAGTGGTGCCGTGTGTCAGTACATGTGAGTTGTGGAGCAGCGGGAATGTTGTGTGGAGGCATGGTGACCCATGGTGGTATGTGAGTGGCCTGGGAGCCAGTGTATGGATTTGGTGAGCTATGTAGCATTAATATGTGTCAGTGTGTATTCATTTGTATGTTGTTGTGCATGAGTCTTGTGGCATCTGGGTACACATAAATCATTTTTATTTGACACTTATATGTGTAGCACATATATGTGTAGGCATCATTCTAAGTGCTTCACATGTATTAACTAATTTAATCCCCACAATAATGAGGTAGGTACCCTCATTTTACAGATGAGGCAGAGAGAGTATAAGGAACTCATCTAAGGTCACCTAGCTGGCAAGAGGCAGACCTGAGATTCAAACCCAGGTGGTCTGGCTCTGGAGCCTAGGTTAACATCTATCTTACGCTGGCCTTTGTCAGGCACACATGTGTGGGGGAGAGAACAGGTCAGTGTCTGGGCTGCAGGTGTATTTTGTAATGAGCAGGCATATGCAAGGCAAAGAAGGAGCAGGAGGGAAGAGGGAAGAGGACCAGAAGGCCTTTTTGCACCTCCCTGGGCAACTCTGGGAGGCAGCCCTGTCACTCCACGGCTTTGCGACCTGCAACAGGTCACCTCACTTCCTTGAGCCTGCCTTCTCCTCTGTAAAGCGGGGCTAACTCCTGGACTTCACTTTGTGAGTGTGGAATGATATTCACTTGTGAAAGCCCAGTGGCCGGCACTGAGAAGGCTCTCCAGTAAATGTGAGCCCCCTTCCCTTCCTCCGTCTCCTGGTCTGTTCCCTGGGAAACTGTAAGGTCCTGGGAAATGGTGTGGAGCATGTCACGGGCAGGATGCCGGGGTATGGGCTGTTGACTTTGGGCCAGCTGCTCTCTTTCATTGGGTCAAATGAGAGACTGGAGAGCCTGGTGTCCGGGGGGCCTTCCTGGAGTGGCGTCAAGGGGCCAAGAGGGCCTGACCATTTCCTCTCTACCCCTTGACCCCCTCGGGAATCCAGGTGGGACTTGGCTCGGTGGCCATGGGCAAGCAGAACAGCAAGCTGCGGCCAGAGATGCTGCAGGACCTGCGGGAGAACACGGAGTTCTCGGAGTTGGAGCTGCAGGAGTGGTACAAGGGCTTCCTCAAGGACTGCCCCACGGGCATCCTCAACGTGGACGAGTTCAAGAAGATCTACGCCAACTTCTTCCCCTACGGTGACGCCTCCAAGTTTGCCGAGCACGTCTTCCGCACCTTTGACACCAACAGCGATGGCACCATTGACTTCCGGGAGTTCATCATCGCGCTGAGCGTGACCTCGCGTGGCCGCCTGGAGCAGAAGCTCATGTGGGCCTTCAGCATGTATGACCTGGATGGTAACGGCTACATCAGCCGCGAGGAGATGCTCGAGATTGTGCAGGTGGGCCCCTGGACCCCTCAGAATGCCAGATGCAGGGCCCAGCAGTTGGCACCCCCCATTCCCTTTCATCCTCTCGAGAGCCCTTGTGGGTAGGTAGTGGCGGGTGCTACTTTTGTGACCCATTTAAAAAACTATTAGGAACTGGTTTCCAATTTAAAGAAAAGTTGAGAAAACTCTCATATATCCTTTACCCATATTCACCAATTAACTTTTGCCATATTTGCTTTATCGTGACGGGCATCATGCGAGCGTGTGTGCAATGCTTCGCTGTTGTTCTGAACATGACCCTCTACCCCTGAATACATCAGGATATATTTCCTAAGAACAGGAACATACTCTTACATGACCCATAATATAATTATCAAAGTCAGGACATTTAATGTAGAAACTATTTTCTAATGTAGATAAATGCTATTACCTAACTTACAGACCATATTCCAGTTTTGTCAACTGTCTCGAAATGTTCCGTATGGCACTTTTTACCCAGGTTGAGGATCACACATTGCATTTCATTGTTGTGTCTCTTTAGAGTCCTGTGATCTGTAATAATTCCTCAGTCTTTGTCTTTCAAAACTTGACATTTCTTCAGAGTACAGGCCAGTTATGTTTCATTGATCCTCATTACTCAGGAGAAAATGAATGCTCAGGTAAAGACATTGGCCCAAAGCCACACAGACTGTAAGTGGACTACCTTGGGTCCACCATCCACTTTCCATGAGGACACCCAACCACCTTTCAACTGACTGAGGGCCCACTAAAAACCTAGTACTAAGTGATATGTTTATATCCGTGAGCCAGTGCATCCTTACAATAACCCCGTGAGGCTCAGAGAGGTGAAGTGACTTGCTCAAGGTCACACAGCATGTATGTGGTGGAGTCAAGTTAAGCTGGCCACCACTCAGAGTTGCCCCTAGAAAGGGATCTGGCTTCTAGTTCTGGAATTGGCTTCAACTCTTAGATTTCCCATTTGTAAAATGGGGATGGTGATACTGACCTCACAGGGAGACTTAAGGACCTGATATAAATGCTCTTTCTTAGTACAAGTTTAAGTGTAGCATATATTAGCTCAATCTTCCAGAGTGCCTATCCCCCTGGCCCAGCATTGAAGTCCATCAGGGCTCTGGTTCTAGTCTATCTATCCAGTTCCTAGTTCACTTTTTGCCTGAGCCTGTGTTTCTTCACCCATATAGCAAGGGTGTTAGCTCCCTACAGCACCAGGTTATTGCAGGTATAAAGTGGGACAGGGGCTCTAGCAGGAGAGAAGAGAGTCCTCCATATGATTGTTACTTGGCAAATGTTAGATGCTGTCGGTTGCTATTCTCTCCTCTGCACATTCTCTGCTCTAGCCAGAGTGGCCTTTTCAACATCCTTAGGATATGCCCTGAGTAATCCCACTGCACAGCTTTGCACAAGCTCTTGCTCTTTCCTTTTGCCTCTCTGAATCCTTTCCCTCTGGTTCCTCGGCTCTGCTGCTTCCCCTTCCATTGCATCCAGCCCCTACTGGATTCTTGCTTTGGCTTCTCTCTTGCTAAGCATCAGGGTATGCTCTCTTGGGCTAGACTAGCATGGGCTGCTTGGGGATGCGCTGCCCTCCCTGTGTCTATCGCTAGGGATAAAGCCTTAATGTTTGTGACCCCCATGGACCAGGCATGAACTCTCTAGCTGACGGACAGTGGGAAGTTCTGGGGGTCCTGGTGGAAGGGCTGGGGCAATCAGGGTGATGGAAAACAGCAACAGCTCAGCGATTGAACATACCAACCAATATGAGAGATGTTCACGTTTTACCACTTCGTGTGGTTGCACTGCTCTATACTGGTAAATCTCAGCCCTGTTGGGGGCGCCAAACCCAAGACATCAGTCATGCCCAGCTTCATTCCTTCGGCCCCCTCAGGACCCCTGCCTGGCTGACCTCTGCTACGTAGGCCCTGATTTCCTTTACGGCAGCCGGGCAGCCCGAGATGGCCGGTGCAGACAGAGCTCTGCAAATCCCAGTGGCTGATTAATTACAAGTTGGCTCCAATGAAACAGTAAGTGCACAACAATTCCAGACAATTAATTAGGAGACCCAGGAGAGGGCTGTCACGAGGGGAGCAGTCACCTGGCCATCCTTCTCAGGACCCAACCCTGTGGACACACCACAAGGGAAAACGCTGCGTCTTGGCCTCTTGGGGCTCCCACTCTGGTGGGAGAGAAGAAGTCTGCAGCCCACATTGACTAGCTAAATGTGGCATCTGGAGTCTAGGGGACTGAAAGGCAGGGAAGGCCTGAGGATGTGGTGGATGAGTAATGATTATATTATGAGCTGCTGTTTGCTGACCACTTACTCCGGCCAGCTACTATTCTAACTACAACAGTGTCTCATTCAATCGTCTGGACAATCCTAATGAGGGAGAAATGAGGAAACAGGTTCACAGAGGTTAAGGACTTGTCCAAGGCTACACATAAGGATTTGTCTAAGGCTTCCACATTAGTGGAACCAGGATGCCCCTCCAAGTCCATCTTACTTCAAAATCCCTGCTGGTCATCGCTACCCACAAGCATCTATCCCACAACTCTGAAGGAGTGGATTCTAATTCAGTCTCTGCCGTCAATTCCCTTTCTAAGCCTCCATTTCTTATCTGGAAAATGGGGATCATGATACCTGCTTTTCAGGGCCGTTGTGAGGTTAAGAAATAATGCATGTAAAGTACCTGGCACACGGCAGGAGCCTGATAAGTGGTAGCTAGTACTATTATTCCAGGAAGAGGCCGTATATTCTGGGAAACCTGAAAGGCATGGAGGGGTTGGTTGTGGCAGGGTCACTCACCAGGGGAGGCCTGATGATGGAGAGGTCAGCAGGGACCAAACGAGAAGTACCTTGAGTGACCAGGGCTGAATGGTTTGGACTTGGTACAGAGGGCAGTGGGAGGCACCAAAGGCTTTTAAGCCGTGGAGTCCCTGCCAGATGTCAGGCACTGTGCTAAGTTCTGAGGATATGGGTACTAGCTAGATATCCATGATCTTTAGCTGTATGCTGGAAACTAGGTGCAATCCTACAAAATTGCTTTCAGAGAGGTGTCCCCAAAGGAAGAGCCCGGGAGGCTCTGGGCCAGCATATGGACCTTGACCCAGGCAGGATCAGAGAAGGCCTCCCTAAGAAAGCGCTATGTAAGTGGAGTCCCAAAGAAGAGTGGGAGGCAGCAGAAGGAGCGTGGGGCAGCATCCAGAAGGAGCTGGGTGCACGGTGGGCCTGGAGGGAAGCCTGTGTGTGATAGGAGCGAGGCGGCGGCCCACTGGGCTGGGGACGTGGCGGTGGAGATCTGTGTTTGGAAAGCTTTCAGAGGCAGCGTGGGGGACAGATGCGAGGGAAAGAGGCCGGAAGAGACCAGTACGGAGGCCGGATCTGGATCTGAGGCAAGGGAAGTTTATGGGATGGGAGAAGGGAGGCTTCTTGGCAGAGGTGTCAGTTGCAAAGAGCTGGAACGTTGGGGGGGATCCGTCTGGTCCTTGAGTTCTGGGGCGCCAGGACCCAGTCTATCCCACAGGCCAAGCCCTACGTGCTCTGCCTACATTTAGCACAAATATCCTCCTTCGTGTTGCCTCCAGAGATCCTGCACGTGGCAGCTGCAGTTCTGGGCACAACTGAGCGCATGCTGTCCCCGCCTCTGGCAGATGCTCATTTGCGTTTATTTGCATAATGCCCCCGCCCTCTCTGGGCCCTGCGGCCTCGAGCCCTACAGCCCTTAGTGCGGCTCTGCGCCCCCTGCCGGCCACACAGGCGCCGCAGCCCAATGTCACCTCCTTCGTCCAGCGCCCCCTGTAGGCGGCCGAGCGCGGGCTGCCCAGGGCCCCGAAGTTTCAGAAAAGCAGCTCTAAGCCGGTACTCATCCTGGAGCCCGCAGCGCCCCGCACCAGCTCCTAAGCCCGATGTTCTAGCCCCTTCGCTATCTGGGTCCCGATATCCTCCAACCTCTCTCCTGGCCCACTGCACTCAGCCACCCCCAAATTCTCGGCGCCCACTCAGCTTCCTGCTGCAGGTCCTTTGTACGTGCAGATTGCTCTGCCAGCAATGCCTTTCCCACCTGGCGCTCCAAGGGAACTTGGTCAGGGCCCGCTCCAATAGCCCCCTCTTCTGGGAAGCCTCTCCAGGCACTCCTTCCTAAACTAACCCCCCTTCCCGTTCCCCCACGCCTCCGTGACCATCTCTCCACCTCACCCAAGCGGGGGCAGCAATCTTCTGCGTGTGTGGAGGCCGTTTTGGATGCTGGGGGTAGGGGGCTCGGGCAGGCTCCTCTGACTCCCTGCCTCCCCCTCCCGCCCCTCAGGCCATTTACAAGATGGTTTCCTCCGTGATGAAGATGCCGGAGGACGAGTCGACCCCAGAAAAGAGGACCGAGAAAATCTTCCGCCAAATGGACACAAACAACGACGGTGAGGGGGCAGGGATGGGGCGGGGCGGGTGCCACTCCCCCTTCCTCTCCCGCGGCTCTGCTCGGCCTCCTCTCGCTGCGCGGCCGCCTTCTCCAGCATCACTGCTCCCCTCGCCCCGCAGGCAAGCTGTCCCTGGAGGAGTTCATCCGCGGGGCCAAAAGCGACCCGTCCATCGTGCGTCTGCTGCAGTGCGACCCCAGCAGCGCCTCCCAGTTCTGAACGACAGGACCCAGGTTCCCCCTCCTCCCTGCCTTCACTGGCCCTCTCCCGGCTTCCTTTCCTTGTGTCTATCCAGGCTGGGGGTCAGGCTGGTCGCACCCCCCGCCCCCTGCCCACACCCCCCGCCCCCAGGGCCTGCACTCTGGGGTCTATGGAGAAGGCAACCCTACAGCAAGCAAGCGGTTAGCACCCTCAGTCCAAAAGGCAATATCTCCCTTAGGCAATGATTGAGACGCAGGCTCTGGCTGGGTCTGCCCTCCCTTACCCAGAGGGAACTTCAGCCATTCTCCCCCGCCCCCACCCGCACCCCGACTCACACGCAGCCTCGAGCTCCTCCCCCAACCACCGGGCAAGCTCCCCCACCCCCCCCTCCCTTGTAGCTCTCAGCCTGGGTGGAGGGCGGAATCATGCCCAGGTGAGGAGGCTGTCTTCATTTGGATAGGAGGAAGGATTCCGGAGGTGTGGGGGTTTGAGGAAAAAGCTTCCTTGAGTCGTCCTTTCCTGCAGGAGGGCCTCGACCCTTCCTGCTTCACAGCTCTTGTTGGCCTGGAGGCCACGATGCAAAAGGAACCCCCCCCCCCCGCCCCCGCCCGCAGTTCCAGGCTCCCAGCTGTGGGTCCCATGAACCCCCACCTGCCTTTCAGCACTCGGATGAACACAGACCCACCGATCCCTCTGTATATTTTTTCCTCTCTCAGAAAGACACACACACAGGCCCACGATGGGCAGACACATCCAGAGCCCCAACCACAGCATCCTGTGTGGGAAAGAAGCACAGGGCCCCCGGCCGAGTCCCCTCCCCTGCTGCATGCATCCATGTGGAGCATCTCTGTTCTTTTTAATAACTTCAGAATAAAGTCTCATTTCAGTGCAGTGGGCTGGGTAGCTGAGGGAAGGGGTTGAAAGCCCCACCCGGGCCCCTGAGTGACCAGTGAAACCTCTCCGGTCTGTTCCAGGAATCCTGACCTGGTCACAATGCAGACTTGGTTGCAGGGGGCCCCAGTGGTCACGGGGCCTGGACGGGCCACCAGCTCTCAGAGGGTCAGCGGCTCAGAGCTGGTGCAGCTCAGCAGGTCATGGCCCTCCACGGGCTCTGGGCTCTCCTGCATCTGCAGAGACACAAGAGGCTGCCAGGGACTGGGTCTGCTCCTATAGGACACCCAGGGGAGGGGATGAGGGGAGGGCTGGGAGGATCTCTGGGGCAAAAGAACCTCACTACCCCCTCCCGTGCAAGAGCCAGACCATACCCTTGGAGTGCCCCCAGATTGAACCCAGATACTCCTCCCTCTCCCTCAAGACTCATCCTGGGCCTTGGGGGAGCCAGGTTTCAGCTGTGTGACTTAGCTGGGAGATCTGACCTCTCTAAGCCTCCGAGCTTCTCCCTTTCATCCTGGAGGAAAAACTACTGCCCCAGTTCTCAAGGCAGGGGCCCCATGCAGAGGGTAGGGGCAGACCAGCCTGGGCTTCCCAGCAAGGGCTCCCAGGAAATATGGGGAGTCGAGGCTGATGGAGGGGGTGGCGGGCCTTACCATGTGGTGGCTGCTTTTCCCCCACCAGGGCCTCAGTTCCAGCAGCTGGTGGGCGAGCTGGGCACAGCGCACAGCAAACACGCTCTCTGCCACGCAGAACACTAGTGAGATGCCCCAGAGGCACAGGCTGGAGCTCTGTGGGGGGGCACAAGGGGCAGGATGCAGGGTGGGTCTCCAAGAACCCTTCCCACCTCTGATGAGCCCCTGGGTGTCACCACCCATCCCCCCATTCCTCCAGCCCTGCCCTGCCCCCTCCTGCAATCCCAGGCCTGAGCACTCACGTAAATGCGCGTGGGGTCGAAGGGACAGTCAGGCACCAGTACCAGCAGTCCGGGGCTTCCAAAAGTGCAGGCAGCCAGCAGCGCCCGGCCTTGGGTGGCAAAGGTCACGGCGATGGAGGCCAAGAGGCCCAGGGCACAGGTCAGAGAAAGAAGGGCACAGGCCATGCTCGAACTAAACACTGTCCAGCGCTGGATGGGGGAGGCCACCGGTCAACGGATGTCAGGCTTGGTCCCATGGGGTCAGCGTCACTCCCTCCGGGCAAGCTAGGCCCTTTGGGGTGGCTGCTGCCCCCACCCGACCCCTACAGCCCCTCCCAGGAGGAGCCACATACCAGGGGGATGCTGGGGAGGTAGCGTGACAACACGATGGCTGCAACGCCTGAGGTGATGACCTGTGGGGAAGGAGAGCAGGCAGGTGTCAGGGGCAGCTCCGGGTAAAGATTCCACCGAGGCCAACTCTAGCCCTCCAAGCCCCCGGCCCCTCATCTCCGCTCAGCTTTGGCCTCACTACCTCCATCTGCACAGAGGCACTGCCTCCTCACGGTCCAGCCCCGAAGAGATGTTTCTAATATCCGGTAACTCCCTGCCTACAACCTTCCGTGACTCCCCACTGCCTATAGATGTTTAACTCAAACAGGGACCTGTGTAGCCCAGGGCCACAGGGCCATGTCACAGGCTATACATGACATATCTCTCTGGAGTGGAAAAGATTTGGGGATAAACTAAGTAAACTCAACTGGCAAGGAACTAAGCACAAAATTGTTATTTTAACAAGTCAGAACACTTCATGGAGGAGAATTCAATGGGCTGAGCCCATGGGAGGCAGGTGGTCTGATGGCCACCCAGCAATGGCTTTACTTCACTGAACAGCCCCAAGTAAGTGCCCCAAGCTCTCTGGGCTAAGCCCCAGTCTGCAGGATGAGCTCACAGAAAGGACACTAGCTTTGGCGTCAGACACAAACGGTTTCAGATCCAGCCTGGCTTCTTTGTATCGACAGGAGGTTGGGTGAATCCTCAGTGTTGGTTTCCCCTCTGGAAAGCGGGGGTAACAGACGCCCCCTGTTGCCAGATGCAGTTGAGGATTAACGGAGGAAATGAGGGCAAAGCTGAAGGGATCCAGCCCAGAGCCCATCCCCGGTGGATCTCCTAACCCTGAGCTCACTGCTCTCCCGGAGTTCCTTACAAGGCTGGTGAGAGGAACACTGGGGTCACTGGGGAACCCCAGGGGTCATTCCAGGGGACACTACACACATCTGCACAGCCCGGCCCGTCCCACTGACTGAGGCTTCTCCCGCTTGCTGGGGCATGCGATCTCCATTCACCTAAGTCTTGACGCCAGCGGGCTGTTCGAGCCTCACTTTGTAGAGGAGAGACTAGGCTTAGAGAGAGGAAGAAGTCCCTCAGCCGGGAGGTGGCAGAGATGGAACTCAAGCCTTTGATGGATGGATGTTGCCCAAAAGGTGCAGCCACCTCTGCTAACAGGTGGGAAAGAGCTCTGTGGCCTTCAGAATGCCAGGCCCCTTCATTCGTGGATTCCTCAAACAGGTACTGACACCTAGTCATAGCCATGGCCACCATTAATTGAGCACCTACCATAGATCGTGCCTAATGCTAAGTTCCTGCCAAATTTGTTTTTTCGGTGTCCCCAGAATAGATCTTAGCCATTCCCACCTCCACACCTTTGCATCTGCCATTCTCTCTGTCTCTGGAATGTCATCCCAGCTTCCTCTCCTACTTGCTGGCCCCAGCGTGCCTCCTATGTGGGCTATGGTAATTGCAGCCTATCTTTGAACTCCTACTCATCCGTCAATATCCAGCTCAGGGGCCTCCAGCTCTGTGAACACTCCTGGACCCTCCCAAGCTCAGCTGATGCTCCTTCCTTTTGTCCAGCACTGCCTTGGTTACTTCCTTATCATCATAATAATCCCAGTTCGCAAGCGTGAGCACTAACCATGCGCCAGATACCATGACACGCACTTTACGTGGATCTCATTACGTGGATCACTTTACGTGATCTCATTCATACTCACGGGGACCCTCTCAGGTGGACAATGCTACCATCCCCATGTAATAGACAAGGCAGCTGAGGCAGGGAGAGGTTGAGAGACCAGAGGCTTGGCGCTCTCTCCTTGCCCACCCCAAGCCCCCTCCAGCTCCCTCTCGCCAGTCACCCTCCCCACCTGGCCATACCACGATGGCGGACGTGACAGAGAGGATGTTGACCACGCAGTACTGCAGAGCCACGGCATCGCGTGGGGCAACCACGTAGCGCAGCACGGTGCCGTGCAGAAGAGCAGCTGCAATGAAGCTCACATGGCCCAGCACTACCAGCACCAGCCCTGTCTTCATCAGCACCTTCCGGAAGTCCCCCACACTCAGGCCACCTGTGGGGGACAGCCAGGTCAGGGCCATGGTGCGGCTCAGCCTCTGGCAGAGGAGAAGACTGAGGCCCTGGCAGGATTAGTGGACACTGGGTGCTAAGTCTGTTTCCGGAAGGCTTGGGGTCAGTGACTTGTCTTCTCTGAGCCTCAGTTTCCTCATTTGGAAAAGGGGTTCACAACACCTTCGTGAGAGTCTTTGGGGCTCTAAGGCTGGAAAAGCACACAGGTGGTACTTAATAAAGGGCAGGAGTTCTTGTCAGTGCTCAAGGTTACGCGTGACAGGGCCACAACTTGAACCCAGGTCTCTAGCTCTAGGTCCATGATCTTTCCACGAAGCTCCCCATTCACTGATTTATTCATTCAGGAGTTTGTTACTCAAATGCTCAGAGTGCCTGCTCTGTGCCAGGCCCTAAGGTACCACGGTGAGTTTGACAGTCACTGTCTAGGCCCCAAAGAGCCCCTAGTGCACTGGGCAGGGATCAGATCCTGCTCGGGATTCAGTTTGGTGTGTAGAGCCTGGCACATAGTAGTCAACTCACAATTGCTGAACTGACTTGGGGCAAGAAACTCAAGCCTCTGAGGACCCATCTCCTCATCTTTAGAATGGGAAGAGGGGTGCCTGGCTGGCTCAGTCCAAAGAGCATATGACTCTTAACCTTGGGGTCTTGAGTTTGAGCCCCACGTTGGGTGTAGAGATTACCTAAATAAATAATTAATTTTTAAAAATAATGAAATGGGAAGAATAACCCTTGTCTCCCAGTGGAGGAGGGTCCCAGGAGGAGACAGATGGGAAGGTAGGTGGGGCATACCCTGGGGGTGCTGGGAGAAGCAAGCTCTTGGTGCAGGGAGACTGGACAGGGACAGGGCAAGTGGGGGAGACTGGGACCAAAAGAACATCAGAGACTACTCTGCAGATTCTGAGTGGCCAAGTGGCTACGCAGCCCCTGTCTGCACACCTCACAGGGAGGGATCTCTCCTCCTTGGGCAGCTCAGGCTGTTCCATATCTGCTCTTTGGAATGTCCCCTATGGGTCCTGGCTTGGCCACAGAGGACACACACTGTGCCTCCTGGCCCTGTCAGCCCCCTCATTCCAGCCAGCTCTGGGAAACTGGCCAGGCCTCTAAACTAAGTTCTAGGAAGTCCCTTCCTACACCTCAGTCTCCTCATCTGTGACAGAAAGGGTTGGATCCTATTTCATATATGGGAGCCCTGTAGCTAAAAGAAATGAAAGAAAGAAGGAGAGAGAGAGAGAGAGAGAGAGAGAGAGAAAGGGACAGGGAGGGAGGGAGGAAGGATGGGAGGCAGGACGAGAGAGAAAGGAAGGACGAGAGAAAGGGAGGGAGGAAGGAAGGAAGGAAAAGAAAGGAAAGAAAGAAAGAGGAAGGTAAGAAGGAGGAAAAAGAAAGACGGAAGAAAGAAAAGAAAAAGAAAGAAAGAAAGAAAGAAAGAAAGAAAGAAAGAAAAAGAAAAGGAAGGAAGGAAGGAAGGAAAGAAGGAAGGAAGGAAGGAAGGAAGAGGGAGGGAGGGAGGGAGGAAGGAATCAGTAGGGTGGATATTCTTGGGGGCCCTGTGCCAAGAAGCAGTCCCTGGGAGCAGCAGGGTAGGGCCACTGTCATAGCCCTTCTGTGTGACCTTGTGGTATATAAACTCGGGAGGGGCCAGCGCAGCTGGTCGCTGAGACACTTGGGGCCCTGCAGGACCCTCTGGAGCAGGACTGGGTCTCAGAGCAGAGGGCAGATGATGGCTGGATGGGACCTTGGAACTGTGATGGCCTCATGAAGATTAACTGCTAGTCAAACAGGAAGCTTTGTCCCAAGGGCCTGACCCACCTCGCCCCATCCACCCACCTGCCTGGCAGCCCAGACACCACCTGGCTCAGGGTTGGGCTTACGAACAACAACCTCCTAGGACCAAGACTTGGTCAAACTGGAGGGACAGGGCCAGTGTGGGGCTGTGCCTGGAGCCCTGGACAGAGTGTCAGGGCAGTCCTGACCTCTCCTAAGTGATCATTCTTAGAGCACTTAGCAATGGGTTGGCACTTCACTCTCAGGAGCCAACTTCATTCCCACAGCAGTCCTGGGAGGTGGTGCTACCACCCCCATTTTACAGATGAGGAAACTGAGGTTCATGAGGTCTCTTGGCCAGAAAGTGGGGAGTCCCCGGGTCTGTCTGATGCCCAAGAGCAGCATCACTGTGCCCAAGGAGCGACGGGAGGAGACACACCAGTCCCGCTCTGTCTGGATCCTGTTGGAGGAGTGGAAGGTTGGAGGTGGGAGGCTTTTGCGAGGCTGAGGAGGCGAAAAGGCAGGGAGCCTCTGGCTCAGGGCTCGCCGGGCCCTGGGTCTCCCTCCCTCTGCTCTCCTTCTGGGCCAAGCGCGCGCTGCTCTCTCCAGCGACTCTCCTCCCGCCTGGGGGTTCCCTCCTCCTCCGGAAAGGAAAGTGGGGACGGAGGGCGGAGGCGCTACCCCACCTCGAGAGGATACCAGCAGCCCTCCTCCCTCCACCGCATTGCTGGGGAAACTGAGGCCGAGAGCGGAAAGTGACCCTCAGAGAAGGCGGCGGGGGCCTCGCGGGCCGTCCCGCCGCGGCTCACCCAGGCGCAGACACATCTCGGCTCCCGCGCGGGCTCTCCGCGGCCGCTTCAGCGGGGCTCCGGGTGCCGCGGCCGGCCGCGGGGCCCCGCTCCCATCCCGGTCCGCAGCCTGGGCGCCCGCCCGCGCCGCGTCTGGGTCCCGGGCTCGCCGGCGCCCGGCCGGCCTCCCTTCCCGTCACCCCCCGGGCGGCCCAGCCCCGGGCGGGCCCTGGCGGCTCGTTTGCATCCCGGGCCGGTCCGACCGGCTGGGCAGCCCTTCCCCGCCCGCCCGCCCCGCTGAGTCACGGCGCTGGCCCCACCCACCCGCCTGCCCGCCTGCCTCGGCGATCCCAGTCCTCCCCAGTGGTCCCATTGCACAGATGGCCACTGAGGCTCCGAGGCGCAGCCGTCGTCCAGATGGGGGCCGTACGCGTGTTGGCTGTGGCTGCCGTGACCTGGTGGGCGCCTGGTCGGGCAGCCCCAGGGTGAAGGTTGGGAATCTACTTCTTTCTAGAAGATGGGTGGTGCAGGAGCACTACGTGGGAGACCAGAGTCTGTTTCCTGACTTACTGTAGGACCTCAGGCAAATCACTTTCCCTCTCTGGGCCTTAGTTTTACTGGGCAAAGAATGGGCTCTGTCCTGGGAGTCTTTGGTCCTCCAGGCTGAGCAAGGCACTTTATTCCCCTGTCTTGGAGGTCTCTGTTCTCTCATTGGAAAATCAGGGATAATAAATCCTCTACGCGGGTGATGAGACAGAATGAGATACAAAAATGAGATAAGAAAACACTTTGAAAATTCTCTAGAGTACCTTCAAAGACAGAGTGTAGACCCAGCGGGATCACGCAGTAGGAGCTTCACATATCCTGGCTACTGGTTACTGAGCCTCCTTAAAGTGCCAGGATGGACCCCTGCCCTCCTGTGTTTTGTCCTCAGCATCTGGAAATGGACTTGCCCAAGAGCACCCAGCTGGACGTGGTAGAGTTAGTGGGAACCCAGATTCCCACTCGGGTCTCCATGCCCACGTTTCTCATCGTGGCCGAGCTGGGGCTGCCTCCCAGGGCTTTCTCAGCCTTCAGAGCAGGCCTCTGGGAAGCACTTACGTGGCATCTGGGCAGTGGCACTTCATCGTCCGCACCCCCCACTGCACTGGTCAGTGGCCTTAAGCGCAGGAGCTGGCTTGGTACTTCCGACACCAGATGTCCACTGAATGTGTGCCTTTCTGCACGCCTGTTACTGGTGGCCGCTGTGTGCCCTGTGTGTCTGACACCTGGGTCAACACGCAGAGCCTCTGGAGTCTGGAGGACGTTAACACCAAAGGAGGGAGTGGAGCCGTCTGAAACTGGGTCCGGGAAGCCCCTGGGGGTCTCGGCAGGCTGCCCTGATAATCCCTCAGCAGACATGCTTCCCAGTTATCTGCTGTCTGACGGGGGAGCGGTGCACGGCAGGGACCGAGTGGGGAGAAAGACTTGCAACGTGGAAGGCAAGTTGGGGGGGGGGGAGGTGGGGGGGACAGTTCATGAAGCCACTGGGCTGATGCTCCCCCAGGCTGGCATTTGAATTTTTATGTCCATGGAGACAACCTTTCAGTAGGGCAGTTGGGCAGGAGTTATCCACATTGTAAATGGTCAGACACTTGTACCTGTGACCCAGCAATTCAATTTCAAGGTCTTTACCTTACGCACCAAAAAGTGCAAAGATATGTGGGCGTCGTTATGGACAAGCTGTTCCTAATAGCAAGCGGTAACACCAAAGTGATAACCAAGAGAGGTGTGGCTCCCACGGAGAGGGAGGGAAGGATTTTTGCTTTTTGTTTTACACATGGCTATATTGTGGAAGTCTCACAACGAGCATTTATTCAGGTCTTGCTTTCGTTACAAAGACAGAAAAAAAAGGACCCCTTGTCACCGCCACCCTATCCCACTCCACCAACAACTTTCTGATGACAAAAGGCCACCTACCTCCCAGGGGCCGCCCTGGAGGGCACATGTGGTCACGTGTGTGAGTGCATGTGGCTTCTCCATCAGTGTCATATGGTTTCCCCGACACAGCCCATCTGGGCCTTCTTGGAATTAGGCTGGGGGCCTGGACCTCTTAAATGCCTCTGCTTTCAGACGCATAGATGAGGATTCTCTCTTTTTATTCTTGGAATAATACGGAGTTAAAGATTATTATCCTGTTTTAAAGATGAGAAATTTGAGGCCCAGGCAGGTGAAAGGCTTTTCAAACATCACACAGCATGGGGGCGCCTGGGTGGCTCAGTTGGTTAAGCATCCCACTTCAACTCGGCCCAGGTCACGAACTCACGGTTCTCAGTGATCTCAATGATCTCATCGTTCGTGGGTTCTCAGGTCATGATCTCATCGTTCGTGAGTTCGAGGCCCATGTTGGGCTCTGTGCTGACAGCTCAGAGCCTGGAGCCTGCTTTGGATTCTGTGTCTCCTGCTCTCTCTGCCCCTCCCCCGCTTGTGCTCTGTCTCTCTAAAAATAAATAAGCATTAAAAAAAAAAAAAGATCACACAGCATGTATCAGTGGTATGGGGCTGAGACCTGTGTATTTGTAAAGGCTGCTCCTGAGTGAAGGAGGGGACTGTGGGGATGGGGAAAAGGGGAAGGGGAGCCCTAGCCTCCAGGGATGGGCCTGGCACCCTCCCAGGAGGGTAAACTGCCTGTCTGTTTCTTCCCAGATAATTTCCCAGCCATGGCCCAGCCTTAGCTCCCTGGCTATTTCCATTTTTCTTCCTTATTGCCAAGTGGTCAAAGTCCAAGCCACCCAGTGTCCCTTGCCTCTTCCCCACCCTTCTGCACACTGGCCTGGGCTTCCGGGAAGAAATCTAGGCAAAGCTCTAGTCCCTTACCCTCTACCAACACACTGTGACACGCTGGCAGCTTACTGCCATTCACTGGACCTCAGTTTCCCCATCTGTCAAATGGGGATAATGATTACTTTCTCTGCCTCCTAGATCTCTATGGTATAAATAACTTGAGAGACATGAGAGTGGGTAGAAACCTGGCCAGAGAAATGCAAGCAGTAATCCCCCTTTTCCTAGAACATTTAACAACCAGGCATGGCCCAGTGCACTTCACCTGAAGGCTGGGTCTTCCCAGGGCATGGCCTCCGGGCTGGGCTGCTCAGCTGAAGAGAGGGTTCAGTCCTCTTTGATTATTCAAACACTTCCTCCATGTAAATAAAACAATCATGCACAAACCCTACCATATTCTGGGGTGTCTAGGTGGCTCAGTCTGCTGAGCGACCGACCCTTGATTTCGGCTCAGGTCAGGGTTGTGGGGTCGAGCCCTGCATGGAGCCCCTTGTAGGGCTCCACGCTGAGCATGGAGCCTGCTTAGGATGTCTCCCTCCCTCCGCCCCTCTTTTCTGCTTGCGCATGCTGTCTCTCTCTAATATAAGAATAAATAAAAATTAAAAAAAAAACAACAAACCCTGGGGCGCCTGGGTAGTGCAGTTGGTTAAGCGTCCAACTCTTGATCTCAGCTTAGATCATGATCTCACAGTTTGTGAGTTTGAGCCCCGTATTGGGCTCTGTGCTGATGGTGCGGAGCCTGCTTGGGATTCTTTTCTTCTCTCTGCCCCTCCCTGCTTGTTTTCTCTCTCTGTCTCTGTGTGTGTGTGTGTGTGTCTCTCTGTCTCTCAAAATAAATAAATAAACTTAAAAAAATTAAGCCCCCCCACCATATTCTATTTTAGGAGTGTATATACATATGCATAAAACAAAAAAACAAAAAACAAAAGATCATGCTTGTCTGAGAGGAGAAGGTACTTAAAGGGGACCTTGGGATGTTTACAATTACAAATTCTAGACGCTGTGAAAGGGGATGTTTGTCATTTGTATTTTTTTCCTATCTTTTACTTTTCTAAAAACATTTCAGGGGCGCCCGGGTGGCTCAGTCGGTTAAGTGTTTGACTTCAGCTCAGGTCATGATCTCATAGTTTGTGGGTTCGAGCCCCACATCAGGCTCTGTGCTGACAGCTCGGAGCATGGAGCCTACTTCAGATTCTGTCTCCCTCCCTCTCTCTTTCCACCCCCCCCCCACTTGCACTCTGTCTCTGTCTCTGTCAAAAATAAATAAACATTAAAAAAATTAAAAAATTTTCATTGTAGGAAACTTGGAGGAAATAACAGGAAAGTATAAAGAAGAAATCAGAGCTACCCATAATCCTCCCTGCCCTCACGGACAACCCCACTCACACTTTGGAGGGTCTTTTCCCGTGTACATTATCATTTTCTCCCTTTCTGAATCTCCTTCCCTCTGGCTCTACTTTGCCACCCTTCTCATCACCCTGATCTGTTGCCCTCCCTGTCACCCCCCCCCCCCATCCATCAAGGACTTCAGAATTTCTGTCAGGCAGTCTGTCCTAATGTCCTGTCGATCCATGCAGATAACCCTCCAATACCCTTCCTTGATCTCCTTGGTGACCTTCGTCATGACCCTGCCATCCTCTCTGGGGCCACACCTTGGATGTTCCCCTCTGGAACCCCAGCCTCAAGGGTTCCCACAAGGCCCCCTCCTGCAGAATGCCTGTCTTCCGACTCCTAGTGCCTCATCCCCTGACTTCACAGAGGCCACTGGCCCATTCTGTTTCCTTCTGTTCAGTCAGCCTCTCCTGGCCGCTGGTCCAGCAAGCCTACACCACAAGGCTGAGCGTCTGAAGGCCAGCACAGTGATCCAGGTGAGGAATGCAAAGTAGAGGACTTGAGCTTGAGGAGGAGAGGGGGATTTGAGCCGTGTGATTGGTGTGCACCATTCCAAACCCTCTCACCTCCTCTCTCCTCCTCCCAGGCGTTCCTCCAGCTCCACACATGGACCCCACTCCATCCCTCATCCTTCCTGCCCCCCCCCCCCAATCCTCCCTGTCAGCCTGTAAACACGCCCTTGTCTCTTGGATCCTAAGATGACACCCCCGCCCCTTGACTCCCTTTGCATTTCTAGCTACTTCTTTTTCACTCCTTTTTCCCTTCCCCTCCACACTTCTGGAGTGAATCGTCCTTCTGTGCTGCCCATCTTCTCAACTACTGCTCCCTCCCCATCCGCAGCAAGGTGCTTCAGCCCTCTGCCGGAGGAGCCCTGTCTGGGTCACCAGGGACTTCTAACTTGGCTGGATCCAATGGAAGCATTTCCGCAAGGCTGGTTAGTCACCCCCCTGCACTCACAGAGCACACTCCTTGTTCCTGGTTGTTCCTTCTCCGTCTCCTTTGTGGACTTTTTTTTACACTTATTTTATTTAATTCCAGTATAGTTAACATACAGTGTTATGTTCGTTTCGGATGCACAATATCATGATTCAGCAATTCTATACATTACTCAGTGTTCATCAAGGTAAGTGTACTCTTTTTTTTTTTTTTAATTTTTTTTTTTAACATTTATTTATTTTTGAGACAGAGAGAGACAGAGCACGAACAGGGGAGGAGCAGACAGAGAGGGAGACACAGAATCTGAAACAGGCTCCAGGCTCTGAGCTGTCAGCACAGAGCCTGACGCGGGGCTCGAACTCACGGACCGTGAGATCATGACCTGAGCCGAAGTCAGACGCTTAACCGACCAAGCCACCCAGGCGCCCCAAGGTAAGTGTACTCTTAATCCCTTCACCTATTTCACTCAGCCTCCCCCACTCACTCCCCTCTGGCAGCCACCAGTTTGTTCTCGAAGGTTAAGAGTCTGTGTTTTGGTCTGTCTCTTTCTTCCTTTGGTGCTTTGTTTTGTTTCTTCTCGAGTGACATCATCTCTGACTGGCTTATTTCGCTTAGCGTTGTACTCTCTAGCTCCATCCATGCTGTTGCAAATGGTTCTTTGTGGACCTTTTGTGATCCGCTCTACCTTTAGATATTGGTAATCCTTTTTGTATCTTTTCTGCTTCCTTTATTGTTCCCGTTGGTTGGCTCCTATTGTCTCATGGCTCTCCTTTTATATGACAGTTCTCAAATCACCATCCCCAGACTACCTCCCCTGAGCATCGGACTCAAATATCCAGTCTCCTGACTTTCCCACCAGTCATCTCAAGCTGGACAAGTACCAGCTGATCATTTCCTCTTTTCTCCCAAACTGCTCCTTGTATATTTTCTGTTGGTGGCATCACCATGTACCCAAGTCAAAAACCTGGGAGTCATTTTTTTTACTCTTTCCTCTCTTCTTTTTATTTTTCTTTCTTTTTTCTTTTTAATATTTACTTATTTTTGAGAGTGAGCAGAGGAGGGGTAGAGAGAGGGGGACAGAGGATCCAAAGCAGGCTCTGTGCTGACAGCAGAGAGCCTGATGTGGGGCTAGAACCCATGAACCATGAGATCATGACCTGAGCCGAAGTCGGAGGCTTAACTGACTGAGCCACCCAGGCGCCTCACTTCCCTCTCTTTCTATACAGAGTCAATCATCAAGTCCTGCCAAGTTACATCCTAAGCAATTCTGGAACAAGTGCTTTCCTCTTTGTCCCTGCTACTATTGCCCTTGTTCATATAACATCTCTCACCCCCAGCTGTTTTTCCACACACCACTGGGTACTCTTCCTAAAGTATAAATCCGATTATGTCATGGGGCGCCTGGGTGGCTCAGTCGGTTGGGCTTCCGACTTCAGCTCAGGTCATGATGTCACGGTCTGTGAGTTCGAGCCCCACATCAGGCTCTGTGCTGACAGCTCAGAGCCTGTAGCCTGCTTTGGATTCTGTGTCTCCCTCTCTCTCTGTCCCTCCCCCGCTTACACTCTGTCTCTCTGTCTCTAAGAAATAAATAAACGTTAAAAAAAATCAGATTATGCCTCTCTTCTGCTTAAAATCAGCAATCTAAAAGAAAATTCAAAAGACATAAATAAATGGGGGGTGGGCACCTGAGTGGCTCAGTTGATTGAGCGTCCGACTTTGGCTCAGGTCATGATCTCACAGTTGGTGAGTTCAGGCCCCACATCAGGTTCTCTGCTGTCATTGTGGAGCCCACCTTGGATCCTCTGTCCCCCCCTCTCTCTGCACCTCCCCTGCTCATGCTCTTTCTTTCTCAAAGATAAATAAACATAAAAAAAAAAGACATAAATAAATGGAAAGCCATCCTGGGTTCATGGATTGTAAGACTTAATATTGTTAGGATGGAATTCTCCCCAATTGATCTGCAGATTTGTTGCAACCTCTATCAAAATCCAAGCTTCCCCCATTTTTGTTTTGTAGAAATTGACAAGATGATCCTAAAATTCATATGGAAATGCAAAAGATCCAAAATAGCCAAAACAATCTTGAAAAAGAAACAAGTTGGAGGACACACACGTTTCAATTTCAAAATTTACTCCAAAGCTACAGTAATCAAGACAATGTGATACTGGGCATAAGGATAGACATATACGTCAATGGAATAGATTTGAGAATAAGCATATAAAGAAACCAGAAATAAACTAGAACTAAAAATACGTATGTGGTCAATTGATCTTTGACAAGGGTACCAAGGTGGTTTAGATAGGGCGCCTGAGTGGCTCGGTTGAGCGTCCGACTTTGGCTCAGGTCACGATCTCACAGTTTGTGCAGCTGAGCCCAGAGTGGGGCTCTGTGCTGATATCAAGGAGCCTGCCTGGGATTCTCTTTCTCCCTCTCTCTCTCTGCCCCTCCCCAGCTCACATGCTCTCTCTCTCTCAAAATAAATAAATAAACTTAAAAAAGGAAGAAGAAAGAGTAGAGGCACTTGGCTGGCTCAGTCACTAGAGCACATGCCTCTTGATATTGGGTTTGGGAGTTCAAGCCCCATGCTGGGTGTGGAGCTTAATTGAAATAAATAAATAAAACAACCATTGACTTGGAGAAAATATTTGTGAAGCATATATATATATATATATTTGTGAAGCATATTGTGAAGCATAAGGTTCTAGTATCCAGAATAGACAAAGAACTATTACGCGCATGAAGATGCCCAATCTCATTAGTCAGTAGGGATATGCAAATAAAAACCATAATAAGACGCTACTTCATCCCCACTAGGATAGCTGGCTATAACCAAAAAGACAGACATAACAAGTGTTGAGGATGTGGAGAAATTGGAACCCTCATTCACCACTGGTGGGAATGCAAAATGGCGCAGCCACTTTAGGAAAGTTTGGCAGTTCCTCAAAAAGCGGAACAGAGAGGTACCGTACAACCGAGCTTTTCATTCCTAGGTACGTACCCAAGAGAACTGAAGATACATATTCACACAAAAATTTGCACATGAATGTTCAGAGCAACTTTATTCGTAATTACCTCACCACATCCAAAACAGGAATCCATGCTCTCTGCCTTCTTCCTTGTTACCATAAATGAAGTCTTCTAGGGTCTTTTTTTTCTTTCTTTCTTTCTTAGAGACAGAGGGAGAGTGTGAGTGGGGAGAGGGGCAGAGGGAGAGAGAGAATCCCAAGCAGGCTCCGTGCTCATTGCGGAGACTGATGCGGGGCTCAGTCTCATGACCCCGGGACCATGGCCCGAGCCGAAATCGAGAGTCAGGAACTCAACCGACTGAGTCACCCAGCCGCCCCCTCTTGGGTCTTTCTAAGAGAAGTTCTCTCCTTATCAAGGGCTTTGCTTCTGCAATTATATCCTTTCTTTCCTGCAACATCTAGCACTTCTTCACCAGTTAACACCCAGACATATCTCCACATCTGTGTATCTCCATCTTAAAACAATACAAAACACACACACACACACACACACACACACACACACACTGCCCCCAGACTCTCTGCTTTCCTTCCTCCTTCCTCAAATCTCATTTGGCAAAAGCTTCTATCTGCAGCCTCAATGATTCTTTACCTTCATGGGATGCCCATCTTGACTGACCCTTCATGATAGCATACCTGAAAATTTGGGCAAAGACCTCTTCTCTCTGTCTGCACCCTCTTTTTCAATGATCTCAGCCAGTCCCTTGGCTTCTATATTATCAAGATGTCAATGGCCCCTGTGTGTATCTCCAGCTCTGAGCCCTCACCATGTGCCAAGCTTTTGTGCCCAGCTGCCTGCTTGTCATATCTACTTGAATGCCTAACGCCCGTCTAAACTTAGTGGACTCAGGAAGAGCTCTTGGTTCCTCTCCCCTTGATTCATTCTTCCCCTAGTCTCTCTCATCTCAGTAAACAGCACCGCCATCTACCTACACGTTCAAGCCCAAAGCACAAAAGCCTTTCCTGATTCCTCCCTTTTACTCATTCTCCATATTCTACCCATCTGCAAGCCCTGTTGCTCTGTCTCCAAACTATGTATTATGTCAAACGGCTTCTCTCCATCTCCGCTGTCCCTCCCTTCATCCAGCAGCCTCCCAACTGGCCTCTCTACTTCCACCCCTACAACCCACTTTCTACACAGCAACCATTTACTTTCAAAAAAGGCCTACGTAGGGCTTCACTGTGGCCTGCAATGCCCAGCACGCCCTGGCTCCCCTCTACCTCTCCAGCATCATATCCTATCACTCTCCCCTTGATTTCTACCCATCAGCCACACTGCTCTTCCTTCCTTTCTTTCGAGCCACCAAATTAGTTCAAAAAAATTTTTTTAAACATTTATTTATTTTTGAGAGACAGAGAGACAGAGCACAAGTAGGGGAGGGGCAGAGAGAGAGAGAGAGAGAGAGACGGAGATAGAATGTGAAGCAGGCTCCAGGCTCTGAGCTGTCAGCACAGAGCCCCATGCGGGGCTCAAACTCACCACCCGTAAGATCATGACCTGAGCCAAAGTCGGACGCTAAACCGACTGAGCCACCCAGGGGCCCCTAATCATCCTATTTTCTTTGCTTCTCCTTTTTTCAGTTTTATTGAGAAATAATTGACATACATCACCGTATAAGGTGTAGGGTGTACAGTTTTATTTTCTTCGAAGCATTTCTCTCTAGGTGAAATAATCTTATTGATTTATTTCTTTATTAATTTTCAGTTCTTTCTACAAGAATGTGGGCCCTATGAGAGCAGAGGCCTTAAGTATCTCGTATATAGCTCACCACTCAATGCCCAGCGCCTGGAACAGTCTCAGGGACACAGTAGGTGCTTGGTGCATATTTGTTAATGGATAAATAAAGCATTAAATCAGTGCTCCTCAAAGTGTGGTCTACAAACTCCTGAGCATCCCCCAAATCTTTTCAGAGGCTCTGTGAAGTCAGAGCTATTTTCATAATAAATACTAAGATGTTGTGTTGCCTTTTTGGTGGTGGGAAAGCAATGGCGGATACAGCAGCTGGCCCCTTAAGATAAAGCGAGGCGAGGCTCCAGGCTGTATTTGTAATCGCTGTATTCCTCACTTCTGTGTGTGCTCAGCAAAGGAAACAAATACAGCAGTTTCATTCAAGAATGACTTGATGAGGGTCCCCTGGGTGGCTCAGTTGGTTAAGCGGCTGACTCTTGATTTCAGCTCAGGCCATGATCTCGTGGTTTGTGAGCCCCAGTCCCACATCGGGCTCCGTGCTGACAGTGCTGAGCCTGCTTGGGATTCTCTCTCCTTCTCTCTCCTCCCCTTCTCCTTGTTCATGCTCTCTCTCTCTCTCCCTCCCTCAAAATAAGTGAATAAACTTAAAGAAAAATTTCAAAGACTGACTTGATGAAACAGTACAAATTATTAACTTTACTAAATCTCTACCCTTGACTATACTTCTTTAAAAAATTGTTTTTGAATGTTTTTATTTATTTTTGAAGGAGAGACAGACAGAGCATGAGTGGGGGAGGAGCAGAGAGAGGGAGACACAGAATCCGAAGCAAGCTCCAGGCTCCAAGCTGTCAGCAGAGCCCAACGCGGGGCTCGAACTCACGAACTGTGAGATCATGACCTGAGCTGAAGTCGGACGCTTAACCGACTGAGCCACCCAGGCGCCCCATTGACTATCCTTTATTTATTTATTTATTTATTTATTTATTTATTTATTTTTAAAATTTTTTAATGTTTTATTATTTATTTTTGAGACAGAGAGAGACAGAGCATGAACGGGGGAGGGTCAGAGACAGAGGGAGACACAGAATCTGAAGCAGGCTCCAGGCTCTGAGCTGTCAGCACAGAGCCGGACGCGGGGCTCGAACCCATGAACCATGAGATCATGACCTGAGCCGAAGTCGGACACTCAACAGACTGAGCCACCCAGGCGCCCCGACTATCCTTTTTTTAAATATTTTGACAGGGTGGGAAGAATTCTGCTATATGCCTAAGTACCATGGTTGTCTCAGGAAGAGCACTTGTGGAATTGTTTTGAGTTGCAAGTTGAACGCCATTTTTACCTGGAAGAAGGATTGAAAGACAGACCATGGTTATGCAGATGGAGGGTTTTTTCTCATTTTTTTATTTTTGCAGACATTTTCTCTAAAATGAAAGAAGTGAGCCTATTGACTCAAGGGGGAAATTGACAATATTTGCTGCTAATAAAATTTCAGCTTTTGAGTGAAAATTAGCCTTTTGGAATGTTTGTATCCACCACTGTGAGTTTAGTAGCTTCCCAATACTTAAGGACTTAAAAAAAAAATTTTTTTTTAATGTTTATTTATTTTTGAGAGAGACAGAGACAGAGCAGGGGAGAGGCAGAGAGAGAGGGAGACATGGAATCCAAAGCAGTCTCCAGGCTCCGAGCTGTCAGCACAGAGCCCGATGCAGGGCTCGAACTCACAAGCAGTGAGATCATGACCTGAGCTGAGGTGAGACGCTTAACCGACTGAACCACCCAGGCGCCCCTACTTAAGGACTTCTGATGAGATCAATGGTGACATTAATGAATATAATTTCTTTTAGATTGTATAATAACATGTGTCGACATTTAGTAGATCTCCATAGCTCAGTGAACCCTATTTTCCAAGTGTTACAAAATCAGTCATGGATAAAAGATGCATTCAAAGTGCATAATAGACCAATGTATTTTAACTTAATGAAAAATTGGTTTCAGATTCCACACTGAAACTAAATTTTGCAAGTCTTCATTTGTTAAGTTTTGGTATAGTATCAAAGAAGAATATCCACATACTTACCAGGCGAGGGAAAACCGTGATCATAAAGGTGCTTTTCTGGGCAAGGCCCATCCATTGCACTTCTCGGGGTGCCGTTCTCTTCAATTTCCCCAAATGCGGGAGACTTGGTTGTGTAATTTAAGGCAGTGGGGGACTGCGTTCACTTTCTTCTCTTAAAAAAAGGAAAAGAGGAATATCACAGTTATCTGAAAAAGCTTTTAAAATAATCCTCCTTGGGGTACCTGGTGGGTCAGTTGTTTAAGCATCGGACTTGGGCTCAGGTCGTGATCTCCCAGTTTACGAGCTCGAGCCTGCGTCGGGCTCTGTGCTGACAGCTCAGAGCCTGGAGCCTGGTTCGGATTCTGTGTTTCCCTCTCTCTCTGCCCCTCCTCCACTCCTGCTCTGTCTCTCTCAAAAAAATAAATACATAAACATTTTAAATAAAGAAATAAAATAACCCTCCTTTTTCCATTTTTATACCTGTGTGATGCTGAATTTTGTTCAGATACTGCAACTAAAACAAATCTCAACAGATTGAGTAAAGGAGCAAAGAAGCAGTTATAGGGATCTAGCCGCCTTTTATTAAGCCAGACATTTAAAGAGATATGCAAAACTGTCAAACAATGTCATTCTTCCCACTCATTTTTTTGATTTGGAAAATGTCGTTATTTTTCATTGAAAAGGGTGTTATTTGTGTTAACTTTAGTGGGTTCATCATTTTTACTTAAAAATATGTTTTTAAACTTTTTGTAATGTTTATTTTTGAGAGAGAGAGCATGCACGCACGAGCAGGAGAGGGGCAGAGAGGGGGTGGGGGGACAGAACATCTGAAGAGAGCTCTGTGCTAACAGCTCGAACTCACAAACCATGAGATCATGACCTGAGCCAAAGTCAGACTCAACAGACTGAGTCCCTCAGGCGCGCTTATTTTTTAAACTCTTAATTTGACTTCGAATATGGCAAATATCGATCCTGTGACCCATATGAACAAAAACCCTTTCAGGCCTTCAGTTTTTCAGAGTGTGAAGGGATCTTGAGAGCAAAAAGTTTAGGAAACGCCACTACAGATAAACACTGAAGTTAATCAGCCCCATACATAATACCTTGGTGCACAGGCGGAGGGAACACAAGATAATTATAAACACCCCTATTTGGAAAAGGAGAGGAGACAAAACAGCACCCAATGGTCTGCGGGGTGTCTGGAATGTGTATTGCATCCTGGAGGTGGAGAACAGCAAGGATGCCCTGCCTTGGGAGAGTGAAGCTGGTCTGTCTGCTCTGCCGTGTTGGCTGGTCTCCCCTATTTGTTGTAACTTTCAGGCCACATCTTAGAAGGATTGTGAAGATGTCCTGTTTGTATTGTTTGGAACTGAAACAATGCCCTAGGGGTTGATCAGTTGCAAGCTTTCTTGTGCCAGGATTTGTTTTGTTTTGGTTTGTTTTTTGCAAAACCACTCCCTTATAAGATGCAGAAGGTTTCTGACTATTCATATTTGGATAACTCTAGGGGTTAATAACCAAGTCAGAAGAATTGTGAATTATGGTCTCTGAATCTAGACCGGTGTGGGGGGGGGGGGATGTCTCTCAGCTGTGGGACCTCCCAGTGCTCAGCCTAGGGTTTCCATCCTCACTGCTTTGGAGCAACTCTGACCACTAGGCTCTATCCCAGTGGAAAGCTCTTTGCATAGGCTAAGTCTCCTGTTAGTGGGGACAGGCAGGAAGGGTTTGGGTGGGGCTGCGTTTCCTGCCTTCCTGCCTTTGTTTCCACTCAAAAAACTTTTTTTTTTTCAAAGTTTATTTTTGAGAGAGAGAGACAGAACGTGAACAGGGGAGGGGCAAAGAGAGAGGGAGACACAGAATTCGAAGCAGGCTCCAGGCTCTGAGCTGTCAGCACAGAGCCTGATGCGGGGCTCAAATTCATGACCTGACCTGAAGGCGGCCGCTTAACTGACAGAGCCACCCAGGCGCCCCTGTTTCCGCTCACTTTAACTTTGACATGAAGAGATGAGCTTTTTCAATCCTGCAAAGCACGTGACCTTCAGACTGTGTCAGCTCGGACTGCTGGCTCCAGGAAGTCTCTCTTGGCAAAGCTGTAGGCACACAAGGTCAGGGGCCAGGCTGCCCGGCCTCAAGCGATCGTTGCAGCTCACTGTCTAGCTTTGTGACGTTGGGTGAATGGTGCTGTGTCTCGATTCTTCAAATGTAAAATCGGGAATAACAACAGTACCTACTTCTTTGTGTTATTGTGAAGGGTCAGTGGATCAATATGGGTAAAGCTCTTAGAGCCCAGCACAGGATGAGTGCTTCAGAAATATTAGCTTTTTGGGGCTCCCGGGTGGCTCAGTCAGTTGAGCGTCCAACGTCGGTTCAGGTCATAGTCTCGTGGTTTGTGAGTTCGAGCCCCACATTGGGCTCTGCACTGGTGATGTGGAACCTGCTTGGGATTCTCTCTCTCTCTCTCTCTCTCTCTCTCCCTCCCCCGCCCCTCTGCCCCTTCCCCACCTGCACATGCTCTCTCTCTCTCAAAGTAAATAAATTTAACATTTTTTAAAAAAAGAAACATTAGTTTTTATTATTCATTATTCTGTCTGCAAAATTTGTGTCTTTGACTCCGAACTAAAGGCTTGGGAAAACAGCCAAAACAGACAACCTTCTGACAGATTTCTACCAAGTCCCCGAGCTCCTACCTGTGTTAGGTATATGGTCTGAGCTCCAAGAGACCCTGGCTGTGCACCTGCATGGCAGGGAGTGCCGACCTCCCAGCCAGGGATGGGGAGATCCTCGCTCTCTGTACCCTACCTCCCCTCTGCCAATGCCGTGTGTTAGGAATCACGACCAGTAACACCCCACTTCCTGTATTAGTCAGAAACTCTTCAGTTACAGGTGACAGAATCTTAACAGAAGCGGGCTTTGGATAGGGAGAAAGAATTTGTTGGATTACGGCATGGGAAATTTCAGGGACTTCAGGCATGGTTAGATCCCGGCCCTAAAATGATGTCGTCTGGTGGCTTCAAATGGTGTCCCTGTCTCTTGCCCTCCGTTTCTCAGCTCTGCCTTCTGCTGTGTGGCTTCAGTGTCAGGAAGTCTGTCCACATAGTGGAAGATCCACACTCACTTCTGTCCTTCCAGCTTAGGAACCTCAGGAGAAAGCAGCCTCTAGTTCTCCGAAATTCCAGAAAAGTTTGGGATTGCCTTGAATTTCTCCAGCTCTAGCTGTGTTCCTTAGCCTTGTAACATAACACCCTGAGTGACGTCGTGTGTGACTTCAGAGGACTGGAACCACCCAGCCGGGGAGGGGAGGAAGGATTGGTATTTATCAACCATCTGTTCTGTTGGAGGCATCGTACGCCTTCTCCTAGCAAAGATTAGCCCCTTTGGGAAGGACACTAAATCTCGCGGCTGTCTTCATGTCCCTCCAAGCTGCGAGGGGAGGGCCCCTTCTTGTGTCCGCAGCCAACCCTTCTGCCTGCCCTTGATTTCGTCCCTCTGGCTTCTAGAGCACCGTTAAATCGCTTCGTCTCTCTCCGTATTTTCTCCCGAGGGTCCAGACGTGCATGAGTCTCTCCTACTACAAAAAAAAAAAAAAAAATCTCCCTTTCTTAGGAGAGATCCGTCTACCGTCTCCACCTCCTCACCATCCACTCACACCTCAACTAAATGAACTCCGTTTTCTACTGCTGCTGTCTTCCGAGATGGCTCTCTCTCAAGTCAGCAATTGCTTCTCATGTGACGAACTCACTTCTCGGCCAGCTTGACCTCACATGTCCGCTAACCGTGCTTTCCTTCCCGAAATTCTTGGGAATTTCGGACCCCGCTTGGCTTCCGCTGTCTTGCTCGTTCCTGGGTTCCCCTCGCCCCTTTTCTGGTTGCTCCTTTCTCTGCACGTGTCGGTGAAAGGTTTACGAAAAGAGAAAGCCAACTCTCCCGTCATTCACATCTGTGGTTTCAAATGCCATTTTGTCATTGGTGATTTCCCAGCTCCACGGCCCGTGTCTGTCTGTGTCTGCCCAGGCACAGAGTCCGAGCAGAGCCCTTGTCCACATCTAGCGAGTGACGGATGAATTTCCTCCAAGGCAGGTGCCCGAGGAACGCCAAAGCAGCATCTGCATCTAGAACTATACCCCAAGCCACTCACAAAGGCAGACGCACAGAAGTAAAGTTAAGCAGCATCTCCAGCACAGGCTAAGAGGTGGGACAGTGGTCCTGCCCTTGCTGGATCCCTCTGGTAACACCGCAAGCCTCAGAGTTCAACTGCACAGCGCCGGCAGCCTCCTCTGGTCCCTGCACCCATGAAGCCCTTTCTCTCTCATACCGCATGTGACACGGCCATGTCAGAGTGGAAAGAGTGTGAGGTCTGGAATTCCAGATCTGGGTCTGTGGCTTGCTTCTTCCTCCTCCGTATGTTTTTTTGTTTATTTTTGAGAAAGAGAACACAAGTAGGGAGGGGCAGTGAGAGGGAGAGAGACCGAATCCCAAGCAGGCGCCACGCTGACAGCAGCGAGCCCGATGCGGGGCTTGAACTCACAAACCGCGAGATCGTGACCTGAGCAGAAGTCAGACGCTCAACCAACTGACCACTCAGGCACCCCCCTGCTTTTTTTTTTTTAATCTGGCTGTGACCCCCCAGAAAACCAGTGGCCATGTTTGGGTATGCTCACGAGCCTCTTCAGGTGTGCGAGGAAGAGCCGTGCTCGGATGACTGACAGGAGTGGGGGCAGTGGAAAGGGCAGTGAGGAAGTACGGTGGGCAGGGAAGCCATCCCGGCAGCCCACGCAGGTCCCTGGGGAACAGGAACGATGATGTGGTGACGAGCTCTGGGTGTGCTTCTAATGCTTCTGTCTCCCATGTCAGGCAGTCTCATCTCACACAGGCAGTTGGCCTCCAGCACATCTAGGCTGTTCACAGCGGCACTTGGCTTGGGCCCAAATCCTGTGTCCAATCAGCTGCAGGAAGGTCGGCAGGGCTGGCTTCATCGGATTTACATGACCTAGATCGCAGTGATTCCATGAGGCAAGACCAGCTCAGGTCCACGGGCCTTGGGAGGAGGCTGAGGGAACCGCGGGCACTCGGCTTCATGGACGGTGTATCATCCTTATCGTGTCTCAATTCCCTTCTTCATTTGACAAGTGAAGGGGTTGGGTCATTGATCTTCAAAGGTGCTTCCAATTCAGACTTTCCAGGAGTTTATTATTATTATAGCTTGATTGCCCACCAGCTCTAGCAAAATGGCATGTCACGAACAGGCCCATTGGCCTTAGCTTACTTAGCTCACTTGATGAGAGGCGGTGTGCAGAATACTACACAATGAGTAAGGCATTCGGTAAGTTCATGGATGATGATGATAAATGAAAATATTAGCTAACACATAAAGCACTTACTACAGTCTGGGCACTATTCTCAGTATTCATGTAATCCTCACAGTCCCAAATGATGAAGCTGAGACAGAGAGGTTAAATCATTTGCCCAAAGTCATAAGCTACTTAAAAGGTAGAGTTAGAAATTCCCATCCAGCCATTCTGGCTCTGGAGTCTATCCTCTTAACCACCATGCTTGTGAGAGTACAAGCAAATTTAGAATAACGGGGAGGGCGGGCAGCTGGGTGACTCAGTCGGTTAAGTGTCCGACTTCGGCTCAGGTCTGATCTCACTGTTCGTGAGTTCGAGCCCAGCATCAGGCACTGTGCTGACAGCTCGGAGCCTGGAGCCTGCTTCGGATGCTGCGTCTCCCTCTCTCTCTGACCCTCTCCCGCTCACATTCTGTGTGTGTGTGTGTCTCTCTCTCTCAAAAATAAACAAACATTTAAAAAAACTTTTTTAGTATAATGGGAAGGGGGGGAGGTCTTTGGTTTTGTAATAATTTAAATTTTATTTCAAGTTTGTGAATATTTTAGGCTTGACATTCATGGAAACAAGCCAGATCTTGATTTTCCATTGAGGAAAATCCCCGTGTCCTCTGTGATGGGAGGGAGCTGATCTACGAAATGTGCAGCTCATCTCCCCAGACGACGGAGCAGGGCTCAGTAGTAAGCCAATACCAGCTTCTAAAAAGAATAGGCCTTGCCAAAATTCGCACAACTTGACTCCAACATCGTTAGGCCCTGCACTGTGATTCTCTTATGGAAGTTTGCTGGTGTGTATGTATACACTATCCTCACTTGCCAAGGGGCTTTGCCCACCATTGGATCCGCTGAATCATAAAACCCACGCTGCTTACACTGCAGCCTATACCAACTGGGGAGCATTCTTTTTTTCTTGGCCCATTGGAGTTGGTAGCCGTGTGAGATACTTGGCAAACAGGTCAGCGCAGCATAACCAAACGTGGCCTATTACCTCCCATATCAAAAGAGGTCAAATTCTCAGGGTTTCTGAGTGGTGGCAGGCATGCAGTGAGTGCAATAGCTTATCTTTCACTGTAGACATCCTACCATGCTCCACACTATTGCTCTGGTTTCCTAAAAACTTCATGGAGGAGGAAGTGCCCTTAATCCCCACGGGGATTATCTCCCAGCCTCTAGAACACATGTGCTTTACCGAGGCATTTAGACACCTGCTACTTCCTATTCGGCCCAGAAACATGATTTCATCCCATGTAGAGAGGTGTTCTGGGAAACGAGATGACTTAAGTGCCTACAGATTGGATTTTAACAGAGCTGGTGAGGTGATATGACCCAGATGTAGGACAGTAAGATGTACTGTTGGCCCTGATTAGTGAAAAGTATTCTACTTTTGACGTTTTCTGCTCCCAGGGCTAGAAGAGAAGAAAGCATCTTCCAGGTCAACAGTCGCATGGCTGCAGGTGCTGGGGCAGGTGCTGACTTGCTTCATGAAGAGATTACATCTGAAATAACAGCTGCAAGTCCTGTACAGGGCAAACAAATAATTTTAAATGGGGGTGAGATAGAGATCAATCAGCACTCCTGGATTTCTCAGTCTTTGACGCGGCAGCAGTATCTGTCATGCCCTCAGGGGCGCACTACTGCTCTTGAATTATTCTGGTAGGAAGGGACGGTTCCAGGGGCTTTCTTTTACTCTTCTCACCACAATAGCTTTAACTGTACAGGTCGTTGTGAAAGATTCTGCCAGTTGCCAAGTACGTCTAGAACAACTGTGACCGCTCGAACTGGGAAGTAACCACAGGACGAATATGTGAGATAGACCCAGGCCAACACTCCTTTTAAATGGCTTGATCCCCGGGGCGCCTGGGTGGCTGAGTCAGTTAAGTGTCTGGGTCTTGATTTTGACCCAGGTCATGGTCTTATGGTTTGTGAGGTCAAGCCCCACGTCCGGCTCTGTGCTGTCAAGCACAGAGCCTGCTTGAGATTCTCTTTCTCTCTGCCTCTCTCTCTCTCTCTCTCTCAAAATAGACATAAAAAATTCTTTGATCCCCATATATTCATTTGCTAGATATGCTATAACAAGTACCACAAACTAGGTGGTTTAAACAACACAATTTTATTGGGCTAGAAGTCTGAGATCAAGGTGTGGGCAGGCTTGGCTCCTCTGAGGGCTGAGGGAGAATCTCTTCCAGGCCTCTCCCCTAGTTTCTGGTGGTTTGCTGGCAATCTTTGCAGTTCCTTTGCTTCTGCTGCATCATCCCGATCTCTGGCTTCATCTTCACATGATGTTCTGTTTTTGGGTCTCTGTGTCCAAATTCTTCCTTTTCACGCGACACGCATCATATCGGATTAGGGGCCTACCTCCTCCGGCATGACCTCATTTTATGCAATTATATCTGCAACAGCCCTATTTCCAATAAGATCACATTCTGAGGTATGAGAGGTTAGGGTTCCAACACATACATTTTGGGGGACACCCCTCCAAACCCTTAATACCCCACAAACCTCAATTCCAACTAGTGGAACACAGACCTTTTTGGGGATTACTGTTAGCATAGGGCTAGTTTCTAAGTATTCCCTAAAGGCCCGGGTATTTCCATTCCCCTAAGCACAGGAACATAGATAAGCGGCTTAAGATTCCCTTGGGAACACTGAAAGATTTGCAATTACAGTGATGGTTATATTGTTGGGTGCTACCTCCAGGGTACTCCGCACCCCTTTATTCAAGGACCTTGGTCCCCGAGAATTTAGTGAGAGTTCATAACTTTCCATTTTGGTGACTCAAAACAGGTCTCTTTTTGCCAGATCTGGAGTCTTGATGTGGGTTATACCAACCAAATAGGACCTTGGAACGTTCTATTTCATCACTCCGGCTCTGTTGCCTTGGTACTGCCCCTTGGCTCCTCCACTCCGGGACCCCATCATTCCTACTGACGTCAGGGATTCCATTTCAACGGCAGCATCTCTTAGCTTCATCCCCAGCCTATGGAGGATATAAACCACAGCACTCTCCAAGATAAGGTGTTCCTCTTATCTACATACTTTCCAATTCCTTGGTGAAAGGAACCTCCTCTGAGCAATTCTAGAGGGCAAAATTAGATTAAGTCACACATATGACAAATCTGCATCAACATTTCTATCTTCATGTTTTTGGACTTCTGCTATGCTAAGGAGTTCTAGGAGTTTCAATTTGAATGTACACCGTGTGCAGTCCAGGTTTCATCTAACCAACCAGCTAAGAGCCACTCGTAGCTGCTAAAGCCAATATACTGAATCCAGAATCTCTAGAATTTCCATATCCATAAATTCAACCCAAATGAAATAAAATTTTGTTCTTTTCTTCCTGGTCTAATTTAAACCTTTAAAACCCAGGTTTCTGCTGATTCAAATTAACCAAGTCTTACCATTCTTCTGTAAGCCTTCCCTCCGATCAGACTTTGTGTTTGCCTTCCAGAAGCACATCGGGATCTAACTCTAGTTACAGATCTGGTGGCAACATGGGGTAGTGGGTTGGACATGAGTATTGGCATTCCCTTTCAAGGCAACTACCCAAGGTCTCCAAGTAAGACAGGACCAGCCATATTAGTGAGGGGAAGAAAGGCTGTTTCTGCTGGTAAGAGACACTAAGTGGAATCTGGATTCAGAACACTGGGACTTACCTAAATCCACTCAAATGTCCCCATTTCTCGTTTCAGGGTCCCATTCTCTCCCAAACAAGGTTCTAATTGTCACATAAGAGACATGGTAAGGCTATGAATTTAACTCATGCTGTAATTCTGTAGCCCAGAATCTCCTTCTGATTTTCATGTACATCGGCCTTGCAGTTACAAGAGACAAAATTCTTCTGGGGCTCTCCTATACATGCCTGGAGCTGAAAATGCAAAGTTCTGGGGTCTTTGGGTTTTTCGCTTTTTTTCTCCTTTACTTCTTTAGCATCGCCACCACCATCTAGGCCCTCATTTCTTACATGACGGTCTGTAGTGGCAGCCATTTGATCTGCCGACGTCCTCCAAGAGACTTTTCGTTTCAACCGAAACACAAATGTAAGTAATCTTTGTCTACCATTTTCCAATGGCAATTTATCCTCATTTCCTTCAAATCCGACAGTCATAACTAATCTAAGAGTGCTACCTTTGAGGGCCTACTGCCTATAACCACTTTCGGAAACAAACAGGGTGATTGGAGTTTAGTAGTTGCAAGACACAAAACCCTTCTACCTATTTTAAGTAGCAAAGGATTCAACGCAAGTAAATTAGGTGCTTGTAAGAACCGGAAAGCCTGAGCAGTGGGCTCTAGACTGGATCTCCAGGCCTACCCTGGTAGCATTCCCTCTGCCACCATCAAGATGAGGAATCATCAGGCCACCACAGGCTGACTACAAGAACACACATCACTGTTCTTTATGATCAGGAAGCCCTTCAACACTCACAAAACTACGGGCGGATATCGGGCACCACTGAAGAGAAACCCAAGGTCTTTAGGTCCTTGCAGTAGCAACAAAGTAGCTGAAGATGGCCCCACAATCACTTCTTCCTTCCACATCTTATTTATACATTTAATTGGCAAAATTTAAATTATATTGAGAACCTTGGTTTAAGGAAGTTTAAAACACATCGCTTTTAGCTTTCCAGCCTCTGGGTACAAGAAAGTGTATTAGAAAGGGTCAGAATGAATGAGTACGCATTTACCATATCCACGAGTTTCTTTACATGAGCCCATTCAAGTGGGACTGGTGACACACCCTCTCCCAGTTTTAGCCCATTTGAAAGCCGACTGCAAGCATCCCATCTGTCTGGCTTTGAAGATTACCTCTCTCCCTGGACTCAGAGAAACTTACAATTTTCCTGGTCTTCAGAGTTGTTTTGCTAACCTATACAATCTCACCCCCAGCCATCTCTTCAACCTCCTTGGTCCACATATTCCAGCCAAATAGGTCTCTAAGCTGTGTGTGTGTGTTTTAAACAGGCTAAGCATGCTCCACCAAAGGGCCTTTGTATTTTGTTCCCAATGCCTGCTATGTTCTTCCCCTAGATAGAAAGAACCACTTGGTTCTTTCTCACTCCCCTTAGGATTCTGATCAAATGCTCCTTTATGAAAGACGCCTATGCTACCATCTGAAGTGGCTCCATCGACCACTCTCTTTACTCTTTCTACTTTGTTTTCTCCAGTGCGCTTATCCTCATCCAGATCATCTATCTGATCGTCTTTCCCCCACTAGAGTGTACGTTCCACGGGGACAACAATTTTGTGTTTTCTTCGTTGTTGCATGCTACACTTGAAATGCAGTAGGCATTTCAAAACGAACGAATGCTGTACAAAGAGGAAGTTAAACTTTCCCCATTTTCTAAAGGGAGAACCAACTTTTCCAACGCATTACTCATGTTCTCCTCCAGGTGGTGCCGAAGGGCCTTTTCATCAGCTAACGTCTAGGCTATACAAAGCAGTGTTGCAAAGGATTAGAATAAGCTTAGCTTTTCATAGCCTCTGGTCTAGAGTTCTGGGCTTTTCTTAGATGACCCCCATAATCTCCCTTAACTTATTCTTATTCCTGCAGGAGAAAAAAACATGGGTCTTTACCAAAAGCATTTCAGTACACCATGTCAATCTTTGCGACCCCATACTTAACGATTATTTTCCCCATTCTGGTTGAATGACAGCAGACTCAGAGGCAACTGTCCAAGTGTCACAGCAGGAAGAAGTGGAGCTTAGATAAGAACACAGGTCTGGCTGCCAATTCTTGCCCCTCCCAAAGACTTCTTCGAGTTTATCAAAGTTAACTGCTGTCCTGGTAAGGCTTCAAGAGAACTGCAATCTTGAGCTGATAATTTGCATTTCACAGATTTGCAGACTGTTTGCCCCCTTTTCCAACAGTTTCCCTTTTTCACACAAAGACACCCTCCAGGGCACTTTCTTACAGAGACTCAAAGTCCGCTAAGAGCATTTCCTGTCTCAGGTGCAGGGAAATGAGCATCATGTGCTCAGTCTGGCTGCGGTGCCCAAGAGTTAAGAGTCTTCCAAGTTGTCTGTTGTCCAGACTCATCATCCTCATTGTGGTAAAGCACAGGCCAGGAAGACAAGGAGCAGGTGCATCTGTGGAAGGAAACAGAAAGCCATCTGGTCCTTAGGGAAAGAAAGGGTGTTTTCAATTCTTCCTCTGGGCCCAGGGCTAAGGTGCTAAAGAAGTTCCTTAAATATTGTGTAAGAGTTGGGGAAATTAAGAGCATGAGAGAAAAACTGACTCACAGGTCACAAAGTAAGTTACTGCCAGGTTTAGAATCTTACATCAGGTTTCATGAATCTTTTGGTTTTGCTGCTACACTATGTATGAGCTCTCATTTCTAAGGCCAAAACCCCAAGTAGTACTAACATAGCTCAATTCTCACAAATTTATAAGAGCAGATAAAATCAAATGTTGAGATCCTGATGGCATGTCTCCTATCTCCTTTCATGACGAGTTTTAGTCACATTCCTTAGTCCCTCTTACTCAAACTACATTGGCAAAAGTAAGAAAGCCTTTTGGAACGGGGAATGCGTACCCAGGAATGTAACAAACATTCGGGGTTATTGCTCGGTGATTATGCAAAACCAGTACCTTTCCTCCTCCAGTAAGAATACTCGGTCCCCAGCCTGTAACCCCACATCATTCACTGGGACTCTCTGAAGAGCCACTGGCACAGCCACCCCTTCTCTCCTCTGAAGCACATTCCTACTGGCGGCTACGGTGCGGAAAAGAAGTAAAGCTTGAACAGGAAAACTGCAGGCTGCCTCCAGAGGACAAACGAGGTTCATTTTAATCTACAGCTTCTCCATACAGCTGACTCAGCTAATTCTGCAGTCTGACCCCGGAGTCCCAAACAAGCCAAGCTTCGCTTCCTGTCAGGCTCGGAGTCGTTGGTGTATACGGGACTCCACTGCAGTCTAACTAGAACACAATGCTTCTTCCCTGGGATTAGGAAAACTCCCATCTTGAGACTGGTCTATTCGATCAAACACTTGGCTCTGTAGGACTGTCCCAAGCCAAGGAAAATGAGAGGAGTTGAATGACGACAGAAATCTTTATTAAAATGTGTTTCTTTCAGTAATATGTTAGCATACGTACAATATACACACATACATCTGTACACTCTTTGACACACCTCACGGATTGCCACTTTCAGTTTAACCAATAAATTAAAACTAAAACAAGGAGGGAAGGGGTTGGGGGGTGGGACGAAGGGCAAAAATTTCCATGTTTTATCTGGTAAGAAATAGCAAATTTCTCAGAATTTCCCTGGGGAAAACCTGTGACCAGAGAATATTTGAAATAAAATACATAAATTCCCGCCCACCACCCCCCCCCCCCCCAACAAAAAAATTCCAAAAGATGCAGTTACAAGTGTGCTTCTCAGAACAGGAGCATTCATTCCACTTCATACTCTGCCTTCTGCACCTTCTGGCTTCAAGACAGTCTTCCCCTCGGCGGGGGCAGAGAGGTTCATATGGGCACTTGGGCTCGGTGCACCTTGGGCTCTGGGAGTGGAGGGGCAGGCTGCCGTCTGGGAGCGAGGGGAGCCACACTCATCCGAGGTGATGTCCGGCACATCGTCCGACTGCGTGTCAGAGCTCTCCAGGTCACTGCGGATGCTCTCGGGCTGGGCCAGGCTGATGTCCCAAGGCTTGCCGGCCAGGCAGTCTTTCTGTTCACAGCTTTGGTGTCTGCAGGGGGGGTCCTCTTCATTGCCGCCACTGCCGCCACCGCCACCACCTTCTTGTTCATTCTCTGCCATCTGGGCGTGAACGTGGAGTGAGTCCTCTGTGCTGCTTCCACTCACCAGCTGGTAGTGGCTTGGTTTGGCTTCAATGTCCACTTGGATCTCCATATTGTTGCATTCTCTGTGGAGACAAAATCCACTTTGCTGAGTCACGTACGGGTCATGCTATACCTGTTGGTACAAGCAGTTTGTGGGTTCAGAATTAGAAAGTCTGAAACACAGGTAGTCAGGAGACGAGAGCTCACTCTCGGCAAACGTAAAACTTTAACCTAACTCTCAAGTGAGATGTGAAGAACTAGATCTCTTTCGATGATTAAAAACACATACGCACCTCTGCCAATTTCTTTATACAACTACAAAAGAGCTTTCAAAATTCAGCTAAGGGTCGGACCCTCACACTATCTTACTCAAAACATGAAAGTGAAAGGAGATTCATAGTGTTTTGCTATTGTGTCACAATTGGAAGGAACCAGAACCCCTCCAGCAGGGGGTGCTGCAATCACACCATGTCAGTTACACCAGTTCCTCAAAAATAAAGAGAAATAGGCAACGGGAGTCACATCAAGCAATGAGCAACATGAGAGCAGAAACCACAGACCCACAGACATCAGTGAACAGCAACCTAGCTCCTTAAGTTTCATGTGAATAATTATACAATAGCCAAAAAAGACCCAAAAAAGGGGAGGGGGGGGAAGGAAGAAAAGGGAGAAAGAAAGAAATCTCTAAAAATCAAGTGCTAACAAGAAGAATCAATCAAGAGATCTCAGACACTCCTATACCAAGAACCTGCCGGGTGAACTCAAAGGGCACACACGATACATCCCATCCGATAGCACACGCAGCCCTAACAGGAGGCGTTGAGCTTCTGAAGGCCTATACCCAACTACAAACTCCAACCTCTCCTGGGCATCTCTGACTGTTCACATACCTGTCCTGTGGGTTGTAGGAACTGATTATGGAACCGGCCATAGCACGAGTGCTTGCGTTGTCACTAATTGCACCAAGACTGGCTGTGTCTTTAGGGAAAATTTCCTTTTGGACATCGGCTTGAACTTCTAACCTGTGTAAAGAGGGGACGTTCACGTTAATATGAGACCTGGGTATTCTGAGACAGTCTGCTTCCTGGCACACATCTCTTCTATTATTCTCTTGCAAACTGAGTTGATCTGATCTTCTCCAATTGTCAAATAGCTCAGATAGATGCCCACATATTTTCTCTCTTGAATACCTATTGAAATCGTCCCCTCCTTTCTATCCCCATTGCTACTACTTAACTTTAGGTGCTCAACATCTCCTCCTTGGAAAACTGCAGTTGGGTTCTCTCTCCAGCAGCCCTAAGTCCAAGTCCAACACCTTCCAGATCAGTGCCAATGTGGACAAAGACCCGATCACTCTAACAGTCCTCTCTTGGTTCTCTACTGCCAACAGGCATTTAAAGTCTTCCCGATCTGCCTCCAAGCTCTCTCTCCAGTTTCGTCTCTCACCACAGTCCTAAATCATAATCACTCTGAATTCTTTCTTTCCTTACACACCTATATACATTGTATACTCCATGACTTTGCACATACCATTCCCTCACTCTGGAAGTTTCCTTTCTTTATGTGACAAACTCATATGCAGTCCTTAACAACAACGGAGGTATCATCTCCCCTCATTCTCCCAGCAAACCAGTCATTTCCTGTTAAGTGCTCCCATAGCACCTACCTACTTATTAAATCAATTCGTGCATCTCTCCTCCAATCATCTGTGAGCTCCGAAAAAAGGAGAGACCACATCTCATTTACATTACGTCTTGCACATGGGAACTCAAACACTTAGCTATCAAATTACCTCCAGGCGATGAGACTGAAGGACACAGAGGATCCGATCTCCCACAAGAGCAGCAAGCTTCCCCGATTGTGTCTCAAAGCTGAGAACCCATAACCATTTCCCTTCTTGGCTGGAACACCAGTTTGCAGTTCACCTTAAGTATTTCCTCTTAATAGGTTTCACAGTCAAACCCACCTGACTCATGCACTTCCTATAAAAGGCTTTCACAGAACTGGAACAGCTAGACTGGTTAAGCAGCAGTTTCAGCAAGTCAGTCTCCAATTATGTCTGTCTGCTTCTTTACAAGGGTGATGGTTTTAAGAAAGCCCAGCAGTGAATTCTCTGGCATGTGGGGGCGGGATCCCCTAACAAGAGACGGCCAGAGTCATGAGATACAGACAGGTCAGCAGCAGCCTTCAGCTGCACATTTGAGCAACCACCATCCTGCTGCCTATGCCTTGCTCTGTAGCTCCGGCCTCAGATACCCTCAAGCATGTGCCACGGCCCAAGAGAACGAGGCGTCAGATCACAGACCTGGGTTCTAGTTTTGGCTCTTCCACAGATTCGGAGAATTGGAAGAGACTTTTCACAACACCATCCATTAGGTGCTTCCCAGATGCCAGCTTGTACAGTGACTGCTAGAATCACCTGGGGAGCCTTTTCCAAACATAGATCCCCAGGTTCCACTCCAGGAGATTCAATTTATTCATTTGGGATAGGGCCCTGAAGTCTATTTTTAAGAGGCTCCCAGGTGACTGACAGGTACTCAGGTGTGGGATCCAATCCATCTGTCATCTGTTGCTTGACTCCTTAGCCAAAAGGCCTAATAGCCAAATGGCCATCTGGTCTTACTTTAAATAGTTCCAGGGATAGGCAGCTCAGTATTTTCAAGGTTATCCAATCCAATCCTTCTTTGGATTTTTATATAGATTTTCCCTATAATCTCTATAAAGAAACAAAATTAGTTTCCCTCTAACTTCTGCTAAGTTGCCTTAATCTACCTCTTGGCATGAGTCAGAATCCTTTCTTCCAACTCAAGGTCCTTCAGCTATCTGAAGGCAATAATTTCTCCTACCTCCTCGCCTTGTTTTGCCCTATCCACGGGTCTCCCTTCTCCAGTGCGCTCAACTCACTGCTTCTCATGTGACATCTGTTATGCTTCTCTGAATATGTTCTGGCTTATCTCACTGGTAAAATAACTGAGCAGGTCAAAACGTTTTTAGTCATAAAGTTTTACATAGTCTCAACGCATGTTCATAGAATTGATTTTCCTTATCTATCAAATAGGAATAAGAAGGTAATAAGGATCACAACACCAATAAGCCAACAACATACAGCATGAATGCTGTTCAACTGAAAGTCAGTGACAAGCCTAACAGGGAGTGCACTTTAGTGACTGCCACGAAAACGTGTGCTTTCCCTTCCAGAAGCAGGCAGCTTAATGTAGGAGAGGGAAGATCTGAAGTCAGGATTACTCTTTACGTGGAGTTGCTATGGTGCAGTGGGAAGAACACCAAACTTTCCGTAATTCACTTAACATTTCTGAGCCCATTTTCTCATTGTGAAGTTAAAAACACAAACCCCCCCGGCTCCACTGGTGATTACATCAAATGAGATGATATATGAGATGTGCCCAGCACAGAGAAATGACTCAAAACAGGTATTTTACTTCTTATGATTCCAACTGGTTCTGTCAGAAATTATCTGTTTGCTTACCTGCTATATTTTCCCTTGCCACTGGAAAGAATGCCACCACTCAGCGTGCCCCCTGAGAGGGCTGCAAAGCTGGCTGTTTCGCTGTATGGACCCTGCATAACACTAAGTCCATCGGTAGGGCTTCCACTGGTGCTCAATACACTAGTCAGACCTTCAATGCTGCTCTCCCCAATGCTGGGGTTCTTAAGGGCTCTCCAGGCATCTGCCACTGGGGAAGGAACAAAATATCTCAATTGAAGATAACACGGCATCAAAACAGAGTCTGTTATTTTCCTGTAATGACTCTTCAGAGTGGAGAGCATTCATGTAGAAGAATACTCGTATGTCCACTTAATGAACAGCTACTACATGCAGCCACTACATGTCAAATGCTTGAACATATGTTAATATTTAATCTTCCCAATAACTCGGCAATAACAGGCCCAATTTCAGCTGAGGAAGTGAAATCTTAGAAGTAAATGACTTGTCCCATTCATGGCTGGTCACACAAAACTACACTTCGGATTCTAAGTCCACTATTATACCACAGATGCCATCTAATCAAACATGAAGATTTCAAAATATGTTCAGGTCACGTGCTGAGACTAGTAGGAAGCTTAAAAAACTTGTGGGACTCTCTGTGCCCTAGCTTAGTTAATATGGTAAAGCAAAAACATCAAAGTAGAAGTTGGGGGGGTGGGGAGGCGGGGAAGAAGTCGAAAGACTTGCTCTAGTCCCAGCTCTGCAGAAGCTTTTAAACCCATTTAACAGATGTTGAGACAAAAGCTTAAAGAAGTTCCCATTAAATGCGGATGATAATAGCCCTTGCCTTCCCTATTCAGAGAGCTGCTATAAAAACCAGATGAGATAATAACTGTGTAAAGTCCTCTGAAAATTATAAAGTACTGTGCAGGTATAAGACTTTATTATAATCACTACTATTACCAGCATACTTGGAGTTACTTGGAATCCTACTAGTTTGTACCTGCCACACAGAGCCAAGTACCAGAGGAATTAACCTAATAACTCTGGAACAAAGAAATGAAAAGCTAAAAATACTTTACCCCCTACAAAGCTCATTACCCAAAGTAATCCAATGACAATCTCTCTGTAAAATGTACAGAATTCTACAGATTTTTATCTTCCGTCCCATAAATTTAAAGGGAAATTAAAATTCTCCCTTTACCTGTGATTGGACCATCATCTTCATCAAACTCAATTTTCACCCCCTTTCCATTGGCTGTGCTAACTCCACAGCCGCCTCCACGACAGAGAGAAATGGGCACAACCCCATAGACATAAGCCAGCATAATGGGGACACCAATACCTGGGGGAGGAGAAGGAAACAAGTCAGCAGGCCATCAGGTTTCAACCGTCCTAAATTTTCCTTTCCAGCCTGAGCACAGACAAACCACTTTATAAAGGGCCACAGAAAGAGATGGCTTATCCTAAAAAGGTAGGTGGGACTAAGAGACGATGACCGGACTTGGAATTAGGCCTGGATTAGAATCCTGGCTCCAAATTACTAGCTGTATAACCTCGGACATATCTTCCCAGGGTTGTCACTGACCACAAGAAAAGTATGTACAGTGCCCAGCACAGTGAGTACACGTTGCTTTCATTTTCCCTCTTCTACTCACTGCTGACATGCTAATCCAAGAAACAATCAATAATCAAACATTAAATAAGTGGGGGCTTAGAATCCCCGCCCCTGCAGAGTGTTAATTCCAAAATCTTACTGCTGTGTGAGGCAGAATGGCTTAGTTAAGAGCACAGGCTCTGAAGTCAGACTGCCTTGATTCATGTCCCAGCTAAGTGACCTGGGGCAAATTACTGCACCTTTCTATTACAATTGTGCTGCTGTGAGGATCAAATGAATTAATACATGCAAAACACTCAGAACTGCTCCTGGCACATGGAGAGCTGTAATAAATGTTACTTATAATAGTCTTATTCTAGAACAAACCCTCATGCCTCTTAAAATACTATGAGGCATTAAGCAAATCAAAATAAAAGTAATTTTATTTTGTGGGTTCCCTGGCAAGTGGAGAGGAAAGGTGAAAAACTAGGTCTTAAAGTGATATCCTTTAATTCAAACTTTTCTATGTGCCAGATGGAGTTCTAAGCACTAATTTAAGAATGAAAGATCCCAAAGTGTGACAATTTAGTGCAGCTGATAATCACAATGATAGCGCCTAAAACAGTTAACTCCCAAGGTGGGTTTGGCATAGAATGTAGGAGCCTCCGAGGTGGAGCATCTGGCCAGCTGGCTAAACTGCTATAGTTGGAAAGCGAGGGGGGGCGGGGGGCGGCTAAAGAAAAGAGAGGGAGGGAAGGAGAAGAGTTGTGGTCTCGGCTAGCTTACCCACACTAACTGCAGCAATGACTGGGGATGCAATGACTGACAAAGTCACTCCTCCTGTGATAGCCAAATTCCTCTTGTGTTTGGAGGTTTTCCTTCCCTCATATCTGCTGTGAATCTAAGAAGAAGAAATAAAATTCAGGTCAGCAGGTTAGGATATCAATCTTTTTGCTAGGGTGAAAAAAGACAAGTGAATATTCTATCTGTATTAAAATATATCCCCCACCCACCAAGAGGCCATCTTACTCCAATTTGAACCTAACTCAGACCAGGGTGACATAAAGTAATACAGAAAAAGTTAATCCAAGAAGAGACAAAATAACTCAGAAGAGTGAGGAAAAGTATTTCACCTTTAAGTCACCGAGACAAACCAGGCCCAGGATGCTAATAAGAACTTCCAGATCTCTTGGGGTTTATGAAAATCCATTTAAGAAATTAAGGTTATTTTTATCCAAGAACCAGCTGGTTTTCAGGAAGCTCTGAAATATAAGCTCCTCCCTATTTCCTTCAAACCTTTACCAGCAAACCTGGGGATGGAACATACATAGAACTCAGCATGTCTTACCTTCCTGCCAACATAAACAGGAATGCCGATGACCATGGCAGGAATGGCAATGCCAGCAATGAGGGATATCCCCACTGGAGCACCAATCAGTGTGCCCAGCTGCCAAAGAATTTTCTTCTTACGGCTCCACGGCTTCTTGCCCCAGAATGTGCAGCCAGAGGGGCTGCAGAGGAAACATGCTGAAGTTAATGGTAATATTACAAATGCAGCTATTGTCACCAGAGGGCTTACTAAGAGCAAGAGCCTTCTTTTTCAACAGGAATGATTAATAGTTACAAGAGGTTACAGGAAATGAATATATCATATGAGGGGGAGCAAAAGACAAGGTCAGATTACTAGAGCTCTGGGCCCTTTACTTTTTGTAAAGGTATGCTTCCAGACTTGAAACCTCTTTCCTTTCTTTTCTGTTGAACTCTGTCCTCCTTAACCTATCAACACTGATTCCGCTTCCTTGACTGATATACTACTTGGGATCCTGAACAACCTACACACTCAATATCGCATCCAAAAGCACTGTGCCCGGCAGCTAATAAACACTGATTTGCATAGTTTTCTTGGCATCTGTCCTACCCATATCCAATAGATAGTGTAAACTATGTTTCTGGGAAAGGATATAAAAAGACTTTGTCACACCCTTTATGTCAGTTTCATATTCCGAGTTTGGCTACTTTTATACCCAATCCTTATGTGTTCAACCATTTTTGCTCACTCCCTTTGTCCCGTCTTCTTGACCAGACAGGATAAGCAATTTTGAAAGTAGGGATCATGTCTTACACACTCGTGTCACTGATAATCGGTATAGTGTCAGTACTCAATGTCTGCCATATTGGAAATGAAAATGCTTCATGCACACAATGAATGTTAAGTTGGTAAATATTAACTCCTTCAGGACAATATTTTAGTATTCAGCCTGAATCCTTTAGAATCCTTTAGGAAGTCATTACATGTAAGAAACTGTAAAAAGGTAAGTCCAACCTTAATAAACTTATGCAGTTTAGCAAAATTAGACTTGTATATGAAGCAAAAATAGTGATGTTTATTAAGAAACATTTAACGAATGCCAATATAGAAGAATGAGGCAGAAAAAGCTGGGGAAGGCATCACAGACAAAATGGCATTTAAGTGACCTCTGAAAGGTGAATAAAAACTGAACAGGTTGAGATAAAAAGAGGTTGCTGGGAGGGCGATGTGATCAGAAAGCATTCTGAGCAGAGGCAAGAACATAAACAATTATGAAAGAACATGAACAATAAGACAGCACAGAGCAGACACAGGGAACAGCAAGCCCAGGTTACCTGTAATATATAGCATGTATAAAAGCAACATGGAAAAAGCGAGAAAATTAGATGATGACCAAATTGTGGAAAGACTTAAAGCCATGCTAGGGAAACTGAACTCTATCTGGAAGGTAATGAAAACAGTCCCTGGAAATTGCTGAACTCGAAAAAAACATGGTCACAGAAGTACTTCAGAAGAACTTTTTATAGCTTCCTTACTCTGTAATGCGAGGACAGACAACTATGTCTCTTTGACCTCCTTTTTCCCCTCAATCAGTAAAAGAACAAGATTATAAAGCAATGGACACATTTGCCTTCTCACCTGAGGTAATGCAAGTCTGAGATCTCTTTCATACAAAGCCAACAGAATTCACAGCCACACACTGCACAGGTCATATGATTACAGCTTCCATCATTCATCTTGATAATGTAAGCACTGCATCGTGGGCATGGCTTGATGTCATCTGCTAAGAGGGGAAGGAAAATCGGGTAGAAAAATATCCCTAGTTAAACCTAGTTTGATTTATTATTCCTAGGAATATATATAAAAAGTGAGGAGGTGGGGCGCCTGGGTGGCGCAGTCGGTTAAGCGTCCGACTTCAGCCAGGTCACGATCTCGCGGTCTGTGAGTTCGAGCCCCGCGTCAGGCTCTGGGCTGATGGCTCGGAGCCTGGAGCCTGTTTCCGATTCTGTGTCTCCCTCTCTCTCTGCCCCTCCCCCGTTCATGCTCTGTCTCTCTCTGTCCCAAAAATAAATAAAAAATGTTGAAAAAAAAAAAATTAAAAAAAAAAAAAAAAAAGTGAGGAGGTAGTCAAAAACTCTCAACTAAGAATTCCAAATTGTGCAACCCACTTCACTGGAAGGCTGGCTATGTCTAGACCTCAGGAATTTTCATAAAATGGATCCTGTCTCATATTGAGCTGCCTATCCCCCAAACTGGCATCTTACACAGCACTTAAGCCACACTCTGAGCAAGAATACTTCCCAAGAGAGAAAGATCATTCCAAGAAAAATGAAATTTCATCAGCCAATAGGCTGGCAGAATTCAAAGCAGAGTCCTGCAGGAGGAACAGTCTGCAAAAAAACTTTAGCTCAAGAAACTCGTTTCTCAGTCTCAGTAAGTATCATTGCGATTTGCTGTTAACACAACCCACAGACCCTTCCCATGATACTTTCAAATTCAAAACCTAAATATAAGTGGGTATGCTATGTAGCACACACCTAGTAATTTTCACAGCAAGCTAGGAACTATCCTATTAAAATGACAATTTAGGAGATTATGCTGTGCCAGGAAAAAGTAAATGGTAAAATCTTTCCTACCAGCCTCTCCCAAATGACATCAGTGAAATAAAATACATTTATAAAAGGTAATAAACCCAGTGAAATTTTTAAGTAGGTTTACTCTGACTTGCCAAGGTTCCTCCTTTTAAGGTTAATCATTAATCCATACTAATATTATTTCCTTTCATTAACTCTGTACCCTACTTCCAAAAGCAGTGGTGCATTTAAAGCTGGTAGGAAAATAATAGAGGTTTAATACTAATTAAATGTCTTTCTGCTTACAATGAAGGTTTCGAAAAAGTCCTTAGCAGAAGGACCTAATTACTTTCCAATATGAGACGTATTACTAAGAAGGTAGAAACTACAGGGGCGCCTGGGTGGCTCAAGTCGGTTGAGCGTCTGACTTCTGCTCATGTCACGATCTTGTGGTTCATGAGTTCAAGCCCCGCGTCGGGCTCTGTGCTGACAGCTCAGAGCCTGGAGCCTGTTTCGGATTCTGTGTCTCCTTCTCTCTCTGCCCCTCTCCCACTTGTATTCTGTCTCTCTGTCTCTCAAAAATAAATAAATGTAAAAAAAAAAAAATTTAGAAGGTAGAAACTAGAGAATTCAATTTTGTTGCATTCCAATTTTACCAATTTATAGGTTGGAAAACCTATAGTTATCAGAGAGAGAAGCTACGTATCAAATACAACGTTGAAGGTATTACCAAATATGTTCTGCTCTCTGATCCCAGGAAACACTTGGTTATACATTAAGATAATCTCTGCTCGCTTTAGGCTCATGTTATGAAATATCAAATAAAGAGAAAAATGAGAAAATGCCAACTTATACCTGGTCCAGATTCTTGCCCATAACTGAGACCTGAAGTGTGCTTGGTCCGTACTCGCAAAGTCTGTGCCCTCTGCTGACGGGCCATATCGCATGTCTGATTTGGATGCCATATTTGCTTGCAGTGGTAGCAGAACTCCGTTTGGCAGCCTTCCCTCTCACAGGTCAGCTTTGGGCAGCTGGCACAGCCATAGGCAATAACAGCATAACTGGGTAAGGACACAGGAAGAGGGATCAGTAAGGTAAGAAAGATCGGAACAAGACAGACATTATTCATCAGTGTCAGTGGGGTAACACTGACTCTCCTCGTCACTACACATGATATAGAGAGAAAAGAGTTCACATGTAACACATGACATATACACACAAGCATGCCGAACAAACTGTAAAACATATTCTGTGTGAGAAAGTAAATTTCTTCTTGAGATTCTAAAAAAACACAAATCACTTATTTGTGAAAAAATAGGGGAAAATACCATAGGTAGCCTGAATTCTAGCACATATTCAGTCACAGTTCAAGCTGCTTTAAAAGCAGTTTCCCACAGCAAGTTTCATAAATTACAGGGTACAAAACTATATCCTTTTGATGGTTTACTATATTTAGAGAGATTAGAATTTGTTTACATTAAAGGACAGAACATTTGTAAAACAAGCTATAGCAAAAACTAAAGTATACTTTTTTATTTTTAAGTTCCACAGTGAAGCTGGTCTGACCACACACAGCCTGAGACAAGAGCCACAGATGGATTCATGACCAGTTTCTCCTATTGAAAGCTCATTTTATCTTTCAAACTTTTTTTTTTTTTTTTTTTTTTTTTTTACTCAAATCTATACCTTGAAATATCTACTTCCTTGACAGGCTCCAGAGTCCAAGAATATCATTCTTCTACCTTACTAATTAATACAGAATAAGGTTATTATCTCCCTCTCCTTCCTTCTCTCTTCTGATACACATTCTGAGTAAAGATGGGCAATTCAGAATCTATCTGCACCAACATCAACTGTTTCTTATAATTCATGTTTATTTTCCAAGAATTCTGTCTCACAATCCAAAATATTAACAGGTCAATGACTATAGGCTTAGGTGTTGCCATTGGGCTTTGCTGTCCCCTATTCCATTTTCTCCTCCAATTGCCAAAGACCTTAAACAACTTTTATGGAAGGCTAATAAAAGTTTTCTTGGGTTTCTTCTACTGTTTATTTGAATGTACATTAGATGTTCATAACAGCAACTTAAGTTCTCAGGTTTATTATAGATTCTGCAAGTTGATTTGAGAATGGCATTGAAGGTATTGATGACATATCATCTATGTTACATAATATAGTCTGTATTAAATCTCTTCTCAGAAACAGCAAAGGGGTCAATGTATGAATGCAAATGATTCATATCCTGTAGGAGTTCTGAGCAAATTTACCCCACCTCGCTGCAAAATAACTACTACAGATAAACAATGTTTCTCCTGAAGAAAGTGACTTCCTTACTATTCTGGGTTATAGGAAAGGTACTGGATGGCCTCTGAAAAGTAGTCAACTTCTGATGATACAAATTACACAGTCAGGAAGCCTTGATCATTTCCTGATCCATTCCTACCTCACATGGTGGGAGTAAATATTTATTAACAGAATCTTTTATTTTTTCTTTAAAGGACATTTGACAAGATTGATAATGTCAATTTTGGGTGTAGAATTTGGTTCTAAGGAAGTAAAATAACCCCAAATACTCACGAACACACAGCAATCTATTACCATGACACAGAATTACTCAGGGCACGAGACTTGGCATTCCTGTTTTTGGGCGCCTGGTCTGGGCTCCTTGTCCCTGACTCATACTGCATGACACTGAGCTAATTTAAATCTCCAAGCCTTAACCTCTACCCCAAAAATGGAGGTATAGGTGCTTGCCACATTTAAGTGGAACTACACATACTCTTAAACTGCATTTGAGATCTTGCCCTGAAAGGTATGATATAAAAATACAGCACATTTTATCCTACTTCATAGCCTTTGCATAATCTACTCCTTCTGCCTAGAAATGTTCTTTCCTTTCTTCTTCTTGCCCTGGCAAATACTTTATCCATTTAAGAACCAGCTCAAATTTCATCTCCCTATAAAATCCACTTAATCTCTTTAGGCGGCTGGTTGCCTACTTTATGTCTATGTACGATTATTTCATATTACTTATCACATTATGTTCTAATTATTTGTTTATACATATGCTTCCCCAACCAGACTAGACTCAAGGAAAAGTATCATCCTTTTTTTTTTAATCTTCAGGGTATAGTATACTGGTTCATGCTTAAAATGCTTGTGTTCAACGAATGATAGAGACCCTCTCCTGCTTAAGTTCTTTACTTTCCCCAGGCCATTCTAACTCTTCTCATGGACCATTACTCTGTCCTAAAGCAATCTTTAAACTTTACCCATGTATCTACTGGTTTATTATATGCCAGGTACTATAACTTAGTCCTAAAACTTTGTCTAAGCCCATTTTAGGAGTAAACTCCTAAATTCTGAATAAGGTAATCTTCTTCCACAGGTAGTTGAAAAAAACTTCATCCTTGAGACCAAATCCACCTTGATGATCTTGTTCTTTCTCTTCCATGTCCCACACTGGAGCCTCTCTCCCACCCTGCTCTTAGAGTAACCAAGCACTCAGGCTTGCTAATTAGAAGCTAGATGGGGGGTGGGGAGGGAGAAGCAGCAGCTAAATAGGTGTTGGAAATTACATGCTGCTAAGAAAACAGACGTATCCTTCTCCCTCCCCTTAATTTCATACAAATTTACCAATTTTATTCACTTCCTAAGTCTTCAGAAATATGTGTGACAGGCCAGACCACAGTATTACCTAACTTCAGCCCTGGAGAAAAAAAAATCCCATTATTATTTGATTACGTTCCACATACCCTAGTAGTTAAAGAAATGTGTTCCTATATTATGTCTGCACTTTGTAGCTCCAGGCCATGTAACTTCATTTACAAATGGACCCTGAGCATGTGTAAGGGTAGCAGATATGCACCAAGTTGTCATGAGCTGTACTCTTACTATCTCTCCCCCCTCTATTCCCACCCCCTTGGTTCAAACTCATGTCACCTCTTGGCCAGACAACTCTAAGAGTCTACTATCTAGTCTCCTTATTCTCCACTCCAATCCAAATTCCAATTCCAGAAAGTTATCTATCATGATGTTACTCTTTTACTTAAAATCCTTCAACGAGGGGCGCCTGGGTGGCTCAGTCGGTTGAGCGTCCGACTTCAGCTCAGGTCACGATCTCACGGTCCGTGAGTTCGAGCCCCGCGTCGGGCTCTGGGCTGATGGCTCAGAGCCTGGAGCCTGCTTCTGATTCTGTGTCTCCCTCTCTCTCTGCCCCTCCCCCGTTCATGCTCTGTCTCTCTCTGTCTCAAAAATAAATAAACGTTAAAAAAAAAAATTAAAAAAAAAAAAAATCCTTCAACGAAAAAAAGTCTTTCAAACCTAAACTTTGCACGGCTTAGATAGGGCTATCAACTTGAATCCAGTCTATATTTTCAGACTGATCTCTAGTTACTTTCCAGATCATGCTCTCCATATTGTGCATCCAGAAGCTGACCAAACTAGCCTCCAGACTTAGCACTGCATTTTTATACCTCTATGTATTTGCTCATAACCCTCTGATTTAAGATGCTTTTTTCTCTACTTGCATCTTTATTTGCCTTGTAGGAATTACTACTCCTACTCTTCAAGGCCCAGATCAAATATTACCTGCTCTGCGAAGTCTTTTTTTTAATAAAACATTTTTAATGTTTATATATATTTTGAGAGAGAGAGAGCACAAGCAGGGGAGGGGCAGAGAGAGAGGAAGACAGAGGATCTGAAGCAGGTTTCACACTATCAACACAGAGCCTGATGTGGGGCTCAAACCCATGAACTGTAAGATCATGACCTGAGCCGAAGTCAGATGCTTAACTGAGTCAGCCACCTAGGCACCCCTTTCTTGACACCCTCATACAAAATCTTTCATCTATCCTCTAAGAGGATTTGTATTTTCTTTAGGATGTATTACACTGCATTTTCTTTCTTTCTTCTTCCTTTCTTCCTTTTCCTTTTTTTCCTCTTTCTTTCTATCTCTCTACCTACCTACCTACTTACCTATCATCCCTTCTAACAGGCCAAACTCCCTATCAAGAGGACCATGTCTAAGTCCTTTTTGTAATACCCAATATTTACCTAAGGTTCAACACTTTATAATTCTCAAAAGTGTCTACTTAATGACCATCTGTCCTCTTCTTACCCTCCCCCTCATTATCTGCTTCTCTTCCAAAAACTGTGCTATTCATTATCTTTATCTATCTTCAACTATCTAAATTCAATATCCCATTCTTCTGAGATCTAACTGAAAAATTTTGTTCGCAGTGTTATGGAAAAAGTTGGAATACAGATATCCTAGTCTAGAGGAGCTCTTAATCTATTCAGAGTACAAGATTCACTGTTAAATAAGGACACTAACAGAAGACAGAGTAGCTGTTAAAGGAGTTTCCTGTTGGTCTAAGTTTGGGGAAATTACACCAGATTGAAGATTTACACTGTTTATTAGCATTAGCAAAATTTACAGTGTATATTAGCATGTTTAAAGGGTCCAGAAAGCTCAGAAATGTTTTTGTTTTTTTTTTTTTTTTTTTTTGCTCAAGCCAGTATTTCCCAAGCTTATTTGATCACAAAACGTTTTCCTTTCCAGTAATACGTATAATATACATTGGAAAATACTGTTGTAGGTGAAAAACAGAAAATAACATGAAAAGATGGTAGAAGACTATAATGAGGCTTGCATTATAAGGGTAGATCATATAAATAATCACTTCTTAAAGACATAAGAAGTCATCTTATATGTCAGGTATGAACAGGTTTTTTTTTTTTTTTTTTTTTTAAGTTTATTTATTTTGAGAGAGACAGAGATAGTGTGACTGGGAGAGGGGCAGAGAGAAAGGGAGACAGAGAATCCCAAGCAGGCTCTGTGCTGGCAGCACAGAGCCCAATTTGGGGCTCAAACCCATGAAACCTTGAGATCATGACCTGAGTCGAAACCGAGAGTCAGATACTTAACCGACTGAGCCACCCAGGCGCCCCAGGTATGAACAGTTCTAAGCAGGGGAGTGATATAAGATGTTCCACTTTAGAATGAGTACTTTGGCAAATATGGGAAAGATATATGGAGCTGGAGGATGATGCAGATGGACAAGCGAGGGATGGGGGGCTTAAGAGGCTTAAGAGACTTAAGAGTTGTGAAATAGAAGGTACAGACATCAATTAAGAGAAAACATCCAGATCAACTTTATCTCAATTTTTTACATGTCATACCAGAAAGACACACACACACACACACACACACACACACACACACAGACCAAAAGAGAGAGATAAAAGATGTCCAGGAAGGTTGCAGAGAGGAAAAGAAAATCCTCCCTCATTGACTGAGAATTTTGTCTTGCTCACAATTGTGCTAGAGATGAACAGAAGGTTCCTATTTACAGGATGGTCCAGTCCAGTTCTCCAGGAAGACCAACAGCTGACACTACCTGTTGGGGTCAGGTAGGAGGGGGGACTGAGAGAGAACCAGCAATGAGAGGCTGGAGTGGTGGACCTGCACAAAGAATTTAGGTCAAGACAGCCTTATCTCCTATTCATTCGTACAGAAGGTCTGCTGTTGTACACCAGGAATTTTCTTTGCCTCCTCTGCTCACCCCTCAGTCTTCCGGAGATTCTGAAAGGGTTTGAAGACTGGCAACACAGTACTTGACAGGAAAACATTATATATTTACATGAGGTGGGGGTTTCTGAAAAGACCTCATGCTTAAGCAGAGACTCTAAGCAGTTATAATCAACTGCACCACTTATTAGCACTGAGACATTGAAGCCCACACTTAAACTTCTCTGGGCTGGTTTCTCCTCTATAAAATAAATTTACCATAAAGAACTATAAAAAGATCAGTTATTTGTATTTTGAGTTAATTTTACCTATTAGAAAGTATGTTTTAAATGTACTTGGTAATGCTGTACTTAATAATATTAAATAATAATGTAAATGTTTCCCCACTGAAACTGGTCCTCTTATTTATGATTAAAATAAAATCATATTCAAGTATGGGAAAAGAAAAATTCATGACTCTTTGCTCTGCTCTACAAATACCTTGTAAACAAATAATTTTTAAGGTTTATTTATTTAAGTAATCTCCACAACCCACAAGGGGCTCGAACTCATGACCCCAAGAGTCACACGCTCTTCAGACTGAAGTCAGCCAGGCGCCCCGTAAACAAATAATCTTTTAATATACAGTGTTCTCATTATAATCACAGTGAACCTAACGATCAGAACTCTGTAAGATCAATTACATGCCTCCTTCAAATACACACACATATACACACACAGAGCAAAGGGAGGACTTGATAAATCTGGCTGCAAGAAGTTGATTTATGAGTAAAGGTGGTCAGGTTCAAGAAGAGAACTGGGGATTATGCTTCTCTAACTGCTCATCAAGAATTTTAACAGACATAGAAGAATAGAACCATTTGATTGAAACAAAACAAAATAAGCTATTTTTCTCCTGGCATTAAAAAGAGGTGGTGGGGCACCTGGGTGGCTCAGTCAGTTAAGTGGCTGCCTGACTCTTGATTTCGGCTCAGGTCATGATCTCACCGTTTGTGAGTTCAAGCCCTGCATTGGGCTCTGTGCTCACTGCACAGAGCCTGCTTTGGATCCTCTGTCTCCCTCCTTCTGCCCTTTTCCCGCTGATGCTCTCTCTCTCTCAAAAATAAATAAACGTTAAAAAAATATTTTTTTTAATAAATTAAAATAAAAAGAGGTGGCAAAATCATTGGCCACATCCCCAGGGAACTCAGACACTTGTTTGGGAAGTGACAGAATTTTTTTTTTTTTTTAATTTTGTTTTAACATTTATTTATTTTTGAGACAGAGAGAGACAGAGCATGAACGGGGGGAGGGCCAGAGAGAGAGGGAGACACAGAATCTGAAGCAGGCTGCAGGCTTTGAGCTGTCAGCACAGAGCCTGATGCGGGGCTGGAACTCACGGACCGTGAGATCGTGACCCGAGCGAAGTCAGACGCTCAACCGGCTGAGCCACACAGGCGCCCCGGGAAGTGACAGAATTTTAAAGTTACTCTCTATTTATCTAACACCTCCAACTGCACACCTCAAAACACTTTGTAAACATTAATTAATAAGCCTCTCAAGTCAGGAAAGGATTAGGCCTATTTCAGGTAAGAAAAAGCAGATAAGTGGCTCTTCACAAAAAGAATCAGAAGAGAAACTAGATTTTAGCATCCTTGGCTCTTTCAATGTTGTCCTTAGGCTACAACATTTGACAAAATGATCCAAACAGTAGCATCCCCAATAATGCCAACAATCTCATGCTTTTAAAAAGAAAAAAGCTAAGAGGAAAGAATATTGGCCTTGGTTGGAGTTAAGTGTTTCAAGCTTGGTTCCACCACCCACTAGTTATATGACCCTCAACAAGTCACTCAATTTATTTAAATTTCATTTTTCTCATCTGTAAAACTAGATCAAATCTATCTTACAATGTTGTAAGAATCAAATTCAATTATGTATGCCTGGCACATGTATACTCAGCTGCCAGCTTGCTTGCTTTCTCCAAACTCTACCTTCTTTAAACCCACACATAACACACTTAAAAATATAGTTATATAATTTTTATAATTCTCTTAACTAATTAAAAAAACTCTGGATGATACTAATCCAATACTTGGCTGAAATAAGAAATGGTCTTAATTCCTTAATAGCTTTCAGTAAAGGCTTACAGTTTACCATCAAGATGGTAAGTTAATTCCTGTCCATTTTTATTGATGTGAGCAAAGACAGTGACCGATTTCATAGAATAACAAAAAGGGAGTTTTTCCAGAAAGATAGTCAGTGATGCCACATTTCTCAGTTAAAATTCAAGGAAACACATTTCAAAAAAGTAGTTTAATATACTATTCCAAAATTAACCATGCAATGCTCTCCTAATGTTCTTTTAGTTCAGAAGATAGATCAACAGTATGTATGATGCCTGCATATCATATGTATATTAACCTCTAAAGGCCATTAAGATCACCAGACCACCAGAAATAAGAGCCTACAAGGTTCCCTCCGACACTTATTAATTGAAAGCGAAAGTGATCTACCATAGACAAACACCATACCTCTGACTACAACCCTTCAAAGTAATTTAGAAACTCCATCTCAGTGAGGTTAAATAACACACCCATCTCTAAACAAGTCTGGCAAAATAGAAAGAAGTTAACTCTTCTAGACACTCTTAAGACAGCTTCTTTTGGAGGAGACAAATAGCATCGGGGAAATCTTAAAACAGCCTTGATGTACAGGCTACAATTAAAAGCCCTTCTTAACTCCTTTGAAGCAAAGGACCATGCAGCTTTTTACTGGCATTACATTCACACACTGCAAGGAGTCCCTAGCATCTTTTTGCCCCCAAAGCATAATACACAAGAATAAAATGATCTGCCCAAGGTCACAGAATTGGTAAATGGCACAGTCTGACTCCCAACCACTTAGATAAGCTCTTCTTTGCTGCATGCAACCATTCATGGTTTGTACTGACAGTATCACACAGATTTTTTTTTCAAGAGGGGGGGAGGGTGGTCTCCACTGAATACTTTAGATAGCAAAATCTGCTGGAATTCTGTCCCTGTAAAGACTGCATATTTTCTCACTGATCTTAAAAATTCAGGATATACGGTGCATGAAAAAGACTGTCATCAAGAACTCACGATCAGAGGGGCCGGGTACCACATTTTCTCCTACCGTATCAACCTCTGGGCATCCTTCTTCCCAGTGCCCCGTTGCTTCTCTGGACAAAGAAAGGGCCCGTCCACCCCTCACTCTGCCCAAGGCAGCAGTGTAAAACCACAGCGGGCCTCCCAACAGCTTAGCACAGAAGGCACACGATGCCCCGGGTGCCCCAGAGCTGCCAGTGAGCTGTCCTTTCCCCCTTGGTGCCATTTCCATCACCTCCATTCCAACTTTCAGCAGCGGTGGTCAGAACACACCTTCTCCTGCAATGCTGCTAAGTCTGCCCATGGCCAAAGGGACACACCCCTCCGACTGCTGCGAGCCCCTCAGAATGATATTCTCATTCCATCCTTTGCCAGTCATTCCCTCCCAGCCCTCATTAAGGCATGCCCCCTACACCTCTGGACGGAGGGGCGTTCACCCGACCTAAAAGCCTCTCCAGGCCTCCTGACTTGATGGACAGCTCCCTTGCCCTCGAGGACCGCTCAGCCCCCACCTCAAGCCCTCGGGTAGGGCGGGGTGGTGGGTGCCGTCCCCCACGGGTCTGGGCTTGCCGATGGTGGCCGGTTACCAACCCGCCGCAGTTGCCGCCTTCTCCTTCCTCCCGCTGTTCATCCCTCTCCGCTCCCTCGGTGCTGGGCCACACACACGCACCCTGGGCGCCGCCGACCGCCTCTCCGGGCCGGCCACACGCGGGGTGGGGTCCGGTCCCCGGGCCCGGGCCCGGGTCCCCCTCCGCCGCAGCCCCTGCCCGGGCGGCCACGCCCCCGCGCTCACCCGCAGTCCGGGGCCGGGCACCAGCGGCAGTCGGGGTCCGAGGCCAGGTAGCGGCGCAGCATGAACTCCTCGTACTTGTGCATGAGCGGCGGGTCGGCGAGCAGCAGGCGGATGTCGTGCGGGTTGAGTCGCTCGCTGCACTCGGGGCAGCTGATGGGCACCCGGCTCTCGCTGATCTCCAGGCGCAGGTAGTGGCGGAGGCAGTCCCGGCACGAGCGGTGCGGGCAGCTGAGGAGACGAGGGGCCCGCTCGGGCGGCAGCCGCACCAGGCAGAGCGGGCACTCCACCTCCTCCGGGCCGGGGCCGCCGCCCTCCGCCGCCTCCTCATCGTCGAACCCGGGCCCGGCCGCCGCCGCGGCCTCCGCCTCCGCCTCGGCGGCCGGCTCGGCGGGCAGCGCCTCGGGCGGCGGGGCCTGGGCCGCGGCCGGGACCGGGGCGGGCGGCGGCGGCGCGGCCGGGGGCGGCGGCTCGGCCTGCGGCTTGGCCCGGGCGCGGCGGCCGCGGGCCGAGGCGGAGAAGACACTGTGGAAGGTGAGGCGCCGGCGCCGGCCGCCGCTGCGGCACTTGGGGTCGGGCGCGGCCGCGTGTAGAGATGTAGAGCGCGGCGACTCGGAGTCCTTCTCGGAGCCCATGGCCCCCAGAGGCCCAGGAGCGAGGGGCGCCCAGCGCCACCACTGCTCCCGCCTCAGCGCCCCCTCAACCGGCGCGGCGACCGCCGCCGCCTTGGCCGCCCTCCCCGAGGTAGAAGCCGAGCGGCCGCGTCGAAGTGATTATAAAGCCTCCGCCCCGCGCGCCGCTGCCCACTGCGCAGGCGCTTCGCTGAGACACCTCACAACCCGCACCGCCCCCCCCCCGGAGGGGGGTGGCGCTGGGCGGGGCCGAGTGGGGTGGGGCCCGGCGCGCTGGGGCGGAGCTCCGCTTCCTCCCGGTCATGGGGTTCGGGGCAGCCATCTTGAGGAGCCACACATCCAACTGCTTTTCTTGGCCCCGTTCCCCAATTCTATACCCCCTACCGCCTTCATCCTCGAGATGGGAGTTTTCGGTTTGCCTTTCCTCGCGGACAGGCTGATTGCCACTTCCAGCAAAAGATACTTAGGTTACTTCACCTGTAAAACCCGGACAGGGGTGGATCAGGTGGTGATTCCCAACTGGTCCACCTCGCAACAATTCTTCTGTCGTTTAAGTTAACAGCATTAATTAATAAAGAATATAGTCATTCATTAAGCATCTACAAAGTGGAAGCATTACTAGATAAGACAGACAGGGTGTCCTGTCCGCAAGGGATTTGCAGAATAAAGTCCGAATTCCTTAATCTAGCATTCAGTGCTCTCTGTGAGCTAATAAACTGTATTCCTAGGCCCGCCTCCCATCCTATCCTCCTGGTAGCTTGGTTACTTACAATTGCGGAAGGAGGCCCAGCGTTTCTTTCCCCCGGAGGTGTCTGTCCTCTGCTGTACGCAGGCTTCCTGGTGGGATGTGAGCATGCAACTACGACAGCGACAGCGACAGGAACAATCAGTTAGGATGAGGTTCAGTTGCAAATGACAAAAGAAAAAAAATAATAACTTACGATAGAAATTGATTTCTTTCTTCACAAAAAAGAAGTCCAAAGGTAGGCAGTTTTGAGCTGCTCTGCTACGCTCAGCGCTTGGTTTCCAATCTTAAGTTTACCTCATTGCGCTCCACCTTTGGAAGCATGCAGGAGAGAGGGGGAAAAGTGCACCCTTTTCTTTTTAAGAGACTGCGCTGGAAGCCCCACGCATTTTTGCTGGCATCTCATTGGCCAAAATAATGAGCTACGATGAGAAATGTCGCCTTTTAACTAGGCGCAATGTGCCCGGCTAAAAATAGAGGCTCTGTGATTGATAGAGAATGGTAGAATGAATTCTGGAAGGTACCAGCTGTCTTTCTCATGGGTGGCCTTTACAACCATGAGAAAGGTCCCCAGGAATAAGCCCTAAGAAACTTCAAAGTTTTGAGGTAAAACAGTGGAAGAGGAGCCAGCAAAGGAAACTGAGAAGCAGGGACTGTGAGAGGAGAAAAACCAGACAGGCGTGATGTCACAGACACCAAGATGAAATGTTTCGATTGTCTATTGTGACAACTGCTGCTGAGAAGTCAGGAAAGAAGAGAGAAGTGACCAATACCATAAGGAGGGGGCATGTTTCTCCTCAAGTAAGGAGGTTTGCTCCTGGATGGCTAAAACAACAATTAATTTCTATATATTCGTCAGAATAGGCTAGGCTCTGCTATGGTAACAAAGAACCCGAATGGCTCAATGGCTTAACCCAACAAAGGTTTATTTTTGTCACTCATGCAAAGCCTGATGTGGCTCAAGGTGCTCTCCAGCATACGGATCCTCTACTCCACTGGGTAACTCAGAGACCCAGGCCACTGCTACAACCTCAATACAAGGCTTTCAGGATTGCCTCAATAAGGGAAAGGTTGCTACATAGAAGGTAATGTACTGGCAATGAAAGACTTCAGCCTGGAAATGACACTCATTACTTCCATACAGACTCTTAACCGGACCTTGTCACACAAGCCGAATCTAACGGCAAGGCAGGCTGGGAATTGTAGGGGGGAAAGCCATGGACTATTTAGTAAGCCATATTATCAAAGCCACAGCTCCCTAGAGTTGTTTTTTACTCTGTCCTCAGTGCCAAATGTCCTGATCAGTGGCAGGGTCCCTTCAAGGAGGTGTGTGCCTGTGGTGGGGATGAAGGGTAGAGAAGAGGCTGCCTTGTTCCTTGGGTCAGATTGTGTCTGAAGGAGACAGTGACTCCTGATTCCAGGCAGACCCAGACGGCTTTTAGTTGTTTCTCCCCACACAGCTGTCAGAATCCAAGCTTGCGGAAAAGCTCAACACTGAATGTTTGCTTGTCTTGGCACTGGCGTCCAAACAAACTCTGCCTCAGCTCAAAGCTGCCACCATCAGTGCTTTGGCAGAAAGCTGACCTCTCATAAATGCCATTGAACTTTGCAATGGCCCCATTCCTTTCCTACTGGGTTTTCTTCCCTCCTGGATCCATCACCCTTGAATCGAGGGACTAAAGCAATTCCTCCTACTTTTTTTTTTTTTTTTTTTTCCTGTGTCTCCACTTGGTGGAGACTGAGTAGTGACTCAGGGGGATGGCACGAGAGAAAGAAGGATTCTTACTCATTTTTCACTCATTCAGTAAACATTTATGATTCCTTGTGCTAGGCTGTTTGTCAGGCACTAGGATCATGGAGATGAAAAACAGAGCCTAATGAGGGTTGCAGACAGGAAAGCAGGTCATTGGGATACTAGGTGACAAAGACATGGACAGGCCAGAGGAGGGCAATGGCAAGCCTTGCTCGGGGTAGTCAGGGATGGCTTTCCGAGGAAGAGCCCTTTGAGCTGGGTCTCAAATGACGAGTAGGGAGTTGACACTTGTCAGTAGGGGAAAGGGCAGAGGGAGTCTGGAGGAAAGGCATAGGAGTACAAACACAGGGTCAGTCTGACGAGTGTGGACAGCAGCGTGTGACAAGAGTGGAGAATGTCCGAAAGGATGCGAGAGAGAAGAGAGAATGGAAAGCCTCTGTGTTATGACTCCATTGGATGCAAGGAAGAGAAACCCAACATGAACTAGCTGATCCTAAAAGAGGAGGTTGACTCAGGCAATCCTTTGAGAAAAGCACTGCAGCAAAGGGGCCCAAGGACCAACTGCAGCCAGGGAACCACCTGCACTCCTCCATCATTCATCTTTGCTTCTCTGCCTGGAAGCTCCTCCCCCTCCTTCTCTTCCTCTTCCTCCTCCTTTTAACTGTGATAAAGTATACCTTACATAAAATCTACCATTTTTACCAATTTTTTTTAGTGTTCATTTTTGAGAGAGAGAGAGCGAGCATGGTGGAGGGGAAGAGAGAGAGAGGGAGACAGAGGATCTGAAGGGGGCTTCAAGATGACAGCAGAGAGCCCGATGCGGGGCTCGGACTCTCAAACCGTGAGATCATGACCTGAGCCGAAGTCGGACACTTAATGGACTAAGCCACCGAGCTGCCCTGCATTTTTACCAGTTTTCTGTGTGCAGTTAGTGACATGAAGTATATTCACGTTGTTTGTGCAACTTTTGTTACCATGCATCTCCAGAACTTTTTTATCTCTCAAACTGAAACCCTGTACCTAGTAAACAATAACCCTCTCATCTCCCTACTGTGGCTTTTCAGACCACTTTCCTCTCTAGGCTGGAACTGTGCCCAACAGCAATCCCCAGCTCATGCCTTCTAGCTCCCTCACCAGAGAGATGAGAAATTCTCTTCCCTTTGTTCCAAATCCCCAAAATCCTGCAGGAGGATTCTGACTGACCAGGCTTGGTCACATGCTCACTCACACCCTTGATCATAGGGAACAGGATGCCATGACTGATGGTTTCCACCTGGACCATATGTTAGGCCAGGGGAAGAGCAATTCTTGTTTTCAGAAGAAGGGAGGGGCCAAAAGTGACCAGGTGAAATATGAAACGTTCACCAGAGATAGGTTGGGGCCAGGTCACCAGAAGCTTTGAAGACCAGGCTGAGGACCTCAGCTTTTATTCTGTTATGCAGCGGGGCATTGTGGGAACATTTTGATCAAGGAGAGCGATATGTACAATGAGGTTGGTCTGCAAAATCAGCTCTTTCTTTTCTTGAGCCTCTATTTTTGAGCTTTCTCTTGCCTTTCAAGGTTGCTCTGAAAGGTAATTTTTATTCAGATGTCACCTGAATACCAGCTGGGCCCCAGCTCCTTCCCCTGGCCTCAGAAGTGACCCCTAGTTCTTATGACCCCTACTTTAGGCAGTCCAATCTGGGTCACCTCCTGTCTCCTGGGTTTCCTGGCCCTTTCTCCCCACCTGCTTCAATGAGTGGCCTCTCCATTCCCCTAGACGTTCTCCTGCCCCTGACCTGTCCTCCAACCCCCCAAGTCCAGTTAACTTCTAAAGTGTTTCTAGAACCTCTCTTGGCTTCAGGCCTCATTATTTCTCTTGCCTGGACTTTGGCCCCAGCTCCTCAGTTGGACTCTTTTGTAAAGCCACCAACTCATGCCAATCCCTTCTACAGTTCCCACTGTCAGCCTCATCTCCTTCCATGCCTCTTAGAATTGAGCTATTTGGCCTTTTTTCCCTAAGTAATCTCTACACCCAACATGGGGCTGGAACTCACAACCTGGAGAGCAACAGCCAACGGGCTCTACCGACTGAGCCGGCCAAGCGCCCCTTAAAAATATGGGAGGCTTCACGAATTTGTGTGACATCCTTGTGCAAGGGGCCATCTAATCTTCTCTGTGCCGTTCCAATTTTAGTATATATGCTGCCAAAACGAGCACCATTTGGCCTTCTGGATGCTATCTAGGCATGCCCAGAATTACCAAGTTTTGCTTCCTTTGCAGATGCTGGTCCCTCTGCCTCTTACGCCCTTCCCGTCTCTCTTCACTTGGTGTAATGGCATGCATACTTCCAGGCTCATTTCCATGGTCACAGCCCCCCTTTCTACAGTCAGCCCCACCACCCTCCCACCTTTGTGTCCCCAGAGCACAGTGTAGATAACTCTAGTATCACACCTGTTACTAGGATGACCATATAATTTACTGTCCAAGCCCAGGACACTTTTGAGAACGAACGGGGACACTATTATTTTTTCTTATTTAATGTTTATTCATTTTTGAGAGAGAGAGTGCATGCACTCAGGGGCAGGGAGGGTCAGAGAGAGAGGGGAACGGAGGATCCGAATCAGACTCTGTGCTGACAGCAGACAGCCCGATGTGGGGCTTGAACTCACAAACCACGAGATCGTGACCTGAGCCAAAGTCAGATACTTAACCAACTGAGCCTCCCAGGAGCCTCAGGAATGCAATTATTATTACTTTTTTTAATGTTTAATTATTTTTGAGAGAGACAGAGCGTGAGTGGGGGAGGGGCGGAGAGGAAGACAGAATCTGAAGCAGCCTCCGGGCTCTGAGATTTTAGCACAGAGCCTGACGTGGGGCTCCAACTCAAGAACCATGAGATCATGACCTGAGCCAAAGTCAGAAGCTCAACCAACTGAGCCACCCACGTGCCCCCAGGAACGCTGTTATTAATTAACTGCCCTGGTTCAACAGGTGTCAACTGGTCTCTTTCAGGCAAAGTAGGAGGTATAGTCGCCCACCCATACCTGACATTGTTGTAAAACCTGGCACTTAACGTGTTCGTTTGTCTTGTTCATGTCTCTTAGATAGTATTATTATCCCCCATTTTTAAGATGAAAGGATGGAGCCTTTGAGAGAGAGGAGATTTGTGGTCACATAGCCAGAAGGAGACAAAGCTGGCCTGGGAAGCCAGCTCATTAGATTCCAAACCCTGGACTCTTCTGACTCTAGAGGTCATTATATACCACCACACCTGACCCCTCCAATACCAGAGTCTTATTGTTGTTTAGGTTGGTCATGTGTGGTCCCCCTAGATGAAAGGTAGAAATGGTGTCTTACTCGTCTTGTGCACTGGCCTAACATAGAGAAGGCCCCAGGGCACGTTTGTTACACAGATGACTTCTTGAGGATAGAACTGTGTGTCTCACCTTCAATTCTGTTGTCCCTTCCACGGCTAGTACCTAGCACGGGACTTGCCGTGCATCTATTCATTTAATAAAAATTTATGAAGCACCTAGTACGTGCCGGTACTGTGTTGGTGATACAGTGATGAGCAAAACGACAAGGTCCTTGTTCTCATGGAGCTTACTGTTCAACAACAATCACACAAATAAACATACAGTATAAACTGGGATAAATCCTAAGGGAAAATACCCGGTTCTGAGGTTTAAGAAATATTTTGGAGGTAAATTTAATAGGTTTCGGTCATAAATTTGATGGGGGATATAGCAAGATGGATGTGGCTATCCGGTTTTTGCTTAAAACAGATGGCGAAACAAAGAAGGAGCAGTTCGGGAGAGACTGCTGTCGGTTTGGATGTGTGGGACTTGAGGTGTCTGTGGGATTTCTAAATTTTTTGTTTAATGTTTACTTATCATTTTTGAGAGAGAGACAAAGCGTGAGCAGGGGAGGAGCAGAGAGAGAGGAAGACACAAAATCCGAAGCAGGCTCCAGGCTCTGGGCTGTCAGCACAGAGCTTGACGCCGGGATGGAACTCACGAACAACCGAGACCATGACCTGAGCCAAAATCGGAGGCTCAACCAACTGAGCAACCCAGGCACCCCCTTTAAAAAAAATTTTTTTTAAATGTTTATTTATTATTTTAGAGAGAGAGAGAGAGAGAGTCAAAGCGTGAGCAGGGGAGGAGCAAAGAGAGAGGAAGAGTGTCTGTGGGATTTCTATTTGAATCTTCCCCACTTCCAGCCAGGTTAACTGATTCGCCCAAAGCTGCAACATTGTGGCAAGTAACACAAACCTGCTTCAGCCAGTCCTCGCAAAGCTGGCCTCCAGGTAGCCCGGTAGGAAAAGGGACAGATGGGGGAAGGCAGGAGAGACGCAGAGAAGGGATGTGTTCACTGAGACAAAAATCAGACCTCCCAAGCTGCAGTGAGGATCTCGGCGAGAAGCCAGGGACCTGGCAGCGGTTAACAGGACAGAGAGCCCGGGCCCCGCCCGACCCTGCTCGGCGCTGGGCCAGAGCATCCCCTGCGAGCCCGGACACGCAGGAGGGGCTGCTCCGTGCCTGGAAATCCGAGCAGCCGGGCAGGCAGGGCTGCGGAACCGCCAATCGGGCTGCGCCTGGTGGCGGCGCCACGTGACCGGCCTCCTTCCCCCACCCCCTTCTCCGGCCTTCCAGGGACGACGGGCATCCCCGCCACCCCGCCGCCCCCGCCCCTCGCGTGCCGCAGCGGCGCGGGAGGGCGCGGAGGCGAGGGGCCGGGATTCCGCCGCAGTCCGCTGCGGCGCAGGGGAGGGGGGGGGGGGGGATAGACGAACGCGTTGCGGCCGCGGCGCCTGCAGTGTTTTCCGTCAAGGTCAGGCGTACCCGTTCCCGCGCAAGGCTGTCTCCAGAGTCCCTCCCTTGCCATCGTCCCAGCCATTCCCACCGCCGCTCCTGGCCGCAGCGTCCCGGGCCCTCCTGGATCACGGCCTCAGCCTCTCGCTGGGCTTTCTGGGGGGACATTCAGAGGGATGGGAGGGTTTCAGTCCATCCCGTTCACGAGCTGCCCAGCCCCTTTTCTCATATGCACACCCCATGCTGTGTCCCTGCTCTAAACCCCACACTGGCTCCCAGTGTCCCGTAAGAGAGCATTAAGGCCCTACAGAACCAAGCCCCAGTTTAACCCTTTACAGCCCCCTAGCCCAGAGACCCAGTTCCTCCGGACCCCTTGCCCTTCCAGGAACAGTCACCGATTGCATACTTAAGTGACCACTGTTGCCATGTCTTCTGCCTAGGGTACCCTTTGCGAACCTAGCACATTTATAGACCCAATTTGATTGTAATAACGCAGTGGAGGGTGGAAACCGGTGCCGAAATGCCCTTTAGCAAAGGTCACAAAGTTGCAAGCCTACAGGGATCAAGCAGGAGAAATAAGGCCAGTGGGTGACAGCACAAGAAAAACCTGTCTAAAGGGCAGAGACTCTGCTCTCCATTCAGGCCAACATGCTCCTTGGGAGGAATGTGGGTCCTACGATGACAGATATTACGAGTTTACATGAAATGCCACAAATCCAGATTTTCATGTGTAATCTTTGAATTTTTAAGTGTTGATTTGATTTCTTAAGAACATCCCTGCGGGCCAGTTGCAGCTCACAGATCCTCAGCATGTGACTTCCTGTCCTAGAGAAGAGGATGGCTTTGGTTGGGGAAACACTGAAAAACTGTTGAAGGTGAAAGTTTGTTCTTGAAGCTCTGAGACACAGCTGCTGTGGAGGCAACAAGAAAGTGGACTAGGATTTGAATTTTCTCCTAAAATGACACTGGATGTTTTAAGCTACCGAGCACTCAAGAGAATCTACCAGAAACTGGAGGACTGGGTCTTGAAAATGGGGGAGGCAGGTCTGCAGCCAGCAGCTAGCCAGGGTCACCCACCCACCAGCATCAACTACCAGGAATGATTGCAAACATTTTTTCCCTTCCTGTGGGGGCTATGAGAAGGCGGGGAAGGCACCCTGTGGTGCTTTACTCATGGGGGTGTCGTGGGTGGCTGGGTGAGGGAGAGATAGGAGGGAGAGCCAACCCTTCCAACCTCTAAGGCTTCCCACGGTGGGATAATGCCCGGAATGGAAATTGGAGAGCTCCTTAGGAAGAGGGAATTGGAGACAATAGCCAAACTATGGCAGCTGTCCCAAGGCTGAAGGGCTGGGGACAATGGAAAAGGAAGCAGAAGAGAAGGCTGAGGCCATCTAGGGAACCAAGTTATTTTTAGTTCACCCTGAGGTTTTTTGTAACTATGATGTGATGGCCTTCTCCGTCTCCCATCCCTGGAAACCTTCAAAAAAAGCCTCCCATACTCACTGAGGCTGCCTAGATTGGGGTGTTGTGGAAATAGTGGAGGGGGCCAAGTTTTACATCTATTTTGGTATAATGTTGACCAAAGACAGTACAGGCTGAAGCAGGCGCTGGGTCAGGAGAGATCAAGTGTCCCAGGAATTTGCAGTAATCTTGAAGAGGGTTTTGCAGTGGGTGCTTGGGCTCATCTTGTGAGGATCTCAAGGGGTCAGGCGGCCCCTGGCTCACATCTAGGTTGCAATAGTGAAGAACCAGCTACAATTCACCGAGTTCTTGCTTGTGCCCCTGTGCCACACATATGCATTATGTCTGTTATCTCTGCAGTGATTGTAGTGAGAGAGTCATACTCTCCTATATGAGGCATTCCTCATAGTCCCCATTTTACAGATGAAGAAATCAAGGCCCAGAGAAGTGAAGGGACTTGCCCAAAGCCACAGAGATTAAAAAAAAAAAAAAAAAAGTGGACTGGATCTGCTCTCCAACTGATTGCCCCCCCCCCAAAAAAAAAGAAATTGTCCTCTTGTCTGGGGTTTTCATGGGCAGCACTTGCCGTGCAGAGTTATAAGTACCGTTTTGCCTTGCATGCCTGTCCTCTCGACTCATCTGTGAGGGGACAGGAGCCATGCTGCTAATTGACGTGCCTGGCACACAGTGGGTACTATATACATAGTAAATCAGTTCATTTAAGGAAGGTCAAAAGCAGTGCCCTCAAGCCTCAAATCCCTATGTCCTTGAGCCAGTCATACACCTTCTCTAGGCCTAGATGCCTTCTGTGGAATAGGAATTATATACAGACCTCACAGGATTATTGGTGGATTTACATGAGACCAAGTCATAGAATTTCTGGAAACTGCCATACAACCGGCAGCTGTTGCTGCTGCTAATGATGATGATGGTGGTGGTGACTGAGGAAGGAGCAGGGAAGGAAACCAAGATCCGGAAGTTCCAGCACTGCATCAGCTCAGACGGGAAATTCTCAGGAGGGCCTGCCAGTGTGCAATTTCCAAGACTGCTGTGTCTTTATACGTTCATCATTGTTGGGAGACCTACTATGTGCCAATGCTTGATCTCATTTCAATAAACACTCTGGTTTTCAGTGTGCTCTCGGCTGGAGCGGCCGCCCTGAGGAGAAGGCCATCCCACCTGCAAACATGGGGCCTGTGTGACTCCAGGGAGCTACTTCCGCTGTGGTTCTCGGTGCTCGCAGTGGGTGGCACTGAGCATGTCTACCGGCCTGGCCACAGGGGCTCCCAAGGGCCCCGAGTCGAGACTTTTGTGTAGCGAATGTACCAACCCTTCCTCACCACCTGTGACAGTTCTGAGCCTGCAGCACTTACTGGACCATCTACAGGACTGCCTACTGCCGCGGCCCTGGGCCAGCCTCCGCCAGGCTTCGCCATGCCTGCTGCCCTGGCTGGAAGAGGACCAGCAGTCTCCCCAGGGCCCGTGGAGCAGCAATGTGCCAGCCACTGTGGCAGAACGGGGGAACTGTGTCCAGCCAGGCTGCTGTCACCGCCCTGCAGGATGGCAGGGCGACACCTGCCAGACAGACGTGGATGAATGCAGTGCTGGAGGGGGCACCTGTCCCCCGTGGTGTGTCAACACCGTGGGTAGTTACTGCTGCCAGTGTCGGGAAGGGCACGGCCCATCAGCAGATGGTGTGCTCTGTTTGCCCAAGAGAGGGACCCCCAGGGTAGCCCCGAACCCCACAACAGGAATGGACAGTGCGGTAGAGGAGGAGGTGCGGCGGTAGAGGAGGAGGTGCGGCGGCTTCGGTCAAGGGTGGATGTGCTGGAGCAGAAGCTATAGCTGTTGCTGGCCCCACTGTACAGCCTGGCCTTGAGGGCCCTGGAGCACAGGCGGCCTGACCCCAGCAGCTTCCTGGCTCACCCCTTCCAGCAGCTGGACCGCATCGACCCTCTGAGTGAACAGATCTCTTTCCTAGAGGAGCAGATAGATGGGGTTCTGTTCCCGCAAGAAGGAGCTAGGACAGGCTTGGCCCAGGTCCCCGGCTCTGGCTACTGACAGCCCATGCCCACTGTGCTGGCCGGCACCCCTGCACCCCCACCAGTGGGCCCATGGCTGAGGGAAGGTACGAAGGTCCTGTCGGGGGGCACCTCTGATCTGTGTCAGAATAAAATGACGGCTCAGGGGAAAATAAAGCTCTGTGTTATTAAGAACAGACACTCAGTTATTTTCATTTTACAAGTGAGAAAATGAGGTTACAGAGATGATGTGACTTCCCCAAAGGGAGCACAGCTGGAAAGTGGCAGAGGCAGGATTTGAACTTGGATCTGTGTGGCTCCAACAGTCTTTCCTCTGTTCACCAGAACATTTATCAAGCATCAGCTAGCTGCTATGCCTCCTGCAGGGGCAGGGGATACAGGTCAAGTTGGGGAGGCAGATAACTCAGCAGACACTCACAATTCAGCATGATCATCTCTCTGCTGGGGGGATGGAGGTGATAGAAGAGGGGCTGTTGCCTTAGCCTTGCCTTTCTCTGGCCCATGGACCCCTGAGGCACAAACTTGCCAAACGGCCTCTGAATCCCTCCACCCTAAAGTGAGGAGGAGGCACACCTTCATCCCTCCTCTCTGGGTAGAGGGGATTGTTGCAGTGGGGACCAGACAATAATCAACAGCCTTGTCCAAAAGAAATCCCCCCACAACCAGCCTCTCCTCTGTCTCTGTATCTCTGTGTCTGTGTTTCAGTTTCTCTCTCTCTCTCTCTCTAACACAAACACACTCCATGGTGACAAGAGGTAGGTGATGGGTTAATTTGGGTAGAACCAGTTTCTCCATCCTTCTGGCATGCCCTGTCTGGGTGGTCCTTGGCATTTGTTGCCTCCGCTCTAAATGCAAAGTGACAGGAAACTTGCATTTAAAATCCTGTGATACATGTATTAAAAAGAAATCAGGAAGAAAATTTCGCCCAACCATCGATAGTGATTATCTCTGGGTAAAGTTACATGTAATCTCTATTTTCTTCTTTTTACTTATTTGCTTAAAACTTTTTTTTTTTTTTTTTTTGCCATGGACTATTTGTGTAATCAGTAAAAATAAAAATAAAATTATCCTCCATTTTAACAATTCTGTGTGGCCTCACAGGTGTGGGAGAGGGTCTATTAGAAGCAATCTGACAAGGGGTTTTGCCCTGAGCACAGCCAGAGCTGAACAAGACAGCATAGAGGGCAGAGGGGAGGAAGTGAGAGGTCATCGAGGATTAAAAACAAGAACCACTGTTCCTGAGAGCTTGCTCTGAGCCTAGGTCCTTCCTGGCTCTTGATGTGCATAGTTCATTTAACCCTCAAAGCCAGATTAGGAGTTAAGCTGTCGTTTCACAGCTGAGGAAACCAAGGATCCATTTTATATGAAAAGAAACCAAGATTCAGAGAGGTTCCATTCCTTGCCCAGGGGCACACGGCTAGAAAGTGATAGAGGCAGGATTTGAACACAGATCTGTGTATTTTTAATTCTGGACTTAGAGGCCACTGCAAGCCCTCCCAATGGCATAGTGCTTTCATATTCCCAGCGCTTCACACGCGCGCACACACACACACACACACACTCACATGTGCTCCCACATCCATGCTAGTACTGTGCAGAGAAGGAGGTGAATTGAAGATCATTGTCCCATTTTCCATGTGAGAAAATTAAGGACAGAGAGGGGGCTTGCTCATTGTAGTCAGCTGAGAAGTGGGTGCACTCCTAGAAGCCAGGCCTCCTTTCTCTTTTCTGGCAGTCCTCCTCCTCCTCCTACCTTTTGCCAATTGCGGAGGCTTCCTTCTGGAAACAAATGACTCAAGGTAAATTGCTGACTGGACTTCCCCTTTCTTAAAACACAGGAAGCCTATGTTGTTTGCACTTGTGGGAGAACAATTTCAGGTCAGTTACAAAGTGGGTGGGGCCACATAGAGGATTGGGTCCTGCAGGGGCCTGGCTCCCTGCTACCTGAGCTGGCAAGAGATGTGGGGGGTTTTTCTTTCCTGGGGCTCATGTCAGTGTGTCTGCCAAAATTAGGTCTGAAGTTCCACCCCCAAAAGCTGACTGAACTATTATGGAATTTAGAAAGATGATCCCAGTGGGTGCCTGAGTGACTCAGTCAGTTAGGTGTCGGACCTGGGCTCAGGTCATGATCTCATGGTTGGAGTCCTGTATGGGGCTCTCTGCTGTCAGCATGGAGCCCACTTCAGATCCTCTGTTCCCCTCTCTCTCTCTGCCCCTCCCCTGCTCTCTCCCTAAAAAATAAATAAACATTAAAAAAAATAATAAAAAGGAAAATGACCCAGGAGGAGAGGGGAGCATTAATAATAATAATAATAATAATAATAATAATAATAATGGTGATTATGATGATAGCTCAGGTTCATGGTACATTGACCTTTGTACCAGGCACTCTGCTAAGTGACTGACACATGTGAACTCACTTGAGCCTCATAACAGCCCTAGAAAGAAGATTCTATAGCTTTGGAACAAAAACCAAAACAAACAAACAAATTCGATTCAAATCACAGCCATGCTGCTTCCCAGCTGCGTGACCTCGGGGGTGTTATTTACATTCATTCAACAAATATTTTTGAGCACCTACACTCACTACACTATGTGCCACACACCATTCAGTGAACGGAAGAAGGATCCCTGCTCTCTTAGTGCTTATATTCTACAAGGGGAAGCAGATAAACTGTAAACACAGTTAAGTTTTGTTAGAAGGTATAAGGGCTAAGTACCGTTAGCGTAAGTACAGATGGGTGTAGGGGTGGAGAGGCGATCCAATGTTAAACAGTGGTGTCAGGGACCTCACCGAGAAGATGGGATTTATGTAAAGCGTTAAGGAGGTGAGGGAGTTAGCCATGTAGATAACCAGGGACAATCTTTTCTAAGCAGAAGCCACGGCCAATGCAAAAGCTCTAAGTGTGCCTGGTGGTTTCAAAGAGCAGCATGAAGGCCAACATGGCTGGAACAGAAGGAGCCAGGGAGAGAGTCCTCATACCCCCAATAATGCCCCAGTCATTCTTCCTCATACCATGCTTTGTGTGTCCTTCGTCTCTTTCTTTAAAGTTTATTTATTTTGAGAGAGAGAGAGAGAGAGAGCACAAGTGGGGGGCGAGGGAGTGGCAGAGTGAGAGGGAGAGAGAGAATCTCAAGTAGGCTTCGCACTGTCAGCCTGGAGCCCGAACTGGGGCTCGAACTCACAAACTATGACATCATGACCTGAGCTGAAACAAAGAGATGCTTAACTGACTGAGCCACCCAGGCACCCCCATCATCTCTCTTATCATAATTTGTGATTGTTTTATTTATTTGGGCATTTGCCTACTTCTTGTTTCCTCACTGGCGCTAAGCTCCTTATAAGCAGAGGACGTGTTAGTCTTGTTCAGTGCTCATCACAGAGAACATAGAAAGGTGCTTAATTCTAGTTGAGTTAATGAGTTAAATCCATTCATCCATCCATCTAGTCATATTTATGATAGAAGCTCCCCATCACGTATAACACTATTTCTCGGGATACCTCACTCTGAGTTCCAGTTCAGAACAGTAGGGCAGAGGTAATAGTTAGGAGCATAGGCTCTGGAGCTGGGCTGCATGGCCATTCCAGGTTTCACTACTTCCTAGCTGGGTGATCTCAGGCAAGTTAGGGGAAGTCTCTCTGTGCCTCAGTTTCCAAACCTGGAAACTGGCATCATAATAGTATCTCTCCCCAAGACTTGTAAGCGGTACCAGGTGTTTAGTGCTCATATATGTGTTGGATATTGGTGTTCTCCTTCTTTCCTCCTGTACCAGATCCCCAAAGGAGAGTGAGAAGCGCACGGGGTGCCCGCAGCATCCCTCGTGCATGCTGCCACATCTGTGCTGTCTCTACTGAAGCAGCATTCAGTGGAGTAGCATTCAAGCAATGGTCCCTTGCTGTATAGCCTCCCAGAGTGATTCTCTGGCCCTTTTCTGCCTGACAGTCTAGAGTGGACTCTTGTTTATAATCGAGCAAGCTAACTGCTACAGATATCAATATTGAGTACCTACTTCTATGCCTGGTACTTTACCTTTCTTATTTCATTCACTCCTTATACAGACCTGAGAGGTAGTTATTAATAATCCTATTTTGCAGATGAGAGAACCAACTCAGAGAGGTGAAGTGACTTGACTAAGGTTGCGTAGCCAACGAGTGGCAGAGCCAGGGCTCACGTGGGACTCCACGCTGCTCTCTCTCCACATTGCTCTGGCACGATTTTCTCCTCCAGCACTTGCTGCTGTCTGTGAAGACAGCCCACGGCTCAGCTCTGCCTAGACAGAAGGAATGATGGGAGTCTGTCCCTAAGCCAGAAAGATAGACAGGTCTGGGCTGCCTGGGAGGAGTCCCAGTACCTGGAGGGGGACTGTTTCTTGCCTGGGTCTGTACTTCAACAGGAGAAGCCCTCCTCCCTGTTGCCCTGAAAGCCAGAAACATTTTGTCTCTGAGGTCTGAGCCCAACTGTCACTGGGTGGCCTGATTCCCATGGAAATGTGGAGAAGGAAAACATCTGGGCCTGCTGCAGTTGCCAGGCAACAACTAGCTACTCCCTCACTCTGACAGTCAAGGAGGCTGCTATGATGCTGTCAGAGATTCTTGGATCTGATGCCTGGAGACCTTGATTCTGGTTCTGACTTGCAGGGCAAGTCCCTGCCCCTCTCTGGGACTCCATTTCCCATCCCTTGTTTAAAGAGCGGTCAGACTGTGTTAGCCACAATATGAGTAGACGCTAGATAGCTGGAATCAGTGATGGCAGGGCCAGTCGTGGGGGAGAGCAGTGTCTGTCCTGTGCTAGCCTGCCCTGGCTCTGGTTACCAGCCGAGGGCAAGGGATGTTTCCTTTCTCCCCGCCCTCCCCCGCCCCAAGCAAATTCAGGCCAGCCAGACTCCATCCCAGGCCCACTCTTGCAGCTCAGTCTGGGAACCATCTTTGGACTCGCAAGTTAGGCAGAGTCAGTGAAGCTACCGCCTACCCAGAGTAGGGAGTTTCCTCCGTTCCTGCCAAAATGAAGCCACCCAGCTCTGGGTGTTTCCCTGAACACCCATCAGAGGACCTTCTGATGCTGTTTGCAGAGATTGCATGGATGGTAAACCCTGAGGGTGGTGTGTTTTGCAGCCATCAGCAGAGTCAACACGTTCCATTTCACAACCATTACAAAAAATGACAGCAGTTGCCGAGCCCAGCAACACATGCTTTATGTCCATGATCTCATTTAATCCTCATGCAGTCCAAGGGGGATGGGAACAAAGGCCTGTGTTTTACAGATGAAGAAATGGAGCTTCAGAGAGGTGAAATGACTTGCCCAAGTTCCCAGTAAATGACAGAGTCGGGACTCACGCTCCGAGCCAGTGCCATGGTCTGGGGGTTCGAATCACAGTCCCTCTGGGGGAGGGAGCAGGAAAGGCTCAGCCTGCCCCAAGCCCCACTTTATAGATGGACAAATCAAGGCCCACAGGTCTGGACTGGTGACTGGCCCAAGGTCACATAGCAAGCCAATATGAGAGCAGATTCTAGGAACACTTTCGCCAAAGCTTCACCTCACCATTCCAGAAAACAGAAAGTGCCATAGGCATAAACAACAAATCCCATCTTAAGGAATCCCCAGCATTTCCTAGGAAGTAGAACAGTGCCTGGGGTTTGAAAGACCAGGATATCCTGAGGTTTCAAGGTTAGGGCTGAGCGTGCTAGCGTTCCTCTAGGCAGCAAGGCGTCTGGCCATGTTGTGTCACTCTCTGGGGCCTACCGTGGAGGTGTCATCTCTAATCACTCGCTGTGGTGGTTTGTGTGCCCAGGACATTCTCCCTCTCAGCTGCCTTGGCTGGTTAATGCCCACCTGCCCTTCAGATGTCAGTTTAATGTAACTTCCTCTGGGAAGGGCTCTGTGAACCCCCACGGTCTCCTAACCATAGAGGCTAGTGAGTCCAGCTCTTTTCCATAATTGCACGGACACCAGTTTGCCCTGTGGGCTCGCATCAGAGGCACAGTTAACTAACACCAACTTCAGAACTCACCTTCCAGCCACTGACCTCCAGGTGCATCTCCAGAATTTGATATTATCCTCACAAAAGCAAACTAATCTTTTTTTTTTGAGAGAGAGAGAGAGAATGAGCAGGGAGGGGCAGAGAGAGAGGGAGACACAGAATCCGAAGCAGGTTCCAGGCTCTGAGCTGTCAGTACAGAGCCTGGTGCGGGGCTCGAACCCACAAACCATGAAATGACCTGCGCCGAAGGCGGACGCTTAACCAACTGAGCCACCCAGGTGCCCCACAAACTAATCTTTTAACACGCACTAGGATGACAACGCTTAATAGAAAAACAGATTGGAATCCTCCCTGCAGCTGCCAGGAGCACTCCTGAATTCTCTGCTCCACCTCAATTCGTCCCTAAAGGTAGAGTCTTTTTCTTAAGGGGAGAGAAGCATTAATGTCCCAGTATCTCAAGATGGCTTTAATTACCTCTTTCAGCCCAGGTCTCAGACCCAAGTATGCAAAAGATTCAGTGTGCATTATAGGCACTTTAAGGGCTTTTAAATATAATTTTGAATGCTATGCCCTTTCCACCTGAGGGCTGACTTTATAGAGGTAAACCTCCTTCAGAGACAACCCTCACCATGTGAGAGGGTATTGGATTTCTAACCCCCTCTCCCACTCCTAGACCAGAAACCCCACGAGGATCTGTTTGGGTCCATCTCTCTGTACCCATATCCAGCATCATGCTGGGCACAGTCAAGGGAATGAATCACATTTGCTCACTTGTGGAAATAAGACCAGCAGTGGTCTGTGTGGGTCTAGGTGACTATAGATGCTCCCCAAGGCTGGAAGCCACTTAAACATCGATTTGCACTCGCTCCCCTGCATACATAAGGCCAGCAGCAGTGTGAGTGTTAATGTGTGTGGATTTGTGCGGAAACTTATGCAAAAACCAGGGGCAATTACGTCTGAATCAATTTCCTATTGCTTCAGTAACAAACTACCATAAATTGAGTGGCTTAAAACAATGACAGTTTCACTGTCTTACAGGTGGAGGTCAGAAGTCCAAAACGGGTCATACAGGGTCTATAATCAAGGTGATGGCAGAGCTTCGCATTTCTTCTGGAGACCCTTAGGAAGAATCTGTTTTCTGGGCTGTTTAGCTTCTAGGGCTGCATTCCTTGGCTCTGGCCCTTCCTCCATCATCAAAGCCAGCAGCACAGCACCTTCAGACATCTCTCTCTGTGCTTGTCGTCACACATTGCCTTCTCTCTCGCAAGGGCCCTGTGATTACAACGGCCCCACCCTGATAATCCAGGGTGGTCTCATTTTCAAGATCCTTAATTTAACCACATCTGCAAAGTCACTTTTGCCATATAAGGTCATGTTCACAGGTTCTGGGGATTAGGATCTGATATCTTTGGTTGGCCGTTATTCAGCCTGACTTGCTCCATTGAGCAAGACACTCAACACATGTTTGGTGAATTGCATCATAAGAAAGGGAAGAATACTGCTCCAGCAGAGAGCCCACACATGAGATCCTAGGGCTGCAAGAACTGAGAAAATCTGGGCAGAGTATAGCCCAAAGCCCCTCCAGTGTGGCATCACCCCCCCCCCCCCCCCCCCCGCGCAAGGCATTGCTGTTGTTCTGCCCCCAGAATACTGCTAACTCCTGCTCCAGCCTCTTCCAGGCATCGCAATTTTTATTCTTATTTTATATCATGAATAAACAGTTTATAAGTTTGTTACCAAATGACAGAATCTTGGTTTCTATTTATCAATGAATTGAACAGAAGAACTGTTTCGGTTAAGCATGAACTTATCTGGAATCTGGAAGGCCTGGATTCAAACCTAGGCTTTGCCACTTATTAGCTGTCAACAATAATTTTAGGGGTGCCCGGGTGGCTCAGTTGGTTGAGTGTCCGACTTGGGCTCAGGTCAGGATCTTGCAGTTCATGGGTTCAAGCCCTACATCGGGCTCTGTGCTGACAACTCAGAGCCTGGAACCTGCTTCGGATTCTGTGTCTCCCTCTCTGCCCTTTCCCTGCTCGTGATCTGTCTCTCACAAAAACAAACAAACAAACAAATAAACAAACATAAAAAAACCACCCCAAAACCCCAGTAATTTTACCTCTGGGAGAAGACTCAGATGATATACATTGTTTTGCTTGTTTTTTGATCTGTAAAATGGGTATAATAACAGAACCTCCATTGTAAGGTAGTTGTGACAAATAAATAAGATAATGTATAATGTAATGTGGTTTTCAAAGTGTGGTTCCAAGACCAGCTCCATTAATATTACCTGTCAGTTAGACCCACCCCTGATATATGGAATCAGAGACTCTTCAAATGGGGCCCGGAAATCTATGTTGCAACATTCCTTCCAGAGAATTCTAGTGTAGCTCAAGCTTGAAAGCCATTTATATATATGCCTTTATGCCTTGCCTATATATATGCCTATATATAATTATATTATGTACTGTATAACATACCATATGTTATAGATACACTTAACATAGTTAATATGCTATATATTGTATTACATATAATGTGCTAGGTGTAAGGAGCCTGGCATACAATAAGCACTCAACAAATGGTTCTCGTTACTGGTTTTTGCTTTTTTTAAATGTTTATTTATTTTTGAGAGAGAGAGAGAGAGACAGAGCATGAGTGGCAGAGGGGCAGAGAGAGAGGAAGACACAAAATCTAAAGCAGGCTCCAGGCTCTGAGCTGTCAGCACAGGGCCCGACGTGGGGCTCAAACCCATGAACCGTGAGATCATGACCTGAGCCAAGGTCAGAAGCTTAACTGACTGAGCCACCCAGTGCTTACTATTGATAGTTCCAGCACGTTCCCTCTGAGATGTTGAGTTGGGCGTGTATCCCTCCCCCTTCATATCCTACAAACACTGTACGTGTTAGGGAGGTCTCCTAATGCAACCTATCACCCACACAGCTGCCCTACAATGAGGCGGTCTTCCCGCCTGTCCTTGCTCACTATTTCTCCAGACAGGTTAAGCCGCCTGGTCAAGCCCTTCCCATTCCTGCATACCCACTGTGCACGTGCCGTAGAGACCTTCCTCCGGGTGTCTCCTCTCCAAGGTACCCCTCGGCGGTGCTTAGGGGATCTCTAGCATGTCTGAGCCTCAGATGAGGGTGCAGGGGAAGTTTCCTACTCCCATATGGGACCTATGTTTCTACCTGTCTGTCTAGCTTTGGCAGTTACTTCACCCTGCTGACTCACTCTGCTCTGAGGTTGACCAAAACCCCCAGGCCTTTTTCTTAGGAACTGCCTGAGGTCTGGTTGGTTGGGTCACCCCAGTCCTTGACACGTGCAGTTTATTTCTTTTTTTTTTATTTTTAAATTTTATTTATTTATTTATTTATTTAATTTTTTTTTTTTTTTAATGTTTATTTATTTTTGAGAAGAGACAGAGAGCAGGGGAGGAGCAGAGAGAGACGGAGACACAGAATCCAAAGCAGGCTCCAGGCTCTGTGCTGACAGCACAGATGTGGGGCTCGAACTCACGAAGCGTGAGATCGTGACCTGAGCTGAAGTCAGACGCTTAACCGACTGAGCCACCCAGGTGCCCCACGTGCAGTTTATTTCTTAAAAATAACATTTACTTTTGAATGACAGGAATAATACATCCTTGATGCAGTAATTTAGGAAAGAGAAAGGGGAAAAAAATCACTGGCGATGGTCATTTTTATATGGACTGATTTAAAAAAAATTTTTTTTTTATGTTTATTTATTCTTGAGACAGAGACAGAGCATGAACAGGGGAGGGGCAGAGAAAGAGGGAGACACAGAATCTGAAACAGGCTCCAGGCGCTGAGCTGTCAGCACAGAGCCCGACGCGGGGCTCGAACCCACGAACTGTGAGATTATGACCTGAGCCGAAGTCAGATGGTTAACTGACTGAGCCACCCAGACGCCCCAAATATGGACTGATTTTTTAAAATGATCCTATATTTTTGCAATCAAGAAAAAAAAACCCCACACTTAAGCAACTTTCATTTCTGGGGGAAGAAAAAGAATTGGAGAAAACAAAACTAGTGTACCTGGGGATAATTGTGAATTCTAGCATATATAGATATGTCTATATATGCTAGAAATATATAATTCAAACGTATGTCAGTGTATAACAATGCCAACTCATCTCCCAGAGACTACCATTGCTAGTATTTGGGGCATAGCCTCCAGGACTTTACAGTTAACATCCTGTATGTTTAAACTTAAATTTAGGTCTAAACTTAGCATTGGATTTGGAGATAGACCTGGTTCAAATTTTGGCTCCTGTATTTATTGGTTGTATCACTTTGGACAATTTATTAAACCTCTTAGAGTCTCAGCTTCCTTGTCTGTAAGATGGAGGTATTAATATCTATCCTCCAGGATTGTGGTCAACATGAAAATTAATGGAAATAAAGCATACAGTAAGAGCCTGCAAAGAGCTTATATTGGGGTTGTTACTATTATTAACTGTTCACCTGGCCAACTGCTGTTCCCTTCCAGATCCAGGTCAGTTGCCTCTTTCCTTTCTAGTCTTCCCCCGGCAGCTCCCATACCTCTCACTCCCTTTGTCTTGTGGCTGTCCCGCGACCATCCTTCTGCTATAGCGTCAGACACACAATGCTGTACTCCCTATACTCTTAAACTCCTCCAGGGCAGAGACTATGTTCGCCTTGTTCATTTCTGTGTCCCTAGGGCAGGGTCCAGCAGAAGGCATGCCCCAGAGTCGCTGTCAGGATACATCAAATGAGAGAATTAGAAAATTAGAGAATTAGAAGGGGCTGGATAAAGGGCACCTGGGTGGCTCAGTCTGTTGAGCATGGGACTCCTGGTTTTGTCTCAGGTCACGATCCCACAGTCCCTGAATCGAGCCCCACCTTGGGCTCTGCGCTGAGCATGGAGTCTGCTTAAGATTCTCTGTCTCTCTCTCTCTCTCTCTCTCTCTCTCTCTCTCGGCGCCTGGGTGGCACAGTTGGTTAAGCGCACCCAGTCAGTTAAGCGCCCGATTCTGGCTCAGGTCATGATCTCACTGCACATGAGTTCATGAGTTCGAGCTGGGGTCAGGCTCCTGCACTGTCAGTTCCCCTGCTTCGGGTTCTGTGTTTCCCTGTCTCTCTGCCCCTCCCCTGCTCTCTCTCTCTCTCTCTCTCTCTCTCTCTCTCAAAAATAAACATTATGATTCTCTCTCTCTCCCTCTACCCTTCTCCCCCGGCTCATGCACTCTCTCTCTCAAATTAAATTAAAAAACAAAGAATTAAAAAAAAAAAAAAAAAAGAAGGGGATGGATAAGAATGTTAGAGAATGGATGAATAAACATGGGGAGGCCGAACGCGTGAATGGAAGAAGGTATGAATGAGTCAGGAGCCAGTAGGCGTCTTCCGGCAGCCCAACCCTCTTTTCTCGGAGGGGGGAGCGAAACCCCTTCTCTTGGGTGGGTCTCTTCAGGTGGGGCGCGGGGCTCCTGCCTGGCCCCGGCTGCGGCGACACCCTGCCCCTCACAGCTGGAGCGTCTCTGGGGGCGGGGCCTTTCGAGATGGGGGGGGGCGGGTGTCGAGGGGGGGCCAGACGGGGCTGCGGGAGGCGGGGCCGGAATCTGTGCACCCACACAGCCAAACCCGTTCCGGCACACGCAGCTCCCACACTCTGCGGCCCCACCCGAGGCGTGCGCTCTGGAGGAGCCCCAGCCTAGAGGGCTGAGAAACTGAGGCTTTAGGGGTGGGTGGGAGGCTGCAGCCGGGCCAAGTCTGCCCCAGCCAGCCAGTTCACGTGCTGTGGAACCTTCGCCGACCCAGGTCTCCGTTCCCGCTCCCGTTTCCCCATCCCGGGAAACCCTTCCCGCTTTGGCGTGATTAAGACTTTTAAGTCTTTCCCAGGCAACCTCCCTCCAAAAAAATCTCCGAATGCGAAAGCAAAATCGAAACCTGATACCTGACACCACTGAGTAGATAGACCCCTAGGAGGAGCGGAGAGCTGAGTCAGACGCGGGGGGGAAAAGAGCCGCCTTGCCCCTGGCTCCTTCCCTGCCTTCAATTTCCTTATTTGTAAGCCGGCGGCTGTCCACCGTAACCGTGCCACGCCCCCAGGACCGCAGTGAGGGCCCAGGGCGCCGTTGCATGTAAACTGCTTGCAAGCGGTGGGAGCCGGTTACTCTCACTCTCGGAGGCCCAGCCCTTCCTGAGGCCAGCACCCCGCCCCTTGCCCCCCAGCCCTTGAATTGTGGCGAGGCGGGGTAAGAGGGCCCCCGGGGACATTCCTGACCTGGTGTGCCAGCCACACCAAGAAGCTAGTGTGCGTCCTCCGTGCTGGCCTCAGGCCTGCCGAGAAGGGAGTTTTTAGAGAAGGAAATGCTTGTGGTGAGACGGGGGGTGGTGGCGCAACTTCGCGGGGATAGGCTGAAAAAGCTCCCTGAGCTGGGTGCGTTCTTGTGGCGGGCGCTGTGACCCCAGCCGGCCCCCACCGCGGTCAGAAAGTACCAGGTGTTCCCCCGGTGCTTCATGGGGCGGCAGCAAAGCCTCAGCTTGAGGAGCCGCAGCCCAGCCCACTTGCCTTCTCTGGGCCTCAGAGCCTCTCTCTTCAGAGCAGTTTCCCAGGGTCTCCTAGAGGCTGGCCCACTAGCCACGCCTCTATTGTGCTCCTCCAAAGGCGGCCCAGGGAAATGGCCTTGGGAGTTAGATCCGGGCTTGTGCGGTGACATGGGAGGTTGTTTCCCCTCTCTGGATCTCAGTGCTGAGCGACAGTGGGTTGTATCTGGTTCTGCAGTGGTGTGATCGTGAACCCAAGATCCTGTGGCCAAGTATTTTTGTCAACTCTGGGGTTGGGGACAGTAGAAAGGCCCAGCCCCGTGGACAGATGAAAAGACACCCAGGATAGTTGGAGGGCTTGATCACTATTCACTGAACAGCTTGGAGAAGACCTGGCCTTCCTGTGTTTCTACTTCCTCATCAGCAGAACGGGGACATTCCCTTTTAGGTCTCTCGTTCCTTCTCTATAAAACAGGAGGGGGATGGGCTCCAAGCATCTTGGGTACTGTGATTCTGCTTGCTAGCTGTGACCCTGGGCAAGCCACTTCACCTCCCCATCTTAGAAACGTCTTCATTTCGGGATGCCTGGGTGTCTCAGTCGGTTAAGTGTCCAGCTTCAGCTCAGGTCATGATCTCACAGCTTATGGGTTCTAGCCCCTTGTCTGGCTCTGTGCTGACAGCTCGGAGCCTTTGAGCCTGCTTAGGGTTCTGTGTCTCCCTTTCTCTCTGCCCCTCCCTCGCTCACAGTCTGTCTCTGGCTCTCAAAAATAAAACATTAATGTTTATTTTATTTTTGAGACAGAGAGAGACAGAGCATGAACGGGGGAGGGGCAGAGAGAGAGGGAGACGCAGAATTGGAAGCAGGCTCCAGGCTCTGAGCCATCAGCCCAGAGCCCGACGCGGGGCTGGAACTCACGGACCGCGAGATGGTGACCTGAGCCTAAGTCGGACGCTTAACCGGCTGAGCCACCCAGGCGCCCCATAAATAAAACATTAAAGAAAAAAAAAAGAAGAAGAAACGTTTTAGTTTCTCCTTCTGCTAATGGGCTGTTTAGCCCTCCCCACTCTCAGGGTTACTGAGTTCAAATGGGGTGAACAGGACAGATAGAGGCACAGCCCAACTTCATCTCCCCCCACCTACTTTACAGCCGTTGTAAAGCACACCTTGAATCTGGGGTGTGCTGTTCCCATGGTGCTGGCTGGAAGTGACCTTTGGGATCCATGCCCCTGAAAGACCTCCAGGGGCTCTCTGCCCAGATGGGATCAAGCACCAACCTCAGGCTCCATTCAAAACCCTCTCCCGCTCAGATCTAATTCTCCTCACTCTCCAACATACACCAATAACTTCCTCAAGCAAACCTTCCTCCCCCAGCCCTTTACTTGTGATTTCAGGGTCCCAACTGTATTTGTTATCAAGATCTGCTCTTCTGACTGTTCTCGAAATTAGACAAGGCTATCCCCACATACCCAGGAGCGGAAGCCTGGAACCTGGGGCATATTATCCTCCTTTTCCTCACCACCACATTTATACTAGCCCACGTCATGAAGACTCTGTTCTCTGGGAGTCCATCCTATGTACCCCGGGACCTTGTGGAACATGTGGGGACATTACTGAATAGGCACACACCTTCCCTATGCTGGGCCCTGTGTTGCCATTGGAGGCACGGAGGTAGGTCAGTCTATCCTTAGGGCCCCCTGGCTGGTGGGGAGAGGGTCACATAACCACACTCCTGGAGTCAACTATTCAATTTCTTTACATTTTAAGCCCCCTACCCAGTAGAACATAGTGAGGCCTACAAACATGGGTCGAAGAGAACCGGACTGGCTGCGTGACCCTGGGGAAGCCTTCTCCCTTTCTGGACCTGTGTTTTGTCATTTGCTTAACGGTGTGGAATTGATTCGAAAAAAGCATGGCTGGATGGCTGGGGGCTTTTCTAGTTCCAACAATCTTGGAAGCGACAACTCTCCAGGCCAGGCCATAGGAGGACGAGGGAGACAGAGGCGGGCTGCTCAGATGCCTGACTGAGGAGGCTTTCCCTGCTCCTGCCAGGCATTTTCTTGGAGGCCCCGCTCCCTTGCCCTCACCTCTCCTCCCAAGGTGTTGTAAAGCCGTTGTAAAGCTTGGCCTACAACAGAGAAGCTGCTGGTTGGTTCCTCCCGAAGCCCTGCTGGTCTATCTGACTGGCCCACAGCCTACCCTGGCTGGTGACTGTCTGCTTCTCTCCAGCTGGCATGGGGCTGGAGCCCAGGCTAGGAAAGGAGAGCCTGGATCTCTCTGTGCCCAGTGCCTGCTGCAGCAGTGTTCATAAGTCCCAGGCCTGGGTTCGAACCCCAGCCCTGCCACTTTTTAGCCATGAGGCTGCTATAGTTAATTTTATGTGTCAACTTGACCGGCTCACAGGGAACCCAGACTTGGACTGGCCCTATGCGAATACAGAGGCTTTGGGCAGTTTGCTGGCTCGCTCTGAGCCTGTTTTGAAATCTGTAAAAAATGGAAGCCACGATTCCTTGCACAAGTACCACTCCTTCCTCTAGAAGTCCCACTGTTTGTGGAGAACAGCTCTGAATCTTCTTTGCAAGCATGTCCACGCTCTCCTCCACCCTGCCCTGGGCTGCCTTGCCAAGACGCGTGTCCCCACCACCGACTGGAAGCGCTGGCCGGACACCGTTCCCTTTCCACCCCGTCTTTGCACCAGCTGCTGCTCCGTCCTGTGGAACACATGCCTTGTCTCATCTTTTATCTACCTGGTAAACTCTCACACATCCCTCAGGGGCCATCTCTGAGGCGTCCTCTCAGGGCCTTCCCTGACTCCCTTAGGAGTTGTCTCGCGGTGCCTGGCACACCTCTGGGCTGTAGCATTATTCGTGCCATGTTGGGGTTGTGGGTCTGCGTGTCTGTCTCCCCAGACTGTGAGCTTCTTGTCTCTGTGCATGAAAGGGTGGCTTCCCTTTGAGTTGCTGCAGTGTTTTTCAGTTTATGAAGTACTTTTATAGATGCACGATTTCACTGAAACTCACAGCAACATGGGGAAGGAGGCAGAGCCAGGATAAGAGCCCCCAGTTCATTCCCAGACAGGGCTTTTTCAGAAAGGAAAACTTGGATGGGGGCAGGTGGGAGAGCAGGGGTTTGTTCTCTGGCTTCTCAGGCTTGCAGCTCAGCACAGGCTAGAAAGGCAAAGCTGGATTGGGGAGGGTGGGCTAGCAGAGGGTACAAGGGCAGATAGAGACCAGAGGAGAGGGTCAGATCTGATTCCAGATGTGTCCCTCTCTGTGCGGTCCTGGGCAGCTCTCCTCACTTCTCCAGCTTTAATCTTTAGCTCCACAAAGTGATGCTTGGAAGGCCAATGTGGAGGGCACAAGATAGTCATGGGGGTGAGTGCTCTGGGGAAGGAGTGGCACCGAGGAACTTGACAGACACAGGAAATACGTGCACTCAGATTGACTCAGACACTCTAGCTCTTCCTTTCTCGTAACTCATCTGTTATTGTGAGAAACCCTCCCCTGGGGCCAGAGTATCCAAAGACCTGCTCATCAGAACCCAAAAATCCTCTCCATAAGGACCCAGAGAGACCCATCCCAGTTCAGGGCTTGAGGGCCCAGTGTTCAAGGGCTTAGAGCTTCCTACAGTATATAGGCCTTTTAATGGTGGTGCCCACATCCCCTGGAGAGGACTGTATGAACTTTGTGTGGGGCTCGTGCTCCATTTCATTCAATAACAGTCCTGCTTTTGCACCCTCAAGGCCAAAAAGAACTACAGTCCAGGTATCTGCTCTGAGCTCTGGGCTGCCAGCAAGGCTGGGAAATCTGCTTGGGTTCCTAGGCACCCTCAGGCTCCGCACAGGGCCGTCCCCAAGTCAAAAATCTCTCTTGAGCCATTCTTCCTTCTCTCCAAGAAGTCCTTTTCCAGGAAAGTCCCTTGGGTGTCTGTCATCCCAGGGATAGCCTGGCCCAAGGCAAAGCCGAGAAAGACAGTGGTGATTTTACCATGTAGCTCAGAGTCCAGAAATGTGGGTTCTGGTGCTGGTTCTGACTTGCTGTGTGGACATGGGCAAGTAATTTGGACTGCCTAAGGTCTCAGTTTGCCTTTGAGTGGGGACTGTGGGCCCCACCTCACAGAGGATCCAGTAAGATCAAAGATATGCAGAAGCGCCTGGTGGCTCAGTCGGTTAAGCGGCCGACTTCGGCTCAGGTCATGATCTCACAGCTCGAAGGCTCGTGAGTTCGAGCCCCGCGTCGGGCTCTGTGCTGACAGCTCAGAGCCTGGAGCCTGTTTCAGATTCTGTGTCTCCCTCTCTCTGACCCTCCCCTGTTCATGCTCTGTCTCTCTCTGTCTCAAAAATAAATAAACGTTAAAAAAAAAAAATTAAAAAAAAAAAAAGATCAAAGATATGGACATTCTTTGCTGTTGACATTTGAAGGATGGGAGAAAATTATTGATGGGAAGGGGCTGTGAGGTGGTGGGCCGGGAGTCAGATCCCCCTACAGCCAGATGACCTCGGACAAATCATCCTGGGCTTGGGAACATTCTTCCCCTCCACTGCTCCACTGAGGAAGTCGCTCCTCCACATGTCAGGGTTGAACTGCAACATCACTTCCTTAGGAATAATGCCTCTCCCATCTGCCCAGAGAGGTGAGCTTCTTGTTATAAAGCTCTCCAGCTACCTATATTTTTCTAAACAACCCAAATAATCACAAATAGCTCATTACTGGCATGCTGACATGTTTAGTGTCTGTCCTCCCAGCCAGCCGGTGGGCTCCTTGCAGGAATCCTGTCTGACCTGTTCTCCAGAGGTCGACAAGGGGTCTGACCCACAGGCGTTCAATAACTATTTCTGTATCACCTGGCAGGTGCTTTGAGTCTTAGCTACCTCACTGGGCTGCTGGAGAAACCCAGAAGGTCAAGGATGAGGCCCCAAGCGTGAAGTGTCTGGGTGGATGGGCTGCCCTGTGAAGGTCTTTCTCTGAGACTAGAGGGAGGGAGTGCCCTTACCAGGAGGCAAGATGGCTTTGGCATTGGGGGAAGGGAGGAGGTGGTGTGGGCAAGCTGAGGTTCCAGAGGCTTGGCACCCTGCTGCCCCCAGATGCCTGTGAGGCCCGTGGGGGGGCCCTGCTCTTTCTAGTCTAAGAACCTTCAGATGTGGCTTGGCACCTGGTGCTCCACTCAGCCCCTTGCTGCCTCTCGCCTGCCCCTTCAGCTCGTCTCCTTGCGCCAACACCCACTCCCCCACCAGCATCTGCCACGGGGAGCACACGAATTCCTCAACAGACCTGGTCTGTTCCCCCACCAGGGCTTTGCATACATTGTCCCCTCAATGGCAGTGCACACCCCTTCTCTGCCTGGAAGGTGCAAGACACGTTCGACTCCGTGCTCTTCCTGTTCGGAAGCCTTGCAGGCCACCACACGCGGAGTTAGCTGCTCCTGCCTTGGGCCCCAGAGCCGCTTGGGTATTTTTCTCTCTATGCAGTACAGCACCCACCACACTGGGCTGGGATTGGCTTCCTGTCTGTCCCCAACCTCACAACTGACTGGGAAATGCTTGAAGGCAGGGATCAGCTCAGCTCCTCACTGCAGCCCCAATGCACAGCAGCACAGGGTCTGACACCAAGGAAGGTCCTGAGTAACCAGGGCCTGGGTTTCTTGGCAGGAGAGACTACTTTGTGGTATCTACAGTACCTCACCATCAGGCATTATGTGGGAAGAAGATCAAGGACCAAGGACAAGGGCAACCTTATTCGTTTACCCGCTAGGAAACTGAGGTTCATGAAGGGGTAGGGATTTGCCCAACATCCCATAGCACATCAGTGACCAAGCTCGGCTCCAAACCCAGGGGTCCTGCTGCTCGGTCCCCAGCTCTGGGCTGTAGCAGCCTCGTACAGTGTTCGGGCGTCAAGCCAGGGTGCCCGGAGGCCCCAGGGGCCCAGGCCCTGCAGCTGCTCATTCCACACTGGCTCAGCCCTTCTGGCCGGGCTCTCAGCCAACTGTAGCACGAGGCTCTGTCTGGCTGCCCCTGCCAAAAGGTGGCTGTCAGCAATTTGGGGAGGTGACTAGGCCACTTCCCACTGGGTGGTTCAGACACAGCGAGGCCTAGAACAGTGTCTCCAGTGGACTGTGGGCTCTGGGCCTGGCCTTTCAGCTGCACCGTGTCCTCCTTGCCAACCCGATTAAAACTGAGTTAACAGTCTGAAGTACACAGAGCAGAGCCCAGCATGTCATATGCACTCAACATTCATTAGCGTGGCATCGTTATTACTGTGATAACAAGAACCCATGTGGCAGAGTGACTAATAGCACAGGCCCTGAAAGTGTGCCAGCCAGGGGGCGTATCCAGGCTCCCCTACCTACAAAGTTAAGCAAGGTACTTAGCTGCCTTATGCCTCATTTTTAAAATCTTTGCTTTTATTTTATTATTTTTTAAGTAGGCTCCATGCCCAACGTGGGGTTTGAACTCACGACCCTGAGATCAAGAGTCAGACAGATGTTCTACTGACTAAACCAGCCAGGTGCCCCCTCATTTTTTCAATCTTGCAAATAGGACTGTGGGAGAATTAAATCAGTTAATATGTAAAAGGTAATTAGAACAGAGCCTGTAACAGAGTGATCACTGAGTAAGTGTTAACTTGTTAAGTGGCCCAAATCCCTGGACGGATAGAGCGACTTCCTCATTGTCCTCTCTAACCCCTCTGTCCTCAACATTAAAACACAAACTGACCACATCAGCCCTTCCCCGTTTGAAAAGTTCCAATAAATGGGCTCAAGACCAGGTGTCCACAGACGCCTTGGCAGGAGGGTGCAGTTTGCTCCTCCTTTGCCCCCTGCTGCTTCCCTGGTCTCATCTCCCAGCCCCATTCCCTTCCTCCCATGCTCCAGCTGTAGCAAACACTTGCGGTCTCCGGAGCCTGCTGCGCTTTTCCATGCCTCTGTGCCTTGTACAAGCTACAGTCTTTCCTTCTTTCACCACCCAGGAAGCCCCTGCTTGACTCTCCAGGCCCAGATGGGATGGTGACCCTGAAAGCCTTCCCTGCTGCGCCCAGCTGAAGTAGTTGCTCTGTCCTGTTCCCAGCGTATCACCCAACAGTGCAATTACCTGTGAATGTGTTTCTCCCTGGACTGTGCCCTGCCCTTGTCTTTGTGCCTGGCTCAGCACCAGCAGGCCGGAGCAGCTCAATGTTTGTGGAAGGGGAGGACTTCCAAGCATCCATCCAGATGCAGCTCTGGGTCAGTCCCTGTGCTGGGCACTGGGGGGGGTGGGCGGAGGGGGCAGGCAGAGGCTGTCCTGGAAGGAGCACCAGTCACCTGGGGAGCTAGGACAAGTCTGTGTATTTACAAGTCCGTGTATTTACGAATAGAAAAGTGCCAGGTGGCTTGAGTTGGGTGTGGGCCTAATCACAATTCCAGGGGATAAACTGGAGGTTGCCAGGTAGTGTGGGGAGACCCAGGGAGGAGAAATGATGGAGTTGATTTCATGGACTGCCAAGTGGTTCCATTTTGCCAGAGCATAAAATATAAAGGGGAGATGAAGCTCGCCAGGCCTCTGTGTGGCCGGCTAGTGAGTTCAGACTTTGCCCAGCAGATGATATCCCTCCCCTGCCCACTATTGTCAGCACTTTTGACCTGGGGAGGTGTTTCTAGGGCATTTGTTTCCCACAGGAGCAATGGGTGCTCAGGTAGGAGCCTAGCAGGAAGAGGCAGCCCAGTTTACAAAACATGTTTATGTGACACAAAAACTCTCTCCCTAGTGGCTGCCTGGTAAACTCCTAATCATCCTTCAAGCTGTGGCTCAGAAGTGAACCCTTCTCTGAGGCCGTCCCCAACCCACCTGAGCTAGGTTCCTCACTCCCTGCTCTGTTCTTCCCACTCTGTGTCCCTGATTTTACATGTGTCTCCTCTACTAGACTGGGAGCTCCTGGATGGCAGGCACTGTCTCATTCATCTTTGTTTCTGGGTCCAAGGGCCCAGCACAGACAAAAGGAAATTTTTTGCAAGTTTAAGGTGCACAGCATGATGGTTTGACGAACCAGGACTGAGCCCAGGTTTGGGGAGTCCATCTGGTGGGGAAAGAAGGCATAGCTTCAGATGGCTAAGGTCAGAGCTTGGCACACTTTCAAAGGAATCATGCCTTAGTTCTGATCCCTGTTGCCTTGCCAATGGCACGCTTGAGGGAGAAGGGAAGAGACATATATTGGGCACCTACTGTGTGAAGACCTAGCGTGGACATTCTCATATAGAGAGTTCTATTTAATTCTGAAAAAGGTATTGTGATCCTCAATGTACAGGGAGGAAGCTGAGGCTCACCAGGAGGGAGGTGACTTGTCCACCATCTCCCAGTCAGGGAGAAGCAGAGCCAGGATCTGAACTCTAGGCTCAGTGCCTCCTTGCCTGGGGCTCAGGGGCTCACATGAACAGGAGTAAGGGCCAGGTGGGGACTCTCAAAGGGGAAGGCTGTGTAGTTCTGTGGGGGACTGGGGCCTACTCCTGGGATTATGTCCTTTGGCCCTAGACCAAGGACCCTGCAATCTGGGCATCTGCCCAGTGCTGTTACTCGTGCTGCTACGCTGGTCTCCCTGGAGCACGTGAGGGACTGCATGGTTGCCGCTGCGGCCTGCGGCTCTGGCCCAGCTCCAGCCTGAGTCCGTGTAGCTCTGCAGCTTTCCCCACACCTGCCCCAGCCTGAGGCAGAAGCAGGGGAGGCTCTGGGCCCAGCCTTGGTGGCCTCAGACCAGAGGAGCAGCAGGGGGTAGTGGTGGCTGGGACCTACAAGGGGGTCATATCAGCCCTAGCCAGCACCCCAAGGGAGGGGGACTCTGGCCCACTCCCACCGCAAGGTCACATGACTTCCTTTTTGTCTCTTGGCTGCTCTGAGGAGAAGGTGTGTAGATTAGGGTGTAGAAGAGGACAGGACCCCAAAGGCCCCACTGGGTGGGGTTGGCATTCCCATGTCTCACAGGCTGCAACTCTGATAACTCCCTCAATTCCTGCAGGGCCACCATGTGCCAGGTTCGGTGCTGAGAGCTCTATCCGGACTCATTTAATTTCTCACAACAGCAGATAGAGGACACAGGCTGGGAGAGGAGACTCTGGAAGCCGGCTTCCACTTTTCACTACCTTAGGCCACTCCACTGGTGCACAGACCTTCTGGGCAACAGTGGCCCCCTTTACTCACTAGCATTGTGGCTCCCGAGCCAGACAAGCTGGGTCGAAGTCCCACTTTCGACATTTACCGTGAGATCCGTGTTTGTTTCCTGTCTGTGAAATGGATGTGATGAGGATAGCGACCTTGCAGGTCACTGTGACGATTCATCGAGATGATGCATACAGAGTTTAGCGTGACATCTGGCACGTGGGAAATGCTCAACATATTGTTGTGGGGTGCCCTTCCCTCCTCTCCACACACCCCTTTCTCCTCCGTGAAGCCGCCCTTCTGACTGCCGCACCCCTCACTCACTGCGTCCTCCTCCTCCTGGGGCCCTCGTCTGTGCTGCATAAGTCAGCATATTCGGTTGAGTTGGATTCCTGTTGGTCACCTCTCCAGGTCGTCTCCCCACGATCTAGACTGCTCTTCCTTCTCCAGTCTCAATTCCTATTGGGAATTTACAGTTTCAGGGAAGCTGATTCTACTCCCACCTACTCCCTATTCTAAGGGTGAGACACATGCTCTGAGCTAAGCCACTAAACGACCTCTGCCCCTAGGGGTTAATCTACAGGTGGGCAGGTGAACTCATGTAGTCCACAGTGAATCTTAGGACTTGCTGGGAATGCTGGGACACAGATTCTATTTTCTCTGCGGCTCCACATGGTGTGCAGTGCAAATGTGAGGTCTGGAACCGCTGCAGCCAGGAACTGAGAGAAGGCAGCCTAAGGATGATACTGAGGGTCCAGAGGTAGGACAGCAGCAGAGAAATGGAGTTCTGATCAAACCCGACTGTTTGCCTGACTGCCAGGCTCCACTAGACTTTTCGGTTGCATGAACCAACAAACTTCCTTTATTGTTAAGTCGATCTTCTATTACTTGCAACTAAAATCATCCTGATTCAAACACTATCCAGTAAACAACTGTGTTTACCAACAAATACGTTTGTTCACTTATATACCGACTAGGCCTCTGCTCCACACCAAGCACAATGTACTGATGTGGTCCTGTCCTCCTCAAAGAGCTTACAGTCTGATGGAAAGCATCAGGGATTAAAATGCCTGTTTGGAGGGCTGGCTCTGATATAGGTAACCTGCTTAGCATTTATCCTCCCTCCTTTAAATAGCAGAACCCTGACTTTTCTTTGGGTGTCATCTAAAGGCCTGGCCAACTGACCACAGCAACTCATTCAGTGATGGGCATGAGAGTCAGCCCTGAGCCTGCAAGCTTTACAAACAGGTCCTGTACTTCTGCTGAGGGTGACTAATCTGGGGAAACATAAGACTGGGGTTTCCTCGAGCTGAAAGAGTGCAAGACTAGTTAGTCTCTGAGAGTTGGTAGCAGTAAACTTCTGACTTCACTCCTTCATTCAACCAGATGTCAGTGCCTCCTCCCACACCTGGCCCTGTGCTGTAAGCTGGGGAAGGAGGCGTGAAGTAGACATGGCCCCTCTTCCGAGCTCAGTCTAAAGAGGACAAATGAGTAAGTAATCCACAGTAGCCATACTAGGAGTAATCAGCTTAGCCTGAAGGCATTCATTTTGGTTGTTGTTGCTGTTAATTATGTGATATGTTATACAGAGTATAACATATTAGAAGACCCAAGCAAAACTTAAAAATAAAAATTTCCTGGGGCACCTGGCTGGCTCGGTTGGTGGAGTGTGTGGCTCTTGATCTCGGGGTCATGACTTTGAGCCCCACACTGCGTGCAGAGATTGCCTAAATAAATAAACTTAAAAAAAAATAAAAATCTCCCTTAGTTCCATGACTCAGCTATGATCATGCTTAATATTTTTTGTCTATAATCTTCCAGATGCTTTTCTATGTACTGTACCTTAAAAACCCCCAACTAAATGCAGTGTGGTATACTGAGTTGGCTCCTGGAACAGAAGGGCACTAGTGGAAGAAATGGTAAAAACCAAATAAACCAAATAAAGCCAGAGTCTAGTAACGTCCCAACGTTCATCTCTCAGTTTTGGTAAATACCATGATTATGCTAATAGTAGGGAAGCTGGGTGACGTGCATGTAGAAACTCTCTGTACTATCTCTGGAACTTCCTGTAAACCTAAAATTATTCCAAAATAAAAAGTTTACTTTACAAAACGAACTCATTCTCTATTGTTCTGTAATCTATGTTTATTCACTCAATAGTTTATCTTGAAATTCTTGTCTTAAAAGAATCTATTTCATGATCACATACTATTCCTTGAATGAATCATCACAGCCTATCTCCCCTATTGTTGGAAATTTAGGTTGTTTCCAATTCTTAGTGTTATAAAAAAAGGCTGCACATCCTTAGTCATTTCCTTAGGGTACATTAACAAAGTGGAAGTGCTGAGCCAGAACTGCCAGCTAGGAAACAACATACTGAGCACCACAAGCCGTCAATGTCCTCAAGCCCTGGATATATGTGAACTTAAGTCCTGCCAGGCACACCAAGAAACAAGTACTGCTCTCATTCCTTTATTATAGGACAACTGTCAGAGGGCTTCAAAGGATGAGCCAACAAATTCTCACCAAAGATTCTCTCAGCCCACCGCAGCCCCTCGCTGGTGTCACACCCAGCTCAAGCACACGTGGATCTACCCTGTCCCGACGGTGCCCTTCCGTGCTCCCTCCCATCCTGGCCTCAAGGAGGGCAGCTCCGTGCAGGCAGCCACTGCAGTGGTCTATGGAGTAAGAGCAGGTTCCGCTGGCCCAAGGTGTGATTTCAACAGCTCCTGTTTCCATCTTCAATGACAGAAGGTCCCCCTCGCAGTGACTTTTGGGTATTGTGGTCGTCAATACACGGCAGGCCGCCATGTTAGGACAGACTGCTTCCTGTCCGCACCTCTGGGGAAGAGACTCGGATTCCCACCCCACCGGGGGCACATCTAGCAGCTCAGGAAACACCCCAGTGAAAAGCAAACTGTTCTGGGTTGGTCCAGCAGTCCAAGGGAGAGATGGATATGGCGCTGGGGAACAGGGACGAAGATACACAGTCTGAAACACCTGGTAGCCATGGCAGGGTCTTTTCCTTGGCAAGGAACCATAGGAAAAAAGATAAAAAAAGGACTACTTATTGGGGTGCTATTTTCCAACTCGTATGGACTGTACCACCCATAGATGGGTGCTATGGTCATCCTTTTACAGAGTTCATTCATTCAGGCTTGGAGGTTAAGCAGCTCCCCAAGGCTACGTCAGTGCCAAGATCTAACCACAGGTCACCTCTGTCACCATAGAACCCGTGCCCACATCACTAGGCAAATGACTGAACATAGAGCAGACATTAAAACCGAGAGACTCCCTTCTTTTCAGTCCCACAGCAAAGGGTCACCCCAACTCACAGTCAAAGCACTGATGCTATGTGTTTGGGAGAGGTGGGAAGGATGGCACGTGGGCCAAGCTGAAAGTGGCCATCGACTCTGTCCACATAACCTTGCCTCTGGCTCTTCCGGGTTCTTGAGCAGAAAAACTTCCCTTCTGATGTCCCTATGCTGTTTGAAAAACATGGTTTCCAACCGAAAGCAGATTTCTCAAGTACCCTAGGGGTTCACTACATAAGAGCAGCCCTTAGTGCCAACGGCCTCCACCTGGAATGCCCCACCCTCTATGCGGAGCCGCCCCAGTCCCACCTCCTCCTGGAAGCTACACGACCATCTTCTCTGCAGCCTCACCTCCTGTACCACATAAGCAGCCCTTTCTTCACTCTCCGCTTCTTCTCCAAAACAGACTCGAGGCAGTTTGGAAAGACTCGAGACATGTCCAAGCACATTAACACCAAACAAAATGACGGACATTGGGTGAGGCGGGTAAGAATTTTATTACGAAACCCTGACGGAGGAAAAGCACAGTATCAGACACAAGGGGTTTCCTCACAGCCAGGGCAAAGAGAAAAACAGCAGAAAATGGAGCATTTCTTACCAGTAGAAGAATGCACACCAACTGAACAGGAAGGTAAGTGATCTCCTAGCTCTAAGCTCAGAGGAATCTGTCCCCAAAGCCTTTCTTTAAGGGACCCCATCCAATGTGATGATTTGCCCCCTAGCGATTTTACCCCCAAAGTGGAGATCTATTCAGTCTGAGGGTGACCTGCAGAGGATCTGCTCTTGCCCTTATCGTCCCATTGCCTCACGTGACTCTAAGCACAGAACTGCCATGTTCCTGAGTTGCCAGCAGGGCAGTGGTCCCTCGGGGTTATGATTATGCCACACCACTAGCTGTGTGGAGCCACGGTCTGAAAGGAGTGACCGTGAAGTGGAACCAGTACAGACACCCTCCTGCTGCAGCCCTTTCCAGAAGGCATTGGCCGGGAAAACGGGCTCCTCTCTCCCCCCAGGAACTTGCTCCTCTGGCCTTCTGGAACAGGAGTGGCTCCTAGTTCTGCAAATCCAGTGCACTGGGGCTTCAGCACCCACAGCAGGGAAGCGAGGGAAGGACGAAATAGAAAACTGTCTTACCTGAGGCATCACTGGCAAACGGCCTCGACTTTCTTCTCCTTTCATTCAGATGTATGGCTCGTGGACTCCTCTGCATCGTGAGTGCCTGGAGAGTCTTTTCCTGCTCCCAGCAACGTGTCAAAGCAACGGAGTCGCGGTAAGAGGCCGGGCTGTGGAGCCGCCGATGGGCTCCCTCTCGGCTTCTGTCACTCCTAGATGTGCGGACCTCAAAATGCACAGACATCACGTGGAAGTAACAGCAGCACTCACTCCCACAGGGTTACTGAGTGAGATAGTGTATGCAGAACCTATCATACAGTAAGCATTAAGTAGACGTTAACCCGTGAGTAATCATGAGAATACGAAAATACAGAATTCTGCAGGCAGTTTTACGGGTTCACGGACTTCTAGTGGATCCTAGCTTAAGAGTCCTTGGCCTGGTTCCTGAAAGTCAGGAAGATGACAGCTGTTGCCAATGCTTGCATTTTCTCTCTGAACTCCATCGTCATGTCCTGGGCATGTGCTGTGCACAGGGAATCCGGGTCACCAGTGTCGCCAGCACACCTGAGGGGCAAGGGTCATTTCTGTTCTACTGATGAGGAGATAACTCACCCGAGGCCTCGTGGCGGAGGAGGTGCGGCCAGAATCTGTCTTCATTTAGCGGTCTAAGAAAGACTGGTGAGGCTTCCTGAGGGCCACGGTTGCTCTTCATTCCGTTCTGTTCTGTCTGCAATGCTCCGTGCCCACGAGAGAGCCTAAGACACATTCCCTGGGTCCTCTGACTGGCAGTGAGCGTCCGTGAACAAGAACCCACCTGGAGGGGCCCGTCTTGTTACAGAGCGCTGCACGGGTCACTAAATCGCTTCAGCAACAAGGTCAAGGGGACAGACTGTGGCGTCAGAGACTGCTTTTCGAGTGCCGACTTGGCCTCTTCCGTGTGACCTCGCTGCTCCGAGTCTTGGTTTCCTTACCTTGAAATAGGAGGACAACAGTTCCGACTGCCCCAGATGCTCTGGGAGGACTGAGCGAGGTCGTGGCTATTGCAGCCTGTGCACAGTACCTGGCCTGACACCGGTGCTCCAGGCAGGGGAGTGGTTCCCTTGTCCAATCAGTTTCCGGAGGAGGAAATGAAGCCTAAAGATGTGGTCTTCTCTCAGGCCATTCTTCTCAACCATACCACGTGGTCTCCTGGCTGTTTCACAAATATTTTCCCCAGTTTGTTACATGATGATCAAAGAAAGGAAGAATACTTTCACAGGACATTTAAACAGCTCAGGGAACGAAAACATCAGAGCAAATAAGTCATGTTGGCACCTGAAATGACTGTACAGGTGGGGATGTGGTGAAGTGGAGGGAGGAGCTGGCTCAGGAAGCAGGATTTAGTATGCCTGTGACCACTCTGGATCTCTCTGGAACAAGAAAGCCTGAAGAATGGCGGTGTTTCCAGCACAGCTTCCTCTGATTTGGGGAACAGCAGTCACTTCTCAGAAACCTCACTAGCAAGGATGTGTGGGCTGGTTAAGCTTCCGACTCTTGATTTTGGCTCAGGTCACAATCTTGCAGTTCGTGAGCTCGAGCCCTGTGTTGGACTCTGTGCTGACACCACAGTGCAGCCTGCTTGGGATCCTTTCTCTCTGCCCCTCCCAGCTCATGCTCTCTCTTTCTCAAAAACAAATAAACTTCGAAAGAATGAAAGAAAGAAAGAAAGAAAGAAAGAAAGAAAGAAAGAAAGAAAGAAAAAGAGAGAGAAAGAAAGAAAAGAAAGAGAGAGAGAAAGAAAGGAAGAAAGAAAAAAAAGAAAGAAAGAAAAAAAGAAAGAAAGAAGAAAGAAAAAGAAAGAAGAAAGAAAAGAAAGAAACCTCACTGGCAAAGGCAGCCCTTCCAAAGAGCATGAAAGCTTCATTTTGGCACTTTTGCTGAGGAAGAAATGGATTTACAAAGAAGCAACCAGGAGTGTTAAAGAGGCAGCCGAAGAGGCAGCCAAAAATCTGGCTAGGAATGAGAAGCACTGGCTTTCTAGGCTGTGGACAACTGTCCACTCAACAATTATCTAGCCCGGCATGAAGCAGATATTTTTGTATCTATTCGGATCCAACTAACATTTATCAAGAGTATGCTATGTGCCAGCCACCAAGCACAAAGCTTCTTTTTATAAACTTCATTTAATGCCAACAAGTCTGAGAAGGTGGCATCACGCCTCTCTTTTTTCAGACAAGGAAACAGGAGCAGAGTAAATGATTGGCCGGGATTCACTGCACATCCTCTGAGCTCCAGGCACAGCGCCGTCTCCACTAAGCCAAGCTGCCCTGTCCTCCGGTGCAAGAAAAGCCTGCATCTGAACTGAGGCTCAAGAGGGTGCGGCTCATCCTAAGAGCACACACTTGGACCTCCCTGTTTCCTGACTTCTAGTGACAAGAAGGTGCTTCCAAGCAAGATTCAGAATTCAATGCCATCTTTCTAGCCCAGATCCTCTCAAAAAATGCCACAACATGGGATACAAATTTTTAACATACTTTATTGATTTAGTGGCCAAACAAGGCAGCATTTGGTCAGTTAAGAAAGGCACCTCATTGAAAATAATACATCACAGTGCTGACGAGTGATCCCAGTCACAGGATTTGAGGATGGTAAGGACAGTCTTTGGATGATGTTGCTTAGGACACTTGTTCATTTATTAACAAGAGTCCCTTCACACGTTGTGGATGGAAGATGGCAAGAGTGTAGGGATGCTGGGTGGCTGCCGAGAGCTGACCCGTGAGAACGGGTGGCCTGGTAAACAGTGGTGCACTCTCAAGGAGGGAGACCAGCCCTGCCTTCCCCACAACTGCAGTAAACTTGATTGGCTGAGCACACCGCCCCCATGAACCCCATACCCCCCCCCCCCCATCTCTTTCCCATGTGGAGATGATCTTTTGATCTCATGGTGCAGGGAACCAGGGTCAGGGTCAACAGTCAAACCCTGTCTGTTCCAAGCTTTAGGAGAGACAGAACAGTTTGATTTCCTGCACTCTTAGGCTGGCAGCCCATGAGGTTCTGAGATAAAAGTTGAGGTCTTAGGGCATTGGCTTTAAAAAATATTGTCACGAATCCACAGTAAATCAAACTTCAATTTCTTAGAAACAATACTGCACTTCCCTATTTCTACTTACACACTCTAATCAGTTTAATTTCCCCCTTCCTCTGTACTCTTCCAGACTCCTCTATTATGTGTCAAGGAGACGGCCTCACTACCACATTGCCACTCTTTGTTACTCCTTTTGGGCCCTCACCACTCTTCCCTCTCCATCCTCACCCTGACCACCCCTCCCCTCCGCCCAGCACCTAAGAGCAGGGATCACGCCGCGGGGTGATGAGCAGTGGTGCAGTCTCGCCTGGCCTTCTGTTACTAGGCTGAAACAGAGAGGAAACAAGAGAGAACAAAATGGGTTTTTAAAAACCAAGTAAATATCAGGGAAGGCTGGCATGCATGCCCCAGCAACCAAATGCATCAAACACTGGACATTTCTCTGTCAGGAGAAAGCTCTCATGCCTGCCGAGGTTAAGGCTCTGTAATTAAAGGAAGCAAAACTCTAAATCCTAACCACCCCCAAAAGGGCATATGTGTCCCACAGGATCTAGTTTCATCAGCAGCCCAAATATGCACATGTGAATGTATACGGATGGGTGACAAATATTTGAGCAAGGATCATGCACATCCAATTAGCAAACATTCAAAGACCTCAACTTTGAGGCCGAGTGCCTGCAACTGTCCCCAGTGAAAGGGGAATCAACTCCAAGGCCTATGAGGCCACCCTCACCCAGAGGACTCCAGGCCCCTGCAGACACAGCTCATAGTTTTGGTTTCACTCCTCTTCCTTGAAGTCATATGCTTCCCAGAAATGCCCCGTGACAGACTAGGTTTCTGTTCTGAATGGGTGGGGTTAGGTGACAGCCAGGGAAACAAGGCAGAGCACAGCTAGCAGGCACTCACTTGAACCAGACAAAAGGGAAGCAAGATGGCCACATACCCATGCCCAGCTTCCAGATGGACAGGGGACAAGCCCTCTGACAGTTCCACAGACAGCAGGAGACTCAGGTCAGATGGGGACGGGGACTCTAGAGCCCAATGCACCAAGTCGGCAGATTATGCTGGGGCAGGTGGCATTATATACTGGACCTGCCCCTGGTTTTCCAATGGCTTTTCCAGAGGCCACTGTTTTGTGGCCCCTAACAGTCTATTTCATCTGTCTGCCACAAATCAAACCAGAGCTCAAGAGGCACAGCATGGACCTCAGGAAATGCTTGATAGCTGAGAAGCTGAAGTTAGGAATACAAGTCGGTTACTGTCATAGGTGGTCTTATTTTTGGGTGATCTTTTCTTGGGGAGTTGGTGGCTACCACCATCATGAAGTCAGGGGTGAAGGATTAGATCTGGAGGGGAGAGAGTTTGAGTTTAAAAGGGACACATCTGATTTGGGTTTCATATCCTGGAGAGACTAGGTTTGAGTAAATTCTAATAAAAACGAGGCCAAGAATAGATCACCTCCAAATTACTGTTTTGTTCATACTTGGAAACCGAGGCGAACATTAAAAATGAAAACAAACAAACCTACCCTGGTCTCTCTTTGGGAAGTGAACTGGCTGTTCTCAGATGCCCAGCCTGGATGTTCAGAAGACAGTCTGAATTCAAAAGGACCATCTGCTTGGTTTCATTCTTTGGCAACAACTCACTTTTCAAACACAGGTCCCAAATGATCCCTACTTTACAGCACTGTGATGCAGATCACAAAAATATTCCGACTTGGCTTGGACCTTTCTATGGTGATATCTTTTCCCAGTAATTTCTGGAATCTGTAACGTAAATGCCTTTTGCCTCCCATTTAGGGACAAAATTAACGATCCACAGCCACACACTGACTCAGGTGGCTTTCCACTGTGGGGCTAGAAAGCAAGTGGAACTGTCCGCCAACAATCTGCCATCAGGAACTTTGGCCCGGCAGTACTTTACGTGATCCCAGACTTCCACTCAGTTACTGGAGATGGAATAAATACCATGAGGTTTTAGAACTGGGGTGCCTGGTAGAGACCTGACTTAAGTTACTTTGGTTAAAAAAAAAAAAATCAAGAGTATGGCTAAAGCAGCAAACAGCTGATAAAGCAACTTTGTCTGTATCTTAGAAAGAAAGAAGAGTGTCCACGTACTTAAAATCAACACACACACACACACACACACACACACACACACACGACAGATGAGATGAGAGTTGCACACACACTAAAGATACATCAGGCAAGTGCTTTTTTAATCAATACATCAGATGGTATTCTTTCTGGCCTGAGGAAGCTTCCCTCTGCCTGCTCTGCAACCCCCACCACACCCTCAACAGGGATAGGAAGAAGACAGAAACTCCTTTTTTGGACCCAACGTTAGATAAACATAACCAAGTCTTTACATGTGGCTTTGGAGAAGGCCGCTAGGATGCTGGCGAACACGACATCGGGGGTCTGGGTGGCGTCGATGGTAGAGTGGATCCCTCGTTTACTGTAATACGCCACCAGTGGGGTGGTCTGAGTGTGGTAGGCCTCCAGGCGAATTTTCAAGGCCTTCTCATTATCATCTGATCGGCGGACCAAGGGTTCCCCAGTGATCTGAGAACAGGAAGAGGGCAATGAAAGTCTGGGACTGTTAGCAAGGTTTCCTTCTCTGATGCCGGATGCCGATTTGCGATGCTGTCTGATCCCCAAGTCCATCAGAGAGAAAGACAGACAATCTAGATTCCCCCCCACTAGAGAACTATAAAGAACTTTGCTACTCCTGGCAAGCCGGTTCCAGGAACAGATCAACCCGTCCAGAGAAGTTGGGGAGCCTGAGACAGCAAGCATGAGGAAAGGGGTTTGAGGGAGCAAGACGGGCAAGGCCTATCTCTCACAGCTTCTGCTTAGGCTGTTCACCCTCAAGAAAAATGCTTCCAGGATCAGAAGTGGCAAGTCAGAGGCCCCTGGGACCAGGAGAATACGCAATTGTAACTTCAGTCACCAAAGTGGTTGGTGTTTTTACTAGGGTGTTGGCCATCACCATTCTGAGAGTGGCAGGTGAAGCGAGAAGAGCTCTGAATGGCAGAATTCCCAACCCTGTGAAATGTGACTAAGCTGACGTTATGGCTTTGAAACCTGTATGACCTGACAAACTTGTCTCAAGTGACAAAGGCAAACCCAGAAAATTCTTCCTACTGCATGTTCTAAAACAGACAAAATGGACTATTTATGGCAAATGTTACTGAGAACACAGACGAGACCCTCCCTTTTACATCTTTAAGCAACTAAAGACTGTCATAAGAACTCAGCAACGTTAATCCAGCCAAAATAGTCTGATTCTGTAGGATACAGCAGAGTCACCAGAAGAAGACATTCTTCTGAGGTAGGACCAGTCAACACATTTCTCTTCAGTACTGTTCTCCCAGCTTGGCTCTACTTCTAGGCTTCCAAGCAGCCTTCTCCTGAGATTAGTCGACCATTTAGGCCACCAAGATGCCAGAGAGGGGCTGCTCTGGACAAAAGACAGGTATAAACTGGGCACTGTGAAGTAGCCGGTGCTGGTATCTACCTCAAACAATAAACCATCTGGAGAGGCACTGTCTAGATAGATGAGCCACAGCCCATGTGATTTACGTAGTAGTGATACTTTGCATGGTTAAGTTATTAACATTGGTAGGAGTAAAAGGATGATGGAAAGAACAAAGAACAACAACAGAAAGAAAGGAAGAGAGGGGAAGGAAAGAAAAGGCAATTTCCTGCCCTGAGTTTACATACATCATCTTTCATGGGTTCCTTTGGGGGGTTGAATTCCTCGTGGTAGGAACGGCCACTCAGGGGGTGAATCAGCCTGAAAGACAGCAGATGAACATGAGTCAGGTTGCCTGAAAGTATCCCCGCACCCCAGAGGTCTCCAAGTTGACAAGCAGTGACAGAGAAGCCAGATGTGAGGACTTGTGCCCAGCACAGAACCCAGCTGTAGGCATCGCTTGCTTGGGAAGGTAACGGGGCTTCCAGGAGAGCTTACACCGTAAGGAGTTACGTTTTCTACTCTGACCTAACATGGTCATTGAGTGTCTGGCTGCCGAGGATGGCCTAAGTGCCTAACTCATCAGGAACTCGGTGCTGGTCTCACACAGCCATTCATTCTATTCGCCCAACAAACATTTATTTGCTAAGTGCTTAGTCTGGTTTAGGCCTCACGCTGAATCCAGGGCTACAGAGCAGCGAGTCAAGATCCCTGACCACAAGCACTGTTTACTTTAGTGGGAGAGACAATGGGGAAAAAAACTAAAGTACACACGATAATCCTTTAATCGAGATTTGTGCAAAGTGCTATGGGAGGACAGAGGACAGAGAACCTAACCGTATTTTCTATCGTAGTTGGTTATAAAAAGCAGGTAGGTGCAACAGGAACAACGTGTCCTGTAGGTGCAAACACCACTAGTCGGTGCAGCACACCTCCAGCATCGTGTAGATAAAAGGCAACCCAAGCATCAGAGCGCAGTACGAATACTGGCACCAGGAGACACACAGACTCGACCAGTCACGGGGTGCCCAAGAATAAGCATTTATTTGGCACTGAAAATCAAGCTGGTCACTCCATCTGTACCATGTTCCTGACCAGGAGTGGCTACGCCACAGGAGCCCAAGAACCTCAGAAGGGAAGAAGGCAGGCCAAACACTGCTTGGCAGCCAGCACCTATCTGGTTCCCCAATTTTGTGCCAACCAAGACTTCCTTATTTAACTGATGGCTGCTCTCCTTGTGAAGGCCTGCTAAACCAGAACTTCCCAACGTTTTTCACCTCTTGGCAAGTGCAGAAAAAAATATACAGTACTTGGGTGCCTGCCCCTCCGGAAGAATCCAGGCCTGCCCAGCCACTCTGATGGCTGAGGGGATTGATATCTCACCACATCAGCTGAGTTGGGAAGGTAAGTCTGAGTCAGACTATCAAAGCCTGGGCAGACACCTTTGTAAAATGTAATAGTGAATTTTAATGACAGCACACTTTTGAAGGGCCAAGTGGTCCATTTACAACATTGGCGGGGGCAAGGTGAGGCTGAGTGAAGAAGGTCTACTGAGTGGCCTGGATGTGCTATCATGTGACAGGAGGTCCGGCCCTCTTTCACTGGAGTCGCTGGAGAGGTTCCCTGCTGCCTCCACTGGGGAATGGCATCCATTGGGAGACCCAGGGAGAGGCCACTGGTATCAGCTACAGCTTTCCCTTTGGGAAGGGCTGCAGGCATGAGACGTGGACCGTGATTCTTCACCTTCTGGAAAGCACAAGGCACACAGCAGCCAGGCTGCAGCACACACGACTCTTTTCCTCCCCACGTGCCTACATCTCTATTCTTACTTGGACTCCCCCAGCCCTCCAGTTACATACAACACTCTGTTCCTTCCCTGCACATGGACTTCACTTTAAGGGGAATGCATGGCTTATTCCCCAGAGGGGAAATGAAAGAAAGTCCAAGTTCTGGAGGAGCCTGGGTGGCTCAGACGATTGAGCATCCGACTTTGGCTCAGGTCATGATCTCACGGTCCGTGAGTTCAAGCCCTGCGTTGGGCTCTGTGCTGACAGCTCGAAGCCTAGAGCCTGCTTCAGATTCTGTGTCTCCCTCTCTCTCTGACCCTCCCCCGTTCATGCTCTGTCTCTTTCTGCCTCAAAAATAAACATTAAAAAAAAATTTAGGGGCGCCTGGGTGGCGCAGTCGGTTAAGTGTCCGACTTCAGCCAGGTCACGATCTCGCGGTCCGTGAGTTCGAGCCCCGCGTCAGGCTCTGGGCTGATGGCTCGGAGCCTGGAGCCTGTTTCCGATTCTGTGTCTCCCTCTCTCTCTTCCCCTCCCCCGTTCATGCTCTGTCTCTGTCCCAAAAAAAATAAATAAAAAACGTTGAAAAAAAAAAAATTAAAAAAAAAAAAAATTTAAAAAAAAATTAAAAAAAAAAAAAAAAAAAAAAAAGAAAGTCCAAGTTCTCAAAGTGGGGTTGGTCTCAGGACCAACCAAAACAGCTCTAAGAGCCACTGAGCCTGACCTAGAGGTGGGGGTGGCACTGTGGAGGGGATCAAGGCTGGGATTCTAGAGCCACTGCTGCCTTGAGTGTGACACTTCAGATGCCTGTTTTCTCATCCACAAAATGGGGATGGCTTGAGACATCAGGAGAGCCAACTGGTAGAATAATCAGGATACTAGAGAGCCAACACTGAATAAGTTAAAACCAAATCCACCAACCATACATATTCAAGAAATAAAGTATTGATTCATAAAATTGTCAGAAGTGAGGTCAGAGCTAATCAAAAAGATATTTACAGTGGGGTCCTTATGTCACATTTAAATAAGGGCTGTATTTAACAGACTAGATCCTGACTTTTTTTCCTTCCAACCATCAGTGTAGCAGACTGGGAGGCAGAAAGCAGGCTTTTAGTGCTAGTTCTGCCACTGATCCAGAGTGAACTTAAAAGAAAACGCCTTTACATTCTGGCCTGGCCTGTCCCCTCCTCTGTGAGGGAGTGGGTCACATCACAACATTCACCCCCAAACTGAGAGACTGAGTCTTCTTCATCCTCTACAACAATCCTGTAGTTTATTCAGAATCTCTGTTCCCCACTAGCCAACCCCAGTTGAAAGTTTCTGTAACTTCACATGTGGATCAGAATCAGGTTCCTAGGTGGGTCTTGTCCATTTCTCCTTTCCCCCAATTTAGCCTGTACGCGAGGGCCAAACTAACGTTCTTACAATGCTGTTTCTGCCACACCTCACAGCTTAAGAACAACTCACGGGGGCGTCTGGGTTGCTCAGCCGGTTGAGCATCTGAATTTGGCTCAGGTCATGATCTCGTGGTTTGAGAGTTCGAGCCCTACACTGGGCTCATTGCTGTCAGCGCAGAGCCTGCTTCAGATCCTGTCTCCCTCTCTGCCTCTCTTCCACTTGCACTCGCGCTCTCTCAAACAAATAAAAACAAACACAACAACAAAAAAACCCAACCAACATCCCAAGACTCCTGATGCATCTACCTCTTCTTCACTTTGGCAAACCTTCCCCAGTCAAGCCCTATCCTGCCTTTCTAATAGCGCTCACTCTACGACTCAGCCCGCCAGATCATTCCTCCAACTCTGGACAGACATTCTGCCACTAGCCCCGTTCTCCCGCAACCTATACTCATTCCTGCCTCTACTCCCTTCCCAGAAAGCCCCACTGAAATCCTCTCTACCCAGGAAGGTCAAGTTGACACTATGAAGCCCTTCCTCCCTGCTCCCAGGCTCGCTCCTTAGGACTACCCACTGTGCTAAACAGCTCGGGTTCCATGTATGCCTTATAGACTCTCTGAGGTCAGGGATGGGCATATTGTTCTTCTGTACCCTTGCCTGGTCCCCTGCCCCTGAGTCTAGTACTGTGCCGCACACAGAGCAGGCACTCAGGAAGCTGGGCCGATTGAAGCAAAGGACCCCACGGTCAACTGCTAACATCTGCTTTGTACATGAGGGCCCCCAGCCCTGGTAATGTGTCTTCCTATCAACCTTACCACTTGTAGGCCTGCATCAACTTTGTCTACTCTGTGCCAGTGGGGATGCAAAAACCTGAAAGTTCCTGCACTGAAGGCGCCTATGGAATAGCTAGAAACGTGAAACCTAGACATTTGGATAGAAAATTAATATAAGGTGGCTCCCACCATATCTAATAAAGCCTCTCAGGAAAACACCTGTAACACTCACTCTGCTGTCTGTTTACATGTCTGCCTCTCTCCATGAAGATACAGACTGCAGACGCATGGAAAAAATGTCCAACCTCATTAGGAAATCAAAGCCATAAAATTTACAAGAAAGCATTTTCCCTCGAATTAAACCCCAACATTTACATGTACTATGATGGTCACAGCATCAATTTAATAGTAGACATCTAGAAAAACCACAACTGTACAACAATAAGGAGACAATTAAGTAAATGATGGCTCATCTACTGTGAAATACCGTGCAGCAGTTAAAAATAATGGTTACGGATGTCTGGTTCAAGTTGGTAGGCTGACCATCTTCCTGAGACTCCGATAAAATGACAAGGGATATAAAAGCCATAGCCCACAATAAAGATGAGAATGGAGGTCTATTAGTGGCTGAGAGCTTCCCACATATTTCTAGAAGGCGAGAAGCAGGTGGCAGAGTGGACAGTGAAATAGGGTAGAGGAAACTGTAGCCTAAAGCAGTGGCGACCTTTCAGAGCAAATGTGTTCAGAAACAGAAACAGAAACATTTCTCTGTTCAATATTGAGAACGAGTACTTTAAAGATTTTATTTATTCTTTTTTTTTTCTTTTTAAGTAAACTCTGCACCCAATGTGGGGCTCGAACCGAGAACTGCATGCTCTACCGACTGAGCCAGCCAGGTGCCCCAAGAAACAAGTACTTTAAAACAAAACATGTAACAAAGAAATAGTGCCTTTGGCTGAGACGGCTGTACCAGGAGCAAAATGTTCCTCCATTTCCTAAACTTTGCATAGGTGGTCGTATTATTTTCACAATTAACACAAAGCCTACAGCCAGGTATGGCAACTTCCAATGGAAAGCAGATTTCAAAGAGCCCTGAAATGGAAGTAACCATGTAAGGAGTGTAGTATTTTGGAAGCACCTACTGTAAGCAAGGCTCTGAACTGTGCACCTCGTGGTATGCAAAATGCACCACGGTTTCTCGCAGCAGGTGGTATTAACCCCACTCTATGTAGGAGGAACCAGCCATGGAGAGGCTAGGAAACTTGCCTAGGGCCGGAGTGAAAAGGCGACAGGACTGAGACACTGTCTGATTTCAAATACCTTGCTCTTCTTTCCACATATCCCCATCCCACACCACCACATCAGTGGATGTCACCAAACAAGACCAATGCATGTTAAGATGGCATTAAGCTGCATGGCTGGGGTCCGGTACGAGCAGCTCTGGTGGTCTGACGAAGCTCTGAGGAGGCAGGACCAGAAGGGACCTTCAGAGGACAAATACCTTCCTGTGATTCTTCGGATGAGCAGAGAGTCTGGGATGCTGAATTCAACCACCGAGTCAAGCTTCTCTTTCCTCTTCTCCATGAGGCTGTCAAGCTGTAAGAGAGTATGTGGCCCACCTGAGCTACCAGAGCTTGATTGGAGCCATTTCCCTCAAAGGAATTAACAGATAAAGGGCCAAGCCTTCATCTTCATGCAACGGTGACACAAAATGCAAGGCACCCACCATTTCTGCCTGCCTCACAGTCCGAGGGAAGCCATCTAGAAGAAAACCATTTTTGCACTGAGGGGTCTCCAAATTCTTCTCAATGAGCTCCACTACCATTTCGTCGCTCACCTGGAAGTCAGGAACAAGACAGCCATGGGTTGAAATCTGTTAATTACATGACATGAGCCCATCTCCAGGCCCACTAGTTTGTGTCTATACAACCTGATTACTAAACAGCATATTCTTGTGGCCCCAGAGAAGCAAAAATCTGAGCAAATGTGGAATGGCTCCATTTGGAAAATTCAGTTTCGTGATTTTTGTGGCTGCCATATACACATTCTCTTCCCTTGAGATTTTCCTGTATAATCTGGGTGAAGAAGAGGATCCCACTCGCTGTCACCTGAACAGAAGCACTCCATGTGTTAGGCCCTGAGGCCCTCTCCAGACATTAATCAGAATCCTTTCCATCTGGGGCGCCCGGGTGGCTAAGTTGGATAAACGTCTAACTCTTGCCTTCGGCTCAGGCCATGAGCTCACAGTTCATGAGTTCGAGCCCTGCTGCGGGCTCTGAGCTGACAGCGCAGAGCCTGCTTGGGGTTTTCTCTCTGCCCCTCCCCCACTCACATATTCTCTCCCTCTCTCTCTCTCTCAAAATAAATAAACTTAAAAAAAAGGAAAAAGAATCCTTTCCATCAGATAATAGCTCATCAGCAAGCAGTTGTCCTCAAAGCACAAAAAAGGTGAGGGCTTATGGCTGAGTGCTCACCTGAGGAGGGTGTTGACCAAAATGCACAAAGGCACCAACCTTCCATTTCACAGTTCTCATTAGGCTAACAGTTAAGTGGGCCAGGCCATCCTGGACATGAGGTATCAGAGAAGGTCACTGAACTGGCAAGACTGGGTCAGAACCAAGGAAGGGAGGCTCCAGCCCAACAGACTTGTAAGCCTCTCTAAAAGCCCCAATGAGGACCCCTCCCAGCTTTTGAAAACTGGTTTTCCTTCTGAGCTTTCATAGAAAGAGAAGTTCTCTACTAGTATACAGTGAAGGCTGCCCATCTTGGTAGCTAATGCTCTTATCTCCCGGGACCAGCTGTGAACTTGGGGACAAAGTACAAGCTGTGTGACTAAGTAAACGCTGGAGATAAGTAATCTCATGGCGATATCCCAATTTTTTCTCAGTACAAGATCTTCTGCCAAGACCCAAAGTCCAACATATTCGGCTTTCTAGCTTAACTCAAGGTTTCACAAACACGAAAGGAAAGAGCTAGAAGTAAAGGGGCAGGTGGGCAGGCAGGGCACCACCGGATATGGCTACCGAATCTCAAAGCCTACTAGGAGGTATCTCAGGGATAAAGGCAAAACCCAGCGCCTTCCCTAACGAACATTCTAAGATATGAAAAGACCAGAGGGCCAAGGATGAAATGACTTTTTTAAAAAAATGTCTATTTATTTATTTGTTTTGATAGAGGGAGAGAGAGAGCACATGTGCAGGGGTGGTGGGGTGGTATATCTCAAGCAGGCTCCACGCTGTCAGCGAAGAGCCGGACGTGGGGGCTCGATCTCACAAACTGTGAGATCGTGACCTGAGCCAAAATCGAGTCAGACGCTTAACCAACGTCTCCCAGGTGCTCCACAAAATGACTTCTGAAGGTGATTCCCAGAGGCCAGGTCCCAGAATAACTCAGTTCCAACTAATCTATGGCACTAATCAAAGAAGATTTAGTAGATAATAGTTTGTAATTGTCCAATTAGATCAACGGGACTAAAAACCTAAGAAAATGCTATTATATCCTCCAAGTAGGAAAAATTACTTCTGTTAATCGCCAAGCAACTCCTCTGTTAGAGACACAGGAACACAAAGCCGCAAAAATAGAGTTAAAACACTCTGTGGTTTCCCGTGTCCTCTCTTGGATACATGCTTGAGCTCTGGCCTAAGGATGGCAGTTTAATTTCTGGCTCTAAAACTTGGGGGTATTATAAAATGCGTCAGCACAAAGGAACCTCAAGAATATGGTGAATAAAATGCATGCCACAAATTCAGAATGAACCAAGAAACTCGCTCCTCTAAACATTCATACAGTGTGCCGGTTTGTTAAAACACCCCACAGCACAGGGCTGTCCGATAGAACGTTCTACAGTGATGGAAACGTTCTACACCTGTGCTGGCTAACGAACGTCTGAAGTGTGGAGAGTGAGACGAGAAACTGAATTTTCAGGTAAATTAAGCCTAAATTAATCTCCATGGTCACATGTGGCCGGGGGCCACCAAATCAGGCAGCGCAGAGCTAGACGCAGGAATATCAACCTTCACTGGGACCACCGAACCTACCAGTTTCCCGGCATCCATAGTTGCCTTCAGCTTTTTTCCCAGTTCTGAGCCAGAAGCCACCATGGCCCTCAGCATGTCCCCAGTAGCCAAATGGCAGACACAGAAGTTTTCAGCCAATTTGGGTGCCTGTGGAGGGGAAGACAAAGCCCAAGACAGGGTTAACACTGCAGGCCGTGGCATCAGACTGCCTGGGTGTGAACCTGGCCCTGTCACTCACTGGGTGTGTGAACTCCGGCAAATGCTGACTTCCTTACCTACAATGGGGATAAGAGCACCTTATACTATACGTAACATACGATTAGAGGGTTATAGGAATTATATGACGTAAGGCACGTAAAGCACTTAGAATTGCAACTGGCACACAAGAAGCTGTCATAAATATTAGCTACTGCCACTAATTCCACTAGACCCACACTACTGACACAAAGGCCTCAGTTCATAAATAGGAAGAATAAAAACAGCAGTACCAGTCCTTCAGGACACGCGAAGTTTATTTTTACTTATTTTTTAAATTTCCTTTAATGTTTATTTATTAAACGAAAAAATTTTTTTAATGTTTTATTTTTGAGAGAGAGAGAGAGACACACACACAGAGTGTAAGTGGGAGAGGGGCAGAGGGAGAGGGAGACCCAGAATGTGAAGTGGGCTCCAGGCTCTGAGCGATCAGCACAGGGCCTGACGCGGGGCTCAAACCCATGAACCATGAGATCATGACCTCAGCTGAAGTCAGATGCTTAACTGAGCGAGCCACCCAGGTGCCCCAATTTTTATTTTATTTTTCAAAGATTTTATTTGTAAGTAATCTCTATATCCAATTGCAGAGAATTGCACACTCTACCAATTGAGCCAGCCAGGCACCCCGGCTGCTGTGAAGTTTAAAGGAGTTCATGTATGTAAAGCACTCAGCACAATGCCTGGCATATAATGTGTTGAATGAGTATTTGCCAAAGGAATGAATGTGTGAATGTCAAGTACTGTGGCCACGGGCCTGGGAGGCAGCTGGGGCAGGGTGGAGTGCAGGTCTCCCCCAGGCAGATCTGGCTTTTCTCCTTTACTGTTACTAACCTCCCAGGGGCTCAGTTTCCTCATCTGTTTAAAATGCAGGCAAAAAGGCCCCATTTCAGAAAGTAGCTCTGAGGATCAGACAGGATGCATAAGAAGAGCATTTGGCAAACAGTACACACTTACATAGTAGTTTTAGGAGACAGGATAGCCTTTTGTTTTTTTTTTTGTTTGTTTTTTTTAACGTTTATTTATTTTTGAGACAGAGAGAGACAGAGCATGAATGGGGGAGGGGCAGAGAGAGAGGGAGACACAGAATTGGAAGCAGGCTCCAGGCTCTGAGCCATCAGCCCAGAGCCTGATGCGGGGCTCGAACTCACGGACCGTGAGATCGTGACCTGAGCTGAAGTCGGACGCTTAACCGACTGAGCCACCCAGGCGCCCCCAGGATAGCCTTTTGGTTAAGAGCTTGGGATTCAGGGGCGCCTGGGTGGCTCAGTCAGTCAAGCGTCCAACTTTGGCTCAGGTCATGATCTTGCGGTTCGCGGGTTCAAGCCCTGCATTAGCTCTGTGCTGACAGCTCACAGCCTGGAGCCTGCTTCAGATTCTGTGTCTCACTCTCCCTCTGCCCCTCCCTCGCTCACACGGTCTCTCTCTGTCTCTCAAAAATGAATAAACGTTAAAAACAAAAAGGCTTGGGATTCAGAGTCAACATACCTGGGTTTCAGGCACCGATGGCATGTAACTCGAGAAAAATGGTATTACCTTGCTAAGTTTCAAATTTCCTCTAAGTTAAATGGAAACAGTAGTTGTACCTCCATCACTGGGTTGATGGGATCAAATGGCATATGCACATAGTAAGTACTCAACTAGCTGGTACTGTAACCCCTGCCCAAATTCCATGTTCGTTCATACAAAAAGAAAACACTGATGCCTCTTCCAAGAACCCTGCTGGCAGCCAGGAAAACAAGAGATATGGACCCTGTCTTCTATGAGCTCCTGGCTGGGTGGACAATACGTCAGAATAAAGACGAGAACCGGAAGCAACTCTGAACAGTCCAATGTTGGTTGTAGTGGCCACCCCCCCCCCCCCGCCCCCCGCAGAACTTACAAGGAATAGAATCAGTTCGAGAAGCTTAACACTTAGCTTTTTGGTTCAACTCTTTTATAAAATAAGTATGGCTGGATTCTTATTCAAACCAGTTCACTGGGAGTTTTCTTGTGATTCATGGACTGATTCAGTTCAAGCAAAGAAACAACTTCATAGCAAAATGGAGTCCAGCTGAAGAAGGCATTAAAAACTACCCTTCAGAAAACCAATGAGGGTCAGGACCCGCTGGCAGTGGAAAACCTGGTCCTCCAGGCTGGTGTGGTGGCCGCAGACCCAGAGAACTGAGCTTTTCTGCCAATCTTTTCCGTGGTTGTTGAAATTAACTTGGGGGAACATTTTGGAGATGGGGCTTGTTCAAGGCGAAAGGCTGATGAAAACACCAGAGAAGAGCTGTAATCACAGAACCTGTTCTATTTTTATCCCCCCCCCCCCCCCCAACTGCGGGATTCTTTATGTGCTGTTCCAGAGGACTGGATCCTACAGCTGTGGCTGTGTGGGAGAACACTCCACGAGGGAAGACACAAGTGAGGCAGAAGAATAACTCCTTCATTCTCTGCTGGCTGCACGGGAGTCAGTGTGGTTGCAAAGAGCATGGACTGTGGAATCAGTCGGATTTACAAAGGGATCCTGGCTAAGGCACTCAACAGCTGTGTGACCTCGGGCCAGTTACTTAACTTCTCAGCATCGGTTTCCTCACCAGTCAAATGGGGATGTCTGCTGCATTGGGCAGTTGTGAGGATAAAATGAAAGAAGCACCGAAAACATTAGACACACAGTAGGCATTCAATAAATAAAAGACCTCTCTCCATAGTCGTTCCCTTTTGCATTACTCTTTACTTGCGAATGACAGAAGCAGCCTGATGAAATAACTGAATTATATGCCCCTCAACTTCAAGCTTATGCTTTAGAGTACTGCTTCCACTCTGAATCACCTGGGGGTGCTGCTAAAAGGCAGATTCTGATTATATAGGGTAGGACCTAAGCATCTGCATTTTTTTAAATGTTTATTTTTTGAGAGCGAGACAGAGCACGAGCGGGAGAGGGGCAGAGAGAGAGAGGGAGACACAGAATCCGAAGCAGGTTCGAGGCTCTCGGCTGTCAGCACATAGTCCGACACAGGGCTGGAACTCACAAACTGCGAGAATCATGACCTGAGCCAAAGTTGGAGGCTTAACCGACTGAGCCACCCAGGCGCCCCGTTGAGCATCTGCATTTTTTTTTTAAATTTTTTTAACGTTTATTTATTTTTGAGACAGAGCATGAATGGGGGAGGGTCAGAGAGAGAGGGAGGCACAGAATCCGAAACAGGCTCCAGGCTCTGAGCGGTCAGCACAGAGCCCGACGCGGGGCTCGAACTCACGGACCGCGAGATCATGACCTGAGCTGAAGTCGGACGCTTAACCGACTGAGCCACCCAGGCGCCCTGCATCTGCATTTTTAAGAAGCTTGCAGGCCTGGCTGTGCTGTTGGCCCCTGGACCACATTTGCTGCTGAAGCCCTGAGACACTTGTGTCTCACTGGCCATGGACCAAGAAATAGGCTCATCACCTCTGCGAGAACCCCGCTGGGGAGGGGGTAGGCTTCCAGGGTGCATGGATAAGAAGGGCTAAAACCACTAGGGAGACAGCATGGCGGTTTAATGTTCTCTGTTTCCAGTGTCTTATCACAGTCATCTGGGGCACACGCTAAAATTACCAAGGCAGGCCCACCCTTAAAGTTAACGGCTGACTGGTTCTCAGGCACAACCCTGGGATTCCCACGCACCCTTTGAGAAGCCCTGGGGCAGTGGCACAAGATGGGGTTTTTGGTGGTACAGATCTGGGCTGGAAACTAGGATCTACAATCTCCTCATTGTATCCCCTTGAACAAGTTATGCAGCCTTCTTAAGGCCTCAGTTTCTTCATCACTAGAGTGCAAATAGTATCTATTTTCAGAGCTGTTATGGGGATTTAATAAAAATGATGTATACAAAAGCATTCAGCATAGTGCTTGATACTTAGTGAAATAAAGGGGAAACTATCAGTTGCTGAGATCTGATTTAATCTCAAACCCACATGTTTTCTCACCTTGAAATTATCTTTCTGCCTGCAGTCTTTCCCACTCCCAGGTCTAGTGCTCCTGAATAAGCCGTTGTAATCATCTCCTAAAATACTACTGGGCATGGCCCCCAGCCCCCCAACACACACACACATTCAGATGCCTTCCATGTCTCCTCAGTGCCACAGCGGAAAAGCTACAAATATTTTAGCCTAGCACTCAGTGTCCTCCACAATAAACGTCCTAATCCTCCCAAGCTCTTCAAATTTACCTCTACAGTCCCCTGTCTGTATGTCCAGCACCACTGTAAACAGCGGCTCTATGTATGACACCCGAATACATAACACAAGCATCTCTGAGGACCTTGGCTCTTCTCTGTGCAGGAACGCCCTCTCTCTTTCCTCCAGTGGTCTAAGCTCTATCCTTCCCTGCAGGCAAATTCTGAGCATATTTCTGCCACCAAAAGTACTCCCAACTATCCCTTCTTCCTCTGATGAGGACTCATATCAACATTAGCTAACTCTGAGTGTTTGCAACACGCCAAGCGATTTTTCCATGCGTTGTTCTACTGTATTTAGTATGTGTAATACACAACAAACCCATGAGGAAGAAACTGTTTTTATCTGCATTTTATAAATGAAATTCAGAGGCTAAACTGCCCACCACCACAGCAGAGCGGGCAAGCCCCAGCTCTTACCCATGACACTATGTGGCCTTATTAGAAAATAACAGTAACAACCCACAGAGCCTTAGTGGCTGTCCTGGGGGAAAATATGTGTGTGTGTGTGTGTGTGTGTGTGTCTGTCTGGAAGGGAGCACAAGGACTTCACCATTATGTTTCCTGTTATGGATGTAGGCTACACAAATGTAATTGTGAAAATTCATACTGAAAATTCAGTAGGCTGCTCACTTATAGTATTTGTACCTTTCTCCATGTATATTATACTTCAATAAAAAGTTTTTTGAAAAGCACAGACACCTGTGTTTGAATCTCAGCTCTGCCTCTTAACTTACCATGTAACCTCAGGCCGGTAATTCTCCGAGACTATTTTCTCATCTATAAACTGGGGATAGTATTACCAACGTCACTAAGTGGGTAAGAGGAAGAATGGAATATTCTCAACAAATTATGGTTCTTGAACTACCCTAGCGTTTGTGACCCTGAACTACCCTAGCGTTTGTCAGGGTCACTCACCCGATACTTCCCACGTGGTACTTTGTACTAGTATGCATTGTTTGCATGCGTGTTTATCTCTGCCTTGACACCTAGATTCACAGCAACAGTGCAAGATGGTGACTCTGCTCAAGAATCCGTCATGAGTTCAAATGCTGCCTTTGCTACTTCTTTATAGATATCCTGGGAGTAAGATACAGCTTATGGGCCTCAGTTTATCAGTAAAAGGCATGGATAACAACAGGACCTACCTCCTAGGGTTGTAGGATTAAATCAGATAACACACGTAACTTCTTTGACTCGGGGCCTGTCAGAGAACTAGGCAAAGGGGGACGATTTTAGTATATTGTATCCTCTTGGGGCAAGGGCTGCTCTCTGCATCTCCAGCACCAAAACCATCAAACACCACATGCACAGGGTAGGAGAAAAATCGAACCCAGGGCAGGAGGCAGCAACAGAAAGAGCAGGAGCTTTGGAGCCATTTGGACGCAGGACCTGCCAATTACTTCCTAGGTAAACTAGAGGACTGTCTCTCGGAACTTCCGGTTCTCTAACTGTAAAAAGGGAACAAGAGCGTGGGTCCTAGAGAGGTGTTGTGTCACTGCACGGACACAGCTGACGGAGCCTGACCTGCACAATGGCAGCTGACTGCTTGCACGTGCCCGGCCATGAAGAACAGGTATAAGTTGGACACATGGAAAAAAACTGCACAGGGGCAGGCAGAGAAAACAGGAAACACACCCTGGTTATGAGATCTGGGAGCTGCTTTAAAATACTTTGTGAAGACGGGGCGCCTGGGTGGTTCAGTCAGTTAAGCGTCTGACTTCGGCTCAGGTCATGATCTCACGGTTCGCGGGTTCGAGCAGCTCTGTGCTGGCAGCTCGGAGCCTGGAGCCTGCTTCGGATTCTGCGTCTCCCTCTCTCTCTGCCTCTCCCCCTCTTGTGCTCTTTGTCTCTCTCAAAAATAAATAAACGTTAAAAAAACATTTTTTTTAATAATAAAATACTTTGTGCAGAGAAGTGGATGGAGAAGGAATGGCCACCAGCTGATGGTTGCTGGGGCTGGATAATGGATACATGGGGACCCACTATGCCACCTCTTCTTTTGGGTATTCAAACTCTTCATTAAAAAAAAGGTAGGATGTAGGGGCGCCTGGGTGGCTCAGTCGGTTAGGCGTCCGACTTCGGCTCAGGTCATGATCTCACGGTCCGTGAGTTCGAGCCCCGCGTCGGGCTCTGTGCTGACAGCTCAGAGCCTGGAGCCTGTTTCAGATTCTGTGTCTCCCTCTCTCTCTGCCCCTCCCCTGTTCATGCTCTGTCTCTCTCTGTCTCAAAAATAAATAAACGTTAAAAAAAAAAAAAAAAGTTAGGATGTATCTGTAGGCTAAATGCTGCTGCCACTTTGCACAACCTCTGATTTGTGAACACTGTTGTTTTTTTCAACTCCATAAAGCTACCACCACCAGTATTCCTATACTTCCACCCATGAAAAGAAAGGTGTACAGATGTTAAAGAACTTGTGTTTCCTCAAGTCCCAAATACCTCTCCTCTACTTGCACAAAGCCTTCTCTGACCAACGCCCCAACATACGCACACCCTTATAAATCAGCTCATAAGTATAAAATTCTTCAAGACTTCCTGAATACGTTACCCTTTACACTGAAATACATCCGAGTTGGGGGGAAGGGAAACGTGGTATTAAGACGAAGGAGGGGCACCTGGGTGGCTGAGTCGGTTAAGTGTCTGACTTCAGCTTAGGTCACGATGTCACGGTTTGTGAGTTCGAGCCCGTGTCGGGGTCTGTGCGGACAGCTCAGAGCCTGGAGCCTGCTTCAGATTCTGTCTCCCTTGCTCTCTCTCTCTCAAAAATAAACATTAAAAAAAAAAAAGATGAGGGAGTCAATAATTATTGAACACCTACGATGTGCCAGGTGATCATCTAGGCACCTGGGGGTGCTTTACACATGTGTATTAATAATAATCTTCCAACATCCTTGTCAACTTTTTGGTCTACGTGAGTAAGGACCCTATCAGTCTTGTTCACTGCTCCACCTTCAATGTTTGGTGTTCATGAAATGTTTAAGTTAGATAGATATCGCCATTTTTCAGGTGAGAACATTTAGGCTCACAAGTTACCAAGCTTGCTAGACTGTAAAACCCTCGTCTCAGCACTGGGATGGGTTGCTCATTACGCAACTACTGAAATTATTAACTTCCATATGAACTAAGAAAAAAGAATTGGTGCATTTGAGCTACCCTGTTTATACTCAAGTCACTCACAGCAAAAGTCTGCAGAGTCTGGACTTGCGGACTCAGAGTCTAGGCAGCAGTTTCCCTAATAATGAATGGTGGTGGCAACAGGAAAGAGGAGACTTCAAAGTTACTGAGGACAAGAGGATTAGGGAACAGTAAGTTCCAAGGATCAATCAGCCCCAGCTATAGAGAGAAAAGGAAAAGTGGTTTGTTCTTGACCTAGTGCCCAGAGTCAAAAAGCATTTATCAGGAATGAGCTGAATCTTCCAGACTTCCTTTCTCATCACCCACATTAATCTATGTCCTTCATCCATTTCCAACACCATCAAGTGCCAGAGGGGTCCCAAGAATGAGTAAAACGAGATCTTTTCAAGCGCTAGGAAAAGTGGGCACAGAGCTGTCCCCAGAGCACCATTCACTTAGGCGCTCAGACTTTCAGGAATTCCCTCTTTAGAATCTAAGAACAAGCAAGAACTTGTGGCCTGGGGGGCAATGCCAGGGACCTTGGGCAGGAAGGGGACATAGGTAATCCAACCTATGGGCTTCCAAATCTTAAACGAGATCATAAATCCCAACCCTGATCTATGGATCCATTAGAGCCCACATACCAAGTGAGGACCCACAGTCTGCTAAGGCAGCAGGTAACTTTAGACTCCAATCTATCCTAGAGCCCCATGGTGCCTGAGGTTCCAGACTGCAGGAAGTCAATTTTGCTATTTTCAGAAAGCGACCTGACCTCTCTGGGCTTGTTTTCTTACCTGTACATTGAAGTACCTTCTCCCATTCCCCCAACTTAACTGGCTCAGGCAGGTCATACCTCACTTCTCTCAGTGCTCCTAATCAGCACAGGCCAGCTCCCACTCTGCCCCACGTGCTGGAGATGCTCCTCAGCCTAGTCATTAATCATTACAAGCAAGGTTCCCCTACCCGGGGTGCCTGGAACATAACCCTGGACAATCCACTCCCCACATCGCAGGGAATCTGGGGTCCCTGACTCCGCTCAGATGTAATCACGATGCCTCAACTCAAGGCTCACCCTACCGCTCAAAGCCTCTCAGCTTCTAACCCTATAAAGGATCTAAATCAGTCCTTTGATCCCCCAACATGACACCTCAAGCCTAGGTGCCTCCAGAACTCTAATTCCAACTCAGACTTCCCCGACCTCCAATTGCACCCTCTCCCAAAGGCCTTACCAACACCCCCACCCCCTCCCCAGGCCTAGAGCCACGGTCCCGCTCCAGGGCGATCCGGACCTCGGCCGTCCTGACCTTGGAGTTCCACCGGCTCCATTGCCAAGCCCGGCCCTGCAGCTCACCTGGGTACCCTTGCCGGCTCCGGGCGGTCCCAGCAGCACGGCCCGTATGCCTTTAGGGCACTCTGGGGCCGGTTCGGCCGCGGGAACGTTGGGAGCCATGGCCGCCGAGCCTCTCACCGTTCAACCCGCCAGCACACACCTCGCAGGTCCAGCGCTTCCAGCCTAGCGCGCCGCGCACGCCACGCACGGTCCGCTCGCGCTAACACTGGTCCGTCTCCACGTCCGTCAAGTCGCTCCGCCCGCCCCGGAGCGCGACGGACACTTCAACTCACCAACCGTGTGGCGATACTGGGGAAGGCTGCTTTTAATTGGACAAAATCAGTGAGAGTAAGGAAGGGGCGGGTCATCTTGGACAGAGGGGGGTTGGGGCGCCCAGCGGGTGTGCGGAGTGGGCGGGAAAAAGTGAAACAAGACCAGAGGCCAGGCTGGAAGTTCCAGGTTGGCTTTGACAGTTAATGATACCGGCAACCCCGGTGAAGTCCTATGAAATTGCCTGTAAGAGTGCAAATGGGCGAAATCAGTCTTAGAAGACAAGTTGATAATATGTATCCAATATCCTTTGGCCCAGCAACTACACTTCCAGGAATTCAAAAGACATAAAGATATGCGTCAAGATTTGTGTAACAAAGATATTAATTGTAGCACTTGTAACAGCCAAAAAGGCCCAAATAAGCAAACCAAAGAACAAAACAAAACAAAAACAAAGGCAATATCCCAAATGCTCAGTGAGAGATAGGTTAAATAAATTGCAACAAATTTGTACACTGAATCCCCCCATTGTATAAAATATTTAATCACGTGGGAAAATGTTCACCAAACAGGATACAAAATTGCAGTTACAACAAAATCCCAATTTTGAGTTACAAGTGAGGATCTCTGTGATTACAGGAGCCTCTCCCCTGCTTTGTGCGTTAAAAAAAATTTTTTTTTTTTTTTTAATTTTTTTTTCAACGTTTTTTATTTATTTTTGGGACAGAGAGAGACAGAGCATGAACGGGGGAGGGGCAGAGAGAGAGGGAGACACAGAATCGGAAACAGGCTCCAGGCTCCGAGCCATCAGCCCAGAGCCTGACGCGGGGCTCGAACTCACGGACCGCGAGATCGTGACCTGGCTGAAGTCGGACGCTTAACCGACTGCGCCACCCAGGCGCCCCAAAAAAATTTTTTTTTAATGTTTATTTTTGATAGAGAGACAGAGTATAAGCTGGGCAGGGGCAGAGAGAGAGGGAGACACAGAATCCGAAGCAGGCTGCAGGCTCTGAGCTGTCAGCACAGAGCACGGCGTGGGGCTCAAACTCAAGAGCCGTGAGACCTGAGCAGAAGTCAGACGCTTAACCGTCTGAGCCACCCAGGCACCCCTTTGTGCATTTTTACATTTTCAAAAAGCTCTATAATTAATTCTATAACAAACAGATACTACTTTTATAGTAAGAAAATAACCTTTTTAAGTCAGGAAAAGGTACTTTTTCTCAAAAGAAACGACCTTCTCTTGGAGAGGAAAAGAATTTCTACAGCTTTTTGGTGTGTGAAAGTTTCATCCACACCCCCTATGAAGCAATCCCTGACACCCTGGCAAGAACAGCCTCGAAGGGCCCCTTTGGACCTTTCGTCAAGAGTGTTGATTATGAAACACTCTTGACACAGGACCCTAGCAACTCATTTCCTATATCCTGGTAGTGAATCTGCTCTCCCTTCAGCATGGTCTCTTTCTTCTCTTTCACGTCACAAAACAGATTAACATTCATTCCACATCTGCACACTGGCCTTCTACAAGGTGCCTGACCTTGAAGGAGGCAGAGCTTCTTAAACCCATTTTTCAGGAAAATATGGTTACAGTGGTTAACCCAAAGCCACACAGTGGCAGAGTCACAATTAAGAGTGAGGCTGATTTAAGGCGCCTGGGTGGCTCAGTCAGTCAAGTGTCCAACTTCGACTCAGGTCACGATCTCGTGGTTCATGGGTTCAAGCCCCATGACTGGCTCTGTGCTGACAGTTCAGGGCCTGGAGCCTGCTTCAGATTCTGTGTCTCCCTCTCTGTCTGCCCCTCCCTGCTCATGCTCTTTCTCTCTCTCAAAATAAATAAATAAACATTTTAAAAGTTAAAAAAAAGAAAAAGAAAAAAGATGAGCTGATGAGCTGGTACTCCAGAGAGCACAGGGTTTGTGGGGATAAGGGTGAGGGTGGGGAATAAGCACATTTTTTTTTTTTCTGGTGGAAGTCTCTACCAGAGAGAGAGAGAGAGAGAGAGAGAGAGAGAGACTTTATGTAGCGAAAATTCACTTCACTCCAAGAAAGCCAGAGTTTATCGTGATTTGCTGTGCCCAGGGTACCAGGCAAAGGTCATAGGGGCAGTCTTCCCTACCACCAATCCTTACAGTGATTTCTACCGGGCATGGATCCCTCAGGAGGAAAGGCAATTAAGACTACACATAAATACACACAGTGTAAGGTTTATTCACTCAGTTTTTAATAATGTCCTAGTCTTTGGAGGCTTATTGAAGATCATAAGGGGGATATTGACATCCCAAGGGAAGGAAGGAATACCTCATTCATTTATTCACTCAGTTTGATTTTAAATAGTAACTGCTACCATCTACCTATTATTGGGTACTGCATAACAGCCCTGTACTAAACACTTTACATGCATTACCTCATTCAATTCATACAACAAAGTATATATGTATTTACTTTATTATCTGCATTTTTTTTTTAATGGAGGAACTTAAGGCACAGAAAGGTGAGCCTGTGGCTGCGCAGATCTGAGCCCAGGCCTGTCTGACTGGCTGCTGTTCAGCAGTGCCATAACAAGACGGGCAGTTTCTGTAGACTCACAGTGCAGCTGGGTTCCAGCTAGAGGGATCCTGGAGGTTTCTCCAGCTAGAGGTGAAAGAGACAGAGCTTGAAAGATACAGACGATTTGCCTTCGGGGTGGAGGACGTTTCAGGCCGAGAGAACATTCAGAGCAAACCATCAGAGGTGAGAGGGAATGAGGTGTGCTGTAGATTTTCTCCAGTGGACTTTGGGGGATTGGGAAATTTCTTAGGTAGAAAATCATGATCAGAGTCACATTTTATAAAGATCACTTGCAGGACAGACTGGAGAGTAGGGAAAGAAACGAACGTAAGACAAGCTGAGAAATATTTCTGTTCGTGTTTTGTGGTAGGCAGAGCAACCCCCCCGCCCCCAAGATGTTCACGTCCTAATCCCTAAAACTTGTGACCCTGTTACCTTACGCGGCAAAAGGGACTTTGCAGATGTGATTAAGTCAAGGATTTTGAGATGGAGAGAGATTATCCTGGATGATCTGGATGAAACCAATATAATCACAAAGGTCCCCACAAGGATAAGAGGGAGGCAGGAAAGCTGGAGAAGGAGACACAAGCAGAGGTCACAGTGGTGTGACTGCTGACCGGGGACCACAAGTCAAGGAACGATGCCAGCCTCTGAAGCTGGAAAGGCAAGGAAACAGATTCTCCCCTAAACCTCCAGAGGGCACACACCTTCCGCTGACACCTTCATTTTAGCCCCATAAGACCCATTTTGGACTTCTGACCTCCTGAACTGTAGGATAATAAATCTGTGTTTTTCTAAGCCACCAAATTTGTAGTAATTAACTTATTTATTTATTTAAAATTTTAATGTTTATTTTTGAGAGACAGAGAGAGACAGAGCACAAGTGGGGGAGGGGCAGAGAGAGAAGGAGACACAGAATCCGAAGCAGGCTCCAGGCTCTGAGCTGTCAGCACAGAGCCCGACGCGGGGCTCGAACCCACAGACTGCGAGATCATGACCTGAGCCGAAGTTGGACGCTCAACCGACTGAGCCACCCAGGTGCCCCCACAGTAAATTATTACAGCAGCAATAAGAAATAAATGCATGTTCTTTGGATGCAAGCAACAGAAACAGACTCTGGCTACATTAAGTAAGGAAGGAATCCAATGGCAAGATACAGTTGTAGGACAGGCAGCCTCAGGAACGACAAGAGCCAGAGGGCTTTGGGTAATCTAGATATCAGGAATTAATGGACAATGCTGAGGGGGATATTTATTCCCTCCTCTGGCTTTTCCCATATGGAGGGACCCCTTTTAGGGTAACGCTCTTGCTTCTTGCCTCCCTGGGAGGAGAAGGAGGAGTGACTTTCCTGATTGCTGAGTTTAGGGAGAATGAATGAAGCTCAGTTCAGCTCTCCCCCCTCTTTCTCTTGTAGATCTGCCTGCCCACAAGAGCCATGTTTTTTGTTTTTGTTTTTTTTTTCCTCTTCCTCCATGCTCTAAATTTCCCAGGGTCTGACCCGTACAGGGAATATTGTGATTTTCAGTACTGCCCGACACTGGGTGGAGAAGATTGTTGTTGTTGTTGTTGTTGTTGTTGTTGTTGTTGTTGTCGTCTGTCTTCGGAATTCAGTATTAGTCATTTCACTTGTCTGTCAGACCTAAAGGTGCATCCCCAACAGCTTTGTCAGTAATAAAGGTAATATTTTGACCTCCCTCTCTTCTACTTCTGTAGCTACCTATCATGTGTTCCCAACCTGGGCGAGGCTGCTCCCGAACCCAACAAATGGTTTCTCATGATGCTGTGATGAGGATGACTAACCTTGACTGTTTTCTATAATCTGTGTCCTTCTACTTCAGATTCAAAATCCTGACTTGGCTTGGATCTCACGTTCATCCCTTGGCAAAGGTGGAGAGTACCTTGATTAATAGTTCCCTTGGGACTGCAGCGATGGGAGAAGTAGTTCCCCCAAATGATGACAGTTTCTGAAATAAGAGGGAAGAGCCAGAGGGCGTGCAGAAATGACAGATGTCCCCAGTAGGGAGTATTGCAAAAGTCCAGGGGAAAGGTAATGAGGGACTGGCCTACGGAGGTAGAATTAATGGGAACTGACACCAGACCAGATGGGGATGAAAATGTCCGAGCCTTGGGGCCAGGTGACTGGGAGGAGGGTGATGCCATTAATACTCATCTCATTAATTCTTTAATTGATTCATCTGACATATATTTAGTGAGCGTATATTATGTGCCCAGCGCTGTGCTTGGTGCTAGGGATCTGGTGTTAAGCAAGGAGGGCAGGGTATCCCCTGTCATAAAACTTGCAGTCAAGGGGAGGACAAAAGACAAGGAAGGTAGCAATTTCAGTATAGGGATGGGGGCTATGCTGGGGAAGGTACAGTCTACAGTGGGAACACAATGGAGGGGCACCTAGCTCAGATTTGAGGGGAAGTGACATCTAAGAGACGTGAAACCCCCAGGATGAGGAGAGTTTGACTGGAGAAGAGGGAGGGGACAAAGTGTGTGCCAAGGTCTGGAGGCAAAGGAGACCGTGGCAAGTTGAGGAGAACCGTGGTCCTCAGTGGAGGAACGCCTCTCATGATTGAAATCCTATATTGCAAAGGGCTTGGGGTGGGGGTTGGGGGGAACAACCACGTCTCCTCCTACAGAAGCTGAAAGGGCAGAATGTTACCTGCCCTTCTGGCAACAGGGGAGTGAGCACATGACTGGGCCTGCCCAGTGGGATGTCCCTGCCCAGGACTTTGACCTTTGAGGGAGAGAGGCAACCGGCAGGGCAGGACTGTTCTTGGAGAAGACCTGGGAGTCTTGCAGCAGTGGGGGCCGATGGCCAGTAGTGTCTGTCCAACCAGGCTTTTCCTGCACTGTGTCTTTGTCCGTGTTCTTAGCCCAAATGCTTTGGGTTCCCATCCATGTCTGGAACTACACGTTATTCAACACAGCCGTTCACTCGTTAGGTTAGCCACCAAAGAGATGGGAGAGAGCTGAGAGGGGGGTCAGCCTGCTGGAGTTACAATCGAGAGGGCAGGGGAAGAAATAAGAGGGTGGGAGGCAGGGATTTCCCTTCTGGTGAAAAGAGAGATGGCCCAGAGGAAAAGCTCCTTTCCTGCCCGCCTTTGGATGCTGAAGGAGGACACAATGCTTAATCTAACAGCCATCCTAGGGTTGCGAGGGACGAGCTGAGAGGCTCAGAGGGAAGCTGACCCAGAGTCGAACCTCACTGTGCCGCTAAAGGAAACAACCTGATATCACCTGGCTCTGGACTTTTTGTGGTGGGGGCCACGTTTATTTGGGTGTTCTGGTTCCTGCTGCTGAAAGGACCTCATGTGCACTACAAATCATCTAAATCGTCCCCAGTTTCTCTTTGTAAAGTGTGGAGGATGACACCTGCCTCAGGATCAGAGAGAATATCGAATTAGATAATGATTGTAAAGTATTTAGCATAGTGCCTTGCTTATAGTAAGCGCTCAGTAAATGTTCACTATGACCGCCTGCTGTCAAAACCATGGGACAGATGGGTTTGTCCTAGAAGAGGGTAGAGAAATAAAATAAGGACTAAATCTGGGGAACCAACATCTGAGGGGAAAGAGGTGGCCTGCAAGGGAGTCAGAGAATGATTAAAGAGCTAAGAAGAAAACCTGAAGTTTCATTCTACACATCACACTCTTTTTCATCTGGAAGACTCCTACTCATCCCTCAAAGTCCAGTTTAAATGTCCCCTTTTCTATGAAACCTTCCTGTGCACTCAACCCGCAGTCTCACACTCTTGAGTTAGTTGTCCTGATGCTTTGGCTCCCACGGCATACCCTTCTTTTCTTGCACTTACCATGATTTGTTTTGATTTTCTGCCTTTATATCTGTCTCCTGCCCCAGACTGTCAATGAATTTCCCTAAGAGCAGAGGTGCCCTGACTGCATCTTCCAGCCCAACGTAGCATGGGGCCTGACAGCTGGTGGTCATAATAAAAGTTAATGTTTGGTGATGGGTTATCCTGTACCAGGCGCTGTGCTAAGTGCTTTACATATGGTAAATCATTTAAATCTCATGCCAACTTTATAAGGTTGAAGAACTGTAAGAAGTGAGAAGTTATTACAACTCAAGTGATCTGTCTCTGTAGCCTGCATTGTTACCTGCTACGACAAGTCGTCCCATCTCTAGTGAACACTGAAAAATAAGTGTTTGTTGATTGAAATGATGGAAGGAGTGTTACCAAAACCGAGGAAAGAGTTTCAGGAATGCATTAGTCAGCTTTAGGTAAGTGTTGCTGCACTGACAAATAGCACCCAAAATCTCAGTTTACAGAACAAGTCCCAGGTCAGCTGCAGGTCAGCTATGGTTCTGCCATATAGCAGGGATGCTGGCTGATCAGGAAAAGGCCTGATCTAGAACATTGCTCCTCTGAGGGGAAAGAGAAAAGATAGAAGGTATGCTGGAGTGGGCTCGTACTAAGGAAGGCTGATAATACGCATCTCTTTCGGACTCCATGCTCAGTGATCACACTGGCAGGTTGAAATCAGTCATGGTGGAAGTATTTATACTGTGGAAATCAGCAAATTCTTGTTTGCCCCCTAGAGGGCCTGTTGTTAAATATTTAACAGCCCAGCACTAGAAAAGAACAATGATGGTAGTCATTAAAGCTTCTGCCCAGAAATGACACAGGTCATGGAAGCGCCACAGGTCACACATACTCCCATTTTACTTGCCAAAGCGAGTCTCGTGGCCAAGCTGCCATCGATGGAACCAGGAATATACTTTTCCCACCGGGACCGGCCTAGGAGGAGGGGCAGTGAATTATTTGTGAACAATGAATAATGTAGTCTGCCTCTCTGAAGGAGTCCAAGATGAAGACTGAAAAAAAGCCTCTTGGAATTGGCCTTGAGGAGTTTGTCCGTGACCTTTAACAAGGGAGTAGGTCCAGTTGGAGGCCGGGGTGGGGGTTGGATGGAGGGGATGAGATCCCTCATTCGTGAGGCTGTCCAGGGGAAAAGGAGGGACGGGTGAGTTGGTAACCAGAGGGAGTCGCCATTTGGAAGGCACGGTGCCTTCCAGAAACAGGCAGCCTATTTATCAGTGGGCCTGACAGTCATTTTTAGAACCAACCCATCTCTTTCTGCAAGTATGTTTCTTCCACCTTCATGCTACGGATGACACTAGGGGAGGCAAAGGAGGAAAGAGAAAGAGTCTCATTTTGAGGCTTCTAAAAAGCTGAGGTCCTGGCCTAAATGGGAGGAAATATATACATATACATATACATATACATATACATATACATACATATATACATATATATATATGTGTATATATATATATATATATATATATATATATATATACATATATATAAAGGAAACAGAGTCTGTGCCACACTGCTGAAAACTAGACACCTCTGCCCGGAGGGGAGAAGAGAGTCCGAGAGAAAGCCAGCTGAACTGTGCCATTGCTGGGCAGAAGCTTTAAGGGCTAACCACCATGATTGTTCTTTTCCAATGCTGTGCTGATAAGTGCTTAACAACAGTCTCTCTAGGAAGAAAAGGTATTTGTTGAACACTCATGGGTCACTGAGAAGAGGGTCACTGTGGCTTGCCCCTCCTTGCCCTGAGTGGCTTGCGGACTGGCAATGATAGGATTCCCAGACAGGAGTGGGCAAATCCTGGAGCAAAAGAGCATCTGTCACTTTTCTGGTGGTAGGAAGGGCCCAAGAAAGAAAGCACAGGACCTCAGAGCCCCACCCCCACCCCACCATGCAGGGCAAGGCCAAGGACTTGAGACACCCCGTGAGAGTTCCCACATGATCCCGTGTGCTGCAGGGGCAGCAGAATGTGTTGCTGCCCATTGTGGGTTGGCGGGTGGTGGGAACTGGTGACAGGTGGACTAGAAGAGGCCTTGATGGGGGTATAGGGAGCTTGCAGCAGGGACCTCAGTGGAACGATGACTGGAAAACAAACTGGAACAAGAACGCGCTGTGTGCCCTCTTGGGAGGAGCCTGGTGCGGTGGTTAGCTGCTGCCCCTGCTTCTACTACTAGAACAAGCCCGTAGTCCCCTAAAACCAGAGCTGATTCAGAATTTGGAATCCTTGTGGACGTTAGACAAAGGCGGTTCGGGTGCACGCAGCGCGCTATGTAACACTGTTTAGTACGGTCCGCGGGCAGCCCCATGTAATGAAATACCGCAGTATTTCTGCAGCAAAATGTATGGGGTACATAAAGATTCTAGAATCTCCTATTGTTTAAAGCAGAATGTGTTTCAGGTCGAATTCTGCTGTCAAGTTACTTTTGATGCCAAATTTAAAAAATCTTTCCTGGTTCCGTCCTGGGAGTCAGCCTGACTCCTTCCTTTTCCTCCTTGCGCTCCTCCAGATCCAAGGGGTCAGCAAATACCACCCATCCTATCTCCTTAACACCTCTCGCGTCCGTCTCCTTCCTTCCATCTCTCCTCCTGCATCCTGGCGCAGGTCACCTTCCCCTCTCACCAGGGTTATGGCAGCCACCTCCTGGCTGGCCGCCTGCAGCCTCCAGTTCTGCTCCATACTGCCCACAGAGGAGTTGCTCTGGAATGCAAACTTGGCCTGGCCGGGGTGTCCCGTCAGGGTAAGGATGTGATTAACTGAGAAATACCAGCAGATCTGAAGAATGTCAACGTTCTTTAATGGCCCTGGGTGTGGAAACTTCTCTTTTGGAGTCCATTAAGCAAGAAACAATTGCACACTCCCAGATGGAGGTACAGGTGGCTTGCAAAGTTCCACACTGAGATGTAAGCTGCTGCTGCTTTTCTGCAGGAGGAGGGTTCTGCTGGGTACAAGAAGCTCCCAGCCCCCCACCCCCGACTCTCAGGAGTCTGGTTCCATCCTGGCCCCTCCTGACTGCTCAGGCAGGAGCCGAGTATGTGCCTGCCTGCTGACCGGATACAAGTGATTTGTGTAAAACACATATCCCAGAGTCAGCTGGGGCTTCAGTTTGCCTGAGGGTTCTCCCTGCAACTCCCAAATCCAATGCTGACCCCCAGAGAGTGTGATTGCTCACATTCATGGCCCTGTGTCATGGGCTACATTGGCCCTGGCTGTCAAGAATCAAAGCAGGCTGGGGCGCCTGGGTGGCTCAGTCAGTTAAGCATCCGACTTTGGCTCAGGCCATGATCTTACGGTTCGTGGGTTCAAGCCCCACGTCGGGCTCTGTGCTGACAGCTCAGAGCCTCAAGCCTGCTTCAGATTTAGTGTCTCCCTCTGTCTATGCCCACTCGTACCTCTGTCTCTCCTCCAAAATAAATAAAACATGAAAAAATAAAAATAAAAAAGAACCAAAGCAGGCCAAGAAGCCAGCTCTCTTTGTGCCCACAAAAACCAAACAGGGTCCCTGGCCTGAGAAGCAGCTCCTGATCCCAGCGGTCTCATGTACGAGAGAAAAAACAGAGAAATGGCAGCTCCCGGCTTCTCATTGTTCTAGCTGCCATAAGGCTTTAATTTTACTCTTGCCTGTGGTGATCAAGATTCTCCATAATTCAATTTTATCGAGCAAGCATTTATACCAGGCCCTATGTTCAGCTCTCTGTATGCACTCTCACTGGGTCATCACGATGCTCTTGCGACATGAGAACTATTATTATCTCTATTTCGTGGTTGGGAAAACTGAGTCCCAACCTGGTTAGTTGGCTTTTGCTTGAAATCATCCAGTTAGTGAGGGCTCCTAACACCTAGCGTTTTCTTTTGTGATGGATTTTTACTGTTTTCCACAGATATCCGATGTCCCTCCCTATTGATATCCTTGCTGTCTTGTCCTTAGGCCAGACCATACGACTTGCTTTGGCCAACGAGATATGAGCAGAAGTAACATGTGTGCCATGTCAGAGTGGAAGCTTTTGAGAACCAGGGTGGGCTTCATACACCCTCTTTCCCTGCCTCGGCAGTTATGGCAGCCTGTGTTGAGAGGGAGCCTCCATTTTCCTAGGTCTCTGACCGCCTGCCTTGAGCAGAGACCCTTAGTTGATTCAAATGAGCCTATGTTATAGGCCAAGGACTTACTTTATTGTTTTAAGCTACTGAGATGTTCCTGGTTGTTTCTTCCTGTATCAAACCTAGCCAATCTTTTTTTTAAAATTATTTTCAATGTTTATTTATTTATTTTGAGAGACAGAGAGCATGAGTGGGGTAGGGGCAGAGAGAGAGAGGGGCACGTAGAATCCGAAGCAGGCTCCAGGCTCTGAGTTGGCAGCACAGAGCCTGATGTGGGGCTCGAACCCACAAACTGTGAGATCACGACCTGAGCCGAAGTCAGACGCTTATCCGACTGAGCCACCCAGGCACCCCAAAACCCAGCCCATCTTAACCAATCTCACCCTTATTTGGGGTCAGAATAAAGAGGCGGGACAGGAGACTCTCGCTCTATGGGCCAAGACCCACTTACTATAAGCTTGGAGTTCCAGTCACCTACACAGACCAATCCCTTCCCACCTGCCAGAGTGCACCCCTTCCTCTGTGCCCTTATCAGGCTTCACTGTCCCACCGGAACTGGCACCCGCTTCCCGATGTTCGTAACACGCTTCCTGCTCTTTTGCCACTCAAACCACAACACCGAGATGTGGTTTTCTAAAGAACTGGCGAAGTCCAAGCCACCTGAATGAGAAGAGCCTTTCGGCTACTGTTTTGAGGTCATTGTGGCCGAACGCTGATTTCCATGAAAGCTACCAGTACTCCAAGAAGATGTTAACCGTGACAACTGCACACGTTGTTGGGAAATGCTGCACCCTGGACACTCCCCGTGAGGAAACCCTTGTGGAATGAACCAGAAGTTTCATTGGAAAATGATGGTGCAAAACAGAGGGCACCGGGTTGGAAGTGCTCCTAGAACAACATGTATTGCGTGAGCACTCACTCTGCCTGACAGTCAGGACTCTGTGGTCCCTGTGTCAGGGATTCAGATGAGACAGACAAGTGTGGGCAGAGGGTGATGACACAGCGCGATAAGTGAGGCTGGCTGCCTAATTTAGTCATTTATTCATCAAATGCATATATATTGAACTCTCCTGATATGCTAGGGAACTGGGTATTAAGTGTAAACGAGACAGGGACTGTCTTTGCTCTCCTGACGTTTATAGTCTAACAGCCCTGAGAGAAATAGACACAGAGTGCTATTAACCTAATCGGCCTCTTTAGCAGAGGCAAATCACCTAATCTGGGGTGCGGGTGTAGTTCTAGGATGACTTTCTGAAGGACGTGACTCCAGAAGAGATTCCTGAAGGATGAGCAGGAAGGAGGCAGCAAAGAAGGGGGAAGGGCATTCCAGGCAGAGGGAACAGTTGAAGCAAAGGCCTAGAAGCATGAATCAGCTCCGCACATCTCCTAAGTGCAAGCAGCTGGGTATGACTAAAGCCCAGAGTTTAGACTAAAAAGGAACAACAGATCCAGTGAGCGACTAGGCTGACGGGGGCCACATCTGGCTGCTGGGTCTTGGTGCTTGAGCTTAACCTGAAGACGGTGGGAGCCGATGGAAGAGTTTGAGCTGGAGTATTTATTATATTAGTTAGGAAATAGACTCAGCTGCTATAACAAAGACGCTAAACTAACAATGGCTTAAACAAGATAGAAGTTTACTTCCTGCTTATGTGGAAACCCAGATAGGCAAGCCAGAGTGGGTGTGACCGAGGGGCCACAGAGTTCTGACTCCTGGGCATAATGGGTGCTTAGTAAATGTTGTTCTAGGAGCACTTCTAACCCAGTGCCCTCTGTTTTGCATCATCATTTCCCACTGAAACTTCTGGTTCATTCCACAATGATGAGGGACCGTGGTTCCTTCTGGTTTGTTCCTTTGACATCTTCAACATAAGGCTTCCGTCTCGTGGTCCAAGAAGCCAGCTCTGGCTCCTACCCTCACTTCTGCATTTCAGCCAGCAGGGAGAAGTAAAAGGGATGGGGGAATATATACTCCTTCCCTTTACAGGCATAAACCAGAACTTGCACATGTCACTTTCATTTATATTACACCCCCCAGAATCCAGTCGTATGGCCACTGCTGGGAGCCAGGGTGCTGGGAAATGTAGTTTCTCTTCTGGGCAGACATGTGCTTAGCTAAAAGGCGGAAGGAAGCTCTATTATTAACGAAGGATGGAGGCTGGGAAACGACGATCCATCTCCAACAGGGAGTGACAATCCTATTTGCCTTTTGGAAAGATCTCTCTTAGAGTGGGTGGAGGAAGGACTGGATGGTAAGAGATCAGAGACAAGGAAATGATCCAAATGAGGGTTACTGAGGCCTGAACCCAGGCAGAGACATCTGGGGTGGAGGAAGTGGACAGAGGCTTAGAGAGAGTTGGAAGTTGAACAGACCAGGACATGGTGACCAACTGACCAGACTTCTTCTTCTTTTTTTTTTTTTTTTTAATGTTTATTCATTTTTGAAAGACAGAGAGAGAGCACAAGCAGGGGCGGGGCGGAGATAGAGGGGGACACAGAATCTGAAGCAGGCTCCAGGCTCTGCACTCCCAGCACAGAGCCCAATGCAGGGCTTGATCTCATGAACCATGAGATTGTGACCTGAGCCAAAACCAAGAGTCAGACACTTAATCAACTGAGCCACACAGGCGCCCCTGTCTTTCTATTTTTGAATGATAATCTTGTATTGGACTCCAAAGCCCAGCAGGCAGGGCTTGTGGTGGGAAAGGAGGTGGACATGGTCTACCCTCTCCTCCCTGCCCTCTGGAGGGAAGGGACAAAAAGGAAAACAGGACCTGCTTCCTTAGGTGTTCCCTACTGGCCCTTGGCTTGTCTCTTCTTCACTGCTTATAAGGTGGCTGAGTTCCAGTCGTCACAGCTGCTCAGCTCATTGTCTATAGTCCCCTAGCATGGAGCTGGGGGCCGCACAGACCATCCTGTAGAAGGACTCCATGCCAAAGAGCTCTCCTCTGCTGGTGGCCTCAGGCTCACCTCTTTGCCTCCAGCAAGACTGCTGCCCCCATCACATCTAGCTTTTGCAGGCCCAACCCCGGGACCTATGGACATGGGCAGAATCTGTCTTTCTTCTTCTCGCCCACTGGCCACTCAGTCACACCCTTGGCCTTCTCTCTCCAGTGCCCTTTCCCCTATTTCAGTTAGCACCAGAGCAGGTCAGAAGTACCATGGCTTGGCTGACATCCATGGGAATGAGAAGTCAGTCCCTTTGGTGGCACCCCAAACCCAACGAATAATTCTCTTGGCTCTGCTCCAATTATCTAGTGCTGTGTAATAGACCACCCCAAACTTCATGGCATAAACAACCATCATTTTATCATCCTCATGGATTCTGTGGGTCAGGAATTTGACAGGGCACAGGGGGGATGGTTGGACTCCAGTTGTGGTAGGCAGCCTCCAAGATGCTTCCCAATGACCCCTGCCTCTCAGTATTTGTGCCCTTGTGTGTCAGTCTACTCCCACTTTGTATCAAGGTGGGTCTGGGGGGGCCAATAGAATATGGCAGAAGTGATAGTATGTCACTTTTGAGTTTAGGTTATTAAAGATATCGTGGTTTCTGCCTCTCTGTCTTTTGGATCACTCTGGAGGAAGCCAGCGGCCATGTTGTTAGGCACTCATACATGGAGAGGCCCACCTGGAGAGGAACTGAGGCCTCCTGCCAACGGCCACGTGAGTGAGCTTGGAAGTGGATCCTCTGGCCCCAGAGAAAGTCTAAGATGAGTGTAACCCTTGGCCGACAGCTAGACGGTGACTTTGTGAGATACTGAGGCAGAGCCACCCAGATATGCTGCTCTCGGATTCCCGACTGTCAGAAACTGTCAGCTGATACCTGTTTGTTGCTTGAAGCTGGGATGACTTGAAGGCTCTGTTGGCCTTGTCACCTGGAAAGCCTTCATGTGGCGTGTCCACGTGGCTTGGCTTCTCACAGCATAGTAGCTGGGCCCTGAGGAGCATCCGTAGAGTAAGCTTTCCAAGAGAACTTTTGGCCTTGCCTCAGAAGTCAAGCAGGGTAATTTCCACCTCATTCTGTTGTTACAAGTGAGTCACCACAGCTAGTCCAGATTCCAGGGGAAGAGATTTGACTGGTTCTCTTGATGGAGGAATGATAAGGTCACATTGCAGAAGAGCAAGTGGGATGGGAGATGGAGTGGCCATCTTTGCAAAATACAGCTGGAGCCCTGCTTCAGGGGGAGAAACCAATCCATTGGTCTGGCCCTCAAGAAGAAAGGGATACATGGCTTTTTACCGGCAACACACCTCCAGCCCTGGGGTTAGTGTTGATTCTGCTGAAATGGCAATTCCTATCAAACCCTGAGAGGAGCCAGCCATCCTCTGAGCTTGGAAGGTAGAGTACTTCCTGTGTTTTCTTCTCAGCTCTGGATCCTGGTGCTCATTTCTGGATAAACAAGGTAGGTCCCCCCTGGCACCTTGTCGCACAGAGGCCCACTTCCTTTTCCCTCCCAGTCACAGTGCTTACGACTTTACCTCAGTCAATCCTGTGCTCACCAACTAGCTAGGAATTATGACCCCATTTTGCAGAGCAGGAAGTAATCTGACCAAGGTCACATAGGCGGAAGCGGTATGCAGGGACTCAGCACCATGACCTCTAAGTCCATGCTCTAGGGCCCTGGGATTCGAGAAAGCCTACTGGGTGTTGGAGCCTTAGCCCTGGTCTCATCAGGGCCCTGCTGTAAGTGAGGCCAGTGTGAGCAGTGTGGGAAGGAGGGGCTCTCTGCCTGATGGTGGGGGCTAATTGTCAGGCATGCTGTTTGGGTGAAAGGGCCGGAGAAACGAGAAAGGAAGAATCCATTTCAACTTTTCTTTTCAGGCCTCTCCCCGGTCAGTGAGTTTTTCAGTGGCCAAAGGGTGACCTCCAGAATGACAGGCCTGGACTCACTGCCCCTCTTCACTTGTTGGACTGAAACCCCCTCTCTGTCCTGGAACCTCTGGTTGGACAGCCCTCTGAGCTCCTGGGACCTGTGGATGCCGGGTCTTGGGGTGATTTCCTGACCAAGCGAACAGGTCTCTGTCCAGTGTCCATCCTTCCCTGCCCCGCCCCTCCTCTCCCTGCAACCCCTACTTCCCATCATGCCACACCCCTAGATCCCAGGAAGGGACAATTCCTAGCAACTATGGCCTGCCAGGCACAGAGCTCATGTTACAGACCCAGAAATAAGTGAGACACTGGTCACAATCTAGTGGGAGGAGAAACATGGGGCATTATCTGCCCGATGTCAAGTTAAGGGCATGTTGAATAGGGTAAGAATCACACAAAGGAGAGAGTGGCTAACTCAGCACTAAAAAGGAATGAGCCATTGGAATACACGACAACATGGATGAATCTTAGAATCATCATGCAGAACAAGAGTACAGACTGTATGATTCCATTTTTGTGAAGTTCCAGGCCAGCTGAAACTATGGATGATACACAGATAGAAATAAGATCAATAGCTGCCTGGGATGAGGGGGGTTGGCTGGGAAGAGGCAGGAGGTGATGGATGTTCTGCAGAGTGTGCTGAGGAGGAGGAATATTCTAGGCGGTGAATATGTTCTAAACCTTGATAGGAGTGTGGGTCACCCGGAAATAGTTACTTGTTAAAGCTCATCTGTACACATAAGCTCTGTGAATTTCATGTAAATTACACGTGTGATGGGCAGTATTCAAAATAGCCCCCGGTGACCCCTCCCCCCGCCTCCTGGTGTGCACGCCCTTGTGCACACCTTGCCCCCTGACTTGTATCAGGTCGGTCTCTGTGGCCCGTAGAATATGGCAGAAGTGATGGTGAGTCAGTGCTGAGACTCGGTTATAAAAGACGCTGCTGTTCATCTTAGTCCTCCCTCTTTCATGGCTTGTTCTGGAAGAGACCATGTGCCGAGCATCCCCGTGGAGAAGTGCCTGTGGCCAGGATCTGAAGCCTCCTGCCAACAGCTGGGTGAGTGAGCTTACAGTAAGTGGATTCTTCAGTCCCCGTTAAAGCTTTCAGGTATCGGCCTCCTTGGCTCACTGCTTGACCACAAACTCACAAGAGGCCCTGAACCAGACCACCCAGCTAAGTTGCCTCCTGATTTTTGACTCTCAGAAGTTGTGTGGGTTAATGAATGTTTATTGCTTTAAGCCATTAAGTTTGGGGAATCACTATAAATGATGAATACAATATTTCAACAAACCAAACGTGTGGGGGAAAAGAGCTTCTAAGTGCTCTCGGCCCAGCTGGCTTTTCCAGGGACTTTCAAGTGCTTTCTGTGACTCAGACTTCTGGGCTCAGTCTCTGGAACCCAGAGGTGAGGGTCCTGGAGCTCTGTCTAGACATTGGGAACTGGTGTCTCCAACGTGGCCACGGCTCCTACCCACGGCACCAGCCCAGAAACAGCTGCACACAGTGGCCAGCCCACACCTGCTGTGGAGAGAGGACTCTAGAAATGCTCCTCCTTCCTCTCTGCCTCATGCCCATGCGAACCTGCAGGAATCCATGCAGGGCTCCGGAGCTAATAACAGCTACTATTTTTGGAACACTTTCTATGTGTCAGGTGATTTGCAAAGTCTTTTAATTTACTCTTCCCAATACTCCTGGAAATTACGAACCCTATTTTACAGTGGAGAAAACAGAGACGGCACATTGAAGCCAACTGCCAGGGTCACAGAGCTATTAGGGTGTGGCAGCTTTATTTATGTATTTATTTTTAATGTTTATTTATTTTTGAGAGAGAGAGAGAGAGAGAGAGTGGGGGAGGGGCAGAGAGAGAGGGAGACACAGAATCTGAAGCAGGCTCCAGGTTCCGCACTGTCAGCACAGAGCCTGACGCAGGGCTCGAACCCACGAACCGTGAGATCACGACCTGAGCCAAAGTCGGATGCTTAACCGACTGAGGCACCCAGGCACCCCTGCTTTAGACTTAAATCCAAATTTGTCTAGCTCCCAAACTGAGAGGCAAGGAAGCAGCAACCCCAGACCTGAAAATACTTTTCTTATCTATTTCCTGTGAGAAAAAAACCCATGCATTCTTCCATCAGAGACAAGGCCACACTCTCAACCCAGATTCCACAGAGCGATGGTATAAAGAGACTGGCCAATGGTACCTCAGCACCAAAAGTCTCAGAGACCATGGGAGTCACAGAGTCACAGAGGCAGGAACTGAGATCAGAGAGGGAAGTGACTTTTCCAAGGACTCCTGCCCAGGGATCTTTGGACCATACTGCCCTGTCTCTGTCACATAAGAGGGGAATGATTGCCATGTGGGAGAAGCATAATAGGGTAAAGGATGGCTTTGGGGTAGGGGAATGAGAGAGAGGGAATTCACAGGTAACAATGGTGAAATTGACAATGGCTAGGGGCTATATAAACCAGCATCACAGATGGTCCCATCAAGAGCCTAGGCAGCCCCAGAGGACATCACAGAACAGCTCCAGAACCGTGCCTGGCTTGCGGCAGGATCTGCTAACAAGCACTGCGTTACTCATTTGCTGTAACCTTGGGTTGCCCTATTCACTCACTCATTCATTCATTCATTCATTCATTCAATAAGTATTTATTGATCATCTGCTATCTGCTAAGTACTGTTTTAGGAGCATGGGATATTTCAGTGAACACAAAATCCTTGCCCTTATGAAGCTTCAAATACGTAGATGTAATATATAAATTCCAAAGTATCCTAGAAAGTGAAAGGAGTAAAAGAAGAAACAGTAGGGGCACCTGGGTGGCTCAGTTGGTTAAGCGTCTGACTCTTGGTTTCAGCTCAGGTCATGATCTCACAGGTTGGTGAGTTCAAGCCCCACCTCAGGCTTTGAGCTAACAGCGCAGAGCCTGCTTGGGATTCTCTCTCTCTCCCTTTCTCTCTGCCCCTCCCCTGCTCGATCTCTGTCTCTTTCTCAAAGTAAATAAATCAGCTTAAAAAAAAGGAGAGAAGAAAAAGTAAAGGTGGGGGGGGGGGGGGGTAAGACCCAAGAGTGACGACAGTGCATACGGAGGGGGTGGATTGACATCTTTACAAGGGTGACTGGGTCAGCCTCCTTGAGAAGATTTCTTTTGATCAAAGACTTTAAGGAGGTAAATAAAGTATGCCATATCCAAGTGAGCCACGTGGACATCCGGAGGAAATATGTACCTGGCAAAATACACACTGATATATTAAGGGTAAAGGGAAATTATGTCTGCCACTTACTCTCAAACAGTTCAGAAAAAAAATTATATGGGCACAGAGATACACATGGACATACAATATGTATGTGTATACACACGTATATAAACATACACGTACACAGAGAAAAAGAATGATACAAATAGTCTTAAAGTGTTAATATTTGGGGAACTTGGGTGAAGGGTATGTACTATTTTTAGAAATTTTCTGTAGGGACCCCTGGGTGGCTCAGTCTGTTAAGAGTCCGACTCTTGGTTTTGGCTCAGGTCATGATCTCACGGTTTCATGGGTTCAAGCCCCGAGTTGGACTCTGCACCAGCAGCATGAAGCCTGCTTGGGATTCTCTCTCTCCCTCTCTCTGCCCCCTCGCGTTCACGCTGTCTCTCTCTCTCTCAAAATAAATAAACAATAAAAAATGTTAATTATAGAAATTTTCTGTATGAATTTTCAAAATAAAAATATTTAAAAAAGAATTTATATTATTTAAGTTTCTTTATTTTAAGAGAGAGAGAGAGAGAGGGAGAGAGAATGCCCGTGAGTGGAGGATGGGCAGGGAGAGAGGAAGAGAGAATCCCAGGCAGGCTCCACGCTGTCGGCACAGAGCCCGATACAGGGCTTGAACTCATGAACCATGAGATCATGACCTGAGCTGAAATCAAGAGTTGGACGCTCAACCAACTGACCCCCCAGGGTGCCCCAAAAGAATTTATGTTATTAAAAATAGAAGAGGAAAAGCACTGTAGCAGAAGGAGCAGCCTGTGCGAACTGTAATTCAAAAGAGTGCCTGAGGGGCACCTGGCTGGCTCAGTCAGTAGAGCGTGCTCTTGATCTCAGGGTTGTAGGTTCTAGTCCCATGTTGGGTATAGAGATTACTTAAAAATAAAATCTTCAAAATAAAGAGAGAGAGTGAGAGAGAGCCAGAGTGTGCGAAGGGAATACTCGGTGCTAGCAAAGAGAGAAAGGGAATATACTGGTGTTTTAGGAAACAACAGCCTATTTTTCCTTTGGGGAACCACCCCTTCCCCACTCCTCTTCCATATTGATCCCATCTCTCATCTGGGGGAGCAGGTAGCTCTCGACCCAGCCTTGGCCAATCAAGACGTGCACCTCAAAGAACAGGGCCAACAGGACAGTCCCGGGGTCCAGAGCTTTAGTGGGGTGAGAGCCTGCCTGAGGAGGAAACCGATCCAGAGGAAGGCAGAGCTCAGACCCGAAGCAAAGTCTGTGTCTGAACTTGAACCCTTCAGTGGCTTCGTTACATATGGCAAAAATAAATTCTCTTTTTGCTTGAGCCAGTGTGAGTGTTGGGAGTTTCTTACTCACAACAAAAAAAAAATGTGTTGACTGATCCAAAACGTCTGGAACAGCATCTCTGAGGAAAGGATGCTTAAGCAGAGACCTGGAAGATGCCCAGTGGGGCAGGTGAGGAGGTGGGGAAAATGCTGCAGGCAAAGGGCTCCAGGGAAGGAAAGGCCGTGGAGGGTTGGAGGAGCTAGAAGATGGGGGCCTGGTAGTGGAAGGGAGGGTGAAGAGCTGGGCAGAGAGGAGGCCGGAGCTGGGTCCCTGATGGAGGGCCTCACAGGCAGGATCTGGGACATTATCCCAAGAGCAAAGGAAAGTCTTGCAGCCTTTGAAAGAGGGATCGACTTAATTTGCATTTTGACATTATTTGCATTCTAATAACACTCTGGGGGCTGTGTGGGGCCTAGATTCACTGGAGGTAAGAGTAATGCAAGGGGATTACTTAGAAAATTATTGCAGACCTCCAGGCTAGAGATGACGAGGACGACTCAGACAGAGTTGGGGCCGTGGGAACTACAGAGACTCGATGGCTTTTGTGGCAGCCAGTCTCCCAAGATGGCCCCCAATGAACCAATTGAATCTGGGACAGCTCCATAACCCACTTTAACCAATGGAATGTAGAGGAAATGACACTGTGCCTTTCAAGGGCAGGAGGTCTGGTGTCCATGTTATTGAGGACTCTGCCATGTGGCCTCTGTGAAGGGGCCTTCCCAAAGGACCCAGACTCTCTCCCTGGACGCTAGGTGTGGCCGGAAGCCTCAAAGAAGAAAGCACTCTTTGGCTCCTTCTGGAGTGGGTTCCACTGACCCTGCCTCTGACCTATCACCTGAGCACAGTCTCTGTGTCTCTGATTTGTGCGTTGACTGGAGGCCTAAGGGTTCGGGGCTGTTTAGTCAGCAGTGGGGGAGGGGAGCAGAGAGCCCCCGGGGGTACAGACAGGGCTGCCTGGCTACGCTCTTCCTGGAGGTGAGTGAGCAGTTTTCCAGACGAGAACACGACTACTACAGTGACTTAGAATTTAAGCTTGGGTGAGGCTTGCATGACTCAGTGCTCAGCACTCGGGCCTCAGTCCCAGTTTCTCTGGGAATGGAATGGAATGGGACAGAATTCTACCACCCACCCCCTTACTCTGGGCTGACTCTCCCTGAGCCCCTGCCCCCCTGCTGGGTGTTCCTCAGCTCGGGTCCCCAAACAAACCACCCTGGGGGGGTGCTGCTTCTCCCACCCTGCCCCAGCAATATCCTTCAGACACATTTTTGGATTTTCTCCTCTGGTCTCCTGCATCCTTAGCTCAGGGTAATCACACTAATGACTACTACTTAGAAGGCATTTGTTAATGTATGTGCCGGGCACTTGGCAAAGCTTATATATACTCGTGAATTCCTGACCCCAATTCTAGGAAGTAGGCATTCTCATGCCCATTTGACAGATGAATACAGCGGGGTTCACACAGGATAAGTAAGTTTGCCGAGGTCACACAGCCAGGAGATGGGCTGAGGCTTACGTACCCCTGAAATGTGTTCTCTTGCTACCTGGAGACAGTACAGCCATTCAGCCCAGGTTGGTTTTTGTCCCATCCTGCCTCTTGGGGACTCTCTCAAGAGTATATAGCTTTGACCTCTTGGCCTGCGGGGTTTCAAGTTCATTTAGGCAAGGGTTCTCAAAGTGTGATTCCTGGGCCAGCAGCCTCAGCATCACCCGGGAACTTGTCAGAAAGGCATATTCTGGAGCCCGCCTCAGACTTACGGAATCCCAACCTCTGGGGTGAGGCCTAGAAGGAAGTCAGTGTTAACAAGGCCTCCAGGTGATTTTAATGCATGCCCGTCTGAGAACCACTGGAGAATTCAGGAGAGACGACAGCCTTTTCTGTTCCGCTGCCTGGGGCTGGCAGCTGGAGAAAGGGAGAATTTTCGGCTGCGTATTTTTTATTTGGTTGCCATTGTTTTCTTGTCACATTTTGTCAGAAACAACTCAGGTCTGGCGCGAGAGAGTGTGTGAATTCCTTAATTGTTGCCACTATTACGATTTTTTTCACATTTGTGTTCAGCCTAGAAGAGAGTGAAAATAAAGAGATCCAAACTGCGAAATTCAGCATCTTAACATCTTTGTCTGTCTAGGGAAGGGGTGTGACTATAATCCCATGTGCAGTCAACGCACTTGAATTTTGCCTCCTCAGTGCCTCATCCTGGACCTCTGTCCTGCCTGCCTCTGTGTCAGGGGACATAGACACCACACTAATACCTAGAATTCCGGGTTCCAGGGTTTGGGTCCACGGTCTGCTCCACCATTTCAAGTTCCTGACCATGTACAGCCTTGAGGGTGAGTCCAGGCTCTGCCATGTGCCAGCTGTGTCCTCTTGGGAAAATCACTTGGCCTCTCTGGGCCTCAGGTTCGTCCATCGTGAAATGAGAGTAATAATTCTCACCTCGCAGGCTTGTTGCGAGGACGGAGGAAATGTAGGTAGCATAGTGGTGCCACACATTTGCCGGGTGACCTTGAGCAGGTTAACCTCTTCTGCTTGTTTTCTCCCCTGTAATCCCCACAGCATATACCTCATAGGCCGTGAGGTTAAAGGTTATATCCGGGGCACCTGGGTGGGGCAGTCGGTTAAGCGTCCGACTTCAGCCAGGTCACGATCTCACAGTCCGTGGGTTCGAGCCCCGCGTCAGGCTCTGGGCTGATGGCTCGGAGCCTGGAGCCTGTTTCCGATTCTGTGTCTCCCTCTCTCTCTGCCCCTCCCCCGTTCATGCTCTGTCTCTCTCTGTCCCAAAAATAAATAAAAAACGTTGAAAAAAAAAATTAAAGGTTATATCCATCTTACAAGGTCGTGTATTCTGCAATGTTAGCCATTATTATTATTAAAACAATTTTTTGATGTTTATTTATTTTTGAGAGAGAAAGAGAGACACAGAACACAAGCAGGGGAGGGGCAGAGAGAGAGGGAGACACAGAATCCGAAGCAGGCTCCAGGCTCTGACTGTCAGCACAGAGCCTGACATGGAGCTCGAACTCGTGAACCGTGAGATCGTGACCTGAGCTGAAGTGGGACGCTCAACCGACTGAGCCACCCAGGCACCCCAGCTATTATTATTATTAAGCACATAATACAGTAACTAGAATCTAGAAGATGCTCAGTAAATGGTGGCTAGTGTTATTCTTAGTTTCCATTTAAAAAAATTTTTTTTTTGTTTTACATTTATTTATTTTTGAGAGACAGTGAGACAGAGCATGAGTGGAGGAGGGGCAGAGAGAGAGGGAGACACAGAATCCAAAGCAGGCTCCAGGCTTTCAGCTGTCAGCGCAGAGCCAGATATGGGGCTCAAACCCACAAACCATGAGATCGTGACCTGAGCCGAAGTTGGACACTCAACATACTGAGCCACCCAGGCGCCCCTAGTTTCCATCCTTAACCTGCAGACAGCGCTGACCTTACGATGCCTGAGGCTGCTTCCCCTTCTGACTTCTGGTGGCTTCGGGGTCTCCATCTCACTGATGCCTTCCTGGAGTTTGCAATTTCTTCCAGTTCATCTTGCGTCTGACTCTGAGTTTCAGCCTCTCTCGGGGTCTCCTGTCATTTGTTCTTGGCCTGGTCTTAGAATTCTTCGTTCTGGCTTCACGCCTCATTCCCAGGACCCCAGTCATAGGCCTAAAATTTGCCAGACCAGAGTTAAGTCCCAGCTCTGTTACTCACTAGCCATGTAGCCTCAGACATATGCTTTAGCCTCAATTTTCTCATCTGTAAAATGGGACTATTAATGTGTATCTTGCAGGGCTGTCCAAGGATTAAATGCAATCATTGTAAATACTCAGCATGGTTGGTGCCTGTCACACAACAGGTGCTCCACAATGTTTATTTACTTCTCTGTCTGCTTCTCCCTGTGGTTCAAATCCCGGAACCGCTCTGAACGGGTATACCGGTCTGTAAAAGGGGGAAGTAATGTTTCCAGCCTCCATGTGATATCTAGTTTTTCTTTCTAATTTTTTTTAAAAAAAATTTAGGGGTGCCTGGCTGGCTCAGTCGGTGAAGCGTCCGACTCTTGGTTTTGGCTCAGGTCACGATCTCACAGTTCATGAGTTTGAGCCCCACACCGGGCTCTGCACTGACAGCACGACATTCTCTCTCTTCTCCCTCTGCCCCTCCTCTGTTCTCTCTGTCTCTCAAAAATAAATAAACTTTAAAAATATTTTAAAAATTTTTGAAAACATTTTTAATGTTTATTTATTTAAAAAAAATTTTTTTTTTAACGTTTATTTATTTTTGAGAGAGAGAGACAGAGCATGAACAGGGGAGGGGCAGAGAGAGAGGGAGACACAGAAGCTGAAACAGGCTCCAGGCTCTGAGCGGTCAGCACAGAGCCCGACGCGGGGCTCGAACTCACGGACCGCGAGATCGTGACCTGAGCTGAAGTCAGCCGCTCAACCGACTGAGCCACCCAGGCGCCCCAATGTTTATTTATTTTTGAGAGAGAGAGAGAGAGAGAGAGAGAGAGTGAGTGGGGGAGGGCAGACACAGGAGGACAGAGGATCTGAAGTGGGCTTTGCGTTGACAGCAGAGAGCCTGATGCGGGACTTGAACTCATGAACTGTGAGATTGTGACCTGAGCTGAAGTTGACCGCTCAACTGACTGAGCCACCCAGGTGCCCCTTTAGTATTTTTTTTAAGTTTATTTATTTATTTTGAGGGGGAGAGAGAGAGAGAGAGAGAGAGAGAGTGAGAGAGAGCGAGCGAATGGAAGGGGCAGAAAGAGAGGGAGAGAGCATCCCAAGCAGACTCCAGGCTGTCAGTGCAGAGCCCAATCTCATGAACTGTGAGACCATGACCTGAGCCAAACTCAAGAGTCAGATGCTTAACCGACTGAGCCACCCAGGTGCCCTCTTCTTTAGTACAGTAAAACCTTGATTTGAGAGCAACATTCGTTCCAGAAACATGCTTGTAATCCAAAGCACTTGTACCTCAAAGTGAATTTCCCCGTAAGAAATAACGGAAACGCAGACAATTCATTCCACAACCCAAAAATATTCATGCAAAAGTGATTACGATACTGTAATATAAATACAAAATAATAAAGAAAATACAAAATATAAAGAAAACTAAATTCACCTGCACTTACCTCTGAAAACCTTTGTGACTGGGATGAGGGAGAAAAGAGAGAGGAGGGTTATGGTGGAGGACGACTTTCACTATCACTGACGGGAATCGCTGCTATCTGTTGGCTCAATGGAATCTTTTTCTTTTCACGCAACGTTAACAAGGAGCCTATCTAGTGACACTTGCTTTTGCCTCCTTTTGAGGATTTCACAGAAATGTGATGTTGCTTTGTTGTTAAACAGATTCCTCCCTCGCGCTGTGACAGCCTTATTTGGGTGGTGTTTTCTACAAACTTTTGCACAGTTTCCCACGTTTCCCACGTCTCCCTAATCTCATTTGAAGTGAGGGATTCCTCCACCTTTCCCCCCTCCTCCTCTGCAGAGGAGATGTCCCCCATAACCTCTTGCTGTTGCCGGCGATGCAGATCCGTCAGTTCGTGGGTGCTCGTCTCCTGGCCATGTTCCTCCACCAGCGCTTGAATGTCGTCCTCATTCACCTCCAGTCCCATGGTCCTCCCCAAGGACGCAATGTCATCGACAGCTGGCAGCTCCTGTTCGTGAGCAAGCCCCTCCGAGTCAACGAGGCCACAGTTTCCTCCAAGCAGAATTGAGGGTTCTCTTGCTGGCCCCCTCCCAGGCTTTATCGATGATCTTGAGGCAGTTCACAATGTGGAAATGATTTTTCCAAAACTCTCAGAAGGTAAGTTTTGTTCCTTCGGTCACCTTGAAGCATCGCTGAAATAGTGCTTTGGTGTGAGGCTTTCTAAAGTTCGAAACGACCTGCTGATCCAAGGGCTAGAAGATTGGAGTGGCGTTGGGAAGAAGGAATGTGACCTTAATGAACTCGAATTCCTCCAGTAAGTCGTCCTCAAAGCCTGGAGGATGAGCAGGAGCGTTATCCATAACCAGCAAGGCTTTGAGTGGCAGATTCTTTTAGGAAAAAAAAATTTTTGTACACTTATTTATTTTTGAGAGACAGAGAGAGAGAGACAGAGCGCAAGCTGGAGAGGGGCAGAGAGAGAGGGAGACACAGAATCCGAAGCAGGCTCCAGGCTCCGAGCTGTCAGCACAGAGCCTGACGCGGGGCTCGAACTCACAAGCCGTGAGATCATGACCTGAGCTGAAGTTGGACGCTTAACCGACTGAGCCACCCAGGTGCCCCCATGGCAGATTCTTTTAGGACCAAAGACCTCGTTGGTCCTCTCAATGAACAAGATATGAGTGGCCCAAGCCTTGCTGTTGGACCTCTACATAACGTTTAACTGGCCCTTCTGCACCTTGCGTTTCTTGAAGGCTCATGGATTCTCAGGATGATACATGAGCAGGGACTTGACTTTGAAATCCCTGCTTGCATTAGCACAAAACAAGAGGGTGAGATGGTCTTTCATGGGCTTGTGGCCAGGCATTGCATTCTCTTCTTCTGTAATGTAGGTCCTCTCTGACACCTTTTTCCAAAAAAGTCCCGTCTCATTACAGTTAAAGACTTGCTCTGGCAGGTAACACTTGGAAACCGTGAGCTTCTGGAATTCTGTAGCGAGCACCTCAGCTGCCTCAGCGTCAGAACTCGTAGCCTCTCCCTGCCTCACGACACTGTGGATGCCACTTTTCCTCTTAAAGTTATCAGACCACCCCCTGCTTGCCTTGAAGCCTTCTTCCTTTTCTGTTGACGTACGTGGTGGTGGTTTGCTTACAAAGTCGGCGTACAAGGCTTTTGCCTTCTCGGAGATAAAGTTCTTAGTCACACTATCGCCTGCTACTTGCTCCTTGTGTATTCAAACCAGAACACGTGGTCATTGCTTTGATATTCTCGTGACTTCTTTTGCTGCGTCCAGCCCCCTCATTTCTTCTTTCTTCTTTAATATTGTGCCGATGGCCAACGTAGCCGTCTTATGAAATCTTGCAATTTCGGCCCCTTGCATACCTCACGCCTACTTCTCGGTGATTTCCCTCTTCACTTCCACCGTAATCATCTTCTACTCACCGCCTTTCTTTTCACCCTTCTTCTGCATGGGGGCCATTGTATATGCTCACACGGATGCTGACTACAGTACGGTATTAATAAACTCTTGTCATCAACTGTGTTTAATGTAACTGACAATAAGGCAGCAGAGGAGAGGGTCTATATCGCCAGGCAGCCTGACCTAGAATGAAGCAGAGCATTCCTAAGCCTACTCTTGTATGGAAAAGCAGAGGACTGTTGTCCATAGGTGCTTTGAAGTGACAAAAAATACATTAGTGCCAATTGTGGGCACCTTCCAATGTTCTGAAAAGTCACTGATTTCTGCCAAACACCATGGCCTGAGACCGAACATCCGAACACGGGAGACAATAACCCACAACCCCTGAGAGAGACAGAGAGAGAGAGAAGAATCATTGGCTCAGTTGTGATCATGGGACGTTTGGCATCACGTACAACTCATATTGCAAGACATCGCTTGTTTATCAAGTTAAAGTTTATTAGAAATGTTTGCTCGTCTTGAGGAACACTTGTAGAACAAGTTACTCACAATCCAAAGTTTTACCGTATTTTGACTTTATTGGGGTGGGAAGAAGCAACAATGTGTCCCAACTAACGACTACACCTCCCCCATCCCTTCCTTGCAGCTACATGGCCCTGAGTATCTATGTTTTAGCCAGTGATGTGAAAGGAAGTGTTGGGGTGGTGGGATGGGTCAGATTGTGTCTCCACCCTTCCCCGCCCCCAATTGCGTTAAAGTTCTAAGCCCCAGCACCACAGAATGTGATCTTATTTGAAGATAGAGTCTTTACATAGTTCATCAGGTTAAAAGGTCATTTGGGTGGGCCCAATACGACCGGAGTCCTTACCCAAAGGGGAAGTTTGGACACAGAATCAGACACATACACAGGGGAGATGCTGTGAAGGCACACAGTGAGAAGACAGCCTTGTGAGCAGGAGAAGACTCTCCCCTAGAGCCATCAGAGGAGCATGGCACAGCTCACACCCTGATGTGGGGCTCGTTACCTCCAGACCTGTGAGACAATAAATATCTGTTGTTTGAAGCCACCTGGGTTTTGGTACTTTGGTACAGGAGCCCTAGGAAATTAACAAATGTGCGATTTGGTGATGGCTGCCTGAAGTGAGCCTTCCTGATGCCTACCATATACAGTGCTGGTGTTTAACGTAGTTAACAATCAGTATGGAGATGGGCACTAATCAGAGAAGATACCGGGCATGAACAACTTGTCTGGTCATATTGGTTACATGTTAGTCCTGAGAATGCTCCAGCAGCCATTTTGGGCCATGAGGCTAGAAGCCAGGGAGGAGCTGAAGATGGCAGAGTTGAAAGAGGGGAGGAGCCTTGGTTCCTGATGACTTTGTGGGGATGCCACACCAGACTTGGGCTGCCCACCTCCAGTGTTATATTGTGAACATGGTAGAATAAACCTGTGTTTGTTTATGGCTTTGTGGGTTGTGGCTTTTTATTTTCTTCAGCCAAACCTAAATTTACCTGATGTCCAATCCCACGAAGGATTGGGAAGCCAGAATGAAATGATGAACCAGAAAGTGTTTTGTAAACTCTCCAGTTCTATGCACACGTAAGGCATTTTTATTATGGTGGTGTTTGTGACTAGAATTATGATTGGTTTAGGAAGAATGGATTGAAATAGACTGACATGATCCTGGCCAGAGATCAGAGGCTCTTTGTTCTGCTTCAACAACATGTCTTTGAGGGCTGTGCGCAGATAAGAGTGGTAGGTGAGCCTGGCAGGAGAGGAGCCACCAGCCTTTGGGTTGGATGCCAGCAGGATGACTGGGTGACTTTTGTTGAGCTGGGGCCAAAATACTCAGGCACTGGTTGGCAGGTAAGCATAAAGGTTGCATCAGGATGGATAGGTTTAATACAGGCTCCACCTTCACTTGCTTTGTAACCCTGGGCAGGTTACCGAATTTCTCTGAGTTTCAGATTCCTCATCTGTAAAATGGGAACAATTATAGCCCCTATGATGTAAGGTTGTCAGGGAGATTCAGTGACATCACATATCCAGTAGGGAAAAAGATAAATCCACAGTGTGTCTGTATCCTGTCCAGGTTATAGATTTTTCTGCTGTGACTACTAACCCTTGACAAATTACAAATGAACAGAGTGGATTCTAGCTTGTTTCTTCTTACCTTTATTGATTCATTCAGCAAGAATATTGAATGTGCCCATTATGTGCTTACTATGTACCAGGTGATGAAAAGAGCTAGTGAGGTGGACTTAGACCATAGTATCCAGGTACAGTCAGCTGTTCTCAAAGAACAACTAAAAAAAAAAAAAAAAGTACAGCCAAATTTGTTTGAGTGCCCCTCCTCTTCTCTTACTGTCATCTTTTCTTGAGGTCTCCCTTCGAGGTTTCTGCCATGGCTATGCTGGTCTACCCCCTCCCCATCAGTAGATGTTCAATTCAAAATAGATGCCACTAATTCCTACTATGGTGCAAATGACTACAAATCTCTCAAAGCATGGACCTGCAAACGACCCATCCTGTAAAGCTGGCTGCCCCTGAAAGACTGTTCCTATGTATAGAAAGCAAGGAGGTTCCAGGCAGAAGGACCTAGAGAATTCATTCAGTCTGAACCCTCTCAGTTCACAGTGGGGTAATCAAAGCAGGCACAAGTAACTTGGTCTAAGCAGGATGACCCAACCAAGGAGTCATGCAGCCAGGCTGAGCAGGGAGCAGAAAACGGCTTTTCCATACTCCATGGTGTACACCATATGTGCGCTAAGCACTTTCTGATTAGGTTGTGCAGAATGCCCTAGGGAGATACTGAGGCAGGACAAACACATACATTAGACCAAAAGCCCTTTGGCTGCACTGATTTGAAATGCTGCCCTCATTATGTATCAAATTATCCAATACGCAGAAGACTGTTCTACAGCTGTCTCTTCCTGCAGAGCACCATGATGTTTTAAAGTCCACAGCTTTATAACATATTTTGATACCTGGTAGAGGAAGTCCTCTTTTTTTTTTTTTTTTTTCCTCCAAGAATGTCTTGGCTGTTCTTATACAATCACTGCTTCAGATAAACTTTTAACTTCTTCTTCTCCTTTTTTTTTTTTTTTTTAAGTAGGCTCCATGCCCAACATAAGGCTTGAACTCACGACCCTGAGATTAAGAGTCACGTGCTCTACTGACTGAGTCAGCCAGGTGCTCCTCATATGAACTTTTGAAATCGCTTTTGAGTAACACTGATACTGAATCTTCTTCAGCACTTTTGTTTATACCAGTCACTGGGCACTCTGAGAAGTCAGGCACTCAATTCCTGCCCTTGGGAGCTCACAAAACAGCTGAGAAGTGTAACCAAACAAGAAGTGTAAAACAACGGGAATCTCATGCTTTGGGTAACAAGAGCCAAATGAGTGAGGGGGACACACAGATATAACCTTTGTGAGTTCCATTGTCCCTGCAGGCTAGGAAGGTCATGGGAGGCTCAACAGGGAAGGTGACATTATAGTGAGTGTACTTTGATAGGTGAACAGGAGTTTGTCAGGTATAGAAGAGAAGAAATGTTTTGAGTTGAGGAATTCAGAGAATGCTTCCTGGAGGAGACATTTCATTTGAGAGGTGAGTAGGCATTTGCCCCATTCAGAGGGTGGCATGAAGGAAGGGATTGCCCTGAGCTGGGAAGGTCACAAGGAGGCTCTCTGAAGACATGTTAGCTGGGTTTTGAGTTGGAGGAATCAGAGAAGATGCTGGAAGAGGTTAATTAAATAAAAAGGATTTTATTAGAAAAGGAGATGACAAGGAGATGACATTTGACCTGGGCGTTGAGGGTTGAGTGAGCAGATCACCAGGGGAGAGGAGAGTGGAGGTCGTCACAGAAAACATTTCCCGGAGCAAATAGGAAACCTCCTGGCTTCCTGCCCCTCGCTAACATCCAAGATCCAGGATCTAAGCGTCCCACCGCGTAGGCGCTGGGGATTCTGAGGCGGCGGCCCTGCAGTTGCCATTTCCCAGTGTGGGGAGCCGCGAAGCCAGCTCCGCTGGGAGGGCTGAAGCTTACACAGGTTTGCGAAACAGGGTGGCAGAGCTCAATGCTTTTTGTCGGAATCGACCAATGGGATGGCGGCACCCGGTTGCCAGGGCTACAGAGGGGGCCGAGAGGGGCGGGTCCTGGGCCCAGGGGCGGGGCCCGGGCGGGGCTTATATAAGCGGACGGCAGGCTGAAGGAGGGGCGTGGGGTCGGTGGCTGCTGGGCGGGCGGGGCGCAGGCCGCGCGGCCCGAGCCTGGGGGGAGAGGGCGAGCGGAGGCGCCGAGGAACCGATTCACTCGCTGGGGAGACCTATGGGCCGAAGCCGTGTAAATGCGTTTTAAGGCGAGTGCGGGGAGTGGCTCGGGGAGCCTCCGGGAGCGGGCGCCCTCGGCTCCTCCAGTGCTGACCTGTCCCCGGCCCCCTTGCCTCCTCTCAGCAGGGGCCTCGGCTCCGCAACTGCCACTCCTCCTCGGGGTGTTGCACAAGTTTCGAGGTCACCGGCGACCCCCCCTAGCAGCGCGCCTGGCTCTGGCCCCCGCGAAGGAGGACCGGGCTTGGTAAGGCGGTGTGGGGGGCGGGTCCTCGGCCCTGCACTCGGGAGGGCTCACCAGGACAGAACCTCAGCCTTCGGCTCCCTCCCGGGAGCCTGCGACCCCCACCCACCATGTGGCCCCATGCACCCTTAGAACCCTAGCACGTCAGGACCAGCCTGGCCCTCCATTTCCAAACGGTGAAACTGAGGCTAGGGAGTACCCAATGTCACGCAGCAGAGGACAGACTCGAACCTAAGCTCTTGCTCTCGGGCTGAGACTCCTTGGTGGGGCCACTCTCTTAGTTGGGCGTGGTCAAGACTGAGGGTCCCCTGAAAACTTCCCCACTGGAGCTTCTTGGCTTTCCTGTACCCTCTCGTTCTTTCCCTTTTTGCTAAAACCCGAGTTTCATAACTGGAAAGGACCTCCAAAATAATACATTCATTTTACAGATTGGGAAACTGAGGCTCGGAGAGGCAGTGAATGACATCTAGGCATGTAATGCCTTGTCGCAGTACAGGGTTCCTGATCGTCCCCACACTTCCCAGTGAACTCAAGCTCCCCGGGCTTGTGCTGGCGGCGGGTGTGACAGGACTGAGAGCCCTGGCTTGGGGGAGGTCAGAGAGGGCAGCGGAGGGCAACCCCCTCCAGCAGCTCCCTCACTCTACACCTCCCCTCCCTGCAGTGTGTTGCATACTTTCTGAGGCGGCGGGGCTGTGGCTCCATCCAGCCCATCGGCTCCTCCTTCTCGGCATGGCTGGCTACTTGAGCGAAACGGACTTTGTGATGGTGGAGGAGGGCTTCAGCACCCGAGACCTGTTGGAGGAGCTCACTCTGGGGGCCTCACAGGCCACCACGGTGAGCCGCTGGGAGCGGGGGTGGGTCCCCTGTTCCCTGTGCAGGCCCAGCTGCCTTCTCCCAAAGGACTTCTCAGGCCTTCATCTTCCCTCACTTATTTGCTGTTCAGTCCCTGCTGTTGGCCGGAGACGGGCTCATTGTATCCCCATTTCCTTGTCCTCGTCCCCAAACTTTGCCCTTCCTGCCTGCCCTGCCCTGATGAACCACCACCACCACCTACCCAGCCTTCTGGGTCAGAAACCTGGGACTCCTGCTTCCCCCACCCACACCCCTCTCATTGGCGCATCACCAAGCTCTGACCACCACCTGTGGTCTTCCGAGGCCCTGGCTTTGTAGATCAGGCCTCATCTCTCTAGAGGCCCTCTAACCTCCTCCCTGCCTCATCCTGCCTGCCTCATCCTGCCTGCTCCCACTTTATCACGGCCACGCTCAAACTCAGAACTGTTTGGCGGTTCCCCGTGACCAGCAGGGCCAAGCCAGAACTCTCTGTCTTCACAGTCCCTCTCCCAGCTTTCCCCACCATCTATCATGCTCCATCAGAGCCCAACCACTGCTGGTATTTTCCCCAGCGATGCCATGTGCTCTGTTGTCGCCTCGTTTTCCTGGGCTCTTCCCTCTGCCTGGAATGCCCTTCTGCCGGCCTCTCTCGCTCTGTTTCTGTCCTTCCTCATTACTCATCAGTGTTACTTTTTCCTACTCTCCCAGGCGGATTTTTTATGTCCCTTTCTCCGTGGCTTCCACTGCCTTCTGTAGGAACTCCAGTCGAGTTTATTGGACGGGCTTGTAATTTCTTAAAGGGTTTTTTGTTCTCTTCAAGACCCAAGCCCTGTCTGGTCATCTCTGTCCCTTAGCATAATGTCAGACACCAAATGGGCTTCAGTAAAAAAGTCTCCATAAACAGGAAACTGAGTCCCAATGAGGGTTGAAGTGATGCTGTCTCACCCACAGTCTCATTCATGTTCAGCCCTCAGCAGATCTGCTGCCCAGCTCACAGGCATGGGTTGCAGTGCCGTGGAATTAGCTCAAGGCTTCAGCGACCACCTATATGTGGAAGACAGTGGGCTGCAGGCCATAGCTTTGGCCCGCAGGGATTTATCAGATGAATGTGTACACGGTTCCGATACTTTGGAAGCGTGTGCAAAATGCAGTGAGAGCATTAAAGGCAGAATTGCTTTATTGGTTTGGGGGAGGTGGCATTTGAGCTGAAACTTGAAGGTGGATTGCCTTTTCAGAGAAAGGGTCTTCTGCGTGAAGGGCATGGTGGGAACCAGAGCTTGGAGTTGGGAAAACACTCCAGCTTGCAGCTGGAGCTTGAGCTGTAGCGAGGGGAGGGGCTGGAGCCAGATCACAGAACCCCTGAACGCAGGCTGAAGAGTCTGCCTTCTGTGCAGAGACTTTTAGAGCAGTGTGGCTGTGGCGGAGCCGGGCTCAGGCTCGGGACAGGTACCTGGGAGGACCATAGATGGCCCGCAGCAGGAGGGGGCTGAGCGGGGCCTCACATTTACCCTTCTCGTGCAGGGTGATGTTGCTGCCTTCTTCGTGGCCGACCTGGGTGCCGTCGTGAGGAGGCACTTCTGCTTTCTGAAGTGCCTGCCGCGGGTCCGGCCCTTTTACACTGTCAAGTGCAACAGCAGCCCAGGTGTGCTGAAGGTCCTGGCCGAGCTGGGGCTGGGCTTCAGCTGTGCCAACAAGGTGAGCCCGTGCCCCCCACTGGCGCACTGCCCCTCGCTGCCTACTCAACACACACATGGCTGGGCTGCTGCGGGTGGCCCCCCCCCCCGCCCCGCCCCGGGGAAGCAGGGGTGGCCTGCAGTTGGCCCCTGCCCTCTGGGAAGGGCCACCCACTCGGGAGGCGGTTAAGGGATGAGGGAGGGCAAAACAGGCATGGAAGTTCTAAACTGGAAACTTGTGTGTCTCTGGGTAGGTGGGTCACCTTTTCAATGGAGATTTTCAAGCTTCTTGGCCTAGAGCTATACATGGTATAAAATGTTCGATTAAAGTGAAACAAAACGAAAACACCTTTTATCATTATTTGTTTGTTTGTTTTATAGTCTTATTAATGTGTGACAGTACATTTTCTCAACTATTCCTTTGAGAATTCTGTTGTGTTGCCCATTTTGCTGCCCTTCTAATTCGATTAATGCTGTTGTCTTAATCGCCTCTTGCTGTCTCTAGATTTATTTTGCTTATTTACTATCATTCTCTAGTCGTTGAACTACGATGTGCTGGTCAGTGTGTAAGTTGGGATGGCAACACGGTGTTGAGCAAGCCAGGCTCCCTTGTCCCAGAGTTGAGAACGCTTAGCTTATCATTTTCATCCTGTTCTTAGTTGATAAAAGCCTTTAAGCTATAAAATTTTCTTCAGAGCATAGCTATGGATATATTTATTCATTCAGCAAACCTTTTTTGAGCAACTATCATGGGGCCAAGTCCTATTTCAGGTGGGGATTTAGAGAGTGAATGAAACAAACAAAACAAAAAGGCCCCTCTTTCATGGAACTTGCTTTCTAAAAAACAAGTTCAACAATGAAAATCTATATTATTTTATAAGATGGTCGATGCTACGGGGAAAATTGAGGTGGGGAAGGGAAGTAGGAAATGTTGGGAGGGAGGATTATACTTTTATATAGTTTGGTCAGGGAAGGCTTCACTGACATTTGAATACAGACCTGAGGGAAGCAAAGGGTCAAGCCAGGTGGAGAACTGGGGGAAGAACATTCCAGGCAGAGGGGACAGCAAGTGCAAAGGCCCTGAGGTGAGAGCAAACCCGGTGCGTTGTTGCTTTGTGATGTTGTCATTACTGTTATTTAAAAAAATTTTTTTAAATGTTCATTTATTTATTTTGAGGGAGGGGGAGAAGGGCAGAAGGGGGGTGGAGAATCCCAAGCAGGCTCTGCATGGAGCCTGAGGCAGGGCTCGAACTCACGAACTGCAGGATCATGACCTGAGCTGAAATCAAGAGTCAGACGCTTAACCAACTGAGCCACCCAGGTGCCCCATTACTGCTATTTTTTTAATGGTTAGTAATGATTATTTTTAGGGGAACTCCTTTTAAACCCTTGTCAGCAATATGGCTGGGAATTCGTGGATCAGTTCTAGCAGTTTTTTGGTGGAATCTTTTGGGTTTTCCATATAGAGTGTTATGTCATCTGGGAAGAGTGAAAGTTTGACCTCCTCCCGGCCGATTTGGATGCCTTTTATTTCTTTGTGTTGTCTGATTGCTGAGGCTAAGACTTCCAATACTATGCTGAATAACAGTGGCGAGAGTGGACATCCCTGTCTTGTTCCTGACCTTAGGGGGAAAGCTCTCAGTTTTTCCCCAGGGAGGATGATATTAGCGATGGGTCTTTCATTATACGGCTTTTATGATCTCGAGGTATGATCCTTCTTATCCGTACTTTCTTGAGGGTTTTTTATCAAGAAAGGATGCCTTATTTTGTCAAATGCTTTCTCTGCATCTATTGAGAGGATCATTTGGTTCTTAGCCTTTCTCTTATTGATGTGATGTATCACATTGATTGATTTGTGGATATTGCACCAGCCCTGCATCCCAGGTCCAAATCCCACCTGGTCGTGGTGAATAATTTTTTTAATGTATTGTTAGATCCGGTTGGCTAATGTCTTGTTGAGGATTTCTGCATCCATGTTCATCAGGGAAATTGGTCTGTAGTTCTCCTTTTTAGTGGGGTCTCTGTCTGGTTTTGGAATCAAGGTAATGCTGGCTTCATAGAATGAGTTTAGAAGTTTTCCTTCCATTTCTATGAACAGCTTCAAGAGAATAGGTGCTAATGCTTCTTTAAATGTTTGTTAGAATTCCCCTGGAAAGCCATCCAGCCCTGGACTCTTGTTTCTTGGCAGATTTTTTTTTTAATTTATGAAAAAAAATTTTTTTAACATTTGTTCATTTTTGAGAGACAGAGTGTGAGTGGGGGAGGGGCAGAGAGAGGGGGAGACACAGAATCCGAAGCAGGCTCCAGGCTCCGAGCTGCCAGCACAGAGCCCAACGCAGGGCTTGAACCCATGAACCACGAGATCATGACCTGAGCCGAAGTCGGGTGCTCAACTGACTGAGCCACCCAGGCGCCCCTGGGAGATTTTTGGTTACTAATTCTATTTCTTTACTGGTTATTGTCTGTTCAAATTTTCTATTTCTTCCTGTTTCAGTTTGGGTAGTTTATATGTTTCTAGAAATTTGTCCATTTCTTCCAGATTGCCCAATATATTGGCATATAATTGCTCATAATATTCTCTTATTATTGTTATTTCTGCAGTATTGGTTGTGATCTCTCCTCTTTCATTCTTGATTTTATTTATTTGGGTCCTTTCCTTGTTCATTGTGATCAAACTAGCTAGTGGTTTATCAATTTTGTTAATTCTTTCAAAGAACCAGCTCCTGGTTTCATTGATCTGTTCTACCATGTTTTTGATTTCTATGGCATTGATTTATGCTCTAATCTTTATTAATTCGTGTCTTCTGCTGGTTTGGGGTTTTATTTGCTGTTCTTTTTCCAGCTGTTTAAGGTGTAAGGTTAGGTTGTGTATCTGAGACCTTTCTTCCTTCTTTAGGAAGGCCTGGATTGCTATATACTTCCCTCTTATGACCGCCTTTGCTGCATCCCAGAGGTTTTGGGCTGTGGTGTTATCATTTTCATTGGCTTCCATGTGCTTTTCATTTTCCTCTTTAACCTCTTGGTTAGTGAGGAGGATTCTAGAAGGGGGCCCTGGAGGAGAAAGAAGGAGAGCTAGCCTGGGCAGGATGACAGGGGTAGGAAGATTCTGGGTGGGAAAGAGGTGTGCACCATGGTGGAACAGTGAGAATGAGAAGGTTAACCTTTATCAAAGACGAATGTTCATGCTCTTAGTGAGTGAAAGCTGAGTCCACCCCTATTGTCACTGCAAAGCCCCTTTGCGTTAGCACTTGCTTTGCACACCTAGTTTCGTGTGTGTGTCACATGAAGGGAGGTGCATGGGGAGAGAGATAGCCATTTTACAGTTGAGGAAACCATCGGCCAGCCACGCACAGCTTGCCGGTAGCAGGACCAGGACCCCCCCCTGCAGCACGCTGGGGGCTCTGCTCCCAGAGAGGAGGAAGGGGATCCTTTTCCAGCCTTCTCAGTCTAGGGTCAAGGACCTCCTGTGCATCTGGAAACCCAGAGGTGGTACACTGTGCTTGGCCCTCTGGCTCAGGGCCGGTCTCCACAAAGAGCAGAGTTGTGGGGTGTTAGGGCTCAGAAGGATCCTGAAGTCCACAGGGACATTAAAAGCATGTACCGTTGCTGAGTGCTTCTGTCGGGCCAGGCACTTTGCTGAGCGTTTTCTGTAGGTGATCTCATTTTATTATCGCAACAACCCTGTGAGGTAATTATTATTACCCTGATTCTGTGAGGAAGCATTTAACATACGGGAAAGGAGGCACAGAGGGTGAGGGACTCACTGGCAAGTGGCCGCTTGAGTAGGGCCAGTGGCAGGGGGGTGGTCTCCGGCTCTCTCACTGCATCTTTCCATTGTCCTTGGGGAGAGGATGGCAGAGCTGGGCCCCAGCTGGTGACCATTGCTTTAGCTAACGAGTGGGCTGGGAGAGGCCAAGGCCCCTCCCCGCAGGCGGGAAGATCACTAGCCTTTGGGTACATTCACTGAGAGGTGGCTCTGGGATGCACAGCTTTTCTTGAAAGGCCAAGGCTGCCCTCTTCTGGTGGGACATCACTAGTGGCTACGCCTGACAGCTCCACGCCTTGGCCAACGTTGAGGGAGGGTTGACGGAGGGCCGGGTGTGAGCAAGGGCCGGGTGTACAGTTATGCCACAGACAGGTCAAGGGCACAGGCCATGCCTCGCGTGGGGCTACAGTCCACCCACCCACCTTCTCAAGGACCTTCTGTCACTTCCCCTGCCCCCATCCTGCCTTCTCTTGCAGTCTCTATCAGCATCCTCCCATCTTAAAAAGCCTTCCCGGGACTCCATACCACCCCCCTGCCCGGTCCCATGCTCCCACTTGACGGCCAAACAGAGTTGTCTACACTCGCCTGTCTGCGTGCACCTGGCTCTTTGCTTCAGCACCTGCATCTGAGCCACTGCTTCCCCACTGCCACTGTCACTACTCTGAGGAATCTCCTCTTACCAACGTCCCCAGAGATCTCCAGGATCCAGTAAGCACTTTATTTTCAACATTCACTTTGAATTATTCAAATCACCCGTTGATTCACTTACACACACACATAGGCCATTGGCTTTATGTCTCCAGAGATAATCACCATTATGAGTTTGAGTTTGGTGGGTATGTGGTACTTAAAAAATACTTACAAATATGATCCATAGAAAATATACAAAATATAAAAGATATTTATGTGGTGGGTACTGTGTCTCAATAGCTTTAAACTCAGCAGGTGTTGGCAATCTGTCCATGTTGATGCATTTAGACCTTGTCGGGGACACAGGTCCTCTTATTAGCCTGATTCTCAACAGCATTCAGCACAGTGACTGTTTGTTTTTGTGATAATAACACTTAATGTGAGATCTACCCTCTTAGCCAATCTTCAAGGGTACAATATAGTATTCTTAACTATATAGGCAGAGTTCTACAGATCTCTAGGACTTAATTCATCTTGCAGGACTGGAACTTTATGCCCACTAAATAGCAATTCCTCATTTGTGACATTCTTTTTAAAAAAACTCAACAGTCACCTATGCTCCCAGTTGTAAAGCCTTCAGCAGCAAATCAACTGATGGGGGACACAGCTCCGCACCTGCCCCACCTCGCACGGGGCGCCTCTGACACCCGACACCCTTCTCCTGTACAGACATGAATTGCGAGGCAAGGTTTGCTGTGATGGGAGTGATGTTATAATCTGTGTATCGTTCCCCCTCTTCTGGACGCATTCTTTCTCCTTCCCTCTCCATAGGTCCCAGGTGCTGACTTCCTGCTCTCAAAATGGGAGATTCCTCTGGATTCTGTCTCAGGCTCCCTTTCTCTTGTAAACTCTCCTTCCTCTTATGGAATTTCATCTCCTTCCACGGCCCTGAATACCATCAATGTGCCACCACCTCCCGCATTTTGATCTCCAGCCCAGACCTTCTATCCAGCAGCTGACTTGATACCACAGGGTGCCCGGAACCCGGGTGTTCAAATGCGCTCATGATCTCCCCCTTCGAGAAGGGCCCCTCGGCCTGCAGGGCGTGGAGTCAGACATGCCCACATTGCAATCCACCACCACGCTTGCCAGCCCTGCCTCCAGAGCACAACTCCCCCATCTGTTACCTCACCCAGGGCAATGGTGACCGGTCCCTCCAGAATCCTCTCGGCCCTTCCTGAGCCCTGAGTTCACATGGTAGCCAGAGTGATACGCATTTAAACCTTGCATTTAAAATGCAAATCTGACCATGTCGTTTCCCCTCGTGAAACCCTTCAAACGGATTCCCGTGACTCGCAGGGTAAAATATAAATCCACATCAGCCCACCCCCCTGCAGCCTTATCTTCCCCCACTGCGCTCCCCCTGCCCAGGCCCCCCCAGCGCTCTCTCTTCCTTGACTAGGCCGAGCACATTCTGCCTCAGGACATCTGCACGGGCTGTCTCCTCTACCAGAAACATTCTTTCCTTCCTTTTCCCCCTGGATATGACCTCCTGTGGAGCTCAGCTTAATTTTCTGACCCTCAGAAAAGCTGTCCTTCACTCCTCACACCTGGGTCTCACCATCCCACTTTCCCCAACCTGAAAGCTTCACAGGGTCAGAGACTTTATTTTACTCACCACTTGTTTTCTTTAGCACCAGTCATAGAGGCTGGCATGTTAATAGATAGTCAGGAAACACTGGTCAACTCAGTATTGAGGTTGAATTTTCCATTACAAGTACTGTGGCTAGGAACTGGTGTAGGCTAAAGTCTGGCAGTCCTGTCAGCTTTGCCACTCGAAAGCTGTGAGACTTTGGACAAGTCACTTAACCTCTCTGAGCCTCTGTCCTCTGTTTCCTGTCTCATAAGATTACTATGAGGATTAAATGAAAATGTATATAAAATATATTTTTTAATGTTTTTATTTATTTTTGAGAGAGAGAGAGAGAGAGAGAGAGAGTGACAGGACATGAGGAGGGGAGGGACAGAGAGAGAGGGAGACAATGAATCCGAAAGCAGCCTCCAGGGTCTGAGCTGTCAGCATAGAGCCCAATGCGGGGCTAGAACTCGTGAACCACAAGATCATGACCTGAGCTGAAGTCAGATGCTCAACCGATTGAGCCACCCAGATGCCCCATGTATATAAAATATTTAATGCAATGACTGGCATATGGTAATCCTTCAATGAGTAACAGTAGTTACTGTTTAAGTATAAGTATATATATCTAAGTATATACTGTTTAAGTATAATCGAAGCTAAATCCCAAGTCCCAAATTGCTACCATTGCTTCTTCTCTTACCTCATGTGGTGAAGCTGGGAGCAAAAACACGTTTTCATGTCCACTCAGACTCAGGGTCTTTGAAAGCAAGCTGTGACGGCTGCAACGCCAGCCCTGTCCCACTTTGCTCCTTACTACCTGTGTTTCTGCAGGCAGGTGGAGTCCTCTGAACTCGATTTTGTCCTCTGTAAAATGTGGCCAATAAATACTTCATAGGACAGTTACTGGCATCACATGGGATAACTCACAGTAGTACCTCGTGCTGAAAAGTTGCTAAATTTACATTAGAGTCTTATTATAATTTTTTTTTTTTTAACTTTTATGTTTGAGGGACAGAGAGAGACAGAGAATGAGCAGGGGAGGGGCAGAGAGAGAGAGGGAGACACAGAATCTGTAGCAGGCTCCAGGCTCTGAGCTGCCAGCATGGAGCCCAATGCGGGGCTTGAACCCATGAACTGTGAGATCATGACCTGAGCTGAAGTCAGACGCTTAGCCGACTGAGCCACCCAGGCGCCCTTTGAGTCTTATCAAAAACTCAGAGTGGCTAAAAACGGCCCTGTGCCTGCTATAGCATTTCAGAACTGGCTTCCTCTTGACTTCCTTCCCTTAATCATGGAGAGTCAGACTTGAGTTTGAAAGCTGGCCCTGCCTCCTTGTTGCTGCATAGCCTCTCTGAGTACTAGTTTCTTTCTCTATAGAGTGGATCCAGTGCCCCTCTGATGATGGGGTTATTCTAAGGGGTAAATAAGATAGTTAATCCAAAGCAAGGGTTGGCAAACCATGGATGGTTACCACATCCAGGCCACCGCCTGATCTTGTGATGCTTGACTGGGTCACATCCACGCTCGTTTACTTATGCACTCTCTCTGGCGGCTTGAGTAGTTGTCACACAACCTACATGGCCCACGCGGCCTAAACCATTTGCTCACTGGCCCTTTACAGAAAAGGTTTACTAACATCGCATTCGGTGCCTGCTTGTGGTGGGCGCTCAGTGACGATGGCTGCTCTCATCATCATCACTGTCTGTACCATGAATGCAGCAATCTCGTGGAACGGTGTTCCGTAAAGGTGAGGAAGACGAGGCCCCTCGGGGACAGGGGCTTGCCAGGGTCCCCCGGCACAGTGGTACGCGCACAGCAGGACTTTGGATGTGGGATGACTTGGTTCGGTGAACTCTCCACCACATCAAGGGATATTCTTTAAACGTTAAATCTGTCAGGAAAATGTGTCACATGCCTACTGTCAGGGCCGTTATGACTCCATGTCATGTCTTTGTGTGAATTAGGAAATATATCCCTTAAGACAGTTGTTGTGATGAATACACTGATTTTGTCAGGATGAGAGGCTTTACTGCCGGGAAGTTGTAACAAATATATAAATCTACCATATGTATCCTCTGCGGATGGGACGTCCCCCCCCCTCAACTGCACAGTGTGCTACCTGCGTGGCTGGCTGTGGCAGCCTTGCCTGTCCGACAATGGTGAACCAGCGTGAGTCCCGATTTTCATGTCTCTGTTGTGTGAAAATGAGGCCCCCTTCTTATGGACGTCCCCATGCGTAGCTATGACTTTGCCCCTCGTTTGTGCTTCTCGGCTTCTGTGGGCCCGGTGGGCCCTGAGCCTCCTCACCTTCACCTTTGGGACCCCACAGGCAGAGATGGAGTTGGTCCAGCGTATTGGCATCCCCGCCGGTAAGATCATCTACGCCAACCCCTGTAAGCAAATTGCACAGATCAAGTATGCTGCCAAGCATGGGGTCCGGCTGCTGAGCTTTGACAACGAGCTGGAGCTGGCAAAGGTGGTAAAGAGCCACCCCAGTGCCAAGTAAGCCGAGGACCGCTCACGTGGGGGGCTGGGCCGAGTGTGAGGACAGCGGGCATGGGCGGGGTAGTGGTGGAGCAGAGGACCCTGCCCTGGACCCGGCCACACTCACGGGAGGCTGGGGCGGGCACTCCTGGACTGGACCCAGCATGCCAGGGCCTGACGAGGACAAAGGCAAGAGTAACCATTACAGCCCGAGCAGAGCAAAGCCCACGGTATTATGGAGGTCAAAGTCGCGGGCCGAGAGCAACAGGGGGTGGTCAGGAAAGCTGCGCCAAGGAGGTGGCATTTGAGGTGCACCTGAGGGGTGAAAAGAACTAGGAGGGCGCACAGACAGTGCATCAGAGTGAACTGCTGAAGCAAGGAACGCATGGAGGTCGGAAACAGCAGGGGGCGTTTGAGACATGAGCAGGAATTTGGTGTGGCTGGAACATACCATGTGTGCGGGGCGAGGGCAACAGTGAATGTTGGTCAACACGGTCACAGGGCAGGGGCCTGGTGCAAATGGGCTCTGGCAGGGGTCAGGGCTGGACATTCTGCTCGGGCTGTGGCTTGCACGTGGTCACTTGAAACCCTGGGGATTCCAGGGAGGGCCTCCTCGGGATGATTTAAATCATCATTTTGTCTGTTTTAAATGATATTGGGGTTCTCAGTAAGACTGTGTTTAAAAAGTGGTGCCTCTCATGCAAGAAAAGTTGGAAAAGTCCGGCTGGTGTGGAGGCTGGTTGAAGAGGCGGAGCTTCTGGAGAGGACTGAGGAGGTCGGGACCAGGGCAGGGGCCTAGGGATGGGCCCAGGGACGTTCAGAGAATGGACTTGACAGGCCCTGGAGGCTGACCGGCAGTGCAGGGACATGAAGGGGTCAGGGACCTGCGGGGCGGGCAGCTCTGAGTTTACACTCCTTTTCTCGGAGAGGACGTGGCTGGGGTAGGGGGAGGTGGGGTCCACCCGGCAGAGGTACCTGTCTCCTCAGGATGGTTCTACACATCGCTGCTGAGGACTCCCCGAGCCGCCTGAGCTTCAAGTTTGGGGCGTCGCTGAAATCCTGCAGACACCTGCTTGAAAATGCCAAGAGGAGCCACATGGAGGTGGTGGGTGTGAGGTGAGTACCTGGAGGCCCCACCACCCCTGCCAGGCCTGCTGCCCCTTTCCCAGGAATTAATCAACTCTGTACAAGAGCCCCCTCAGGGCCTCCAAAGGAGGCCATCGAGTCCTGCCATCAGAGGCACAGAGTCCTCAGGCCACAGGCCTAGAGTCCTGCTATCGGAGACTTTCCTCTCTTTGGAAAGAAGGTTTGGAGTGTCCCGCTGACTCAACCCCATGGTCCCCACAAGGTCTTGTCCTTGGAGGTTCCCGGAGAGACCTGTCTTTGCAGGAGTTAGACCAGCCTGTAGGCCAAAGGTTATGCAGCCACATCTTTGCTCTGCCTCTTTTCTTGCAGGGATATGGAAGAAGTCATAATAAAGGCCTAACAGTATAGTTTTCATTGATCCTGTGCTTAGGATATGCCAGGCACTGTGCTAAATGCTTCAGGTACATTATCCCACAGCCCTGTGGGATCTTATCCCCACTTTATAGATGGGGAAACGAAAGCACAGGCAGGCTACACCGCTGACAGGTACATACAGACCTGGCTGACGGTAGGGCCCTGGTCCTCATCCCAGAAGGCTCAGCCCCAGTGGCAGCACAAAGGGATGGGAGGGACACCAAATACCAGCGGACCTTAGATCTGGTCTCTTGTCCACTCCTTACTTCCACAAGACCCTTGGAAATGCATTTAACCTTTGAGACCCTCAGTCCCTACATCTGTAGAATGGGCACAGTGTCCAATGTGCCTGTCCAAGGTTGCTCCTGGCTGGGGCTGAGCTGGTGGCACCTGGGGCCCTGCACGTAAGCCAAGTCTCTTCCTCCCTCCTCAGTTTTCACGTTGGCACTGGCTGTCCTGACCTTCAGGCCTACACTCAGTCCATCGCAGACGCCCGGCTTGTGTTTGAAATGGGCAGTGAGCTGGGCCACAGGATGCACATCCTGGACCTTGGTGGTGGCTTCCCTGGATTGGAGGGGGCCAAAGTGAGATTCGAAGAGGTAATCCTGGGGTCAGAAGTGTGGTACTGGGCTCTGTGGGGGGTGGGGGGTGTGTACTGGGCACTGTGAGTGGGTCCTATGTGCTGCATACTGTGCTTGGTGCCTTACCTGGATTATCTTTTTTTAAATGTTTATTTATTGAGAGAGAGAAAGAGAAAGAGCAAGCACGTGAGTGGGGAAGGGTCAGAGAGAGAGAGGGAGACAGAGAATCCTAAGCAGGTTCTTCGCTGTCAATGCAAAGTCTGATGCTTAACCTACTGAGCCACCTAGGAGCCCCTGAACTATCTTATTATTAGCCCTGTGTTACAGCTGAGCAAACTGAGGTTCTTGGAGGTTATGTCACTTTCTGAGTCCCAGCTCTGCCTGTCTCTAGCCCATGCACAAATTTGAAGCTTAACCAGTGTTATTTGCTAAGTCCTAAAACTCTTTGAGGGCCTGGTACGCTCTGTTCTCCCTTGGGTGAGCTGATGAGAAATGAAAGGGGAGGGCGGGAAAAGGAAAAGCCCACCTTCTGTGTACTCCTCTCAAGATGAAATCAAGAAAAAATGTGTCGCCGCAATCCCCACTCTAACCACTAGGGGTCGTTCTCCTTAGTAAGAGCCTGGTCCTGGAATATCCACATCCAGGGACTGACCCTAAGAAAATAACCCCTGATGGACACAAAGAGCTTCAAAGATGAGCATTGTTGCGGTGTTCATAACAGAAGTCCAGTGGACTTTCCTGGTCCATCTAACACTCGGGAATTGGTTAAATTATGAAACGTTTGTATGACTTACCCACTGAGGTCATTCACAGAATCTGTTGAGTAAAAGGTTATAAATATATATATATATATATATATATATATATATATATATATATATATATATATATATTTATATAGCCCTATTATGTTTATAATAAAAATGGCATTTGTATCAAAGAGAAAAAAAAGAAAGGGACTACTCCAAAATGTTAACAATGATTAACAATCTGCATGATAGAATTAAGGGTGGTTTTGATCTTTTTTCTTCTCTTTATTTTCTGTGAAAAAAAAAAAACATGTCTTTTAACAGATTGGTCATTTATAAATTTTTTTTTTCAACGTTTTTTATTTATTTTTGGGACAGAGAGAGACAGAGCATGAACGGGGGAGGGGCAGAGAGAGAGGGAGACACAGAATCCGAAACAGGCTCCAGGCTCCGAGCCATCAGCCCAGAGCCTGACGCGGGGCTCGAACTCACGGACCGCGAGATCGTGACCTGGCTGAAGTCGGACGCTTAACCGACTGTGCCACCCAGGCGCCCCCAGATTGGTCATTTATAAAAGAAAGTTCCATATCAGGGCTTCTGGAATCTGAGACTACCTCCTCCCATAATGTAGGCGTTGAGGAAGTTGACTTACATGAGTATAAGAGTCTTGACCCAGCTCTCTCTGCCTCCTACCTTCTTGGCCAATTGTCTGTAGTCCCCAGCTGGGAACTTAGCAGCTGCCAAGTCCTTCTTTCTGAAATCAAAGAAGCTTTCAAGAAATAGACTTGGAAGGGTGCCTGGATGGTTCAGTCAGTTAAGTGTCTGACTCTTGATTTTGTCTCAGGTCATGATCTTAGGGTTTGTGGGATTGAGCCCTGTGTTGGTCTCTGCACTGACAGCATGGAGCCTGCTTGGGATTTTCATTCTGTCTCTCTCTGCCCCTCCTCTGCTCGTTCTCTATCTCTCAAAATAAATAAACTTAAAAAAAAAGAGAAAAAGTTGTTAAAAAAAAAAAAGAAATACACTTGGAGCTATAGCAAGTCCTTAGTATGTAAACCCCACATTTCAAATATGTAATTGTCTCCCATCCCCCTACCACCAGATTTGTTCTGTGATCAACTCAGCCTTGGACCTGTACTTCCCAGAGGGATGTGGTGTGGACATCCTTGCGGAGCTGGGGCGCTACTACGTGACTTCGGCCTTCACCTTGGCAGTCAGCATCATCGCCAAGAAGGAGGTTCTTTTGGACCAGCCTGGCAGGGAGGGTAGGTGCCAGGTGGGCAGCACAGCCCCATTTTTTCCTCAAGCTAGGGACAGTGGCTGGCCGAGCAAGGTCTGGTTTTAGGGAATGGGGAATTTGAAGGATGGATCCTTGCTTTAGGGAAACTTACAACCAAGTCCTTTCTTACCTCCAAGATACTTATTATTGTTTCTTCCTATGCATGTTTATATCTTGTGAAGATTGAGATCAAAACAACCTCAGGGAGAATAGATACTTTACTAACCCATTGTACAGATGAGAAAATTGAGAGCCAAAGAGAATACAAGTGAATTGCTTAATAGGAAAAAGTAAAGCCTGCATTCGACCTCATGTCTGTCTCCTCTCCAAAGTACAGACTCTTACTCATCCTACTGATTCTCATAACATAATGAAAATAATTAATAACAACTTATATTTGTCTAAGTCTAGTTATAGATGACAGAACATAGGCATAGAGAGGTCGAGTCACTAGCCCAAAGTCACACAGCTGGTAAGGGGCAGTGCCTGGATTCAAGTGCAGGCTGGACTGACTCATGGTTTTCTGCCCACACTGCAACATCAGCACTCATTTTTGCCTTTTCAGATAGATCAATTCTCCCATCAGCCTCTTGAGTGAGTGGGGTCAGGGACTCTGATCTTGGGGTTTTGTCTTCTGCTCTAGGACCCCAGGCAAGAGAGCTGAGGTCTGTGTGTCTTCCCCTGAGAATCCATTTGGCAGGGTGGTGGGCTCCAGGTAGAAGGTTTTCTGTGTGTGCGTGTACCTGTGTGTGTATGTGTGTAGAGACGACATTCTTCTGGCTTCCTTTATAAATCTGGGTGATTGCCGTATCTAATCCAGCCAGGAGACCTGGTTTCTCATTTCAGCTCATGCACTTGCCCCATCGTGTGTGGGGCAAGTGGCTTAACATCTTGGGGTATTGAGTTTGGCTGGGCTGCTCTTTTGCCTTTGCTGGGCATCCAGGGGCTCAGATGCAGGCAGGAAGTAAGTCCTGGGCAGGGTTGCTCAGCTGCAAGCGTGAGTGTGCACAACATGAACCTCATGTCATAGGAGGAGGCAGGACCCACCCCATAGTTGAGGAAGGGGCAACCTTTTTGCTTCAGTTACCTATCATCCTTGCTGAGCCTACCATTGTGCCAGTTCCCCAGCCCCAGCCCCCCTCACACTGCTGCTTGTACTTCCCCTGACCCCTCCCCTCCCCACAGAGGAAAGCGGTTCCACCCCCAAGACCATCGTGTACCACCTCGGTGAGGGCGTGTATGGAATCTTCAACTCAGTCTTGTTTGACAACACCTGCCCTACCCCCATCCTACAGAAGGTGAGCCTACCCCACGTGGGCCTGTTTTCAGTTGTGTGTGTGTGTGTGTTTAAATAACATTTTGGGGGTGTTTTTATTTAATTTTCAAAAAGTGAAACATTCATTATAGAAGACAGTGGGATGAAGGAGATTATCATCCATAATCCTACCACGTAGAGATAGACGTTTTGAACATTAGATTTTTCAGTCTTTAAAAACTGTATTATATTTAAAAAAATAAAGTTGGATTGTATTGTTTTGTAACTGCTTTTTTTCCCACTCAATATGGGGTATAGCTCTTTCCATACCATTAGCTAATCATTGACAACATGCTTTTTGAAGACTACGTATTATTTTAACTCATCTAACCCTAGTGGTTTGGTTTCCTGTTTTTGAGCACCGCAAGTATATCTTGACATCCATCTCTGATCAAGCCCTGGAGTGAATTTCTAGAAGTAAAAAGAAACAGTTCGTCTTTAATGGGTTTTTCTAGGTTAACAAGGGAATAGGAATGGACAAAGAGGGGGAAGACAATCAGGCACACCGTTGTATTTTTGTCTATGTAGCCCCTTTTCTGGAAGGGAACTCAAGTGCCTAACCAGCACCTAGACCATCATGAGTGCTCAGGGTGTTTTTGTTTTGCTCTCTCTTTCCATCCTGTCTAGTTTTTCAAGACCCACTCAGGTGTCAGCTCCTCTTTGTAGCTCTTCCTGCCCCGCGTCTATCACAGGCAGAAGGAGCCCTCCTACCTCCAGGTGCCCAGGCCACAACTTGATTGCATCCTCATTCTGTAGCTGGGTTGTTAAATGTGGTTTCCTCCGGCTAGTCTGAGTAAGCCTCCCTGATGTGCTCAGGAATTCACTTTTCCACTGTGATGCACTAGCCCTGCCTGCATTCTTGTGGTTTCCCACATCCTTCTGCACTGAGAAAGAACCAGGCTGGCCTCGGCCAGCCATGCCCCACGTCATACAGGAGGGTGGCAGCTGCTTCTCAGTTCCTGTCTCCCTTAGACCCCCTCCGCCTTCCAGTGCACCTCTTTCTGGTCCATGCAGTCCCTGATCCACTCCCTGTTCCCTTCAGCTCCTCAGATGAACGAGTGGGCCCAGCCCACTACCACACCCCCCATCCAGAGTCTCTGTTTTGATTAATCTCCAGTTGGTGTTGCCGTCTCAGGCCCCACGATGTTACTGACCCTCTTTGTGGTCTGTCCTGTTTCTCCTCTGGATGATGTTGAAGTTTCTTCCTTTGGGCTGTCAACCACTTACCAGGTCCAGCCATGTGACCAGATGCGGGGTCGGGCCCCAGTCTGGTGGTGGAGACAGATGACAGCACACATAATAAGTTAGCTACAATTGTGTTGGGAGTGTGTCAGAGGGACCCAGGCTGGCTGGGGTTTCTGTACCTTCTTCCCCAAGGAAGATCCCCTTCACTAGTCAGGATGGCAGCTTTGCATCCCTGCTCTTTGTTCCCCAGGACTTTGTGTTTGGACCTCATGTACAGAAAGTTATATTCAACATAAATCTTGGTTCAAAGTATACTTATCATCATTGGAGCCTACTTGGCCCTTTTTTGTTTGCTTGCTTTCTTTCTTTTTAAAAATTAAATAAGGGGCGCCTGGGTGGCTTAGTCTGTTAAGCATCTTACCCTTGATTTCAGCTCAGGTCATGATCATGGTCATGATCAGCATTAGGTCATGGTTCATAGGTTCGAGCCCCACAACAGGTTTTGTGTTGATGGTGTGGAGCCTGCTTGGGATTCTGTCTCCTCCCCACCCCCTCTGCTCCTCCCCAACTTGAAGGTGCATGCGCACACACACACGCACACAAACACACTTTCTCTTTCTCTCAAAATAAAAGACATGAAAAAAAATTAAGAATTTAATAAATATTTGAGTACTCTCAGTATGCAAAGCACTATGCTGAGGCCTGCACAGAATAGTAGGTGAGAAAAAAAGGTCTATGCTTTGGAAATACAATTCTGCTGGGTAGGGGTGTGTGTGTGTGATTAGTACCTAGGCCACAACAGTGTCATGAGAAAAGTACAGAAAACTACAGAACAAGTATTATTGGACTTTTTAAAAAAATATTTTAGTATATATCTTTAAAAGGAAAAGACTTTTGGGGCACCCTGGGTGGCTCGTCAGTTAAGTGTCCAACTTCGGCTCAGGTCATTATCTTGCGGTTTGTGGGTTCAAGCCCTGTGTCGGGCTCTGTGCTGGGAGCTGGGAGCCTGGAGCCTGCTGCGGATTCTGTGCCTCCCTCTCTCTCTGCCCCTCTCCTGCTTGCACTCTGTCTCTGTCTCTTCCTTTCAAAAATAAATAAACATTAAATTTTTTTTTATTTTTAAAGGAAAAGACTTTAGAAAAATCATAATATCATTATCAAATTAGAAATGAACAATTCCATAGTATCCCCTATCATCTTGCCTCATAGATGGGTTTTCTAGTTGATGTGCTGAAATCAGCAGCCAAAAAAGGTTCACATACTATATTTGGTTGAATTGTCTCTCTACTACCTATTAGTCTCACCAACATTTTTTTTTTAATTCTTTATTTGTTGATGAAACTGACTAAAACTGGTCCTAAAATTTCCTGCATTCTGGATTTTCCTGATTGGTGAATTCTCTGGATCCCTTCACTGCTATTGAATACGTTATGCTGTGCCTTTTTCTTTGATACTAGGTCGTTAGATTGAATGGTTTCATTAGATTCCCAATCAGTTTTGGGGTAAAAATGTTTCACGGGAGAACGTGTCTCTGTAGTATAATACAAAGTGTATTACTTTCTTTTTAGTGTAATAAGCATTCTTAACATTTTGCCACCTCATTCCTTTGTCTCTTCTCATGCAAAGTACCCATGTGTTGACTCATGTGTTACCATTTTTTCATATAGGTTTTTCTTTTTTTTAATGTAGTTTTTTTTCTATTGTAGTAAGAACACTTAACATAAACATCTTGTAACAGACGTTTAAGTGTATAATACAGTCCTATTATCTATAGGCACAGCAGGTCTCTAGAATTTGTCCATTTTTCAGAGCTGAAATTTTATGTCCATTGATTACCAACTTCCCATTTCCCCTCCCATCACCCCTGGCAACCATGTTTCTATTCTTTGTTTCCATGAGTTTGACTATTAGATACCTCGTATAAATGCAGTCGTGCAGTATCTGTCCTTCTGTGACTATTTCAGTTGACATAACATCCTTAACGTTCATTCACGTTGTTGTATATTGCAGGATTTCCTTCTTTTATAAGGCCGATAATATTCCATTGGATATATGTATATACAGCATTTTTTAATTCATTCGTCTGTCAACGGACATTTAGGTCTTGGCAGTTGTTAATAGTGCTGCAGTAAACATGAGAGCTAATACCTCGTAAAGACCCTGATTTAAATTCTTTTGGATAAATACCCAGAAGTAGGATTGCTGGATCTCACCATAGTTCTATTTTTATTTTTTTTTTAAGTTTATTTATTTTGAGAGAGGGAGAGAGAGAGAGAGAGAGAGAGAACGGGGTAGGGGTAGAGAGAGAGGGAGAGAGAGAATCCCAGGCAGGCTCTAGCTGTCAGCACAGAGCCCAGTTTGGGGCTTGGTCTCACAAACTGTGCAATCATGACCTGAGCCAAAATCAAGGGTCGGACCTTAAATGACTGAGCCACCCAGGTGCCCCAGGTGGACTTTTAATGTATAAACATTTTAAGCATTCATTGAGTGGTCTAAAATGACATATATTTAGGGTTAAAGATACGACTTAATAAATGTGAATTGGCACTTTATAAATACAAGCTATAGTTGGGTGTGGAGAGGGGCCCAGATGAGGTAAGTACCACAGAAGTTTTATAAGAATCTTGGGAACCAGAATTCAGGGTACAAGCTTCAGTCACTCCACTCTACCTGAAGACCCTCTCTCTGTTGACAAGATTGGGCTTTCTTACTTGCCATTGTATTTTATTCTAGTGTTTTATGGTTAAAAAAGCAGGACTCTGTCTTGAGTGTATTGCAATAGCATTTGTCAAGTGTGGATCTGGTTAGTTTTTATCTTAAAAATCCTTAAGTAATGATTCCTAATGCTTTTTTAAAATTACTCTTTGCCATACTATACACTAGTTTTATTTTATTTTTTCAACTATGTCTTGTCTTTATCCTGACCTTTTGATAATTTTTTTCCTTGTTCAGCCTATTCCGTAGTGTTTTGACAATAGCTTTGTACTGTGTTTAGAAAACCAGTAGGGTGCCTTCTATTTCCAGCAACGTGGTAGTCTAGATACTCTCAACAGCCGCCCCACTGACAACAAAGAAAACGGGATCCTGACTTACAAGAAAGCAGGGGATCCTTCAGAGGTCAAAATTAAATCAAAGCAGGCATCTCCACTTAGAGTGAAAGCCAGTCTAGTCTCCACCCAATAACCAGAGAGATCCTTTAAAAACGTAAGTCAAATCATGTCTGGTTTTATTAAAACTGCCTAAAACCCTACTCTGGTTCCCATGCCACTTCAGATTAAAGCCAAAGTCCTCCAGGGGCTTCTAAGGCCCTCTGTGACCTGCCCTGTCTCTTCTCTGATCCCCTCCCTCACCACTCTCTGGTCTTGCTCATCCCATTGCAGTGACCGCAGCCTCCTTGCAGTTCCTCAAACTCCCCCAGGCACATTCCTGCCTTAGCACCTTTGCACCTGCTCTTCTGCCTGGATCACCTTTCTTCTAAGTACCACATGGGCTCACTCTTTTACCTCCTTTCCATCTTTGCCCAAAGGTCATCTTCTCAGTGAGACCTTACGCTTTATATAAAACTGCAACCTGCCCCTCCCCCGCTCTGTTCTTTCTTTTATTTCATATCATTTATTATCTCCCAATATACTATATAATTTACTTCTTTATTTTGTTGTTTGCCTCCCTCCTGCTAGACTGTAAACCCCATAGGACAAGGACTTTGTCTATTTTGTTTGCCATTGTGTCCCAAGCACATAAAATAGTGACTATTCAAATATGAGTCAAATGAGTTAATTAACCTAGAGAGAAAACCTAACTCTGAAACTGGTTTCTCTCTGGGAGTGTATGCTGAATCCTTGTAGCATTGATCTTCAGTTTTGATAGCTGCATGGGTTCCTAGGGACTCAGTCAGGATGGGGAATCTGATAGGATCCCTCACATAAAGCTGTGGACCCCTCAAAAGTACATCATCATTAGTGTAAGGGTAAACCAGAAAACACGTGTCCCACAGAGGAGGCCAGCAAACAACAACAACAACAACAACAGCAACAACATGTCTTTTTGACCTTGGTAGTGGTTGGAAGAGGGCACAGAATTAAGAATTTACAGCCATAAGCCAGCCTTTTCCTGGCTTTGTTGCCCAAATTCATATTGTCTGATGTGTTGTCTGATAAACCTCAAGGCTAGAATTTATTTTATCTTGCAGAAGCAAACACAACTTCTCTCTGCAGTAGAAATATTCAGCCTAGGCTTCTAAGAATTCTCACAAGTGCCAAAGTACATGAGCTCACATTAAAAAAATCACAAAACACAAAGAAATAGGTCACCCTGAAGGAAAGCCAGCAGAAGTCACAGACAGCAGAATCAGTCCTGCAATTATTTCATGTATTAGAATTATCATATGTTAAAGATAAAACAAAATATTTACAATGTTTAAAGAAATAAGAAACTGAAAATTACACCAAAGAATAAGCAAATATAAAAATATTATCTAACAGATTTAAAAAGGATTAAATAGAACTTCTAAAAATGAAAAGTATGAAAATTGTAATAGTGCACAGAGTAAGCAAAGCTATTAGAGACAGTTGAAGAGAGGATTAGAGAATGGGAAGACAGAGCGAAAGAAATTATGCCAATGTAGCACAAAGACATGGAGACAGAAAATAAGAAAGGCACAGGAAGTGGCAGATAGAGTGAGAAGGCATAATGTCTGAACTATAATCATAGTTTCAGGAAGAGATTGCATGAGGACACAGAAACCACACCAGTAATTTGAACAGGGAAATTTTAATATAAAGAATTGTCAACATTTATATATGGTTAATTACTAAAAGGGTCAAAAGCAGTTACAACCACTGGTAAGAGAGAGTGAAGAAGGAAGCAACTCAGAGGAGGGCTCCCCCTTCCAAAGCTGAGGTTGAAACCTTTGAAGAAAGGCTGTGACTGTCACAGAGACATGCAGCCTGCCAGTGACAAAGAAACTTGTCAGAGGGTGCCCACCACAACTGACTCATAGGGGCAGCCTGCTGCTGAGTGGAGAGGAAACTTGCTGGAGGGTGTGGGCCAAGGTTGAACTGTGAAGGCCACTGAGGTAAGAACTACCAGACCCTCATATGCTGAGCCATAGGGGGCCACAAAGAAAAACAGCATACTAAAAGAGGAAAAGTCTTTTCTTCCCGATCTTGCCAGCAACCTCTGTTGACAAAGCCTAACTTAGAGCTACCTGGCAAATAAGGAAAGTCTATAGCGTTCAGCTCCAGTACCACAAAGCAAGGCAAAGAAGGGTGGATTGGGGGCTGAGAGATAAAAAGTTAATAACTGGCAGAGAGTCAATAGACTGGGAGAGAGTAAGACCTATCTTCAGATTTAGGAAATCCAAACAAATCCCAAACATTAGTGAAACTGAATACTATGGACAAAGAGAAGATCTTAAAACTAGTGAGAGAATTGAGACAGATAGAAGACTACCTGTAGAATAATGACAGACTTACAGCTTATTTTTCTCCCATAACAATGGAAGGAGGAGATCCTGGAGTAGCAGCCTTAATGTATCAACCTAGAATTTTGTATCCAGCAAAATTGCTTTTCAAGAATGAGTATGGAATGTAGGCATTTTCAGACAAAGCAAATACTGAGAGACATACCTTCACAAACAGAAGTTCTAAAGAATATACTTCAGGCATATGGAAAATGATTCCAGATGGATGGTCTGAGTTGCAAGAAGGAATGGTGACCAAAGATAGCTAAATATTTGGGTATATCCAAAGGATCATTGACTGTCACCACCACCCCAACAATAACAGTTAATTTGTGGGGTTAAAAATAGGTTTCAGGTGTGATTAGGTTCAGCTGTGAGTAGATCCCAACTTACATGACTTGAATGAAATACTGAGGCTTATTTTGCTCATGTAGATGTCTAGACACAGGCAATCCTGAACTGGTATAGTGGTTTTAGAGTCATATGGAACCATATTGCTTCTACTTGTACCTATTTCTAGGTGTTGTCCTCATCTTGGTAGATACAAAATGAAGTGCCAGCCCTTACAGGAAAGAAGACGAAGTAAAGCCGATGTGCCAGTTGTCTTTTAAGGAAACTTCCTAAAAGTAGCCACATAACACTTGTGTTTTACAAGTACATAGCCATGGGGCTAAGATGTTAGTCCCATGGCCCTAACTACCTGCAAGGAAAGTTAGCAAATATGGTCTTTATTCTAGGTGGTCATGTTCCTAGCAAAAACTGAGGGTTGGAATTGCTGGGGTAGGCAATTAGCAGCCTCTGCCACAAATAAGATCAAATAGAACACTGGACAACATGAGAATGTAAGTAGGGAGGTAAAGTGACCAAGTTGGTGTTCTAGGGTTTTTAACTGAGAGGAAGATATTGATTAATTTTAGACTTTAGACTCTAGAAACTTGATTTTTGATAGGGCTTGCAAAGAAGATCACTGGGGATTGTTTAATATATGATGCTGGGACACCTGATTGTCCACATGCAAAAAATGAAATTGAATCCCTATCTCACAGCACATGTGAATATAAATCCCAGATATCAATATAGGAGAATATCTGTCTGACCTTGAAACGAGGAAGAACAGTGAAAAATCTCTTAAAAACCAAAAAGGAAGAAACTGATGTTTGTCTACACTAAAATGAAGAGCTTCTGTTCATCTGTTAGCAAAAGGAAAGAGGGAATCACACACTGTAAGAAAATATGGAAACACATATATAAACTGATAAGGGATTAGTAGACAGAATATATGGAGGATTCTTATGTAAGAATCTTAAGAAAATAAGAAAAGCAATACAAAATAGAAAGCAACAGAAATAAGGCAAAAAGACTTTAACAGGCATTTCCCAGAAGAGGAAATCCAAATAGAAAATGAAAAAGTGCTCTACCTCCTTGGTAATCAAGGAAATACAAATGAGGAGACACCATTTTCTACTGACTAGATTAGAAAAAAACAAAGCATGACAATATCTAAAGTTGGTGAGGGTATAGAGTAGTTGGATCTCTTAGACACTGACAGGAGTTGGTATTTCTACTTTGGGAAACAAGTTGGCATTACTCAGGTAAAGTTAGACGTGTGTATAACATATCTTCCAGCAAGTTCCCATATGTATTTGGGGAAAAATACAAGAATGTTCACAGGAGCAATTTTTATAATATAAAACATTGGAAACAACATTAATGTTTGTTGGCAGGGTAATAAACAAATTACCGTGTATTCCATATAATGAATTCTATGCAGCATATTGTGAATTATGGCTATATATATATATATATATATATATATATATATACACACACCTGTATATACAGTCCCAAGATTCATCCAACTAATATATATATATTAGTTGGATGAATCTTGGGACTGTAAGTTTCAACAACAAAAAAAGCAAGTTGCAGGGATTATATACTCTATAATTTCATTTACATAAATTTCAGAAGTGTACAAAACTAAATACTATGCTTGTGGAAAACAAAGCAAGAGAATAATGAAAACAAAATTCAGGATAATGGTTACTTCTGGAGGGGTTAGGGAAGTGGCATGTCACTGGGTGGGCCACGCGGGAGTTTCAAAGATATTAGAAATTTTATATTTCTTTAGCTGGTGGTGGATACACAGATATTCATTTTATCATTTTTCTTTACATCTTACACATGGTATAAATATTCTTTTGTAGGAATTAAATATTTAACAAAATTGAGTCTATCATTATTGCTTATTAGTATTCTTTGATAGGCTCACATTTATTCTTTTATCATGCCATGTCTAACATTCAGAAAAATATCTTGGGGGTTTTAATTAGTAGTAGTCTACTTAATCTATTAAATTGGGAAGAATTCTCTTTTTTGCTTTACTAAGTTTTTCCAGTTAAGAGAGTGTAGAGCTCTTGTATTTTATTTCTCTCATTAAGGTTTTATTATTTTCTTTGAATAAGTTATTGTGGCCCAAGTACATCCAAGAATTTAATAACGTAATGCTTTCATTATTATTGTGAATGGAAACATTTCCCTGTGTTTTTGAGCTGAGATAATGGCTTGCATGCCGAGACTCCTTCATTTCCTCTAATAAATTACCTCCTTCCCTTTGGATCTTCCAGGTAAGCAAACATGTCATCTGCAATGTGATATTTTATTTTTTTTCATTTTCTATATACTATACCTTTTAAAATATTTTTTTCCTAATGGCTATTAGATGATATATAAGATAGGAATGGTGACAGAAAGCTTCAGACTTGGAGTCAGAAGACATGGGTCCTGACTTTACCATATACTGGCTAAGTAACTGACCTTAATCTCAGCCTGTTTCTCTGGTTTCTTCGTCTGAAAAATGAAGGGCTGAACTTAATTACTCAGGTTGCTTCTGGTTCTGAAATGAGGCCATTCTAATGTATTTCCATTAAGTTAGAGTTGCCTCTTTATTTTAAATAGTTTCTCTGCATTGTGGGGTTTGACTTTGTTTTGTCTGTAGTTTTAATCAAGAATAGACGGTATAGGCTATTGAATGCCATACTGACATGTACTAGGAAAATTTTAAGTGTTTGATCTTATTTCTTCTGTGGATCCACTTACTTATTGGGCCTCTTTGAGGAAGGCAGCCCATTGGTGCAGCTAGGAGGCCCCTTGTCCAGGACCACTCGGAGTTCTGCTACTAACATCCTCCAGAATCTGCAGCAGGTCACTTCCACTCTCTGACTTTCCTATCCGTAAAATGGGAATTGCAGCTGCCTCTCAGATGAGCTGTGAAGTAGTGGTGGGCATGCTCTGCCCTCTCACAGAGGGGGGCCTCGTAGCATATTGGGCAGCTGATATTTTTACAGGTGCTTGTCCATTTCCACTCAGTTTCCAGACTCATAAAAAGAGCGAGGACTTAACAAGTGTGTTGCCACATGCTTTTGGAATATTTATTTTGCACATTTTTTTGTTTTTGTTTTTTTAATGGCTTAAAATTTTTTTTAAGTTATTTTGAGAGCAAGAGAGAGAGAGAGAGAGAGAGAGAGCACAAGTCGGGTGGGGTCAGAGAGGGAGAGAGAATTCCAAACAGGCTCTTGGACTACACTGATAGTGCAGAGCCTGACGTGGAGCTTGAACTCACAAACCATGAGATCATGACCTGGGCTGAAGCCAAGAGTTGGACGCTCACCTGACTGAGCCACCCAGGTGCCCCTAAAAAAATGGCTTTAAATGGCAAAAGGATAGCTTTGCATTATTCCCTGCGAAGTTAATTTTTTTTCCCCACTGATTTTTTATTTATGCCACTAATAAGAAGAGAACTCATTATAATGCAAGTGTGTCTTTTCTTTTTACTTTACTGTGAAAGAACCTTTGGAACCTCTTTTCTCAGGATCCTCATAGATCCATATATAGAATTTCCCCCCAAAAGCTTTAGAAATTAGCTTAATGTTTTTTAAGAAGTGGAGCTAAGGGAAATACTTCAGAGCAATTGAGATCAATTTTACTTATTAACAAAAAGCTCATAAACAAGAACATTAAGTTATATGAACAAGGATGTATTTGTCTCCCTTTTTTAGAATATGAACTTCCCAGCCCCTAGATCAGAGCCTGGCACCTAGTAGGTGCTCAATAAGTATTTGTTGAATGAATCAATTAATGAATATAGGATAGTTTGAATTTCTGACTTTTAATATGTGCATGTTTTTCTTTATTAATGAGACTAATGGCTTACTAACTTCTCATATACATGAATATTTTTTCTGCCTATGGAATCTGTGGCTTTTCTTTCTCAATTTTATGCATTCCTGCTGCTGGCTAAGGAATTGAAGCACCTTTTCTTTTTCCTCATTGGTCTTCTCTACTACCTCCTTCTAGACTCTGGATGGCTTCTATTCCTCTCTCCCTTCCTTTCTTTCTCTCCCTTTCTCTCTCCTTCCTTCCTTCCCTTTCTCACCACTCATATTTGCTATTCATTCATTCATTCATTCATTTTATTTATTTTAATTTTTTTCTTTCTTAATGTTTATTTATTTTTGAGACAGAGAGAGACAGAGCATGAACGGGGGAGGGTCAGAGAGAGAGACACACAGAATCTAAAACAGACACCAGGCTCTGAGCTGTCAGCACAGAGCCCAACACGGGGCTCGAACTCATGGACCGCGAGATCATGACCTGAGCCAAAGTCGGACGCCCAACCGACTGAGCCACCCAGGCACCCCTTCATTCATTCATTTAAAAGATATTATTCATAAAAGCACTTACTATATGCCAGATTGCTAGGCATGGAGGAGACGGTGGGGTGAACAAGGAGGTCATTCATGATCTCTGGGGTCATGGAACTTATAGTCTGACAGGGAAGACAGGCCTGAGCAGATACATTTCACAAATACCTAATTATAAATTTTGACAAAGGCCATGAAGGCAAAGTTTGTGGGTGGAGCATGGAGCTTTAGCAAAGACTTTCACGAAGCCATTGTAGCTGAGATCTGAAGGAAAGTTAGGAGTTGGTGGCGTTCCTCAGGGAACATCATGGGGTGTGCTGGGGCTGGGGGAAGGGAAACAGGGTTTCCCTGGGAGCCCAGGGCAACTGGAGTGACTGGAACATGGCACAGCAGGGATGGACAAGGGGACTAAAAGGCAGTCAGGGTTTGCTCACGTCCATCTTTTGGTCATGACTTCTCCTCTAGGACCTGCCTGGCAGGATCCCACACTGTGACAAATTGCACTGGTTGTCAGCAAATGGTCTGTGTTACAGAGTTCTTTCCTGGATTTTTCAGTCATTTAAGAAAATACACTTTATGTAATTGGTGGTTGTGTCTTTGGGCAAGCCACTCAATCTCTCAGAGCCTCAGTTTTCCTGAATGGGAGGAATTTCTGTCTACCCCATGGGGTCCTCTGTGACCTCTGCCAGGCCACCCTGTGATTATCTGTTGGAGGCCCATCTTCCTCCCCTGTCTGAGAGCCCAAGGGAGGGTGGGGTCTACTCACCTATGTACTTCTGGCTTCTCCGATGGGGCCTGGCATGGCAATGAGAGCAACTGGGAGGCCTTCATAGAAGAGGGAGCCCCAGGGCTGGGCCCAGAGGTCAAGGTGGATTTGAGGAAGGGGGAAGAGCTACAGAGGTTCGGAAAGCGGCAGATATGCCAGTGAAGACTAAAGCGAGGAGGTGGTAACAATAACAATAATGATAGCGCTACCTTACTGGGCCCTTGTCATATGCCAGATACTGTTATGAATGCTCTACATATGCTCACTTATCCTTTCAGTAACCCTAGGAGATAGGTACTACAATTATTCCCATTTTACAAATGAGCAAACTGAGGCACAGAGGGATTAAGTACCTTTCCCAAGGTCACACAGCTAGTAAGTCTTGGAGGCTGGCTTTAAGACCAGGCATTGTGGCTTCAGAATGTATAAGGCAATGAGCGCAGAGAAGCTGGAGGGCCTTACGTGCCCATCCAGTCTTTATTAAACTGGTTATGGGAGCCATGGAAAGCTTTTGAGGGAGGAATGCTAAGGCTGCGCTCAATGTGACTATCCCTGTCTCCTGCAGAAATCATCCATGGAGCAGCCCCTGTACAGCAGCAGCCTGTGGGGCCCTGTGGTCGATGGCTGTGACTGCATAGCTGAGGGCCTGTGGCTGCCGCAACTACACGTAGGGGACTGGCTGGTCTTTGAGAACATGGGCGCCTACACTGTGGGCATGGGTTCCCTCCTTGAGGGGGCCCAGACATGCCGAGTCACGTATGCCATGTCCCGGGTGGCCTGGTAAGGGGGCCCTGAGAAGGGGGTTGGGGAGGAGAAGGGAACAGGTAGGGAAAGGGGGTAAATCTGAGAATTGAGACTGGCTTGCATGTAATCCAGCTTGACAAGTGGCTCTTGGCTGCTGATTCCAAGTGAGGCCTGCACTTGGCACCTTGCCATGACCATGAATGAGATGGAGCCTCCCCTGAGGAGCTCAGCACCCTGTGAGAGACACAGACAGGTAGACAGGCACTCCTCATAATACCGGGGGGCGAGGCTGGGCTGTGGAACCTGAGAACCCTCCCTGATGCCCAGACCGACTTCCCCAAAGGAAAGAAGGTGGTAGATGAATGGGAGCTAGCCAGCAGGACACAGTAGGGGGCTCCAGGCAGAAGGAACAGGGAGTGAGCATGCTGCCTTCAAGAAACTGAGGCTGGCTGTGGCTGGAGAGGGAGCAGGGCTGGATCTGGGAAGGGCCTTGAAAGCCGAGTGAAGGGCTTTGAGCAGTGCAAAGCATGGACTGATTTGAAGCAGGGGAGTGACGTGGTCAGGTTTGGATTTTAGAAAGACCACGGTGGCTACTCGGGGGGGGGAATAAGGGAGGACAAGGGCAGATGTGGACTGAGAAGACCAGTTGGGTGGCTGCTCTGTGGCCCGGGAAAGACTTGCCTGCTGGCCGAGCCTCACAGGAAATGCACACAACACTAGCCCTGCTTGCCTCACTGGGCCAGTGCTGGGATTCAGGGTGGCAAGGGGGGCACAAGGCAGACAGAAGTCACGTTTGTTGAGCCTGTCAGGCCTTAGGTCAGGAATCATATGATTATTTCCTCTCACCTGCACACAACTCTGCGGGATCCGTGCTATCACAGAGAGTTTTGGTCAGTGGTGAAGAGCCCCCTTTCGGGGCTGGGAGATGCCTGGGGAGGCAGGAGCAGTTGGGGGGACTTCCATGTTGGGCCTCAGGAGTGAGTGCTGCCTGTGTCCTGGGGGACACACTAGATGCTTGAGGGACCCCCTCCCCCCAACAATGTAGCAACCCCCGCTTGATGGGGCGCAGCATCAAAGTCACATTTCATTCATCCAGTCAACAGTCCTTGGTTGTACCTCCTCCCCGCAAGGGCACAGGATGGACTGATGCAGCCATTGTGACCTCAGGGATATTGTGACAAGGCCTGAAACAAACTTAAAAAATCTACCACACAGGCCTCCTTATCCCATCCCAGCTCCACCTTAAGCAAACAGAGGAGGTTGTGGGGAGTCAGTTTATTCATTACTAGAAACAAAAAATTTTGATGTATTAAAATGACCATGCCGAAAAATTCCCCATATCAAAGAAGTCCCGGCAAAACACCCTGCTTTCAAGCCTGGCTCTGTGCTGGGCCCTGGGGGGAAAAGAGCACCTTAGACAGCACGGTGACCTGCACACGTGGACACTGGCGCAGAGGGCAGAAAGGTACTGGGGAGTGAGAGACGGCAGACTGGGGAGGGGTGGTCAGGGCTGATGGGTACGGAGGAGCCAGCCAGGCGCAGGAAAGCTGAAAAGGAGGAGTCTGGGCCGAGAGATGCGGGGGCTTGAGTCCAGTCCATTCACAGAGCTGCAAGTAGTTGTGCCTGACTGGAGTGGCCTGTGCGGAAGACTAGATGGAGGAGGGCCTTGCAGGTCCAGGTTGGACTTGATCTTGAAGGCAGTAGAGAGCCACTGATACTTTTTAAGAAACGGGACCAATCCGTTTTGAGCGATGAGGAGACAGACAGAGGGTGCTTGGCCTGGGGAGCCTTCCGCCAGAAGGGAACAGCCTGATCACCAACTGCACACATCAGCAAAGAGGGAGGCCCTCCTGCAGGTGGGAGACTGGGCTGAGCAGCGTCTGAGAGCAAACAGAAGCTGATGATGACTCAAGGACAGGAATTTGCCTCCTGGAAAGACGAACCTGGGCCTGAATCGTGTGGTGGCAGGAGCAGAGCAGGGAGGCCGTGTGGCCCCGGCTAGAGATGGTGGCAGCACTGGGAATGGAGAGAGATGGGTGCCTGTGAGGGAATTCTGGAGCTGGGTTTGGCAGGGATGGACTGGGTGTGAGAACAAGATTCCCAACTTGTGTCTGAGCAGCTGGTCAGATGGTACAGCCATTTATCAACCTGGGTAGGTAGGTTCGTAGGGATTTTGAGAGGGGGCAGGAGATGATTTTATTTTTTAAAGTCCTAAGCCTGGGCTATAAAGATTGTGGGATTTAGATGGAAACAGTTGGGTTGAATCCTAGTTTTACCACCTTCTAAGGATGTGACCTTGCGCAGGTCACTTCTCTCTGGGTCTCAACTTCCTTACCGGTAAAATGGGGATAATAATGCTGCGCTTATATGATTTGGGGGAGGATACAATTAGACACTGTAAGTAAAGTGCCTGGCACAATGTCTGGCGTATAGTGTGAGTGCTCGATAAATGTGGGTTCCTCTCCCCTTACTGTGGAAGTGGACCATAGGGGAGAATAGAGCGGTGCGGGGAGAGTTCAGCAGACCTGCCCCACTCCTGCCCTAGGCTGGGCTCTGGGGCCCATGTGGGAACCCTATACCGAGGGGGCTGGGTCTTCTGGTGCAGGGGCCTTCAGGAGCCTCTGGCCTGTGGGCCCCATGCTGGCTGCCTCCAGTGCCCCTCTTTTGCCTGCAGGGAAGCCCTTCGAGGGCAGCTGCTGCCTGCAGAACAGGACGAGGACACCGAGGGCATGTGCAAGCCTCTGTCCTGTGGCTGGGAGATCACAGACACCTTGTGCGTGGGCCCTGTCTTCACGCCGGCGAGCATCATGTGAGCGGACCCCGTTCCCCCCCACCCCTGGAGAACTCTAGCGGGGCCGCAGAGATGCCTCTGGGAGACTTGGGGAAGGCAGCAAGCAGGGGCACCCTCTGGCCAGGACTCTGGTGCTCACTCTGCTGCCCCCCATGCCCCACCTGTAGTGTTTCTGCCCTGTAAATAGGACCAGTCTTACACTCACTGTAGTTCAAGTATGCAACATAAATCCTGTCCCTTCCAGCTGTGTCTGCCTCCTCTGCAGCGCAAGGGGCCTGGTCAGCCAGGTGTGGGGGTGTTCTTGGGGGTCTCCCTTGGTCTCCTTCCTACTTTGTAAATATGAAGCAAATAAATATTTAGGTTTTTTTTTTTTTTTTTTTTAATACTTCAGTGAAATCTAGCAGTTCAATTCACAAAGCAGCCTGGGCTAGGCCAGGGCCTAGTCCACCCTACACTGATGACCCCATGCCCTCTGCTTCAGTCCTGACCTGGCTGCAGTCTCTCCCACTGGCACCCAGCTTCTCCGACTCATCTCCTTCCTCTGCATAGGCCGCGATGCCTGGTGTCATGAGGAAGAGTGAGCTGTTAGGGTTGAGGTAGGGGTCAGAGCTGCCTGCCACCCTTCAGCCCTAGAGCTGCATCTCCTGACTGGTGAGGGGCCTCGGTGTGAACCCAATACCCAGCCTAAGGCCTGGCCCAACACAGGGGCAACTGAATATCTGACACGGCTCTGGAAATACATACCAAAGATAAAGAGCAAAGAGATGGGTGTTTGAGAGGTCTTGAGGAGACTTGCACCCTTACTCTCCTTGCAGGTCTGCAAGGCAGTAGGAGTAATACAAATACATGGAGGTTGGTGTCACTTACTCAGGCAGTAACTGCCATAACAGGGTGGCCCCGGGGCACTGCCACATCCAGTGCCAGGGGCCCTGAGAGGGATGTCTTCTCGACTGGAAGTCTATCATCAGGATAAAGCCTCCTTCACACTGCTAGGGTCCCAGGCTATGCACCTGGGGTACGTGAGTTGCTTAACAAAGGAGTTCAGATTTAGAGTTCCCCTCGCTGCTACAGGGGATTCAAAAGATTTTTCTTCTGCAATTAAAAACCATTAAAATGTAATTCACGTGCCTTAAAATCCACCCTTTCAAAGCACGGAATTCAGTGGTTTTTAGTATAATTCACGGAGTTTGTACAACCATCACTACTGTCCGATCCCAGAACATGTATGTTACCTCAAAAAGGAACCCTGTGCTCATCAGCATTCACTCCTCTTTTTCCCCTTCCCCAGCCCCTGGCAGTCACTCATCTACTTTCCATCCCCATGGATTTGTCTGTTCCAGACATATTAATAATGTTTTTATACCTTCACTTGAGCTTCTCTCTGGGTAAGCCTGGTATGTGGGTTGTTGTTGTTGTTGTTGTTGTTTTCCTCCCCCACACTGCCAAGCAATTCTCTGACACCAGCTGGGTATCCCACAGTTCAATTCAATTCTGACACTATCTGCTTAGAGATCACTTCAGATCCCATAGGTTGAGGGTTCAGTCCTAGAAGACTTCCTCACTGCCCCCCCCCCCCCCGCCTTCAGATACCAATCACCAAGTCCAGGCTGTGCCTTGTGTTTGGACCAACAGGCTGTAGATTGGAGGTCCCAATGACTCTCTTCCTTGGGTTCAATTAATTTTCTAGGATGGGTCACAGAACTCAGGGAAACACTTTACTTCCTATATTCCTGGTTTATTGTGAAAGGATGTAACTCAGGAATGGCCAGAGGAAGAGCTGCACAGGGCAAGGTGTGGAGAAAGCGTGCACCTCCCTCCCAGCACCTCCATGTTGCACCAGCCTGGAGGCTCTCCAAACCCTGTCCTTTGGGTTTTTATGGAGGCTTCATTACCTACACGGGACTGATGAAATCATTGGCCACCGGTGATTGAACTCAATCTCCAGCCTCCTCCCCTCCCCAGAGTTTGAGGGTAGGATATAACAAAAGACACCTTTGTCACTCTCATCACTTAGGAAATTCCAAAGATTTTTAAGATCTCTGTGCCAGGAATGGGGGTGAAAACAAAATATACATTTATTATTGTAAGTCATAATATCATATCTCGTCATCCTGTCTCAGCATCTCAGCCAGTCCTGGGTCCTGCGTGTGGCTCTGAGGTCATCTAATGAGGCAGTGTGTTCTGAGTGAACTGGGTGCTTGTCAAAAGCAGAGATATCTTTTCCAGGCTTGGCCTACTTTTTGATACTTTGACACTAAATAGGCTGACAGGACACCAAGAGATTCAGGGACCAATCAGGAAGGGTCACTCTACTGCCCCTTAGTTATTCACCCACAACCAGGTTTTACATATTACCATGCCGGACTCAGCCCTCGTCTATGAGGCCATTTCTGAGACTTCTGTTTTGATGCCCAAGCAGACCTGGACCCACTCCTGCTTTTTTGGAGGAAAGGGAAGGAGAGGGCAAACATAGGTTCTTCTGCTGGAAGCGGGTGTCTGCTTCCAAAGGCAGCAGATGCCCTGCTAAGACCGCTGGCTGCAGTGAGATCTAGGCCTAACTCATTACCTTGTCTGAGGCAGGTTCACTAGGGAGATGCGTCTGTGGCTTTTAAAGTGACAGCAGCTGGCAGGGAGTTTGAACAGATTTCTCACTGGAGCCTTTCAAAAGGTTTCATGTTCCATTTGCTGCAAGAAATGTGTGAAACTTACTTTTCTGAGAAAGCTATACAGAGAAGTTGATGTGACTTACTTGGTAATAAACAGTCATTTCTTTTCAGTTGTTTTTGTCATTTCCATCTTTTTTTGTGTGTGGAAAGTATTAAACACGTGGAGAATGTTGAGGGCCTTTCAGGCCTGTACAGGGGAATCTGACCGGGGTCTCCTGGAGCCTGGGCTGCACAGGCATTTGCCTCCTTTGAGTGCCTCCCTAAGCAAGCCACTGGCAGTGAAACTGCGTGCCATGCTGGCTGCCCCAGAGGTCACTTTCCTGGTGGCCTCTCCCAACCCCATCCTGCCCTGGGACCTCACCTAAGGGACACCCTCCTCTCAACACCTCCCCATAATCCATCTGTGCCTCCTCCCGTGGGCTTACTAGCTCACTTACTTATTCCGGGAGGTTAATAGACCCGCTACTGCCACTCCTGGAACAAGCTGTCACCTCTCACCCAGGGACTGGCCCCTCCTTCCCCTCCACTGTCCACTCTACTCAGCACTGGATCCAGTCACCCCTGATTCCCATTTCATCAAGAATAACATTTAAAGTCCTTGTCCAACTTCTTCTCTGGCTCCCTTTCCTCCCTTATTCACTACTCCCCAGACATACTGGCCCCTCTATTCCTCAAACACTCCATGCACGGCACCCATGCTGGGCCTGCATTTACTGCCCCCTCTCTCTGAAATGACCTTTCCGGGTTATCTGTGGGGCTCACTCCATTCAGGTTCTACTCCAATGTTTTCCCCAGGCAAGGGCTTCTCTGATGACTCTTTAGAAAAGGCCCTTTCCAGGCTCTCTCTTCTCCCTTAACTGGTTTTATTCTTCACAGTACCTATCAGCACTCGACACACTCCCTTACATGTTGGTCTGTGCATCATCTGTCAGCTCCTCCGGAATGTGAGCTTGGCAAGAACTTTTATTTTTTTCACTGCTAGGTCTTCATTACTTAGAACAAACTAGGTGCTCAAAAAGTATATGTCAAATGGACAAGTGAATAAACATAGCAACTTGACCTGTCTGAATACGTTTCCTCATTTGTCAAATGCGCCTGCCAAATTGTCCTCAAAGGGTTACTGTGAGGATTAAGTAAGAAAATGGTATAAAGCACCCAGCTCAGGGCCTGGCACATCATTAGGTGCTCAGTAAATGATGTTGAAAGGAAATTCCTTGAGTATTTACTGTGGCCATGCCCTGCAGTAGATGCTGGGGATGCAGAGGAGTCCTCACGGAACTCACAGGGCAGTGTGGTCATAGAGAAGCCTGAATGAGAGTAAGGAGTCTGATCTTAATTCTGTAGGCCGTAGGGAGCCCCACATGATTCTGGAACAGAAGCATGACAGGACCTCGGAAAAGATAATTGAAAGTATATTCAAAAAGATCAGAGGAAAGAGACCTGGTGGGCTGGTGGTAGCATGCACTTCCTTCCCCCGACAGCCTGGTTAAGGGCCCAGCCAGGGAGCCTTACAGAGGTCCAAGGGACACAGTTGTCACCTCTGTCTACCCTTGTCCTAGAGGGAAACTGTGGCTCTCTGGGTGTCATCCCTCCCCTTGGAAACAGACCTGCCCGGGCCAGCTCATTCCAGCTACAAAGGGACCACAGGGAAGGCAACAGGATGGGAGTTCCCACTCAACACTCTGCTCCATTTTAAATTCCCTTCCTGGCACCTCTGGAACGAGCAGCTAAACCTGTATAAATTCAACCAGCAAAATGATTCGATGCAGCTTCCTAGCAGTCAGAGGTATCTTTCTGAAATCTGAATCTGATCTTGTCAGTCCTCTGTTGAAATCCCTCAGTCAATCCCCACTGTGATGCCAATAAAAGCAAAATTGGCTGAGATCTCTGCCTACCTCACCAATCTCATCTGCCACTCTGCTTTCACCATGCTCCGGCCTACTGGCCTCTTTTTAGTTCCTCACAATTACAGGGTTCTTTCCTGCCTCCAGGCCTTTGCCCTTGCTGTTCCTTCTGCTTCTCCTGGGCTGACTTATTCTCATTTTAAAGGGTCACCTTAAATGTCACCACCTTGGAAAGGCCTTTTTGAATACCCTCTACAAAATGGCCCCCTGTCCATGTTAGGTGAGGTCACATTTTATAAGAATTAGATCCTAAAGGCATTATTTTAGGTAAACAAAACAAAACCAAAACAAAAAACAAAACACCACCACATCAGGATTGTCCCTGAATATCCTTAGGAAGCTATCCTATTGGAGATAATACACCATTTCCTTTATTTCTGTTCCTCTGACATGCCAGGCACCATTTCTTTACAGCCCCAAATAGCTCCATGATCTCTTTCTCCCCCTCCTTCAGGTCTTCGCTCAAATGTTACCTTCTCAGTGAAGCCTTGCTCACCACCACTCTTTAAAAACTAACATTCCCACCCCAGCATTTTGTTATCTCTTGGTACCCTTCCCCTTCCCCCACCCCGCCCCATAGCTCACCTTCTGACATACTATACTGTCTATTTGGAATTAAGCTCTTAAAGGCACAGATTTATTTTGTTCACTGCCCTGTCCCCAGTGCCTAGAACTGTGCCCTATACATAGCTGTTCCATAAATAACTGAAAGAAGGAATCTTTCAGATCTCAGCGTAGGCACCTCTCCCTTTTCTCCTCCTCTGTGCCTTGGTTAGGTATTGCTTTGTAAGCATTCATAGTATCCTCTATCTAATCATACTAAAGAGCGGTTGATCACAAGGTAATTTTTGTCTACTTTTTCTTCTTGCCAATCTGTTAACCCCACAAAGATATGGAGTATCTCTTAATTGCCAGCGTCACTTGGAGCCTGGATTTGTGCCTGTAGGCTAAATGTTTAGTGTCTTTTGAATAAACTAGTCATGGAGGGCGGGGCGGGTGGGCATCTGGCCCCTTCGGCTCAGCTCCAGAGCAGCCAGGACCCTGCGGAGGGAGGGTCCTTAGGAAGGAAGGCACACACGGTGCCACAAGAGCTCTTTCTGCTCCTCCACTTAGCTAGGTGGCCTTGGCCTAGGACTGCCAGATAAATCTGAATTCAGACAAACGACGGACGCTTTTTTAGTAAACGATTATCCCGTGCAGTATTTGGGATACTCTTACAGAAAAACGTCACTTGTTTATCTGAAATTCAGCTCTAACTGGGCGTCTTGCATTGTATTTGCTAAAACTGGTAACCTTACCCTCTCTCTGGGTTTCGTTTTCCCCATCTGTGAAAGGGGGTATTTCTGGGAGACCAGCCTCGGGCGGCCCCCCAGGCGGAGGAATGCTCCCATAGGGGCTGTCCCTCCGCTGAGCCGTGTGGGAGCGCGCTGGTCTCAGGGGAGTTTCTCGCTGAGTGAATACGTGCAAGGCCCTGCCTGCAGGAGCTCGGTTTTCTCACTTAGCACCAGTCGAGGGCGGAAACGATTCCGCCAAGGCTTCAAGGAACACCGAACGCACGGCTTCCAACCGCGGCGTCCGCGGATTTCCGGTGGCGTGATGTCACTTCCGTGCCAGAGAGCCTCCTAGGCTTCGAGCCTCGTGCTATCGCGCCCTCTGCCGGCCCGGAGGAGAAGCTGACTTCACCAAAGGGAAGAGAGAGCGGAGTCCATTGGTTGAAAGACGGACGTTGCTACCAGCCTCCACCAATGAAAAACCAAACCTTTGCCGTGGGCGGGGCTCCCACAGGAAAGGGGTCAGGCCGGGACGAAAGCGGCGTGGGAAGGCGGCGACCTGGTCTCGGCCGGGCTAGAAAGGCTCAAAGTAACACCGGAAGTGGGCATGTTACCCACCAGCTACTTCCGCCTCGCTTTACAAAGTGGGAGGGTCCTAGAGTAAAAGGACCCGGGATCTGTAGGGTGCCGGGAGGCTTGTCTTCAAATTTCCTCTATGTCTGTCCGTTTCGTACCCGAGAGGGTCACGTGATGAGTTCACGCAGAAAAACAGGGGCTTTGAACGAAATCTTGAGCCGGAGGCCAAGGTGATTTTACATTTAGAAAGAATAGAGTGCTTACTGTGTGCCATGCCCCGCCCTCGCCCCTCGCTCGCTTTATTTCATTTCATCCGCGCAAGCCTGTGAAGTTACTTTGACAGGTTCCGACCCCTCGCTGCCTGTGTTGTAGTCCTGGTTCTGTCTGTTATTGCCTGTTTCCTGGGGCAGGTTCACATTTTGTGCCACAGTTTCTGCGTCTGTGAAATGGCATACTTGTCCTTACCTCATACCGTTGTTCTAAGGATTAAATTAATGAGCATTTAAAGCGCTTAGAACTGCACCTGACTTGCTAACCATAGCAACCATTTAAGTTATTTCCATTTACAAGCTAGGAGACCAAGGCTTAGATAGGAAGTAGCTTGGCTAGCACAGATAGTAACTAGTGAAGTCAGGTTGGGGCCTCAGCAGCAGAGGTTCGCAGACGTTATTGTGACTCAGCTCTATTTCTGGGTCTTACATTCCACAGTTCAAATTCCTAGGAAGAGAGAATCTGAATAGTTTAAATCAGGTATGTCTATTCCTGGGTCAATCCACTAAGGACTCTTTGTGAGCTGCTTGCTGTACATTTCCTCCCTCTACCCTCCAGCCTTTATATTCCTAAAGGGAAGTCTGAGTTCTGTAACCTCTAGGAGTCAGCAAACTTTTTCTGTTAAGGGCCAGATAGTAAATATCTTATGTGTTACAAGCCATACTATCTCTGTTACAACTGTTCCACTCTGCTGTGTACAGCAAAAGCAGTCAGAGACAATACATAAGTGAACGGATATATGACTATGTTTCAATAAAACTTTATTTGTAAAACCAGGTAGTGGGTCATATTTTGCCAACTCCTACACTGCACTTTCCGTTTTTGCCTCGTTTACTATCCTCTTCCACCTTTCTTCCAGCAAGCTGCTAGTCATTCTTCAGTTCTTGGTTCAGATGCCACTTCTTGGAAATTTCCTTAACTCTCCTTTCCTGTCTGGTTAACGGCCTCTTCTCTATGCTTCCACAAACTCCTGTACCCCATCCAAGCCTTCTCATTGTCATTGTTCTGTTCCAAGCACTAGATTACTAGTCTGGATCTCATTTATCATTAAGAACCCAGCACCCAGCACACCTGGGTATCATTGGATGGGTGGAAGGAGCCGTGAATCTGTGGCTGGCGGACAGTCAGAGCAAATGTTTGAGACCTTAGGGCAGTGGTGAGAATGCTGGGCTTTTGTATTAGGTGTGTGAGACCCACTCCCTCTTTTTGTTGCTCCTCTGAATCCCAGAGCTCAGGCAGTGGGTAAGATAGAGGAGAGGCTCCAGGTTGGACAGGGGTTTGGGGCCCTGGCTATTTCCATGCCATCCAGGCTTTGCCTGTCAGGGGCTTAGGCCATGTTCCCCAGAAGAACCATGTAATAAGCAGAAACTCCATGACCTCAGGAAAGCAAAGATGATGTGGGTGTTTTAAGATATGACAAGTGGAAAATTCCAAGTACACTAAGCCTTGGATAATCTGATAAGCCAGTGCCCAGTTGGGATGAAATCAGGTATGCTCTCATCCAGTCCCTGGAGAAAGACTTCCTGCCCTTGGTGAGGTTCCCTGTGGAGACCCCACCAGGCCAGGGAAGGGGGGTTCCCAGAGAGATAGTGGGCAGCATGTGGCCAAGGGCAGCCTTGGTCTCATAGTCACCCAGAGCCACAGTTACAGGGGCTGCAGAATGGGCTTCCTGACCTGAGGGTTTGTGAGTAATGTCCAACAGAACCTGGACAAGGGCACAGGAGACTATGAGGCCATACAACATGGTTTCTTCTCATGAGAGGATTTCTTCTCTTGACTTAAGGGTCACATATATCACACCTTTGGGCAATGCAGATTTGATAGGGCTTTTCCCGAGTGTTATGCACAAGGAGACTGAGAATAAAACAGAAATGGAAACTCCTCAGTCTTTTGGCCCTTCAGTGGCTTACCTGCGCCCCTGATTGGGACGGTGGGCTGGGGTGGGCGGCCCAAGACCACTGGGAGCATGTCTTCCATAACATGCAGCTGAAGATCAGCAGACTGGATGAGGAGAACAGGGCTGGGACAATGATCACTGCAGGCTGCAAGCCACCCACGTGTGGCCAAAGGGAATGAGAAGTCAGGGCAGGGGTAGCAGACTGCTCCCAGGGGCAGGCAGTGCCCCTGCCCTCGGTAGCTGTGCCCACAGAATATTGGGGTCCCAGGTCTGGAGGAGGCAAGAACAGACTTGGAGGCAAAGATTGAGTGGCCTTGGGCAAGGAGCCAATAGTTCCTTTCCCCCAGTGGTTTACGCTTAGAAGTGTATGGTACTTGGTACACGGTTGTGGACTATTAGGGGAGAGAAGCGATGTTAATAACACCACGTGCTTTATATGCCTTGTCTTATCCAACCTGACAAGCTGCCCGTGATATTCCCCACCCCCCCTACCAGGTGGAGAAGCTGAGATGCAGAGGTTGGCTTGTCTGAGTTAGTAAGGGGCAGAGGCAGGATTTGAACCCAGGTCTGCATGCTGCCAGGTCTTCATGCTGTTGACGTGTTTCCCAAGAAGAATGGGCCAGCCCAGTAAGACAACACCTGGCGCGCAACAGTCCCTCAACAAATTCTAGCTCTCACTATGTATTAATATTAGATTGACCCATTTGGCCCTCAGAGTAAGGATAGATAGTATCATTCCCATTTCTCAGACAGGAAAACTGAGTCTAGGGAGGTGAAATGTCTTGCCTCAGATCACCCAGCTGGAAAGTGGCAAGGCCAGGATTCAAACCCGGGCTGACTCCTCTTTTCTCGTGTCTGCTAAGGTGCTTAGGCAGCAGAGGAATCCAGTACTACTGCCTTAGTTTATTCAGCTGAAGAATGGGAAGGTGTCCTTGGATCTTTAAAAGGCCATCCTATGAAAAGGAGGCCATTCTTGTCTGGGGGACACAGAAGACGGAGCTAGGAACAGTGGGGACACAAGAGGACCCACATAAGGAAAGTCCTCCTGATTATTATTGTCCAGTAGTGGGATGGGCTGTGGCAGAACTAATGAGCTCCCTGCCAACAAACATACCCAGGGATGCCACGGTTTGCGAGACTGCAAGGATCACACTCTGAGGGTCCTGGCACCGGCAGACCCGGAGGCCAGGGTCTCTGGCCCCAGAGCATGGGGGCTCTGGGTCCTGTTCCGTGGAACTGCCAGCTTGCTGTACCTGTCCTCACTGGGGCTCTTGTAGTAAAGGAGTGGGGCTGAGCAATACAGCTCTGAAACAGCCCCCAGTGCTCCGAGGAGAATTCTCACTCCTGTCTTTCTCTCTATCCTGTGCTTCAGCCTTACCAGCCTTTCAGCCTTCTTTTTGGACTCCCTGCCTCCAGCTTTGCCCTACCACATGCAAATATGACCCCACTTCTCCCCTGCTTCAAACCTTGCTGGGGCTCCTGGGTGGCTCAGTCAGTTAAGCGTGACTTCGGCTCAGGTCATGATCTCACGGTTCATGGGTTCGAACCCCATCAGGATCTGTGCTGACAGCTCGAGAGCCTGGATCCTGCTTTGGATTCTGTGTCTCCCCCTCTCTCTGCTCCTCCCCCACTCATGCTTGCGCGCGCTCTCTCTCTCTCGCTCGCTCTCTCTCTCTCAAAAATAAATAAACATTAAAAAAATAAAGCAAAACCTTGTCCTGGCTCCACAGTGTCCTCAGATGTCTCACAGAGTGGCATGGCGCAGCCCTGCTTTCCTTTCCAGCGGCATCGCTCTGCCTCCCTGCGTCACATTCAACCCTCAGCTACATAGCATCATTTCTGGCTACCTTGCACATGCTGTTTCCTCTTCCTGGTACACTTTTCCCATCCTGCAGTTCTTCCTCATCCTGCAGACCTCTGCTTCTCCAGCAGCCTCTTCTCTAGCCTTGCCTCTGCCCATGTGCTGTGACTCTTTGATAGAGACCTGGGATGCACCTGTCATTGCTTATCTCAGTGACAGCACCTAGTAGGCACCCTCTAGGGGTTTATTGGGTGAATGACTGAAAGAGAGAGGGAGAGAGTGGAGAGCACAGTGGGGCTGTTTTGGAGGAAAGTAGAGAAGGAGGGGAATCCTCTGGCCGGACCATCCCCACCCCACACGTAATGCCACCTTTTCTTTCTTCAGAACTTGCCCAAAGCAATACTTCTTTGGACTGAACTCAGGGAGGGTGAACCCAGTGTGGGCTGACCAAATATGACCTTCCTCACCTGGCCACTCCACCCCCATTCAGTTCTGGGTGTCTTGACTCCAGCTCAAGGGCTCTTTCTGATTCATCAACTTCCCTCCTTGGAAATTAGCCAGTGCTGGGCAGTAGGTGGGGGTAAGCTGGACTTACCAAGCTCTGCCATGAACTTGCTGTGTCACCTTGAGGAATTCACCTTCCTTCTCTGACCTCAGTTTCCCCAACTGTAGCAAGGAAACAGATCCCTACACATATCGCAGGATGGTATGGGAATGGGAAGCTGACAAGGAGCATGGGTTTGGGAGTCACCCAGCCCTGGGTTCAAATCTGAACTCTACTGCTTAATTGGAAAATCATCTTAACTCTCTGGACTTAGTGTTCTTATCTGTAAAATGGGGATAAAAGTAGTACCTCCTCTCAGGATTGTCATAAGGATTAACTGAGATGACAGCTAATAATAATTATTATACTAATAATGCTTCAAACAAGGCTTGGTGCACAATTAGATTCAATAAATCATAAGGTATGCAGGGACTTGGAGAGAAAATAGAGCATTTGGAAACATGGCTTCGAATTGGGTTATAGAATTCCAGAGTTGGGAAAATGCCTTAGGAACCACATGGTATGTTGGTGAGGTCACTGAGATCCACCCCCACCCTCACCACCCTCCCCCCGCCTGGAGCAGAGAAGGGTCTTGCCCAAGATCACGCTCAAGTCCACATTATTTGGCTGGAAAATTCCTGGGGCAGAGGGTGAGCCTGGGCTGGGAAGCTAGGTATTTGCTTTAGGAACCAGAAAATGTTCAAGTGGCTGAGCTCCCTCCCCACCACCCCTAGCATGGGCTTGACCCTGTTCCTTGCCCTGTCCCTTGAGTATGGGGGAAAGCTGGCTAAAGAGCTGGCTGAAGTACAAGGGTAAGTAATATTTTTCTTGAATCCCACATGCCACCACTTGAGTCTAGAGGCCTTCCTCTGCCTCAAAGTCCACCCGAGCCCTCCCCACCCCATGATGGGAGGAGCCCAATGTTCAAGAAAGTGGTAGAGGAAAGGAGCGGGGTTCTACTTACTGCACAGGAGGGTAATCCGTGGAGCAGTTGCAGGGGGGCTCTGTGCCCATCAGTGGGGTGTTGGGGCCTCAGCTCAGGAGGGGTGGAGGTAGGCAGGGGGTCAGGGCATTCCCCTTTCTAAAAAGGAGGGGAAGACCAAGGTTAGATCCTGGAGCAGCTGTGGCAACAGGCTCCCTACTCAGAAAGGAGGGCAGGAAAAGCAGGCCTCCAGGGGCTCTGAGATCAGACATCCCTCTTGGTGTTAAACTGATGCGTAGAAGACTTTTTGACAACCTGGAAAAATGAATACGATCTATTATAAAGTGGGGAAAACAGGCTATGGAGCAATAAGAAAGTGTGTTCTGATTCTTGTATATAAACATATTCACATGGGAAAAAAGACTGCAAATGTTATCACCCAAGCACCATCAGTGGTTATCTCTGAACAGTGGCTGATGGATGATTTTTCCTTTTTTGTGTCTTGACTGTATTTTCTAAATTTTCTATAATGAGCACGTAATAAGAAAAAGATTTACTCAGGGTGCCTGGGTGGCTCAGTTGGTTGAGCGTCTGACTTTGGTTCAGATCATGATCTCGTGGTTTGTGGGTTCGAGGCCTGCATTGGGCTCTGTGCTGACAGCCCGGAGCCTGGAGCCTACTTCGAATTCTCTGTCTCCCTCTCATTCTGCCCCTCCCCCCTCAAAAAATAAATAAACATTAAAAAAATAAAAATAAAATAAACAATTTACTCAGGAAAGCGACATACTTTAAATGAGCAAGCCTTTGACCAACAATTCCATTTGTAGGAATTTACTCCACAGAACTCACAGAAACATGAAGAATGATCATATTTTCATAAAAGAAAGCTCTAGTTTTGTTTATGCATAAGCAAAAATGCCTGGAAGGACCAGAATCAAACTATTAACAGCTGTTGATTTCTGGGAGCCAGATGAGGGAGTTTTCTGCTTTATAGTCTTTCATTTATTTGAATTGTTAAACAATGAGGGTAAGTTATTTTGTAATTTTTTAAAAAGGCAAACAATCAAACAACATTCCTGGTCTTTGCTGGCTCTCTCTGGTTCTCCCAGTGTGGAATCTGGCTGGGATGGGGGGCAGGACAGTGGGCTCACCCTGTGGGCTCAGTTTCCATCCAAGCATCTTTAGGGAGGAGATTTCTCTGGTCTCTAAGATTGCCCCCCAACTTGGAGCTGGGGTGGCTTCAAGATCCAGCTTTGGCACTAGCCAGTTCCAGCCAGCAACCATTTCTTGAGCCTGTCTCTGCACCCAGTGGGCAGAGCTGGGGTATGTGATCCCTGCCTCAAGATGTTCGTGATGGTGGGAGATTGAGTTCTTCTAGGTCTGAAAGCCTGGGATAGCTGCACCTTGGGTGGATGAAGGACGAATACGATTTCCACAGGAGGAAAAAAGGAGGGAGAGGGCATTCCAGGCAGGGGAATGAGTATGACAGAAGCAGAGGTGTTAAGGACCAAAGCATGCTTAACATGCTCCATTTGGGATCCTAATGTTCTGAGTGCTCTCCTTCCACCATTATATGCAGTCTTTCTCTCTTCCACAAGCAGCCCCTGGAAATGGAAAAGCCATGCCATGGCCAGCACCCTGTGTAGGGGTGTTGGGGACAGGGAGTGATGCCTGAAGCCTGGGCCAAAAGCAGCGCTTGCATTGGCCAGGTACACGGGGGCCACTGCCACTGCTAGCCAGCTCTGTGCCCATCCAGTAACAGCTGCTCTCGTGCTGCCCGAATAGAGTCATTTTCAAAAAGCCCCCTCTTTCTTTCTACTGTCCCTATAAACTTTTGCCTACCTGCTTGGTGTGGTCCCTGAAATCCCACCTCTGGCTACTCTTTCAGGAGTGGCTCTATTATGAATGCACAGAGGATGGGAAGGGGGCAGCATCTCGAACCATAAGCCAGTTATCCTGAGAAGCACAGGAGGGTGTGTTTTGATGGAGGAAGGAGTGTGACAGAGGAAGAGGGAGGGTGAAGGGGTGGGCAATGTGGGGCAATTTCCCCGAGACAGCCTCAAGCTAGAACCTTAGAACTCGAGTTTGCCCCATCACCCAGGGCTACCCATCCCTTTTGTGGAACCAATGAAGAATGAACACTCTTAAGGTGGAGATGAAGGGGACTGTCCAGGGTCACTGGAGAGTCAGGGATGGAGCCAGAGTCCACTCCTGGTTTAGCAAGGCTCTCCCAGGTCTCGACCCTGCATTCCACACCTGTGAGATGCATACATGTCCAGCCAGCTCTGCTTTTTCTGGGACCTCCTGGAGCCCTTATCTGCATCTCCCTTCTCCCAGTGGCAAGAACATTGCTGCTGGGCCCCAGGACCTCATTCCTGGTTTGTAGATCTGGCAGTTTGGTGAGGGAGGGGCTTCTGCCTGGGGTTTGTGGTAGACAGAGGAAGCAGGCCCAGCGGCTCAGCCTACAGGGTGTGAGGGGGCAAAAGCCCCTTCCCTAGGAAAAAAAATTCCAAAACCTTTAAATCACCGAAGTCCCAGGGCTAACTCTCGTGCCATGGAATCAGGGGACCCCCTTGGGCTATCGCCCCTGATGTCCTCACTTACTTGGAACTCCCTGTGGGTCCAGCAGCTGCCCAGGTGACTTTGTTCCTACTGTGGCTGATTCTGGCTCCAGACTGTGTTGCCAGCAAAGGAGGTCCCAGGTGTAGGCAGGCACCAACTGGCTTTGCCCTGGAGAAGAGGATTAGGGTCCAGGCTAACTGTCCCTTGTTCTTGGGGTAAAGGACAGAGAAAGGCACTCCGCTCCTGGTGCCCAGGGCTGTGGGGGCCATGGCCACTCCCTTTTTCCTTCTGCTCAGGCTCCAGGTTCCCCAGGGGTGGGAGGAGGCACCAGAATCCACTGAAGGGAGATTGAAGGTTATGTGGAAAGAGCGCATGGCGGGGAGGCAGGAGGCCTGAGCCAGGCCTGGCTATGGCCCACAGGCTGGTGTCTTCTCATTTGGGTCATAGTTTTCTTCTTTGTAAAGTTGATGTCAGTGGTCTCTCAGCAGCCATCCTGTGATGCTTACTGACATGTTCAGTGGGGTTGTCTCCATCGCAGAGAGGACTTCCCAACCCTGTGACCCCTTTGTGTTCTCCTCCTCTCTGAGGGGTGCAGGTGCTGACTGAGGGTACCCCTCCACCCCTGCTGACCTTAGACATGAGATCCTTCTCTGAGCGCCTCCCTCTTCAGCCCTGCTCCAGCCCCCTTCCAGCTGGTCCTCTGTGCTCCTTTTCCTTGCCTAGGCGGGGCCTTCTCAGCTGGCTGCTCTTCCTCTCCTGTGTACTGATTGGGAACCAGGACATCAGGTCTTGGCTCTGCCATGTGCTATATGCCTTTGAGCTAGGAATCAACCCTCTCTGGGCCTCAGGATCCCCCAGGCCCCATTGGCATTCAGGCTTGATCACACTCAGGACCACAGTTTTGGGGAACTCAACAGGAATTGGGCTTTGTGCCCCTGGATCCAGCCTCTTGAAAGGTCCCCCTTGTCATGACATCAAAGTAGGAAGCCCCTAGGCCTCTGGTCCAAAGTGGCAGTCCTTCCCATACTTCATCTAATTCCCGGGGTGAGTGGGGGGCATTCTGAAATAGTCAGAAATATAATAGAACTGTCAAATTTGTGAAAGAAGATAAAAGACTTTTATTCTGTACCCAGTGTAAAACAAAAACAAACATACTGTCATTTCATCCAGATAAAAGGAAAAACAAAGGAAAATGAACACATTTCAAAATAAAAGTATCCTTTCCTGCTATTTTTTTTTGGAGGCTATGCTTCCTTACTGCATCTCTCTTTCTTTCTTTCTATATCTGTTTCTACTCTGTTTCCCATCACCCTTTCTTCAAGGGTGGGTCAGGATTCCCAGGGAGACAGAGTAGAATCGTGGGTGTCCCAGAGGAAGGAGAAATAACCATTCCCGGGTGGGCAATAATGATGATTCAGCACCTTGGCCAGCACCCACTACTCCCCTCCCTCCCACCCCCCAACCAACCCCACTCCTCTCCAAGCCCCCTTCATTTAAGCCTGTGACATGGCCCTTTGCAGCTGACCTCCTGGTGAAGTGTTTGGGGATGGTGAACATCCCCAGGACCCAGGCAGGATGAGAGGAAGCCGGGAATGCTGCCCAGGTGTGAGCTGTCAGCCTCCGGGGACAACCTCTCTGGCTGAGCTCTGTGCTGCCAAGAGACGTCATCTCTGTTGTTTTCTGTTCCTGCTGGCACCCCAGAGAGAAAGACCCAGAGCGAATGGCCTTGTTAGGTTCTGACTAGGACAAACCCTGCATTAGGCTTACAGAACCCTGGCCAATCAGAGCCAGAACCTTGGCAATCAATTAACTAGATTCCTAGTCCCTCCCCAATAGAGATGGGGAAACTGAGGCCCAAGGAGAGAGAGAAGGACCTGCTTAGGGTCACATAGTGCCTTCTTGAGTCTACCCCTGACCCTGAGAGACACATGAGGCTTGGTTTGAAGTTGAGGCTTGACTCACAATTGCACAAATGCACAATGGAATGGAGCCAGGGTTAAAGTCCCGCTTTGAACCCCAAGGGAGATCACAGTTTTGGTGTCCCCTGCCTGTCACTGAAGTGGTCCTCAAAGTTGAGAAGCATTTCCCAGGAGGTCCAGAGAAGAGTTTGGCTTTAGCTTTGGATGGGCCTGGGTCTGTTTCCAGCTCTGTTGAGTACTGGCTGTGGATCCCCTGGGAGGTAATGTTTCTCCACCAAACACTCAGATAATGATACCAACCTCATGGGCTTGTCTTGATATTAGATAAGTACCAGCACTTTGCCTGGGATCCAGATAGGGATACTGTCCTCCTATCAGTTCTCTCCTGCTCTGGGTAAGACCTTTGTTGATCCCTCCTCCCTCCCCAATGCTGAGATGCCTTTGCCTCCCCTCTTTGCTTGCCTGTGTTAAATGGGGGATTCCAGGTATCATTCAGCCTGACAACTCCAGATTCCTTCATTCATGAATTCTTTGGACCCTGAGAGACACATGAGCCTTGTCTTGCAGCTGAGGCTTGACTCACAATTGCACAAATGCACAATGGTATGGAGCCAGGGAGATGCACTGATTTCCCAGAGTCCCAAGTTAGTGTGCAAATTAGCTCCCTATGGTTACTCCCAGACACTAGGAAATGGAGAGTAAATACCGGGAAGTGGCCACCACTTCTTGGACCTTGTGCCAAGGCTGAGTAGGGGAAGGGTAAGAAGGACTGTGGAGGGGGTACTGCCTCCCCAGAAGACAGATGCGCTGAGCAAAGATGGAGGGACATGGCTTTGGGGCAGCCAGTGGGGCAGGCGGGTTGGGGATACTTTAGTCTCAAAATCATCTCCCCCCAAACTGGGTGCTCTCCATCAGCCAGTCAGAGACCTTTCCTTCTGCTCCTGCCAATCCCCCCAATCCTTGTTCATGCCCCTTTTTCTAGAACTCCAAGCAATCCAACAACTGGGGTGGTTCCTTCTCCTCTCTCTCCAGCTCCAGGTATAGGCGAAGATCCATCTGGAGCCTCAGGGAGCATCCAGTGTAACCCCCTTCATCTGCAGGAGATGAGACTGAGGAAAGGGCCTTCAGGGTACAAAATGAGTCAGCACAGAACTAAGACTAGGCTCAGGACTCCTGTTTCTCAGCTGTGGGGGGCCCAGGGCTTTGCCACTTAGAGTGTACACAGCTCATCTGTCCATATGCAGGGCCCTGCCTGACTCCTGATCAGACTCCTTCCCCAGGAGTCAGAGGTAGGATGGACCTCCCTGTACACAGCAGACCTGGGGACATTTCTGGCTTAGGTAGTCCCACACTCCACACAAGGCATAAGGAGGAAGATAGACTCCTTAAGGTCAGGTGTCTTAGGGCACTGACTCCTGGAGACAGGTAGAGTGGGAGGCAGGACCTCCCTAAGTGCACTGCATTTAGCAGCTTACCAATAAATCATATGAGATGGGTGTTATTACCCTCATTTTCTCTGTGGAAAAACTGAGGCCTAGAGAGGCTAAGCCATTTCTCTAAAGTCACACAGCAATGGAGCTCGGATTCAAGGCCAGGCACTCTTATAGAATTCAAGAGACCATGGCACTGTCTCATGAGCTCCCCTCTGCTCTCAAGGCTGCCATGACCCTCTCCTCCAGGCAGACTGCCAGTCTTCCCTGACAAGTAAGTTGTGATGTGAGTGCTGGCTTTAGAACTCCGTTCTTTTTTTTTTTTTTTTAATTTTTTTAACGTTTTTATTTATTTTTGAGACACAGAGAGACAGAGCATGAATAGGGGAGGGTCAGAGAGAGAGGGAGACACAGACTGTAAAGCAGGCTCCAGGCTCCGAGCTGTCAGCACAGAGCCCGACGCGGGGCTCGAACTCACGGACAGTGAGATCGTGACCTGAGCCGAAGTTGGATGCTTAACCGACTGAGCCACCCAGGCGCCCCTAGAACTCTGTTCTAATCCAAGTTCCACTGCTTCCCAGCATGGACTTGGGACTGTGGGCAAGTCATGTCTTCTCTCTGAACCTCATTTTCCACCTCTGTAAAGTGGGCATATTACATACCCAGTAGGTTTGCTTTGTGGATTAGCCATGTTAATACATGAATACCACCTGGGACAGAAAAGGCAGGCCTTTGTCAAAATGAATAGAACTGACCACTGACATTCTGTAACTTTAATTTAATACAAATTCATAACTCACAAAATGGGAAACATTTAAAATAAAAATACTGCTGGGGGGTGGCCCAGCTTCTGGTAGATGAAGGGGTGAGGTGAGAATGAGGATTCCTCCTGCCCACGGGGGACCCCAATGGGCAGCAGTTGTGAGGTGGGAGCCCCCCAAGTTCAGCTAGTCTGGCTCCTTTGGGATGAGGGTGGTCAGGGACCCCACAAGCTCAGAATCTAGGCTCCAGGACTAGAGAGCGAAGTGAAGGTTTGAGACATTCGGCCAGTGCTGCGGATAGATCCACCTCTTGGGCTCTTGCCCTCGGGCAGGGACAGGGCCACGGAGCAGGACACGTGGAGGCTCTGCTGCTTCAAAGCCAAGGCCTGGAGGTGAACTCCAGTGACAAAAACTGTGGATGGGCTTGTTCAACACCTAAACATCCTTCCGGGCCTTTTTGCATGGCTGCAGTGAGAAGAAAGAAAACTACGTTTCCCAGGCACCCTTGCCGCCAAAGTTCTGGATCTGATTTATGTTTCCCCAACAGTATCCCTCACAGAGATTTGGATTTGAGAACTAAACTGAGTGGGACAGAGGCAAGCCTCAGGACACCAATTTGCCGGCCCGGCCAGCAGTGGAGGGAACACAGTTCTGCGGTCAGCAGCTTCCTGATGCAGTGGCTTCCTGCAGGTGGGAGCCGCAAGTTGTTCCTGGAAATTCAGCAAGGAGTCTGCTCCTCCAGCCCTTCCAATGATTTTGCAAATCAGGGATGTGATAATAAATGCTGTCAAATTAAACTAGCTAAAGCAGCTCTTGTTTTCTGCAACAGGATCCTAACTGAGACAGACGCCAAGCCTGATGGGAAGTCCCAGCCAACAGCCTGTCCCAGTGCTCGCCTGAGACAACTGTTCCCCTCAGCCTCCCCACACCCTAAGCCTGGTCACAGAGGCCGGTTTGGACCCTTATTTAAGCCTCTGGAGACCTCCATCACCCAGTGATGCGTGTCCTGCAGCTGCTTTTAGGCTACCGGGCTCTGCATCAGCCTTGCGTGCCATCACCCTGATTTTAGACCCGCGGGCTGGAAGTTGATGGCACAGTGACCGTAACACGTGGGTTCAGTGACCGGGTGCCTCCCACAGGCCACAGCATCATCTCTACCTGCAGGTCAGTGGGAGAAACAGGAACCATAAAGCTCTTGGTCCAGAGGTAGAAGGAGAGGTGGTTCTCGGGAACCCTAGGACCAGCTACAGCCTGTGTCCACTGTGGGCTGGGATCAAGGGTCAAATGGCCCACGGTGGGGTGCCAGGCAAGTCTTAGACCTGGAAGCATAAGTGGGTTTCATGTATCTTTCAGGCTGCCAACTGCTGGCAACACTCTTGACACATCCTGAGGTCAGGGCATGTGGGCAGGAGAGAGACAGGGAGAAGCTCCCCCTCCCCGCCACCCAGAGGATGGGGATGAGGGCTGGGCAGGGGCCGCCCTGAGAAGCCATGTCACATCCTGGGACCAAAGCTGCCTCCCCATCAAGGTCAGAACTACAGGACACCAATGCTGATGGCATTTAAGAATCATGGAGCATGACCACCAATATAGAAGGGAAATGGAGGCTGAAGGGTAAACACCCAGCCCGAGGCCTCACGGGGTGTGGGGGCTACACTGGACCGGAGTCCTGGGCTCTGTCCCCTGGGCAGAGCTCTTGCTGGTGGCCGTGGCCCAGGTGGCCCCTGTGGGCTCCCTGCGCCGTCCTAGATGCGGACCGTGTTGATCCTCAACGGCTGCACGTTCTTGCCGTTGGCGTGGCTCTGCCCCGGGCTGAAGTAGGAGCAGAGCTTGCCCGGGAACTTCTCGCGGAATGTGTAGAGCCAGGACATGTCGTCGGCGTTGTAGAAGATGAGCAGGCCTTGGTCGTAGTCCAGGAACACGCCCACCTTGTCGAGCTTGTCGCGGACGTTGAGCCGCGTCCAGGGCTCGGTGCAGGCGCTGTACTGGTTGCCATCATGCATGACGATGCAGTAGAAGCCGCGGCTGGGCTGGATCTGGATGCTGCCCTTGCGGCTGGCCGCCTCGTGGGCCAGCCCGATCACCCACTGGGTCTTCTCCGCCACCACCACCTCCCAGTAGTGGACGCCGCTGCTGAAGGCCTCGGAGCCCAGCACCGACACCTCCACGTCGAAGCGCTTTGGCGAGTCCTGCAGCGGCTGTGGGTGCAGGTTGCCATAGGCCACGATGGTGCAGTCGTCGGACAGGATCAGGCGCTGGTGGGCAGTGCCCGGGTCCAGGGTCAGGGCGGCGGGCACTGCAGGGGGCAGAGGAGGGAGGAAAGATAAGTGGAGAGAAGGTTGGGGATCCACTCTGTGGTGTCTCCCCGAGGGCCAGGTTCTGGTTGGTGCCCAGGAGGCTGTGTGATGCTGAACACATGTGATGCCTGCCCTCTCTGGTCCTCAGCTTCCTCCTCTGTAAAATGGAAGGGCGATAGCTGAAGTCCTTCCAGATTTAAGCCTGGCTGCAGGGGAGCAGAAGCTGTGGCTGCTTGTTCGTTGCCAATGCCTGGGGCAAGGACATAGTGGGCACCCCACAAAAGTTTGCTGAGTAAACCATAATGAAATCCAGAATTAGGGAACTTCAGAACTGAGAGAGCTTAAAGATTATCCCAGGTGCTGGTAATCACCCTGGGACTGGGGGATAAGGAAATCTGTGGGGTGGGGTGTGGGTTTCCTCAGTAGGTGGGATCCATGCATCTAAATGCCCTGAATGAGGGGCGCCTGGGTGACTCAAGTTGGTTAAGCATCCGACTCTGGCTCAGGTCAGGATCTCACAGCTCGTGAGTTTGAGCCCCGGGTCGGGCTCTGTGCTGACAGCTCAGAGCCTGGAGCCTGCTTTGGATTCTGTCTCCCTCTCTCTCTGCCCCTCCCCAGCTTGCATTCTGTCTCTCTCTCAAAAATAAACATTAAAAAAATTAAAATTAAAAATAAAAAAAAACATTAAAAAAATAAACATTAAAAAAATTTAAAAAAATTTGTAAATGCCCTGAATGAAATGCACAGGGAAGTCCCACGACCCCTTTGCCACCCATAAATTTTCAAATGCTCAAGCAGACAATCATGTGGATGAAAAATCACTTTTATAATGACCTAAAATTACAACTTAACTCCCTTTTATGTATAAACAGGAAATCTTTTAAAAAAGTTTTTATGTTTATTTTTGATAGAGAAAGAGAGAGAGAAAGAGAGAGAACGTGAGCAGGGGAGGGGCAGAGAGAGACAGAGACCCAGAATCCGAAGCAGGCTACAGGCTCTGAGCTGTCAGCACAGAGCCTTACCGGGGGACTTGAACCCACAAGCCAGGAGATCATGACCCGAACTGAAGTTGGATGCTTAACCGACTGAGCCACCCAAGTGCCCCGGGAAGGAAATCATTTTGTACAGTTTTAACAGACTGAGTATTACTACCATGTAAACTGAGGGGAGACTGAACTTGGTTTGTTTGGAACTTTGCTGAGAATTGTTCACTTTTCGGGAAAGTATATGTCTGAGAAAAATGCCACTGACTCATATAACCTACCTGTTGTGGACCATATGTGAGGCACAGTCGTGTTTCATCTACGGTGTGAGCACCTGACTGCTTCATTATGTTTTCCACTGTGGCTGTGAGTGAGCATGTACAGATTGGCATACACAATATTTTATTATAAATCATTTCCTTCTATTTTTCCTTTACATTGTCATCAGACTATGTATATACATACCTGTATATATACGTCTCTCAAGTTTATATACATAGTGCAGTTGTGGAAAGGTTATTATTACCTTTGAGACATTGCAAACTATTTGTTATGAAATGTAGGTGACAGGTCTGAAAAAGCGGAAAACCATGGATTCTAGGCCGACTCTTCCACTTGACAGATGGGGAAAATGAGACCCAGGGAGGAGAGGTGACTAATCTCAGGTCACCCAGCACTCAAAGGCAGGGCGAGGACTAAGCAAGGTCATGTGCAATCCAGCCCCAGCTCTACCTGTCACACGTCACTTCCACCACACGCAGCCCCGACACCTTCACCCGGACTGCCCCTCCACTGCCTCCTCCCTGCTTGTTGTAATCACCTCTGCATGAGGCTCAACTCCAGGGCCCATCTTGTGAGAAGCCTTCCTGGTTGCCCACAGGAAGGTGGTTGCTCCCTGGTTGCTCTTTCTTCTGAAATTCCTTAATTTTGTGTTCTGGTTGTATAAGGGGTATTGTCTTCTGTGCCCACATCTTTTTGCACCATTTGCACCAGGAGGGTAAGGGCTGTGTACCATGCAGATAGGCTGTCCCTTGTGCGCCCGGTGCCCAGCACAGAGACAGGCATGGTGAGCGTTTCCAGAAAGGCTCACCAAATTAAACTGGCCCTTGCTTGTGTTCTCGTGGACAGGTGGCACAGGCTGGGTCATCCTGTTCCGGGCTGGCCACACTGGCTTAGCAGGTCTGGCTCTCAGAGTCTCATGCACTCTCATGTCAAGGGTTCTATTTACTCTCTCCTCCGTGACGGAGCTGATGCCCAACCAGAAGATGGAGAACCTGGAAGTGGCCTTCCTGAGCCTGGATGACCATTTCCAGGCCAGAGCAAGACAGAGGCGAGGAAGGGTGAGGAAAAGGAATCCTGCTGCCAGTACCCAGGAGCGAACAATTTCTTCATCCTGCTCTCTGGCGGTTTCGTTATCTGGTGAAGCAGGAGCATGACTACACGTGGCTGGAGCCTTACCCCCTCCTTCTATCACCTCTGTTGGCTGCACGCATGCACGGAAATAAAACGCCTCAGTGGTGGCAACGGTCACCAACAGGGAGCAACAGCCAGTTTCTGAACTGGTGCTCCCGTTCACAAGGCCACTAACAAAGCTGACCGTTGACTTACATCGAGCTCTTTCCACGAGCTCCGTTAGGAGTAAATTTAGTTTTGCATTTTACATTCTCCTTTCCTGTTCTTTGAACTCAGAGGGATGCATGGAAACAATTAGCCCTGTGAATAGAGGGGTCAGTCAGTGGAATCACAATTCTCTATCCAGGGACATGGAAGAGGGGGAGTCAGGGGAAGGAAGACACTGGATCAGTGGACATATGTTTTACCCTGTGGTCCGAGCGGTCACAGGGCAGCCTGTCAGAACCAGAGGCTCCTGCCACATGGAATGTAGGAATTCCCACAGTGGGGTCAGGAGGTGAGAGGTGGGAGGGAGGTGTAGGAAGTTATGTGTGAAGGGAGGTAAGGGAAAGAAAAATCTAATTAGACACAGATGGGCCACTCCTCCCGGCTGTGGAATGCGGGTCACACTCAGGCGTGTACAGAGGAAGGGTTAGAGCACGCACAAAGCCAAGGTGTGGGCAGCGGCAGTTCTGAGTGCCACGCGGGAGCCTGTGGTGCTCAGGATGATCTAGGAGGTCAGCAACAGGCAGGAACTGCAGCTCAGGGCAGAAGGACCGTGCGACGGGGCGGGGGAGGGGCGGAGACACTAGCACACCAGATGGAGGGCTCAGCCCCAGACTCTCAAGCCTAATGTGGGGCAACGTGGGCCACTTCCAGTGCCACCGATGAGTGGGGAGGGCGCTCCAGGAGGCAGCCAAGTGGGCTCTCAGTGGTTCTGAGATTGGGCCCACAAAGATGAGCCTGCAGTGCAGAGGAAATCCTGACTACGTAGAGTGCCAGCTCCTTGGGCGTGGAGCCTCAGCTTGGAAGCCCAGGGGACTGGGTGAGGGCAGGGCCCGCCACTCATTGGGTGGGCCTAGGGGCGGGGTCTGCTGTTCATTGGGCAGTGCTGGCAGTAGAGGCGGGACTAGGTGGGGGAGGGGCCTGATAACTGGGTGCTGAGTTCCACATCTCAGGGGCAGGGCTAGGGGCGGGGCCTGGTATTCTTATTGGCATAGGGCGTGGCCTGATTCTCAGAAGCTTTTTACACTCCAAAGGACAGGCTGGGGTCCACCTCCAGGGTCTCCCATCTCCTCATAAACAGAGGTTCTGTCTTCCAGGCCTCCTTCCCACCCTCCCTGAGGCGACGGCTGGCAGGAGTAACAGCCTTCAGACCACAGACAGACCTAGAAGGGGGCCTAGCAACACCTTTTCTCCGCTCTGAGACGTCAGTCCGGGGTGGAGACTGGCAATCCCTCCACCCATCCTTTATCCTTGGGAGAAGTGCCAGACCTCAGCAAAACAAACCAGTCCCCTGGGGTTCACTATAGTACAGATCAGAGCTCTTTTCTAGGTCCTGACACACTGTTTTATAAAAACAAAAAGCAGGTATTGAAGCAGCCCATTTAAGCCTGAGACCTCGAGGTCAAAGGCATTTAGGGCGGGCATGGACTGTGGAGGCCCCAGGAAAATGTGTTCTGGCCATCTTCAACCACACATCACAGGCCCAAGCAGCAGAGAAACCCCCTAGTCAAGTACTATCACTTGGCAGCAGATGGCTGGTTCCTCTTTGTTCTCAAGGACAGTGGCTTGACCCTTCAGAAGCCTGATAGGACAGGAGACGCTGCCAGCTCTTTCCTCTGGCCAGGCCCTTACATAATCTGCTGCCCCAGTTCTCCCACCTCTTCGGCCCCCTCTGCGCCATACTGGCATTTGAGAAACACGTTCACACCCACTGGTTCATGGGAATACCACAGCAGCCCTAGGAGTGCAAGTTACCATCCCATTTTCCAGAAGAGGAAACTGAGGCTCCAAGGAGACTTCTCTGAGTTAAGTGGCCTGCTCAGGTTGCCACTTGGGGTGGAAGTAGAGTTGGAACTTGAGTTAAAGCCTTGTCACACCGTGTTCTTTCCTCTGTGTGGCTCCAGAAAGCCTGCTCAGCAAGACTGAGGAACCAACTGATTTGTCATTATAATAATGATAAACAAGTATCAAGTTCTTAATAAGTTCCAGGATTATTATCACAAATAGATAATTTTATTTAATTCTTATCCCTAGGCTGGGAGATAAATCACATCTTCTCCATCTCTGTTTTACAGAGGAGAAAACTGGCCCAGAGAGGGCAGTGATTTGCCCTGGGCTACACAGCTAGGTGGTGAGCACGCTGGAACCCACAAATGACTGCATTCAGGTGAGCAGGGGGAGGGGCGAGCCGCCCAGAAGAGGCAGATGGTAAAAGCAAAGAAGGCAGGCAGTGTCTGGTGTCCTGGGAGCAGAGGCCACCTGGTCTGGCTGGGGAGAAAGTTTGTGCTTGGGGGCAGCAACAATCAGGCCAGGCAGTTGGAGGGTTTCCAATGTCGGCTGAAGGGTGGGACAGGGGGTGGGTGGTGGGTAGAGAGTGGAGGTTCCAAAGCAAGGGGAGTGACAGGTGCTAAATGGAGTTCTCAGATGACCCAATAGGAAGCCCAAACTGGAAGCAGGGCAGGCAGGAAGCTGCTAGAATCCATGGGCTAGTTCCCTGGGGGCGCCTGCCCCTCCCATCTGGACATAAAGGGCCTTGGTGCTGGCGGAGGAGCCATAGTGACTTCACAGGCCCTACAGACAAAGGAAGGGGCCTGGCTAACCAGGTCACGGGTCTCTGAACTCCCCAGGGACCGCTATCCTTGGCAGGATGTTCAGGGCACAGACTACTGCTCCTTCAGCCCCTCTTCCACGCAGTTTTCTCTGGGTCAGTGGTTCTCAACTGGGGCGATTTGCCTCGCAGGGGTCATTGGACAATGTCTGGAGACATTTTTGGTTGTCAAAACTGGGGAGGGGAGCATCTAGTTGGGTAGATACCAGGAATGCTGCTGAACATCCTATCATGCACAGGACAGCCTCCTAAATAAGGAATTATCCAGCTCCAAATGTCAATAGTGTTGATGTTGAGAAACCCTGCTCTGGGGCAACCAGCAAGTTCCCACATCCATTTACTCACTTGTGAGGGAGTTGGGAAGGGGCTAACATCCCTATTTTACAGAGGAGGAAACTGAGGCTCAGAGGAGAAGTGACTTGTTCAGGATGTGTGGCAAGTTCCATTCAAAAATACTTACTGAGTACCTACTTTATTCTAGTAGCAGAGCTGAGACTCGGATTCATTCATTTCTTTATTTACTTTTCCACAAACATTTACCGTGCTGGCTGCTCTAGGGATCTACGGTGATGAATTAGACCCAGGCCTGACCCTGAGCTAAAAGTCTAGCAACACAGACAGCTACACACACATTGACAAAAGAATGAGATCAGAAAAGTGCAGGGCTACCTGAAGAAACCCAGGAAGGCTTCCCAGAGGAGGTGTTTATAAACTAAGACATGAAGGGGAGTAGGAGTTAGTCATCAAAGCCTGAGGTTTGTGTAGAGGGCACAAGGGAGCAGCATGTGTGAAAGTGGAGGAGGGAGAATATGGCTCATTTAAGACCAGAAGATGGTTCGGTGTGGCTGAGTATGATGTGGAAGGGAGAGTGAGAGAATGGCAGGGCGCAGGTCTTATAGGGCCTGGATCGTCAGGCCGAGGTGCCTGGACTGCCTCTCTAAGCTGTCACAAGGACGCAGCGGGTGGTAGCCAAGACAGATAGAGCTCCTGAGACCAGCCGCCCGAGGGGCTGCCCTGGGTCAATGGTGGGGGACGCGCTTCTTGCCTCCTTGAGTTATGCTGTTTCACCCATGTGTGGCCCTCATCCTGCTGGGTCTCAGTGTGGAGGTCCCTCCACGTCTAGGAGCACATAGAGGCCAGAAGGACCCCAAGAGGATAACCCAGAGTCCCCCCAGTCTGCTGGAAAATGCGCCCTTCCCCAGACTAGGCACAGATCCAGATTTAAGAGTACCAGGAATGGGGTGCCTGGGTGGCTCAGTTGGTTAAGTGTCTGACTTTGGCTCAGGTCATGATCTCACAGTTTATGAGTTTGAGCCCCACGTCGGGCTGTGTGCTGACAGCTTGGGGCCTGGAGCCTGCTTCAGATTCTGTGTCTGTCTCTGTCTCTCTCTCTTTGCACCTCCCCTGCTTGCAGTCTGCCCCTCTCTCTCTCAAAAAACAAATAAACATTAAAAAAATTTTTTAAAAATAAATATTTTTTTTAAAAATTAATAAAAAAAAAGTACCAGGAGCTGTCCCTTCACTCCTGGGAAATCAGTATTGATACATCAAGTGTGGTCCTCAGCCACCTACAGGGAACCAACCGCCCATCCCTGTCCAGCATTCACACGCTCAGTGGTGCCTTCAGCCTCTCTCCATCCCTATCTGGAAGGCCCGATCATGAGCATCCTGGGTTCATTCATGCTCCTCCCCCACTGCCTTTGCCCATGCAGCTCCCCACACTGGGGACAGTCTGGAGGCACCACCAGGCCCCAGCCTTCCCGGAGTGGCAAAGCCATCAGCCTTCAGCGCCCGGTTCAGACATCTGTTCCTAACAGCTCTGTGCCTGCTTTCTAATCTGAAAAAATGAGGATAATAATAGTGCCGACCTCTGAGGGAGGATTCCCCTTTATATCCTTGTCTTACCTCTAAAGGACGTGGTGCCTTTGTAGGTTGTATGATTTCGGGTCCCAGGGTCTACTCACTCTACTAGAAACCTGTTCAGACCTTCTCTCCCAGCAAACCTCCCATTACCTCCTCTCGCCCATCATCATCTCAGCGGATGACCTTGCTTCCTACCTCGCTGGGAAAGGGGAGGCTATGGGCAGAGAGTTCCCTCAAGCTCCCACCGCTGCCCATTTATTCTCTCTCCTCTGGGCTCCTGAAGATGAGCTGTCAGAAGAGGCAGCAGCAGACCCCACTCCTGGCTGTCCCTGCAGCACCTCTCTCTGCCCTGCACCCTCGGTTTTGCCACTGGGTCTTTCTCATCACCCACAGATAGGCTGTTACTTCTCCCACCTTCAACAGCCTCTGCCGCCTTCTCGCTCCTTCCCTTAAATAAAACTCCTTGAAAGCACTGTCTCCACTCGCTCCCCTCCCATTGTCTCTTTTTTTAATTTTTAGAGAGGAGTGCGTGTGCAAGCAAGCATGAGTGAAGGCGGGGGGTGGGGGGTGAAGAGAGAGAGAGAGAGAGAGAGAGAGGGAGAATTCCAAGCAGGCTCCACGCTCAGCCTGGAGCCCAATGCAGGGCTCGATCCCACGACCCTGGGATCATGACCTGAGCTGAAACCAAGTTGGATGCTCAGCCAAATCAAATCAACTGACTGAGCCACCCAGATGCCTCATGTCCCTTTCTCTCGGACAGCTTCCTATCCGGCTTAGGCCCCTGTGGCTCCACCAAAGCTCTTGTCACTGAAGACCTCCATGTTGCCAGAGAACAGTCAGTTCCGGGTTCTCTCACTTGGCTTAGCGGCCTTTGTTGCCATTAGCCACTCTCTACTTGGCTTCCAGGACTCACCCAGGTTCCCCTCCCACTTCTCTGGCTGCTCCTTCCTGGTCCTCTTGGCTGGGTCTCCCTCCTGTCCCTAACCTCTAGGAGTGCCCCAGGGCTCCAAAGTTTAGAGTGACTTCATCTCTCTTCCCTCCACTCTCACTTTCTAGGTGATCTCACCTAGGCTCATCAAATACTGTCCATGCGATGCCGACACTGCCCTGACCCTTGTCCTGTACTGCACGTGTCATCCCAACTGCCTTCTCTACACCTGCACTTGGACATCTCATCGGTACTGCAGACCTCACACGCTTACAGCTCTGTCCTTCCAGGCACCTCAGCCCAAATCGCTGTAGTTTCCTTGTCTTCTTTCTCTCCCACCCCAGTTCTCTCCCATTCGTTAGCAAATCCTGTCGGCTCTCCCTTCAGAATATATCTTAAATCTGATCACTCCTTTCTACCTCCACTGCCATCACCCTGCTCCAAGCCACCATCACCTCGCCTGCAGTATTGTGGTAGCCTCCACCACAGTTTCCCAGCCTCCACCCTCCATCCCCTTCAGTCCGGTCCCAACCCAGCAGCAAGAGGGAGCCACTAGGAAGTTAAGCTTACGTCACTGCCTGTCCCCAAACCCTCCAACGGCTCCCATCTCACTCAGCGTGAAATCTGAAGTTCTCACGCTGGCCTGTAGGCCCTCACGGGCTGGCCACTGCTGCCTCCCTGACCTCCTCACCTCTACTCTCTTCTGCTCTAGCCACATGAGTCTCCTCACTGTTCCTTGTACATGTCAGGCTTGCTCTGCCTCAGGGCCTTTGTACTTGCTCTCCCCACCGCCAGGAACACTCTTCCCTCAGAAACCTGCATGAAGCACTCTCCTTCTTCCTTCAGGCCTTTACTTCTTTTTTTTTTTTTTTTTTTTCAGTATTTATTTATTTTTGAGAGAAAGTCGGGGAAGTGAGAGAGAGAAAGAATGAGCAGAGAGAGAGAGGGAGAGAGAGAGAATCCCAAGCAGGCTCCGCACTGTCAGTGCAGAGCTCAGTGTGGGACTCAGCTCCACAAATTGTGAGATCACGACCTGAGCTGAAATCAAGAGTCAGACGCCCAACTGAGTGAGCCTCCCAGCTGCCCCCAGGCCTTTACTTCTATGCTTCCTTCTCGGTGAGGTCTTCTAACTGGGTCCTCCACCTAAAATCTCTATCCTACCTCAACATCCCCTCGCTCCCTTCCTTATCTTTTATCCTTATCTAATGAACTATGGAATTTACTTATTTACTTTCATTTTCTCTCTCCTTATGATGTAAGATCCACAAAGGCAGGGACCTTTTGCCTGTGTTGCTCACGGCTACATCTCCAACACTTAGACTAGCACGTGGTGTGAAGCAGGGGGTTTGATATGTGCTGAATGTATAGGATGGATGAATGAACTGTCCAACGCCTCAGTCTCTTCATCTGGAGAATGGATACACTAATGGAACCGACCTCATGGTTGTATGAGGACTCACTGAGCTGAGTGATTACGCAGGTGCCCAGCACAAGCCCTGGAACACAGTAGGTGCTCAGCAAGAAACTCTTCTCATCCCTCTGCCCTGCCCCCAGGCAGTGATTAGAGCAGGCAGCTGGGCTGGGATGTTACCCCCCCCCCCCCCCCCCCCCCCCCACTTAGCTCCTGCCCAGGATAACCCTCGCCTCTTCGTTGGCCCTGTTGGTAACTGGCAGGAAGGGCCTTACCTGGGTGGATGTCCTGGAACAGGGACTTCCAGATGGTGTACTGCAGGGGGCCTGTGTACTTGGAGGTCGGGAAGTCTTCGTAAGTCAGATTGGTCTCATGGATTTTCCCTTTAAGCCTGGAAGGAAAGCAGGAGAGCAGGCTGCATTGGGGGCCGGATTTCTGTCCCAACACACGGGGGGCCCCACAGCCACCTTCAGGGCAGCTGACAGGGAGCAAGGCCGTGTATTTAAAGTCTGCCAGCCCCAGGTTCAAGTGCCTGCTTGCGCCACTTCCTACCTCTCCTAGCCTCAGTTTCCTTATCTTTAAAATGGGTGCTATGATAGCACCTGCCTCCTAGGCTTGTGGTGAGGATTACATGGCGTCATGTATGTACAATGCTTATCACTGTGCTTGGCTCACGGTCAACACCAAATACGTGATGTTAGCTGTCAGTATTGATCATCAACCGACCGATAATTAAGTGTTATTATTTCTAACGGTGGCGATGGGACAAGAGAGACCTGGAGTTGAATCCTGGCTCTGTCATATACTAGATGAGGGGCCTCGGCCAATTGACGTGGCTTCTCTGTGCCTGTTTCTACACGTGTGAAATGGAGATGACAGCAAGGGAGCTAACAGGATTATAATAATATAAATATTATTTATTATCAATAATATCAATGTTATTATAAAGACTATAATATGTACTTGTACTATAACATAAATAACATTGTACTGTAAGTAATATTCTATGATTCTACTTATTACATATAGAACGATAGAAACGCAGAAAGCCTTAGACCAGGCTCTGGCACACAGCCAATGCCCCATAACTGTCTGATGAAGATGTGAGTGAATGAATTCTCTGCTAACCACCCCATCTGCCTCCAGGGCCATCTCCCCACACAGGCTGGGGACGGGATGCCCGTCTGGGGAAGGCAGCCGGTGGCGGGCACGTACCGCTCGGACAGGGAGGCCACCCCAGCCAGGAAGGTATGTCGGTCGGTTTCGGCCAGCCGCTCCTGCAGGATCTGGGCCCCCTCCTGCACCTTGCGCAGCTGCTGGCTGTAACGCTGGACTTTCTGCTCAATGTCGGTTAGCGTGCGGGCCGTGTCCGCCTCCAGCTCCTCCAGCATGGCCTTCTGCCGCTCGCGCAGTAGCCGGTGCAGCCGCTCGAAGGCCTCACCGATGGTGGTCCGCAAGCTTTTGGTGGAAGACTGTGGGGACAGTCATCAGGGGTTATGCCAGGGGGAGCAGATGGGGTGACCCCTGGGAGAGAAGAGGAAACCGAGAGCCTTGGCACGGCGAGAGGAAAGGGTGGGGAAGGGCACACTCCGTGGTGGGAACGGCAGCTGTTAAAGTGCAATGGCATGTCAGGCTGGCATGGCCGGGGATGGCACACACTTCCACGTGCCCATCAGGACACTCATGAAGTGCTCTGGGTGACTGAGGCTTGCACTAGAGGGGCTGCGGGCTTGAAAGACATTTGGGGGCAGTCTCTTTAGCCCCGGTGACTGACAGGCTGGCTGTAGGGGTACAGGAAAGAAAGGTGTGAGGATGATGCCCAGATTTCTGGCTTGGGGGTGGGAGGGACAGAGAAGCTGGGGGAGAACAGGGGGGCAGGAAAAGACGCTGAGTTCAGTCCAGGATACAGTGAGGTCTTTCTTTAAAAAAAAAAAAAAAAAAAATCACTCAGGGGTGCCTGGTTGGCTTAGTCAGTACAGCATAAGACTCTTGATCTCAGGGTTGTGAGTTCAAGCCCCATGTTGGGCATGGAGTCTTAAAAACAAACAAACAATAAAATTAAAATTTAAAAAATCACACATGGGGTTCAAGCAAAGATGACAAGGAGATCACAGATGGCAGAGAGCTTTATAAACTGCAATGTGCCGGGCAAACCTTGGCGGTCGCTCATCCTTGAGACCCCCTGGCTGAAAAACAAGAGCTGGAGGCAAAAGCCACGATCACAGGAGGCAAGACTGGACTTGCACATTTCTCTGTTCCCGCGGGCATTGGCAGGCTCAGGAGGGGCCTGAGCGGTGCAGGGCGCAGGCTTTGGTACCCACCAGCCTGGGTGAGAATCCCAGCTCTGGGTCTCTAGCTGTGGAAACCTCGGTTGCCTAATGTCTCTGAGCCTGTTTTCTTCTCTGTGAAAGGGGTAACGCAACCATGTCGCAGGGTTCTGGTGAAGACTAAGCAAGGGCATGTTCACAAAATGCACGCCATTGTCTGAAGTGCAGAAAAAGAGCCTGGTTATTAAAGGGGATCCATTCTAACAGGCACACCCTAAAAGTCTTCACTGAGAGATGGCTTCTGAGCTGGGGCCCGAAGGAGGGGCAGGATGTCAACCGGGGGTGTGGGGAGCAGCCGGAGTCAGGACAACACGGGATACAGAAGTGTGGCCAGGCAGCAGCAGCGTGTGGGACCTGCCCCTGCAATTTTACTTTGTGGGATTCTGGCTGGGAGTTCACAGAGTCAGAGACCCCGCTGTGTTCAGTGCCCAGGACTCTGTGGGAGGTTCAACAAAGGCTCAATTAGGGCCAGTTCCCTCCTGTCGCGGCAGCAGGAAGAAGTGCTGGCAGTGGGCCAGCCTCCCCGCGCATGCCCACCCAGAGCGCCAGGCAGACAAAGGGGGCGGGGGAGAAGCTGGGGATGAACAGCCAGGCTGCTTGTGGCCTCCCGGAGCCCCTTCCTGCACCCTGAGGCTTCTGTGCGGGTCACGGCGGGGGTGACGGGGCCTGCCCTTCCTGCATCATCTGCTGCTGCCCTCCAAGGACCCCCAAATCCCACGGCCACCCCTTCCGGCTCCTTCTCAACCCCTCTATGACAGTGTTTGGTGCACTGGCCACCCTCTACCGGCGGCAGGTTCTGGTTTGCCTCCCACCTCTATGGCTGCTCTCTCTGGGCCAGCTCCTTCCATTCTCACCTACATGGCCTCCTTCCTGTTTGACCCCATGGCTTTGAGGATGGCTCCCGTGTCCTTAGCCATGGTCTTGAGTGTCTCCTGAGCACCACATTCATCCTTCCACCTGCCTCAACTACACATACTCCTGGGATCCTACAGCCCATCCAACTCTCTCAGTCCGCAAGTCAACTCTGGGTCTTTGGCAACAAATTCACTGCCAGAGTGATCCTTCTGATGTGCAAAGTGGGTCAAAGCCAATGTTGTGTTTAGGAACATTTCTTGGCTCCTTGATAACTAGTAAAACACTCGATTCCTTAGCCTGGCATTCAGAGTCCTCAATCTGACCCCAGCTCACCTCTCTAGTGCCACTGCATTGTAATTACACCTGCCTAGAATGGGCCCCACCCCCAACAAACTCTTTATTCAACAGGCAAACTCCTACTCATCCTGCAAGACCCAGCTTGAAAGCTACCTCCTCGGTGACATCCTCCCTAACTTTTTCAGGCAGTTAAATAGTTAAATGTCTCCAGAGCATTTTGTAAATATTCCTAATACACAGTCTCACATTTTATGTGGCTCCAGCTAGTGGATGAACCCCCCGGGGGTAGGAATGACGTCTTTTTCAGCCTTGCGCTTCCTGTGCCCATCCCAGGGCCTGGCACAGGCTGGCAGTCAGAACCTGCTTGAGAGGTGAAGGGGGAAAGAGTCTTGCAAAAAGTTGCTCTGCAGAGGTTGAGTGCAGACTCTGTCTTCTTTTTAGGGTACGGGCTAGTGTCTCCAGGACGAAAGAAGATGGGTAGGAAAAGGGAGACAGGCAGGGAGAGGTCAGCTCAAAAGAACAACATCGGAGTGACAGCCAGCCACCACACGTGATTCAAGGCTGTCCCTGAAAGGTCCTCCCCCCTCCCAGCCTACCTGTCCTATTGACCACAAAGCCATAGATCTTGCTGAGGACACCCCAGCACATGCCTGGAATATGCCAGAACTAGGTTCTGACAAAACTGGACAGTAAGCTGCCAACTAGCCACTTACTAGCTGTGATGCCTTAGGCTTGTTCCTCAACCTCTCTGTGCCTCAGTTTCCTTGCCAATAAAATGGAGATAACATTCCTCCATCAAAAGTTGCTTCCCCCCCAACCCCCCGCACACACTCACTTGTTCTACAACTACTGATTGTGTGTGGGAGGCACTGTGCTAGGTTCTGGGGAGTCCTGCTGTCATAGAGATGACATTCCGCGGGGTTCAGTGAAACAATGAATGGGAAACACAATTACCCGCACAGAGAAAGGTTCCACTCAACCGGTGTGCCCCGTTTATTCTAGTTTCTTTCTAGGGCAGAGCCACCCCCACCCCACCCCCAGTCCCTCTGGTGCTGTGGCTGGGAAAGTAGCCCGTACCCCAGCCCACCACATCCCTGGGAATACACTGGGGCTTGGAGGAATTGGGGCTGCTTCAGAAAAATACCCTGCCAAGAATGCGTCACTTGGTCAGGACCGACCAAAGAAAACACTGGGCCTGGGGAGGGAGATCAGACAGGCCCTCAGGCTGGGCCACTGGAGGGGCAAGCTCTGCAGGAAAGCCGAGTCAGGCACCAGGTGAAATATGACCTCCAAAGCATCCATAGGCATTTCTTGTATAAACACCCCAGTCCAGACAGGAAGCAGGGCTGGGGGAACTGGAGGGGGAGCTGGCCCCACAGGACCCCCCAGAGGTAGACAGATGGACAGGAAAGCAGGGGAGGAAAAGGTCAGTGGAGAAAAACAATGGGGAGTGGAGAGAAGAGATTGCTGGGGGGAAAACCAGACCATAATATTCCGCTCTCATTCACACAGAGGCTTCCATTACCTTCTCTTCACCTGAGAGGTGCTGAACCACCGGACAGATGGGGAAACTGAGGCTGTGGGAGGCAAATAGGCTAGAGTCCTCTAACTGTTCTCATCTGTTGCCTGCTGAGGGTCCTGCCTGCAGGCAGTCCAGAATGTTCTCTGAAGAAATGTTTGTCATGACCTTCCCAAGACCCCACACGAGTTGGTGGCCAAGCCGAGGCACAGATCTGGATCTCCAATGGCCTCTTCGGGCCCCAGGCTGACCCCTCAGAGGCCCAGAAAATTCCTAAGGCTCTGCTCCAGCTGCTGCCGGCAGCTGCACCCCTGCTAGTGAGTGGGGCCAGGCTGAAATCACTGTAGAGGTTAGCAGCTGGGCCTGGCCGCCAGTTTTTGGTCCCAGAAAGGGCAGAAATCAAAGCAAGCCTTGTCCCGTTGGTGAGACATCTGTGGGGGGAACTCAGAGGGAGCCCACGGGATCTAGAACTTCAGGGCTGCAAAGACCTTGGCAGAGTCTCCATTACAGATGGGAAGACTGGGGGCCCAGAAGAGTATGCAGTTTAGCCAAAGTCACACAGTGAGTTAGTGGCTGGATCAGAATCCAGGGCCTCCTTCTCAGGTCAAGAAGAAGCCTTTCTTTTCAAACCACCGCAGCCAGAGACTAGAGGGTTTGGCCCACTGTCCGAGTTTAAGAGGGGGGATGATACAAAGGCTGGGTCACAAATCATCAGGAGGGCTTCGAGGGCCCATACTCAGGGTTGGCTCCTCTGGCAATGGGCCAGCGTGGTTTTGTTTTTTTTAATGTTTATTTATTTACTTGAGAGAGAGAGAGAGAGAGAGACAGAGACTGATCACAAGCGGGGGAGGGGTAGAGAGAGACAGAGACACAGAATCCGAAGCCCCATTTGGGGCTCAAGCCCACTCACCATGAGATCACGACCTCAACCCAAGTGGGAGGCTTAACCAACTGAGCCACCCAGGTGCCCCTGGGTGGGCGTGTTTAATAAGGCGAGAGGAAAAAGAGACCAGGTACATTCTCCCAGCCCTGCAGGACTGGGAGTTTTCCTGAGGGTCCCTGGTCCCACCTCACCTTCCACCCAGGGCAGGAAGGGAGAAAGAGCCCTACCCTTAAAGCCAGGCACCAGCCCAAATCATTGCCCTCAGTCCTGGGAATGGGTCCTGTCCCGTTTACATTCAGGTGAGCCCCAGCCTCCGTTCCACACCCCCACCCCAGCCCCTCTCAGAATACGTTTGGCACCTTTACGCCCCGCCCCCTCTTCCTAGACGGCCCCGCCCCCACGCCCCGCCCACCCCGCAGGACCCGCCCCTGCGCCCAGGCCTGGCTCACCTTGGTTTCTGCCAACTGTCGCTTGAGCAGCTGCAGCGCCTCCGTGTGCTCCCGCTCGCTGTCCTGAAGGGCCTGAAGCTGCTCCTTCAGCTCCCTCTGGAACAACACGAGGCGGGGATGGGTGACCCAGAGCCGGGGCCGACCGCCGTCGCGCTCCCCAGACCTGGCCCAACATCCTCCTCCCCGCACAGCTCAGTAACCCCCAAGTCTCCCAATATCCAGGCTGCTTTCATCTTCCCATCTCTCACGTGGAGTTTTGCAACAGCCGCCTCCCTAGCCATCCTAGGAGCTTGTGGTCTTCCTGTCTCCAACCCGCCTCCACATATATTCTGCCCCAGCCTGATTTGCCGGCAGACACTCCCCGCTTAGAATCCTTCCGTGGGTACCAAGGCTGTACCACTGCCCGCTGTTACGGCTAACGCGTCCAGTGTGGGCTAGGCGCTGTCCTCAGTCCTTTGCTTGCATTGGGTCATTTAATCCTCGGAATGACACAGAGGTAGGCACTATTAGCCCCATTTTTTGACGTTAAAATCGGTACAGAGAGGTCAAGAAACTGGCCTGAAAGCATGCAGCTAAGCAGGTAAGGGTAAAGCCATAATTGGAACTCAAGCAGTCTGGTTCTGGAGACCATCATCTCGAGATGAGGTGACACGTCTTCCATAGTAATGACGCCCGTGACAAACAGCGACAAAAAATCCATAAAACACAACATCTCGAAACTTCAGATAAGGACAGGATCAGCAGTACTGACTTTTCCTTTGCCTCAGGTTCCAGGATAGCTCAGCACAACACTGCTAGTGATCTGGTTTTTTGTTTAAAATGTTGATATTTTGTTCATCATGGGGCTTTTTGCTTTCATGTTGATTTTTTTAAAAATTGCATTAAGTCTTCTCCATCTCGATCACTGAGTTTGGGGGTGACTGCTTCAATGACGCGCCTCACGCTAGTCCCACGGCTGTCTCCACCGCCCTTCTCCCCTCACTCCCATCCGGCCAAAGTGGCCTTCTTCCTGCTGCTCCATCGTAGGCTGGTCTCAGCCTCCTGACTTCACCCTTGCTGCCTCCTCTGGCCAGTGCACTCTACTCAGATTTTCTGGTGCCCGTCCCTTTGTGTCATTAACGTAACAGCTCAGAGGCCGCCTCCTCAGAGAGGTCTTGCCTGGCCACCCCACGTACAGCATCATCCCCTACACCCACATCCTGTTATGTGGTCTTCCTAGCACTTTCTGCTGCCCAAGATGCTTTTGCTCACTTATTCGACAGTGTGTTACTGCTCGTCTCCTCCACAGAATGTGACTGTCATGAGGGCAGGAGTCTTGTCCAGCTTGTTGTATCCCCGGTGTTTAGAAGAGTTTTCAGCACACAGTAGGGCCTCAATACATATTTGTCAAATGAATGAATGTGGTTTGAGGTGCGCATCCCCAGTACAGGTCCAGCTGTCTGCATTTATTGGGCATTTAGCCCATTGTATCGTAACTAGTCCTCCTGTCTGTCCCTAGTGCATCCATCCCCATATTAGCCCAAGTCCAACGGGGGGGCCCTTACTATTCCCCGCTCTATTACCCCCTGCGTGCATCAACAGCCCGACACTAAGATGGGGCTCAAGGAAGTTTGCTTTGTGGATGAAAGCCTCTGAGCAGGGCCCAGTTTTCCCAGTCACCTTGCACTGCGAGCGATGCCAGGGAGCTGACTTACCTGTTCACCCTCGCCTCCCTCCCACTCACTCAGCTCATTGCCCTCAGAAAACATCTAGTCCGACTAACTTTACAGACTAGGTAGCAACATGGGAAGATGATCATGATGCCTCCCTAAAGGAAGAATGCAGAAAACAAAATTACCTTTGCTTCCTATCCCTTATTCACGTGACAAATATTTGATCAACTACTATATCCAGGCACTGTTGAGGCACGGGGGATACAGCAGAGAACAAGACAGACAGTCCATGCCCACAGGGCTCCTCCAGTGTAGTGGGGGAGAGAGATAATTAGTAAGGGAAATAACAAAACCACCAGGTAATTAAGGATTATAGTCTGTGCTCTAGAGAAAATAAAGCAGTGTGGGACGGTGGGGCGGTGGGGGGCAGGGGGGAGTTGGGGTAGGGTGGTCAGGGAAGGCTTTTCTCCTCTGAGCTGCCACCTGAGATGACACACAGCCACAGGGTGAGGAAGAGCCAGCCTCGGAAACAGGAGTTGGACAGGAAGCCAGGAGCGGCCTGGGCTGTGATGGCAGAAAGCTCACACAGAACATAATGGCTGGCACTCGGGTAAAGACGGAAGTCGCAAGCTGAAACCAGAGGGGTAGGAGGAGGAAGGAGCCTGGGTCCCTGATGACTGTGGGGTGCACTGCTCAGGGATGAGCTAGGAAGCTGCCCCCCCCCCCCCCAAAAAAAAGCCCTGATTTACAGTGTTGGCCAATTTCTGTGGTGTAAATACTCCCACCAAAGCTGATTTCAAGGGATCAATGTGAGGTCACCAGGCACAGTCAACTCACAGGCACTAGAGCAAGCTGGCTCCAGCACACCGCTGCCCCGGGGGCCTTTCCTCCAGGCACATTTTATGGGAGAGAGAAGCACAAGAGAGAAGCAGCGTACCATCTAATTGCAGCTGCTTAGTCAGGTGTCTGTTACGAATGGCCAAGAGTCATTCCTAACAGGTCCATGCGCATCTGAGTCATTGGAGCAGACAAATCTCATTCACCTAAGTGCAAAGAATGATCGCTCCTTGGGCCCTTCCTGACAGTCCCGGGTCTGGCCGGCTTGGGATGTGGCTAACACGCAGATAATCGGAGGGATGAGCCGGGTATGCCGATCCCCTGCCTTGGTGTCCTCATGGGTTCACTTAAGACTCGGGTCCACATGACACTCAGCTCCGCAAGCGGCTTCTCAGAGTCTCAGAAAACTGCTCTGGAGGCGGAGTTGCTCACATTGCTGAGGGCACCCCAGGAACTTGGACAAATCACTCCCTGCTTCCAGGGCTGAGGAACAAGGGGAACAGGCCTGCCCCTTCCTCCTGGACCCCAGGACAACAGAACGCTCCTTTGCTCATTCCAAACCCGTGCGGAGGCCTCCTTGGGCCCACATCGTGCTGTGTCAGCAACAGGCAGAGGGATGAGGGACAAGTCCCAACCCATGATGCCTCAGGAGGGTGCACATGAGTTGGGGGAAGACAGAGACACACACGTTACCATGGCAGAGAATGCTGGAATAGACCGAACTTGCTGCTCTTCCCATGGACCCATCTCAGTGAAGGCCACCCCCACCCCCACTGCCATCCAAGCGAGAAATCAAGGAGTCATCCTTGCCACTGTCCACCAACCGATGCGATCAGTCATCAGGTTTGGCTTGCAATCTGTTCTCTCCTCTCTACACCCACTGCGTCTGGTTTGGTTTTCACCCCTGCTTTTCTGGACTGTGACCCTAGGCTCTTCTCCGCCCCTGCATTCTCCAAGTGCCCCTGGAGTGACTGCTATACGGGACAGATCTGTCCATGCTTCTCCCTCCTACCCCACTGCAGGATTTCCATGTTGTCTGGGAAGACGGGCACAAAGCCCGAGCATGGCACTCAAGGCCTTCACCACTGGCTCCAACTTCTTCTCCAGCCTTATCTCTCAGTCTTGTCCTGCACTGTCCAATACAGCAGCCACTTGCCACGTGTAGCTATTAAAATGAAAATGATTTGAAATTACATAAACCTGAAACTCAGTTCCTCAGTTGCACGGAGGTATTGGGTTGCCCATTTTCAAGTGCTCAATAGCCACACGTCACCAGTGGCTACTGTCTCAGCACAGATGCGGAGCACCAGGAACCATCTGGCCAAACCCTCCAGATTTCTTTAACAGGAAACTGAGGTCCGAGGAAAAGGACTGACTGACCCACGGCCACACAGCTTGACAGAGGAGAACCAACCAGAAAACTGACTGCCAGCAGAAGTGAGACAGAAAACAGGAAGCTGTTGATAAACTCTTGAGTGGTAGGACTATAGCTCTGGAGAAGGGCAGAGGCGAGGTTTGGGCTCATGGGGCACAGGTCACCTAATTCTCACAACAAACCTCATGAGGTTCGTGCCTTTATCATCTCTGTCTCACGGAGGGGGAAATAGAGGCTCACAGAGGTCAGACAGCCTGCCTAAGGTCACATGGCCCCATTTCCAAATCTGTAAAGTGCAGCTTAATACCAGTGCCGGCTCCGTGGTCGGGAGGATTAGGTCACTTAATTCATAACCTGACAGGACGCACAGGATGTACTCAGTCACTCTTCATTGTTGTCACCCTCATCATAATCATCCCAATTACATGTGAAATAGGGAGTCAGAACTGGCAGAGCGGCCAGGAGAGGGTTTATTTCTGATGGAAAGCCCAGGGAAGATGGACGGATGGGCAGGGTTCCTTCAGATCTCCTGGGTGGGGCCTGAGCATCCCAGGTGGAGAGACTAGTCGGGTAGGGGCACACATGGTGGTGTGCAGGAAGTCGGGGGGGGGGCAGTTGGGGATGATGGGAGCTAGGTATGGACAGGTGGGTGGAGTCACGAGCTGGAAAGGCCAGCGGGGCTCGCTGGGGCCCGAATAGGAGGTGGAGGAGCCCTTGAAGGTCAGCTTGGCGGAGGTGGACTCTGAAGGCCCCATCAGAGCAGGGGGGAGTCAGGAGGGACAAACGTCAGAGGGCAGAGCCACATCTCTGTACCCCTTCCACTGGACAGGGAGCAGAGTCAGGGCTGGTGGACAATTATGCAAATGTCAGCTGAGAGGCTCTGGGCTCCCATAGGTTTGGAGAGGCCAGGACTGGGGCAGCAACTGTGGGGAGGACAGAGAGCCAGGGCTCATATGCTCCCAAGGCCAGATCTCCCCTCCCGTGGGGTCACCCCAGCCTAGAAAACAAAGCTGCTGCCGGAAGCCGTCTCCTGTCGGCTTCAAGGACCTTTCTCATCCCTGTCACCCAGCTGAGCTGCCCAGTGGAGACAGCATGAGCTCTGGCATCAGAAAAACCTGAAGTTTGAATCCCGGCTGTGTGACTTTAGGCAGATCACCTCTTCCGCTCTCGGGGCCCACTTCTCAGAGCCTAATATGTAAAATGGGGATCAGAGCCACTGGGCCAGGGTGGTGTCAGCACAAGCAGGTGCCCAGGCCCCTCCCCTCCTCTGAGCTCCGGTATTGCTGCCTCTCCTGCTGTGACCCAAGGACGCCAGAAATCTTAACATGGCAAACTGAACTTGCCTCTCCTTTTTCCTCTCCCCCATCCCTCCCCTATGCCTAGAACCCCTGATGCTCTTGTTCTCCTGACAGCTCTGAACTCTTGTATGTCCTCTCTCTTTGAGCCCCGGTCCTCCCGGTCCAACCAACCAACCCAACCGACCGCAGTCTCTCTCAAGACCTCCTGGCCTGCTCCTCCTGCCCCCAGGCTCTCCTAGTCCTCCAACTGCACACTGCCCATAATGCAGACCTGACCAGGCCCCAGCGGCCAGCTCAAACCTGTTCCTGGCTCCCTAGCATCTCGAGATGAGAAATCCCTAGCATTTGTTCTCGAGAACAAATCCAAGCTCCTTGGAGTGGGGGATGGTGGCCCACTCCTTTCTGAGCCAGGCAAACCTCACTTTCCCATTCTGGCCTCGCCCCATACACCCTTCCCTCCAACCACAGCTAACCACCTGCTCGCCTCCGTGCCTGTCCCTGGTCTGAGACCCTGAGTCCGAGTTCCAGTTGTAGCCACACTTATTGGTTATGTGGCAGTAGACCCAGTTTCTGAGCCTTGGTTTCCTCACTTGTTAACAGGGCACTAAGACCCACCTCACAGGGTTGCTCTGATTAAGTGACCGTGCCAGCCAAAGCACTGAACCTGCCCCTGACACTCTGCACCCAGGCGATGGTGGCCGTGGGTGTGTTTATTCCTTCTGTCTGTAATGTCTTCTCTGATCTCAGGACTCCGCTCAACTGTCAGCTTCACAGAGGCCTGGACAACTCTCCGTGACAGCCAGAGGAGCCTGGGACGTGACCTCGAAGCTTAAAGGCCTGTCTCCCAGAACCACAGAGGGGACAGCTCTCTCCTGGGCCCAGCATGGGGCCTGGCCCTCAGTTGCCCCCAGCAGGAGGAATGACGGGAGGAATTATTGAATGAATCCCTGAATTCAAGATGGAACCCCTCTTCAAACCCTCCACACCCATCCCAAGTGTCCAAGTGGAGCTCAAAGTCCAGAGGGTAAATGATGCCATGTAAATACTGGACTGAGTCTGGGGAGCAGTCAGTGTCCCCTTCTGTAAGGCAGGGAGGGGATGGAGCTGGGTGGTTTCTGAGGCCCTTCCCCACTCGGGTGCTCCCTGAGGCAGTTAGGATGTTGGTGAGGAGGGTGAGCTCTGAGCCAGACAGACCGGAGCCTGAGTCCCGGCTCGTGGCTCCTACTTACGTCCGTCTCGCGTCCTCCCACACCCACTACATCTTGGGCAAGTCACTGCCCCTCTCAGCTTCCATGTCTTCATCTGTGAAACGGTGCTTGGCCCCAGTCCCACACAAGGAGTAGGGAAAGGAAAAAGGATTTGCTGTCCATAATAGCACCTAGCACACAACAAGTGCCTGACGAACTTTGGCTAGTGTTTTTTTAGAGTTGTTCTTATTTCCATTGTTGTCACTCCCTACCAGATCCTTTGCTTTCTGTAAAATAAATGTCCTGCCCTTCCCCCTCCCCCCCCCCCCCCACCAATTCAAGTTTCTACACTGTGGCCTGTGCCTAGCCAAGGTGTCCTGGATGAACACGGCATTCCTGGAGGCCCACAGACACCTGTGAGGAGGGAAGCAGAGATGCCAACAGCAAGCCTTGGGTTTGACTCACTGCCAGCCTCGCCCCTGTGGAGGCTGCTGTCTGTACATAAATCCTGTCCTCTCCTGGGAAAAGTAATGGCAGAGGCTGCTTCCCCAGGACACAAACACCCTGTCCGCGGCACAAAATAAAGTGACTTCGCATCTGTTACCTGCTTGGGTAGACAGCAACTCTCTCTCCCTCTTTGCACGTCAAGTGGACGGTCTGGGTCTTACTCTCCCACATTGGGAAAGGATGAGAGAAGGCAGTACCTTCCGTTCAGCTAGAAGAAGCTGGAGTCAGGATTTGAACCCTGTCCCCTGACCCTGCTCTTTGTCCCCCTGTGGCTGCATCTCTGGGTCACCACGCCCAGCTTATCAGGGCTCCCATCCAAGGCTGATCCAGCACCGTCTCCTTTGGCATGACAGAGGCCTTGGGAAAGGCTCCAGTGGTCACATGAGGCCTGGAGGGGGTGGCTGGGACTGAATGCGATCCCTTCTCTGGAGGCATGGGAGCTGAGGTCTCAGGCCAGAGAGCCGGATGCACGTCTGACCAAGATGACATCCAGCCACCTGCCCTCGGTGCATCAGCTGGCACAGTGTCCTTAGCCTGACCCTGTGTTGACTACTTGAAATACAAAGACAGGCAGTGTCGGGGAGGGGCGGGGGGGACAACTACCTGGCCCTCAGAGGCAGCTTGGAGGCCATGAGTGGCCCAGTCAGACTGGCTTCTAATCTTGCCTCTGCCATTTCCCAGCTGGGTGACTGAACGAGGCCCTGAATTCCTCTGAACCTGTTTCTTTATCTGTAAAAGCAGCAAATTACAGCACCCACTTGACGGGGTGTTTTGAAGATTAAATGAGGTAATATAACAAAAGCGCTTAGCATAGTCCCAGGCAGTGGGCTAGGGCCCAATGAGTATTGGCTGAGAAGCCCCAAACCCTTCTGAGATGGGGATCCCTCCTTCCCTTTTGCTCTGCGGTCCAGTGCTTAGCAGTGAAAAGAAAAAAAGGGGGGAACGCATGTACACATGTATACACACACTCACATGCTATTCACACAATAAAAATTCTGAAGAATTACAAAGCAAACCTAATCATGCTTTTCCATAGGGTGAGACTATGGGGGGACTTTAACTTTTACATTATATAACTCTCTTTATTGTGTTAATTTTACAATCAGATACAATAAAGATATCTAAAAATGGTTGTGTACTACTCTGTGCCAGGCACAGTATCAGGCACTTTTGATCCCTCACCTTTAGAACACCCTTCCCAGGAAGGCCATATTATCCCCATGTTATAGATGAGCAGGTGGAGGCTTAGAGAAGTGAAGTGACCTGACCAAGGACACATAGCTCATCAATGATGATGCCAGGATCTGACCCCATATTGGAATCAAGTTCAAAGCAATTCTGCTTGGCAGGTCAGGGAAAGCTTCACAGAGGACGTGATCTCTGAGCTGAGCCTCGAAAGCCGATTAGGGCTTCTCTAGGTCAGGGTTCTCAACCAGGGATGATTTTGACCCCAGGGGACATTTGATAAAGTCTGGAGACATTTTTGGTTGTCACAGCATGGTAGGGGGTGGGAGGATGGGGGGGGGGGGAGTGCTACTGGCATCCAGTGGTTAGAGGCCGGGATACTCCTACACATCCTGCAGTGCACAAGATTGCCTTGCACACAAAGACTTACCTGGCCCCAAATGTCAATAGTGCAGAGTATGACCTAACATGCTAGAGCTGTCATTTATTGAGTGCTTACTATGTGCTGAATGCAGTACTAAGTTCTTACAAATGTCATCTTATTTAATCCATCCCCACTGCTGTCAATGAGGGATGGTAAATAACTTTTCTGAGTTTCCACTGCCAGAAAATGGTGGCACCAGGATTGAAGCTGCCCAAGTACAAAGCCAGAATTCTTAACCTTTCTGCTCTGTTACCTCCAGGATTTATAATAAATGTAAAAGCTCCAGGCCAACCGCTAGGTGGGATGTGAGGAGAGTCCAGCTGAGCCCAGGCACAGCCTCCTCTGGCCTCTGGCCTTGGGCAAAGTCCCCTCCCTCCTCCTCGGCCAGCCGTTTCTCCATCTGTCAAGTGAGGGCTGCACCAAAAGATCTCCAAGGCCCTGGCAGCTCTGAGTCAGTTAGTTTCCAGGAGAGGGGCCCAAGCCCTGGTTCTAGGAACCGTGGGACAGAACCACCAGCAGCTGGGAGAGGAGAGGGTGTGCTGGGTAGGCTCAGCTTCATTCCCAGCGCACAAGTAACTAATGAGCCCCACTTCCCCACAAGGAGAGAGAGGCAGGTGGGGTGAGGAGTGGCCCGAACCTCCCCCAGGAGCTTACCTCTCCAGTGGGCAGGGATGTTTCTCTGCCACCTTCTTGCCAAGCCCAAAGGAGGCACCAAAGCAAGGCCTCCTTCTCTCGCAAGGAAGGCAGGTCTGGACATTTGCCCAGCTGGGTACATGAGTTCTCTCAGGTAGAAGGAGAAGGGATGGGAATGCATGCTGACCCAGCCCCTGCCCTGTGCCAAGCATTGCAAACAGCAGGCCCACCTCAGGTCAGCCTCCTAAAATCCTGGTAGGAAAGAATCACTGTGACCCCATTGTACCGGCCAGAGCATCAAGGCTTACATGAAGGGACTTGTCGAGTCACACATTAGCAGTGCTGAAGGAAGGTTTGGAACCCAAGACTATCTGACCGCAGGACAGTACATACTAGAAGGTAGCTGAGTGGCCCTCCTGTTCTTTTCACTCAGGAGTAAAAGTGCTTCACTAACATTTGGAGAAAAGATATATTTAATTTCTCCTGCATTCCCCAGGACATGGAATGGACTGCAAAAAACCAAAACACAATAGTTCTGACTTCTTGGTTTGCAAACAGAGGAACCCAGGCTCAGAAGGCAGAGGGCTCTCCAGCGAGAAAGTCAGACAGAGAGAGGAGAGGCTGAGTGATGGAGGAGGGATCTGGCCTGGGGCAGGCTGAGCTTTCTAGTCTGGCTCTCATTGTCTGATAGTGTGGCTTTGGGGAAGTTACATTAACCTCTCCGGACCTCAGTCTCCATATCTATTATAAGGATGAGGTTGGACAGATAGTTTCAAACAGACTCCCTTCAAACCCCACAACCTGCACCAAGCTATGTCAAAGGTTCTCTCCTCCATTTATGGGACCTCGCAGATGGAGAGGTGGGGCTACAAGGGCCTGGCACAAAAGACTCTGGAGGTGGAGGGCCCATGCCAGCCTGTGCAAGCTCCCAGAGCCCCCAGCTCTTGCTCTCCATCCTCACAGAGCCAGACTGGGAGGGAGTCAGTAATGGTTTGGGGATGAAAGGAACAGGGCGGGGAGGGTGGTAAACATGGGACCATTTCTCCTAGGCCAAGGGTCATCCATGGGTATCTACTAAGTGCAGGTTGACTTACAGAGACTTATGTATAAGCATAAGGGGAGGGGGCTTCCTACAACATAGGGGAAAGTAGTTATTTAATTCCTGCTTAAGCATCTCAAGGGTCAGGGAGCTCAGTCTCCGCCAAGTTAGCCCACTGCATATTCAAAAAATGTTTGAGTGAAAAATCTTCTGCTTCTAAAGGCTCCACAGTATGGGCCAGCTCAGGCCAGAATTAGTCATTTATTATTCAAACTTTACTGATATGTACTGATGTGCCAGGCTTTGGGGCCATAGATATGATGAATAAGAGACTTCCCCTGCTCTTTGGGAACTGTGTGCTAGACTGGTCAAGGCCAAAGAAACGGGACTGCAGGATTGAAACAGTTTAGGTTGAGAAGATTCTAGGCTTCCAGGCTGAAATAAGCTTGGGTGCCATTTTATTAAACACAGTAAAATGGGTATGTTTTCTACAAGATTTCTCCAAAACCTTTAATATGCAAAATGTACATGAAGAATCCTCCAAGGGAGGTAGAGATAATATACTATATTTTCCCAATATACCTGATCTTGGAACACTACTTTTTAAAACATCATACTTATTAACAGAAGATATTTACGGAAATGTGGCTCTAATGCAATTTTTTTTCCCCTCTTTTGGCTGGGGGAGCTTGGGAAGGCTTACACAGAAAGGACATTTGAGCAGGGCTTTGAGAGTTGAATAGGAGTTGGTCTGTTTCAATGGGAAGGTTTGAGGGAGATCAGTTATAGTCTTAGGCTGACTGAACTCAGCTTACCCCTGCATATACTGTTTCATTTAGTCTTCAAAGGTCTTGATGAGGCCAAGGAGGTCATCAAAAGCTCTTGGAGACTCCTAGAGGTCCATCCCCCTCCCTTTTCTTGAATCACCTCACCTTAGGGTCTTATTCTCCAAATCTTGAGTCTTAAGTCCTGTTCCCACTGTCAACCTGGCCCCTGGTTTAAACCCAAAATAGTTCTTACAGTATCTGGACTTGATCCCATCTTTAACCCCTCAGACACCTTGGCCTAGCCAAACTCATCCTCTTGGTACCCAAACTCATCCTCTCAGAAGTTTGGGGATGACCATAACTTAGGCTCTCTCTCAGATTTAACTCTGACTTGCCCAGCACAATTTAGTCCTGGTACTGTCCCCTAAGGTCTTGGTGCACACCTGATTGAGTCTTGCCCCATTGTGCCCCAAGTCGATCCCTCAGCTACTCCAAATAGTCCTGACCCATTCCCGGATGCAGTCCCGCCCCCTGTCTAGCCCATTCTCGTCTGTTTGTCCCGAAGCATTCATTTGTGGTCTCTGCTTCCAGGTCCAGGCCGCATGGGCCCTGACAGTGGCCCTGCTCTTGCCCAGCTCTGATCCTTCCCCGTCCCCAACCTTGCCCTGAGCCCGTACCTGGGCCAGCTCTGATCTCATTTGTCCCAGCCGTAACACCCTGTGGGTGACCTCTCCCCAACCACGGACCCACCCCCACTTAGAGTCGGTCTCAGACCCCTCCGGGTGCAGAGGGCCCTAGGCCCCGCCTCCAACAGTCCGCCCTCTCGCCGCGGCCCCGCCCCGTTCCCGTCCCGTCCTAATTCTGATAGGGCCCTGACCCTGCCGGCGGCCCCGCCCCGTGACAATTCTGACTTGGCCCAGCCCGCGGCCCAGCCCTAACCCCGCCCCCGGCCCGGCCCTGGCCCCGCCCCCGCCCCCGCCCCCGCCTCCGGCCGGCCGGGCTGCTCACCTGCAACTCCTCGAAGGCATCATCGATGCCGGTGACCTGGTGCTGCTCGTGCAGCGCGGGCTCGTCGCAGAAGAAGCAGAGCAGCGCGCGGTCCGTGAGGCAGAAGAGCTTGACCTTGTCGTGCGCCTGGCAGGGTCGCGCGGCGCGGCGCGCGTTGAGGATGGCGTCCAGCGGGAAGGCGCTGTAGCGCTCCACGATGTTGGCCAGCTTGAGGCTGGGCGCGAGCGCGGGCTCGGCGAACGTGCGCCGGCACTCGGGGCAGTCGCGGGCGCCCTGCGCCTCCTGCCTCACCCAGTGCTCGGTGATGCAGCGGCGGCAGAAGTAGTGCTCGCAGCCCAGGCTCACCGGGTCCTGGTAGATGCTCAGACAGATGGAGCAGAGCAGCTCGTCCTTGAGGCTGCACGCCATGGCGCTGGGGGCGGCGGAGAGGGGCCCTGAGATGCAGGGGGGCTGCTGAGAGAGCGCGGCGCTGTCGGGGGCAGCACCGAGAGATGGGTGCGGGGAGCAGGTGGCGAGAGGCAGGAGTAACAGCCACAAGAGAAGGAAGGGGGCCTGTCCGGGAGGGAGGGGGGCACGCGAAGAAGAGGTGCAGGGTAGACACTAGCCGGCATGCGAGTCCAGAAAGGTGGTCTCGAGGTAGTGGGTGACTCGGAGCGATGGGTGCTGGAGGGTGGGGGTCGTAGGTGTATGAGGGAAGGGGCTCTGGCAAGGAGGTTCTAGAGGAAAGGACAGTCTGAAAGGGTGGGCGCTGGGAGAAGAGGATCCAGGAGGGGGCGGAGGCCTTAGGGGGGCTGAAATCCCGGGATGGGTGCAGTGGGGGGAGGGGGAGAAGCTGGGATGGGGAATTCTGGGGAAGGGGGAAGCCAGCTGCGCCGCGGTTGTGCGTGGCAGAGGAGAGGAGGGGTGCGAGCACGCACAGCTGCCCGATCCCGGCCCCAAGACCCTGCCCGGCGTTGCCCCTTACCCTGCCGGCTCAGCGGCCACTGCTCCGGTCCGAGCGCAGCCTCTCAACCCGGAACCAGCCGTGCGCGAGCTGCCGGCGGCAGTGACTCCCTCCCCGCCCCCGCGGGCCGGGCCCGGGCGACTCCGCCCCTGCGGCGGGCGGGGGAGAGGAGAGGCGGGGCCAGGCCTCCAGCCTGCGGACCCCCTCCCCGCCCCCACTGTTCCCCTACTCCCCCGGGGACCGAAACCCAGCTGTTCCTTCAGGATCCGCTCACGGAACAAGAGGCACGTCTCATTAGGGTCCCCGCGGCGGGTAAGGACAGCTAATTTAAGAGGATAACGAGTAAACAAGGAGCATCTTTCTGGATCATCGACTTGAAGATTTGGGAAAAATAATTACGTTTTATTAAAACAAACAAGGATATGTCGTGTAATCTCTATAGAACACAACTTTTGCATAAAACGTAAAGATACACTCGAGAGAAATGCCCTGCTTGCTTAGAGGAAGTTCAACATTTCCTCTTCACTTTCTTAAGGAGTGCTTGGAGGAGCTGGCTACTGTCTGACCCAATGAGTTGCCTCCATTCAGCAAACATTTCCGGAGTGCTATATTTGTGTGTGTGTGTGTGTGTGTGTGTGTGTGTGTGCGCGCGCGCGCGCGCGCGCGCGCCGCGGGTGGGAGAGAGGGTGGAGCTGGAGAGGAGAGAGTAATAGGAGACCTTATCTTGTATGCCAGATGGAGAGGGGATAAGGGATTTCTAGACAGAGGAGACAGCCTATGCAAAAGCACAGAAGCGTGAAAAGAGAGGCACTTTGAGGCAAGTCCAAGTAGTTCTGCAGTGTTGGGGTTGGGGAGGGGAAGGCAACGAGTGGAGGGTGTTGAGGGTCACGGTAAAGGGTTTCCTGAGGGCATTGAGCTTTCAAGTAGGGGCATGACTTGGTCTGATGTAGGTGTCAAGGAGTCAAGGAGATGCCCGCAGCAAGGTGAAGAAGGCAGGGACTCTTTCTGATCTGTCTGCACATGCGCAGTGCTTGGTACACGGTAAAGGTGTGTAGCTGAATGACAGCAGCAAGATTGTCGACTGCAGGAAGAGAGACTGGCCCCAGTTAGGTCACTGTTGTCATAGTGCCGGCAGGAGACCTGAACTGGGGCCATGACATTGGGGAAGGAGAGAAGACTATAGGGTATTGAGAGTATAGACACTATGGAATTTAGTAATGGAGCATGGCTCCCCACTTTCTGCCTTCTCCAGAAAAGTCTTCACTGGAGTTAAACTTCGTTGAGGTACAATTTAAGAAACAGTTTGAATTTACTTCTCTGCTGTTTACATTACGTTCCCTCCCTCACACGACCACCTACCCGGTCCGGTGCCAGAAGCAAGTTGGTACCTTAATGCGAAGACTTTTTCTTGCAGTCGGAGTCTGATTTTGCTCAGGTGGGTCTCTTCCCCAAGTGACCAAGGGAAGGATGACCCCAGCCCAGTCTGGCAGTTAAGTCCCTTTTGGTCCAACTCCATTGTGGTGGTTGCATTCCTCTTGCCAGTGATACTTTGGGCTCGGACATGTAGATCTGGCCTGAAAAACCAGAGGGCAAGCCTATGGTGGGAAGGTGACTTCTGCTGAGGGTCTCTTCCCTTCCAAAAGCACTCTGCCCCCTTTGCTGATTGTGGATGTGTTTGGTGGTGATGCTCGGAGTTGCCACAGTTTACTTGCTCCCACTCTGAGGATGCAGCCAACGCATGACTGAGGTGGGGGGAGTCCAAGGGAAGAAGGGCTGGTGCTCTGAAGTAGAGCCTAGACCTTTGGATATATGAGGTGGCCCACCTTATTGCTTAAGCAAGTTTAATAATTGTGTGCTGTCACTTGGCAAACAAAAGAATCCCAAATAATATACTGATATGCACCCCCAATATTTTTTTGTAAGGAGGGCGAGGTATAGATTATTGAAGCATTTGAAGCGAAATGAAAAAAAGCCTTGATGACAGGTGGATGGGCTTCAGTTATCCCACATGTAATCTATCCCCTTCTTCTATAGCAATATAGTAGCTGGCCACATAGCTGGTCTGCTGGAGACCGCACTTCCTAGTTGCTATGAGCGTGGCTTTGTGACTAAGTCCTTTCTAATAGAACGTAAATAGAAACAGTGCTTAAGGCACTGGGGCTTTTGCTCTGCCATGCTCCATTTCCTCTTCCCTCGAGGTGGAACACAGATGTGCCAGGGACCCAGCTTCCATAATGCTTCAAAGGGGTTGACAAAGCAAAAATAAGGAAGGAGGCTGGGTTCTGAATGACGACACGGAGTGGAACCACTCACCAACGTGGACTAGAGAAAGACAAATAAACGTCCACTTTGGAGAAGCCATTGTATTTCGGGTCTATTTCTTGCAGCAGCTTGGCCTAGCCCATGCTATCCCGTAGCTGTTTTCAGAAGCTCTGATACTATGTTAGCTACTGCCTGAATCTTTTCAAGTAGCTAAGTTCCTCTTGCTCTGTAGCTGCGACCCCTTCCCAAGTGTGGGGAATATGGTCTTCTCTGGCTATAAGTCAGTTTCTTGGCCTTTCCCAGTGCTTTCCTGCTTCGTCTTTTTACCCTTCCAGTGGTTCTTCTGCTGACCTTACACCATCTCCACTAAGATGCAGAACACCACACTCAGACTGCTGGTTATGGTTAAGTTTGGCAAGCCATTGCTCTTTCTGGACAGTTGTTTCCCCAACTTGATGCGGTCAAGGGGTCTGAACTAAGACTAGGAGGTCCTGACCGCAGGGCATATGCCGACTGTTTCCATCCATACTCTGAAAAATAATTTCAGGAAAAAAAGTTGTTTTGAAAACTATCCAAGAGCTCTTGTTGAGTGGAAAACACACACACACACACACACACACACACACACACACACACACACACTCAGACACAGACACACAGTCACATGCATGCACACAGGCATTATCTGCCTAGGAGAAATCTGTAAAACTCTGCAGGAGTTCCAGCGGTGTTTATCTATGGGACAGGATAATGGAGGGGACTTGAACTTTTACATAGTATGCGTAGCTGTATTTACTATTTAATTTTGTAATCAGAAAAAATAAGTACACAGTCAGATGTCAATGTCATTATTCATGATTTCCTTATTTGCAAATGTACCTGCTTGTAAATTTATCCGTAACCCCAAATCAATACTTGAGGAACTTCTGCAGTCATTTAAGGATCTACGCACGCGCAGAGTACTGACCCTTGCGAGTTGTCTGACACTCGTGTTCTCAGCTGAGCTCCAACAAGGTGACCAGGGGATATTCTGCCTTCTTGTTTCAGCCCTCCTACCGTAAACAAGTGTCTTTGTCATGGTGTATTCAGTGCCGTGTTTTCATCATTTTTGTGCGCTTTGTTGGTGATGTTACTGTTTAAACTGGCCCCTGAGGGTCGCACTGAAATGCTGGCCAGTTCCTAAACCCAGGAGGGCCGTGTTGAGCCTTAGGGAGAAAACACGTGCATGTGGTAGATGAGCTTCCTTCCGGCCTCAGTTACGGTGCTGTTGGCCATGAGTTCAATATTAATGAATCAACAGTGCATATTAGATATGGTGTCTTTAAACAGAAACATACATAAAACAAGGTTATGCATTGATTGGCTGATGAAAATGTGGCCGGAGGCTCGCAGGAACCTAACACTGTATTTCCTCAAGGGGCAATGATTCAGTCAGTATTCCCTATTTCAATCTTTATGGCAACTTTAGAGAACCCAGCTACCATGAATAACGAGTGGGCTGTATTTAAAATTGTTGTGTTTAGGGGCGCCTGGGTGGCTCAGTCGGTTAAGCGTCTGACTTCCGCTCAGGTCATGATCTTACGGTTCGTGAGTTCGAGCCCTGCGTCGGGCTCGGTGCTGACAGCTCAGAACCTGGAGCCTGCTTCAGATTCTATGTCTCCCTCTCTCTCCCTCTGCCCCTCCTCCGCTTGACTCTGTCTCTCTCAAAAATAAATAAACATTAAAAAAACATTTTTTTAATTGTTGTGTTTAACGGCATCCACCAGGACAAGGACCAACAGCCATGTCCCTTTCCATGCAGATACCTACCTCGGGTTCAGGTTTACTCAGAGCAGGAGGGGCAAGATAATCAGCATTAACTGAGCCTCTCCTGTGTGCCAGGCGCTGTGCCTGGTGTTTCATGGCGTGGTTTCATTTAATCCTCACCACTGCCATCCAGACTGGCTGTTTTTCTCCCCCTTTGCAGATAAGGACACTGTGGCTCAGAGGGGTGAGTTACTCGCTCAGAGCCAGGCCAAGTAGGAGGCACAGGCTTCTCCACCCAGAGCCGATGGAGAAGATTTCATGGTGTGCAGCCTGGAACTGGGCCAGATCTGGGCCCTCAGCTCCATCCAGTGGAGCCCCTCCCCATGCCAAACCCTTGCCTGTCTTCTCAAGCCCTGCAGGTTCGCCCCTGCTCCCTTCTCTGTGGGGGACCTTGCCTTCCACTCCAAGAAGAATAAATAGAGCCCCTCTCTGGGGACTTCTCAACTTCCAGTCTCCTTCAGCCTGTCAACTCAGCTATAGAAATACCTCAAGTCCTCTGTGAAATGAGGCAGAGTGTAATATAAACAAATGGATGAAGTCAATGCATTTATAACTTTATTCGTCCTCACTTCCTTCCCCCTCGCCTGAGGGTGAAGTGTGCCTTCTGTTCAAAATGAATTTCTCCACCTGGGTCCAGGTCCAATCCCCTCAGACCTCCTCTGGGACCCAACTCCTTCAATTATCCCCCTCTCCACTGTCTTTGTGTCTCCGCTGTCAGCATTGGCCTCTTTCCCTCAGCCCGTGAGCACACTCAAGTTACTCTTCAAACAGCACTGTCCACGGTCCCCACACCTATATAGCTCCCACCTCATTTCCCAGCCTTAAAAAAGTTTTAAAAACATTTTTTAAATGTTTATTTATTTTTGAGAGAGAGAGAGAGAGAGCGAGCGCGAGTGGGGGAGGGGCAGAGAGAGAGAAGGAGACACAGAATCCGAAGCAGGCTCCAGGCTCCAAGCTGTCAGCACGGAGCCCAACGCAGGGCTCGGACCCAAGAACCTCAAGATCATGACCTGAGCCCAAGTCCGCTTAACCAACTGAGCCACCCAGGTGCCCATCCCCTGCCCCCCCCACACCCTCCCCTGCCGTTCATCAGCCATGACAGCTTGGCTCTGCTCCCTGCCACTCACTGAGGTCGGTAATAATCTCCTAATTGCCAATTAAAGAGAGCTGCTAATACACAGTTGCTACTGCAGAAGAACAAAACACAGAGAAAAATTAAAAGGAAAGTTGAAATATTCATGATTACACCACCTAGAAAGAGCTATTATCAATACTTGTTTATATCCTTATAGACCTTTTCACCTGTTTTACGTGTGTGTGCGCGCACACACAAGGGAGGAGGAGTTGGCAGGAGAGAGAGAGAGAGAGAGAGGGAAAGGGAGAGAGATTTTTTAAAAAAAATTCAAATGAGTTCACTCTCTAACTCATTGCTTTTCAAAGCCTGGTCCTTGAACCAAATGCATCTTAGCATTGGTTATTCCAAGAGCTGACCTTGAGATAAGGAGTGGAGTGAAAATAGTTTATTTGGGAAGCGTAAGCAACACTGAGAAAGTGATCCAGGGAAGGGGAGGGCGCGCTGTAATGCAGCACTGTTAAGTCAGCTAGCACAGCGGGTAACTGCAGATTTTAGTTTTAGAAAAAACATTATTGTATCCTCTGGTAGAAGCATTCTCCCCCTGCCCTTTGAGAACTAAGATCTCTAGGCTTAAGGGTTTGGGGTGGAAAGCATAAATTTATCAAGCAGGACAGTGAGAACAAAGGTGAAAGAGGCCACTTCCTTTGTTTCCAGACCTGTATATTCTACTGATCAGGGAAATAGCAGATATATAATGGCTATTGGCTCAAAGTATAGAAATATGTCTTCAGGCAACACGTCAACCCTGTCTGTAAGTTGATGCCTTGGTTATACCTTCAAGTGATTATTCCAACATCTTCTTAGTATGGTTGGTTCTGGTTGATATGGTGTATAGCAGGACCAGTGGATAATACGGTCATGTGACCACGTCCTCCATGGTCACGGGCGGCGGTGGGGGGGGGGGGCGGGAATGTTGTGATGATAAATTAGATACTCTGGGAGCCTCAGAGAGTAATGCTAGCCAAGACGCTGTGGACTGAGAAGACAAACCTGTACAAATCTCATGAAGTCATGGAAGAATCATGGCCCCTCCGTGACGGTTGGGCTCATTGTAATTCACCTGACACCACGTGGCTGGGTGCTCTCCTCAAGGGGTGATAGCATATCAAGAGCATGGCGTCAGTCTTTGCTCTAACAGGCTGGACATTTAGTAGCAGTAACACCTAGATCGCTTTTGGTGAGAGGGAGCCCGTGCCGTTGGGCCACGTATGGCTTCCATCAAGTTGAGACGCTCTTTGAAGTTCTGCCTCCTAGGAGAATGTCCCCTTTCCACTCTCCTGCAGGACACCCCTGAGTGGGGCTGCAGATCAGCAAAAGTTGTGTTTTGTTCTGTGTCTTTTACTAGCCTATGGGGCTAACCTGCCCATAAACCGGGCCCAAGCGTTCTCCTCCTCTGTGGCTGGTCATAAGGAATCCCCCATGAGTTATAGCTGTGAGCTGAGGGAGAGGCTTCAGTGAAAATAGGGTCACCACGTGGGGTCTGGCCTGCTTGTGTAATTCCTCTGTGACCTCTGGGCCTGTCAGGCCTGGTCTTGAATGTCTCATTTCCATCCCACAATGCCTTGCTGTTGCAACTGTCTGACTTTATGACTTGGTGAATCTGACAGTACTTAACTTACCCTGGGAAACTCTGGCCACATGGTCAGTTGGTCTCCCATGGTCAATTGCTCAGTCTCTATCAGAATCTCACAGCACACCAGGAGTTGGTTTTCAAATACTGAATGGTTTCCTGCTCCAGAAAGCATATTCTTGCTTCAGATACCTAGGGGTCTGCACTGAAGCCTCCCACTGGGCTGGTCAAAGGCTCCATATGTGTCTTTACCTACTTCTATCACCATGGCATCTGATAAATGGTTCGGAGTAGTATTCCCACATGAGATATAGGTTGTCTCCAAAATCCAGAGGTCCACTGAGTGCCTCTGTCTTGGTGATAAGAGACACAAAGTACAATTACTTGTCTATTACTTTGAAGGGGATGTCTCTGCATGTCCTAGATCACTGAACCCCTAGAACGTTTACTGTTGTTTCAGATCCCTGAATCTTTTTGTCTCCTACCCACTTGCGCATATGTCTTAGAGGGCATCCAAAGGACTTGCTACTTCCTCTTCCCCAAGTCTGATTCATAAGATCTCATCGACATAGTATTTCTCAGAAGCGGTATGAGGTTCTGAGGAACGGGAGGTACTATACTGTGACAGACTGGGAAAGTTAGCATCGCCCTGAGGCACAAGCATGAATGTATATTGCCGTCATCCCAAGTGAGTGCTAATTATTTCTGATCTTCCTTCCTGAAAATGAGCGGGGGAGGAGGGAGGAAAATGCGTTTGCCAGGACAGTTGCTACAAACCAAGGGCCAGAGGTTATCTTGATCTGTTTTGCTTAAGACAGCACATCTCGCACAAAAATGGCAATTGAGGCTACTGTTCAGTTAAGTCTCTGCAGTGCACCATCACCCACCATAATCTGTTTGTGTGGTTTTCATTTTTATTTTTGCAGTGGCCCATCTGAATTCAACGGGAATGCCATGGGGACTACTGCTTCTATAGTCTTCAAATCTTTGAGGGAAGCGCTAATCTCTGCCATTCACCACAGAGCGCAGAATTATTTCTCATTAACCACCTTGTCTGGGGGTATGGGTGCAATTTCAGATGCTTCCACTCCACCTTCCTACTATTATGGATCTTTCTGTACAGATCAAGAAACCAATGTGAGGTTTCTTTCAGCTAAGTTTATTCATCCCAGTTTTGGGGGACGGGCAAACGATCACAGGAGAGTCTGCAGACCCAACGACCCACTGTGGGATGGGCTTTGGCCAAGACTCCATTTGTCATCTTGCTTCCAAATGTCCCCATTTTAACAGGACAGCCATGTCCTGGATACCCTGGTATTAGTGTCAGCCCAGATCCTGTATTCAAAAACCATAGGCTCTGGGACGCAGCAAAGGCGGTCATAAGAGGAAAGTATATAGCAATCCAGGCCTTCCTAAGAAGGAAGAAAGGTCACAGATACACAACCTAACCTTACACCTTAAAGATCTGGAAAAAGAACAGCAAATAAAACCCCAAACCAGCAGAAGACAGGAAATAATAAAGATTAGAGCAGAAATTAATGCTACCAAAACCCAAAAAACAGTAGAACAGATGAATGAAACCAGAAGCTGGTTCTTTGAAAGAATTAACAAAATTGATAAACCACTAGCCAGTTGGATCAAAAAGAAAAAGGAAAACACCCAAATAAATAAAATCAAGAATAAAAGAGGAGAGATCACAACCAACAGAGCAGAAATAAAAACAATAATAAGAGAATATTACGAGCAATTATACGCCAATAAAATGGGCACTCTGGAAGAAATGGACAAATTCCTAGAAGCATATATACTACCAAAAACCATAGAAACATCTGGGTATTCTTCACTCTCCAGTGTACAGTTAGTGTGGATAAATGGCCATAGGTCCTTTTGGGGAAAGAGTGGAGAAAGCAGTTCTGCATATACTTACTTGGCATTGCATGGTCCTTTCCCAAAGGAACCCAGTCTTTCCTTCAAACAATAGGCTCTTGGTCTAAGGACTAACTGAAGCATGGAAAATGGGTGAGAGAGAGCAATTTTCCACTACGATGGCTCACATCAGCCTTCAAAGCACATGCTCTTAATAGGTTTTAATTATATGGGTCAATAATACCATTGTTGGTTGCCCATTGATCTCACCCTTTGGAACCCTAGGGTCTATTAGCTATCCCTCAGATCCCTGTGGGTAAGGGCCCCTTGGTAGACTTTCCATCCACCTTGCCTCTGATGGTCGAGTGCTGCCACCTGGCCTCTGCTGTTCTGGAATCCCATTGTCACCATGAACACACACTAAGGAGACCAGTCCCATAGCAGCTTCCCCAACTGTTCACTTAGCTTAGAAAGAACAACCACCACTGAGCTGCTCCATGATGCCAACACCCCCTTCACATCCCAGCTCATTTCTTACCACTCCAGTGAAAGGGGCATACTGGGAACATACTCAGCTGGAGGGTCCTCTGGTTTTCAATAATATGTTTCTTCTAGCGGGCCCCACCTCTTGGAAGCTTTCCAAGTTGTAGCAGTTCATGGATTTCTACATCCTGTGTTGTAGCTGTTCTCTCTGTCACTTGTTAAGCTGTAGCCTCTTAGCACCAAACCCACCCTTGTATGATGTGTTGTGTAGGGTTGGAGCAGGCTCCGAAAATTGAAAATCGCATTCAGCATTCACCCGTTGCTCCCCGCTGTGCCCTGTCCCTAGGAGTGCAAGAGGGAGTTGACCAGGCTGAAGCAGGGAGGAGGGATTTGCTCTTCCTATTGGCTTCCTGTTTCTTTTTTCTTTTTTAAAAAATTTTTTAAATGTTTATTTTTGAGAGACAGAGACAGAGTGTGAGCAGGGGAGGGGCAGAGAGAGAGGGAGACACAGAATCTGAGGTGGTCTCCAGGCTCTGAGCTGTCAGCACAGAGCCCAACATGGGGCTTGAACTCATGAGCTGTGAGATCATGACCTGAGCCGAAGTCGAACACTTAACTGACTGAGCCACCCAGGGGCCCCTGGCTTCCTGTTTCTGTGAGCGTCCCCCTAGCAAAGGTTCTTGCCCTGTATCAGCAGTCCCTTCCCTGAGCAGCAGCTCAATGCAGCCTGCGGGTTCCCACACTTCAGTGCCCCTCCCCAGAAGCCTGAGTTTCAGTTTCTTGGAATCTCTCCTTGAAACTTTTCAATTTTGGTAACTTCACCCTCTTACCTTATTTCACCAGCCTTGGGCAGGGCATCTTCTGCTGTAATTGGTACTTTTGTGATAACTTAGTTCTTGTTCTCTCTTCTTACCTTTTCACTAACCTAGTTAATAGCATCATACCTACTTAACCATACTATACGTTCAATTCGCGCTGTTTATTTATTTATTTTTAAAAAAAAAAATTTTTTTTTTTCAACGTTTATTTTTTTTATTTTTGGGACAGAGAGAGACAGAGCATGAATGGGGGAGGGACAGAGAGAGAGGGAGACACAGAATCGGAAACAGGCTCCAGGCTCTGAGCCATCAGCCCAGAGCCCGACGCGGGGCTCGAACTCACGGACCGTGAGATCGTGACCTGGTTGAAGTCGGACGCTTAACCGACTGCGCCACCCAGGCGCCCCCAATTCGCTCTGTTTAAATTAGTGCTGTGGTTTCTGTCTCCTGATTGGACCCTGGATCCTGTGTTGTTTTTTTTTTATCCCCCCTCAAGTTCCAGGGAGCTGTCCCAGCGCCAGGTGCCCCTGCCAGGATGATAGACCCAGAAGTCAGGAGAGTGACTTCATGTTTACAAACTCTTCCCCAATCCAGTCCTCCGTTCCCTTTCCCCTCCCAAATTAATACTGTCAATATCCATTCCCAGGCCTGCTCTCCAGATTTCTCTTGGCACCTGTTAGCCAGATCCTGTGGTTCTTTCTGTAAAAATCCCATTTCTCCGGGAAGAGAGAGTACTTCCTCAGTGGTGCCATGCTGAGACCTGGTCCTGGTATTGATTGGCCTAGAAGTCACAAGAGAACATGGGAGTAGGTCTTGAAAAGGGCAAGTATCCTCTCTCAAGGTGTCTGCCTTAGGCGATGTTCTGTCATAGAGGTTTTCTGGCTTTCATGCCATACCCTAGACTGGTAGCTGGCTAGTTAGAGCTCATCATTTTCTTCTTTCCTCCGGTCAATGGGACTTCTCAACCAACAAACTCCACCAGTTCTTCTAATTCCCATTGCCCCACACCTCTCAAATGCTGCAGAGAATGTATAAACCATTATATCTCCTGACATGTGTAGCCTAGCTCAAGTTTACCACAAGTGAGAGTTCTTATTTTATAAGGTTTTTTTTTTATTAAAAAAATTTTTTTAGTGTTTATTTTTGAGAGAGGGAGAGACTCAGAGCATGAGTGGAGGAGGGGCAGAGAGAGAGAGAGACGGAGACACAGAATCTGAAGCAGGCTCCAGGCTCCAAGCTGTCGGTGCATAGCCCGATGCGGGGCCCGAACTCACAGACCATAAGATCATGACCTGAGCTGAAGTTGGACACCAACTGACTGAGCCACCTGGGCGCCCCTTAAAGGTTTTTTTTTTTTAATGTTTATTTATTTATTTATTTATTTATTTATTTATTCATTTATTTATTTTGAGAGAGGGACGAAGAGTGTGAGCAGGGGAGAGGCAGAGGGAGAGGGGGAGAGAGAGAATCCCAAGCAGGTTCCTCTGTGTCAGCATAGAACCCATTGTGGGGCTCCGTCCCACAAACTGAGAGATCATGACCTGAGCTGAAATCAAGAGTCAGACACTCGACTGACTGAGCCACCCAGGCACCTTGAGAGTTCTTATAATGGGGCTTCTCTACATGTCAAGGTCTATCAACAATGGGGTGTTATTCCCACCGACCGGCCAGTGATCCAGTTTTAGAATCCTGTCCTAAGGACCTGCTTCCGAGCACCATTGCTGGCACAAGCTTTCCTAGCTCAGGAGACCTTGTGACAAGGACTCGAGTTGAATTAGCTTATTTGGGGAAGCATCCACCACCCTGGGAGAGAAGTAGGAAGTGGAGAGAGAAAGGAAAGCATCCAAGAAGAACACGCTATTAAGCCAGCTATCACAGCTGGTTCTCAAAGTTTGCTTATGCCAGCAGGGGAATTCTAGGCAGTGGTACAAAACACGGGCCTCCGAAATCACCCATGTGAGGGGTAGGGAGCTGGGGTGCGAGTCACTGCTTAGGGGCAGATGCCAGCAGTTGGCTGTTGGCAGGAGAGGCGTGGGGATAGGGTGGGGAGCCGACAGCACCTGCAACAGCCTGCATCCACTTCTGACTACTTGCTGAAAACACAGGCTCCTGGTTGGGGGAAAGAGGGAAGGGTACGGGCGGCTTCTCTGCAGCTTCCCAAGGACCTATAATTATTTCAAAATAAAAAGTTTAAAAAATAGATAGGATGGGCGCCTCGGTGGCTCAGCCGGTGAAGCGTCTGACTTCGGCTCAGGTCATGATCTCGCGGTCGGGGAGTTCGAGCCCTGCGTTGGGCTCTCTGCTGTCAGCAGAGCCTGGAGGGGGATTCGGATTCTGTGTCTCCCTGTCTCTCTGCCCCTCCCCCTCTCATGCTCTGCCTATCTGTCTGTCTCTCTCTTTTTCAAAAATAAACATTAAAATAAATACGTAAAAAATAGGGTGACCAAGGAAACCAATCATATAGAAACGCAGCTAACAGAATATACGTCCTTAGTGTGGATTCTTGGGCCTCTTTCCGTAAGCACAGCCTACTACAGTGAGGACACAGCCCCTTTCACCTCCTACTCTAAATGGAAATGGTGGATAAACTATAACAAGTATACACTTAAATATCTACCTGTGCGCAAGATCTGTGGGTGGCAAGGATCGAGCGGGGATACCTGCAATCAGCCCGCCCTAGTGTGGGTGTGAGGACGAAGTTTGCATTAACGATACAGTGGTGGTGGCGGTAGCTGGGGGAAACCTTGCCAAGAAATGAAAATAACATTTGTTGTGGAACTCTTTAAACTAAATGGAGCTTCTTGTGAAGCTACCCATGGCACTTCTCTGCAATCTGGGGCACAGGGGACTTCCATAGAAAACACCTCCCACGAGCAAAACGTTACAAAGTATGAGAGGAGAGAGACTTCCGGGAGACAAAGCCAGCAGATGAAACAACTCGGGTAAATTGCATGCAGTGTTAGCGATCCAGGGATGTCCGAGCCGGGATGGAGCTGGGAGTGTTGAGGGATGATGCCTCCCAAGGACAAAGGGGGTGGGCAGAGAGATCCTCAGCTGAGAGGCAGATCTGGCAAAGTCTTGGCTGACCCGAGGGCCAGTTACAGAGCAAAATGTGCCCCTTAGCGGAGTCCCAGGGTGAGTAAAAATGGCATGACTCTAGCATCCTGTTCATCATCCGTCATTGCTTGGGGACTGCCTAAGGAAGAGCGTGGCCTCAGCTCAAAAGCTGAGGCAGACCCTGGAGGCACAAAGCCGGAGGTTGTCAGCTAACTGCACTCCTGGTCGCTGAGGACAAGTCTGTAGTGAAGGGAGACTTGAGTGGTGCACATGCCAAAAATTCTGGCCATAGAACAATTGGGGAGGATGTTTCAAAAAGATACAACGAAGGCTAGAAGGTATAGGGTAAGAAGAGAGCTTGTGACAAAAGAACCAAACAGAAAAGGGTAGAAATGAACTATCAAAAACCCAACGTATGGGGGCTCCTGGGTCGCTCAGTCGGTTGAGTGTCCAACTTCTGCACAGGTCATGATCTCGGGGTCCATGAATTTAAGCCCCACATTGGTCTCTGTGCTGACAGCTCAGAGCCTGGAGACTGTTTTGTATTCTGTGTCTCCCTTTCTCTCTGCCCTCCCCTGCTCATTCTCTCTCTCTCTCTTTCAAAAATAAATAAACATTAAAAAAACATTTAAAAATGCAACCTATTTTTTTTTTAATGTTTACTTATTCTTGAGAGAGGGGAATAGAGTGTGAGCGGGGGGAGAGACAGAGAGAGACACAGAATCCGAAGCAGTCTCCAGGCTCTGTCTGAGCTATCAACACAGAGCCGGATGTGGGGCTCGAACCCATGAACTCTGAGACCATGACTCTAGCTGAAGTCAGAAGCTCAACTGACTGAGCCACACAGGTGCCCCTCCCAACCTAAGTTTTGAAAAGCAGACGAGACACAGTCTGGAGAGGGAATCAGGAAACTCAAATTGATCTGAAGGAACGGCCCAGAATGCAGCACGGAAGTGACACAAAAGGATGAAATTAAATGATGGGTCATAGAGAACATGCGTGGAGAGCACAGGCTCTGAGGTCACCTGCCTGGGATTAAATTTTAGCTCTGCCACTTACTAGTTGTAAGGTCTCAGTCATGTTTTTAAAGCTCTTTGTGTTTCAGTTTTCCCATCTGTAAAATGGAGGCGTTCTAGTCCCTACCTTATGCTGCTCCTATTAGGATTAAATTAGTACAATTCTTATCAATGAGTTATGGTTTTGTTTCGGTTTTGGTTTTCTGGGTTTTTCTTTGTTTTATTTTATTTTATTTTTTAATATTTATTTATTTTTGAGAGACAGAGTGAGACAAAGTGAGAGTGGGGGAGGGGCAGAGAGTGAGGGAGACCCAGGATCGGAAGCAGGCTCCAGGCTCTGAGCTGTCAGCACAGAGCTGAACGCGGGGCTCGCACCCACAGACTGTGAGATCATGACCTGAGCCAAAGTCGGACGCTCAACCAACTGAGCCACCCAGGCGCCCCTTTCTGGGTTTTTCTTGAGAGAGGAAGTGTGCACATGTGCGGGGCAAAGGCAGAGGGAGAGGATCTTAAGCAGGCTGCACACTCAGTGCAGAGCCCAGTGCAGGGCTTGATCCCACGATCCTGGGGTCATGACCTGAGCTAAAATCAAGAATCCGATGCTGAACTGACTGAGCCACCCAGGCACTCCTCAATGAGTTACAGTACTTGGAGAGCAAAGTAAGTGCTCAGTAAATATCAGCTAATTTTTAAAAAATGTTTAATGTTTATTTTTGAAAGAGAGAGAGAGACAGAGAGACAGAGAGAGCAAGCAGGGGAGGGGCAGAGAGAGAAGGAGACTCAAAAATCCGAAGCAGGCTCCGGGCTCTGAGCTGTCAGCACAGAGAGCCATGCGGGGCTCCCAACTCACAAGCCGTGAGAGCATGACCTGAGCTGAAGACTGACGCTTAACCGAGTGAGCCACCCAGGTGCCCCCAAATCAGCTAATATTATAGGGGAATGAAAAATAGGGGAGATAAATTTAAAGTCATGGTGGAGAAAATGAGAGGCTCCAACATTTATCCACTAGTGGTTCCAGAAGGAGAAAATAGGAAAGAAGCAAACAGCATTTGAAGAAATAATGGCGAAAAATTTTCTATACATGGAGAAAAATTAGCCCCTAAACCGAAAAAGACTGAATTCTGAATAGGATTTAAAATTTTCATTCCTAGACATGTTGCAGAGAAATTAAAACACAATAAAGAAAAAAATCTGAAAAGCTACCAGAGAGGAAACAGATTATCTGCAAATGAATGACATTCTGCCTGAAGCCAATTTCTCATCAGCAGCAATAGATGCCAGTCGAATAATAGCTCCAGAGTGATCGGAAAAACAATTAGAATCCTACATTAGCTAACCCGCATTGAAGGGTGAATGTGAAATAAAGAAAGTTCTCCATACCCACAGAATGAGAGAAAAGGCAATCTGGTCTCAGACTTTTGTTCAAAGAATTTATAAAGGATGAACTTTAGCAGGAAGAAAATCATACTCTGAAGGAGAAAGACTTCTCTCCCAGCCAAGCTGTAATAACAAGAGCCAGATTTACTCTCCTACCTGGAACAATCCAAATGCGGAACAAAATATTTGAAACAGTGGTTCCCCAGGCATCAGACGGTCAGGGACAAAGGGCAGGGATCTCTCCAGATGGGCAACAAACAAGGGGAGCCCTACGGTTTTCCCAGCTCACCACCTAGACGAAGTTTCCAGGCCACAGTGCAAGGAGGCAGGACTGAGGCACACCCTGGGTCCCTAGATGGAGCTGGGAGCTCAAGCTGGCCAAAGAAGCAGAAGTTTGCAGGACAGAATACCAGAGGAGAGAGCCTCATGGTACTGAATACTGATAAAATCTGCACGTGAGGATATGATCCAGGGCTGGGGAAAGAACCTCCCAGAAGGATTAGAGGGAACTATTCTCAGAGTTTGCACGTAGCCCAGGAATAATGCCATTCCCACCAGCCAGCGTGGAAAATATAATTCTTGGGGCACTGAACAGAATATTTCTATATACTGACAACATCTCAGCAGAAACTAAAAACATCATTGACAATAGCATAAAATATGTGAAATACGTAGTGATAAATCAGATGGAAGATGTGCAAGACCTGTGCCCTGAACACTACAAAGCCTTGCTAAGAGGAGTTAAAGAAGGTATACCAAATAAATGGGCAGATATACCATGTTCTTAGATTAGAGGTTCCATATCGTTACAATGTCAATTCTCCCCAAAATTCATCCATAGACGCAACAGAATCCTGATGAAACCCCCAGCAGGCGTGGGTGTGGACGTGTAGAAGCTGACAAGCTAATTCTAAAATGTATATAAAAATACAGAGGCCCTAAAATGGGAAAAACAGCTTTGAGAAAAGAAAAGGACAAAATTTGAAGGACTTCTCCTACTTGGCTTCAAGACTTACGATAAAAGTCCAGGAAGCAGGGCAGTATGGCATTGGTTGCAAGAGAGACCGATCAATGGGACAGAATAGAGATTCCAGAAATAGATCCACACTTAGCTGATTGATTTTTGAAAAGATGTGAAGGCAATTCAGTTGAGAAAGGATGATCTGTTCAAGGGATAATACTGCAGCAATTAGATATCCACAGGCAAAACATAAAACCAAAAACAAGACGTGGAATGGATCATAGACTTCATCGTACTACATAAAACTATAAAACGTTTAGCAGAAGGGCGCCTGGGGGGCTCAGTCGGGTAAGCATCTGACTTTGGCTCAGGTCATGATCTCATGGTTCATGAGTTCGAGCCATGCGCCGGGGCTCTGTGCTGACAGCTCAGAGCCTGGAGCCTGTTTCAGATTCTGTGTCTCCCTCGCTTTCTGCCCATCCCCCGCTCGTGCTCCGTCTCTCAAAAATAAAAACATTAAAAACAAAACGTTTAGCAGAAAACAGAGAAGAAATTCTTTGAGGGCTTTGTGCTAGGCAAAGATTTCTTGGATACCACACAGGAAAAAATAAAAATTGGATACAACACACAAGAGAAAAGGGATAAATTGGATTTCATAAAATTTGAGAAAAACCTATTCTTTGAAAGACACGGTTACAAAAATGGAAAGACAAGCCACAGACCGGGAAAAAATATTTGCAAATCACATATATCCAGAATATGAAGAACTCTGAAAGCTCAGCACTAAGAAAACACAGAGCTCCCCACCAAAATGGGCAAAGGCACTTCACCAAAGAATAGATGTGGCTAGCAAATAAGCATATAAAAAGATGTCTGACTGGGGTGCCTGGATGTCTCAGTCAGTTAAGCGACTGATTAAGACTGACTTTGGCTCAGGTCATGATCTTGTGGTCCGTGAGTTCGAGCCCCCATGGGAGCCTGGGGCCTGCTTCGGATTGTGTCTCCCTCTCTCTCTGCCTGTCTCCTGCTTGCACTTTCTCTCTCACTCACTCACTCACTCACTCACTCAATAAATATATACACATTAAAAAAATAAAAAGATGTTCAACATCATTAGTCCTTATTAAAACACAAAGGAAAACCACGAGAAGATACTACTACGCACGTATGGTTATGGCTAAGATCTTGCCAAGTGTTGGTGAAGAACATGAAGCCACCAAAGACCTTTCTTACGTTGCTGGTGCAAATGTCAAGCGCACAACCATTTTGGAAAAACAGTTTAGCAGTTTCTCATAAAGTTAAACCTAAAGTTAAACCCACTCCTTCCACTCCCAGATGCTTAAGAGAAACGAAAGCATTTGTTGTATACAAATTTGCACACAAATGTTCATTCCTGCTTTATTTATAATCGCCCAAGGTGGACATAACTCAAATGTCCTGAATCGACAGGTAAATGGATAAATAAAATGCCCCAAATCGACAGGTAAATGTATCCCTACAACGAAATGGATATATATCCTCAGCAATAAAACGAATAAACTAGATATGCAACCACATGGTTGAATCTCAAAATAATTATGCTGAGTGAAAGAAGACAGACAAAAAATAGTACATACTGTGTGAGTCTATTCATATAAGACTCTAGAAAATGAAACCAATCTAGAGTGACAGAGAGCAGATCAGAGGTTGCTTCGGCACAGGGTGGGGCAGGGAGCCGAGGGAAGGAGAAATTATGAGTCACCAGGAAACTTTTGAGGGTGATGCTCATTATCTTGATAGTGGTGATGATTTCATGGGTGTGTACATAGGCCAAAACTTATCAAAGCTGCTCACGTTAAATGCGTGCAGTTTATTTTCTGCCAATTACACCTCAATAGAGACGTTAGGGAAAAAATCCCAGATGGAAAGTGTGGGAAGGAAGAGGTGATAGTGAACAAAGAAATTGGCAAATGTGTGCGTGAGTCTAAATAAGTAGTGATTACTTAATAAACATTAAAAAAGATAAAAATTATAAGATAGGTTGAAAACGTTGGATTTTGTATTGGTTGGAAGAAAGAAGGTGAGGCATTTTTATTCAGCTCTTGATTTTAAGTGTGTGCTGTGCAGTTAACTTCCACACTAGCTGAGGGAACAAAGAAAAGGGATTTAAAAAAAAATCAACTCAAAGATGTGAAATAAGAAAAGTGAAGCAAAGGGAAAACGTGTGGTAATGAAAGTGATGGGAAAGCAGGCAAGAGTAGCTTAATGCAGCTTCTTAAAAATGCCTGTGGGGGGTGGGTGTTGGCTCAGTCGGTTAAGTGTCAGGCTCTTGATTTCAGTCCAGGTCATGATCTCACAGTTTCCTGGGTTGGAGCCCTGCATCAGGCTCTGCGCTGACAATGCGGGCCCTGCTTGGGATCCTCTCTCTCTCCCTCTCTCTCTGCCCCTCCCCTGCTCACACCGTCTCTGTCTCTCTCGAAAATAAATAAATAAACTTAAAACAATTAAAAACTAAAAATGTTTATGGGAATCAAAGAAGGCTTCCTGGAGGAGGGGACACTTATTTAAGATGGTTTTAGAGAATGAGCAGAAGGTACCCACCCAGAGAAGGCAGGGATATGATAATAAATACAGGGGGTTGTTGGGGTGCCTGGGTGGCTCAGTCAGTTAAGCTTCCGACTTTGGCTTGGGTCATGATCTTGAGGTCTGTGAGTTCAAGCCCCACGTCGGGCTCTGAGCTGACAGCTTGGAGCCTGGAGCCTGCTTCGGATTCTGGGTCTCCTTCTCTCTCTGACCCTCTCCTGTTCATACTCTGTCTCTCTCTCTCTCTCAAAAATAAATAAACCTTCAAAAAAATTTTTTTTAAATAAAGGGGGTTGCATAAACAAATGTACAGGGAGATAAAAAGACATGTTAAGTCAGCACATGGGATGTGACCCTAGTGGAGGGCCGGAGGGGAGGGATGGGAGGCTGCCGATGGAAGTTGGAACCACATCACTGAGGGCCTTGAATGAGAGCAGTGGAGACCCGCAGAAAGCTTTTCCAAGCAGAGGGACGGGGAGTGGTGTTTTGGAAGCATCCCTTGAGGGCTGTGTAGAGAATGGGTCAGTGAATCACTACGGGAGACAGGGAGACCCATGGGGAGGGTTGAGGGGAGGCCATGGGGCCCCAGAGAAGAGGCCTCTCCCCATTCCCCTGCAACTCAGCTTCCTGGTCAGCATCGGTGAAGGCCCTGTGACAAAGATGCGACTTCTTGGCTCAGCGATGAGGAAACTGAGTCAGAGAGAACTGTTGTCACAGCAAATCGGTGGTGGCACCGCATCTGTGGAAACATGCTGTTTAAAAGTGGCCTCACTTCTGACCTTCAGATCCACCTGATGAAGCGAAAGCAGCAAGGAACGAGCCCTGGCCTCGGGTCTGAAGGCCTGGGTTCTGGTGCCTGATGCGGCATTGGCTTGCTGTGTAACCTTGGCCAAGTCCCTAGCCCTCTCTGAGCCACCATCTACTACTCCCTACCTCCTGCCACAAAGTGAGGGTGTTAGCCGATCAGGTCCTTCCACCTCTGACGGGCCAGGACTAGGTCCAGACAACTGCACGGTGGGTCAGCAGATCCGGCCAAGCTCTTTGTGTCCCCGTCAATGTCCCAGCCCCCTAGCATGCCCTCCTAGTGGTGTCATCCCTGCCTCCCCAGCACTGGGCTCCACCACCTGGGGAAGCAAGACCCTCTGATTGCTTTCTTCCCTCAAAATGAAAACCGCTTTAGGGGCGCCTGGGTGGCTCAGGTCATGATCTCATGGTTCACGTGTTTGAGCCCCGTGTTGGGTTCTGTGCTGACAGTTCAGAGCCTGGGGCCTGCTTCAGATTCTGTGTCTCCCTCCCTCTGCCCCTCCCCTGCTTGTCTCTCTGTCTCTCTGTCTCTCTCTGTCTCTCAAAAATAAATAAACATTAAAAACAATAAAAACAGGGGCGCCTGCGTGGCTCAGTCGGTTGGGCGTCCGACTTTGGCCCAGGTCATGATCTCACGGTTCCAGCCCCGCGTCGGGCTCTGTGCTGACAGCTGAGAACCTGGAGACTGCTTCAGAGTCTGTGTCTCCCTCTGTCTCTGCCCCTCCCCCACTCGCACTCTATCTGTCTCTCTCTCAAAAATAAATAAACATAAATTAAAAATTTTTTTTAAATAAATAAAGACAGCTTTATTGATCTTGTTATAGAAATAACACGGGCTTATTGTTAACATTTAAACTGTAACAGTAAGTTAGGAGAAAGTAAAATTCCAGTTTAATCCTATTATGCAAAAGTAGCTACCATTAAGATTTTAGCAGTAGTCTTCAAGATAAATCCCTATGTTCTCGAGCACGTGCACACACACACACACACACACACACACACACACTTCAGACACCCTCACACTTGGTGTAGGTGGGATCATAGTATTTTAACTGTGCTGCAATCTGTTTTTCACTCAGTGGTATGCCATGAATATCTATGTAAAAAATATTTACTTTGTTATTTAAAAAATCTTGATTTGGGGAGGCACCTGGGTGGCTCAGTCGGTCAAGTGCCCAACTCTTGATTTTGGTTCAGGTCATGATCTCACGGTTCGTGAGTTCCGTCCCCAAGTTGGGCTCTGGGCTGGTAGCCCAGAGCCCGCTTGGCATCCTCTCTCTCTTCCTCTCTCTCCCCCTCTCGTTCTCTCTTAAAATAAATAAATAAACCTTTTAAATAAAATCTTGATATTAATTACATACTCACATGCAAATATACCGTTTACACAAGTGTGTGAATGTGGTCAGCATGCACATGACCAAACCTACCTCTTTATTTTTAGTGGCTTCCTGTTTTCCTCTATAAGAGAATGAACCATAAACACTGCTGAAACGAGCATCTTTAAACCTAGATCCTTTTGCATTTTTAGGATAAATTTCCAGATGTGAAATTGTTGGGTCAAAAATGTGAACATGAAAATGTTTTTTTAAATAATTTTTTTAATGTTTATTTATTTTTCAGAGAGAGAAAGAGCATGAGTGGGGGAGGGGCAGAGAGAGAGGGAGACACAGAATCCTAAGGAGCCGACACGGGGCTCGAACTCACGAACTGTGAGATCATGACCTGAGCTGAAGTCAGACACTTAACCGACTGAGCCACCCAGCCGCCCCAAAAGTGTTTTTTATACATAGTCCAACTATCCTCCAAAAAGTTTATACCACTTCTCACTTCTACCAAATATGAGTGCCCATGTCTCCAAACTCTTGCTAACAGAGGTCATTCACAATTTCTAACCTAAAAGAGGGACATGTCACCTCATTTGTTCTCATTTCCATTTCTTTGGTTTTTAATGAGGTTAACCATCTGATTATTGGCTATATGAATGTTTTCTTTTGTGAAATGGCCTGTTTGCATCCTGTGTCTACTTATCTTTTGGGTACGTTTGTTTCTTACTGCATTTATTTATTTATTTATTTATTTATTTATTTAATTGTGTTTTATTTTTGAGAGACAGAGAGAGCAAGCAGGGGAGGGGCAGAGAGAGAGAGAGAGAGAGAGAGAGAGAGAGAGAGAATCCCAAGCAGGCTCTGCATTGTCAACACGGATCCCAATGGGGGCCTTGAACTCATGAACTGTGAGATCATGACCTGAGCCAAAACCAAGAGTTGGATGCTTAACCGACTGAGCCACCCAGGCGCCCCTTCTTATTGGTTTTTAAGAGCTCTTTGTATATTAGGGATTTAACCTCAGACCACCTGGTTTCTCAGGGTCCGGGGTATTGGGCAACGTAGTCCCCTGTGAAATCAGATTCCCAAGAGACTGGAGCAGTTCTGCCTCTGGTCAGTGGAGGGCAGCAGTGGGCAAGATTCACTTTATGGCAGGACACAGGCCTGTCAGGAGCTGGACCAACATTCGCACACATCCTGCAAAGACCCTTTAAGACAGCTTCTCGGGAAACTGGTTCACTGACTCTAAGGGCTCCCCAACACAGAATGATTTCCCCCTGGTCTCTAGAGACAGTTGAACAGTGAAGAGAATCAGGCTCTGAAGTCAGAGTGGAGTTTAATATCCAACTCTGTCACCTCCTGGCTGTAGGTTGGGTTCAGCCCTCCTCAGTTTCCTCAGCTTCCTCATCTGTAAAATGGACCCACCAATACCCACCATCACAAGACATGGTGAAGGAAAAGCGAACAGAAGAATTATGTAGCCTGGCATAGGGAGGTGTCCCTAACTCCTACCTCCATTCGCTCATTGGCTGACCAGAGGGAAGTGCTGGCTCCCATTGTCACCTTCAAGTTTGCTCCTTCCCAGGCTTGTCCCCATGCTTGACCCCTTCAGCGTCTAAGGAAGATCCCCTTTGGGCTGGCTATGTCGAGGTAGACTGCAGGAGAGGAGATCCATTTTGGGGAGGTTGCTGATGAGGACACACACCAGGGCGTAAGGAAGGACCTGTATGCAGGGGCGACCAACGAGAAACATTCTGAAAGGGCCAGCACCTGGCGAAGGATGAGAAGCATTGGCTGAGTTTTCTACCTGAGAGACTTCGTGGACGGCCAGGGCAGGGACAGGAGGAAAGTTCTGCTAACACTGGGCTCAGTTTGAGGTGCTAGGGGGACTTCCGGGACCCTCCCAGCAGTGGGAAATCATGGCTGTAGGCTGACCTCTCCCCTCCTCCCTGCCCCCCTCACCCCCACTCAGTACAACCTGAGTCCAGAGCTGCTCTAGACCTAAATCAGGCAAAGAAAGGAGATTGTCTCTTTCCTTGTTTCTTCTCTGATCTCCCCTCTTGCCACTCAGTTCCCCCTAGATTCCGGATCTGGAGAGGGGGAAAGGGGAAGATTGATTTTCCACTCAGGGCTCCTACCCCTCCCTTAAGCTAGGAGCAAGGCACCGCCTAAGAGGCCCCTGGCTCAGGAGGGGAAACCAGAAAAATGGGTTTCTGATGGGCATGACTATGGCCTGGAGGCAGGATGAATCATCCAAGTCAGCAGGCAGACTGGGCATTGAGCAGAAGGTGAGGGCTGGGCCCAGGCCCCCAGGTTGTAAGCTTAGTGGGGAGGTGCGGTGGGCAGGTTAAGAGGGAGTGAGGTCCCGGGTCTCCCCTGGGGGAAGCGAGTCAGGGGGAGGAAGGGTGTCTGAATTTCCTTCCGTAACCAACCTGGCCCCACAGCTAAGGCAGGATTACAGACTTTTATTCCTTTGTCTATTACTGACAATGGCAATAACAGCTCCCTTTATAGACTGCTTACTCTACCACCAGCCTCCCGTTAAACTCTTTACAAGCATTACTCTATTTAATCCTCACTTACCTTATTGTCAATCTCCATTTTACAGATGAGGTCATAGAAGCTCAAAGAAGTTAAACCACTTGCCCCAGGTCACACTGAGGAGTCAGGGAGTCAGGGCAGAGCCCCCAGAGGCGAAGAGCCCCCCGCCCTGTTCTCTCTCACCCCCCCCCGTCGTGGTTGGACCAGGTCCTGCACCCAGCAAGACCCTTGGTTTCCTTCCTGGCATCCCAGACATACCTAGAATCCTCGGAGCCATAATCAAGGTGAAGATGTCCAGTGGGTGACAGGTACATTCATCCACCGATGGGTCACTATAGGCACAGTCTCCCTAACACCAAAGGATTCTGGGCATGTTGAAAAAAAATTTTTTTTAAGTTTATTTATTTATTTGGAAAGAGACAGAGACTGTGTGAGTGGGGGAGGGGCAGAGAGAGAGAGAGAGGAGAGACAGAATCCCAAGCAGGCCCAGGGCTCCCGGAGCCTCACGTGGGTCTCGAACTCACAAAACCATGAGATCACGACCTGAGCCGAAACCAAGAGTCAGACACTTAACCGACTGAGCCACTCAGGCACCCCTGAGCATGTTTGTAAAATCTGTGAGTTTTGTGGGGAGGAAAGGAATGAACCTACCTGATGATGTTTGGTGGGGATTGTGGTGGGGGCCCCACCAGATTGGCAGAGCCAAGGTCAGCTGAAGGAGGGTGCTGGGGGCTCTTTGGGGTTCCTTAAAGCTGTGTTGTTAGGTGGTTCTGTGCAAAAGGGACAGGGGCGTGCATATTCGGGGGGGATGGGTCTGCTGGCAGTCAGCCCCTACTGTGTGCAGGGCAGGGGGCCTAGTGCTCCCCTCCTATCCAGCCCGAGGTAGGCAGTGGGTGGTGGGCATGGCTTCCAGAATCTTATCAATCCCTCAGGAATGTGTGTGGCTTTGGTAAACCCCAGCCGCAGGCAGAGGAGTGGGGTACAGGCCAGGGCCCGTCCTTCCTGACTGTGGGTGGGGAACCTGGGGACGGTCCTCCCCAGGCAGGCTTGGGCCGAGGCCAGGTTTGGGGTGGGGCTGGCCGAGGAAACCACGCAAGTGTCAGGCATTCCCGCCCCCTGCCCCATGCTGGCTTCCCCCCTGCTGCCAGGCTGCTCTCCAGCTTCACACCTCCCCACCCGTTTCTTCAAGATCTAACCCAGGAAGGTGCAACAACCTTTGTAATATCCTCATTTATGAACATGCAGAGAATCAGAGCTGTACCAGGCATTTCTCTTCAAGATCCTATTTAATCCCCATACGCTACCCGGTTATACATTTCTAATCACTGGTTTATAGATGAGGAAAAGTTAAGTGATTTGTCCAAGGCCACACAACTACTAAATGTCGGAGCCTGGCAGGATGCAGGTGTCTGACTCCAAAGTCAATTCATTTTTCATTTCACTAAGCTAGGGGTTCGGAGGGAAGAAGGTCTGATCCGACCCGTAAGGGGTGTCCAGGCTGTTCCCAGGGGGATAGAAAGATAGGTAGATAACCTCACACAGCATGAGAGACGAAACAGGAGACAGCGGTGACAGGAGCACTGGCTGTAGGATGGCTGTCTTTTCTCCTGCTGTAGACACTTTCTCTGGTGATGCAATCACACCAGGTCAAATCACCCCAGCAAAGGAGGAGGAGAAGAGGCAGGGGAGGAGGGGGCGAGGGGGAGGCAGAAGAGGAGGGAAAGAGAGATCGAAACATGTGTGTGTGTTTTGATGGCAGAGGACCTGGACCCAGCCGTCCATGAGCCTGTATTTCCCCAAAGAGTCCGCCAACAATCTCCCTTTTTAGCTTGAGCCAGTTAGACACTTGCAACCAAAAGACATCGAGTCAATGCCACTTGCATGGCGTGTAAAAGGCTTCAAAATGAACTCAACTTTTATCTCCCAAACTTATGCCTTTCCATACTTCTCCATCGTGCTATATGGCTCCACCATCCACCCAATTGTCCAAGCCCTCCTCACCCCATATCTAACCCAGCAAAAGCCCAATCAATCCTACCTCCCAAATATATCTCAAACTATCGATTTCTCTCCCTTTGCACTGCCACCTTAGTCCAGGCCATCATCACCTCTCACCAGGGTTTCTGCATATAGTCTTATCAATGGTCTCTCTGCTTCAATTCTTGCCCCCCCCACCTTAAATATTTCTCCACATAGCAGCCAAATAATCTTTCAAAAATGTGAACCAGATCATGTCACTCTTGCATAAAATTCTTCAATAATGTCCTGCTGCACTTGGAATGAAATTTACACTCTTTGCCAGGGCTTCTAATACCTGACCCTTATCTACCTTGTAATGTCATTCTGTCTTCTCTCCATTCCACAAAGCTGCCAAGCTCACTTCCCCTTTAGGGCACTTGTGTTTGCTGCTTACTCTGTCTGGAAGAATCCATATCTTCTCGTGGCTGTCTGCTTCTCGTCATTCACATCAGGCCTCAAGTGTTATCTCTCACAGAGGTCTTCCTTGAACGCTCTAGGCTAACCGCATCCATCTCTCACTCCCAACCCAAATTACTCTCTGTTCTGTCATTCTAGTTACCTCCTTCACAGCACTTTTCACAGTTTGTAATTTTGAGCCAATCAGAAATAGACCAGCCATCTTAAATACTGGAAACCAGCTCAATCTCTGATTGCATTAAAGTGATCTGCCTCTACTCCCCATCAAACTAAATGTATAGGGGCACCTGGGTGGCTTAGTTGGTTGAGGGTCCAGCTTTGGCTCAGGTCATGATCTTGAGGTTCATGAGTTCGAGGCCCACATCAGGCTTGCTGCTGTCAGCGAGGAGACTGCTTTGGATCCTCTGTCCCCCCTGCTCTCTCTCCCCTCCCCTGCTTGCTCTCTCTTACACACACACACACACACACACACACAAAAGTAAAGGTATATCCTTTCTTGAAGAAGGGAACCTGAGCCAGAGCCTCGAATTTTCTCTACATTTCTCATCCACAATGTCAAAATTTAATCAAAAATTACCAAATATTCACGGAGACAAGCATTGACCAAAAAAAAAAGTCAAGAGAAAACGTATACAGATATATGACAGAAAGAGTTCCACAGTAGACCCTCCTATTGGCATTAGCAGATTTCTCAATAAGTGATTAATACGATCAATAAATGAAACGAAAAGATGCAGCATTTTGGCAGAGAACTGGAAACTATGAAAATTATTTAAAGGAAACTCTATAACTTAAAAATATGAATATTGAAATTAAGAACCCAATAGATAGGTTTAATAGCAGATTGGATGCAATGCAGGAGACAATTGGTGGGTTGGAAATAATCCAAAAGAAAACCATCCATACCAATGTAAGGAGAGATTAAAGGATGAAAAAAATCAGAAAAGAATACAAGAGACAAATGAAACACAGTGAAGACGTTCAAATAATTTGTAATCGGAATCTCGGAGGGAAAGAAAGAGAAAATAGAGCAGACACAGTATTCAAAGAGATGATATTTGAGAATTTCCCAAAGCAAAGAAAGACATCAAGTCACGGGATGTGTGAAGCGCTATGAGCCCTAGGCAGAATTAATACAAAGAACACCAAATTCAGACACATAATAGCAAAACTTCTGAAAACCAAAGACAAAGAGAAAATTTTAAAAGAAGCCAGAGGGAGAAAAAAAAAGATAAATTATCTTCACAGAATATACAATAAGGCTGAGAGCAACTTCTACACAGAAGCAGTGATAGGAGCACCATAAGAGCCATAGAAATAATAGAAGCTGGCAGACGATGGAATGAATGATAATCTCAAATCCCAGAATTTTGTATTCATCACTATGTCCTTTACTTCATCTTCTGTCTCTTTCACTTCTTTAGTTCCAGCCGTACTGGCTTCTCTGTCATTCCTTGTACATTCCGGACGTAGGCACACCACTGGCTCTTTGCACTGGCTGTTTCCTCTACTTGATTCATTTTTCTCTTAGATATTCATATAGCTATTTCCTTCATCACTTTCAAGTATCTTCTCAAATGTCACCCTTTCACTGAGGTCCTATTTAAAATTGTATCCACGGGGCGCCTGGGTGGCTTGGTCGGTTAAGCGTCCAACTTCGGCTCAGGTCATGATCTCACGGCCCGTGAGTTCGAGCCCTGCGTTGGGCTCTGTGCTGACCGCTCAGAGCCTGCAGCCTGTTTCGGATTCTGTGTCTCCCTCTGTCTCTGCCCCTCCCCTGTTCATGCTCTGTCTCTCTCTGTCTCAAAAATAAATAAACGTTGAAAAAAAAATTAAAAAAACAAAACAAAACAGACAAACCTTTAAAAAAAATAATAAAATAAAAAATAAAATTGTATCCACTTCTGATCTCCCTTCCCTGAGTTCTTTTTCACCAGACGTTACTACCTTCTGACATATCATATGCTTTATTTATTTATGATTGGGCTTTACAAAATTTTTGGTCTTCCTTGACTTCAATGAATTTAAGAGACTGATTCAATTAAAAATACATTTAAAAAAAAATTTTTTTTTCAACGTTTTTTATTTATTTTTGGGACAGAGAGAGACAGAGCATGAACAGGGGAGGGGCAGAGAGAGAGGGAGACACAGAATCGGAAACAGGCTCCAGGCTCCGAGCCATCAGCCCAGAGCCTGACGCGGGGCTCAAACTCACGGACCGCGAGATCGTGACCTGGCTGAAGTCGGACGCTTAACCGACTGCGCCACCCAGGCGCCCCTAAAAATACATATTTAAAATAACTCTGGCTGTCTTTATCAGGACAGTTATTAAGGGTATTTAATATGCCATGATGTCAGAGACAGCAGTCCCCCTTCGTTCGTCAATTCCCTTGTTTACCCTTATTTTGATTTTTCCCTCCTTTTATTGTAAAATAAGTCTAATCCTCTCTGAAAGTAGATGGGAGATAGATAGATAGAATCTGATATATGTTTGAGGATGAATATTTTCAGTTGCAAGTTATAGGAAACCCAACCACGAGTGGCCTGAGGAATATTTATTGTCTCACATAAGAAGTCATCCAGAGGGAGGGCATCTCCAGTGATAGCTCAAAGCTGACATCAATTTGCTTTCAATTTTCACATTTTATCACACTCGCAGGCCGATTGCTGTGTGGTTTCATAAGAAGACATGATGATAATATCTTACTAAAGGCGGATAGTTTCTTTTTTGCACCTCTTGTTTAAGGGCTAAGAAACTCACTTTTTACAGTACTCCAAGTAGACCTCTTCTTGTCTCATTCACCAGGACCGCATCACTGGGCCATTCCAAAACCACTTATAGGAGAGGGCAATGGATGATTGTGATTGTCTTAGAGTGATCATAATTTGTCTGTGGCAGTGGAAGGGTCCAGATCTAGGAGGCAGATGGCTTCTTAATGCTTGACCAAAATCAAGGTTCTGTTACTAGGAAAATGAGTGTTGTTGAGTGGGCTCTTTTAGGCTCTTTTACACGGCATCTCTTTGGTTATCATTCTGAAAGTCACTTCACACCCTTGAGCTCACTAATCCTTACCCATCCAGGGGCGTTTTATCATCCTACTTTGCAGATGAAACTCAGTGATGTAGGATAACTTGCTGAAGGTCATAGAGCTAAGACATGTTAGATCCTGTTTGGGACCCACCATCCCCGGATGTCCTGCTTATGGATCCGTGGTGGTTTAAAAAAAAACAAAAACAAAAAACAAAAAACTGGCTGCCGGGGCACCTGGGTGGCTCAGTCAGTTAAGTGTCTGACTCTTGATTTCAGTTCCAGTCATGATCTTGTGATTCATGAGTTCAACCCCCACGTCAGGCTCTGCGCTGACAGCGTGGAGCCTGCTTGGGATTCTCTCTCTCCCTCTCTCTCTGTCCCTCCCCCCGCCCTGACACGCATGCACTCTCTCTCAAAATAAATAAATAAACTTGAAAAAAAAAACCCTGGCTGCAAAACTTGTACCTGAATGTTCATAGTAGCAGTATACAAAGAGTCAAAAGGTAGAAACAACCTAAATGTCCACCAACTGGTGAATGAATAAACAAAATGTGGCACATCCATACAATTAAATAGTATTTGGTCTTTACAAGGAGTGAAGTTCTGATACGTGCTTCAACATGGATGAACCTGAAAAACATTATGTTAAATAAAAGAAACTAGTCACAAAAGACTACATACATGATTGCATTTATATGAAGCATGCAGAAAGAGCAAATCTATGGAGACAGAAAGTAGATTAGAGTTTTTCAGACTGGACAGAGGGCTGGGGACAGTGATCACTAAAGGGTTTCTTTTGGAGACAATGAAAATGTTCTAAAATTGATTACGGTGACAGATTGCACAACTTGGTGAAAATACTAAAAACCATTGAATCATATACTTAAAATGAGTGTTATCATATGCTACGTAAATTATATCTCCATGAAACTTACCAAAAAAATGGCTGCAAATGGCATAAAAAAGTGCTGCTAATGGAAAGCTGGGTCTATGTCCCCTCCCCTTGAATCTGAATGGGCTTGCGGCTGCTCTGACCAATGGAATATGATGGAAGTGACAATATGTGACTTCTGAGCCTGGGCTTTTTAGCAGCTTCTGCCTGGCTCTCTCTAGACACTGGTTCTTGGGACCTTCTCGCTCAGAGCTCAATGCTGTTAAGAAGCCCAAGTCACACCGAAAGACCACGTCTAAGCACTCTGGGTGGCATTCCCAGGTAAGCCGAGCCTTCAGCCATTCAAGACCAGGAGCCAGACATGTGAGTGAAGGAGCTTCCAGATGATTCCAGTCTCCAGCCATCATAGTCTCCCCGCTTGAGGCCTCAGACATCATAGAGCAGAAACAAACCATTTCCATTGTGCCCTGTCCGAATTCCTGACCCCCGGAATGCATTTGCATAATAAAAAAATGTTTCATACTACCAGTTTGGAGTGACTTGTTATGCAGCAATAGATGATCAGAGCCACCTTCCTACTCCCAGCTGTACAACCCTTATCTCTGTTCCGTCTGTTCCTCCAGGTCTCGTAGGAGTCCTTTATCCAGGTGCCCTGGAGAGACAGATGGTCCTTAGAACCGAGAAGGGCAGAGTCTTTCTTTTCTCCCCTCACCCCTGAGGGTGTTTCCCTCACATTACACAGGGTTGAAGATTTCACCTGCAGGTTCAAATTCCCGTTTTAATCTGTGGAACACCTGCATTGACACCTGTTTGCCCTGACTCTGGGAATTGGGAGAAGGGCTCAGGTGTGTAGAGATTTGCTTTTCATTTACATAAATTTGCTGGGACCTCAGTTACCTCTGTCTCTCCCTTGCCCGCACCTCTCTCTGGGCTCTCGGTCTCTAGACCCGACTGCCTCCCGAGCCACTCCCCGCCACTCTGCGACATCCAACAGCACCTCAAACTCTTGTGTCCACAAGTGAACCCTTTACCTTCCCTTCCAAACCATGTCCCCCTCTGTGATACTCACTCCTGGGCCTTCTCATTCAGTTCTTGGGCTTTAAATACCACCTGTCCACTGATGACTCCCGAAGTTTTGTCTTCAGCCCGGACCTCTTCTCTGAACGTCTTTCTGGCACGCCCACCTGTCTACTTGACATCCACATGGGCATCCGAAAGGTATCTCGAACCTAACACAGCCAGCTTGGACTCCTGGTTGCCTTCCACATGTCTGGCTCTCGGGCGGCCTTCCCCTTCTCAGAAAATGTCGACTCTTTTCTCCTACTGGCACAGGCCACAGATTTTGGACCCACTCGCGACCTCTCTTGCTGTTCCCTTGCTGACGCCTCCCTTCAAAGCACATTCGGAACCCAATACTGAATGTGCTCAGTGTGACCCTGCCTCTCCGAAACCACTGTTATCCATCCCCCGGGTTATTGCAAAGGCCTTCCAACCGGTACCCCGCTTTCAACTTTGCCCCTGTCTATTTCCCACACAGCAGCCTCCGTGATCCTTTTAAAATGGAAGTCAAGCCGGCCACTTGCTTGAAACCTCCACCGGGTTCCCGTCTCACTCAGAGTAACAGTCCAAGTCCTGACAATGGCCGACTTCGTTTGGCCTCCCTGCCTCCCTGCCTCCCTGATCCCCTCCACTGCTGTTTCCCTCCCTCCCCCTCTCCAGCCGCCACGACACCGAGATGCTCTTGTCACAAAGCCTTTGGGACGGCTATTCTTTGCGCAAGGAATGGTTTTGCTCAAGATACACACAGGGCTTCTTCTCTCATTTCCTTCCAACTTTGCTCCAATGTTTCCAAAGAGGGGGGAGGCTGTCTGTAGTGCCCTCCATACCACTCTGGCACTCGCTACCCCCTCATCTGGCTTTGCTTTTCTCCAGGACGCTTAACGTCTGACTCCTCATGTGCGAACTTGTTTATTATCTGTCTCTTTCCAGTCGAAAGGAAGCTCTATGAGCTTAGGGATTTACTTGCCCTGTGCTATCCTGGTTCCTAGAACAGCTCCGGGGACCCGTCATCTGTGGAATGAAGGAATGGATCCTGCACACGTGTTCAGTTAGTCACAAAGTCATCGCTCCTTTTTTTTTTTTTTTTAAGTTTATTTATTTACTTAGGGAGAGAGAGAGAAAGAGAGCTGGTGGGGAGGGGCGGATAGAGGGAGAGAGAGAATCCCAAGCAGGCTCCACACTGTCAGCGCAGAGACTGACACGGCGTTCGAATTCATGAACTGTGAGATCGTGACCTGAACTGAAATCAAGAGGAGGATGCTTAACCATCTGAGCCACCCAGGCACCCCTCACAAAGTCATTTCTACGCTTGTCTGTACCTCCTGCCTCCTTCACCAACTGCCCCCCCCCCCCCCGCCAAGTCGATGCCCTGGTTCACACCTCGCCTTCTCGCCCCCCTCTCATATTCCTACCATTTAGAGACAAACACGATTTACGCTTTGAAGTGTTTTCCTGCTGGCCTTTTCTCCTGTGCACAAGCTATTATGTTTTCTTACGCATACCTGTGCTTCTACTGACTCTCCAGATTAGCGCTCTACTTTGAAAAAATCCTACAAGCATAGCAGCTAATGTGCCAATTTACTGTGTAACATACATCAGGCCATTTAACCTTCCTGTGCCTCAGTTTCCTCACCTGTAAAATGGGAATGATATTAATGCCTACCTGCCTCACTGGTAGGTTGTGAGGATTAAATCTGGGAAGTGAACCTGCTAAGTGCTCGGTAAGTGTTAGCTATTCCTCTATCTGGTGCTGAGTGCTCACGCTGTACCGGGTGCCGTTCCGAAGAAGACAAGACGCATTACAGGCTGCGCTAACTCCTGTAGTCCTCACCGCCTCCCCCTGAGGTAGGTGTGGTTATAGTTTACCACCGTAAGCTACAGAAGCTTCAGTGGTCTTACAAAGGGAAGAGAAAGCAGAGCTGGCGAAGGCTCCCTCCAGCTTACAGGAGTCCAAGGCTCCCACCATCTCGGGGATACGTAATATTAGAAACAATAGCTGGTGTTCCCCAAGCACTCACTGTCCGCTGGGCCCGGTGCTAAGTGTTTGCACGCGCAGGCATTTCTCCCACAGCGCCCAGTTTTCATAACCAGAACTGCGCAGAGCTTGATGGATCAATTAGGAAACACAATTTGCATCTGGCAGCTCGCGATTGGTTAGACACAAACTGCAAGCTGGAAGCAGTCTGGAAGCCTGCGGCAGCTGGCTGGCTCTTGCTTTGTTTATCCTAACAATGGTTGCTGCTCAAGGTGTGTTGCTGCTAGAAATGGAACGGCCGGTACTCCGGAGGAAAATCTAGATGTAATCAAGCCCAGGGATGCTTAACATTCGTAGCTGTACGGGTCGCGCCGTTATTTATTATTAAAATATCAGCAAGAAAAATGACTTTGCCATTGCTAGACTGAAGATCGCTAACCCGACCACGTTTTCACATTTGCTTTCGTGATGAAGTTCAAAACAACAAGACAACACTAATAATAGCCTCGCTTACATTTCTCGAGCTTACCCTACGTCAGGCCTGGGCTGCGAGCTCTTTATATGTCGTCTGTGTAATCTTTACAACACCTCTGTTTGTTGCTGGCTCCATTTTGCAGATGGGGAAACCAAGACACAAAGAGATGATGCGATTGTTCAAGGTCACGCAGCTAGAAGGGGGAAGAACCGGGCTCCCAACACAGGCACTCTGGCTTGAGCCGGAAATTTCGGCCCCTCCGCTGTACTGGATTGTTGACGGCGTAAGGTTTCTTAGTTACTGTATGATGGGTGGTCCGAGAGGCCACGTTGTTTCATTTAGTTATCCTACCAATCCCCGGGGGTGGTTACCATGTTTTTTGCTGTTTCCCAATGAGAGTAAGGCACAGAGATGTCAAGCAAACTGCCTTTGAAGAGTCACACAGCCAGTCAGTGGCCCAGCCTGGGTTCAAAACGACACCTACCAGATCCAAAGTCCTCAACCCACTTTGCCTGGGTCAAGTCTCCCTGCTGTTTCCTCTTACAGCATCAGTGACTGTCAGTCCATGACCGATTCTGGCCATCACTTCACACACACCTGTGTGGTTATTTCATGGTCTCCTCAGCTAGGGGACAAGCTCTGTAAGGGACCGTGCCCTCAAAGAGCTTGCCCTCACAGGGTCCCTCAGTGAGTTTTGCTCATTGTTTGTCCCCATTACAAAACAGGTGCTCAATGAATATTTGTGGATTGTTAAGTGCTTCTGCCAGAGGCACTGAGCTGGACCCAAGAGACACAGGGTACATAGCTCAGTTCCCCCAGCCCTACTGAGGCAGTTTCTAAGGCTCAGGGCGTTGGGCTCGGTCTATCCTGATCTCAGGGGTCATAGATTGATCTTGGCACCTGAATCTAAGCAGGTAGGGAAATGGAGTTAATCTTATCATCCAGAGCTTGGACCCAAATAATGCTAATGGTCTGACCAAATCAAGTCCTCCCTCTTCCTTGCTGGAAAGGCTCATTTTATTTGGGTCCTGCCGCATTGAGGACAAGCACGCAGGGAACAAGCCCCTTCTCAGCCCTGGCTTAGTTAGGCCAATCATGATGATTACATTCCCTTTGGCAGTATTGGCTTAGTGAAAAGTATGCTATCCAATCCTGGCCAATGGGACCTGAGGGGAAGTCTGATAGGGAAGTTTTCAATAAAAGTTTTCTACCTTTAAAGATGATAGGAAGAAATGCCTTCTTCACTAAACATTGTCATGTCTATGTGTGATGGCAGGCACTGCTGCAGCCATCTTGTGATGATGAGGCAAGACATTGCCAACATGCGAAGGAGGCTGACACCTCTTTGAAGACATCATTGAGCCACTGAATTTCCAAACTCTAGAACTTCTCTCCTTTGTTATGTAAGAAAACGAACTTCTTATGGATTAAATTGTATCTAGTTGGAGTTTCTGTTCCTTGCTGCTCAAAGTTTCCTTATTGGCACACAGGGAGCCCCTGGCTCCTGCGGCATTTTACTTGTTCAGCTGTATCTGCACATTTTGTTTCCTAATTTGTGGGGTGGTGGAGCCTGGAAACTAACTTTTGGGAGTTTCCTACTACAAATGCATTGTCTCATCTCTTCCACTCAATGGGCATATAAAGTACAGTCTTTTTACTCCCAATTTATGGATAAGGAAACGGAAGTGCAGTCAGGTAAAATGGACAGTTGTCCATTTTAAAATGGACAAAATTCAGTTGTCCAGGGCCATACAGTTCAGCTCCCCATTGCTTATTGGATAAACCCAAACTTCTTACTATGGCACTCAGTGCCCTTCAGGATCCTTGGTCCCTCCTACCCTTTTCAGCTTCAAACCTCACCATTCCACATTCCCCTCCAGGCTCCAAGCTCTAGTCAGATTGCCCTTCCTTCAATTTTCATGCTGTGCCCTTCGCCATGTTTCTCCCTCTGCCTGGGACCCATTTCCTTTCGGCCTAACTTTTCACTCTTAAAAAAACAAATTGTTTTAATGTTTATTTATTTATTTTGAGAGGGGGAGAGGGAGAGAGAGAACAAGGGAGGGGCAGAGAGAGAGGGAGACAGAGGATCTGAAGCAGGCTCTGTCCTGACAGCAGAGTCTGAAGCGGGGCTCAAACTCACGAACCATGAGATCATGACCTGAGCCAAAATTCAGTTGGATGCTCAACTGATTGAGCCACTCAGGCACCCCTGACTTAGTCTTTTTTCTTTTTTTTAATGTTTATATAATTTTGAGAGAAAGAGAGAGAGAGAGAGAGCAGGAGTGTGGGAGGGGCAGAGAGAAAGAGGGAGACAGAATCTGAAGCAGGCTTCAGGCTCTGAGCTGTCAGCACAGAGCCTGATGTGGGGCTCAAACCCACAAACTGTGAGATCATGACCTGAGCTGAAGTCAGAGGCTTAACCGACTGAGCCACCCAGGTGCCCCGCCCCTGAGTTACTCTTTAAGCCTTGGGTTCACTGTCACATTCTCTCAGAAGGCTTTCTTGATCACCGAAGCTGGCTTTGGTGTGTGCCCTTCCTCTGCACGCCCTCAATGCCCCGTACTTCCCTCACCCATCCCGTCTCACACTTTATTATAATTGCCTGGAGTCACGTCTGTCTTCCCAGGGGACTGAGTTTCAGGAGGTGCAACACGGCAGTGTGGTGCAATGGTCGGCAGCATGAACTCCGGGGGCTTGACTGCCAGCTCCATGACTTCCTAGCTGTGGGACCACAGTGCACGGTTTCCGGTCTCTGTGTCTCAATGTGTCTCCCCGTAAGATAGGGATATTCGCTAGGCTCTAGTTCGCATGATTGTTGCGAGGATTCGATGAGATCTTTTGTGTAAAATCCGTAGAACGCTGCCTGGCCCACGGCGAGGGTGAAGAGATCCTGTCTCGTTTCATTATCTCTGTACCCAAAGCACTCAGCGCCTACCAGACAGTTAGCCAGTGGTGGTAGAACAAATGGATGGAGCGGTTGTGGTGGTTAATTTTGCATTAATGTGACTGGGCCCCAGGACGCCCAGATACCTAGTTTGACGTTATTCCTGGGCGTCTGTGAGGGTGTTTCTGGAAGAGATTAGCATGTGAATTGGTAGACTGAGGAAAGCGGCTTGCCCTCCCCAGTGTGGGTGGAATCCGTGGAGGATCTGAATAGAACAAGAAGGTGGAAGAAGGGAAAATTAACCGTCTGCCTGAATGCTTGAACTGGAAATTTGGTCTCATGCACTCAGCCTGGGACTGATACCATCAGTCCTCCTGGATCTTGGGCCTTTGGGCTTAGACTTTAACTACACCGTCAGCTTACATCCAGCTAATCATGGGACTTCTCAGTCTCCATAATTTCATAGTGAGCCAATTCCTTATAATAAATTGCCTACCCATTATCTATCTATCTATCTATCTATCTATTTATCTATCTATCCATCTATCATTGCTTCTGTTCTTCTGGAGAACCCTAGTACAGAGGTGGAACTCAGCTTATCCAGAACGCAACCCCTTGGGCACTGATGTGGCCTGAAGTGAAATGCTGTTGAGGCTCCTGAATCAGAGACACCCGGGTTCAAATGCTAGCTGTGTGACCTTGAGCAAGTTACTTCGCCTCACTGTGCTCCATTTCCTCATCTGTAAAATGAGGAAACCGATCTCTACCACGGAGGCTTGTTATGTCTATGAAAGATTCACCTGGCACAGAGCCCAGCATATAGTAGGGGCTCAAATACCTTCAGTTTCCTTGCCGCCACCCCGTGTGATAATTTTTGCCCGGGGCCACATCAGAAGAAAGGATGTTAGGAAATTGGCATCTGTCCACTTAAAATCTCAAAAGATAAAGTAGTCTTTGTGATTTAAAGACCCATTCCCTGCCCTGTGCTGTCCAGGCCCCTCCCCCACCATTCCAGGGGCCTTTGAACTTACTCAGCTCTGACAGGAAATGGACCCCCCACAGCAGAGGGATCGGAAGGAGCAGACCCTCCCTGCCTGCTTCCCGCAGAGCTGGAGGAAGCTGAAGGAACACTGAGGAGTGGAGGCAGCCCTGGGTGAGCACAGTGGCCCCCCACGCAGGTTCCCCAGTCACCCACTGGCTACCTGTGCAACCTTGGTGGGGGCCTGCTCCCCTCAAGGCTCCGTTGGACCCATCTGTCCAATGAGGTTGGGTTCCATGACCTCTGAGGTCCCTTCTGGACCAGGCATTCTGGGATGCAGGAAGTGGGACCCCTCGGCTGCTAGGGAGATCAAAGGGTGACTTCCCAGAGGAGGCCTCACAGCTGCCTGCCCTCTGGAGCAGCTCCTGGCTTCCTGCTCTGCACGGAGCCTGCCGTGCAACCCTGGGAACTGCGGAGGCCTCAGCCAAGGTCGGACATTGGGTTTCCTCAACCCCCTCATGCTCCCAACCCGTCCTGAGTCATAAGTTTGAGATACTTGACTCCATTTTCCTCTGTTGGCCACCTGGGATGGAGGTACCATGCTGTGTATTCTTCAAGTTTAATTGACCGGAAATGCCTGTCTGTGCCTTAGGACCCTGGGGAACTTCCCTCTTCACCCTTCCGGAACCTCCCAGGACTATGCAGGGTTAGTGGATCCTATCCATGCTCCTCACCTGGCCTTTGACACTCATGATGCTTTGCCTGGCCTCCCATCCTCCAGTTGTGGCTGGTTGATCTCTCCTTACTGTGCTCAATGCCACCCCTACATCTTTATAGGTGCTGTCCCTGCCCTGCACACCCGCTTCCTGCGCCCGTATGCCCAGCCTGACAGAGGACAGGTGCTTTTCTAGGTCATCTCGCTTCTTCCTGGCAAAAGCCTCTGAGGGATATATTGTTGCTGTCTGCATTTCCCAGGAGGGGGAAACAGAGACTGGGAAAGGTGAGGTGCCCTGCTGAAGGTCTCTGGGCTGAGCCCAGTCTAGAAGCCGGCCTCCTCTCTCCACCTCCTGGGCCCGTCCCACACCCTCCCCTCCCAGCTTCCATTGGCTAGGACTCTTGGGTTTGCACAGCACAGAAACCCAACTTGAAGAAGCTTAAGCCAAAAGGAAAGGTACTGATTTCTTAGAAAGATACAGAGTAGATTTTAGAGTGGGACTCAGGAGCCAAACTGTGGGCAGCAAACACTGATTATGCTATTTTCTACCATGCAGCCTCCGGCAAGTGAGGGCACCTCTTAGTGCTTCAGTCTTCCCATCTACACGACAGACAGAGTTATAATGACACCTCCTTCCCTGCGTTGCTGGGAAGGGTCAGTGAATTAGGGCTGTGACTGTAACCCACAATCAGAAAGCTCTTTTATTTCAGAACCCGGTACACACATAATATAAAACAGAAGTCATAAAACAATATTTACCCTTACTATGTGTGATGTACTCTGATAATTTCTGTTGTAGTTTAGTCTAATCTATTTTGTTTATTAAAAAATACTGGTACCTGGGCGTCTGGGTGGCTCAGTCGGTTAGAGCGTCCGACTTCGGCTCAGGTCATGATCACACGATTTTTGGTTTCGAGCCCCGCGTCGGGCTCTGCGCTGACAGCTCAGAGCCTGGAGCCTGTTTCGGATTCTGTGTCTCCCTCTCTCTCTGCCCCTCCCCCGCTGCATGCGTGCGCGTGCTCTCTCTCTCTCTCTCAAAAATAAAAAAATGTAAAAAATTTTTTAAAATATTGGTATTAATCCCTTCATGGCCCCTCTCACTACCATGGGTTGTGGCTGATGTTTGAAAATTGTTGGTGTCTAAGAACTTTTCTGGCATATAACATTTGCTACTCTTTTTTTTTTTTTTTAAATGTTTTTATTTTTGAAGGAGAGAGAGAGAGAGACAGAGACAGAGACAGAGCATGAATGGGGAAGGAGCAGGGAGAGAGGGAGACACAGAATCAGAAGCAAGCTCCAAGCCCTGAGATGTTAGTACAGAGCCCGATGCGGGGCTCAAACTCATGAACTGTGAGATCATGACCTGAGCCGAAGTCGGATGCCCAACCGACTGAGCCACACAGGCACCCCCGTTTGCTACTCTTAACGTTTTTTTTAAAGTTTATTTCTTTATTTTGAGAGAGAGCAAGAGAGAGCTCTTGCTGAGAGGCAGAGAGAGAGAGAGAGAAAGAGTGAATCCCAAGCAGTCTCCGTACTCTCAGTGCAGAGTCTGACGCAGGGCTTGAACTCAGGAACCATGAGATCATGACCTGAGCCAAAATCAAGAGTTGGACTCTTAATGCACTGAGCCATCCAGGCTCCCCTTATTGTTGTTATTAATTGCAGACCCACCAAGACTAGAGAAGGACAGGTTTGATTACAGCAGGTGCTTTAGTGCAAACAGGAAGGACTCTCACCTTGGCTTCTCCTTCTGTGTCAGCATCTCTTCCTCGTGCTTGGCCTTCCCCACTCATATGAGCCATAACTGCAGGCGGCTCTCAGATGACATTGATATGGCTCTACTACCAAAAAGGAAAAAAGTGCCTTCCTTTTCCCCCATCTAGCTTCAGTGATAATCAAAACTAACCTTTATTGAGTGCTAATGAGGGCCACTGTTCTCTTTACAGAATTCTCTGACTCAATCCTCATGATAACCTGGAGTCCCTGGCGAGATTGGCTGGATTCTCATCGAATTCATTTCCTCTTCCCGGACCCACAGATGAATTTCATTTCCCAGTCCCCATGCACCTGGCTGGGGCCATTGGACTAACTCTTGCCAATGGAATGAGTAGAAATGATCTCTGGTTCAAGGCAGTACAGCCTTCTTTGTGCTCTCTTTCTTTAACCTGCCAGTGGGCTGGGGACAGGGCAACCTTGAAGCCACGTGTTAAGGATGATGGAACCGCACGAGCGTCGGTCTCGGAATGACCTCACAGAGCAGAACTGATAACGCACCGCTAGCCTCTGACTGTCAGCAGTGGAGTATGACAAACAGAAGAATTTTGTTGTACCAAGTCAGTGAGATATTGGGGCTGTTTATTACAGCAGCTAGCATCACCCGGCCTGATTCATACAAAATACTTATTTGTCCATATTTTATAAATAAGGAAGTTGAGGCATCGAGATGTTAAATAATATACATTTTGTTGCAAAATTAGCAGGTGATAAAGCCAGGATTTGAATAGGAAGCTGCATTATGAACACATATTCATTTTTCTATGCTGTAGATCAAGTTCAGCAAACTTCACCTGCCACAGAGCAAATGCTACCAGTGCTGTTCATTTATCATCTTTGGCTGCTTTCACCTGCAGGGGCAGAATTTAGCACAGAATTGATCATTGTGAAAGAGACCATAACCCCCTTGCCCACCAAAGCTGAAAATATTTACTATTTAGCTTTTTATATATAAAAAAAAAATCTTGTCGGGGGCACCCGGGTGGCTCAGTCAGTTAAGCCGCTGACTCTTGATTGCAGCTCGGGTCACGATCTCAGGGTTGGTGAGTTGGAGCCCCAAGATGGGCTCTGTGCTGACAGTGCAGAGCCTGCTTGGGATTCTCTCACTCTCTCTCTCTCTCTGCCCCTGCCCTGCTCACATGTGCATGCATTCCCTTTCTCCCTCAAAATAAATAAATAACGTTTTTTAAAAAAAGCTTAGAACCTCTGCTCTAAATTGAAAGATAACTTCTCTTCCAAAGTCAGTCTGAGTCATGTGTTTTGGGTGGACTATTCCACATAGGGGAGGAGAGTGAGGTGCTGTGATTGGTCAAGTTTAGGTCAGGTGCTTGCCCCTCGGACAATCAGTGCAGCCAGGAAGGCAGGGTTGTATAAAAGCATAGAGCCAGAACTAAAGGAAAATGTTAGGGACTGAATTGTGTCCCCCTAAAATTCTCATGTTGAAACTCTAACTCCCAATGATTACACTTGGAAATAGGGCTTCTAAGGAGGTTAAATAAGGTTAAATAAGGTCATAGGTTAAATAAGGTCACTGGTGTCCTTATAAGAAGAAGAAGAGGGGCACCTGGGAGGCTCAGTCCATTGAGCGTCTGACTTTGGCTCAGGTCATGATCTTTTGGTCAGTGAGTTTGAGCCCCGTATCAGGCCTTTCTGTCAGCCAGCTCAGAGCCTGGAGCCTGGAGCCTGCTTTGGATTCTGTGTCTCCTTCTCTCTCTCTGCCCCTCCCACATTCATGCTCTGTCTCTCTCTCTCTCTCTCAAAAATGAATAAACGTTGAAAAAATTAAAAAAAAAAAAAGAGGAAGAGACATCAGAATTTGCTCTCTGTTCATGTGCGCATAGAGAAAAAGCCACGTGAGAATGAGGAGAAGGTGGCTCCCTGCAAGCTGAGGAGAAAGTCCTCACCAGGAACCAACGCTTCTTGGCACTTTGATTTTGGATATCTAGCCACCAGAACGTGAGAAAATAAATTTCTGCTGTTTAAGCTACCCAGGTTATGGTATTTTTTTTTCAACGTTTTTTTTTTTTTTTTTTTTTTAATTTATTTTTGGGACAGAGAGAGACAGAGCATGAACGGGGGAGGGGCAGAGAGAGAGGGAGACACAGAATCAGAAACAGGCTCCAGGCTCCGAGCCATCAGCCCAGAGCCTGACGCGGGGCTCGAACTCACGGACCGCGAGATCGTGACCTGGCTGAAGTCAGACGCTCAACTGACTGCGCCACCCAGGCGCCCCCAGGTTATGGTATTTTGTCATGGCAGTCCGAGTAGCTGAGTACAGGAGGAGTGGTTTTCCGAATGGCGTTTGTTGGTTGAGGGCATGGGAAACACAGACATGATGAATTAGTACTGGGAGAATCACCGTGAGCCAGGTAACAAACACCCACATCCCCCAATCCGTCCTGCTGCACCATGATCAAGTACTACTAACATAGTATCTGGTGTTGCAGCCCAAATCCAAAGGAGATCTCAGATTTGCTCTCTCCTGCTCCAATATTCTTTAATGTTTATTTATTTTAGAGAGAGAGAGAGAGAGAGAGAGAGAGTAAGCAGGGGAGGGGAAGAGAGAGGGGAGGACAGAGGATCTGAAGTGGCCTCTGCACTGAGAGCAGCGAACAGGCTCTGACAGCAGTGAGCCCGATGCAGGGCTCAAACCCGCAAACTGTGAGGTCATGACCTCATCTTCAGGGAGCTGAAGTCGGATGCCCAACTGACCAAGCCACCCAGGCGCCTCAGCCCTGCACCAGTATTCTTGGCAGGATCCTGCACACTGGGCCCCAATGGGGTCCCCAACATTCCATTTGGGGGACCCTGGGTCATTTTCCTGGTACTGACATACATATTGGCACACAGACACATACTGCTATGCATTATACATATTGGTACACAGCAGAAGGTAAGGAAGTGCTCAAAAGAACGATGGGACATATCAAGAGGATACAGGAGCTAATTTGAAGAGGCTCCCACTGGCCAAATCAGGGACAATCTGAAAGTCAAAATAATAAATGATAATAATGGATTATAACCTGTTGAATGAAATAATTTATGAGTCCATACAGAAGGAAAGGAAGGAAGGAAGGAAGGAATGAAGGAAGGAAAAGAAGGAAGGAGGGAGGGAGAGAGAGAAAGAAGAAAGAAAGAAAGAAAGAAAGAAAGAGAGAAAACATGTCATCTACTAAATATAGAAGGAATAAGAATTAGAAAATCACCAAAGAATGGTAGAACTAGTGGGTAAACGCTCACAAGCAAGAGGATATTAATGTGGTCTCAGAGTATCTCTCCCATGCTACTTAAAAAGGGAAACATGGAAACTTTACAAAGGTTTCTACTTTCACCAAGAGATCAAAGCTAACATGGCCAGTATCAGGAAGAGTTGACATGTGTGCTTCCTGATATTATGCCCTGGATCAGTGGCATATCAAGGGTGTGGCTGTGGGGCAGGGACTCACTGCCCTGCATGCAGGCAGTAAGGAATAAATTGTGTTCTAAAATTTTAAAATAGTGAAACTGGCTAACATTGATTTCTTTTTTATTATCACCATGTGCTAGCAATTTGGTGATGAAGCAGCCCTGTCTGAAGTCATCTAAGCCACTGCTGCTGTTACTTTGAGTTTTAACTATATATTTAAGTATATATTTGGTATATATTTAATTATGTGTATATGTATACATATATACACAAATACCCGGGTACGTATTTCAAATTAGCACATTTTAATCACTTATGTTCTAATAAACGTTGGGATCGACGTGGAGTTTATTTGGCAAATTCCCAGTTACACAGCTGGCCCCGGTGTATGTGGATTCTGCAGAATGTGTTTCTTTTTTCAGAGTAAGTTAATTTCAGTTCTCATCCATTCAAGCTAACTGGTGCAGTTTTTGCCTCCAACCCCCCCACCCCCCGCCCCCGCGCCCCCAGCAACTGCATATCCCGTGTTCAAATAGTGGACTCAAAATAAGCAATGGGAGCAGAGCGATGGCAAAGAAACTAAGCCCCAGTCAGTTTAATTCTGACATCCTGTGTAACTAGCTGGGGTCTTTTTCCCATGCGTGACATTTTTTGGAACTTTAGAAAAAATGAAGTCGTTCTTTTCAGCCTCGCTTCATTGATGGGAAATGCTGCAGAATGAGGAACAGTGAAAAGGCTTTCCCAGACAAAATGATTGCTCACACGAAGCTGTGCATGTGCCGGAGACGATGTTTGAAAAGTTAACCTCAGCCTTTGAAGAACCGTGTGATCCAAAGAAGGATCCGTTCCGATTGTGCTCTCTGCCGAACATGACTATTTTCTCCTGAGTTTATCAAGTGTGAAGTTTTAGGTGAGGTCAATCAGACACAAAAATATTTGAATCAGCCAGGATCGACCTTGATCACTGGACGGTATAATATCCAGCTTTAACACTGCTTCTTGAAGGCTGGGCGGACAGAAACTGTGGGGAAGTCCATTAACTATGCAGCAACACATGTAGGGAAGTGGACATTTACAGAGAAAAAAAAAATAATCAGATTTCCAAGAAGGGAGCGGGGAGGAGCAACAGAAGATGCCGGTCTTACTCTGCCAGGAGAAATAAAAGGGAAATGCTTGGATGCTTGCAACCGTTTTCAGCAAGAATTGGATACACTTGAAAGACAATGGATCAAACAATGTTAGTTTTCAGCCATTTTGTCTGTTTTTGCAAAAGAAGAAAAACTTTGGAAGTTGTTGTTGTTGTTGTTGTTTTTAACCAAGTATAATAGAAATATTTGACGAATGAATTTTCTGGTGAATGGGTTTTAGTGGAAAATTTTTTGACAGTAGAGATGTTTGAATCAGTATCAATCCCAAAGAAACAAAGCCAGGAGCTGCACTGCAATTTCTTGGATTTATTGTGAAAAGGATTTTTATGAGTCTCTTCCAAACTTGCCCCTGTGTTGAATACTTTTTCTAACTATCGTATATCTGATGATTCATATGAAAGAAACTTTTCTAAATAGTTAACAGTAATAAAAAGTATTCTTTGATCAGTTGTGAATAGACAGATTTACAAACCTGGCTACATTTTCTGTTGAACATGAACGTATGAATAAGGTGGAATCTGATGAAGTCCTGAGAAATTTACATCAGTTAAGGCACAAAAACAGGAACTGTACGGTTGTTATGCGTTTCTGTGACAGATACGTTTTTCTTCCCTATTCTTATGTAATTAAACACTATTAACGATTGTGTTTTCCTTTTGTGTACTATAATTTTAAAAAATATGTTCTCATATTTTTAGTTTAGTGGTATTTCTGTGTTTCTTTTCTAGGCCATTATTATCACTCATATCATTTCATGATTACTTCTGAAAATGATTGTGTCATATAGAAGAGGGGAGTATAGAGGCACCTGGGTGGCTCAGTTGGTTAAGCGTCTGACTTCGGCTCAGGTCATGATCTCACGGTCCGTGAGTTCGAGCCCCGCATCGGGCTCTGTGCTGACGGCTCAGAGCCTGGAGCCTGTTTCAGATTCTGTGTCTCCCTCTCTCTCTGACCCTTCCCCATTCATGCTCTGTCTCTCCCTGTCTCAAAAAATAAATAAAACATTAAAAAAAATTAAAAAAAAAAAAAAGAAGAGGGGAGTATTAATTTAAAACAGATTTGTTCTGGGGGGTCAAATGCCCTAGGTCAGACACAGACATTCAATGGTATTCCCACCAAAAATGTATCATCTGATTCTGGTCATGAGGAAACATCAGACAGACCAAACCTGGAAGACATTTTACAAAATAACTTGTCCGTGGAATCTTCAAAAATCTCAAGGTCAAAAAAGACAAAGAAAGTCTCAGGAATTATTTCAGATTAAAGGAGACTAAAAAGATACGATAGTTAAAATCATTGCGTTGGGGAGCCTGGGTAGCTCACTTGGTTAAGCGTCCGATTTCAGCTCAGGTCTTGGTCTCACAGCTTGTGAGTACAGCCCCATGTCGGGCTCTGTGCTGACAGCTCAGAGCCTCAAGCCTGCTTCGGATTCTGTGTCTCCCCCTTGCTGCCCCTCCCCTGCTCATGCTCTGTCTCTCTCTGTCTCTCAAGAATAAATAATAAAAAAATAAATAAGTAAAATAAAACCGTTGCATCATCTTGGATTGGATCCTGGACTGGGAAAAAATAATTATAAAGAATATTATTTGAACAACTGACAAAATTTGAACATGGACAGTGGATTAGACAAGAAAATCATATTAATACTAAATTTCCTGTGCTTGATGATTGTATTATTGTTCTTTATTTAAAAAAATTTTTTTTAATGTTTATTCATTTTTGAGAGAGAGACAGAGCAGAGACAGAGCATGAGGGGGGGAGGGAAGGGCAGAGAGAGAGGGAGACACAGAATGGGAAGCAGGCTCCAGGCTCTGAGCTGTCAGCACAGAGCCTGACGTGGGGCTAGAACTCATGGACCGTGAGATCATGACCTGAGCCGAAGTCAGATGCTTAACCACTGAGCCACCCAGACGCCCTTACTGTTCTTTAAGACACTACTTTTGTTCTTAGGAAATATACCCTGAAATATTTAGTGAAAAGGGGCAGGATGTCTCCATATGGGTGTGTATTGTGTGTATGTGAAGATACATGTTTAGAGATAAAATAACAGTAAACGAGGCAAAATGTGTACAAATGGTGAACCTGGGTAAAAGATATCTGGGAGTTTCTTGTGCCGTTACTGGAACTTTTCTATAAATTTGAAATTATTTCAAAATGGATGTTTACCAACCGACAAACAGACAGGTGAGGCTGGACCCAGCTGCACCCAGCTGGACCCAGTGGTATATGTGGTAAAGGCAAGAAAAGAACTGAGAAGCATACTTAGCTACTGATTGTGGAAGAAATTACACAGAGAAGAGAGAACCAAAGATGAACCCTAGGGAGACTAAGATTTTTTTTTTTTTAATTTCTTTTTAAATGTTTATTTATTTTTGAGAGAGCACGTGTGCGAGCAGGGGAAGGGCAGAGAAGGAGGGAGACACAGAAACCAAAGCAGGCTCCAGGCTCTGAGCTGTCAGCACAAAACCTGACATGGGGCTTGAACCCACGAACCACGAGATCTTGATCTGAGCCGAAGTCTGGTGTTTAACTGACTGAGCTACCCGGGCACCCTGGGGGACCAAGACTTAAGAGCTAGCTGAGACCAAGATTTAAGAGCTCCACTGGCTGGCTCAGTCAGTGGAGCATGTGACTCTTGATCTTGGCGTTGTGAGTTTGAGCCCCATGTTGACTGTAGAGATGACTTAAAAATAAAATCTTAAAAAAAAAAAAAAAAAAAACCTAGCTGAGGAAGAGAAGTCAGCAAAACAAACGGGAGTAATCAGAGAGGCAGAGGGAATGTTAAGTGACAGTGGTGTCACAGAAGTCCTGGGAGGTAAGAATTTCCCCAGGAGGAAGTGGTCAGTGGCAACATATGCTCTGAAAAGTTAAATAGGATAAGGACAAACTTTTAAAATCGGATCCAGCAAGCAGCTAGAGGCACACCCACGATCGTACCTATGAAGACTCAGAAAAAGACAAAAATTCATTAAGACATTGAAAACCAGGGTTGAAAATCAATCCATGGTCAGAATCAAGGCTTCCCACTGATTAGAAGGTGGTGGGGATGGATTGAGAAGTGGAGCTGGTAAACGATCTGCGGTATCCGATTTGCAAAGTGCTTTTACAAACATTATCTCATTTTGCAGACTTTGCCAGCTGGATGGGACCCCGGGGTCATGAACTCCAGCCGGGGTAGCACATGGGAGACCTCTGTGCTCCTGTAAGCTCCCAGCCTCAGGAAGGCTGGCCTCCCAGCACCCCACCCCGCCCTGCCCCAGGTCCCCCGTCGCCTCAGCCCCTCCCAGCCTGCTCCACTCCCTGCCTGGACAAAGCTGCAGGCATTTCCTCCTCGTCTGTGTGTGCAGAGCACCAGGTATATGGGGTGCCCGTGGGCCTCCGTTTCCAGATCCCAAGACCCATCTGGGGCTCCCTTCTCTGGGGCTCTTGAACATTCTAAGCTTTGTTTCTCCCTCCCCTCTGATTCTCCTTCCGCCTTTCCTATCTCCAGGGTAGGAAAGGGTGGGCGGGAAGGGGTGTCTTTTGCCCTCTCAGGGATTATCAAATGTTCTCTTAAGTCATATGTCTAATGTCAGGGCCTAGGGTTTTGTTACCTGTGTTGTCCTGTTATCCCTTCCCTGAGGCACTAACCGCAGGAATGCCCTCTCTACCCACATTATTTTCTTCAACAAATATTTATGGAGTGCCAGCTCTGTGCCAGGCACTATTGTAGCCACTTAGCGTACAACTGTGAATGAGACAAAGTCTGAAGGAGGAGGGACGTTCAGAAGGTTGTCTCGCTGGGCTTCTAAGGGCCTCGATGTTACTGCTCGTGGGGAGGAGACACTCAGGGGGAGAGCTTTGCTGAGGCAACGTGGTGCACACAGGTGCAGCATGTGGGGTCCCACCGGGCCCCACCGTTCACTTGCTCACCTGGGCCTGCCACATCTCCCTGAGCCTCAGCAACTTGGTTTGTAAAATGGGGATCCCGAGAGCTGCCACATAGGTTGTACTGAGGATTGAAGTGAGGTCAAGGGCAACTGAGTGTGGGACCTGGCACTCAGGGTGGAGGAGGACTGGGTGGGGAGCAGCTACCAATATTGTGTTTTCTTGATCTCTGGGATTTTCCTATGTGACTGTGAACCTCATTTTGTCAGCCTTCGGATTCCTGTCCTTCTCTGGGGCCAACAGACTTGGAAGGAGGCACTAGCCCTCAGCTCTGCAGAAGTTTGCTTTTGTCGGGTCTAGGGAACCTGATGAATGAACGAGGCGTCATGTGGTTACTCCTCTGCAAGGACCTGGGTTCTCTGTCCGCCACCAGGGCTCAGGAGACCAGCTGGATGGAGAGTATAAATGGTGAGACTGGGTCTTCTGTGGGCCATTTCATTTAATCCACTCAATAACTCTGTGGATATATTGTATTAGCCCCATGTTTATAGGTAAGAAACAAACCCTGAGGCTCAGAAAAGGATCACATTCCCCTAAAGGAGGTAGAATTAGTTTTTCAAATGTTCTGAGTCCAGAACCGGAAAAAACGGGGTGGGGGGAGGAAGGGGCGGGGTATCAATCCATGCCTAATGCCAAGGCACATATGAGTGAGGGTTCTGTGGGTTACAAGGACACAAGGCAGAGCACGCCATAGAGGGTTAAATGGTAACCCCTGTGTCCTAACCCCCAGAACCTATGAATGTGACCTGATTCGGAAAAAGGATCTTTGCAGGTGTAATCAAGTTAAGGATCTTGAGATGAGATCACTGTGGGGTATGGGGTTGACTCTAAATCCAATGACAGGTGACCCTATAAGCGACAGATGGAGAAGGCCATGTGGAGACAAAGGCAAAGGGGGAATGGATGCAGCCACAAACCTAGGGATTCCTGGAGCCGCCAGAAGCTGGAAGAGGCAAAGAGGGATTTCTCTGTAGAACCTGAGGAGGCAGTGTGGATCTTGATTTGAGACTTCTGGCCTCCAGACCTGTGAAAGAATAAACTCCTGCTGTTCTAAGTTCTTGTGCTGTGTTACCTTGTTAACAGCAGCCCTAGAAAACCAGCACACCTGCCCAAGGGGAATTCGACTGGCTCATCACAGCCAAGCCAAGGTAGGGGGACTTGGAGTTAGGCTGCACTCTGGGGGGTGGGTGGAGGCATGGGGGGCTGGGTGGAGGCATGGGGATGCTGCCTAGGGCCTTCTTCCCTGGACTCTGCCCCTCTCAGCAGGGGATTTCTATTCTCTTGGACGGTCTCTTCTGAGACCATTGCCTTAGGTGCCCAAGGCGGGAAGAAGAATTCTGATTGGCCTGGCTTGGGTCACGTTGACGTCCAGTCCTCACTGGAACCACCTGGTTAGAATAAGAGTTGCAGCATTCCCCCTACGAAGGACGGAGGCACCGAGTGCCACCGACGGGGGGCACTCATGGAGTATTTCCCCCAGGCCATTGAGAAGCCTGGAGACTGCATCTCCCCTCGTTGCTGAAGCATACAGAATGGTGCCCAAATAGGACTGGGTATACAGATCAGCGAGCTCTTGTCTGAAGCCTCTACAGCTTTCCCCTGCCCCCTCCCAGGCAAGCCTCTCAGTATTTCTGTATTCCTGGTGATTTATACCATTGCTCTGGTTTTGTGACACTTCTCTTTCGCTTTTCTACAGGCCCTGGGCAAGAATTTCGCTTTAGTGAATAATTATTATTTCGCCTGCCCAGTGCCCCCTACCTCTTGTGGGCGCCCTTCTCACTCCATCCCTATCAGTCGCCAGGGGTGTTATAGACGCTGCCCTACTAGCTGCAGCTGATTGGCCCCAGGGTGGTCACCTGACTCAAGCAGGGCCAATGAGAGCAGAGTCCATTAGGCGGCTGAAGCTCTAAACCTCAGGTTAGTATAGCTGTTGGTGCGCTCGGCAGAAAAGTGGAGAAAGAATAAAGTTGGTATATGAGGGAGGCAGAGAGGAGGGAGGCCTGAAGTGTCCTTGACCCTGGTTCACTTGTTCCCAAGACCTCTGCTTCTTGCATGGCTTGGATTCTGTGAGCCAGTAACCTTTTTCTGCTTATGTGCTACCCTGAGATGGATTTCTAGCTCTTGCAACCCAGTGGCAAAAGAATTCCTTAGTATTATACATGAATAGAATAAAGCCTAGAACAACAGACTTATTGGTCAAGTGTTGGTTCCATCTCATTTTACATATGGGAAAAACGAAGCCCAGAGAGGGTAAGTGAACCAGTCACAGCCACACAGCTTGTGAGCATTGGAGCCGGGACCCCAAACACAGGCCCCCAGCTGTCTGCCAGTCTGAGTCACTTCTTTAAAGATCTTTTCATGACTCCGACATCCTGATTGGTGTACGGCATAGGATGATGGCTCGCTTTATTTCTTTCTTTGCCTCAATTTCCCCATCCTGTCCCTGTGGGCACACAATTCCTGGCAGAAGAGAAGAGAACCAGATGTTATCCATGTGGGCTGCTTTGAGTTCTCAGGGCCTACAAAAGGCTATTATTATTTAATTACTGCAAATGGTAATTATAAGGGAAGGTAATTGTCTGCCCTTTCATTATGGCACTTTTGCCCTTTTCTTCTGGCAGCCCTCGGGCCAGTCATAAAAGACAACTGGGTCCAGATCTTCTGTGACAGCCCATCACTGGAGGATTGGAGCAGTTGGGGGGAAGGGCTGTAAATAGTTACTGCCATCACCTTCTGAAGGTGATTTGTGGATAATACAGCCCTTCCATACCCACAAACTCCTTAGATCCTATAGGAAATGGGGAATTAACGCTCCCTGAGAACTGGCCAGGTCCTGGGCACTGTGCCTTCCCCAAGTGAGATCATGCCCATAAAAAGCCCAGCAAGATGCCTCACTTATAATAAATGTTTGGTAAATGGTAATGTATACAATTTCTAAGCCTGACACAGTGTCCTGTGAATTAAGGATTCTTACCCTCCTTTTTATAAATGAGAAGACCGAGATGCCTTTAGGTCCTACAGCTAGTGGGAGTACTTGAACCCCGTGTGCCTGATCTGAAAGCAGTCATGACTTTCACCTACAACTTGCCACAAGTTCCACTGACCTACTTTGCAATGGAAGAAATTGAGGCCCAGCATTGCAAGGTGGCTTGCCCCAGTTCATCGAGGGATTTACCAGAGTCATGACCTGGATCCACATGTCTTGCCCTGCCTGGTTGGGGCTCAGACCTGTTTCTGGCTCTGCTGTACCCCTCTCCTCCCCCATCCTCTCCCCCCATTCTACAAGCCCCATTTCACTACTAATGGTAGAGACACAACAGGTAAGACATAGTCTTGGTGCTCTGGCTGAGCAAACACTAAGCTAAATGGTAGACCTGGGGGCCCCAGCATGAGGCTGGTCTATGTACTTAGCTGTCACTGCTCATGATGGACATTGCTAATCAGTCACAACATTTTCTGTGTTTAAAGCCCAGATTTTGAGTCCTTTGAGATTTAAACAAAAATTTGCTAGAATTTCCTCCCTCACATCGTGTGGAATCCCCAAGATTTCTTCAAGTTCCAGTGACTTATGAAGTCCTGATCACTTACAGCTCCTGCTTTCTACTCCCAGTGCCCTTGCGTTCTCTCCTCTGCTTGTTTTTCCTCTCAGCTCGGGGACAATCTGGGCACCCCAGTGCCAACCAAACATCCAGCATGCGGCTCATTTTCCTGAAGGTTGGAGGAAACCGTGGGGGGGGGGGGGCGGTGTCATGGCAACGCAAAGGGCAGAAAACTGAGTAATATTTCTGTTTCGACAAGTTCTGCGGTCGACTATTCACTGTCACCCCTCTCCGCTGGCTCACCCATTTCACCAATCATCCCCACATCTCAGGACAATGCTCACCTATTTCAGCTTGTTCATTTTCAGAGCCTCCTCACCTTCAAAAACTCAACCCCCCTCATTTATTTTTTATTGGATGAATGAATCAACAAATATGTATTGAGTACCCAGTTCATCGTGTGATGTCAAATCATGGGATTAGAAATCTGAATGCAGAATCACAGCTGGGGCAAGTGTACAAAAACCGCTGAGTCCGTGGAGCTATGAGGGCATCCTGAAAATAACGGAAGGCTCCCCTCAGCATGTGGCTATGAGCCATGGTGTGTTAGGTGAGTAGGTGTTCACCAGGTGATTGGGGACATGGTGGGTATGGTCAGGCAGGGAGCACATGCCAAGAGGAGGGTACTGCAAAGGCTGTGTGACAATAGGAATCAGCATGCCTTCCATGAGTCCACAGGAGGCCTGCATGGCTGGAGCACAGTGGCCGAGGGGAAAAGTAGTCCTGGTTAAGGATGGAGGCTTTTTGAGGGGCCAGACCATGTGACATTTGGGGGCCATAATCCCTGTCATTTCATCATGTAGAGCAATTTAGGTCTCCATCTCCTGCTCAGCTCCCAGACAGCCTTGGTGTAGCCTAACCTCCATTAATATCTCTGCTAACAGAGGCCAAATACTCAGAGTCTTTCCAGAGGAAGCAGAAGTTTTTCCTCCCCTTCTCCCCCGCCAAAAAAGCAAAAAAACAAAAAAAAAACAAAAAAACAAAAAAACCCAAAACCCAAAAAGCAAAACAAACAAACAAGCAGAAAACGGAAAGGAGAGTACAGAGAGATGTGGCTTCACCCCAGTATGAGTTGTGCCACCACTTTAAGAAGGCAGAGTGGCCAGTTTGGGATTTAAATGACCCTTCTCCGGGTTATAACTTGGATGGTACAAACTGAAGGGCTTGAGAAGTTCCTGTTGGGGGTGGGGAAGTGTGGGGGAGCGTGGGCTGGTGTTCTCAGGGAAGATTTTTCCCCGCAGAGGGGTGGAGGGGGGTGGGTCCCTGAAGTTCAGGTAGCTGCATTGCCACGGCCTCACCCATGATCTCATGGGTACTTGCCCTGTGAAGTAGGCGTCAGCACTCTCAGTTTGCACAGGACAACACTGAGGCTCAGAGAGAGGAAGAAATTTGCCTGCAATTAACAGCTGATAAGTGACAAGCCAGGGTTCAACCCAGCTCTTACTGGACTCTTAAACCTAATCTATCATCTTAAACTCCACAGCCCCCTTGAAGGGAGCAAAACGAACAAAGGTGAAGAGGGTGAATGGGCAGAGAGCTCGCATGCCTACTCTCAGTCTCTCAGCTAACACCACGTAGTGCCCACTGTGAACCAGGTGCTCTGGACCGGGGGTTGGAGGGCATCAGCTGCAGGCCTGACCCCAAAACTTAGCCGACCATTTTCCTTCTTTGGGCTTCAGTTTCCCCTCCCGTGAAATGGGAGATAACATCCCTGCCAGCCTCCCTCCCAGGGGCTCCTGTGGCGTCCGATTAGTAAGTGCTTGTGTTGACGCTTGAGATTGGTTTAGTTCTTCTCCTTCTTTTTTAATGTTTATTTATTTTTGAGAGCAAGACAGAATGTGAGTGGGCGAGGGCCAGGGAGAGAGGGAGACACAGAATCTGAAGCTGGCTCTGGGCTGTCAGCACAGAGCCTGACGGGGGGCTCAAACTCACAAACCGGGAGATCATGACCTGAGCCCAAGTCAGGCACTTAATCGACTGAGCTGCCCGGGTGCCCCAAGATTGGTTTAGTTCTGATGGGAGGTACAGCCCGTTTGAAGGAGGAGGGGGCTGCTGGCTAGCGTGGAGGGTAAGGACAGGAAGATGGAAATCTCATAGTATTGAGGTCTCACTGTGAGCAAGCTGGGGATGTAATGTTGGGAAGCCAGCCTTGTGCTCAGCATGACAGGAGTCGCAGGGTCTGAGGGTTGCCTGGATACCTGCTGCTTTGCAACCCCCCACATCCGTCACCAAGTCCTTAATACGTCCCACATATTGTCCACTTCTTTCCATCTCTGCTAAAGCCACCACCACTGTTCATCTGGGAGACTCTGAAAGTCTCCCTACTGGCCTCCCTGGTTTTCTGCCTTGCCCATTCCAGTCCATTCTTTCCCCAGCAGGCACATGGACCTTTTAAAACGAAATGCGATCACATCACTTCTCTGCCTAACGCCTGCCTCCTCACGATTTCCTATTGTTCTCAAGCTAAATCCCTGCCAGGGAGCCCCAGGGTCATTTTGCAGTCCCCCTCAGTCACTGCTGCTCCGTTGTCCTTTGTGGCCCTTCAGCAGGGCCAGCTCCTCCGGGCCCCAGAACCTCCACACATAGTTCTTCTCTTCACCAGAAACGCTCTTCTCCCATCTCTTCCCTGGTCTCGACTTAAACGTCCCTTCCTCTGAGAAGCTCTCCCTGATCTCTTATCCACTCCCCAGACACCCCAAATCTCTCTTTTGCAGCTCTTATGAGACAAATAATTATCTGCGTAACTACCTGTTACAATCTGTCTCCCTAAATTAAAGTCCGTTCCTCTTCTCCTTCCAGAGGGACGCACTTCCCAGCCTCCCTTGCACTTGGGCTGGACCACGTGATGAGTCTTGGCCAATGGGGCGTGAGGAGAGGTGGCTGGTGTGTGTGTGTGTGTGTGTGTGTGTGTGTGTGTGTGTGTGTGTGTGTCCCTTCCGGGCTGAAGCGGAGGAATATGGCGCACGATTCCCCAGTCTGTAGTGTCCTGCCATGGTAACTAAATCGGTCGTATGTTTCTTTCCATGGGTGCAGCTTCAAGATGGCGGGGACTCGTCCGCCTAGGTCTCCAAAGCGCTAGAGCAGAGGATCCAGGATAGGCATGTGGCACAAGAGAAAAAGAAACCACTCTTATGTCACTAAGGTTCCAGAGGTCTTTGGCAATGCAGTGTAATCTGGCTTATCTTGGCTAATTAATAATCCTAACTGATGCTCTATCAGAGCCGGGCCTGGACCTTATGCACTGCCTCTCCAGTGCCTGGGACCCTAACTGTGACATAGAAGAGGTGCTTTGTAAATACTTGTTGAATGCGTGAATGAGTGAAAAAACAGAACATGGAAGACATGGTTTCCTCCTCAAAGAATTTATTCTCATGCCAGGGACAGCTACTTATGCGCACAGTAGTTAGAATATAATCAGGGGCTAAACTGTAAAAGTTAAAGAAGAGGGCCACGGTGGAGGGCTTCCTGGAAGAGAATGAGGAGGGCTTGAAGAATTGGAGAGGATGAGAGTGGGCTTGCAGTCCACCCCATCATTTGCCCATCCATTCAGCAAACATTTATTCTAACGCATCATGATAAGTGCTTTGCCAGCAGTGTGGCCAGACGACCATGGTGCTCTTGGGAACCAGTGGAAAGTGCCTCTTTCCATGTGCAGACGATCTAGAACAGCTTCACAGAGGGGCGCCCGGTGGCTCAGTGGGTTGAGTGTCTGACTCTTGATTTGGGCTCAGGTCACGAGCTCACCGGTTCATGGGTTCGAGCCCTGCTCAGTGGCAGAGCCTGCTCGGGATTCTCTCTCTGCCCCACTCTCACTCTTGCCCTCTTTCTCTTTCTCAAAATAAATAGAAAACTTCAGAGAGGAAGTGATGTTTGAGCTGAGCTTTGACAAGTGGGTGTTTGCCAGAGACTGAAGACATGGGGAGAAAAGGACCAAAGGTCCCAGGCAGAGGGAACAGCATGTGCAAAGGCCTCGGAAGGGAGATGACCAGGACCAAGATGGCAGCCCACTTTGGCTGGCTGGAGCATAGCTTTCCAGGTAGTTAGACAGGAGGCTGGTGAGGCAGAGATGGACCAGATTATGGTACTCTCTGGACATAAATCCCTTATAAAGACCACAACTCAGCAATCAAAGCCTTCAGGATTCTGTCCCCCATCTCTCTCTTCACCCTAAACTCCAGTGCCTTTGCACGTGCTATTCCAGGTGCCTAGAATGACAATGATGGTGATAATAGCAACATAATAACATTTGTTGGGCCCTTAGAATGTGTTAGGTGCTTCACCAACCATCATTTCATTGAACAACGGCATCAACAACAATGTGGGTTAGTACACTTTTTTAGGAATTTCTTTTTCTTATTAGCACTATACTTTATTGGAACAGTTTTAGATTTATAGAAAAATTGAGAAAGTACTATAGAGTTCCCATATATCCCCCACCCAGTTTTCCCTATTTTTAACATCTTATGTTACTGTGTTTATCATATCTTGTTACAAATACTGATGAATGCTTTTACTGATACATTATTATTAACTAAAATCCATAGTTTATTAAGATTTCCTCAGTTTTTACCTAATGTCTTTTTTTCTGTTCCAAGACCACAGGGTATTTAACTGTATGTCTCTAGGTTCCTCTGGGCCTAACAGGTTCTCAGTAACAGGTTCTCAGACTCACTTTGTTTTTGATGACCTTGACAGTTTTGAGGAGTATCAGTTAGGCATTTTTTTAATTTTATTTTTTAACATTTTTAATTAATCATTTATTTTTTATTTTTTGAATGTTTATTTATTTTCAGGGAGAGAGAGAGACAGAGTATGAGTGGGGGAGGGGCAGAGAGAGAGGGAAACACAGAATCCGAAGCAGGCTCCAGGCTCTGAGCTGTCAGCGCAGAGCCCCATGTGGGGCTCGAACTCACAAACCATGAGATCATGACCTGAGCCGAGGTGGGACGCTTAACCGACTGAGCCACCCAGGCGCCCCTGTCAGGCATTTTTTAGGACGTTCTACTACTTGAGTTGGTCTCATGTTTTTTGTCATGACAAGACTGGCGTTATATAGGTTATTGGAAGACCATAGACATAAAGTGTCACTTTTATCATGCCATATCAAGTGACTTACTGAAAACATGGTTTGTGGCTGTTGGTGTTGGCCTTGATCACCTGGCTATGGTAGTAGCTGTCAGGTTTCCCCAATGTGAAGTTACTCCTTTCACCTCCCTTTCCATACCGTGCACTTTGGAAGGAAGTCACGATTTGCAGCCTACACCTTAGGAGCCTAGGGTTTGCTCCCCCTCCTTGAATATCTCCATAAACTATTTTGAATTCTTCTGCATGAGAGATCCTTTTCCATTTATTAATTATTATCGCACTGAGCTTCTCAGCAATGAGTTGATACTTTTATCGCCCCCATTTTCCTGGACACTGGAAGGTCCTTCCTTCTTCCCCTCCTGGTTCACCCTATATCTAATTTCAGAAGACCTCCCCCTTGCTGAGGAAGAGTGGCCTCCTCTGTGTCATCTCCACTCCTCCCCTCCCTGCCCCCTCCTTGGGCTTTATAATTCCAACTAATTCCTGCCACATTGTTCAGTGCCCTCCTCTGTGCGGCACTGTGCTTGGGGCTTGGGGCTTGGAAACAAATGGCCTACATAGGCCCGGTCCTCTAGTTGCTCACAGCCTTGACACCCTGTACAAGACTGAACTCCCCATGGGGACAGGAACTTTGTCCAACTTGTTCATGGCTGTGTTTCCAGCCAACCAGGAAAGCGTGGAATGGTGGATCCTCAGTCACTATTCACCCAACTGGGAATGCTTCCAGGAGGACCAGCAAACAACTAAACAACTGGCAGGTGATTGTGTGTGTGTGTGTGTGTGTGTGTGTGTGTGTGTGTGTGTCCTTCCCTGGGGACTGGGAGCTCCCTGAGGACAGGGCCAGCCTTGATTCCTCTTGGCCTAGAGGCTGGGTGGCTTTGAGTGTCACAGAAGTCTGAGTCGGTGAAAGGACCCAGAGACTGGCCGCCTCCTCAGGTAGAAGTGAAGTTTGGAAGCTGACACAGCCCGGGAGGCCGAATCCGAAGGACTTGGTGACTGATTGGCTGGGGAGGGTGAGGCGGGAGGAGGAGTCACACACAGATGGCTCGAAGGTCTGGAGCTGGGGGACAGCCGGTGCCACCTCTGACAGACTTTGCGAGAAGAACCGCTGACAGCCTCAGGCGGCCCCACCCCTTGGGGGCTCGGGCCTAGGGCCAGGGAGGGCCGGAACCTAAAGAAGGAGGGGTGGCCCGGCCAGTACAAACTTCTGCCCCCATCCCCATGTCCGCCTCTTAAAAAAAAAAAAAAAAAAAAAAAAATCTTAGCCTGGATTTTGAGCACCGTCGTTGGTTACCAGCCGTGGGGACCCATTCCGGGGGTCCCCTCCGGCCTGCCGTCTGCGCAGGAGACCCCCAGGGGCAGCCTGGCCCCGCCGGGCCCGGGTCCCCAGCCCGCCATCACCCGGGAGGGGGCGGCGAGGCGGCGGCCCGGCCTGGGCGGGACAATGGCCGCGGCCGCCGGGGCCCCGGGAGCCCCCGCGCTGGGGAAGGGGCTGGCCTAGGGCCCGGCGCCGGTGCCCTCCCCGCTCGGCTCTGGCGGGCGGAGGGGGGCGAGGAGTTCCTTTGTGGCTCTGCCTCGGGCGCGGCGCGGGCGGGGGGCGCGGCGCAACTTTGCCAGGCGGCGGCGGCGGCGGCGGCGGCGGCAGCGGCGGCGAGCGCGAGACGAGGCCCCGGGGCCCGAGCGGGGCCCCCAGCGTGCGGCCCGCCCCCGCCCCCCGCCCGGCCCCCTCCCCTCGCGCGCCGTCGCCCGCGCCCGGCGCTGCCCACTCGCGGGAGCCCCCGGGGCCGGACGGGCTGCGCAGCCGGAGAGGCGGGGGCCCGACGCGGCCCCCCCGGAGCCGGGCGCCTGGCGCGGGGGCTCGCCGAGCGCACGGGGGGCCGCGCGGCGCTGCAGACCCAGCCTCCCGCCGCCGCCGCCGCCGCCGCCTCGGCGCTTGCAGAACCCAGAAGTGAACAGCAGGCGACCCGGAAGGTTTGCGCGCGGCTCCGCACCGAGCCGGAGCCCGAGCCGGAGCCCGGAGCCGGAGCCCCAGCCCGGCCCTGCGAGGGCCGCCGGGCGCGGGGCTGCGGCCGCGTCCCGGAGCCGCCGCCAGCACAGCCAGGTCCGTGCGGGCCCGGGGCGCGCGGGGAGCGGGCCCGGCGGCGGCGGGCGCCCGCCCGAGCGCCCGCCCGCGGGAAAGTTGCGCCGAGTTGCGGGCTGGGGCGCGGGCCGGGCGCGGGCGCTGTCAGCGCGGGCCGGGGCGCTCCGAGGGCCCGGGGCCGCCTGCGCCTCGGGCCCGGCCCGGAGCGGCGGCGGCGGCGGCGCGCGGGTAGGAAGTGTCTCCGGCGGCGTGTCTGGGTCTGCTCTCCGAGTGTGTGCGTGTGCGTGTGTGTGTGTGTGTGTGTGTGTGTGTGTGCGTGTGTGTGTGTGTGTGTGTTTTCTTAAGCCGGGCTATTCAAACCTGCTGCAATTCTCCGGTAAACAATGATTCATGGGGCTTAATGCAAATAAACGGATTGCAAACGGCGCGGTTCGCGCACTTTGCAGCCGGCCCGGTGGAGCGGCCAGTGCCGGATTTCTCCCCTTTTTTGCAGATCTGCAGAATATGGCGTCCCTGTCCTGTTTTAAAAATAAGCCAGGCTGCCATTTTTGTTTTTCTTTTGTCTGAAAATTTTAATAAAACTGTCTGAGAATGTGGGAGAGGCGGCTGGAAGCAGAGGGGGCACCCGAAGGGTTGGCTTTTTTTCCTTTTCTTTGGCGAGAGCCGCGAGCCTTTCGGGGAGGTGAGACACAATGCAATTGCACTTTAAAGGAAAAAAAAAAGGAAGCCGCTGGGCGATTTGGGGGGAGGGCTGGGAATTTAAAGTTAACTCCGAAAGTTTTCTTCTTTTTTTTTTTTAGCTTTTTTTTTTTTTTTTTTTTTTTTTTTTTTTCGGAAGGCGGTGAAATGCCGCGAAAGGATCTCGCGGCCCATTTCTCCCCCCTCCCCCCCCTCCCAGGCAGCCGCCTTTGCAGGATTTTTGGGAAAAAGTTAACTGCCGGTTTCCTCAGAGCTGCGGGGGGCACGTGGAGGGTTGGTGATGGGGACTTGGGGGGACCAGGAAATGTCTTTTTGGAAGAGGCTCTATAAAAATGGCATTGTAAGGAACTATATCCACAGATTTGGCAAATATGGCAATAGGGGCTCTGAATGGGCCCACGGTTTCCAACTCAGACCCCTGGCATGAGGAAATAATCCTGCTCTCCCCTGTCTTGCCTTGGAGCAGTGTGTGTGGGGATGTGGGGGTGTCTCCTTCATGGGTGGCCAGGGGGCCCCCTTGTAGGCAGGAATCATGCCCTGGGCGCTGGGGTGGCTTCTGGAGCCTCCGGCAGTGTGTTTGGTGTTTGGTGGTTGGCAGTTAGAGAGCCCCTTCTTTGATCTGGTGGGCCTCCTGGCCTCTGGAGGTGGCATCTGGTGACACATACCCCCCGGGGTGGTGGGCTTTTGTCAGGGTTCAGGCTAGGGGGGGCCCCAGTGGGTTTTATCTGAGGGGAGGGGCAGGAGAGGGCTGGTCGGTGTGTGGGGGGCACTGGTTTGCTAGTCTGAGCCTCTCCGTGGTGGTCCTCCTACCCTTTATTGCTACTTCTGTCCACACTCTGAAGGCACCTCTCTGGGAGGTAGTTTGGACTTGGGCAAAGTTATTGAAGTATCTTGCTGGACAGGTCAGAGCCTGCTGGCTTTGAAGGCTACAGGAGGGTCTGAAGGCCAGGCCCAGGCGCTGTCCAAGGCTCCAGGGCAGGTTGGGCCTGGTCTTTCCCTCTTTGGGAAAGTTTGTTCAGGAAGGACCTTGAGCCTTTTTCTAGCCCCTGTCCCAGCATCTCCAGGAGGGGAGACCCCTCTAGTTCTCAACTTCTGGTTTGTATCTTGTCTCCACATGACAATGTGAGCTCCCTGAGGGCAGAGTCAGGGATTGAAGGCGGGGTGGGATGGGGGGTGGTGGTTAGGGGTTCAGGGCTGCAGAACTTGGCATGCCTGGGCCAGAGGGTCCCAAGCTAGGTGTTTTTCAGATGAAGAAACTGAGGTTCAGAGTGGGGCAGTGACTTGCCCAAAGTCACACTGCCAGTTAGGAGAGCTGAGATAGGACCCAGATGTCTAGGCTCCCACTTCTGGGCCCTCTCCACTGTTCTCTGTGGAGGCCCTGACTGCTGGAAGAATCATTTTGGACAGTACTGAACTGGAGTAGGACAGCACGTCACCCTTCACTGCCCGCTAACCGACCATGGTAACCCTGGTTTATGAATGGAACTTTACAGTTTGCATAGTGTGGTACATGGTTGTTACCACATCAGGCTCTCCCCGAAACTCACCTGGGTTGAAATTGTCGAGGTGGGGATATTTAACCCCATTTCAAAATTTAGGAAACTGAGGCTTGGAGATGTTAAGCAGTGGCAGATGAGGGCTTAAACAAGCCTCCAGACTCCTTGTCCAGGCTTCTAGGTGGACTTTGGTGCTTGTAGATAAGACTTTCCCCTACCTTCTAGTGTTTGGTCTCTCAAATTCTTCTGCTGACCCAGCGACTGTGTAAAAATCTGGAGGCCCCAACCCTATAGAATGTCAGGGCTGAAAAGGCCCCGAGAGGTCACCTGGTCTCAGAGAGGGGAAGCCAGTGGCTTGAAGTCACCCAGCAGTTTGGGTCCCAGCTAGGACCAGAACCCTGGTCTCCTGTCTCCCTTCCTCTATGAGACACACAGAGGGAGAGTGAACCACTCTACCCTCTGCTAGGCTCCACTGGGCCCTGGGAAGCAGTGATTGCTGCTGGTGGTGATTGCTGATGGGGTAGTGGGTACTGTAATGGCCAACACCTCACCAGAGACGTGGGTTTGTCCAGGGGCTGAGAAATAGGCTATTTTCAGGCTTGGGGAATGGAGGCAAGATGGCCCCAGATGGAAAGGAAGCTGTGTGTGGGTGAGGTGTGGACTGGGTCTGAAGCTAGCCTGGCCTGCCCTTTCCTGGGCAGATACTTCCTTGCCCTGCCTTTCTGTAAAGCAAAGCCAGCCCTCCCTCCCTCCCTCCCTTCTTTCCTTCCTTCCTTCCTTCCTTCCTTCCTTCCTTCCTTCCTTCCTTCCACTACTCTCAGTGTTTATTTGTTCATTGGCTTTCTAGATCATCCCTTTATTCTTTTCATTATCCATTTGTGAGTTTAGTGGTTGGCCATTTTGGTAGTCCATCCCTCCATCCTTCCATCCATCCAGTCCCCAGCTTACCCAGCACAGGTTGGATGGCCACGTGAGGTACAAGTACAGTCTTCCCGGGCTCTGAAGCCAATGGGGAAGAGGTATGAGACTTCAGGTACGTGGAACATAGGGCAGTATTCGTGGGTGCCTACATGTGTCACAGGGAAGGTCTTTTGGTGAAGAGGAGCCTTAAAAATATCAATGGTTTTAGTTCCACAGACCATCATGATGGTGGATCCAGGTCCTGGACCAAGTCCCATTTGTGAATCAGACTTTACAGTTTGCACAGGGTGGTACATGGCTTGTGTCACTTTGGACACATTCTTCCCCTTTTTCAATCTCAGTTTCTTCATCCTTAAAATGAGGTACACTGTGAATCTCTTGTGGGTTTGGGGGAGTGATGACAAGAGTGTCTGGGCTGTCTCCAAGCCCTGGCCAGGCTATGTTGTAGGAACTCAGTGTACGCGACCTGGATGGTAAGGATTGCTGATCACCAACCTAAGCCCGCCTTGATTTTGAAACCCATCATGATGTCGTCAAAATGAGCGAAATGAGATGGGGACCCTGAACACCCTGCCCTGGCTTGTCGTGCCCCTGCTGAAATTCTTCCAGTGTTTCCAGGGCATTTCAAAGAACAAAAATCCGAAGTTCTTTGTGAGCCTACAAGGCCCTTCGTGGTCTGGGCCTGCCTGGAGCCCCTCGGCCCCCCTGCACACCCCCTCCCCAGGCCCACCACCTCCGCCACACCAGCTTCTTTCTGCACCTTGAATTTACAGGTTGTTGGCAGGGCCTTTGCCTATCCTCCACCTAGAACCCTCCCAAATGTTTGCATGGCCAGCACCTTCTTGTCTCACAGGTTTCTGCTCAGATGTCACCTCCTCCGAGGGGCTCCCCTGACCACTTGCTCTGGAATAGCTTCCCACTCTGTCACGTCAGCACCTTACCACTTTCTCTTGTGGCCCTTATCAGTATCTGAAGCTTTCTCATTTATTCTTCATTTGCACTTCTTGCCTGTCTACACTGCTGAACATGCTTCAGCCCCTCGCAGGCGAGTCGGTAGGTGTTTCCAGCACGGTGTGGCTGGGGCTTTAGTGGAGGTGAAGAAATGCCAGGAGCCCAGGTGTGGCAGTGGCCCTGCGTGTAGAGCAGCGCCTGGGAGATGAAGTGACACTGAGCTCTGTCCTCTTCTCCCCCGGGAGGCTCCCGGCTGTTGTTAGGAAATAACGAGGTGATTAAATCATGGGATCTGAGAATCTCCGTCTCTTCCAATCTCAGAACCTTTGACACTTGGAGTCTTCGTGTGCTCTGATCTGGGATTTAGAATCTTAGAAAAAGGACTTTCTCTGCCTTACTTATTTAACCGTGCAGAGTACTTCCTTTGGATCAGGCCACGTTCCCCGAGAGTTTATAAGTGTTAACGTATTAAATTCTCATTGTCGTCACCCCCATTTTACAGATGAGGAAATCGAGGCACAGAGAGACTAGGTAACTTGCCCGAGTCCACAGACCTTGGTGGGGGCATTTCAGGATTTGAACCCAGTACTCTGGGACTCCTTAGAATCCTACAGCTATTGAAGGGAAGTCCAGCCTCACCCGACACTCCCCGCCCCTGCACAGAGCAATAATCCCCCTCCCACATCCTTGACAAAAGGGCCTCTGATCTCAGCTGGAGTGGTGGGTCGCCCCCAGCCTCTTCTTGTCAGACAAATTGTCCTTGCCAGAAAGATTTTCTCTACAAAGTATAAAGTGCTGCGCTTCCCCTGTGAATAACAACTGGGTGGTGATGTTAGCGTTATGGAGTCCCAGTGCTTTTGACCTTGTGATTTCATGACTTTGGCAGCCTTTTTCTCCCCACTGAGTTGTGAGCTCCTTGAAGGGCAGACAGCTTTGGTGCATGGTGCTGAATGTACGGGCGAGTGAAAGAATGAGTGTGTACAAAGCATGGGTCCCGAGTTCCTCCTGTGCCTGGAGCACTGTGCTAGGCACCTGCCCAGGGTATCGGACAGGCCTGGTGTACTCGGGGAAAGAGGACAGTTCTCTCTCCACGTAGCCCCAAGAAAGTCTCCCTCTGATGATGTTTATGTACCCAATTCCTTGAGAATCATTTGAGATCTAAAGTCATGCACTAACTGGAGAGAGGTAGGCCTCACAGATTACCCAGGCAAACCTCACCCTGTCCACTGGGGGAATAAAGCAGGAAGGGAGAGGAGTAGGTAGGGCTTGTCCAAGGCCACACACACCTTACAATGCTTTGCGTGGCACGCTTTCTGCTCCCCAGGTGCCAACAGGCTGCCACAGTATGTGGCTTGGGGTTTAAGGACAGGAACAGTGCTTGTTGGGGAAGCTGCTCCCTCTTTAGTGCCCGTCTCTTTACATCCATAAAGGGGTCACATTCCTGGATGTACAGGCCCCATAAGGGGCCCGGTGCCTCGCCTGGCACTTGGGTGGGATTGAAGAGGTGGGCATGGCTTCCTGGAACCTGCGGCTGGGGCCGGGCTTTGGAGACTGGGTAGGATTTGGGGAGGGGACCAAGTGGTGTCTTCAGTGGATAAGGTGTGTAGGGAACGCCAAGGGATTTGCTTCTGGGGCCCAAAGTGTCCTGGCTTGTCCCTGCTTCATCCATATAGCTATAGGATACAGCTGGGGGAGATGGGCCCCCACCATCTGGGTCCTTCTCTGAGCTTTGGGCAAAGGTTTCATGCTCCTTGAGGGGACAGACTAGCCATTTCAAGTTCTTTGATGAGGGGGAGGGTACCTGGCTGGGGTGGGCACACCCCCAGATACACTTAAACATGCACATTCATACGTAATCACACCATCAACCATTTCACTACCATCCCTTTTTTTTTTCTTAAGTTTATTTATTTATTTTGAGAGAGGGAGAGGGAGGGGCAGAGAGAGGGGGAGAGAGAGAATCCCAACCCAAGCTGGCCCCATGCTTAGTGTGGAGCCCGATGCGGGGTTCGATCTCCCAACCGTGAGGTCACGACCTGAGCCGAAATCAAGAGTCAGACGCTGAACCGACTGAGCCACCCAGGCGCCCCTCGCTACCGTTTTTGACGTGTTCCGCCTGCCCGGTTTTGCCAACTTGGGCTGCTCCCCTGCTATTTCAGAAACACCACCAGACATACCCCGAACCGGGCCTGCAGGAGCCAGCAGTTCAGGAGGCACGTCTGCTGGAGTGCACATCCACACACACGGTACACACACATCACACACACACATGCACTCCCGCCACTCACAGGGTTACCACCCCCGCCTATACCCTCCCAGGAAACGATGCGTAGCTGCAAGCTTGTCCCTCATGTGCGTTCCCACACCAGCTTCATCATCTGCACACGGGCATACTTGGGCACGCGTGTGTCTTACATGTAGGTACATCTTGCAGGCACACACTCGTTTCCACCCACGAAGGTGTAGCCTCACATCCTGGGCCTTGCGCACGAGCCCTCAGGTGTACCCTCGCACTGGCGTGTGGACCCATGCCCTGCCTGGATCGGCTTGGGGCGGTGGAGCCGGCAGCTCAGCTTCTCCCCTTGGTTCAGTGGTATTTCTTGAGCATTTACTATATCCCAGGCCGTGTGCTAGATGCTGGTGCAGGTAGAGGTGAGGAGCGTCGATGTGGTCCCTGCCCTCGCGGGGGAGACCCACATTACACCGAAGAGCACACGGATGGTGATTGATTACAGATTTTGGCAAATGCTAGGAAGGAAATACTTCTCTGGGAAGCTATGCTTCCCTGTAACTTCTTGGTTTTAGGTTTACTGTGGTGTATGCAGGGCAGAGGTGCTTCTGGGAGGGAGTGCTGCAGTGTTCCAGGTAAAGGGCATTCTGGCCAGAGAATGGCCTGGGCAAAGACCATGAAGTGGGAAATCAAGGAACATGGAGAAGGTGATGGCCCCAAGACCATCCCTTGGGGGTGATATAAAGGGAGGGTGTAAAGGGCAAGGGCAAGGTGGGCCTGGTGTGGCAGGGCCTGTAGTAGGTCTTCCCCGGCCTGTTTGCCCCTCTCCAGGTGTCTAGCCTGGGCCCTCCCCACCCTTCTCTGACCAGCCAACCCTCTGCTGACTTGCCCTGCTTAGGGCCACTCTCTTTGCAGGCCTGTGCTTTGTCTGACCTGCCCCACAGGCTGCCTGCACCCCCCCCCCCCGCCCCCCCCCGCCGGGGATCCTGAGGCATAGCATGAGAACAGGCTGTGACCACCTGCCAGGGCTTCCCAGCCTGGGACCTCTAGGACCCGTCTAGAAAGCTCCTGGGGACCAGGCCAGAGCCTGGGGGGTTCAGCATTCGGCTCTCCCATTTGGAGTTAATCCCAGACTTGGCTCTCCAGCAGTCGGCGGAGCAGCCCCTAGGGGTCCTAAAAGCCTGCCTGAGCTGCTGTACTCCCCCCACCGCAGCCCAGTTCACCTCCTTGGTTGGTCAGATTTCCATGTGGGTCTTTGGAATGTTGGGAAGGGCTCCCTTACGCCTTAGGGAACCTAACAGAACAACAATAGCTAAGGCTTACAGAGCCCTTACTGCACCAGGCACCATTCTCAAGACTGGGTACCTACGAACTCCAAATGACAGCGACAGCCCTGTGGACATACCATTGTCATCCTCAGTTTGGTAACAATCTCAAGGGCCGGAGCTGGGGTTTTGACCCGGGCTGTTTTGTACAGAAACTGCTTTTAGCCCCTGAGTTGCCATTTGTCCCTCAGAGGATCCAGGAACCCAGACTGTGATTTCGTTGAAACTCTGTTTTATAAAGGTCACACAGCAAGCTGGCGGCAGTGGGTTCAAGCTCCCTCTGCCCTCATCAGCTGTGTGACTGGGCCGGAGCCCCATTCTTGACTCCAAACAAGGAAGAGATTGGGGTAGAAGCCAGGAGGGCGGGGCCCTCAGGGGATGGGAGAAGGGACATGGGGTCGGGGCCTGTTGGGTGCCCGGGGTGTGTGTTTTCTAAGTAGTCATTTAGTTGTTCGTCTATGTTCTTAGCATCTTTCTGAATGTGTGTCGTGTTTCAAAATGCTCACAGCATCTACTTCACAGGGTCGTTCGGAGCCTGAGAGAAATGCTTGTCAACTGTCTGACAGTGCCTGGCATGGAACACAGGCTCAGTTACTTCTTCTTCTTGTCATTTCACGCCGGCAGAAGGAGTTCCGTGTGGGGATGGGAGCTGGGAGTCCCCAGGGGAGATGGAAGCAGAGAAGGGCATGTATTCTAAGCCAGCAGAAGGGTAACTAACCTCAGGAGCTCACAGCTATGCCAGGGACTGGGTGGACAAGGAACCAGGCAATTCTAGCTTAGTGGGATCAGTGCTGTGGTGGAGGAGGCCCAGGAGGCTGTGGGAGCTCAGGGGAGAGGCTGCAAATACAGCCGGGCGGTGAGCAGGAAGGCTTCCCCAGGGCCATGACACTTGAGCTGACTGGTGGTTGATGGGAACCTGGCAGGGCTCCAGCTGGGTGATGGCCCCAGATGGAAGGACACAGGCTGTGCAAAGGCACAGTGGCATGAAAGAGAACCTCAGGTTCTCTTGCCTGAGAAGGGGAACCTGGCCCGTTCTATAAATGAGGGCACCGAGGCTCCCAGACAGTATAACTGCCCTGGGTATCTTTGGGTGGCTGGTACTGGAGAGCGGGTGGGGCAGGGAGTGGGAGGGACTGCGAGGGGAAGGGCAGCGTCCCAGCTACCACTGACCAGGGCACAGATAGCAGCCTCTCTCTCTGCGGATCCGTCCCTCCCTCAGTGAAAACTGCCCTTCCAGCCCTGCGGGGCTGCGGAAACCCAGCCTAATTGGATCCAGGACCCTCGGGAGCCTCGGTCCCCACAGGAAGTTCCCAGGCACGAGCTCCTTAGGCTGGCCTGGCTCTTGGAGGCAGGGTGGGACCCAGCAGCTGGGCTCAGCACTCTGGGCTGCATGGAGTGGGGGCACATGGAGGGCAGAGGGGTCGTGAGAGGCCAACTTGGAGCGCATGGGGGTCTCAAGCTGGGAAGATGGCAAACTTCAGCTTCTCTCTCCTAGACCATCTCCTGCCTGTCCCTCCCAGACCATCCTTCTGGCCCCATAATAACCTGTCCACTGAAAACCCTGACCGTGGCCTTCCCCTGCTCAGAGACCTTCCATGGCTCCCCATGGCCTTTTATCCAAGCACTTCAGCCTGGAACTGTGGCCCTTTATGAACAGCCCCAGACACCTTTCCCTTCTTCCTCTGCAAATTCCTGCACCATACCCACGCCAGACCAAACGTGATGCTTTGTGCATTCCTGCTTCTGGGCCTTTGCATGTGTACTTCTTACTCCTTGGCCTGCCCTTCCCTGGCTTCTCTTGACCTCTCTGCTTTCCTCCTTTAGTAAGTCCCGCCTTCATGAGATCTTCGTGCATCCCTCGATGGGATGAACGCATCTTCCCAGGAGCGCCCCCACCCCATAGCTCACCTGAGCCCCAGCATCAGCTTGTTGCCACTCGGGCAGGGAGCAGGTTTGAGAACGCTTAGCTACCCTGGGAAGCTAGCCAGTTTTCCATGTCTTTGCGCACACCGCCCCTCTGCTTGGAATCCTCTTCCTCTACCCTCTGGCTCTCTTGGCAAAGCCCTCAGTCTTCAGAGCCCACGTGGACAGACCCCTCCTCTCTCAGGCACAGCCCTTCTCTCTTAGTGCACGTTTATTGAGCACCTAGCATGAACTAGGCACCTGAGCACTTACTGTGTGGCCAGCACTTGGCTCTGGGGCTGCATTGGTGGCCCTGTCCTTTCGAGTCACGACTGGAGGGAGTTTCCAGAGGCTTGATAGAGAGATGGCAGAGAATGCAGGGGGCTGTGGGTATGGATAACAGGGTAATCTACTTTCTGCTAGGGAGAGTTTGAAAGTGACCTTTAGCTGAGACCTGAAAGAAGAGCCAGGTGAGCTGTGGGGCCAAGTTGGGGTGTGGGGTTGTAACTAAGAACCAGACCCAAGCTCTGATCTCAGGGAGTTCACAGCTACGCCGGGGACTGGGTGGACAAGGAACCAGGCAATTCTAGCTTAGTGGGATCAGTGCTGTGGTGGAGGAGGCCCAGGAGGCTGTGGGAGCTCAGGGGAGAGGCTGCAAATACAGCTGTGGGGGGTGGGGGGGGCTGGTGAGCAGGAAGGCTTCCCTAGGGCTGTGACGCCTGAGCTGACTGGTGGTTGATGGGCACCTGGCACAGCTTTCGCTGGATGATGGAAGGACACAGGCTGTGCAAAGGCACGGTGGCATGAAAGAGCAACTTGTTTTGGGGGAACTGCAGGTGGTGGTGTGGGGCTGGAAGGAGGGAGGCCATGGGGATGTACCTGTTGGGATGCATATGGCCTGCAGAGCCTCACTGGCAAAGGCCTCTGTGCTGGGGATTTTGAACCATACCTCAAAAGTGATGGGAACCCGAGAGAGATTTCAAGCAGGAGTGAGTGACCTGGGCAGGCTTTGGCCTGGGCCTCCCCTCCGAAGCCTCCACCCAGGACGGGGAGCCCCTTCCTGACTCTGTGTCCTGACTGGGGTCTGGGGTGTGGCTGGAGGCTCACTGTGGGACCTTGAGCAAGCCCCTGGCCCTCTCCTAGCCCTTCTCTCCTCCTGGGTAAACCCGCAGGGCCTGAGGCCAGAATCCTAGTGGAGCTGTGGGCAGGGTTTGGGCTGTGTTGCTTAGCCTAAGCTTGCTGAACCTATAGTTTTATTAATATTCCTTTTAAAAAGTCACGTAACTACCCTGCAGAAAAGTCAGAATAGGGAAATGAGGTAAGTCCAAACCTGCCATTTCTGCTCTCACCCCAAGCCGGAAGCACCGTCACTGTTAGCATTCTGGCTTTTCCTTCCCTCCTCTCAGTACCTGGTTTTTATATGGATATCATTGCTCCGTCCGTCCGTACAATTTAGAAAATCTGCTCCCCTAATCTCTCAGTGCCTCAGTTCCTTGTAAGGTTGATATGAGAGTTAAATGAGTCATTACAATGCCGGTAAACACTGGCCGTTATTAATGGTTGTAGACTATGTCACTGTGTAACATGATTTACAGAGCCATCCTCCCATTGTTTAAAATTTTGGCTGTTTTCAGTTTTTCAATATGGTAAAAAAAAAAACCAAAAACAAACCACTGAAGCAAACAGCTTTGTACATAAACCTTTGTCTATATTTGGGCTATTTTCTAGGGACAGATGACCAAGAATGGGATCACTAGGCCAGGAAGTCTGAACATTTTTTTGAGCTCTTGTCACGTTATTGCCAGACTGTTTTTAGAAATGTTCCAATTTGCACTCCCACCAATAACGCATAGAAGTGCCAATTTCATCATACCCTCACCAGCATAGCGTATTATCATTTTCTTATTTCTCTTTGTTATTTTAAGAGGTGAACCTCATTTCATTTTCACTGCCAGGGAAGCAGAACTATTCTTTATTAGCTGTTCACATCCTTTTTGGTCTGCTAGCCTTTACAGAGCACACATAGCCCCTTCTCAGACCAATTAGGAAGATAGGGCTTAGATATAGGAAACAGGGAACAGAGTTTAGTGCCAGGGGAGGGGAGGGGACTTCCCTCTATCTAGGCCATAACACTCAGTTGCCTCCACATTGAGCATCCATCCATTCATTCATTCATTCATTCAAACACTTATCAGGTACTCTTAGGGCCTAAAAGGTAAGTTACCCAGCCATGATTCTGCCCTGACAGAGAGCATGTCCAACAGCAGAGATGGACAAGAACACAGACAGAAAATACAGGGATGTGTGCTCTGATGATAGATGTGTAGGGCACAAAGGGAACAGAGGAGAGGCTCCCAACACAGCCCAGGAGGTGATAGAGGTAGAGCAGTTTTGGAAGGCTTTCAGGAGGAAGTGGTCCATAAGCTGGAGCTTGAGGATAATCTGCAGTTAGCTAGTGAAGTGGGGAGGTCAGACGGTTCCAGGGAGAGGGGGCAGCCTGACTGATGGTGAGGAAGTAAGAAGGGAAGTGGAGCACTAGGGGATCTCTCTCTGGCTGGGCAGAGTATAAGGTGGCCATTGAGGCCACGGAGTCAGCAGGGACCAGACAAACAAGGCCCCAGGAAACCAGACCTTGTCTGGAGGGAAGTAGGGAGCTATGGAAGGTTCTAAGGAGGTGAATATTGTGATTTGCTTTTGTCTTTTAGAAATCTCACAGCGACTGCAGAAGGAGAGTGGAATGGGGGGTGTGGGTAGAGGTGGGGAAACCAGTGAAGGGACTCTTGCAGTAGCCGAAGAGGGCCTGGCCCCGGGCAGAGAAGGTGCTGGAGACCTTCTTTCCCTACGCTGCAGAATCCTAAAAGCAGCCTCACAGTGCACAGCGAATGTTACCTCTGCTGGGTAGCCCTTGCTGACATCCACCGCTGCCAACCAGGTCATGCCTTCCTGGAGGACGGGGCGGTGCAGGGCCTGGCACGCAGTGGTCAGTTGAGTGCCTACCACCAGCTGACCCTGATCCCACCCCTGCCCCTCCGTGCCTCCAGACCCTCTGTCTCTTCCCCCTCTGCCTTGAGCTGCCAACAGTTTTCTGTCTTTTCTTTGAGAATAAATTTATTGTTTTCATTATAAAAGCAACTGAACAGCATTACGGAGACTCTGGAAATCAGAGAAACAAAGACAAAAACCAGATCAGCTCCAGCCACCTCTCCCAGCCCTCCCTCTGGGTGTGGTTCCCTGCAGCTTGCTTTTTCTGACGCAGGTTTTTATTTTTGCCTCCTTGTAATCATAGTGTCCGGACCGTTTTGGGTCCTGCTCTCTCCCATTTGCTTTGTTGGGAGCTCGTTCCTCTGTGGCCATGGGGTCTGGGCAGATCTCAGTTTTTGATGCCTGTGGGATGGTTTGGGGATGGGGGTGGGACAGGGTTGTTTAACCGCACCCTGCTGTCCTGCAGTGGGCAAGGCTAGTCACATGCCACCCTGGGCTGCCTGTCTGCATTGTGTCTGTTTGTCTGTACCTGGACCACCCCAGCCACCTGGTGTACCCCTTCTTCAGTGCCCCTTTGTGGAGCTTACAAGGCTGGCCTCAGGGGCCACCTTCCTGGGAAACGGTCATGGACAGATCTGGTTTTAAATCTAGACTTGGCTCTGTGACCTCAGGCAAGTTACTTAACCTCTCTGGACTTCAGTTTCCTCATCTGTATCATGGGTCTATTGCCCCAGTAAAATAATGGCTGTAAAAATGCCCTGACACAGTTCCTGGCCCACTGTAAGTGCTCAAGAAAAGGTAGTCAATATTATTGTGTTTTTTCATTCTACAAAGAGTTTCTGAGACCACTCTGGGCTAGGTGCTGGAATGGCAAAGATGAATGAGCACTAGTTATACCTGTGAAGAGCTCGTGGTCTGGCAGGGAAGTCACCCAGGGAAACAGATAAGCATACCAATCGGCACTGGAGTGCTGGACCAGACCTGGGTGGTGTCCTAACTCCATTACTTGCTAGCTGTGTGACTTTGGGGAGGTTGGTCAACCTCTCTGAGCTGCAGTTTCCTCTTCTGTTAAATGCACATCTCACAGGATCATTGGGAAGATTCAGTGCCATGATGCATATGACACACTCAGCACAGTGCCTGGCACATAGTAGGTGTTGAAATCAATAGTAGCTGCCATTTTATTATTATTGTTATTGTTATTGTTATTCCCATATACAAGGTGCTGTTGGGAACACAGAGGAAGTGACTGACTGGGGGTTCAGGGAAAGCTCCGTAGAAGAGGGAACACTTGAGCTGGGTCTTGAAGGATGAGTAGAAGTTCACCAAGTGGGAAAGGACACTCTAGGTAAGGAACCTGTGACTCCAGGTTGAAATCTGTCAATGAGGGGTTTGTTCTTTGCGGGCGGGGATTAAGGAATTGTGTTCATCCCAACTTCAAGTGCCTTCACTGCCTCCCCCTGGATCTCCCCTGGGGGCCGTGTGCACTCCCCTTCCTGTAACAGCACCCACCTGTCTTGGCAGCTGTGGGTTCCTGCTCTGTGTCCCCATCTGTCCGTGTGTGGGACTACAGGTCTGTGTCTGTCATGTGTGTCCGAGTTTGGTGCTGTCTGCATGTTCCTGTGACCATGTTTGTCTGCGTGGGTGTCCGGAGGGCCTCCTGGGCCACGTGGTGGGGGGCGACCTGCATGCTTCCTTGGCCTCCAGCTCCAACCAAATAGCCAGGCCTCCTCGGTCACTCTCCTCCCTGGCCCAGCTCGGCCCATGCCTCTCACTTCCATTCCATTCTCCAGGGGCCTCCTGACGGGTGTCCTCCTGCTGCCCCTCTCCTGGCCTCTCCAGTCCCTTCCGCACGCAGCGGTCAGAGGGGTCTCTCTAGACCACAGATTCTGCCCCGTCACCCACTGCTCCGAGTCCAGACTCCAGGCCTAGGATTCAGGAATCGACCGTCTAGGTCAGGTCCTGACTGCTGCTCCAGCCTCCTCCCCCCTCTCCCAGTCCTCGCTGGAATGCTCAGCTCTCCTCACACAGCGCTCCTGCTTCTCACCTCTGGGGGTGTGCCCAGGCTGCTGCTTCCGCCGGGAATGCTCCCCACTCCTTTGTTGCCTGGCTAACTCCCACTTACCCTTTAAGACCCAAAGCAGGCATCACCTCCACTGGGAAGTCCTCCCTGATCCTTTTTTCCATCCTGGGTCAGGTCCCTGGCTCTGGGCTGCTCATCCCTCACTTGAGGGGCAGGAGCAAGTGCTTTGCCCAAGATCACACAGCCGGTGAGTTGGAGCCGAGATTTGAATCCAGGTACATTGGGCTCTAAACAAAGCAGGCTGTTCCCTGGTCCAGGTGAGGTGATCGTAGCTAGGACTCGGGGAGAGGAGTGGGTGGATTTGAGGGAGAATTTGGAAATGCAGTCCCGTGGATGCGGCTTGTGGTGGATCTGAGCTGGGAGGGGAGGGCAGGGACGTGTTGGGGACCCGTGTGTGTCTGTGGCAGGAGCATCTGGGTGGTCGGGGATGGCTACGGGGGTACACGTCCTAGGGGAAGACCAAGTCTCTCAGCCCACGAGACAGCAAAAGGGAGGTAGTTGGAAGGTGGGCCCGGAGCTCCAGAGGCAGGCTTGGTCTGGGGGTGCAGACTTGGGGCTTGGCTGGGTTTTCAAATCCTAGAGTGGATGGGCCACTCAGGGACGAGGTGGGCGGGAGAGAAAAGCCTGGCCTGCGGGTGGGAGCTGTGAGAGACGCTGAGATGAGGAGCCCAGGGTCACAGCACACAGAGCTTCACAGAGGGCTGAGGCAGCGTGAGGCCATGAAAGGTCAGCCTGGACCACGTGAAGGTCCTCGGTGGCATGTAGCCGGTCTCAGGTGAGAGTTCTCTTTGGTAGACGCTTGAGGGGTCACATGTCTGCTTCCTCCACTTAGCTTGGGGCTCCCGGATGGCAGGACTCTCCCGTTTGCCTCAGGATCCCCAGCGCTGGTCCCGGTGTGGCCCAGAGAACGTATCCAGAACAAATGGATGGACAGATGGATGGATAGATGGGCCGGCTGCCATCAGGATGCTGTTGACAGAAGCAGCTCTAGGTGTTTCATTCATCCACCCATCCAACTTTCTTCACCTTTTAGAGCCAGAAAAACGAAGTGACAGTGTGCTTGGCCCACTGTAAGGGTCAGGGCTCGGTGTTTCACGGCTCACAGCACAGTCTGGGCTTCTCTCTGGGGCTTGAAGCCTGGTGTGCACGTCCTGTCCGACCACCAGCAGTGTCTCTTCTGCCTGTCCCCACGGGAATGCTCAGCCGCAGCCCACCTGGCTCCTCTGCCCCTGCCCCCATCTCCTCTCCCCTGCCCCGGCCCTCAGGCTGCGCCCTCTGACCTCAGGCCCCTTAGCTCTGTTGCTTCCCCAGCCCAGCACACTCCCTTGATGCCTTCTCCCCGCCAGCATCCCAGCCCAGCCCCTCAGTGGGCACTCCGTACCCCCACTACCTCCCCTCTCCAGCTCTCTTTTTGGTGCCTGAAGGTGGCTGCTCATGGACTCGAACCTGCCTTGACCTTTCAGACCTCCATGCCTCTGCTCAAGCTGTGGCCCCTGCTGGGAAGGCCTTTCTGCTGTCCACCTATTGTAAACACACACCTGACCAGTCTTGCTCCTGCTTAAAACCCCTCCCTTAAGACAAGGTCTGAGCACCTTAGCCCAGCCCTAGCCACCCTCCCCACTCGCCTCTTGCGACGGCCTGCCATGTCATGTAGGTCCCAGGGTTGCAGAGGTGGATACCCACCTCACAGGCTTTCTGGGAGGCTCACACGAGCTACTCCTGAAGTGCTCCTAGCAGTGTTCCTGACACTCAGTAGGAGCTCAGCAAATGCCCCCCCCCACCCCTGCCTGCCTTCCCTGCATCTGACACACAGTAGGTATACACCAGGGCAAGGGTCACAGACTGAATCACTAAATTACTTAAGACCAGCCAGAGGAGGATGAGGAGAAATTAGGAAGAGACTGCGGGGATCAGATTAAGTGGCCCAGGTCAGACCCGTCCCTTCTGTGGGCCTGTGCCAAGCCAGGGCGAGGGGCCATCCCTGCCTGGCCAGGAGCCAGACAAGTAGCAGAGAGGTTGCTCTATTCCAGCCATGGGACCCTAGGCCAGCCACCTTCTTCCCCATACCTCCCTAGCCAGGGAGGGGCTTTGGGAAACCTGAACTTGGCATTGAGCTGAAGAGAAGGAGGAAATGTCAAGGTACAGCTGATGCGGTAGGCAGAGCCCTGGGCCGGGGTGGGGCAGGGCAGGAATGAGGCAGAGCAGCCTGCTTCACCCCATTTCACAGATGAGGAGAACTGAGGCTCTGAGAGCCAGTGCCCAACCTGGCGGTGCAGTGCTGCCTCCGTCCTTGTGGCCTGGAGCAAAGTGCTTCCCTCTGTGAAATGGGGATGAGACTATTCCCTGCTTCCTTGGGCTCTGAGGAGAAGGCCTGTGGGTACAGAAGAGCTTTGTCAACCGTCGAACTGTATGTGGCTGTCTTGAGTTCTGATTATTATTCCTTCATGTATTCATTCCGTCATACAACTCCTGTTGTTGGTCACCTCTAGGCCTGGCTGCTGGGGATGCTGAGATGAGTGAGGCAGGTGTATCCAGTTCTCGGCTCCCCTTCCCCCGCCCCAGCCTGGAGCCCCCTCTCCCAGGCTCTTCAGCTCAGTTCCCTTCACGTTTTCCCTGGTGGACGACAGCTGGGAGGGACAGCTTCTGGATGTGTGGGTGCCTGCCCCCAAGCTGTGCGCATTGTATCCTAAGACAGGGCATATTCACAAGCCTGCAGTCAGGATGCCTTGTCTTTCCCTTGAACAGCTAAGGGACTAATCAGCTGGACTTTGGAGTCAGGCAGATTAGAGGGGGAATCTCAGCTCTACTTACTTGCTGTGTGACCTTGACTAAGTCACTCCACCTCTCTGAACTTTGTTTCAGTTGTAAGATGGGGATGATGAGAGTACCTGCCTTTCAGTGTCAGTGGGCCTGGCACAGGGTAGACACTTGGTAAATGGCAGCCTCCTCACTGTTCTTGTGTTGAGGTCTTTCTGAGAAAGGGATCTGGAACAGTCAGGGAGAACTCCAGGCAGGAAGTGTGTCTTGTTCTGGGCTGGGAGGGAAGGGGCAGCTTGGTGTCTGCGGATAGAGGGAGCAGGAGGGCCCTTAGAGGGCAGGGGCCGACCCAGCCACCCCAGAGGAGGGTACTATGACCTTCTGCCTGGCCAGGCTCAGACCCTACCCAGCCCCCAGGCTGGGAGTGAAAGGGCAAAGGTTGTTCTGTGTAGGCCACTTGCATATGAGATTTGCTCAACCAAGGACTGGGGGGTTGCAAAGCGAACTCCCCAGAGGAAAGGGCTTGAGCAAATCCACTTTCTAGTTTGACTCTGGTACCCTAGCCTGTGGTCTTGGACAGGTCCCTTCCCCTCTCTCCAAGCCTCAGTTTCTTCACCTATAAAATGGGGTAATAATACCTCCCGTGCCTATTTCTCAAGTAAAGATTACAAGGATAATTTATGTAAAAGATCTTTCTTAAAGTGTTGAGATTAGATTGTATTGAGAATTTTCTCCTAAACCCCTCTGCCTGCCATTCTGGTAGGGGCTCCTCAGGCTTCTAAGACCAGGAGATGAGGTGGAAGGCATTTCGTTTTGGCCTTGACAGTCAAACAGTCATTTAAACAGCAATACCAGTAGGTATTTAGTTAGTAATTACTGTAGGAGCAAGATAAATAAGAGAATTTTGATAGGGAGTAAGGCCTAATGGAAAACTCCGTTCAGCACGGTCCCTGTAAGTCACTTCTTGACTTACTCTAGGGTTGCAGGAAGACTTGAACCCTCTGGAAGAGTAAGATAGCTCTGAAGGCCCATCCTTCACACTGCTCTGGGTGAAAGGCCTAATTGCACAGCCTGCCAAGGAAATTGCCAGAAGTGAGGGCCACCAGATAGGCTGTCACATACTTCTACTGAAGAGCCCCCAACTGCCCTAGCTGCCAGCCTCCTCAAGCCCCTCCTTAAGCACAGTGTGCGGACACGTCCTTGTAGGTAAAGTGTTGCACGTGCCCGTGCTTGCTTCTTGAAGATAACTTTCCAGAGGTACAATTTCCTGGGTCAAAGGGCAGTAATCCTGTGGGTCTCTGTAAACCATCTTGCCAAATTGCCCTTCAGAAAGGCTGTATCTGATGACCCAGGATGCCCCCCATGTTCCGATGAGGCTGTCTGCACTCAAAGGGGCAGGGGTCAGAAGGGCAGGGATCAGGGTTGGGTGCTTGCCTCCGTTCTGTGGCCATTTACGAAGTTGCCCCAAGACTCCCCAGTGTGTCTCTGTCGGGTGGGGTGGGAATCAATCCATGGGTTCACGGGGGGCTCTGCAGCTTCAGGCCCTTCTGGGGAATGGGGATCGGTTTGCGGGCATTGGGGTGATGGGGGACCTGGGAGCACAGCTGGCCTGTCTCTGACTTTTGCCCTCTGGGGCCCACGGAGGGAGACACTGAATTCCTGACTTCTCAGCCTGGAGACGTGGTTGCCCGGGCCTGGTAAGGGGCCTGCCCTGCTGCAGGGTGAGGGTCCTGCAGAGGTGGGGGTCCCAGACGTGGGGCCAGACTTGAGTGGGTATAGCTGACGGGAGCTCGCCCCAGGCGGCTGGGGAGGGTCCCTGTGACAGTCGCTCTCTCCCCGCAGGATGGCCGAGCCTCGATTTAACAACCCCTACTTCTGGCCCCCTCCTCCCACCATGCCCAGCCAGGTAAGACTGAGCGAGCGTCGCCCTCCGGCCGCCCTCCCCCTCTTGGAGCTGCTCTGCTTTGCCCCGGGCTTCGGCCCGGCCCACGGGGCTCCGGGCTCCGGGCTCCGGGCTCGCGGCTCGCGGGGGACCGGCGGCCCGGGGAAGGGGCCCGGCGCGGCCCAACCCCCTCAGTGCCTCTCCTCTCCCGCCCGCAGCTGGACAACCTGGTCCTGATTAACAAGATCAAGGAGCAGCTGATGGCGGAGAAGATCCGGCCGCCTCACCTGCCGCCCACGTCGGCTTCGTCGCAGCAGCCGCTGCTGGTGCCGCCGGCGCCGGCCGAGAGCAGCCAAGCCGTCATGTCGCTGCCCAAGCTGCAGCAGGTGCCGGGGCTGCACCCGCAGGCCGTGCCGCAGCCCGACGTGGCGCTGCACGCGCGGCCGGCCACCAGCACCGTCACAGGTACGGCGGGCCGGGAGTGGGCGGGGCCGGCGAGGACGGGGCGGGGCTGAGGGAGCCCGCCTTTCCCAGGCCCCGGCCAGCCTGGGAGGACAACCCTCCCCTCCCCGCCCCAGCCTTCCCCCACCCCACCCTACGCGTGACATTGACAGGACGGGGGCGGGTCAGTGCCAGGGAACTTAGGGAATCCGGAGAAGAACCTTGACCAGACCCGCTGTGGGTGAGGGGGAAGGGTTTATGTGCCGGGAAAGGTTGGCTGTTGATGAGGGAAGCGAAGCAGGAAGAGGGAACCACACGTGCTACGCGGGTGTGTGTGTAGAAAGCAAGCGTAGGATGGGTGGAAGGGCCAGATGCTGATGATACATCACAATGACTACACTCACAATATGGCAGCTGACTCCAGTTGAGCACCTGCGTATAGCCAGCAGTGTGCCTTTATTACTCCCAGCAGTCCTGTGAGGTGGGTAGTGCTAGTATTAGGTTGAACAGTCGACCATTTTTGACTTCTAAGACAGCACTTTCGTGTGCACCCTAACCTCTCCATTTAACGGATGAGGAAAGTGAGCCAGAGTTGCACAGTCGGTAGGAGGCAGACACAGGCGGTGTGGGTCCTCAGAGCCCATGTGGGTTCTAGAGTCCCTTGGCTCTAGCTGGTCCTGCTGACACTAGAGAGGAAGCCGACCAGATGTGAAGGGCCTTGTGGGCCACCCCTGCAGTTGGGACTTTACCCTCCGTCAGTGGGGAGCCGTGAAAGATTTATAAGTAGGGGAGGGAGATGCTCAGAGTTGGGTTGGAAAGCTGAGTCTGGCTGCGAGGTAGGGACTGGCTTGGTGAGAGGGAAGGAGGCAGGGAGATCTATAGGAGAGGGCAGTGGCCTGGACCAGGCAGTGACAGTGGGGATGGAGAGAAGGGGACAGATCTGAGACACGTTGAGGGAAATGGACAGGACTCGATGCTAGACTGGACATAGGGGTGAGGAGCAGGAAGAAGTGAGGGGGCATCCCAGGCACTGCCAGGGAAGTGGGATCACAGGAGGGGGTGGGGGAAAGAGGTGAGCTCAGTGTTGAGTGGGTTGGGACTGGGGTGCTGGGGGCATCCTGAGGCATTGTCACGGGGCTGGGTCTGCCTGATGCCTACCTCAGAGCCTGGTGGACAGGCTTTCTCTGGAGGCCACAGCAGCCAGGCCTTTGTTCCTCCCCTGGCTCACCCCTACCAACGGCCGGGTGCCTCTCTCCTCATTTCCCCCTCCTCTCAGACGCCCAGGAATTATGGGGCCCAGTGAGCCTCCCTGAGGCCCCAGTGACACTCTGCGCATTCCCCCCTTATTATGACTTTATTAAATTTATTTTTCTCATTATAAAAGTAATATTAAAAAAGTAATATAAGCATATTAAAAGAAATTTGGAAAAAAGAAAAACTAAGGGAAAAAAACCACTCATAATCCCAGCTCCTAACCCAGCCGCTTAGAGAGCCCTTTGGTTCATTTCCTTCCTTTTCCATCTTTTTTGTTTATTTTTTAATATGTGTGCGTATTTTGCTGAGCTTGTAGTAGGGCTGTACCCATGACTTTAACTTGCTGTCATAAGCATTCTATCATAAGCATATTTAATGCTTTTTTTTAATTATAAAGGTAACGCATAGTCCTTGCAGAAAATTGAGAACTCGCAGACAACCTGAAAGGAGAAAAAATTAGCCCTAGTCCTACTACTGTTGGCATTTTCATATGTTTTCTCTATAATTTATTTTGTTTTATCCTTTAATCACAGATGTAAAAAATGGATGAATTCACCAGGTAAAAAAATCAAGTAATATAGAAGCAGCTAGATAAAGTATGGAAATGTCCTTTTGCCAGAAAAGTATTCTTCCTCCCTAGAGTGAGCCATCTTTTATACACAAATTGAGTTGGATGCGTCTTCTCAGATCTCTTCCTGTACATTTACACACACATATGTATTGTCTATTACATACATATGAGGTTTAGGCATGTGTGCCTTTAAACAGATGGGTTCATACTGTCTATGATTTGCTTTTTCACCTGACAACGGCACATTCGGGCTTCTCTCTCCGTCACTGCACAGCGTCTTTCTTGTTTTTGTGGCTGCCCAGTCCTTCACAGTGAGGATGGACCACATCTCTTTACACAGCCCCTGCTGAGGACAAACAGGTTGTGTCCAGTTTTGTCTGAGCAGAATTTTATATGGAAGGTCCCTGTACACAGACATTTGTGCTCATGGGCAAATATTTCCTTGCGGGCAATTTCTAGGAGTTGTGCACATTAGGGGCGCCTTGGTGGCTCAGTCAGTTAAGCGTCCGACTTTGGCTCAGGTCATGATCTCACGGTTTGTGAGTTCAACCCCGCGTCGGGCTCTGTGCTGACCACTCAGAGCCTGGAGCCTGCTTCACATTCTGTGTCTCCCTCTCTCTCTGCCCCTCCCCCATGCAAGCTGTGTCTCTCTCTGTCTCTCAAAAAATGAATAAATGTTAAACTTTTTTTTTAAAAAGTTGGGTACATTGACACATCAATGGCTTGTGCCAAACAGCCCTCCACTGAGGGTGATAGATGTATCCTTCCACTGCCAGTGGGTGACACAAACATGTGTCCATCTCTGGAGCTTACCTTTTTCAATGCGTAGATTTTTGGTTTCTTTTTTATTTCTTAAATTTTTTATTTTTTAGAAGTCTTTATTTTTGAGAGAGAGAAAGAGAGCATGCACACAAGCAGGAGAGGGGCAGAAAGAGAGGGAGAGACAGAATCCGAAGCAGGCTCTAGTCTCTGAGCTATCAGCGCAGAGCCTGACTTAGGGCTTGAACTCACAAACCGTGAGATCATAACCTGAGCCAAAGTCAGACACTTAACTGACTGAGCCACCCAGGTGCTCCTGGTTTCTTTTTAAAAGAAGCAATGTTTTAGTCATGCAATAGATACCATTTTCATCTTTTGTCTGTTTAACCTGGTATTGTAATGTTTCTAGTCCCCGCCCCCTTTTTTTCAGTGTTTATTTATTTTTGAGAGAGAGAGACAAGAGTGACAAAGTGCAAGCGGGAGAGGGGCAGAGAGAGAGGGAGACACAACATCCCAAGCAGGCTCCAGGCTCTGAGCAGCCAGCACAGAGCCCGATGCTGGGGCTCGAACTCACAAACCTTGAGATCATGACCTGAGCTGAAGTCAGATGCTCAACCGACTGAGCCACCCAGGCGCCCCTGTAGTCCCCTCCTTTTTAAAAGAATAACTTTTATTAACAAAAGTTTATTTTATTTTTTTCCTTTTCCCTTTTTTAAAGGTTTTTTTTTTTTAAGTAATCTCTACACCCAGTGTGGGGCTCAAACCCACGACCCCAAGATCAAGAGTTGCACACTCCTCCAACTAAGCCAGCCAGGCGCTCCTATATATATATCACAGAAGTTTCTTAAAAAGTTCATTGTCAAAGAATCAAAGTATAGCTAAGTAAAAAAAAACAAAATAAAACAAAACAAAACACATTTTAAAAAAAATTACTCCTAATTGCATTATCCACATCACTTTTGGTACATCTTCTCCTACTTACTTTTTCTGTGCATACGTAGGCCATTTTGTTGTTTGTTTTGTGTGTATATTTTGTTTTACAAACATAACCTCTTTTTATTTTTACTTATTTATTTTTAATGTTTATTTATTTTTGACAGAGAGACAGAGCTTGAGCGGGGGAGGGGTAGAGAGAGAGGGAGACACAGAATCCGAAGCAGGCTCCAGGCTCCGAGCTGTCAGCACAGAGCCCGACACAGGGCTTGAACTCATAGACCGCGAGATCATGACCTGAGCCAAAGTCGGACGCTCAACCGACTGAGCCACCCAGGCGCCCCATAATAACCCCCTTTTTAATGGACACTTAATGTTCAGTAGAGAAAACTGATCACAATTTATTGACCCCTTCCCTAATGTTACACATTTCAGTTCCTCTAGCTTTTTGCTATTGCACATAACACAGTAGTGAACATCTGTGTGCTTGTTTTTTTTCTGCAGTTTGAAGTATTTCCAAAGTGCCTGTTACCAACTAAGGCATCCTACACACACACACACAGCCTCTCATTTAGTTCCCCCTGGGGTGATTTACGAAGGGAAGTGGGGGTGCTTAGAAAGGCCTCTGCAGCTGCCCCCACCCCATGTCTTCCACAGGTCTGGGGCTCTCCTCCCGGACCCCGGCTGTGAGCACGTCCGAGTCGAGTGCAGGCACGGGGACCAGCACCCCGTCCACGCCCACCACCACCAGCCAGAGCCGCCTCATCGCCTCGTCCCCCACCCTCATCTCAGGGATCACCAGCCCCCCCCTCCTGGACTCCATCAAGACAATCCAGGGCCATGGCCTGCTTGGCCCCCCCAAGTCCGAGCGTGGCCGCAAAAAGATCAAGGCGGAGAACCCAGGGGGGCCGCCCGTCCTCGTAGTCCCCTACCCCATCCTGGCCTCGGGCGAGACTGCCAAGGAGGGCAAGACATACAGGTGGGGGTCTTGGCGGGAGGGGGTCCACGTGGGCGTGGGGTGGAGGCTCACACCAAGGGCTGCCCTAGGAGCCCGGCAGCTGGGGCTGGAAAGAGGGACTGCAGAGGCTGAGGGTAGGGGCCAGGTCCAGAGGAGCGGGGTCTCCTGGTGAGCCCCACCCACAGCCCATTCACAGGCAGGCTGGGGCTATCCCCCCATGCATATGCAGGGTTGCCAGAGGCCAACCTCACCACAACCTGGTGTCGTGGGAGTCCTGTTCTTCCTCCCTTCAAGCTCTCGACCCTCAAGTTGGAATCATCTGGGGAGCACTCAGAAAATGCCAATCCCAGGGCAGCACCTCCAGAAATTTTGATATAATTGGTTGGAGGGCGGACATGCAGAGGGCCAGTGAGCCCCTCTTGAAAGCTCCCCAGATAATTCTGATGTGCAGCTGGGAGGACTTCTTACTCCCAAAGTTAGGGCATGTGGCCCCGGGCACACCTTCCCAGGATTGCCAGGCCTGTCTTCCCTGGGAAATGGAAACCGTTTCCCCCACTGCTGGGAATGGGCCCCTGGGGGAAGAGCCTTTGCCTCCAGATTGGAGGGTGTCCAGGCTGGGAGCCTGTACCCCTGGGCTCCTCACAAGGAAGCTCTGTGCCCAGGTGCGAGGTCTGGGTGCCGTGGAAGGTGCCCTGAGCTTACTGGTAGGGGGCAGGGGCGGGGCGGGGGTGGTGGCGGCGGCCGTCTTCCCAGGTGTGAACGTGCCTCTTACCCCACAGGTGTAAGGTGTGCCCGCTGACCTTTTTCACCAAGTCTGAGATGCAAATTCACTCTAAGTCACACACCGAGGCCAAGCCCCACAAGTGCCCGCACTGCTCCAAGTCCTTTGCCAACGCCTCCTACCTGGCCCAGCACCTGCGCATCCACCTGGGCGTCAAGCCCTACCACTGCTCCTACTGTGATAAGTCCTTCCGACAGCTCTCCCACCTCCAGCAGCACACCAGGTGAGTGGCCCGCCTGGTGCTGCACCCCCTGCAGCCGATTTCAGCTCAGCACCTGCGCCGGGTGCATGGACCTGGTGCAGGAGGGGCAAGGACCTTCTCTAGGTGCCCACTGCCCCGAGGGTCAAGACCAAACTCCTTTACTTGGCATTTGAAGCCTTTGGTGATATGACCTCTGTGGACCTCACTGGCTTCTGCTGTCACTACTATGCCACCCTTCCCACCGTGTCTCATCTGCTATGTCCTTTGCCTGAAACACCCTCCCCCATCTTTATCCTTTTTCTCTGGCCTCTCCTAGCCATCTCTCAGTCCAGCCTCCCCACGCCCCGACAGGCCCTACGCATCCCCATCACGGTAGCGATAGGCTGTCTCGTCCTTGCCGGCTTCTTTTCCCAACTTCCAAATACATTGATGGCTCTTGAAGGCAAGGGCTTGGTCCCCTCCATCCCCATATCCCCAGTGTGTGGCACGTAATAAGCATCTGGGCATTTGTTTAATATTTGTGGAATAAATAGAACTGTCTTTTATAGGTCATGTGATTCATCCATTTGACAAGTATTTGCAGAGCCTCTACCATAAGACAGACATGATTCTAGGTTCTGGGAGCGCAGCAATGAACAAAACAGACAAAACTCCCTGTCCTTATAGGCGTACAGTCTAGTCGAGCATGTCAGAGAGAGATTCAGAAATACAAATGCTTTCAGGAAAGACCAGTTTTTGCAGGGGAGTACAGACATCAGAAAGACTGACTATCCACCCGCCAAATAAAAACACCATAGGTGTTTAGAGAAACAAACCAAAGGTCACCAAGATTGCAGTTCATCTCTTCAGAGGGGAAGAAACACAGAGGTTCTCTCTCCCCTGGTGATAGCATCTGTGAGCATTGCTATGGGTTGGCCGCTATCTGCTTTGTAAAAGTCAGGGGTAATGTTTTTGTGTGGAGCTTGTAACTTGCAGGAAGTGCTCAAATGTTCTCTCTTTTGAGGACTGATCTGATGCTAGACAGAGAGACCCTAGTTTTTATTTTTAGGTTCTTAAAAATTGTTGTTCTTTTTATGATTTATTCATACACATCCATTGCCTTTGTGTGCTTTATCGCGGGGCACAGAGTGCTTTGTCTGTTCCTTGGACTCGGAGGCATAATGTGTAGGTTTGATGGTAAGAAACAAATGGCAGAGTGCCAGTAGGACAAAGCATCCATGGTTTCTCCCGGTCCTGAGCCTCCTGAGGCATAAGGATCTGACCACAGAACTTTCTCTCTGCAGGTTTCTGATTTTTTGTCATTACTTTGATTATTTTTTAAAGTTTGGCCAGTTTTCTGGACACAGGCACGAGTAACGAGGTACTGATGAAGAAAGAAAGTCCTGCTGGTTAGAGTATACGATACTAAGGTTTGAGAGCTAACTTCCGTCAGATTTCACAAAACGTCCTCCTTTTAATCTGTGTGTGTGAAAAAATTCCTCATGATATTATTTAAGATCAGTAACCTAGAAGGATCCAGTTCACCTGTTGGGTTGTGCCTGTACAGCCTGTGATGGAAAGGGTACCTTGTTTTTGGAGACACCCCCCCCCCAACCCAGTGCGTTGGCGTTTCGGGCTGGCAGGAGTAACTTCATGTGTAACCTTGAAGGCTGGGGTTCCATAAGCCAGGGAGCAGATCTGGTCCAGTTTCCTGGAGCCTTAGGGAGTCCACATTCCCACGTGTGAAGGACAGTCCTTGTGTTTTACTATCAGGCTTATAGTAATCTAATACTATAATTAAATGAAATTTGTCTTCAAATGTGACATTTCTGGCATGGTGGTGGTTACAAATTTGATTTACCCAATTATATCCTGTTGGGAAGGAGGACAGATTTTTTTTTTTTTTTTTTTTTTTAACATTTTTTATTTATTTTTGGGACAGAGAGAGACAGAGCATGAACGGGGGAGGGGCAGAGAGAGAGGGAGACACAGAATCGGAAACAGGCTCCAGGCTCCGAGCCATCAGCCCAGAGCCTGACGCGGGGCTCGAACTCACGGACCGCGAGATCGTGACCTGGCTGAAGTCGGACGCTTAACCGACTGCGCCACCCAGGCGCCCCAGCTTACTGGCCCTATTTACCAAACTAATGGTCACGAAGAGCAAATGGTCTCAAATTGTTGGCAGTTGGTCGGAGCAGGTTTTTTTTTTTTTTTTTGATATTTATTTATTTTTGAGAGAGAGAAGGAAACAGAGTGTGAGTGGGGGAAGGGCAGAGAGAGAGGGAGACACAATCCAAAGCAGGCTCCAGGTTCTGAGCTATCTGCACAGAGCCCGACGTGGGGCTTGAACTCAAAAACCGTGAGATCGTGACCCGAGCTGAAGTCGGTCGTTTAACTGACTGAGCCACCCAGACACCCCGGTCTGAGTATTTTATTCCTTGTTCAAAGATAGCTTAAATTGAGGATTAGAGGTAGATCAAAGAAGAAATGGGTTTTGTCATATGCCCTTTAGGAAATAGAAATTAACCCCAACTAAATCACTTTCATTCCGTCCAAAGTCATAATTCCTGTTCTGCTGATCTCGGGTGGTTAGTCTGCTTTGCCAACTTGCCTGCTTCTGGAGTGAAGACTCTGGGACCCTGGCTTGGCCTCACACAGTGTCTGCTCGAGGTGATGGTGTCCGTTTGGAAGCTGTGCCCATTCATCTGTTCTCTGGAGCATAAAGAACTAAGTGCGTGTGCTGTAGTCCTCTACTGAGCCCATAATCTCTTGATGTCTTCTTCGAAGACTCAACTTCAGACCTGAAGCAGAGGTCTTTTGGCAGGTGTGAGGGGGACCTCAGATCTGTTGCTGAGACCAAATGACTCTGGTCCATTTATTGTAACAATCAACAATGTCAGAGTGGAGGAGAGTGTAGTCTTTTATTACGATATATTGCATGATCAATATTTAAGATTAAGAACAGATTTTAGGCAGCAAGGGCATTGACCCATCTTCAGACTCTTTTAATTTATCTCATAAGACGTGTTATAACTGTCACTAATTGGTAAGTGTAGTTAGTTAAATGTAGAACAAAACCTTTTTTTTTTTTTTAATTCAAGTTGTTAACATACAGTGGAGTATTGTTTTCAGGATTAGAACCTAGTGATTCGTCACTTACATATAACACCTGGTGCTCATAAGGACATGTCTTTTTGATTTTTATTGTACGTGAAAATAAGTTATTGTTTTTTGGTCTCCATTTTAAAAACTGCCCAAATGTATATATTTATATTATATAGCATATATAATTCTGTATGATATACTGTATAATCGTATAAGTTACATATTATCATACATATAAAATGAATATAAGTGTATAATACATTTTCTGTATGTATATATGCACATAAAATATGAAATTAATGCAGGGAGATTGGCCATCTCTTCTTTTGATTTGCCAGCTGCCTTACAGTAGTATCTTCATAGGACAGCCCTCGCTCTAGTGTTTGGCTAATTAAAAATACAGAAAATACAAAACGCTCAATCATTTGGAGCATCCCCTCTTTTAGTAGAGCAAAGAAGGAAGGAACTCTTTGGTGTTGCCTGGTGGCCATCTGGAAAGTCCAAGAGCGTTTGGGTGTAAAAGATACTTTGATAACATTATTCTGATTGGGGGCCTGGATTCGAGAAGGCTAGGGCACAAGGTGGGCAGCCTAGGTAAGGTATGAGCATTGGTTTGGTAGTAATGGGGCACCTGGGTGGCTCAATCGGTTGAGCGTCTGACTTCAGCTCAGGTCATGATCTCGCGGTCTGTGAGTTTGAGCCCCGGTTCGGGCTCTGTGCTGATAGCTCAGAGTCTGGAGCCTGCTTCGGATTCTGTGTCTTTCTCTCTGCCCCTCCCCTGCTCATGCTCTGTCTCTCCCTCTCAAAAATAAATAAACATTCCAAAAACAATTTTTTTTAAATGGGGCGCCTGAATGGCTCAGTAGGTTGGGCGTCTGACTTCGGCTCAGGTCATGATCTCACAGTTCGTGAGTTCGAGCCCCGCATCAGGCTCTGTGCTGACAGCTCAGAGCCTGGAGCCTGCTTCACATTCTGTGTCTCCCTCTCTCTCTGCCCCTCCCCCACTCATGCTTTGTCTCTCTCTCTCTCTCAAAAATAAACTTAAAAAAAAAAAAAGAAACACAGTAGCAAGTAGTGATAATTAGGAGGAATCCTAGTTTTTTCAGAAGTAAACCTTTGTTTTAAAATACTCATCAAGACCGTGACCAAAAAAGCAACAAAAATTTCACAGGCCTTTGAAGGAGGGGATTTTGCTGATGTTCCTTATCCAGGGATTGCTCTCCATTCCCAAGGACACACATTTTTTTTTTTCCTCGAGTGATTTGAGTGCATAATGGTGGGAAACCAAACAAGCAATAGAAGAGGGTCCTATTAACATTAGAGACAAATTGTTAGTCATTAGACAGTGACACATATAATTAAACCGATGTGTCCTCACCCAGTGACAAAGAGGTGGGTGTCCCGAATACAAGTTCCAGAATCCGTTAGACAAACAAACAAACAAAAAGCTAAACACAAAGAAGCAACCAGATTCCAGGTTCCTTGTTTCCTGCCGTTCCACAGAGACTCTTTCCTGCTTTTTGCCCCTCCATAGAAAACCAGACAGTCAAGGCACATAATCAAATCCATCTTCCAAGGGTGATGCCAGTAATGAGGGGAATAAAAGAAGGTCACGTCCAAGGCTGAACCAGCCCTGGTTACGTAATAGAAATAGAGTTAGAAACAGGTTGAACAAGATGACTCTGGGTATGGAGAAAGATGTGCCTGGAAGCATTCTGGGGGGCAACGTAGTTTCGATGTGCTGAAGCACTTTGGTGGGGCTCTCTTCCATGAAAGGAAGACAAAACAAGTAAGGAAACACAGGTAGCTGGCAGAGTGTTCCAGAAGTCCAGAGTTCAGGGGTGACCCCATAAATAATAAAAATCACATGTATTTCAAAAGAAAGTCAGCAGAACTTTGCAGAGAGTCTGGTCAGCGTAGAAAAATGGCATCTGTCACACCTGCGACAGCAGTTAGCACGAGTGTGAGGTCATGTACCTGCAGCCTTACAAGGCAAAAGTCGGGGATCGCACCCGTTTTGTGAGTGGGTAGGTGAGGTCTAGGAAGAGGCTCGAGTGACCGGATGTGTTTGTCTATTCAGGCTGCAGACCGGTTTGCATTTGTTTTCTCAGCTATGTGATGTTTGTGTGCGTGTGCCGGGGTAGGCATACTGGTGGCAGGGGTAGGCGTCATTCCGTTTTTCTCGAGTCTGATGATCGTAACGGTAGTCAAATTCTACCCACAACTAGTCTGTCCAGGACGCCCGTGTGCCTGGCCCTGAGGCGGGTGTTTCCATACGAAGTCCTCCTGTAGTGTGAAGCTGTGTTTCTAAAGAAGAGGTAGCGAATCTGAAAAGTGGCACAGAGAGTGAGTCATCTCAAGGAAGGTTAACTTGTGCTGACCCTACCGTTGTGTTAGTTCCAAAGCATTCACCCGGCTGAAGTCGTTCAGTGTAATTTATTACCTGGGAAATAAAAGAAAAAATGAGAACTGATGAATTGTCCATAATTTTATTTAAACATTGAATAAATTCTTCTTGTTGGTTTGTATAACTTGTTTATCTTAAATAGAAAGTATCTCATGAACACCCTTTGAAGAAGTCACTGAATCCTTACGGTCATTACAATCCATATTATTATCGCCATTTTCGGACTGAGGAAACTGGGTTGAGGGAGGCAAAGTCACTTGCCCAAGGTCACTGTGCTACGAGGAGGCAGAAGTGAGATTTGAGCCCAGATCCCCCAGGAGCCCGTGCGTCACAGGGAGGAAGGGGCTGCGGAAGAAGCTCCTATGGGTGGAGGTGCCAGCTACCGCAGGGCGAGTCTTCGGGGCCCCAGGGTGGGGGGCTGCGGCGGTCCAGGGGCACTGATTTCAGCTCGGCCCCCCTGCGCTGCCTGTGGTCCTCACATGTGAGCACATGTGGGGAGCGGGCTGGGTGCTCCCCTACAGAGAAGATGCCCTGCGGAGACAGGAGTCTGATGTTGGAACTGAGCAGGGGTGGAGTCGGGGGAGGTGTTCCCGGCAGGGGCGGCAGCATGAGCACAGGCTCAGACGCTTGCTGGGGGGGGTGGGGGGGGCGGTGTCTTCATGTGCGTAGCTCACTGGAAAGTCGGAAAGACTCCCTGCCAGGGAGAGCAGTGGTGGAGGGGAGGCTTTGGAAACCAAGGCCTTGAATGCTGGGTCACAGGGTTTGGACTCTGTCCTGGAAAAGGGGGAGACAGTGGAGGTCGCCAGGCAGGGCCATGACGAGGTCAGATCCCTGCGCTGCTGCTGTGGTGGAGGCCAGGAAGGGAGAGGCTGCTGCTGGGAGTCCAGGGAGGAGGCCAGGCAGCTGTGGTACTGGGACTGGGAGGCCACAGGGGGCTTTCCCACTCCAGAGGGCTTGGCTGGGGCCCTGAGGAAGGACCTTTGGAGGGTGCAGTCAGTCAACAAATACTTGCATCCTATATCTGAGGATGGACATCATTGGCTATGTTGAGCATATTACTGTTGCCAGTGACCGACATCAGAGAGAAAACCCTCTTTGATTCAGTCCCTGCCTATGTACAGGGTCCTCTTGGCTGGGCCCTGGGGTGATGCTGGTGAACAAGACCAGGGGAGCCCTTGCCCTCAGGAGGCAGCCCAGGAAACAGTGACTAGGCAGTGACAAAATACACATTGCTTGGGGGTGGGCTGCAGGGCCCAGGCCTGGTGTGGGGGCTCAGGGAAGGCCGCCCAATCGGGGGCTTTTACGCTGAGAACAGGAGTGTGGGTTTTCACTGGGTATTAGCTGGGGAAGAGTGTGCCCGGAAGAGGGGGCAGCCTGGATAAAGGGAGGAGCTTGGAGTCTAGTGGAGTCGGGGAGGCTGGTGGGGCCAGAGGCTGGGGGCGGGGGAGAGGAGCGGTGGGAGGCAAGGACTCTGGGGTGAGCCCTGGAGGGGTTAAGACAAAATCAGCACATGCCCTGGGGTCCCTTAGTCCCCTCTGCCACCTGACCCCAACTGAATGAATTCCCCAGCCCTGGAGGGGGTGAGGGGAGGATGGAACGGAGGGGTTGTGTCAGTCCAGATGGCCCTTAAGGTCCTTCCATTGTAGGGACAGGGTGCCATGGTTGGAATGATGTCTCCAGATACATGACACCCAGAAATGTGCAGGTAGAATGGGGTTCTCAAAATCGGGCCAACCAGCTCCACTTGGCAGGTTTCTGTGCAGCCTGTGAACTGGCTCTGGCCTTGGCATCTGAGCCTGGGCCCTGTGCTTGCCCTCCTCCCTGTTGCGTAGAGGAGATGGTGGGCGGGGAGGGGAGGGAGGGGAGTGGCCCCTGTACTGAGGATGCATCCGGATCACAGGTTTGGTGGGCAGAATCATTAGTCAGACAAGGTTGCCGGGTGAGAAATGGATCTTGGACCAGGATGTAGGGTGCATAGGAGCAGGGAGGTGAGGCCAGAGCACACGATGAAGGGCCTTGAATGACACACTAAGGAATCTGGACTCTTCCCGTGTTCACGGTAGGCAGCCAATGTCTTCCTGATGGCGGGGAATGTTGTTTATTCAAGCCTATCCAGCATGGGGCCTGCTGGGACAGGGACCTTAGTTTGTTTGATGAGTTGATGGGCAGAGCAAGCCGCCTCGGTGAGGTGGCCTGGGGCATTAGGGACACTGTGTGGCCAGGGCTGGGTTCTCCCTTCCCTTGATGCTTGGTGGCAAATTAGGCAAACAGCGTTCAGGACGGCCAGCATTTCACGGCCCACCTACTTGGCAGAGAGGGTTTGCCAGAACAGGTGACTGAAGACAAGCTCAGGCTGATGGCGGAGGGCTTGCACGGAAGATGGGGCTCTGGGGCGTCTGCGCACCTGTCCGGGCCCACCTCCGTCCTCACCTGGGCCCCCTGGGCTGTCAGGCAGGCACGAGCAGCACCACTGACCTGAACAGAAAATCCAGCCGTCCACCTTTGAGTCATCACTCTGGAGTCACCTGCTCAGTGAGGCCCACCCTGACCTCGTGTTTAAAACTGAATCCGCACCCCCCCGGCATCCGTGCTCCCCCCCACCTTATTCTCTGTCTTCTCACAGCACTTATTACCTTCTATGTGGGATTTACTTACTTATTTCATGTTTGTTGTTTGTTTCCATGAGGCAGTGGTTTTTTTGTCTGTTTTGTTCATTCTAAGTACCAAGCGTGGTCCCTGGCACAGAGCTACCCAGCGTAATGAATGTTGAGTGAATGAATGAATGAATGAATGATGGTAATACTGGCAAGTGTTGACTGAGTGCGGACTTTGTGCCAACACTTGGCCAAACCCCTTAACACCTATTATCTAACGTAATCTTCACAAAGTGAAGTGAGGTCATATTTTTATGCTCATTTTGCAGATGAGGAAACCGAGGCTCAGTGATTTTTCCCAGGGTCACCCAGCTAGTAGCTGGTGCAGCCAGGATGAGAACCCAGGAGTGGGAGGGGACAGAGGGTTCACAGGAAGGACAGAGAGGGCTGAACTGCCGGGCCTCCCCGTCCTGCATTCTCTCGGTAGCTGGGGGTGACCAGGTAGCCATCCCAGACATGAATCTGATGTGGGGACAGGGCAGGGGACAGAAGTTGGGGGCCAGTCAGAGACATTTCCTTCTGAAGGCAAGAGACAGAGTGGACAGGCACGTTCCTGGCAAAGCTGTGGATCTGTGTTCTTTCAGTGGTGGTCTGTAGGTGGGTTTTTAAGAAGAGAGGGGCAGAAAGCAGTCAACGTGGGCCCCTGAGGCTGGGGGACTGGGCCGGGTCTCTGAGTGGGCGCTGGCGGTGGGCGGGGTTCAGCAGGGAGCTGTGGGGAGCAGGAGGGCTCTGGTTACAGACCGGCAATGGGAGGCCAGAGGAGGAAGGAGAAGGGGGTACCTGTGAAGTCCCCGGCTCTTGCCTGGGGCTCTCTGGGGAGTGTATGGAATGGAGACAGGGCGGCTTGGGAGTCAGATATATGGTGGAGGCCATCCAAGGGCCTGGGGGGCTGGAGCCGGCCCACGGTATCTGTCAGGGACTCCACCTCACTGCCCATTGCAGAATCCACACAGGCGACAGACCCTACAAGTGCCCACATCCTGGCTGCGAAAAGGCTTTCACTCAGCTCTCCAACCTCCAGGTGAGTGCCCGCCTGCCCCTTGCCTGCCTGGCCCCCTGCAAAGGGAGCCCAAGCCGGGGTGGGGCTGGGGGGAGCCCTGGCTGGCCCCTGACCCCTCTGTGCTCCCCACAGTCTCACCAGCGCCAGCACAACAAGGACAAGCCCTACAAGTGTCCCAACTGCTACCGGGCCTACTCGGACTCCGCGTCCCTGCAGATCCACCTCTCCGCCCACGCCATCAAGCACGCCAAGGCCTACTGCTGCAGCATGTGCGGGCGGGCCTACACCTCGGTGAGTGCCTGGGGTCCTCGGGGGACCTCTTCCTCTCCCGTGGCCTCAGCCATCTTGATTCTCCCCACTTTGCAGACAAGGAAACCAAGGCCCAGAGAGGGGAAGCGACTCCCCGAGATCACGATGAGTGGCAGAGCCAGGGTTTCGGCTCCCCAGTTCTGTTTCTGGCTGCCCTGGGCCGAGCCTCCAGCCTCTTGGCGGCCTGTAGCCGCCTGGTTTCCTCCAGGCCCCGGAACACTGAAGGCAGTGGTGGGGGGCCAGGCACCCTGCTCTCCAGAGCCAGAGCCGGGGAAGGGCCTTCCCCACTGGGCAAGCTACAACCCCCATCGTGGCCACGAGAGGGCGCAGTGGCTCGGCCCAGAGCTTCATCATTTCAGGAAAGGCCTGAGTAGTACCAGAAAGGTCATCTCATCCAACCCTCCGTCCCTGGGTGGGAATTTCCCTAAGCAAGGGCCTTTCAGCAAGAAGAGGGAGGCTGGGCAAATCACCTGAGTGTGTGTGCGTCTCCAGCTAATCAGATATTCTGGTTAATAGACCCCCATGCAAATCCAGACAGAGATCACTGAGCCTCAATTTCCTCATCTGTAAAATGACGAGGTAACAGTTCTCAACTCACAGGGCTGTTGGCCAGCAGAGCCAGTGCCTAATAAACATCCGCTAATACAATGATTTATTCTCTCAGTGTTTACTGAACACTTGTGCCAGGCTATTGGGAGTCAGGATGAATCAAACAGACATATTCTCTGCCCCCAGGGAGATTGGACTCTACTGCTGGAGACAGATATTAAACAAGTAACCAACAAATAAATATGGAATGACAAATTATGGTAACTGCTGTAAGCAGGGTTTCTCATCCTCGGTGCATGTTAACATTTGGGCAGGGTACCTTTGTGCTCGGGGACTGTTTGGTGCATTGTAGGATGTTAGATACATCCTTGGCCTCTGTGCACTAGCTGTCCCTCCCCAGGCTGTGACAACCCAAAATGCCAGACGTTGCCAAGTGTCCCGGGGCAGGCGGTGAAGTCACCTCCGCCTGAGAACCACTGGTCTGAAGGAAACACAGGTTGATAAAGCAGCAGGGAGGCTAGAACAGAATTGGGAAAGGGACGTAGGTCTGGGTAGGTCAGGGGAGGGGGTAATATTTCAATGAAGCCTTGAAGGGTAAGGAGGGTGAGAAACTTCGAAGCAGGAGCACACCCTGAGGTGGAACAAGCGTGGCAGTTTCCAGGAACTGAAAGAGGATTAGGTCACACGGGGCTGTGGGGCCTTGTTAGGGAGTTTGGATATTTGCCAGGTAGAATGGGAAGCCACTGGGGGGAGGGGACTGTCCGGGAGGATATTTTTGAGAGGTCACTGACTGGAGGGGGCACACGTCGGGTGGTGAGGAGTATGGCAGGTGCCAGCCAGGCCTGTGGTTGCTGAGCACTGGGTTCATGACACTGCTCCCTCTCTGGAGTTCAAAGGGCAGAGGAGAGTTGAAAGACAGAGGGCAGAACCTGCAGGGAAAGGGCCCCAAGGGGAGAGGCAGGGCACCCCAGAGACCTAGGAGCCCCACTCAGCCGGCTGACCGTCAGCTGGTGTCGGCCTCAAGTTCTGGACACCCACCTCCTCACATCTGCTCCCAGGGGAGGGACCACAGGCGTCCATGAGTAAGATTCTAGATGGAGTCTGTCTGAATTCTGGGGGCAGCGGGGGTGTCCCAGCTCACCTGTCTTGCGGTGACTGGACTCTCTAGAACTGGGCCTGACTGGACTCTCTAGAACAAGAATAATTACCTTTATTTTAAATTTATTTTTAAGTAAAGTATAGTTGGCATGATATTTTTTTAAGTAGGCTCCATGCCCAATGTGGGGCTTGAACTCAGGACCCTGAGATCAAGAGTCACATGCTTTACTGACTGGGCTAGTCAGGTACCCTGACATCTTTTTTTTTTTTTTTTTTTTTAATGTTTATTTTATTTTTTTGAGAGCGAGAGAGAGAGAGCGCGTGAGAATGCACATGCAAGCGAGCAGGGGAGGGGCAGAGACAGAGAGAGAGAGAGGGAGAGAGAGAGGGAGAGAGAGAGAGAATCCTTAGCAGGCTCCGTGCTGTCAGCACAGAGCCTGACTCGGGGCTCAAATTCATGAAGCGTGAGATCATGACCTGAGCCGAGATCAAGAGTTGGACGCTTAACCGACTGAGCCACCCAGGCGCCCCAGTGACAAACCTTTAAAGGAAAAAAACCCAAAAAACATTTTAATGGATTGAATTTTAAACTACTTTAATACATAAAAGAAACATTTTAGAAGAGTGAACCCCCACGTTCCCATTAGCCCCCAGAACCATCAACCAATCTTGGCTCATCCATATCCCTATTTTCTGTCCCTATAATGTCTCTGTAGACATTATGTTGTTTCATCTGAAAATTTTCACTCTGTCTCTAAACATCAGGACTCCTCTTTTTTAACATGTTCACAGTATCTTTACAATTCCCTTAAGTCCTTGGTACCATCAGCTACCCGGTCAGCGTTCACATTTTCTGTCTCCTGAATTAGGCCAGCATTTTGTTTACTTCCAATCTGATTTTGTAATCAAGATCCAAGGAAGGTCCCTACATTGTACCCTGTCAATATATCTTTTAGTCTGTTGATCCCCACCCTGTGCCCCTGCCCCCACCCGGGTCATTTTTTTCTTTGCAGTGTATTCACTGAAGAGTAGTTTCCTAGTTTGCGTGCTGCTGAGGCTTTCCCTCTGGTGGTGTTTGATAGCCTGTTGCCACCGCATTTGAGGGCTTCCTCTACATGACTGATTCTGAGCAAGGTGATGTTTGAGACCGGGGGACTGTCCTGTGGGGCGAGTGGTGGCTCACCAGGTATTCCCACTTCCTTCCACCTGAGTGTGAGAGCCTCCGGGCCTGCAGGTGAGCCCGTGGGTCCCCTCACGCGCCCAGTTGTGGGTGCCTCAGGTCAGACTCGGCAGAGCCGTGGGGACAGTCAGGGGACGAGCCGAGCATGCCCAGTTTGTGCTTCCCCAAGTCACCGGTCCTATCAGGTCCGGCTTCTTCCCAAGGGAGGATTGCGTGGGGGGGTGGGGTTGCAGAGGCCGGGGCTCCCACCACCGCCTGGAATCCAGAGTAGAGACTGGGGGAGGAACAGTCCCCTTGACCCTTACCGCGTGCTGGGAGCTCTATCTGCCATAGCGACCCTTTGAGGTGGTTCCTTCAAGAGGAGGCTTGGGCATACGAGATGACGTATCTGAGGTTCCACTGCTACGAGGTGGCAGGACCCAGCTCAGACCAAGGCCTCCTGCTTTTCCCTCCCTGGAGCACCGGCCAGATGGGGGCGGCTGTGCTCGATCCCCCAGACAGGCTGAGGTGCAGCCAGTTGGCCTGGTCCTCAGGAGGTCCAGGTGGGCACTTCTGAGGGATGAGCCTGGTGCGTGCCAGCTCTCCAGCTGGCATGCTGTGGGCTCACAGTCTGGTAAATGGGCCACCACCCACACGTGGCGGCATTGCAGCATCATCGCTAGAACCGATGCTCACTGCCCACCTGATGGCCTAGAGCCGGGCTGCTCGCCACCAGCTGGCCCACCTACCACGGAGCCCTCCCGTGGCCACTTGTGGGAACTGCAGCCTCCCCTGCGTGTCTTGCCAAGGGTTGCATGTTCTGAATCTCACCCCTGCCCACAGGAGACCTACCTGATGAAGCACATGTCCAAACACACGGTGGTGGAGCACCTGGTGAGCCATCACTCGCCCCAGAGGACGGAGTCCCCCGGCATCCCGGTGCGAATTTCCCTCATCTGAGCCGACCCAAGGCGCCGCCCCACCCTGCCCACTGGCAGACACAGACCCAGGCAGCACCAGGCCCCAGCTTCCTCCAGGGGCCCTCCAGGAACAGCCGAGCTCTCTCATGACCTTCCTGACCTTCCAGAAAGCCTGGGCTGCAGAAGCCCTGCCCGGTCCAGCTCCGGGGGCGGCCAGGCCAACTGCAAGATTCTGGACTGTTTTGGTGGCATCCAAAGACGATCTCAGAGCACTTTGAACCTCTCTGTTGGGTTTCTTTTTGTTCCCCACCCTCCACTTGCTTCACTGTTTTTGTTTTTAAGTTTGTTTTGGAAATAACAAAAAAGATATTTATTGGCCAAGAAGTTGGTGCTGCTAAGACCGAGAAATTAAAAGAATCGGACAGATGGACACAGAGAACCAGAGGGCAGCGTGGGACCTTCTCTTGCCACAGCCTCAGGTCTTGAGGGAAGGCTCAGGCCTGGGTTCCTGGACTGCAAAGGGGACCCCCCCCCCCCAGGTGGGAGGGGACAGGAAGCATCTGGAGTGAGCCACTCACCCCTAGGTGCCCAGCTCCAACCTCTCGGGCTACACCCTGGGCATTACTGAGCAGAGGGATGAGGCAGCTCCTGGGGCTGCCCAGGCTTCAGGAGGCAAAACAGGAGAGGGGCTGGGAGATCCGCAGGACCAAAGGGTGCAACGTTGGGCTGGGCTGGGCACAGGCCCAGGGAAATGGGGTGAGGGTGGGCTGGGTAAGACCTGGCCCTCCACTGCCCTGAAGACCACCCCAGTCTACCTCGGTGCTGGCCAGGAAACCTATTGGCTACCTCTCCCACCATCCCAGACTGTGGGCAGGGGGGTGGGGAGGGAGTGGGCCTAGGCTTAGGACCCCCCCCTCCAGAATTTCCTCCAGATGGGGCAGTGCCCAGGGAGGGGTTATGTGTCTTCCCTGTCATGAAGGGGGGAATCCCCAGTCCAGGCCCTAGGCCCCTCGGCAGGGAAGGGATCCTCGGGGAGGAGGGTCCCAGGAGCAGACCCTGCCCTCAGCCCCCACAGACACACCCCGATCTGAAAGCCATGCGTGTCCATGTATATAGGAACTATGTACAGAGCCCGGAGAAGCCCCCCTTCATCCCCCGGGGAAAAAAAAAAAAAACTAGACAGAAACTCATCTATATATTCTGTATCTGGAGTTCCGTTTTGAATATTAACTGTGTTATTTTTATACACTTTTTAAGCCTTAACTCGCCATTGATTTACCAGTTTAACGTTTCCTGGGGTTTTTTTTCCCATGGGGTTCTCTGCCCCAGCCCCCACCCCTTTGTTTGACTTGCGTCGTCGGATACTCAGTATTGTAGCTTTTTGTCCGCATGTTACTACCCTGTAAATACGCTGTCATACATACTGTTAACACCCCATTTGCTTTTTTCTATGGGACCTCCAGGCCACCATATTTAGAACTAGTTACCTTATTAAAAAAGAGAAAACAGTCTGTCGGCTTCTCAGTCTGCATCTTGGTGGCAGGGAGGTGAGGGCAGGTGCCCCTCGATGCTTCAGGAAACAGGTTTGCATTCTATTTAAGAGAAGGGGTGGGGAGCAAAATAAAAATCCAGTGTGGGGGAAGACACTACATGGGGCGAGAGACAAAGAATTCCAAACCCTCTGCTCTTTGTATTTCTCTGTTGTGAAGAATAAACTGTACCTGCACCTGGGTGGCGGTCGTGTCTAGCGTGCTCCGTGCGAGGGCGGGGCTGGGGGGCACTTTTCCATTGCTCCTCTCCCCTCCCCCGCCCCCCAGACTTGGGGAAGGAGGGAAATGGCCCCTTCCCGTGGGCTGGCCTCACCCCAGCTGCTGAGCCAAGTGCTCGGTGTCTGGCACCCTGTGGCCCCCTATGAAGGAGGCAGAAAACCAAGAGGGGTTTTTTTTTGTTCCTGTTTCATTGTTGTTTTTGCCGAGGATCATGCTGTAATTAAGTGGCAGGAACACACGTCTCACCCAGGTTTGTCTCATTCTGAATGAAGCCTTTTTGGATGTGTGGGGTCCAGTGGGGTTCCCAGCCCCCGCTCCCAGGTAGGGGGGTGGCCACATCCCAGTACCCTGCCTATCTTCGGGGGTCCACCGCAAGTGCCCTGACTGGGACACGATTCCCGTGATTGAAGGAACCAAGAAGTCCCCTTGAATCCACTTTCCCCACGTGGGTCAATGTTTTGATTGTGGAGGAGGGAAATGCAGGAATTAATGACCCCAGAGTTTATCAAGGCTGGTCCTCTGTGGGGCATTCTGAGTGAGACAGAAGTGACTCTACCAAGAGTCACCATGGAGCTCACCTTCAGGAATTCACTCTGAGCCCTCACAGGCCTTGTGAGTCAAGACGTGGCTGCAAGTGTAGAAAGTCCAACCCAAACAAGGATGTTTTGGCTTTCATAACAGGACAGTGCGGGAGTCAGGCCAGCCTCAGGGCTCACTGTTGTGTCTCCAGCTCTCCACTTTGCTTTGTTCTAAGAGCTGGTTTCACCCTCAGGCTCCAGCCTCACAGGCTCCCCGCAGGGTTTCCTGCAGTCAAGCCTCTCTCTCTTCTAGAAGCCCCAGCAAATATCTGGGTCTTGCTGGTTGGGACTGGGGTAGGTCCCATCCCTGAACCAATCACCGTGACCAGAATGTCTATACTTGATTGGCTTAGACCTACAGCCCATGCTCTAGGCCTGGAGCATCAGGTGAAACCCCAATCTGTAGTACATCTCCCCAAAAGGAAACCAGATGTGTTGACATGAGGAGGGGTAAATGGATATGGAGTAGCCGGGAACCTGTCTTCGGTAACCTCACGGGCCTCAAGGCGTTCTCGGAAATTGACCTCCCACAGCCTGCTGTGCTAAGGGGTGAGCTCTGGCGGCCATGTTTGCATCACTTGACCCGATCCCAGCCACAACCGAGTGGCCAGCAGCGGACATTTGACTCAGCCGTTGAAGTCTTAGACCGATGGTAGCGATGGTGCCAGCGGGATGCGTTGGCTGTCCTGGTTCATGAGTGGGTTGTGCACACCACACACACGTGGCCGACTCCACATTCGGTGAATGTGGTGGTGTTGAATCGGCCATGGTGGGGCTTCTACAACAGAAACTGGCAAAGGCTACAAATCTGGGCTTTCTCTTTCCTGGAGGAGCCAGTTGCTAAACATTTGCCAGCACACCACCGGCTGACTCTCCAATCAGATTTTCCAGTCCGTGAATTAGGAAGAGGTCCAGTTCAGGAGCCTGGAAGAGCCCGTGGCCCAGGGGTAGGGATGTGTGTTGGGCCACACACAAGCAGGACAGAGGCAGACAGAAGCAGAGGCGGACAGAGAAGACCTAGACAGAGCCTGTGTCAGACTCGGTTCCTGACTTTGGATCTCCATCTTCCGGGCAGGTTTGATTTCCTGCTTGTTCTCACATCAGTGAATTTAAGTTGCTGGTGGCACGACATCGGGCAAGTCACTTAACCTCTCTGTGCCTGATTTTCTCATACGTAAAATGAGGGAAATGACAGCAACCAACATATAGGGTGGATGTGGGGATTAAATGAATCAATGTATGTCCAATGCTTCAAACTTTGCCCAGTGCATACTAAGTACCAGTGAGTGTAATTGTTACTGTTATTATTTGACATGGCCCCGGTGTATCTAAATCCCTTATGACCAGTGAGCCCTGGCTAGACAGCTGCTGGTGTTTGGGGATTTCTGGGGATGACATCTGAGCTGGTCTGGCAGGGTGGGGCAGCAGGGGCAGGTGAAGATTTTGCATGTAGAAGCGACACTCCGAGGACTGGGAGGACTGGCAGCTTTTCACCTCCTCACTTGGAAGCTCTCAGGAGCTTCCACTGTCTCTGAGGGCCCCGGCCTGGGTGCTGAGGACAGTGCTGACTGACAGTGACACCGATGGAAGTGGCCGCAGAAGAAGCTTATCCGCCCTTGTTATTCCTGCTTCTGCCCCAAGTCCCTCTAATGTCCCCCCATGGGCCTCTGGGTAAGACAAAGGAGGGAGACACTCCCAAGAGGTTGTTCCACATTGCATCTTCCTTGACTCTTCCCTGTCCTCCGGAAGGTCTCTACCCACAGTGTGAAGCTGTCCCAGTCCAGCACCTGGAAACCCCTGACCCAGCCATCATTTAAAACAGGAAATGGCTATTCTTTTGGCAAAGCCTTTGACTCCATGAACTTGGTGGAGAAGGGACAGGCAAGGACGGGGAGAAGGCGAGTCACATTTTCTGCAGCATCACGACAACCTCCGCAAGGAGGGTGATGGGCACCCCCGCTTTACAAATCTGAGGAAACCGAGGCTCAGCAAGGTGAGGAACTTGTCCACAGTCACGCGCAGAGTTAGAAGAGAAGCAGATCTTACTGGCTGGTGCTCAGGCCTCTCATGGCCACGGGGTGTGTGTGAAGGTGGGTGTGGGTGGCCCTCGGGGGATGCTGCAGGGTAAGGGAGAGGAAGGAATGTGCCAGCTCAGAGCCATCAAGCAATAACCTGTTCTAAGGTACAGCTGGCCTGTGCTTATCTAAACCAGAGTCCAAAACGCCTTCCGGGTTTTGCTAATCCAGTTTGGGTGGGAGGCAGTGGGGAGCTTTGAACTGCGTTTGAGAGGGGAGAGATCTCTTATTTCACATCATCAATAAGTGGAACCCGCTTGTAAAAATGATCAGATTGTGAAAACCATCAGGACGGATTTACGCTGGAACTGCTGTCCTTCCTGGGAACAGTGGAGGCTCATAACAATGCAATGTCTGTGAGAACACTGCATACTGGATTCGGGAGACCTGGAGTGAAATCCCACCCTCCCAGGGCCTCAGTTTCCCCAAGTGTCAGACGACAGCGCAGGGGCTTCCAAGCTGCTACCTTCCCTGTCTCCTTGGCCCCGTAACCACCTTTCCTGCAGGGCCTGATGATTTCACCTGCTGTTCAGAGCCTGTGTTTCCCACTCCCCCCCCCCGCAGCCCCCCACCCGGGGATGAAAAGTCTAGATAGCAGCCACGAGTAAGGAAACTTACCAGGCCCAGACTATGGGCCCCGCATCAAGGAAATGTCCTTTTTGTGGACACTGTCCAGGAGAGAGGGCCATAAGGATACCTTTGAAATAATTTTATTATAATATTACTTAAATACGTACAAAGTTGCTTGAGGGCGGGGGGAGCAAAGCCAAGGACTCAGATGTTTCTTTCTGTGACAGCAGCTTTCTCCTGTTCACCCAGAAGCTACTCTCTTTGGAGTGAGAGCCAGTCCTGGCTCTCCAGCTGCTGCCCAGACAGACTCACAGCTTCTCTGTGCCTTAGGCACTTACGTTCCCTTTTTGTGCTTCAGTCTCCTTATCAAAAAGGGGGTTGGGGGCTGGCTTTGGGGGGTGGGGCGGGAAGGGCTAAAATAGCTCTGCAGGAGGCATCAGCCGAATCCAGTAAGGTCAGAGGTGAAGGGCAGCTTGGAGGCGCGCTACTGTCGCGGTGCTTCGTCGGTGGCTGTTGAAAGTGGAGGAAAGGGACCTTTCCCTCCTGTAGAACAGCTAGCTCCCCAAAGGCCAGGGCCTCCTCCTCCCACCGCTACGATCCCACGGCCAGGCGGGCAGGGCTGTTTCGATCCAAGCTCTCGCTGCCCTCCGGGGCGCCCCGACGGCTTCAGGGGCCCCCCTTCCCGGGCCGGCGGGGGGTCGGGGACTAGTCGCGCAGCAGGGCGTACTCCTTGGGCGCCCAGAGCAGGCGCGGCCGCCGGATCTCGGCCCTCGAGCCGATGTCGGGGCTCCAGCAGAACTCGGGCGACAGCACCTTGGCGGGCTTGTGCAGCCAGAAGAACTTGTTGAGGTGGCTCTCGTCGTGCCAGCGCGCCTCCAGGCCGAGCTCGCGGTCCCGCCGCTGGCCCTGCGCGCAGTGCGCCGTCAGCCCGCGCAGCGCCGCCACGCTGCCCCCGAACACGGCCGCGTGGTAGTAGAAGTCGCCCTCGCCCGGCGCCAGCGCGGCGGCCGAGCGCGCGTCGCGCTCGTAGGGCAGCAGCCACCGCGGCCAGCGGTAGTGCCAGGAGTGCAGCTGCGCCACCGACTCGGCCAGCGCCTCGGGCCCGAAGGCGCCGTGGAAGTACTGGTCCACGTCCATGCAGAACACGAAGCGCGCCTCGCGGCCCAGCCGCCCGCCCAGCGCCTCGTGCAGCGTGTGCATGCGCTGCATGGACACGTCCTGCCAGCGCCGCTCGCGGGCCACGCGCTCCACGCGCAGGAGGCGGCCCGGGGCCAGCGCCACGCGGGGCACGGCGTCCGGGCGCTCGGTGAACACGTAGTACACCACGCGCTGGCCCACCATGAAGTGCTGCTCGGCCGTCTCCAGGAAGCGCGCCAGGTACTTCTCCAGGTACCTGCCGGGCGGGGTGGGGCGGGGCGGGTCAGCCCGAGCGCGGCGCCTTCCTCGGCCCCCGGCCGCGCTCGGGCTCGGGCTCCCGGCTCCCTGCAGCCACGGGCTCCGGAGCTCCGCAACCCTCCAGCCGCAGCAGCTTTCAAGGCGGGCGCAGAGGCTTGCAGATCGCTCGCCTTCGCAGCCCTGGGTTCCCTGCCTTGACCGTGGGCTCCCAGTGCCCGCCTGGATCAACAGGGTCCCGCGGCAGAGGGGCCGTGCTGGCCCTGGGACGGCCGGCAGCGTTAGCCTTTGCCTCGTTAGGGCTCTGAGCCTTCGAAGCTTAAAGCTTACGAAGGCCTGGACCCGTGATGCCGCGGCGACGTGAGGAAGCCCAGACAGCCTCACGGACAGCATCGTGAAGACAGGTGCCGCACCCGTGTTCAGCAGTCGGCCATCCCAGGGGAGGCCCCTTCATGGGGGAGCAGCTCGGAGCCCTTCGGGAGTTCCTGCCCACAGAATCTTAAGCTGTAATAACAGCCGTTGTTGTCATCACTGAGGTTGTGACAGTTCCTCACGCAGATGGTCAGGACGGTCCCTGGGTAGGGGCTTGTGCTGGGTGGGCTCCATGGTGCCGGTGTCTAGGGAGGAGGGAAAGGGAAAGGGTGGTCCTGCCTGCTCCCCTGGAGGCTGGGACAAGAGGTGCTGTCTTTGCTTCCCTCTTCGCTTTGGGATCCTGCGGCCGGGGAGAACCCTGTGCCCCATCCCTGCGGCCCATGCACACCCCTTCCACTCCCTGCCTGAACAGCACCGCTCCCCTCCCCAGGCCTTACCTGCCTACAGCAAAGACAGTCAGAGCAATGGTGAGGTTCTGCTGCAGAGCCTCCCGCTGGGCCACAGCTGGGTCGAAGGTGCCATCCCAAATAATGGGGGCCCCCCAGGAGGTACAGGTCAGGACTTCAGGCCGGGCCCTGGCCGGGACAGGGATGGAGAGATAGGTCCATTCATCCACTGGTCTGGTGCATTGTCACCGCCACCTCCCCAGTGCCGTACCCTAGGGCCCCACAAATGGGTCCCACCCAGCCCCCGCCCCTAGAAGTCCCTAGCTTAGATCCAACACAGAGGATTGGGAGATGTGTGACCTGATGGGGCCCCTGGGAGGAGTACCTGGCCCTGCCAGGGTGAGGGATGTGTGGAGGGCAGGGACACGGAAGGCAGAGCTCTCTAGGGCATGTGGGTGTTAGCTCCTTACCAGGGATGCAAGAGACCCGTGAAGTTGTCTCTCAGCAGGGCCATTCTGGCAGAAGGGCAGACACCCATGGGGATGAGGACTTCCAGATGCCTGCGGGGTGGGGGCAGCAGTGAGGGGCCCTCTCTCTTTGCACTTTACAAGGAGGGGGAGCCCACAAGGACAAGTGTGCAGCCAAGATAGCCATCGCCCACCATCCCTCAAGGAGGCACTTAAAAGAGGCCCCGACCCTGCTGGTTCCCACGTTGAGGGCTGGGGGAAGGGAGTTGTACCTGATTACAGGGAGCCCATACAGGTACAGCCCTAAGAGGCCAAGTGCAAATAGGATCAGCAACCAGAAGAGTCTCTTCCAGGTCCTGGGTGGTGGGGAGGGCATTAGCAACTCATTTATACATACACATACACATGAGAAATTGCTTATGTAATTTTAATGTTGCAGGTTATTTATTTTTGGATACAAATATATTCTTTTCACATGGTACAGGTATTCAGAGGTACAAAAGAGTATATATAGTGCAAAGTCTTTCCTGGTCCCATCCAGCCAGTTGCTCTGCATGGAGGGGAGCCAGCACTACTCTTTTCTTGTGCCTCCTTCCAGAGGTGATCTGTGCGTATACAGGCAAATATAAATATGGTGGCAAATCCTCCCTCCTCCCCTCCCCCGATCGGTGGTAGCACAGTAGATATGCCGCTCTGCATCTTGCATTTTCCACTGCCTCCACTGACCATTATCTTTGCGGTTATCCCCTCTGAATACTTGAAGTGCTTGCCCCCCCTTTTCCCCAGCTGCCCAATATACCATTTATTGGATAGAGCATCATTTACCTGACCAGGCCCCTTTTGATGAATATTTGGATACATAATCTTTTGCTTTTCCCAGCAGTGCAACGGGACATGACCTTGGGCAGGTTTGGAGGACGATAATATTAGAGGTTGGGGTGCTTAGCCTGGGTAGGGGACAGGACTGGCCTTGGACAGGAGAAGAGACTGGGAGGGGATGCAAGGAAGTTTGTGGCTTGGTGACTGGGAGTTGAGAACTGCCTGACACTGATGAGTTGAGGGGCTGCGTGGGGGGTGGGCTGTGGTCAGGGGCCACGCGTCTACAGTGGCTCCAGCCACTGGGCTGGGTACGTCCAGCAGAGCTCAGAAGCCCCATTCCTGCTCGGAGGAGGTCGGCTTTGGCGTGTGGCCACGGTTGGGGGTCATCCAGGAAGGGCCCCCAAAGTCGAGATCCTCTGGGGGATCTCATCCAGTATCCCCCACCCCTCCTGTGTGCCCATGTCTCCCGAAAGGCTGGAACTGCCTGGTGAGGAGCACGGACACTGGGGCCAGACCCCCAGGTTCCAATCCCAGTCCACCATTTGTAAGTTGTCTGGCCTTGGGCAAGGTTCTGGACTTCTGCACTACAGTCTCCTCATCTATAAAATGTGGATGATAAGAATACTTCCCTCGGAGGGCTGAGATGGCTAGTGAGTTGATACACACTAAGCAGTTAGGGCAAGGCCTTGCACACAGTTCTAGCTCAGTTGCAATTGTCATTATTCCTGAACAGACCCTCATGATCCCCGGACAACCTTCCAACTCCACTCTCTGCCCTACAAATCCTTCCAAAGTCTGGCTCCCCTGGTCTCTCTCAAGCCTGCCGGATCAGACGCTCCTGCCTCCCTGCCTTCTCAGCGACCCGACTTGGCTGTTCCTCATCAGACGTAGCTAGTAGATAGGAGAGGGGTCTTGTAGTGGTGTCTGTGTGCCTGTGTCCACCTGTGCACCTTCTCAGCACATGGTACCTCCTTCTGTTCAGTTGGCCAAGCCAGGAACCTGACTGCACCCCAACCCCTTCCTCTGTCTCACCCCCGCCCCCGTCATCTGCTGTCAGTCCCCAGGGTGGGTTGACTTCGCCTCCTGGATGTCCTCCCCCCCACCCCCCGCCCCCGGGCCCCTGTGGTACTCCTGGCCCCACAGTGATCCTGCCTGTACATCCCCCACCAGGACCATTGAAGCATCAACTTCCATCCCCTTCCTACACAACCCCCAAAGTCATCCTATAAAATGCCCACCTGCTTTCACAGTGTCCACATCACATGACCAAACATCCAAGAAGAAATACATTTAGAAGGCAAATCTATGGGGAAATGTTCACCCTCACTAGTAACCAAAGACATACAAATTAGAACAGGGTGACATGTTTTACCTATAAAATGAGCTTTAAAAAAAAACAAACAAAACAACAAAAACTAGCCATGCTTCAAGTATACAGTGAGACAGGCACTCTTACAGTTGCTGGTGGGAGTGAAGATTGCTAGATCTTTTTGGAAAGCTACTTAGCTATGGGGATTGAAGCTTTCACTGTTCCTACCCTTTAATCCAATCACCCCAACTTCTGAGAGTCTGCTCAGAGATCATCTTCAGGATGCAAAAAGTTTATCCATCAAGATGTTCACTAGTTTCTGCTTATGCATGCCTCCACCCTATATTTCTTGGGCACAAGCTCAGAATCATGCACTTGCTAGGTCAAGGATTCAGAGGTGAGCGAGGCACAGACCTTATCTTCAGGGAATGGAATCAGGAAGATGTGGATGGCCAGGAAGAGAGGAAATGGGTCAGATGACAGACCTCAAACAGATGAATGGAACACAGCACAGTAAAGGCTGTCATCAGTAGAAATACAAGATGCTAGGAGGGCAAACTGGAGGGTGGCAACTGAACCTTGACAGATGGGGAGGAAGTTGGGGAGGCTTCCTGGAGGAGGTGGCTTCTAATGATTAGAAGTTATCCGGGCAAAGAAGGCAGCAGCGGGGAAGGGAGGTCTATGAGAAGAAAACAACAATGTACAGAAGTGAGAGGGGAGAGAAAATGTGGGGTGCGCATGGCACTACGGGTCACTCTGCAGGGTGGAGTGCAGGTGGGGAGCGGGGACAGGTGAGGCCGAAGGTAAGCCAGGGCCAGATCACCCTGCATTCCAGGCTAAGGGGCTGGGCTTCATCTGGAGGACCATAGAGAGCCCTGAAAGATACTTCCTCCAGGGACCGATGCAGATTTTTATTTGAAAAAAAGTACTGCAGCTAAACAGTTGAGCCTGGACCCTGAGGGGTGAGGGAGCGTGGCTGGAGGCAGGAAGGCAGTTCCGGGCTACTGTTAGCCCTCGTGAACCCGGGCGTTGGTGGTGGGGTGGTGGAGGGCTGTCAAGGGGGCAGGCAGGACTTGGTCAAGGTTAAAGGGACCCGGCCAGGGTTGCTGGGAAAGGAGACAGTGCCTGACTGGTGGGGTGGGTGGAGGAGTAAGTGGAGGTGCAGTGGTGGAGGCAGGGGCGTGGGTTGACTCTCCAGAAGTGTGGCTGGAAGGAAGGAGGAGGATGGGGGCGACCGGATGGGGCTGAGAGGCTGGGATTGGTGGAGGAGTGTGTGTTTCCTTTATATGAGGGGCACTTGGGCTTGGTTGGATCCTGACTGGAAGCACCAGGGAGAAGGCATTCATTCCGCGGGCTGCTGAAAAGGCCCTAACAGCCAGCCCACCGACTAAATAACCTTTTTCTGACGACTCCGTGGTCACGTGGAAAAATGCTTATGCAGAAACCGTAAATGAAAAAAGCAGGTTCTAAAATCAATGGGCAGTATGATTATTGTTATTTATTTTTAAATTTTTAAAAATGTTGATTTTTGAGAGAGAGAGAGAGACAGAGTGTGAGCAGGGGAGGGGCAGAGAGAGGGAGACATAAAATCCGAAGCAGGCTCCAGGCTCTGAGCTGTCAGCACAGAAGCCGATGAGGGGTTTGAACTCACGGCCCATGAGATCGTGACCTGAGCCAAATTTGGACGCTTAACCGACTGAGCCACCCAGGTGCCCCTGGGCAGTATGATGATAATTTAGCAGGAATTAAAACGTGCACCAGAAAATAAGACTAAAAAGGAAAACTTCAGTATCTATGCAATAAGTTATAGTAGGGCTTTTTTTTCCCTTTATTTTTTCAAGTTTTTAAAATGTGCTTATATTGGCTTTTTAATGCAGGAAAGATACACAGTTAGCAATTTAGAAAAACAAAATCAAACCAAACAAGTTTTAAGCCTTCCTACTGCCTGCAAGATAAAGTCTAAACCTCGCAGCCCTGTCCAAGAAGCCTTCAGAATCTGACTCCTTGGCGGTCACATTCGAAGTGCTCTCGCCTGACCCGGCTTTCCCGCCTCTAGAAATGGAGACTCACGGTGGGTAGACCAAGGATGGTCTCATAGCTTTGTTTGAAAGAGTGAATGGATGTCTCGGAAACCCCAGTGTTGATCAGTGGCGAATTGGATTCGTGAATTATGCACACCTATACCGTGGAAAGCAACAGGACCCGTGAAAAGGATGAGGTGGATTTCTATGTACATTCTGGAAAAGAGGTCCCGATGTGTTAAGTGGAAAAGGAAATAACAGGACTGTGTATAGAGGCTGATCTCACTTCTATGAGGGGAAAGCCCCCATTTACAGACATGCCTACCCATGGTCTTTCATAAACGTGTCGGGAAAGATCTAGAAAAGCATTATCCAATAGAAGTACAATATGAAGGGTGCCTGGGTTCGACTCTTGATTTTGGCTCAGGTCATGATCTCATGGTTGGTGAGTTTGAGCCCCGCATCCGGCTGTGCTAGCATTCACAGAGCCTGCTTGGGATTCTCTCTCTCTTTCCCTGTCTCCCTGCCCCGCCTTTGCTCGTACATGCTCTCTCTTTCTCTCTCAAAATAAATATAAACATTTAAAAAAGTAAAAAAAAAAAAAAAAAGAAACCAAAGAAGTACAACATGAGCCAGATATATAAATTAAAATTTTCTAGTAGCCACATAAAAAACTGTGAAAAGGGCTGAAATTAATTTTAATAACATTTTAATTTAACCCACTGTGTCCAAAATATCCTTTTGACATATAATCAATATGAAAATGGTGGAGATACTTTATATTCTTGTCTCATACTAAGTCTAAGTACTAAATCCAGTATATATTTTAGATTTATAGCACATTTCAATTGGAATGAGCCACATTTCAAGTGCTTGGTAGCTACGTAGGGCTGGTGGCTACTAGACGCACGGATTCTGAAGGAGATGCACCAGTTACTGGGGGGCTGAAATTAGAGGGAAGAGGGGATTTCTGCTGGGTATACTTCTCTCATGTTCCGCTGTACAATGAGCAGGTGTTACTTTTGTCTTTGTTAAAGAAACAATAGGCCCCAAATGGAGTCGCTAAATGCAGTTTCACCTTCTCCCAGAAATGTACCTTTAACCAGTCTGGAATTACCCGGTCAGCACTAGTGAGAATACTTGCCTGATGGACCCCCACTTTCCCCTAAAAGAAAGTGACCTTGCTCGAAGCAGTCCACTCTTTGTTAGAAACTGCCTTTCCTCCCACCTCTTCTGCCTAGAAAAGCATTTCTACAGCCCCCTCAGAGCTCCTTTGTATCTGCCGAGATGAGATGCCGCCCGATTCATGAATCGTTACATAAAGCCGATTAAGACCTTCACATTTACTCCACTGAATTTTGTTTAACAGATTTGCTGGCGGTGACGGGAACAAAGGAGACTTCTGGAGGCTCTGGGGACAACGAGGAACACAGGCGTGGTACCTCGAACCCTTTGCATTCTCTTTCTCGCTGTTTCTGAGGGTTATGGTCCCCTTGGTTCTGAGCTCACATACTTTGCATCAGCCTCCTGATCCAATTGGCTTTCCAGTCTGGGGCTGGTCAGCTTGAGCTAACAGACAGTTCCACCCAGAACCCAAGCCCCTAGTCCTTGGTTTAGTGTGAATTACCCCCATTTTCTTGGAAACCCCAGACCTTCCGTTCTGTCCCCAGATTCCACATTGGGAACTGCCGGTGGCAGCTCCAGTCCCCATCTGTTTGGACTCAGTTCTCCGGGGTCTGTGATTCAGCCCTCCCCCCAGGCCCCACTTCCACACTGGGAGTTGCTGGGGGGAGCACACAGGCCCTTTGTTGGCCAGTCCACAGGTTACCGCTGGTGCCCACAGTCCCATTTCTTTGGTCACTGTTGGTCTCTGTTATGTCCATCAGGTAAAGGCTATTGCTAATGGGAATCTCAAAAGCTCCCCAAATTGGTGGGCGTGGGTCAAACATTTAAAACCTGTTAGAACACTTGCCACTTAACCCAAAATTTCCTGTTAGGTTAGGCGAAGATTCGCAGTAGGTCACCTGCCAACCTCAAGAAAACCTCCAGGCAACGAGGTACACCGTAAAGCGTCACACAATTCCCAATCCAGCAGCACATCTCTTCTAAGTATTAGTTTGGTTCTGAGACACCCAAAGGCTTGGCTCAAAAAGAATAACTACTACTACTAATGGGATTCTTAAATTACAAGAGTTGAGGGGCGCCTGGGTGGCTCAGTCAGTTAAGCGTCCGACTTCAACTCAGGTCCCGATCTCGCGGTTTGTGAGTTCAAGCCCCTCTGTGCCGACAGCGACAGCTCGGAGCCTGGAGCCTGGAGCCTGCTTCGGATTCTGTATCTCCCTCTTTCTCTGCCCCTCCCCCACAACGTTCGTGCTCTCTTGCTCTCTCTCTCAAAAATAAATAAATAAATGTTCACGAAAAAAATTTTTTTTAAATTACAAGAGTTGAGCACACCATCTTCCAGTCTGTTGACTTATTCTGTGTCTAAGAACTGCAGTGCTGAAAGCTACAGATACCTACAAAATGGCAAAAATCTTACTCAAGCAACCTAGAACTACAACTGCCATTTTGGAGAACATTCCACTTATTTATTTGTTTATTTTTAAAATTTTCTTTATTTTTAGAAAGGGCACATGTGAGCAAGGGGGAGAGGGGCAGAGGGAGAGAGAGAACCTCAAGCACAGGGCTTGATCCCACGACCCTGGGATGGATCATGACCTGAGCTAAAATCAAAAGTTGGGACACTCAACCGAGCCACCCAGGTGCCCCAGAGAACATTCCATTTAGAGGAGATCACTTATTTAAGACTTCAGCTCAGGTCCTGATCTCCCAGTCCATGGGTTTGAACCCCGTGTCGGGCTCTGTGTTGACAGCTCAGAGGCTGGAGCCTGCTTCAGATTCTGTGTTCCTCTTTCTCTGCCCCTTTCCTACTCATGTTCTCTCCCTCGCTTTCTCAAAAGTAAACAAACATGAAAAATATTAAAAAATAAAATTAAAACTAATTTTGGTAGATATTGGTAGATATTTTGTAGATACTGGAGCTACAATCGCTATCTTTTTAAAGTTTATTTCTTTTGAGAGAGAGAGAGAGAGAGAGAGAGAATCCCAAGGAGGCTCCACACTGTCAGCAAGGAGCCTGATGTGGGGCTTGAACTGGGAGATCACAACCTGAGCCAAAGTTGGATGCTTAACCTACTGAGCCACCCGGGTGCCCCTACAATCTCTACTTTAAACCTCGCTCAGGGCTTGCAAGTGGGATCCTGGGAAAGACTGGAAGAAGCCACCTGAAGCTGAGAATATTCTTACCAGAGTCAGCTCTCCTGGATCTCTTTAGTATTTGGTAGAAAGAAAAAAAAAGTAAGTTTGCACGTTGTCCCTCCCTTTCCAAATCTAGGCCATTGTTCTTGATCTTTGGGAAGGGCTCTAGATCTTGTGAAGATAATATCTTTTGCACCTTCTTTGAGGGTGCCTCTTGGGTTTGCAGGATCGTTTTCTACTGCCAGAAATATTTACTGTTTGTCCCGACTGAAACCTGACAAGATATTTGAAAGGAGGTAATAACACTCTGGTCATAAACTTGGCCAAAGGGAGCTGATATTTCGAGCCAGATAGGAATTCTTTTAGACCTTCTCCTTTAAGCTGAATGTACTCAGAGGGAAAGAAAAACATTCCAACGTAGGTGCATGGGTGTGTCAGCCCCTGGAAGTCCTTCAAGATGCAACACAATTCTCAGAGCAGTTAAAGGCAACTGTCCTTATCCCACAAATATTTGCAAGACCAGAAATGCAGCTCTCGAGACCATTCAAAGTCCACTCATTCTTTGTAACAATTAACCTGACCCTTATTCATTGTAAAAGGCATGTAGGTACTGTAAAAATTCTGACCTTGGGGAACAAGCGTCCCTGGAGGGTTTCGCATTCTTTCCCTGTGCCTTCGAGGTGTAAATGTTCTACCTGGTCTTCTCTAGGGACTCTCCTCTTCCGGTGTGGGCTATCTCCTTGAAATGTAAACTCCAGCAAAGTACATACAATGGACTCCCGAACAATGTGGGGATTAGGGGCGCTGACCCTCGCTTGCAGTAAAAATCTGGATATAATTGGGTTGCCTGGGTGGCTCAGTGGGTTAAGCCTCTGACTTCTGCTCAGGTCATGATCTCAGTTTGTGAGTTCAAGCCCCAGGTTGGGCTCTGTGCTGACAGCTCAGAGCCTGGAGCCTGCTTCAGATTCTGTGTCTCCCTCTCTGTCCTTCCCCTGCTCACACTGTCTCTCAAAAAAGGAATAAATGTTAAAAAAAATCTGCATATAATCTTTGACACCCCCTCAAACTTAACTACTAATAGCCTACTGTTGACAGGAAGCCTTACTGAGGTTAACACATATTTTGTAGGTTATATGTATCATATATTGTGTTCTTGAAGCTAGAGGAAAAAATTGTTATTTCAAAAATCATAAGGATGAGAAAATATTTACAATACTGTACCGTATTGAGAAAAAATCCATTATAAATGGACCCATGTAGTTCAAAGCCATGTTGTTTGAGGGTCAATTGTAATTTTTTTAATGTTTATTTTTGAGAGAGAGAGAGAGACAGAGAGAGAGAGCAAAAGAGTGAGGGAGGGGCAGTGAGAGAGGGAGAGAGAGAATCCTAAGCAGAGTCCACACTATCAGCACAGAGCCCAACGCGGGGCTCGAACTCAAACTGTGAGATCATGACCTGAGCCGAAATCAAGAATCAGAAATTTGGGACTCCAGGGTGGCTCAGTTGGTTAAGCATCTGACTCTTGATTTCAGCTCAGGTCATGATCTCCTGGTTTGTGAGTTTAAAGCCCTGCATTGGGCTCCATGTAGACAGCTTGAAGTCTGCTTGGGATTCTCTCTGTCCATCCCCTGCTCTCTCGCTCTCTCTCAAAATAAATAAAAAACTTAAAAAAAAAAAAAAAAGAGTCGGACACTTAACTGACTAGGCCACCCAGGCACCCGTGGTCAACTCTAATTCTTAACAGAAGGAAAATAAAACTACTAGAAATTAATAAAGAAAGTTCTCTGTATGAAAGGAAAGTAGGATGCACATTTTCGGTAAGAGAAGATATGAGGAATGGAACTGCATTTTTGTTGAGGGAAAAGAAAGTTATTTTGTCCTAAAAGTAAGGCTGGTTATTCAGAATGGGAAAGAGGAAAAACAGGACAAAATCTGGTAAAAAAGAAGGTTGCAGATGGTCTGTTGAGAAGGAATCTTGGGAAAAGGATTTTATGTGTGGTCAAGATGGCTAAGATTGGAGTGGACAGAAGTTTAAAAAATCGGGGGCGCCTGGGTGGCTCAGTCGCTTGTCTGACTCTTGATTTTGGCTCAGGTCACAATCTCTGGGTTCAAGCCCTGCGTTGGGCTCCGTGCTGTCATCACAGAGCCTGCTTGGGATCCTTTCTCTTAGACTGTTGGCCTAAGAAAGATATTTAAAAAAAAAAGAAAGATAAGATATTGCTAAGAGATTGCAGAGCTTTCTCTTTACCTTTAAGTAATCTGCCTAGAGAACAAAGATTTTTGTGGCCTGTCAAAATAATTTCTTGTGTTTCCTATCAGATCTTTGATTGCTTAAGAGAACCAAGCCTTCCCTATTAGAAGGGCAAAGAGCTCTTTTTTGTTTTACAACTTAACTCTCTGTATTTGTTTAGAGTCTCTAATTGTCATGGTTAAATAGATAACCAAGTTAATGCTCCCCAATAACCTGTGATCTTATTTGCTCAAGTATTTTTAAGACCTTTTACCAACTTTTTCCTCCTCCCCCTACAATATAATGCTGAAGGAAGTCTTTTTGACCTGGAAGGAACTTTGAGATTTTCCACAGGATCTGTGGAAAACTATAAAAGAATTGTTCTCTCTCCTTATAAAAAGAGAGAGGCCAAACTGATGTAGCTTATTTGACATGTTAAATTACATGGGGAGCATTGTCAAATAAGTAATATGAAGCCTTCCTTATGTTGTATTTGCGCAGGTATGCAAGTGTTCCAGAAATTATGTGAAACTCCTGGAAATCTGGTATGTCCTGGTGTCATGCTATCAGCCACAATCCTGGCTATTATCTTAAAATGTTGTATGTTACAGAAATAATCAAATTCCCTTCTCAATGCTATTTAGCAATGGCCATTTTCGAGCCTTTTGTCATTCCCAGATGGTATGTTTCACTCTGATGCTTTTGCAAAAGTGCTTCGGCTTTAAGGAGATTCAGTACAGGTTTCTTACAACTTTAAGATCATAAAACTGAAATGGGTAAAAATCTCCAGAACTAATAGGAAAACTGATTCAAGCAGAACAAGTATTGATTACATGGGACAGAACGAGCAGGAAGGATGCTTGTAACTTATTCTGACTTTTTGTCTGAAGTGTTTCTGGTTCCTTAATGTTTTGTTTTTCTGTATTTAAGGAAACCTTTTATCTGACAAGGCTACATGACTTACAGCAATTCAGTAAAGTGTGTACCTTTGTAAACAAAGATGAAACATTTACTTTTTCTCTGACCTGATCCCTCCAGAATTTAGAAACTATTGTTTTTTGTTTTTTTTTTTTCATGGCAATATAGCTAGTTATTTGCATACGTTCTCTGTGAATCTGGTTCTCCTTGTAATAAGACACCTTGGGAAGCATTGGTTATATTACCGAGGTTTTGATGGATACGAATTCACCCAAACTGTAGGTATTTTAGGTAAAATCTACTGTGGAGCCCTTGGCTTGGCTCCCTATCTCAAAGACTTAAAAGTTCAGTCTGAAATTCCTTATGAAAAGTTCCAACAAAGCAGTCTTAAGGACTTGTACGGTCAATCAGCCACTGTTCTTAACGCACTTATATAATCAAGCCGGTTTAATGCAAACAAATTAGTTTTACTGTGATTATATTTGGTAAGTGGAGGTAACTGTAGAGAGAAAAATTATGTTTGTCCCTTTGTAGATACTAGATTCTAATCCTGTGTATTGTCTTTGAGGTTTTGTTAAGTGCCTGTAAACTGGACTAGACCTGGAATTCTTCTAGTTTCCTGAAATATCTGGCTCTGACTCTCCAAACAGATGCTTCCAAGTTTCTCCCACCCTTCTGACGGGGAGTCACAAGGACAGAGAATGCCCTGAATCTCCTTGGAAGGGACTATACCAGGTCCACCTCGCTACCCAGATGGCAGCCACCTTTAGGGACTTGAACCTTGGGTACACGTTGCACAGCTAAAGAAGGCTCCACCTGACATCTGGTCCTGTGCAGAGGCTGGAGACTTCCAGATCAAATTGACGAGGAAGAGAAGTAGCTGGCTGACAGCCAGATAGACCGCATCCACCCAAGGTGCCAGATGGAGACCCCCTACTTTAATGTAAAACCCTTTGTTCTTTTCTTTCCTTTATGCTGGCATTGGCCTGGAAAGAGAGCACCAGCATCTGTATCTCCAGGCCATTGCTAAAGGGAGGTAACCTTTCAGACTGCTAGCTTTCAAAAACTCTGCTCTGTCCATGGTGGTGGACTCCATTCACAGAGCCACCCTAGCGGGAGCAGTACTCCCACAGGGTCTATGTCTGGGGCGGTTTTCATCTTCCTTTGGGCCTATGAATGCCTACATGGTTGGTGCATAACCAGGCGATGACTCTTACCTAACGGGTTAGCTGTGCCCCTAACTGTTCACCAACAAACTAAGGCACCCTGTGGGTCAACTCCCCTAAATTTACACCATCAAGTTAGAAAGGACCTACCAGGAGGCTTTTGTGATTCAGGATTTGGTTCCTTAGGTGTCTACCTCCCTGGTTGGGAGTGAATACAAATGAGGCTGTGATCAGCACACTCTTCTTAACTTTCAAAGTATGGCTTTGTGCTAGAGCAATGGTGGCCCAATGAAAGTCCTTAGACTCTCTGGCCAAGGTGGTTTTTGACAATAGGACAGCCCTTGATTAACTTTGGGCTGAGCAAGGAGGTATCTGTGCTGTGGTCAACACCGCCTCCCGCACCTGGATTAACACTTCTGGGAAGTTGAAACAAGGTTACATAAGATTGCTGAGCAGGCCACTTGGCTTAAAAAGAGGACTCCTTCAATGGGGTCTTTGTTTGACTTATTTGATTTTGATTGATTTGGGTCTTGGGGACCGTGGCTCTTTGGTGCACTCTAGATATGGAGAGGTATCCTGCTTATGATAATCATAGGAGTAACCCTGGGGCACTGTACTCTCTCAAAAACTTTAAATGCACGTTCAAAGCCCCTAACCACCAAGCAAATGATCTCCTGGGACTGGAACATCAAACAGGGGAATGAAGAGAATGATCAACTTCAAATGTAATCCTGAGGTCATGACCTGTGCACAGGATCAGCGAAAACTGGGAGAACTTGGGAGTGATAGCTGGGAGAGAGGCACTTTTTACACTTTGGACATGTCTCTCAACTCAACTGAGAGTCTGATCAAAAGGGGGTGGAAGTGTTAAAAAAGAAACAACAGGGCCCCAAATGGAGGCACTCACACGAAGCCCCCTGTCAGCAAGCCAAGACTTGGCACCAAAGGGGATTGCAGTCTTCACCTTCTCCCAGGAATGTAACTTTTAACCAGTCAGTCTAGAATTACCTGGTAAGCACTAGTGAGACTATCTGCCTGATAGACCCCCCACGTTCCCCCAAAGGAAAGTGACCTTACCTGAAACAGCCCGCTTTTTTAAAAATTTATTTTGAGAGACAGAGAGAGAGAGAGAGAGAGAGAATGAGTGCGCACAAGCAAGAGAGGGGCAGAGAGTGAATCCCAAGCAGGCTCCCCGCTGTCAGCGCAGAGCCCCACGTGGGGCTCAAACTCACACACCGTGAGACCATGACCTGAGCCGAAATCAAGAGTTGGATGTTCAACTGACTGAGCCATCCAGGTACCCTGAAACAGTCCACTTTTAGCTAGAAGCTTCCTTTCCTCCATCCCCTTTTGCGTACAAAAGCCTTCCATTTTGTACGGCCCCTCGGAGCTCCTTTCTATCTGCTGAGAAGATGCCTGGTTCATGAATCGGTAAATAAACCCAATTAGGTCTTCAGATTTACTCAGATGAATTTTGTTTTTTAATGTTATCTAAGGGAGGAAAATGTCTTTCTTTATACTCCTCTCTTGTCCAGCTTCCCCTTACGTTCTAGTCACCCTCTGGGGTGTTTTCCAACACCAACAACCAAGTCAGTACTCCAGCCTCAAGTGAGGGTCCAACAATTCGATTCATTTCTATACTATTTACCTGGAGTTAGTGCCAGATCCCACAGGTCAAGGGCGCAGTCCTGTGAGACGGCCCCCTCTTCAGAAGCCAGTTGCAAATCCTGGGCCACCCCTACTTCTGGCTGATTGACCATAACTCAGGGGTTCCCACAAGCCCCTCCTCGTGTTCCATAAGTTGCTCACAGAACCGCTCACATAACTCGGGGAGGCACTTTACTTATCTTTACTGGTTTATTTATAAAGGGTACGCATGAACACCCAGAGGAAGTGCTACATAGAGTGAGGTCAGGAGCTTCTGGCCCCGCAGAGTTGGAATGGGCCACCCTCCCAGCATATGAATGCATTCACCAACCCGGAAAGTTTCTAAACGTTACTGTTCAGGAGTTTTTATAGCCAGTCTCCAGCTCTGCCTTCCCTCCCTGGAGGTCGGGGGTGGGGCTGAAAGTTCCAAGTGTGTAGTCAACTTGGCCATTCAGGTGGTTAGTCCCATCCTGAGACAATTGAGGGGCCTACCCTAAGTCACCATGTGACTCATTGTGAATAACAACAGATAGTCCTATCACTCAGGAAATTGCAAGGTTTTTAGGAGTTCTATGCCTGGAGCATAGGAAAAAGACCAAAAGTCTTATAATACTGTGTGGTGTAGTTCATCAAGTTCCATCCTGGAACCGGATTCTCTGGTGGGACTGTTCTGGGCATCATAGGTACAGTGACAGAGGACCCCCGGGGGCACTGGTGCCACCTGGGCTCTCTACTTGGATGTCTCCTAAGTGCCTCAAACTTAAGTCAAAAAGGAACTCTGGATTTTCCTCAGAAACCTGCTCCCCACTCAGGTCTCCTCCATCCTGGTAAATGCAATCGTAATGTCCACGTGTTCTCTCTGACGGGTCCCAAGTTACCCAAGTGGGACCACTTCCTCGCTCCTCGGAGCCCTTCGTCACCAAATTCTCTTGCTTCCACCTCCCCACCAGAGCCCCAGGCTCCTTCTTCCCCACCCCTGCTTCTCATCTGGACTCCTGTAACTGTCTACTAACTTGCCCCATCTCTTTCCGTGAAGTTCCTTAAACTTGCCATGACTTAGTGTCTTCCCCAACTCTGTATCTTTGCCCACATTGCTGTTTTGCTATCAACCATCACCAAGCTCCAGAAAATTCTTCTACACCCAGCCTCCTCCTCGTGATGCCTTCCTCGACCTCCCCCTCCAACACCTGCTGCCATATGCTCCTCCGCACCTGTGCAAACCTCTACTCAAGCACTTGCCAAACTCTACTCTGTACTTCTGCCCCGCCAGGCGGCAGGGCCATTCTATTACCTTTTGTTTTCTTGGGGCCAAACTTGAGAGCCTGCCTCATGGTTGGTGGTATTAATATTTGTTCAGTAAACTAAATGAAGCAATGAATAGGTTCCTTGTCTTCATTCTTTCCCAAACTGTGACTCCTTTCTCAAGACTCTGTTTGCTTCAGCGTTAAGTCTGCACTCTACAAATATCTTCAGACATTTACTGAGGCACTCTGCCTGCCGAGTGTTTTATGTCCGTATCGCATTGAGGTCTGACCACGGTCCCTTGAAGGAGATGCCATGATTATCTCCACCTTATAAATGAAGAAACTGAGGCTCAGAAACATTAAATCACTTGCTCAAGGTCACACGGCTGGTTAAGCGGTGGAGCTGAGTTTGAACTTAGGTCTGATTCCCAAGCCAGAACGTGGCATTTGGGGCACCTTTTGACCTGGCCCCAGCTCAACCTTAACGCTCCTCTCCCAACGGTCTCTGGCTGGGTTAATATTCCCCCAAGGCACCTCACATCCCCCCTGCCTCCCCTCCCCCCGGTCAGTGTCTCTCCTGCAGGAAGCTTTCTCTCCCCTTGCACACACCAGCCCCACCAAGCTCCGGGAGGGCGGGCTGCAGCTGGCTCCCGGAAGCAATGCTACCCCAGAGGTACACTCTGGGAAACACCACCTGTCCGCGCTGCAGGGGCGAGAAAAGGCTAGAATGGACCGCTCTCAGCCTTCACCACCTTGACTCATTTAGCCGGCACCCACCCCAACCCCCAACCTCGGTAGGGCAAGCTGATGCATATCTTGGGCACTGGACCTCAGCCAAGGCAGCCAGGCAGAGCGGGCCCCAAGTGGCCCCGGGTGAGGGCCGGGTGGGCACCTGCCAGCTCCTGCCGCCCCCTCCCATGCCCCAGCTGGGAACCCTAGTCCACAGGGGCCCCTGCCTGACCCATTCTTCCACATGGCTTGCTCAGATATTTTCAAAGGCACCCCCTCCGCCCCCCCTCCACCTGCAGAAAGTGGTCCCTCAAGCCCACTCCAAGCTCTAACCTCTCCGACCTCCTCGCTTTCAAGAAGGGGTTAAAGAACAAGCATTAGTTCTGAAGTGGGAACAAATTTCAACTCCGGACGGTCAGTCCCAGTGGGACTAGAGAGAGGTCTTGGCTATGGCAGGGGACGCAGAACTAGGCCTTTCTCTCGCTCACCAAGGGGGCTCAGAGTTCAGGGAAGCCAGGGGAGTAACCCCACTCTCCCCCAGGAGCCACAAGGTCTCCCAGGACGCAGTCTGCGCCCGCCCAGCTCTGCCCCATGGACCATCTCTACCCCTTGAGTGATGTCCCCTGTCAGAGTCTCCTTTGCCCAGGATCTCCATGGCTCAGCCTTTGTGCCTCCTCCTTGCCTTGTTCTGGCCACCAGGGTGGATTTCTGCCAGTTCAGCTGTCCTGCCCCATCTTCCCCCACATGCTGGCAGTGTCCCCAACTCACCTGAGTCTCTCCTTGAGAGCCATGTCTAGAAGCTGTGGGGACAGCCTGCCAGGAAGAACCCTCTAGCTTGGAGCCAGGGGAGAAATAACCAGTTCCTGGTGACTGGGACAAAGCAGCTGCAGGCCATCTGTCAGAAACCACACCCACAGAAGCCAGCAGGGACGGACTGCCCTGAGGGGGACTCCCTTGGGGGCGGTGCCTGCTGGAGGAAACTGGCCCCAGGATGGGGTGGGGGCTGGGAACCCCCTTGGGGCCAATCACCTGGGAGAAGGTGAATCTGAGGCACGCCGGCTCTGGTTGGCCAGAGGCTCTGAGCTATTTTGTACTGACTTCTCTTACCTGCCTTGGGGGGTCCCTGCGCCTCTCTTCAGCATCTTGGAGCCCTGGGAGAGGACTATGGTCTGTGAGTCCCGCTAAGGTGTTTGCTGCCCAGGGAAAATCCTGTTCTGCCAGATCTCAAGGGCACTGGTCACCTGGTTGTGACCTTGGACAACTCACAATAAAATGGGGTACATACACCGGTCACCCAGCACAGTGTAAGAGCCACACAAGATAGGGATAGGGAAGGGTTTTGGAAAGTTTACACTGGGCAGGGTTTTCTAAAAGTGCAGTTTGCAAGTTCTCAGAAATCAGTTTTGTGGATCAGGGATCAAGACCAAGATTTAAACGTATGAACAGGAAGAGAATTGAAAAGAAAATATTAGAATGTATTGCACATAAAGGTAGGTATTGTTTTATGAAATTTTTGTTTCAGAGATCTATATTTAGGTATGTATATGAGAGCGGGAGACCTTTTTTTTTAAACCGTGGCTCATGATCAAGAAAGTCTTCAAAATTCTGAGTAAAGCGTAAACAGGAACGGATACAGGTTTTCCTCCTATCTGAAAGAAGAGAGTTCTTTATGAAAACTGCCCTCAGTAGAAAAGGCATAAAAGTGAAGTTTTAATTGAATCATTACTTCATATGGAAAGTTTTTTTCGGCATTCCTGGATCCAAAGGGTAACCCATGGTGGGCTTTTCTGCTCCCTTAGGACACTGTCGCCTTGCTAACGGATACACAAAATAAATGGAGACAAAGCACAGATGCTCCCAGAGCTGTGGGGACGGAGATGCCACACGTCCCAGGTCCCCGGAAGGAGCACGGTCTCCGGAAGGAGCTCGGTCCCCGGGTCCCCGGTCCCCGGAAGGGCCTAGCACTGCATGAGCTTCTATGGCAGCTTGCTGCAAAGCAAAGGCTATTTTCACTTTTTGCCTTTTTTCATAAAACAAAAACCCTCTTGGCATTTGTTTTCCTTAGTGGAAACAGGTACTGCTGTAGGGTTTTGGTAAAAGTGGCCTACCGTGAGCTTTCGCAAGCAGGGGCTCTCCCTATGGATTTAAAGAAGCAAGCTTCGGGTTGCCTGGGTGGCTCGGTTAAGCTTCCTACTTCAGCTCAGGTCAGGTCACACTCGCACTGTTTGTGGGTTCGAGCCCCGCGTCAGGCTCTGTGCTGACATGACATCTCGGAGCCTGGAGCCTGCTTCTGATTCTGTGTCTCCCTCTCTCTCACCCTCCCCGGCTCGGGCTCTGTCTCTCTCTGTCTCCCAAAAATGAATACATGTTTAAAAAAAATTTAAAGAAGCACCCTTCCAACTTACAACAGGTGGGGCCTGTCACCCGAACAAAACCAACAGTATTTGCTTGTGTCAGTGCCCTCGAATTCACCATGGCCCCTTTGAGGAGTTTCAGTGTCTTCCTCCTTCACCACACATGAAGAACAAATTCAGGAGAGGCCTGGTTTTCACTTTCCCCAGAAGGGAAAATGGGGGTCTGGGGTGAAGGGGCTTGTCCGGATCCGCACGGGGCCCCAGTGCACCTGCCCGCTGGGCCTGCATTCCTCCACCGGGTGGCTCCCCGCACCTTCCCGCTTTCCCCTGGGTTCCGCCCCGCCTGGCCCTGGCAGAGCCGCCCCTCCAGTCGGGGCTCCGGCCTCTGGGTAATCAAACTCATAAGTCGGCTTCTCCTTCTCCTCCAGGTAGTAGTTACAATTTAACTGGCTTTCCAAAGAGGTGGTATCAAACTCCTATAAGTTATTATGCCATATCTTCCCGGGCTCCACCCTTGGAGACTGATTCAGTGTGCTGGGGCCCAGGCCTCAAACCCACATTTTAAACAAGCAGAAGCACTGCCTTAAGGAAAAACCCAGAGGCTGGAAGGAGCAGGAGGTCAGGCGCAGGAGTTTCATAAGGGAGTTTCAGCTCCATTTGGGCAGGGCAGGGGCTGCTTTGCGCTCCATGAGGCCTGGTTCAGGGAGGCACAGGGCCACACGAGCCGCTGTTGGCCGCACACACCGGGGCCTCTCCGGCCAGCTCAGCTCGAGTCCCACCATCCGCACCCCACCCCCCCCATGCCTTTGCAGAGCCACCTGCGTCGAGAATGCCCTTTCTTCTTCATTCAAGACTTAGGTGTCACTTGCGCGAGGACAAAGCCTCCAATAATTAGCTGTTCCAACATCCCACAACTGCTCAGAGACTGCCGAGTGAACCAAAGCCATCCCAAGGGCTCTCGGACACGGAGCCACTGCGCAGCAACAACCGAGGGTGTGTGCCTGGGGATGGAAGTCTGGGCTCTGCCCCAGGTGTTCCAGGTTATTCCTGGCCCAAGAGCACTGCGTCTCCCCTGCGGGAAGCGGGGAGGGGGACTCAGAGCTGAGGGGCTCTGGACCCTCCCACTCCAAGGGACAAGGGTGAAAGAGAGGCCGTGTCAGCTTCCTCCTGTGAAATGGGACGAAGGGCGCCCTCAGACCACGGACCGGGCCCCAGCAAAGCGCGGAGGGCGTGCTGTCCAGTTAAGGCCGTCCCTCCCCCAACCCAGGAAACCACCCCTCTCCTTGTGGACGAAAAGGAGCCAGTGGAGAAAGGCACAGAAGAAACAGATTTTACAGATTTATTTTTAAAAAATGAAAACAAAAGGTTAAAAAAGTCCTTCATTTCCAACCCTGCCTGGGGGTGTGTGTGGGGAATAGAACAAGCTGAGAAAGGTGCTCACCCTGTTCCCAGGGAGAGCCCCGCTCCTCCCCCAGGAGCCTCCGAGGACAGGGCAAGTCAGAGGCAGGCCCTCGCCCTTCCTGCCCTGCCTCCTCCGCAGGTAGCTCAAATTGCTAGCAAGTTCCAGAGGCAAACAAGTGTGGGAACTGGAGGCCCAAGGCTGCCTTCTTCGCGGCAACGCCACCCTGGCTCTTCTCTGCCCTCAGACGTTCTCTGGGCCCCCACTCAGGGGCTCCTGGGGCGGGCGGGCGGGCAGGCCAGGAGGCCCCGCCCGGCCTACAGCAGCTCCCTTAATGCTGTTCGTGGCACAGCAGGGCAGTCGGGGGGACTTCACAGTGTGGGAAGGGCTTCGGAGACAGCGTGCCCACTCTGGAAAGGAAAACCCTCTGCACAGAGGCTGCCCTCCTTTTCTATTCCCCATCCTGAGGCTGAGTGGAGTCCAGGACAAAGCACTAAGTGGCTGTTTGCTACAGAACACCTGGAGGTGCCAGAGGGTGGCTCTGGGCCCATCTGTCAGTCCAGGCTCCTACACAGTCATCCAGTCACACACACAGCGTTAAGGCGTCTGTGCCAGTGGGCGTGGCCGAACCGGGCCCAGCTTCTCTCGCTCCACCTGCAGAGGGTGAAGGGGGAGAGCCCCTGGCTGCTTCAGAAACGGGCTGAAGGGGGAGAAGCTGGCAACGGAAGAGTTAGCCAGGCCTGGAGAAAGAAGCGGGAGGAAGGCAGGCAAGGGCTCGCGAGGCCTCTATCCAGGCCTGACGGCTGCCCTTGGAAGTAACCCAACTCAGGTTGGGGAGCCCTGACCATATGCCCCCTGGAAAATGGGGGACAGAAAGAGAGGAAGAGAGCGGGGCTAGAGTATTGGGACTTTGGAGGAAGCCAGTGCTATCAATATTTACAAGCATAAAGCCCCATCTTCTGCGCCACCTACCTCTCTGCCCCTCCCACAGAAAGAAAGGCCCCTGAGAGCCATTGAGGGGGTGCCAAGCCCTCCTCACCAGCCACGCCCCACAGGGAGAGCCCTTCCCTCCGACTGGCCCCGTTTCTGGGCCCCTCAGGAACGTCCACCTGGCTCTGCTCAGTCGGGAGGAGGAGCCCGGGCCAGACCCCTGGCTCTCCGGCCGGCCCTACGAGTCCTTGAGCATGCTGATGCGTGCGTAGATCTTCAGGGCCGGCCCCAGCTTGATGTTCATGGCGCTCATCAGATGGTCCTCCTTGAGCAGCAGCAGGGCTTGCCCGTCGATCTCCTGGGCGCGGAACTCCTCTGCTATCTCCTGGCAGCCTGAGGGGACACCACCAAGGACCGCATCACCCTGAGCTCCCGCGTTCGCGCTTGGCGGTCACTGCGCGGGAGACGTATGATCTCGTCTAACCCTCCCGGCCGCCCCGCACCTCGAGGAAGGCCATCCTGCCGTCAGAGGCCAAGCGCCTCCCCCAGTGGTCCCACCTCCTCATTCACCCGTGTGTCCTCACTGGACCCTCCCCTCAATGGACTGGGCGGACCCAGCAGAGCAACACGGTGCTGCAGGAGTGACCGCGTGTGATTTCCAGGCCTAGGTCACCAAGGGTACAGCAGCTGCCACCTTGCTTTATTTTGGAGGAAGCTGGCGACTGTATCGTGAGGACCCTGGAGCAGCACTCCGAAGAGGCCCAGGTGGACAGGAACTGAGGCCGCCTGAGTGGGGCACCTTGGAACTGGTCCTTCGGCTCCAAGCCAGACAACTGCACTCTGGCTGCCATCCTGATGGAGGCCTCGTAAGAGCCCAGGCCAGTGCTGTGCAGCTAAGCCGCATCCCCGACCCACAGAACCCGGGGGAGCAGCCACTACGCTCTGGGGTAACGAATGAAGTTCGGTTCCCGGAAGAGGGGTGCTTCCATGGCCAGGAGGCGGCAGCTGGAAGGACCGTGAGGAGTCAGTGAGGCGTCTCAGACACTCAGAGAGGCTCGAGGCTCGGCGGGAGTCTGATGGCCTGTGAGGAAACTGGGTGAGGCTTCGAGGAAAGTGAAGAAACTGTTCCTGGAAATCGGAAAAAACGGAGCAAATGTGGCCGCCCTGCCGCCGGGGGTCACGCGGTGAGTTTAACGTGCCTCACGAACTGAGCAATCTGAGGACGCTTCCAGCAGAATGCCAGAGGCTTCGCCTGGTGTCTGATGCTGTGCACAGGAAACTGAGGAGAGGCGAGGAAAAGGCAGAACTGTTCCACATCAAGGAGCTAGGACTGGCTGGTTTGAAAATCGCTAGCCTCTGTGACAGCAAATGAGGCTGAAACTACAAGGTAGTCTCTAGGCAGAGGTCAAAGCCAGGACGTGGGACACGGGCTAGAGACGGAACTGAGGGTGTGATCAATCTTTCGCTAAGACCTTGGAAGCATGAAGGTGCTGCCTCAGAGGGCTCTCTAAGGATGTCATGGGCGTGCCTCACGGATCCTTGCCATTCAACAGCGGAACTTCTGAGAGGTTAGGGGCACTGTCCCCCAGCTTCAGAAGAAGCCGACAGAGAGGAAGGCTTACCTTGGAGCATTTTTGGGTATGGGTTTTGTCTAATGGAGTGAACCCCAACAACTCGCATAGGAAGCCCACAAAGATTTTAAGAGAATCGTACTCGCACAGACACTGCTCTAACCGAAAGGGTCAGAAGTCATAGAAAATGAGGAGCAGTACAAACAGGCTGAGAAAACGCCCCTGCTGAAAGCCCAGGCTGCCTTTCATGGGAAAGAAAGGATGACTCAGAGGGTGGAACCAAGAAAGGGAAAGAAAGTCACCCCTAGGCTCTGAGTCCTAATTCGGGAATGCCAACATGTGTCCGTGCTAGGTTTCGGAACTAGTGCCATGGCTCCTGTATCCCCCGTTTTCCCCTTGTTGAACAAGCATGCCCACTGCGGTGACCCTGTGCCTGTCCCGCCAGATCTGGGGTTTGTGCAAGGAGACGGGTCATGTGTCTCTAGCTCTCGGGTGTTCAGATCGAGAGGAACCGGCCGCAGGAGCTCCTCCACGCCTGGACCTGAGTTCGCTGGTTGAGATCCTGGGCTTCGAGCCCCTGCTGTCATGGAATGAGGCCTATGGGGTCAGGGTGGGGGTGGGGGTGGTCTACTTGAGGGAGGGACATGAATCACTGGGGCCAGTGACTGGGGAACTATGGTAATCAGCCCTCAGACAGCTCCAAATCAACCTGGCTTCCCTTTTATGCCCCGCAGGCACGACCTGTGTGACAGTGTGAAAGTGACACCACGTGGTTTTACGACCGGTGTGACAGTGTGAAAGTGACACCACATGGTTTCGGAATCTAGATCAAAAGGGGCACCAAGGCTTCCACCTGATGTCCCGGACCACCAGCTGTGGGGCAAGTGCTTGCCACATCCTGGGAACACCCAAGCGTGAGTGGCCCATACTGAGAGGAACTGACACCCGCTGTGAGCAGCCATACCCTCCTCGAGAATCAGGGCAGTACGGCACCTCAGAACAGGATTCCGCAGCCCCAGGGAAGCCACATCTTCATCGCAACCTTGTGAGAGGCCCTGGGGCAGAACTGCCCAGCCGAGCCACTCCCAGATTCCTTCCCGACAGTGACTGTGTGGGGATATATTCTGGGGGCGCAGCAACGGATGACTAACACACTGAGCTAAGGGGCAGAGCCAGGATGCGAGCCCAGTCCTGACACACAAGGCTGTGCTCTCAACCGCTATCTCCACTCCAGGCTTGGAGTCCCAGGCCTGTGGCAGCCCCTCTGTACCTGGCGTGGCCAGCGGCTGGGTGAGACTGGGCAGAAACAACAGTAGAGAGGTTGTGTGATCCCACGGAGAGCATCTGCGAATAACGTGAGGTTTGCCTTCCAGGGTTTATTTCTAAACTGTAGCCCTCAAAACCACGTGCACTCCCCGCGAGGGTTGTGTGCAGTCCTGGGTACGCGGCAGACTTGCACATCTGTGCGCCTCTGCTCACACGCCCCCCCTGGTGCCATCTCTCTAGCTGGCCGAGGCCTGCGCACCCGCGGTTTCCAGCTCACACAGTCCTCTGCTGGCTTTCTCCTTGACAGGTTGCCTACATTCCACTTGGCTCCTCTCACACTCTGTCCCAGGAGAGACACGGGGTCGACTCACGGTCCCCTCTGCATTTCACACAGCCGGCTCACCATGGCAGCAAATACACCTCATTACAGGCACAGGAGTTAACTTACAGTTGTGTTCTGAACTAGAAAGTACACTCTTCCAGGCGGGAACCTCACTGACTCATCTCTGCACTCCCGTTCGTGAGCCTGAGTCATCAACTGAGTCATTTCCTGGTCGGGGGAGGGGAGGTCTCTCCCTCTCTCCCGGCGATGCTATCCCGGGCAGGTGTGGGACTGTCAGGGGTCTTACCTGGCAGGGAGCGGATGAACTCGTAGACATCTTCTACATTCCATTTGGTGGGCTCGCTTGGTAGGAAGTGGTGCCCCATGCCCACCAGGTCCCGCATGTGCATGTCAGGGAGCTCCAGGTCCCGCTGGCCTTGTCGCCGGCGGGAGGTGGACGAACTAGCTGAGATGGGTGACAGGGGCTCCTCATAGCTTGAGTTATCCGAGCAACGGCTGGAGTCTTCCTGGCTGTGTGTCAGCTGCAACGCGGCCGTGACCGAGAGGGGCACGGTGCCTGTTGGCTGGGGGGCAGGGAGAACGGTTGGCTTCCTGATGGGAGAACCACCCACGTCTAGCAGAGTGACGGGCAAAGCAAGTGGTGTCCTCCTTCTACTTGGTCCACGACTATATACCTTTGAATTCCTAGATCAAAGCATCTTCCGGGCTGTCCCCTCTCTGGTCCTCCCAGTACTGGCACGTGCACCGCACTGCACGGCAATGACCTGACTCTATGTCTGTTGTTTCTTCTAGATGTGGGGTTTTAAACCAGGGCTCTATGGGTTTCAGGTGTGGTCTACGAAACAGCATGGAGAATTTCCTGGGCATATGCATGTTGGATGGCAGCTTTCCTCACAGTCTTAAAGAGGTTTATGACAACAAGCAGCAAAAACACATCAGGTTCTGAAATGTCCCACTAGGCTGTGGGCTCCCGCAGGGTGACTTAGAGCCTTAGTGCCTCACAGCGCTACAGCGCCTCTCAGCATACGGCTGGGGCTACAAAATAGTTAACGAATGAATACCCATGGTCCTGGTAGAGGCTTCAAGAACTCAGTGCTCTGTGTTTGAGGAGGCAATGACGGGCGCCTGGGTGGCTCGGTTGGTTAAACGGCCATCTTCGGCTCAGGTCACGGTCTCACAGTTCGTGAGTTCGAGCCCCGTGTCAGGCTCTGTGCTGACAGCTCAGAGCCTGGAGCCTGCTTCGGATTCTGTGTCTCCCTCTCTCTCTGTCCCTCCCCCGCTCATGCTCTTTCTCTCTTACTCAAAAATAAACATTAAGAAAAAAAACAAAAAGAACCAATGAGATGTGGGGGAAAGGGTATAGGCTGCCTCCCCACCCCGCCCTCCATGCGAGACATGAGATAACCGGGACGGTTTGTCTCTTCACAGGGCCAGGCAGAGGAGACCCCACTTCCATGCTCCCAGAAGGATGGAAGCAAACTGGAAGGGGAGAGGTGAGGAAGGGGCAAGGGAAACCACCCCTAAGCATCCATGGGTCCAAATGCAAGGGCCGCTTAAGGGACCTGAGAAGGTTGTGAGAAATGAGGACATAACAGAGTATACTTAGTCAGCAGGGGGAAAGGCATGCGGGTGTCCTGGGCCTGTTAAGAAGGGAAGTTGGCGGGGACTTGTGTCAAGCCGGCATCTCACCTGCTTCTTGGTATCCTTGGTAAGTGGTGGCAGACTGGCTTTGCTGGCCCGGCGGCGGTTGTGGGTCGTGGCTCCTGCCTTCTGAAGCTTGCTCCGGTCCGAGTGGAAAAGCCCCACTCGTTTGGTACACCCCACGTTGTACCTGCCAGAGTCAGGGAAGGACGGAAGTCAGAGCACAGTCATGGGGAGTACGGGCCTCGGGCAGCATGACAGCAGCCGGGCTCTCCAGCAACATCTGAGTCTGTCTATTTGCGCCGATCCTGGGTCTACCACTGACTGCTAGCTGTGTGACTCTGGGTAAGCCACTGGATCTCTGAGCCTCAGTTTCCTCATCTGGAGCTGGGGATGAGACGGCTCACTTCCTGAACTCGGTCCAACAGTGACATGAGCTAACATGTGGCAAGTGCTCAACATGACAACTCAGGTCATGTGAAGAACTCGTGGCCGACATAGTCTACACTGAACGTCACTGGTGCCAGAAGACAGCTGCCTGCAGTCCTGCTGGGAGGTACAGGCGCACCTCACAGACACTGCGGGGTCGGTTCCAGAGAGGACTCGCAATAAAGAGAGTCAGATGACTTCTGTTTGTTCCCTGATGCATATAAAAGTAAGGTTTACGTTACACTGGAGTTTATTAAGCATGCAATAGCATTATGTCTAAAAAAACCAAAGTACGTGCCTTAATTTAAAAACACCTTATTGCTGGGGCGCCTGGGTGGCTCAGTTGGTTAAGCGTCCGACTTCGGTTCAGGTCATGACCTCACAGTTTGTGAGTTCAAGCCCCGCGTCGGGCTCTGTGCTGACAGCTCAGAGCCCGGAGCCTGCTTTAATTCTGTGTCTCCCTCTCTCTCTGCCCCTTCCCTGCTTGTGCTCTGTCTCTCTCTCTCTCTCTCTCTCTCTCTCTCAAAAATAAATGTTAAAAAAATTTTATAAAATAAAAAAATACCTTATTGCTAAAAATTGCTAACCATCATCTGAGCTTTCAGTGAGTCATAAATAACCTTTTTGCTGATGGAGGGTTTCGCCTCGATGCCAACAGCTGCTCGCTGATCAGGGTGGTGGGTGCTGAAGGCTGGGGCAAGTTTCTAAAATAAGACAACGATGAAGTCTGCCATGGTGATGGACTCTCCCTTTCATGGACGATTTGTCACGTGCAATGCTGTTTGATAGCATTTTCCCCACAGAACTGCTTTCAAAATTGGGAATCCTCTCAAACCCTGCCACTAATTTATCAACTCAGTTTATGTAATCCTTTTTTTGTCATTTCAACAATCTTCACAAGCATCTTCACCAGGAGATTCCACCCACCACTTTCTTACTTTCTTTGCTCCTCTATAAGAAGCCACTCCTCATCCATTCAAGTTGCATCGCGAGATGGTAGCAACCCCGCCCCATCTTCAGGCTCCACTCCTCATTCTGGTTCTCTTGCTATTTCCACCACATCTGCAAGGACTTCCTCCACTGAAGTCTTGAACCCCTCATGGTCATCCATGAGGGTGGGAATCAACTTCTTCCAAACTCCATTAATGTTGCTATTTTGAGCACGTCCCATGCATCCTGAATATTCTTAAAGGCATCTAGAATGACAAATCCTTTCCAGAAAGTTTTTAATGGACTCTTCCAAGATCCACCATCCCGATCTATGGCAGCTAGAGTCTTACAAAATGCACTTTTAAAAAAGACCTGAAAGTCAAAATGACCCCTTGATCCATGGGCTACAGAATGGATGATATATTTGTTAGCAGGCATGGAAACAACATGAAATCTCATTGCCATCTCCATCAGAGCTTGTGGGTGACCAGGTGCACTCTCAGTGAGTGGTGACATTCTGTATTTTTTTTTTTAATGTTTACTTTTGAGGGGGGGGAGGGGCGAGAGAGAGGGAGACACAGAACCCAAAGCAGGCTCCAGGCTCTGAGCTGTTAGCACAGAGCCCGACGTGGGGCTTGAACTCACAGACTATGAGATCATGACTTGAGCTGAAGTCAGACACTTAACTGACTGAGCCACCCAGGCTCCTTGAGCAGTGATATTCTGAAAGAAATCTTTTTTCCTGAGCAGTAAGTCTCAACAGTGGACTTAAAATATTTACTAAACCATGCCATAAACAGATGTGCTGTCATCCAGGCTTTGTTGTTCCACTGACAGAGCACAGGCAGAGTAGATGTAGCATAATTCTTAAGGGATGTTCAGAATGGTCCATGGGCATAGACTTCAACTTCCAACAACTCACCAGCTGCATTAGCCCCTAACACGACAGTCAGCCTGTCCTCTGAAGCTATGATGCCAAGCACAGACTTCTCCCTAGCTACGTAAGTCCTAGACGGTGTCTTCTTCCAATAACAGGCTGTTTTGTCTGCATTGAAAATCTGTTGTTTAGCACGGCCACCTTCCTGAATTACTGTAGCCGGATCTTCTGGGTAACTGGCTGCAGCTTCTACATCAGCACCTGCTGCCTCACTATGCATTTTTATGAAACGAGATGGCTTCTTCCCTTAAATCTCATGAACCAACCTCAGCCAGCTTCAGATTTTTCTTCTGCAGCTTCCTCTCCTCTCTCAGCTTCACAGAATTGAAGAGAGTCAGGGCCTTGGCTCTGGATTAGACTGTGGCTTAAGGGAATGTTGGGGCCGGTTTGATCTTCTATGTAGACCACTCAAAGTTTATCCATATCCGCAATAAGGCTGTTTTGCTTTCTTATCATTTGCATGTTCACTGGAGTAGCACTTTTAATTTCCTTCAAGAACTTTTCCTTTGCATTCACAGCTTGGCTAACTGTTTGGAACCAGAGGCCTATCTTCTGGCCATCTTGGCTTTCCACATGCCTTCCTCACTAAGCTTAATCATTTCTAGCTTTTGATTTGAAGTGAGAGACCTGTGCCTCTTCCTTTCACTTGATCACTTAGAGGCCACAGTAGGGTTATTAATGGGCCTAATCTCAACATTGTTGTGTCTCAAGGAATAGGGAGGCCTGAGGAGAGGGAGAGACAGGGGAACGGTCGGTTGGTGGAGCACTCAGAACACACATGACGTTTACTAAGTTCACCATCTTATGTGGCAGTAGTTCACAGAACCCAGAACAATCACAGGAACATCAAAGATCACTGATCGTTGCGATGTGATAATAACAAAAAGGGAAATACTGCAAGAATTACCCAAATGTGACACAGAGACAAGAAGTGAGCGAATGCTGTTGGAAAACCGGTGCCGATGGACTCGCCTGACACAGAGTTGCCGCACACCTTCAATGTGTAAAAAGCGCAGTATCTGGGAAGCATGATAAAATGAGATATGCCTGTAGCTTGGCAGAGCTTCACAGAGGTACCCTGATTACCTCCAGCACAGGGCTGAGGACAGCCTTATTCCAGCCGGCATGCGGAGCCCCTCTCTGCCTAGGGATTGAGAGAGTTCTATTCCTTTGAGGGTCCAGGGCTCTGGGATCGGTGCCTCTTCTGCCGTGGTATGGCGACCACATAGGGCTCTGGAGTCAGATGGGTCTAACTCCCCAACTATGCCGCTCGGCACAACTACTTATCCTCTATGCCTCAGTTTCCTAGCGCGTGTGAAGGGCACAGCAGTTATGTCTGCCTCACAGTTATTTTGAAGACCAGATGACCCAGGGCGTATCAACTGCCTAGAGCAGCGCCTAGCACGTGGCAGGCACGCAGTAAACGACGCTGTGTCTGACTAGGATCATCGGTCTACGCTGGGTGAAGCGCACAAAGAGAACATCTACAATGAGCACAGCGGCTTGGCGCGAAGCCTCTGTTGGAGGGCTTGCCTGATGGGGACAGTAGCTTCCAAGGGCAGGGAAAGAGGACGGGTTCAACGGGGCCCAGGAGGGACAGCCAAGCTGAAGCACTGCCTCCTCTCCTCGGACTTGGGGCTGCTCACTCGAGCTCTGGGTTCCAGGACCTGGCGGATTAGCCACACGGTGCCACTTCCAGGCAGGTGGAGGAAGACGGAATGCAGATAAGCTACACCTAGGGTCTCCCAGGATGGACGATCGATCGCTGAAGGGAGGTAGGACACGACACGAGGTGCGATCCTGAGGAGGCGGAAGGGCTGGCACAGCGACAGGGCTGAGGCCACTCACCTCTTTGCACAGGCCATGGAACAGAAGCGCTTGGAACGCTTGAACTTGTAGGCAAAGTCCACCCGGCCACAGAGTTCACACTTGAGTTTGAGGGGAGTACCCTCCTCTTTGGATTCTGGAAAGTATGGAAACTAGAGTAAGTGTAAAGACGAGCAACCCCCACAGGACCCCACGAGGCCTCCCTTCTCTGCTCTGCCTCCTCCTCATGTCCCCACAGCTGTGGCATGCAGTGGTGGTCTGGCTTGGAAAATGCCCATCTGCTTTCGCCGCTGGTTTGGGAAGAGACGTTTCTTCCACCCTGGCCAGTAGCAGTGGTGTTTGGTGACGGACCCCCGGACACCTAACAGGTTTTCTGTCCGAGTGCTACGAGCCTGAGGCAAACACAGGTGGTGAAGAATCAGCACCCCTCTGGAAGAGAGGAGGCTCGTGGGGAATACTCTGGATGCTGTCACAACTGATCTGGAATTATCCTACCCTACCGTGACCCGTCTGGTCGGCTGTTGCCCTGGATCACAGAACCCAGGAGTTCTGTATCCTACGCAGCCCCCACTCAGTCAGTGGCTCCTGCTGCAAGTGCAGTCGTCGCCTGGCCACTGTGGCGCCCGAGGGCCGGCTCCCGAGGCAGCGAGGGAGGGGCACTCCTGCCTGCCCACTCCCACCTCCTGCCAGCGACTCCCACAGGAAAAGCAACTCTTGGAATCCTGTGCATGGCCAGAGCGGGGCTGGGGGAGAGGCGGGGGACAAACAGTTCCCCGAGGGCAGGGACTTTCCCTCTTTCGTTTTCTAGGGGGCAGGGCCCGGGGGAAATGGTTGGTAGATCGATATGTTAACCCACTCTCTGGCCAGGGTTCCTCCACGGATACGGCTAGAGGAAGTGTGCGAGGCCTGCCTTTGTGGCCCTGTCTACTTCCCGGTCAGCTCAGCCAAATCGGAAGGCATTTGGGGTGTGAGAGGCCTACCTTGCAGATAGGGCTCCTCCATCTCAGAGTCAGTGGTGGTGGTGTGATCCTGCTGTGGAAGTTTCTCAGGCAAGAACCCCTGTGCATACTTCTTCTTGAGATTCCCCACCAGCAGGGACGAGCGTCCCACCTAGAGGACAAGGTGACATGGAGGCCATGAGGGTTAGGTGGGAGACACTGCCTTGTTATCCAGCCTCATCAAAATTACAAATATAAAGCATCTAGGTGCAGATGCCAGCCTCCACATCATCATCCAAGTGTGCCTTGCTCAAGGCCCTATTCTGCTGAGCAGCTCAGGAGGCAAGATGCCAACTGTCCCCCAAGTACAGGGATGGCTTCAATCCAGGACCAAAGGACGGCTTAGGAGGTTAGGAAAATACCTACTCTTCCAAGTGAGTGAGGGGCAGAGATGGAGGCAGAAATCACCACCAGCGAAGCTGCCAGGACCCAGGGTTCACATGTCACCGGGCAGGAATACAGCCGAGGCCGTGTGTGTGAGTATATATATGACGCTAGAGGGACTCGGCAACCATTTTTTCATTTCCTACTTTTCCCCACCTTACAGCTGCTCTACCCAAGCCAGAGACACAGGCAGCCATGGAGGAGAGCAGGAGGAAATGGACTCTGGGCCACAGAGCAAATGCCCTGTGTGGCTGCCAGGATCTAGACGGGCTTATTCACTCTTGGTCCTTCCTTCGTTGCCTCTGTGCAGGCAACCTGGTGGCTAGATCTCTGGGGCGATGCCGTGGGGGAGCCATTCAATCTGCATCCGCCCTGTCAGATCGGTTGGTTTCTGGTGTTTCTCTAGGAGACCAAGGCCAAGACCTAGTCTAATGAGGGAGGGGACGTGACAGGGCTGGAGCTACTTATAGCTAAGGTGCTCCAGGTAGATTTCTTTGCCACAGGCCTTGAACAACCTTCAGAGGGAAAGAGGACAAGAACCTATTTGTCTTCTGGCATTTTAGAAGGGCAGTTCAGCCAGCTCAGTCAATCAAGCTTAGAGTCTTCTGCTGACTGTTCCAACCACTCAGGGACCCGAAGAATGAGCAGAAGGCAGATGGCATCCCATGAAGATGGTATTCTCTAACAGCCAGATAATCTCATCACAGGAGAGGCCGGTGTGCACCTGGCTCTGGGCTCCTCCCACCTGTATAAGAGCATCACCTGTCTTCACCAATTCACACCGCACAGAATCAGCTGTGGGTGTTTTGTTCTAACAAGCCATTTTCTTGATTCTTTTATATTTCCCTTTGGTCTTATGCTCTCATCGGAGACATCGGATTGTGGCCTTTCTAAAGTACCCCTCACTCTCATTCATTCTCTTTTCAAGGCTCTGTCACCAGAAAAGAAGCTTCAGGCTACAACCCTGTTCTCTTCTCTTCACATCCTGAAAATTTTGTTCTACGGTTTCCTTTTGTTCTCTAATTAGCTAAAGTTTTGCCATTCAGAGGTTCTGGCATTCAAAACTGAACGAGGTCTCATTTCCCCAAACCCATCATCTTTCCCCCAACACCCCAATGTGAATTCCCTTCTAACTAAGGGGGTCACACATCACCAGGCAGGAACATGGCTGAGTTTGTGTGTGGATAACTTCTAACCAAGGGACCTTGCCAATTATTCCTAATCACGGATCCCTTCTGGACCTTAGGAAGACACTCAATCCTAGAAAGAAAATGGCTCTGACATTCTTTTGCGGGGGGGAAATTAGCAAGGAAAAAGCAAACTGTTTACATTTTTGGACATTTTACACGGAAATGTAAAAATATTCTAATACACATCCAAAATATACTTCAAAAAAAAAAAAACAAAAAAAAAAAAAAGAGGGGAAAAGAAGTAGTCCGTACCGGGAAAGGCTCCGCCCCCTCCTGGATCACAAACCCTTCGATAACATGCGTCAGGATTTGGGGTTTCACAATGGCCTGTGGTGGTTTATTCTCACCATTCTGGGGGGCAGTGCCGGTGATGCTGGAGGCAGAATTTCCGTTCCCTGAGGTCATGCCGGGGCTGCTGAGGTCGGTCAGTGCATGAACAATGCCCTGCCCTGTCTCTGTACAAGGGGAGAGTAGGAAAACACAAGCAGGGGAGGTCAGAACTGGGTCCAGACCAGCAGAAGGAAGGGCAGGGACTCAGCATGTGCCTGGCTTTTTCCATGGAGCCAAACGACAATGCAAAGCAAGCAGTCCCCTCTGTCAATGACCCACTTAAAACTGGCAGGTTTGATGGACACACCACCAAGTGGGACTATAATCGGTCCTGCAACCAGGCAGCTAATCAGCTAGCAGTATTTTTTAATTTCCCAACTGAGCTAAGAATAGTTAACCAAGTCAAACAGATAATAATTCTCTTTTGGGAGTTAAGACCTCAGTCAATATTGATCTGGACAAACAAGGCAATCTTCAGTTCAAGGGAGAGAATGTATTTAAGGTGATAACTACAACCAGGATGAAAAGCTGCACTAGGTACAGGGCTTGGGGTGTGATGGGGTCTGGGGGAGAGAGGTTAAACCTTCTATAAAGTTTTCCAAGGAAAAGGATTAGATTTTAAGCAGCCTGTGAAAGGTCAAAGTACAAACCCCAGAGATGAACACAAAGGGAACACGAGGGTTGAGCCCCAAGTGAACACGGTGCTATCCATAAGAGGCTGGTTATTGGGGGTCACGCATTAAGACACACCTGCATTCAATTTCTCCCCCAAGGTGGGGGGCTCTATGCTGCTTCTGTTGGTCCTGTGCTCTTGATCAAGCCCCTTCCCTGTTCTCAGCTCCACATCCAGTCCAGTCCTTAGCCAACCAGAGTCCTCCCCTCCTGAGGTCTCTTCCCCTGCGGGCCTGCTGGCCTTCCTCTGAAGGACCTGACAGCGTGCTGTAAAAAGCGTGTCAAGGTGCCTACACAGAACACACCACAGGGGACCCTCCTCTTCTCCACTTTGTCGGCCCCTCTCCTGAGCTGCTCCATGATTTAGAGGTACAGACCCTCATTACCTCACTTTTGCAGCCCCCTCCCCGCCCCCTTCCCAGGCCCATTCCACACCAACTGTGTGAGCTGAATTTGCCTGTAACCTGGAACTTCCTAAAAAAGAAAAAAAGAGAAAGAAAAAGCCATTTCTTTATTACAACAAGCCTATTGATATTAAGCGTAACCCTGCCTGTGTGTGTTACATTCTTGAAAAACGATTTCAGTACATTAGTTTAGTAATTTTTGCATAAAACTTTGTATGTCGATGCTCTTATTTCATGTTAAACACTGAAAATCTCACCATGGAACAGGAATTCAGAGTCTGATATGTAGCATAAGAAATAAAAATAAACACATTTTAGAAAAGGTTTATAGCTGGTTCATTTTATTATTAGCAGTCCTAATGCTCAATAAACCAGGATAAATCTTTTTTGATAGAAAAGAATCGACTATGACACATGCCTTCACTAATCAGACCTCAGTAATTCAACTATAATAAATTTCAGAGCTGAGCACGAGCCATCCAAGAGATATGAATGATGAGATTTTTTAAAATTAATTTTTGTTTGAGACACATTCACACCAGCAAGTTGGAAAAATTCCTTTAAGTGTTTATAGTCGTTTGAAAAAAAAGTTTTTGATAGCTTTGACTTTACTGTAGAGATGAAAATTTTCCCCTTTGGAATTCGCCTCTCTAAACTATGAAGGTGTTTGGGAACTACATCAAAAAATCTTTTCTTAACCGCCCATGGATAACTAGGAGGACCAGGTCAATCAAATCAAATCAAATCAATCAAATTAAATTTCTCTGCTTTTAAATGTTAAATATTTAAGCCTGCGTTTACAGAACTACATTTTCTCTTTTATTTAATATTTTAAATAGGCAAGAAAACATGTATTTTACTTAAACTGATGAATAAATGCTGTTAAAATATAGAGCTGACTATAGAAGTTAACATTTTATTTTTAGATGGTGGCAATTTACATCTAATTAGAGCCTAGTAAAATATTTCCTGACTTCTTTAATGAACTACAGATTACAGAATCACAAGATTAGAAAGTCTGGTTCATTCCCTTACCAATGCTTGAACCTTCTCTGTAATACTCCCACCACCCAGTGGTTTTGGGGCATCTGTCTGAACAGCTCTGGATGGCAAAGGAACGGACTACCTCTGGAGTGGTTTGTTCCCAGTGCGGGCAGTTCGGTTAAAAAGTTCTTCCTTCCTGTGAGCCAAAAATCTATCTCCTGTTAATTTCTGCCCACCTTTCTGCTCCTTAAGACCATACAGAAGAAGGCCAATTGCATTTGTATAATGGGCAAAAACACAGGCTTAGACCTGGCTTAGAGACTGGTCTTTATCACTCAAACGAATTAGGGGCAAGTCGTGGTCTCTCTGAGACTAGCTCTCTCACTAGCTGTAAACTAAGGACAGTAACACCACCTACCCTACAGTGTCAGGTGGCTATGAGGACCGCAGGAGATAATCCCCCGACAGAGCAGCACACTAGAAGTGCTCACGAAATGCTCTTGGTGTCAGAAAGCGTATCACTCACGACCACACTCTATCTTCTCTCCTTCAGGCCAAAAGCCCTCTGCTTCTTCTATTCCTTCCACGAAAGGCTGCAAGTTCATCAGCATCCTAGGTGTTCTCTGTTTACATCCTTTAAAGTCAGGGACCCAGTCAACACCAACAGAAAACTCAAGCGCACTGATCTAGGAGATGGGGTTGGTTAAGATTTTTGTTTTGTTTCTTTGAAACATGGTCACATTCCTGACTGAGAGCACAGGAGGAGGGAGCCACAGGACTCCCTTGTTTTGGTTTATAATTCCTCTGTGGAAGTACTCCTTTCTCCTTGAATTCTGGGGTCACTCCCACCTCTGGCTCTTTAGATATTCATCACCAAACTGCTTCTGATACCTTGTCTCCTTTTATGGGATCTCTCCATCCTTGCCTGATTCTTCTCCCTCCCCCACCACTACTCCCTCCCCTCTTGTGTCTCGGAGCAGTGTCTATTAATGTGCACCGGAGCACTGCAAGACGGGGCGGTGCAGGCAGAACTCCTGAGGTCAGATTCCTCCCTCACGCCAAATACAGTAGTGAACAGATACATTTCAGTAGCTCCGAGTCTACAGAGCCGATGCTTAACTCTGGGAAGCAAAGGCTTCTTGGAATCTCAGTCTTAAAAGAAGGATCTTATTAAGCAGGAGAATAAACAAATAAACCCTTTCACCCTAACGTTAGAAGCTATCACTGCCCATTATAACGGGCAGGTTGCAGAAGAGACAGAAGCCAAGGGACAGAGGGAGGGCGATTTACGAATATACAAAGGTTTGCGACTATTTGCTTGGCAGTCCTCTTGTGGGCCAAGGCCTCCTCATCTGCTTTAGGAACAAAGGAGTCTGGGCTATTTCTGGAATGACCAAACACAATCTCACCCCCTGCCAAGCTCAGCACTCTGAGATTAATTTAATCTGCTTCCCGCTCTCCCAGACTGCTCTGCAGCCTGCTGGAGGGAAAGCAGCTTAATAGTGAAACTTGCAGAAACCTGTCCTGCCGGCCCTGCGGCCAGATAAAAGATAGAGAGAAAGAAAGACTCTATTTCAGGAATTCTTGCTTTCTCAATTCTCTTGACCAGTCCTGAGGCTGGTGGTGCTGCTGAAGATTTCCACAGGTCTCAAAAGCCATTATACACAACTAGGCACCCAAATCTGAAAGGTGGAGGCCAGGATGCCGTGAGCACGACAGGCTGCGGGTGGTGGGGCTGGGGGTGGGGGGTTGGGGGCGGGAGGCAGGACAGGGAGGGAGAATCTAGTCTTTTAATGAAGCTGCCCACAAAGGGCCAAGTATGCAGATAGGAATGAACAGCACATATGTTCTGGGGCAGTTGTTAACATTATGTAGGTCTCAACCTCTAGGTTGCCTCTCAATTCTGGTCTCATTCATAGGTTCTGGCAGAAATGTGGACCACCCGGCAGCCTGTTTGTGAGATTATCTGCATTGGGGTTCGTCCTTTGTGCTAGGCAGAGCAAGTTTCTTTAGGCAGGGGCTATGTCTTGTTACCTCTGTATCTTCAGGAACTAACCCATGCCCGCTATAGGACAGCTACTTAATGTCTGTTAAACTGGATCATCTGGAACCCATGGTCTCAGTCTTCGCCAGTCTCCTCAGTCTCAGACAGGGAACTTGACACCATCTGAGATTTGTAAATTACTTTCCGAGGCTATAATGATTTGAGAGTAGCTAGGCCAGTGCCTCCTATAGGAGCGGCATTTCTGGGTACCTGGTCACGAAGAACAAGAGTTATTCCTTAGCCCATTTCATCCCGTTAGGGTGGGGATTTCTTCAGCAAGAAGGGGCATTAAGTTGTCCTGAAGGCTGGAGTGCTGGATTCCTTGGCCCCTTCGAAACATGGGTGTGGGCTCTAGGCATCTGGAAAGCATGATGACCTCTAGAGGCAGAGCCTGGGAGGCTCCTATAAAAATGGCCCCAGCCTCAGGGGCAGTCACTAGGTGTCTAGAGAGGCTGAGCTCTCCTGCCCACTGAAGACAGAGGTCTGGATGGCCACAGCTATGCGAAATCTGGGTCATTTTAGAACTAAGTCTGATGTTCTCCACGTGTGCAGATAAAACAAAAATCAGTTATGCTGGAACATGGCTTAGTACTAACAGTTATTATGGGCATATCAGGTGGTCTGGCTATTCATTCTGTGTGCCCCTAAAGCAAGTCCTTGAAGACCTGCTTCAGAGGACATGGAAGGCAAGCGGAGCGTCTCCTGCCCCCTCAGCGTGGTCCGTGGCTTTCATTTCTATCTTCTCCAGACAGGAGGAGTATTTTAATTTACAAGACTTCTAACTACCCTTGCTTGACTGCAGCAGGAGTAAGAGCTAATGAAGTTAATAAAGAATTTAAGGAAGCAAAGTAGGTGATAACATGGGTCATTTGCCTGCAGCAAATTCTGCTCGACAAATGGCAAAACAAGGTTGCTTATACAACAGAGAGCATTCTCTCCATGCCCCTGGCTCTGAAATCATGCTCACTGTGCCTCAGCTTAGCAGGCCTAATCATGTGGCCAGGATGGGGGACAGCAGGATTCCTGAAGAACCGCTTGCTCTAGAGAGAGCCCGAGTGGAGCGCCTGCGAAGTGAACGCCCAGGGAAACCATATCCAGGAGGCAGACAGCAGCTGATCTGGTGGGTAGTAACAAAGCACAGTAAGCTGAGGGCAGCGGAAAACCCCACCAGCCACTCTTACAGTCTCTTTAGTTATTCAGAAAGAAAGAAGTAAAGAAATTGGTGCCATTCTGAAAGTGAGGAAGGTCAGATATTTCATAAACACGTTTTTTGGCATCCCCACCACCGCCCCACGGTGGGGGGGGGGGGGAGTAGGAAACTGAAGTGGCGGGGAGGGGGGTGGTGACGAGGGAGAAAGGGGTGGGCAGACACAGGTAGATGGGGGGACAAAGGGCAAGGGGGCAAGAGAAGGAGGACGATGGCTCCATCCTGGGACCTCACGAGTCCATCAATTAAAGAGAATCATTTGGTTAACAACCTTTAAAATGTAAATAGACACCTGTGGTCATTCACACCTTGCTGTGAGCCACTCAGATAAGCAGACAGCTTTCCTCCCAATTTCGGGACAGCAGGCTTGGTGGGAAGGGTGGGAGTGGACAGTGATCCTTCTGGATCATGGGCACTAGATCACACAGGACTGGAGTCTAGCATCTGAATTTTCCAGAAGGGGAAAAGTGTGCATTTCAGAACCAAGGCAAGGGTGGCTGCCTTGTATGTGGAAGACAGTAGCTTCTAAAACATGCACAAAAGGAGCTCTTAGTCACGGGGAAACCGCAGGCCCCTTCCTACCCCGGGGGTCTTCTGAGTATCACAAGGCAGGAGGCACCAATGCCCAATGTTCGTAACTTTTTCAGGGGAAGAGTCACAGGGGGCTCCTGTCACAGGGGGCTCCGGGGCCCCTGGCCGAGCAGTCGCAGGAGGGCGAGGCTCTGGGTCCACGCCTGGACTCCTGCGGGGAAGCCGGCCGGCAGAACGCAAGGGGAGGCTGAGCCGGGTAGCCCCACACCCGCTCTCAGTGACACGGCCGAACGACCTTGCTGAGTCCGGGTTAAGAGGACCGGAGGGCAGACGTGCTCCTCAGACCTGAAGCATCCGGGCTGAGCGGCTCCGGCCCAGGCATCTGCTAGGGAGGGCTCCTCCTCCTCCTCCTCCTCCTCCTCCTCCCTGGCAGCCATTACCATACAGCTGACTTTCACGCTGTCTCTCAGGACACAGGCCGAGAGAGCGGCCCTTCTGACTCACCCACAATCCCCAGCCACAGTGTGCATAAGCTGAATTGTAAACAGCTGAATGTTTTCCAAGCTGCCACCCCCGGCGATGAAGGCAGGAATCAATGGAGCGGACAGCCACCCTCCCCCATACAGGTCAGGACAGCGGGAGCAACGGGGGTTTCCGAACAGCTGCAGGGCCGGCTTCCCGGCCCACGGACCCAGCAGACTCGGCAGCAGCACCTGCAGGGCCAAGGGGTGACTTCCCACAGGACAGGTCGGCGCACCTGGGAATCGCAGCTACCTGTCGCGGGATCCAAGGCGGAGGCCGAAGGCTCCCAGATACTCTCCCATCACGGCTCCCTGGCGGATGCTAGGACTTCAAAAGACCAAATGTCTGGAACCAGTGGGAGAGGCTGTGCACGAGAGACCTCAAGATCACAGGAGGTGGACGTCAGCATGGCAGAGGAAGACTCTGGCTCTGGGTTCATCCTCTGGCTCCACCTTTGACTACCTGTGAGCTGCGAGCACTTGGTACCTGCTCTGAGCCTCAGTCTCTCCGTCTATAAAAAAGAGGATCACACTGCCTATCTTACAAGGTTACAGCGAATAGAATTTTTATATGTAAGATATGTGGCGCTGATCACATTTAGAAGCTGTGCTACAAGGCAGCTAAGTCTTTAGGATCAGAAAGCCCTTAGGCTTAAATCCTAGTTTGTAATCCTGGACAAATTACTCTAGGCCTTAGTTTCCTTATCCGTAAAATGGGTACTTAGACCTGTCTCACATGGCTGCAGTAAAGATTCAATAAGATAATGCAGGGACAACACACGGATCAGGCAGGACTTGGCCACAGGAGGGCTAACACCACTGAAACCTGAGAGATTAGGAAACCCGCCTTAATCTCTTAATCTCGCTCTCATAGAGCCTGGCTTCGTGTAGCCTCGGGGCAGAGTTATTCTCCCACTGGCCCAAACTCAGGTACCTTTCATGTTCCTCAGACACCCTGGGCTACTCAGGGTGTCAAGTCCTTGTCCTTTTGAGGTCAGGCTTCAGGGAAAAAAGTTACTTCCACTTTGACAATGACTACAACATAACAGAAATGCACTTGACTTCGGGGCAAACCAAAGGTCTCAATTCACCTTCAACAGTGATTAATCCAAAGGATGAGACAACCACTATGTTCCCTTTGTACACAGTTCTTTCACTACATTCCCTTTGTACACAGTTCTTTCGTAAGGAGTCCCAGGGTATCACAGAGAAGTGCAGAACCCCAGAAACCAGAAAAGATAACTTTGGAGCAACTAAACTACAAAGGCAGTTTAGCCTGTGGAAAGAAGTTAAAGGCTGAAGGTAAAATTATGGAAGATGGATTTCTTGTTAAATCCAGTTGTTAAAAAAAGACACACAAACGACTAGAGATATTTAGTGAATCCTCTAATAATTTTCAGGTTGATAAAAGTAAAGGCCATTATGTTGCCTGATATGCTTATTTATTCACCAAGTGCAGGAGCACTAATATTCTTAGATAAATGGGAGAGGGAAGAGAGGGAAGAGGAGGAAGAGGAGGAGGAGGAGGAAGAAGAGGAGGAGGAGGAAGAGGAGGAGGAGGGAGACAGAGAGAGGGGGAAAAAGCTAAGCCTCAGCTGTCTTATCTATATAATGGGATGGTGATATTAACTTGCAAACCAATCCTCCCGATCATTTCTGCTCTTGGAAAACATCACTCCATTCCTGAAACCACTGTCCAAGTCTGCAATCACCTTCCTATCCTACCAATCAGCTGACAGAACAGATTAATACTGACCACTGGAGGCCTGAAAATATAGACTTAATCGATTTTTTTAAAAAACAGTATTTGAGGGGCGCCTGGGTGGCGCAGTCGGTTAAGCGTCCGACTTCAGCCAGGTCACGATCTCGCGGTCTGTGAGTTCGAGCCCCGCGTCAGGCTCTGGGCTGATGGCTCGGAGCCTGGAGCCTGTTTCCGATTCTGTGTCTCCCTCTCTCTCTGCCCCTCCCCCGTTCATGCTCTGTCTCTCTCTGTCCCAAAAATAAATAAAAAACGTTGAAAAAAAAAAAAATTAAAAAAAAAAAAAAAAAACCTAAGAAGGTTAAAAACAGTATTTGACTGGTATTAACTTTGTTTCCATCTGAAGTGTCATTTGCTTTGACTGTTTTAAACATGGTTTAGTACAGACTGGATTAATATAGATTTGGATTGTATGGATTTAGGTCACATACGGATGGTTTCAAATACGCTCAAGATATCAGTAACTAGGGATAATTATATAGTATTTGAGACATAACAGCCATGCAGCTAGGGCCTTAACAATAACCCCCGGTGGTCATGAGCTCTCATTTTCTTGCCAATAGTCTCGATCTTCAGTGTCGAGCCCGGTCCTTCTAATCTACTGGGGAAGAGCTGGTTAGGACACTCCATCTGACAGTCATCTCTTTTTAAGAGAAGCTATAATAAATTTCTCTGCTGAGAAGAAAATCATCCAGAAAACAGATATTTGCTTTAAAGGCTGTCCTAATAGTAAATGGCAATACTCTTCAACATCTGAACTTATGTCAGAACTGGCAATCCCTGTTTAATAACAATCCTTTCTCTGGCAATGCAGAAAGAATGTGCTCTTCTTCTAGACTTATCTAAACTAAAAAAAAAAAAAAAAATTATCTGGAAATTGAAAGAAAAGCACATCCTTTTTCACAAACTATAAATAATTTGGAAGGGGAAGGAAAAAAAAAAAACCTGTTAAGTTTACCATGCTGGCTGAGATGATCTTAGGATGAATCACACAACAATGTATTAAATTATGCGTTATGGTTCTTACTACACCTTCTATCTTCAAAAACTAACATTGGTGGGTGCCCGGGTGGTTCAGTTAAGCACCCGACTTTGGCTCAGGTCATGATCTCACAGTCCGTGAGTTCAAGCCTTGCATCGGGCTCTGTGCTGTCCGCACAGAGTCTGCTTCCACCTCAGATCATCCATCTTCCTCTCACTCTCTCTCTCTCTGCCCCTCTCCTGCTCGTACTCTCTCTCTCTCTCAAATATGAATAAACATTAAAAAATTTTTTAAAAAAACCCTAACATTCATAACTGTATAACTCTTGCTTAACTATAAAACAGCCCATTGCTTGGCTGCGTCTATCATTCTCTACTTTTGTTACTGATGGGACAAAATCCAGAATCTTTAAGGTTTTTGTCTTGGATAAACAAATGGTTGATTAGTTTCCTAACCACTCCTCAAGTGTCATGAAGTTGAATTCAAGGTGGTCTGCCTCTGAGTTTCTCAAATCAGTGGTCTGATGTAGCTAGTAATTCCAAGTGAAATTCTGAAAGAAGTTAGTGCTCAAAATGAAACTGCATCTATTCGAGAGATGAATCAGTAATCTTAAATAGGCACACTTCTTAGTTTTTTAACATAAAACACAGCAGAATCTTTAAACGGTGACTCACATTATAGTCTGAACCATGCCATAGAAGCTCTTAAAACCTAAAGCTACACACGTTCATACATCCACTTTGAGGGGTAGTCCAGCCATGTTTTCCAACAAACAAGGTGCCAAGTCACTGCAGAGAGAGTCATTTCTGTTACTGGCACAAAGGCCTCAGGAGGGCAGATTGCATAAGGCAGCAGTCCCCAGCCTGCTTTTCCACGGGGGTGGAAAACACAATAGCATCCTCTCTCCAGCCACTTTGGTGACATTCCTCCTGACCACAGAAAGTCATCATCTTCATCTTCCAGTTGCCAAATGGCTCAAAACAAAGGGAATAAAAGAGAAAATATCATTCATGGAGACTCCTTATTTTCATTTCCCGACTCTCCTCTCTAGTAGATGTATCTCTTCAGAAGAGAATCTTTTTGAGGGCGGGACCAAGTCTGTCTGGAGATCAAATGACATTGAATAGCTGGGAGAAACTTTAATATGAACTTGGAATGACTCAAAGAAGAGGGGGGAAATAAAACCCTTGGTAAAAAGCCTACTAGCATGGGGCAGCACTATCAGAACTCGAACCACCATTGCACTCCCTAGTTTTGTAAATTTAAATTTTATTTTGGCTTACTGATCCAGCAAGGGACTCTGATAGGATGTGGGTGAACTTTATTTGGCAAATGGTTACCAAATGGCTAGCCTGAGGCCCACAGCCCAAAGGAGGGCAGAAACTTAGAGGATGAGTCTGAGGATAAGTTCTTGTCTTTCCACATTCACAACAGTAGAAAAAAAAAAAAAAAAAAAAGACAAAAAGACATGAACTCACATGTGGGGGTTTTTAATCCTGAGACAGTCATCATTTCTTTTTTTCTTAAACAAGAAAACCTAGGGAGGGGACAGCCTATGTGAGAGTGTGTAAGACCAGAGAAAGAACAGCTCAAGTTTATAAGACCATCTATCCATGTATTCCTCTTCTCTTAGTTTATTCTCTTTCCCTTGGAAAGATCAGAACTAAAGGATCCCAAGTATCTGAGACAGGAAATGAGTAAGGCAGGAAGAAGGATGTGGTCTGAAAAAGAGTGGATTCTGGGGCTGAGCCAGAGTGAGTAACAGGCACAGGGTCATAGATGGGGGAGGGGGTCTTGGTGGCAGGAACAGAAGTCTCAGGTTCAATCAGCTTAGACTAGAAAGTCAGTGACAGAGGACTTATGTCCAGAGAAACAGAACAACAGCTTCCTAAAAGGTTATCCTCTACTGAAAGGCAGAAAAGCAATAGCTGACGAGGCCTACAGCCAGGAGAATCATTACAGGGACAGGAGGAAGAAGAGCTGGAGTTTCCTCCTTTCTTTGAGGGAAGTGGAAATAATAGATGTTGAGTGTGCTTGACAAAGGTAAATTAGAAATTATGTCAGGACCTGGAAGAGAACTGGAAAAAGCTGGGCAGTGAGTACATGATGAAATACCAATGTTCCTGAAGCATCTATGTGCCACATCTCAGTAAAACAACAGCTTTAAAAAAGGAAAGAAAAAAAAAAAAGGAGTGACAACAGGAGAGACGGCTCAAGCAAAACACAGTTGGGTAACTGAGAAACCAACTCAAGAACAACAGAAATACAGACCAAGAAACCACCTACTTTCTCAAGATTAAGGTTGGAGGGGAAAAGGGATCTATCCTTCCCAGTGTGTGTAGACAAGCCTAGAAACAGATCTTGGGTGGGCAGGGCTCCCATGATGCAGAGTGCCTGGAAAGGGCAGGTGCCCAAAGAGCACCATTACCCATCTGCTGGACCCTCTGTGAAACAAGCCAGCCCCTGGGAATGAGCCAAACCAGAAACTTTGGTTCCTGCCTTGCAGGGACTGGAATTTAGGGACAGAAACAGTGAGAAACAGTTTATCAGCTGATTCAAAAAGGGTGGATATTTCCCAATACAGATCCAGATGTTGGGGGCTACGTGGGAAAATCACTTTTATATTCTCCACAGTGCCTAGGGCAAGGCTTTACATGAAGCAGGAGCCTAATAAAAGTGTGTTAATCTGGGTGAAACCAAAACTACTTTAGCTGTGCAGGCATCTTAAGATTCCCGACAGAACCTTCTGCCCTATAATCAACACACTTAGTTACTTTCTTCCTATTTTACAGTGGAATGATATGAGACCCTACATCCCTGTGACCTAAACCTAAGCCCTAATCCACAGACACTGCCACAGGTCTGCTGCCCTGTACTGGAATAAAAGATGGGGAGGGCAGGGAGGCAGAAATATAGGTGCAACAAGGAATTTCTTTCCTTCATTAGCCTGTCATTTTCAGACTCATCTAGGAATCCTGGCAGTTCCAACATTTGGGTTGACTCAGGAGGAGAAGAAAAATCCCAGGTGAATGATAATTGGATTACCCAGTTATGCCCCAGAGCCAAATGGCTGGAAAAGGCCAGGACAGCAGGGTCTGATACAGTTAAAGTGACATTATTTTCTAAACCAAAAATCAAGACACTTGGGCTGATAGACAATGGAATGGAAGATTCTAAATTGGGGCTGTCCTAGAAAAATCGGGGACATATGGTGGATTTAGGTCGGTTGCTTATTTCACAACAAGGGATCCTCTGGGCCCAATATGCTAATGGAGGGGATTAGAGCCCTAGGATGGGAGACATCTAAGGGGAAAGCTGTCACTGATTTGTAGAGCAGGAAAAAGAATAAAAGAGTGTGTCTGTAGACCGCACTGGAAGAAGGGGAACATTCTGGCTATGGAGTAGGCAGGAAAGGAAAGTTGATCAGAACTGAAAGTATGTCAGTGAAATCTGTTTAGGTATCGAAGGCAGGAGTGGGGAAGGGACGAAGAGGTGGGATCACTGGCACTGACTGGTGGTATCCAATGATATAGAAGTCAGGGGCCAGGAGTTCAGATGGTAGCTTCATCATTAAACTAATGGCAACCTAGCCTTGGGCAAATTATTCCCCTCTCTGCGGACTTCAATTTAAACAGAATCTCGCAAATCCCGATTTTCATGTAAAGAATCCACAATTCAGTATACCTTCATTTGGCACAGAAAGGGAGAAAACGCTCTTCTAAAAATGGAAGACAGGACAGACACAGAACAGCTTGTCCCTTTCCATCCAATTAAAAACCTCGTGAGACTGAACTAGATTAAAAACAAAACTCTCCAGCGAAGCGGCAGGCCCTCCAAGCGAAGCAGTCCCCTACCAACAGAGCGCGGCGGACGGCAGCAGCCTTGGCCCTAAACGGCCGGTCCATCCCCCGGTGGATGGCCGTCCCCGGAGGACGGGGGTGGGGGTGGGGTGCGCGGGGACCGGGGGCAGGGGCGCGGACACACGGAAGCGTTCGGCACGCCCAGGTTGACACAGCGGCTTCCGGGGGAGTGCGGGGCAGGCAGGGTCCCCGGCGACGGGGGAGGCAAAGGGCACCTCCCAGGCGCCGAGAGGGCGAGAGTCGCGGGCTGGCACGGCCTGGCAGCCGAGCAGGCCCGGGCCGGGAGTGGCACCGGAGGGCGGTGCCCGGCTTCCAGTGCGACGAGCGCGGGCCGCGGGCCCCCTCCTGGCGTGAACCCCTCCCCCGCCACGGACACTGACCTGTCCAGGGCCCGGCTGGGCCTGGCCGGGCGGGGCCTACGCAGCCCCTCGGCCGGGCGCCGCCTCGCACGGGGTCCCGGGCCCGGGCGGGCCGCCTCCTCTCCGCCGGGAGCCTCCGAGCCGGGGCCCGGGGCTGCCGCGGCGCATCCGACCGCACCGGCCCGGCCGGCGTCAACAAAGGGCGGCGGGGGCGCGAGGCCGGGGCGGGGGCGCGGGCGGCGGCCGGATTGCGCGCGCGCGGCGGGCGCTCGAGGGCTGCAGCCGCCGCGGAGACAATGCGGCGCGTCCCGGCAGGGCTCCCGCGGCCGCCTCCGCCGGGGGCGGGGCGCGGCGCGGGGCGGGGCCTGGGTCATGCGGGGCGGGGCCTCAGGGAGGCGGGGCGCCGGCGCGGAAGCCGGGCCGCGCGTTTCCTTTGTGCAGCCGCGCCGGCCCCGCCCCGCGCCCTCCGGAAGGCGCCTCGAGCCCGGCGGCGGGTTAGGGACTTGGGCTTTCGATTTAGGGAGGCGAGCGCCGCGCGGCCCGTCGGAAGTCCCCAGTGCGGTGGTGGACTGTGGAGTCCCGCCCCGCCAATTCGGAGCAATAATAATAACGACTAGCAGTAGTGTGTCAAGCCCTACGCGCACGCATTCCCACTTAGGGTTCACAATAACCCTACAAGTAGTCATTATTCTCCCCACTGGGAACTGAGGATCACAGATGTTAAGTAATGACCAAAGTGACCCAGTTACACCTCCATAAACGGGGATAATGCTTACTCTTTAGGCTTACTGTGAAGGTTAAGTGAGGACATTTACACAAATTGCCTGCAGTGCTTGGCACACAGTTGGAGCCCAATAAATGTTTCTTCTCTTCCTAAACCACACTGAGTTAAACTGAATTGTCGTGGCAAGCACATTCTTAGTCAGTAGATAACGCTAGGAGCTGCAGGGGATACCAAAGATGTACAACGGTGACTCAACACTTCCCACCACCCCGCCCCCCAGCTTTATCAGGAATAGATGACACGAACTTCTTTCTCCATGCTTGACTTCTTTCTATTCCCAACATTTTCCCATTTTCTTGCCTTTCTTGGCATTCGTATTCTCCCCTCCCACTGCCTTTTTCCTTCAGGCCTCATCCCTTTCTTTGTTCCTGCGTCTTACATTTATTTTATATGCCCTGTTTACTTCACTCCCTCTTTTCCTTATTCCTTTTTTTTTCTTCGAATTTTCAAACCTCCTTTCTTACACTTATAAACAAAGGTAACATAGGATAGAATACTCGACTTCTACTTTCCTGCCTCCCTGACTTTACTTGCTCTAGTCCCTCCTAGATTGCCCTTTCCCCACCTCTGCACGTCTAGGTCTCACTTATCCTTCAAACTCTGGGCTCAAGAACAAATGGTCAGCAAACTTTTTCCGTAAGGAACCAGATGGCAAATATTTTAGATTTTGCAGGATATACTTTTTCTGTTGCAACTCTTCAGCTCTGCTGTTGTAGCAGGACATAGCCATAGACACATGACACACATGAATAAGTGTGGCTGTGTTCCAATAAAACTTTATGGACACTGAAATTTAGATTTCATATAATTTTCACATATCATGAAGTATTCTTTTGATTCTTAAAAAAAACTTTTTAAACGTAAAAACCATTGTTCAATGGTTTACAAAAACTTGTGTTGTGATGGATTTGGCCCTTGGGATGTAGTTTGCCAACCCTTGCTCTAGAACAACGCCACTTCCTCCCAGTGATCTGCCCTGATAATCTCTACGTGGTAGTAACTTTTCCCTCTTAACTTTTAAAGCACTTACACATAATCCTTCTATGGCATTTAGCACATTTTGGTTGTTATTGTATGTTTCCTTCCTGTGCATTTCTCATCTTTCCCAGCAGAACTTAAGCTCTTTGAACGTAGGGTACAGACCTTATTTCTCTATATATTACTTCCCATCCCACAGTGCTTTGCATGGAGCAGGCATGCAAACATATACAGAATTGATAAATATTTAAGACTTGGGTGGTTGACAATAGTTTCCACTGTGCAAAGCTTACTTCTCTCAAGAGACAGTACCTCAGGAACAGGATGCTTGTGATATGTATAGATTTCAGAAAGAGATTTTTGAGAGCTTTATAGAGAAGATAGAGAAAGCTAGGCAAATGTCAGTTCATTTAGGAGTTGTGGGATAAGATGTACTTGAACAAAGAATGTAGGTTATCACCAACCTGCAGACAGAGCATGCGTCCTCAGTCGGGTCTTAGTCAATATTTCTATCAGAAAATTGGTTAAAGACAAAGAGAACATGCTATATAATTTACAGGTGGCAAAGTTAAGCAGAAGAGTTAATATAATGAATAACAAAATTCAGATATAAAACATTCCTGCCCCTTCCCTTATCCTCTCTGTGCCTCTGTTTTCTTATCTTTAAAATGGAGATGATAAAAGTTCCTGTCGCAGAGGGTTACTGTCAGGATTAAATGAGGAAATACACAAAAAGTCCGGCAGAGAAGGCTCAGTAAATATTAGCTATTAACTATTACTGTGTTCTGGCTAGGCAGGAACTATGGGCTGAGTTCACAAAATAACATTTAACAGATATAATTAACTATATTTTGGCTCAAAATATAAATTGTACAAGTTTGAGAGTGAGGAGACCTGGAATGATAGCAGCCCATGTAAAAAGAAACCTCAAAAACAAACTGAAAAATAAACCCCAAACCCAACCCTCTGGAATTCAGGTGATTCAGTGCTCGGTGAACCAAGGGTGTCATTCCCCTGCATCCGAGGAGCTAATGTGGGGCTCTGGGTGTATCATGCTAATGAAGGAAGGTGAGGGAGTTATACTTGGAGCCAGAGTCAGGGCACTGCAGTTTAATAGCAGTGGGACCTTGACCCTCTGCAGGTTTTTACTCCCTCCTCTGAATTATGGGAACAATAATATTGACCTCCCAGGGGTATCATGAGTTGAGTTCAGGAAAATCTTGGAACAGTCCTTGGCACACAATAGGTGTTCAAACAAATGTCAGTTCCCTCCTACCATACCATGCAGATATAGGAAACAGTCCTGCCCCTTGAAAGGCTTATAAAGCTAGGCCCAGGTGCCAACTTATGATGGCTGGTGGCTTTTTATGTTTGGAATTACTGTGCTTAATTTTGGGGCTCACACTTTGGGATAATTAATGAAAAGGTAGAATGTGGCTAAACAAGAATGACCAGATGGTGGGAATGGGAGGTCTTGACACCGGATGGGTAACAAAAAAAAAAAAAAAAAAAAAAAAAAAAAAAAAGCAAAAGATCTCAGCTATGCAAGCCTGGAGATTTTCCTTTTTTCAATGGGAGGGAGGGGAAAGAGACATGGTAACTGTCTCCAGACACTGCCAGAGATGGACTCTGTTACAATTCACGAGACAGTCACAGCCAGTAGTGGAAGTTCCAGGAGAACTGGTTCGGGCTCAATTTGAAGAGCAACTTTTTGATCATTAGAGCGATTCCACAGTGAAATGGGCTGCTTTTCAAATTGGTGAACCCCTTACTCTTGCAAGTGTGCCAAGAGAACGGATAACCTCCTTCCTGTCTTTTAATTTTCCTGATGTTCTTTCTCCACATTCTTTTCGCTTTTCCTTTCCTTGATCCCATCCTCTATTCCTTCTAGGACATTCATAGCCCTTTCCCCTACTCTGTCCCCAAGTGCTTTTCTTCTCATTTCTGCCTCCTGACTTCCCATGTTCTTTGTCTCTTGGCTCTCCCTACCCCGGCTCCCAGGGCACACCTAGTCTGATGACTGGAACTGCCTCCTTGACTTGCTCAGAATGTCACAGATCCGGGCCAAGACTGCTGTGCACACCAGCAGGGAGGGGAAGGAAGGCAAAGGGACCTCTGTGAAGGCAGAGATCATGTTGTGACTTTCCCATCAGGGTAGAGGGATCCTCTGACTGAAACCCAGTCGTGGAGAAGGGCCACTTATCACTGGGCACTCACAGACTCTTGGGGATCCCAGAGCTGGGCAGTTCTTTCAAAGATGCTTTCCATGAGCTGAACTCATTCTGAATCTCCTTCTAGCTCCCCCTAGGCATTTGTCGTATCTTTGATCTACGGCAGCCATTTGTCATATTTCCAATTTCAAGAACTCCCTCTCCTACCAAATGAAGCAGAGAACTGAGACAACTGGAGACCTGCCTGAACCCTCAGCTTGGCATATGGATATGCAAACATATCTGACAGCAGTGACATGTAGGTCTCAGAGTCTGGGTCTAGAACTTTCAAGTTTCCTTTCTCTATCCTTTTATATCTTCTGTGTCCCCTTTCTTTAGCTTTGGTTCATCTTCCCATTTCCCCCTCTCTGTTTCCACCTACCCAGCTCCCTTGTTGCCTCGTGGGCTTGCAATGGTTTACCCGCCCATGCCAGACGCCCAACTGAAATGTGCCAGGGAGTGGCAAGGAAAGCCAACTCTCTCCCCTCCCTCGAGGGCCCCGCCCCACTTCATACCGTGAGCTGGGGACTGCTGGACACTAGGGCTCTTGGGGGCAGGCAGGCCTGCAGGCATGGCCGTGATGATTGCCTGGGGATGTGGTGATGGGCCAGCGCGAGTCTCAGGCACACTCTTCTCCCCAGGTACCACCTCCTTCCAGTCATCCATGGTGCACTGCTGGGGCTGTTAAGGGACAAGACAGAGATCATCCCATAAATTGCCTCTACATCGTTGGATACGCCCCGTCTTCTGAGGATTTGGGGTAGCAGGTGAGGACTTTAAGATTCAGCCAGCCCCAAATTAGGGAGGGGCCCCTTTACTTTCTTGGAACACCCAGAGAGGACTTTGACAAAAACACATCCAAAAGGGGGCTGTGGGATTGCCCGAGCTGTCCTCCCCGTTTGTTCCTCGGACCCTGGCGTTGGCTTACTCACCACTGGTGAAGCGGGCTGCAGTTGTAAGATGACAGCCGAAGCATGCTGGAGCCTGCGAGGGGTGTGGGCCAGGCCTTCAGGGTATCCATTGTGAGGCCCAGCTTCTGGCGTGGGAGGGTGACACTGCTGAGCGCTGCCAGGCTTGTGCAGATTGGCCGTGGGGCACTGCAGCGGCAGGGCGGGTGTGACTGGGCCTAGTGGCATGGCATGGGCTTCGGGGCTGGACTGCGGGGCCAGGCTTGGGGGGACCGAGGCGAGCTGGGGCTGGGGCTGGGCTTGGAGCCGTGACTGCTGCTGCTGTGGCGCTGGTTGCTGTGGCTGCTGCTGGAGCACAAACTGGGGCTGCAGGTGCTTGGAGGACGGCTGCGAGAGAAGCTGGTGGGGCTGCAGCTGAGCGTAGGCTGAAGGGGGGAAAGAGCAGGTCAGGGGGCACGGCTTGACCTCATCTTCTGCTGTGTCCCCAACTGTGCCCCTCCCACGTCCATATCACAATGGCTTCCCAAACTCAAGGTCTCCTGCTTTGATCTCTTTCAGCTTTCACTTAGAGCCTTGCCTGGCCACTGGCACGGCGCAGCTGTCTCTGTTTCCTCGCCTTCTTCCTGTGCTGCAACATTGTTCCCTCTGGCTGCCCCTCAAAGCCCAAAGCAAAGCTCACCTCCTCTGTGAAGCCTTCTTGGACCATGCCTGCTGGTCAGAGGAACACTGGATTCTACAGGGTGCCGTGTGCTCTCTCTCCTCTGTGCCCTTGGCTCGCTTTCCTCCCAGCCTACGGTCTGTGTGGCCCCCCCATCGCCCAGCCCAGCTCTGTCTGTTCATTCACACCCTCTGGCTCTGCTCAGGCTGGGCCTCCTCCAGGAAGAGCCAATTCACATAGATGGGGGCTGGACTTCTGGTTCCTTCTGTTATATACAGAGGGACCTCGGGCTAGCTGCTTAACCTCTCTAGGCCTCGGCTTCCTTCTCTATAAGTCAGAAATAAAAATAGTTCCTGCCCAGAAAGTTGTGGTAAGGATGAAATGAGAAAAAAACTGTGTGAATATAATGAGAAAAACAAGTGACATACTGTTCATAGCACAGTGCCTGGCATACGGTCGTGCTCAATCATTTCTAGCTATAATTAAAATGATGATTTCAATCTTGGTCTCGGTTCTCAAAGCATCCTGGACTTATACATCTATCATAAGAACGTGTATCACAGTGCATTGTAAGTTCTTCTTAGCTCCCTTCCCTTCGAGATCATGAACTCCTTGTGGTCAGAAACTATTCTGTATCTCTTTAGCCAGAGCCTGGAATAATGCCTGACATCAGATGGGTGCTAAGGAAATAAACTTCTTGTCCTGAACTGGAATTCATTTGTTGTCATGTGCTACTAGCCTTTTCTTCTCCCATTTTAACCAGGCCCTCTCTTGGAGGTGAGGATTCTTATACTTTTTTAGTAATCTGTTCAGCGTCTAGCTCATGCCTTGTATACACTAGGGATTCAGAAATTCAGCTCGGAGATTGATTGTCCTTCCTCCTCACTCTGTCTAGCAGCATCCAGGCGAGCCTAGCATGAGGGCAGCTAGCTCAGCTGAATGTGTCTTGCCTCACGGTGGCCCTCCACAAAGGCTCTGCAGCTGGAGGGGAGCCACCAGAGAGGGGCTGTGTCTTACAAATACACAGGGTCACAGCTGGAAGCTCACAAATGGATTTTTACAACCAAAGGTTCCCATCCAACAAGGATAAAGGCAAATTTGTGATCCTAAGCTAACATTTTAAAAGGATCCTATGATCCTTACAGGTGCAAAGCAAACAGATTTCAGAGCATGTGTGTGTGTGTGTGTGGGGGGGGTGCTTCTTTCTTAAAGTTTGTCGATTTACACACACTATCTCATCACAGCCCAACACAGAGTTCCAAGGAGAATGCCATTCAGAATGGAAGGAAATGGAACAGAACGGATGGGGAGGGAAGGGAAGGGAGAGAAAGGAAAGGGAAGGGAAGGGAGGGAAACAAGAGGTGTTAAAGGAAAACAAGGCAGCCCATGGCGGCTGACTGGTGTAGGCCGAGAGAGGTAAAAGGGACAGCCCACAGGCTATGGTCTGGATGACAGTGAATACAGAAGAGGGAAACTCTGGAAGGCAATGTGGCTTTTAGAGAAACTTCCTGGGTTTGGGTGGTGGTGGAACATCCAGATGAAAATTGCCAGTAGGCATTTATTTGGTGATTATAAATTGCCCATCTCCAACTTTATCCTTGTCTCCCAATTCCACATTGAATGGCACAAAACTTAACAATCAGAATTGTTAATCAGGCAAACTAAACAATCAGGACTTTTTAAGATGATGGTCAACAAGGCACCAGAGAGGTACCAAAGAGGCCACGTGGTGCCCTGTTAGGCTCGAGGGGCCAAAAAGACCTGTAGAAGGATGGGCATTATCACTGAAAAAGCAAGCAAACCTCTCTGTCTCTCAGTACAAAGTCACAAATTCCTGCCCTGGGAACAGCCGCTCCACGGGTTGCCCCTGTGAGGTGAGAGCTGGCACAGGTGCAGGGCAGGGAGCCGAGCATCAGTAGCGTGTCCCGCTACTCCCTGGCTGTGTGGCCCACGGCGCGTCCTGCTCCTTCTCAGGGACTCAGAGTTTTATCTGAAACAGGAGGTTTGGGCAAGGTGAGCGCATGAGTCTCTCCCAGCTCTAATCTGATGAGGGTGGCTCTCGTAGGAAAGTAGTTGAAAATTCGGGATTTATAAGGTGGCGAGAAGATTCGAGAGGAAAAGGGTTCTAGATCTCTAGCGCACAGAGTACAGTTAGGGAAAATACGCGTTTGCTTGACAAGACTGGAAAAGAGACCACCGGCCTGCGGCCCTCTATCCCAGGGCCTCCCCGTCCGGCCCACTCTCTCCCCTCTACGCTGCTCCTGGAAAACTGGATGCATTGTTTTAGAACAGATGATGCTAGCGTATGCTAGGGATGGAAACAAGGCTCATGAAGGCGTAGATAAGTTCACAGATCAAAGACCGGAGGTATTTTGGGGGAGTGTACACCCGTAACCTTTTGAGGTTAATAAAAAGCAAAGACCATGATTTAGCTCTGGCATTATCCTGGGTCAAAAGTCCTTTTATGTAAAGTATTGCAATGACTTCCTAATTGGTCTTTCTGATTCCTGTTTCTTCTCTCTATAATCCATCTTATGGATTGCCAGGTAATCTTTCTTTTACAAGTTAATCTTCCTAGTGCACAGATCTGACCCCCGATTAAAAGCCATCGGGGATCCTCCTTTGTCTGTTGTCTAAAGCCCTTGGCATTCAAGATCTCATTACAACCTTTGAATTTTTATTATTTCTTTCATCAGAGCAATCTACTACTCACTGTCCCCTGTACAGAACTTGTGCTTTGTCTCATCCCGCTTCGAGTGTCACACAAATCAAACCCTCGTCATCCTTTCCCTGCCGTTACAGCCAAGGGACTCTTCCCTTTCTCTGAGCTACACCAAGATCTCTCTGCTTTGCACGGCCCTCAGAGATGCAGCATGTCCAGCGGTCAAGGATAAGCTCTAGAGTCAAAGTGCTCGGATTTGAATCTTAGCTCTGCCACTTACCAGCAGTACACTGCTGGGCAAGTTACTTGACCTCTCTGAACCTCTGTGTCATCATCTTTAAAAGGGGTAATGATGATACCTATTTCATAGTTATTTCAGTAAATGACTTATCTCCTTTCAGAGGCAGAATTTATGGGATTCATTTGTTTCATCCAAAGAACCTTGGATTTAGTGGATGCTCAATCAGTATTGGGGAATGAATGAATGAATGAATGAATGAATGACAACATGGTGGGACTCTGTTTGTTCCACAGAACTTTTCCTCTTCAGAACCAGAGCATGGATGAGAGGGATACAAACCCACAGATCATTTTAGTTTAAGCAGCACCCTGGTTTATTGAAGACCCTCTTCCTGTCCAACCCCCGCTCACTACCTACCTGCACTGACTCACAACCCACCCCAACTGCTCTACTCGCTGTCCATAAAACGTCATATCCTAACGTGCCTGCTTGGCTTTGATTTCAGTGCTTCCATTTTCTGGAATGCCCTCCTTCTGCTTCAGTGATCCAAGGCTTAAGCTTCTTTGGCTCAGGCTCAGCTCCTGTTGTCTCCCTCTTTGCCTTAACCCTCAATTATGGGTTTCCCCTCAGAATTCCTGAAAGTTTTTATTGTTTGTTTGGATTCGTTTGTGATTTAACATGTACTATCTTGTATACATATTTCCTTGATTCTTAAAAATTGATTCTTTTTTTATTTTTTTTATTTTTGGGACAGAGAGAGACAGAGCATGAACGGGGGAGGGGCAGAGAGAGAGGGAGACACAGAATCGGAAACAGGCTCCAGGCTCCGAGCCATCAGCCCAGAGCCTGACGCGGGGCTCGAACTCACAGACCGCGAGATCGTGACCTGGCTGAAGTCGGATGCTTAACCGACTGCGCCACCCAGGCGCCCCTTAAAAATTGATTCTTATTCCCCTTCTCATTTTAACATAACATCCCTTAAATTGGCATGCGTATTGCGGTTGCTGTTGGTTCAATGGCAGTGTTTTTCCTCCTTAGAGTTTAGTAAAATAATGCCACACCTCACAATCAGTGGTGTCCTAGATTAAATGAAACGGCAATACTTTTACTCTTTTGTGTGTGTACTTCCTATCTATCCAACTATCCTTTTCAGTCAAAGGCATGTTCTCTGTTTCTGTTTCTTTTTCTTTTCTTTTTTTTTTTAATTTAAGAGATGTGCTTTTGGGGCACCTGGGTGGCTCAGTCGGTTAAGCATCTGACTTCAGCTCAGGCCATGATTGCACAGTCCGAGTGTTTGAGCCCCGCGTCGGGCTCTGTGTTGACAGCTCAGAGCCTGGATCCTGCTTCAGATTCTATGTCTCTCTCTCTCTCTGCCCTTTCCCCACTCATGCTCTGTCTCTCAAAAATAGATAAATTTTTTTTTTTTTTTTTTAAAAGATATGTGCTTTAATTTAGCTGGATTATTTTTATGTGTCTTTCACCTTCCACATTGTCTGACATGATACTCCAGATGTTTGGAGATGCTTAGCGAATGTCTGCTGGTGATCACGGTAAGATCAATGAATGCTTCTCCCTCTGCCATGCCCTCCCACTCAGTGTGGGGTGGCGAGGGTAATATCTGATTGCAGCCATGATACTGGAGCAGGCCATGCCCCTCTTCCCTACAGCTAGGATGGGGCATATTAGTTTATGAAATGTTAAGGTACAGAAGTCTCTTTTTTCTTTTCTTAATTTTTCCTAATGCCCAGTAGCTTCATTTCTCCCTTGCACCCATTGTGGCTCCCCTATCCCCTCCTGCTGTGAAGTCCACTGCTCCTAAGGAACAACGGGTTGCTTCCAAGGGACCTCAACCACCACTTTGGAAGGCCCCATCAGTTTGGAAGGCCCCATCAGCCCTTTCTGTTATGGAGCATGGGAGAGGCAGGCCCAGGGCCTCCACAAATTAGAGCCCAGAAAGAGAGAGGACTTACAGCCAGGGGGACTCTTCCCTTTCTCTGAGCTACACCAAGGTCTCTCTGCTTTGCGCTGCCGTGTCCTGCGGTCAAATGTAAGCTAGAAGGAGAGACTCTAGGCCATGCTCATCTTCCCGTCTGGTGCTCTAACCTTGAACACTGCTTAGAATCTCAAGAGGCCAATTCACTGCTCCCAAACCAGTTGGTTGTTAGCAACAAGAGGATTAAGGTCCCCCAGGCAGGAGGGATTACGGGCAGGCCCCCTTCATTGCATCCACTGTCAGAATTCATCAATAATTAATCTCTATTGATCTCAAGGCTTCAAGTATGCAAGAAACAGCTCACTGCCCCAGAAATGCTGAGACTCTTGTCCCAAAATATATGGAAGCTTGTCCCAAAATATATTGAACATCTCCTCATGGGTTGCAGGCTTTCTTGTATACTTATTTTTCTAGGACTCTGCTATAATGGACTAGAGTTACTGGAGTTACCTGGTCTCTGGGTGAGGGAGGGATGCCTGTGAGAGAGGATGACATAATTCTTTGCTGCCCACTACTCTTCACGGTTTAGAAAATGAAGAGATGCTTTTAACCATTCATTGACTCGGCAAACATTAGCAAGCACCTTCTACAAAGCAAGTACTATGTTTGGTGCTGGCTGAAACATGGTTCCTAGGATACACTATAGTCTAGTAAAAGAGATGTTTACTCGGCGTATCTTGGTAAATGTGACGATAGGAGAGAAGCACGGGATACCAAGAACACAGAAATGGGGATTCAGCTTGAGGAGAGCAGAGAAGGCTTCCCAGAAACAACGTTTAAGATGACTCAGAGTTAAGGGCCGCCTGGGTGGCTCAGTCGGTTACGTGTCTGACTCTTGGTTTCGGCTCAGATCGTGATCTCGCGGATCTCGCGGCTCGTGGGTTCGAGCCCCATGTCAGGCTCTGCGCTGACAGTAAGGAGCCTGCCTGGGATTCACTCCCTCTCTCTCCCTGCCCCTAACCCAACTGGCGCGCATGCTCTCTCTCAAAATAAATAAATAAATTTCAAAAAAAAATTTAAAAACAAAGATGACTCAGAGTTAAGAAGATGACAAAAGGAATAGCATGTGGGGGACCCGGAGCCTTAAGATACCCTGGTGCATTCAGGCACCTGTAGGGCATCCCGTACAGCTGAACTCAGGGCCTCTATAGAAGAGGGGCCAGAAGAGGAGGCAGTTTTAGGATGCTTCTAGATTATGCTAGCACCCGCCAGAGGCTGCTCCTCTCTGAAGAGATCTCATGGGATCAGGCCTCGAGGGTAACTGAGATTGAGGCTGACGTTAGAGTCAGAGCTCCACGCACACACAGATAGACACGGAGGCTCCTTTTGGAGAAACCTAAAGCTGCAGCCACACGAAGTTTCTCTGATGTGGTTCCTTGGTGCTGAGGACCAGGAGTCTGAGGGGGAAAGTGGAGACTAAGGGAAGTTTCCCTGTAAGAAGAAACTAGGTTATAAAAACAGGACTGCCAACTGCTGGGGCACTCTCTGGTGGCCTGCCTGTGCCTTGATGTCTTTCGGCCCGCTCTGCAGCGTCTGGCAAAACTACCAAATATCCTCTGTGAGCAGAATTCCTTATAAGGCCGCTTGGAACATTAATAAAGAAACTGGTTGCTGCATCTCTGCCCCGACCCGACCCTTGGCAGAGGGATGGCAGTACAGGGTACCTGGCTAACGGTGTGGATTTTAGAGTCAGATCTGGGTTTGCATCTTGGTTCTGCCACCTGGAGACTGTGCAACCTTAGATTGCTTAACCTCCCTGCATCTTGATTTCCTGTTCTGTAAGTGGTAATATATACCACATAGAGTAGATGTTAGCATCACATGGAATCTTAAGTTTCTTTTTAAAGTTTATTTATTTTGAGAGAGTGAGAGGGAGCACAAGCAAGGGAGAGGCAGAGAGAGAGAGGGAGAGAATGAGTGAGCAGGGAAGGGGCAGAGAGAGAGATACAGAGAGAGAATCCCAAGCCGGCTCTGCACGGTCAACGAAGGCACCCAATACGGTGCCCGAACTCACGCACCGTGAAATCATGACCTGAGCCTAAACCAAGAGCCGGATGCTCAACCGACTGAGTCACCCATGTGCCCTGGAATATTATGTTTGAATTACAAAAAGGTCTACTGCTTTTGCTCAGACCTAGTAGATGCTTATCAGATGGAAGCTATTCTTCAAGTACGATCTGCTATTTGCATGTTGCTTTGAACCTCTCCAGGCATTTTTGTAATCTGAATCTCATGTCTTCATAACAATGAGGCTATGAAGCAAACGGGCAGTGTTCCCATTTTACAAGCAAGAACTGAGACTGGTTTCCACTTGGCTTCTGCAATGCAGTGCGTTAAGGGAAAACTGACTTTACTTGACAAATGAGGCACGGCGCCTTACACACAACAAACACTCAAAAATGCTGATGGGCAAGTGAATAATTCAAGTCAGTAGGCACCAAGGAAAATGGCAAGCCTTGGCCTTGGAATAGTGGTTGGAGGCTGCTCAGACCTTTGGAGGTAATCTTGGAGGGAAGGCCAATGACGAGGGAGTGTTATACCAGAAGGCAGGGAGGTAAAAGGCACGTGACAGGTCAAGTGAGTCACAAAAGGGTAGGAGTGGGGGAGAGGAGGCAGGAGATCCGTGTAAGGAAGCCATGAGCGATTAGAGTGGTTCATCAGGCAATGTGGGGAGGGTCTTGCCGGCCCCCATGGAGTCAGAGTCAGTTTTATCAGAAGTCATTAACATGCTATTTATCGTGTCCCTCCTACAGGCTAGGCATTGCAATGGATAAAGTAGGAAACAAAGACACAGTGAAGGTTTCTGAACAAGAAAGAAATAACAGTCTCTGAGGAAGATGATTCTAGCAGCTGTGGGTAGGGATTCCTGACCATCAGTTGAGCCTTTTACAGGCAGCAGGCCTGGAGTGAAGCAGGGAGCCAATACAGAGGAAGGATCATCAACGCCTGGTGATGAGCTGGGTGGTGATGGAAGGTGGGACTGAGGGGGAAAGGGAGCTCCTATCTGTCGTGAGCCTACTCTGTGCTGGTCACCTCTGCAGCCCACTGCACTCATCTTTACAGCCTGTGGGAAGTGCAGTCATCTTTGTTTTATAGGTGAGGAAATTGAGGTTTACAGAGATTAAGTAACTTGATGATGGTCATAAAACTAGTAAGTGGGGAAGCTGGGGTCTGAAACCAGATCTAACTCTGAAGCCCATGCTTTTCCCATTATAACACTCTGCCTCTGCGGCAGAAGAAAATGAAGTCAATATAACCCTGAGACCGTGAGCCTGGGGTATAAGAGTAGCTCACGGCTATGGGTGGGGGCCGGGAAACTGGGAAAGGGGATCCTCCTGAAGAGGAAGACATCCAGGTTTTTGCTTTTGTTTTGTTTACGAATTCTGTCAATTTTAAAGCTGTGTATGCAGGTGGGGTGATATCCAAGGGGGAATATCCTGTAGACAGGAACTCTATAGGGAGGGGGAAGAAAGACAGGGATGGACCGTACTGAGAAGTCACCTGCAGACAGGTGGTAGGTGTCTGAAATGTAAGAACAGACAAGCTCCTTGAGGGGGTAAGTGTTGGAGTAAAACACCAGGAGGACAGGGCTGAGTCTTTTGGGAGTCCCACAGCTAATGGCAGTGGGGCAAGGGAAAAGGAGGGAGGGGCAGGCCCCACCTACACGCACAGATGGTCACAAGCACACGCGGCCATTCTGGGCTTAGGTGCCTGCCAGTGCCAGCTGAGATCATCCTCCTTCTGTTCCCTTCTTGAAACTTACCCATTTTTCAGGCACAGCTCAGATTTCCACAACCCCAATTAGAATTTAAACTCTTGTTCATCTCTGCAACTCCCATATGGTTAGCATTATGTTTGGCACATAATAGGTGCTAAATGAGTATTTATTGAGCTGAACTCAACAATTAAAGAGACAGAGAGAAACTATTTGGGGACGACAGTTAATTAGTCTTTCTGAGCCATATCTTGTTCATCTGGGGAATGGAATAATCACCGTTAGGATTAAATGAGGTATGTAGGTGAGGTATTTCGTACAGTGCCTGGGACACCGTTGTTCATTAGCTGGTAAGTATTACTATTTGCTGGCAACAATCCATGGAAGTAATCAGACGGGAGCCTAGGGGTGAAGGATTTCAGGAAAGAAGGAAGGCTCAACAGTTCCAAGGCCCTTTGTGTATCACAGCTGGTACTCTCTTCCTCTGTCTCTGTCTCTCTGTCTCTGTCTCTTACCACACACACACGTGAGCGTGCACATGTGTGCACACCCACAATGAGGTATGTTAAGCAAACTATAAAACTCCTCCACTGATACCCTCTAGATTTTTTCTCCTGACATAAGAGGAACTTCTTGGTAATCTAAATTTGGTCCTACAGTGGATAGTAGAAATGACCTTCGTGGCTGATTGCACGATATTTAACATCAAATTGTTGCAAATTTTGACTCCAGCTAGATAATGAGCCCACTTGTATATTTTGTTTTTTATTGGATTCTCTAAGTAAAAGTGTCTACCTCACAGTTTGGCAGCTGCTGTGGGAGAGAAATGGGGTCCCCAAGAGTCCTGGAATCAGCAAGCATCACATTGTCAGGCCTATGGCAGACAGAAATCACTATTCCCTGACACAAACCCCTCTCTGTGATGAAACAAAGCCGCTATGTGGCAGGCCTTCCCAGCAGAGAATTTTCTCTCCTCTGATGAGACCTGAGGAGAGATGAGGAGACAGAACAAAGACCTGGCATCTGGAGCACAATTGTGGGAAAAAGGTCTAGAATTTTCCACGATCTGTCAGTTCTCTTTTTTTCACAGCATCTATCTCCTGGTCAGCAACTTTCTCCTCACCTTTGGGCCTGAGTGTGCACCCAAGGTCCTGGGTTTATCCCCTAGAATGAGGACTCCAAGAACCAAGCCTACTGTGAGTTGCTGTGGGCCAGCTCCCTCAGGACTCGGTTTCCCTGGAGGCCAGGCCTACTGGACCTTGCCGCCTGCCCCACATCTGCCCTCCCTGGTTCCATCCTTGAATTTCCGAGAAAGCCCAACCTCTTAGGCTCTGCTCTCCACCCCTTACTCCCCTCCCCCCACCTACCAACCCACCCCTTTTCAGGGCATAAGGGACCTTTTCTATTTGCAGATCCTAAAGAAGCTGGTTGCCAAGGTGACAGGAGCAGGAACAGCAGGGAGCCATGGGGGAGGGGCTCTGCCCCCAAACAGCTGTCAGTGGGAGCAGTCCCAGCTGGGACTATAGCATTTGCCTGTTCTGGGAGGACACGGCCCCCAGGGGGACACATTCCTCTCCGCTATGATCCCCCACTGCCCCTCACCATAGGTCTCCACTGGTTATTCTCCCTGGGGGCAACCAGCCAGCCAGCTTGAAAATGCTCCAATAACCAACAAAACCTACCACCCCCCTTTTCTCTCTCTCTCTCTCTCATACACACACACACACACACACACACACACACACACGCATGCGCACATGCTCTGATCCCTCCGTTCCTTTGCAGTGGGTTGGCTGGGCAGGAGGCCAGAAGTTACCTCTGCCTGGGGACCCAGGACCCAGGGCAGGTGCTGCTTCAGGCTGCCCCCACCAGGTCATAGGGATTATTTCCATCTCGTTTTTTGTTCCAGAGGCCCTGAGAGGATCCAGGGCATCCTAACCCTCCTCACTGCCTTCCATTTAGGAGGTGGGGGTGGGGCAGTGGAACCAAGGGCTTACAGAGAGGAAGGGGTAGAAGGAGAAAGAAAGAATGGGAGGGGCCGGTAGGAGGCAGGAACCATGCAAAGCCCACCGATTTGTGTGGTCTAGATACGGCTCACAGCTGCTCCATAGGAAAGTTCTGTGGAACAACTGCTCTCTGTATTGCGTATACACACATAACCCTAATCCCAGGCCATGCCTGAGGCCCTGGACCTCAGCCTGTAATTCACTGGTGTTCACCTTTACAAGGTTCAAGAGAAGAAAGCCTCCCACTAGACTCTGTAAATTGCAGAATTTAGAACCATCAGACTGTGAGCTTGGGATCAGGTATAGGAAAGGCCTAGGAAAGGCCCAAATTACTATAAGAAATGAAAGAGGCAAATATGGCTTAATGATTAAGAATACAGAATCTGGGGGTGCCCACGTGGCTCAGTGGTTAGGTGGCCAACTTTGGCTCAGGTCATGATCTCACGGTTTGTGGGGTCGAGCCCCACGTCGGGTTCTGTGCTGACACCTCGGAGCCTGGAGCCTGCTTCGGATTCTGTGTCTCCCTCTCTCTCTGCCCCTCCTTTGCTCATTTTCTGTCTCTCTCAAAGATAAATAAACATTTTTTAAAAAATGCAGAATCTGGCTAAGCCAGCCACGGAATTGGTTCCTGGTTCTGCCACTTACTACTTATGTGACCTTGAGTGGCTTATGTAGTAAGTTCTTGGGCAACTTCTCTGGGTTAGTCTTCTTACCCGAAATGGATAAACATGGCTACTTTACTGGGTTCTTTTGAAGGTTAAAAGGGGTGGTGTGCATAAAAATGCCTAGGGTATGGGGGTGCCTGGATGGCTCAGTTGATTAAGCATCTGACTCTTGGTTTTGGTTCACATCACGATCTCATGGTTCATGAGATCGAACAGCCTGCTTGGGATCCTCTCTCCCACTCTCTGCCCCTCCCCCACTCACGCTGTCTTCCTCTCTCTCAAAATAAATAAATGAACTTAAAAAAATGCTTAGTGTATAATCTAGTATACAGTAGATGTTTTATCAGTGCTGGTCCCGTTTCTTCCTGGTTTTCTTGAGATTCCGGGGTTGCCTAGCACCTTTAGGAAGAACTCAAGAACTGGCCTTGCTTTTGAAGGGTCCTTAGAATCTAGGGGGCTGGCTTAGATCTGGGGAGAGGCTACATTTTGGCTTGGGTGGGAATGGGGTTCTCAGGAAGTAGAGTTTGTAGTTTGAATGGGAAGGGTGAAGTGGTGATTTGGGGTCCTTGCCCTAGTCCAAGCTGCTGTCAACTCATTATAAGATCTCCAGGCTTTACCCTTTGAGCCTAGTTTGTTTCTCTGTAAGAAGAGGCTGGACTAACCTCTGAAGAAAGCAATGCCAGCCGGTGAGAAACATCTGGAATCACAGGGCAGTGAGGCCTCGGTTGGGGGCTGCCTTCCTCAGCTTAGCAGTGACTGTCAGAAGGCAGAGATTAACCAACCATTTGTCCTTGAAACCTCAAAAAGGTAAATAAAGGACTTTAGCTCAGATTCTGCCTTGCTCACTATCATGACATTGGACTTGTGCTTTCCTCTGTCTTAAATTACCTCCCCCGACTTTGTCTGTAGGGTGAACTACTCATGCTTCAAGACTCATGTGCCATTTTCTCCGAGGGACAGGATCTCTGGCCCATCCTCCCGGCAGTGAGCTGGCCATGTGTGCCCATACCTACCTTGGACTTACTCTATAATAGAATTTATGAAATTGAACGGATTTGCTTATATATCTGGCTCCCTCCTTTTGACTGCACACTCGCTTAGGTAAGGATGTGTATTTTGACCATCTTGGTTAATCCAGTAACCAGCATACATAGGTTCTCAAGAAAGAAAAAAATGCAGGTGAGATTGGACGGTAAAGTGGTCTGGATGAGGACAAAGGGTCACTGGTTACCTCAGGGGTGTGACCAGGGTGATTCTCTTTTTAATGCAAAGCCATGTGGTCTCTCACCATATGTACTTCCATGGTCTAACAGCTTGGTCTGATTCCCTAGACTGGTAAGTCTAGGCTCTCTGCAGCTTTTCTTTTCTTTTTTTTAAAATTAAAAAAATTTTTTTTCATGTTTATTTATTTATTAAATTTTTAAATAAATCTTTATTTATTTTTGAGAGAGAGAGAGACAGAGTGCAAGCAGGGGAGGGGCAGAGAGAGAGAGGGAGACACAGAATCCGAAGGAGGCTCCAGGCTCTGAGCCGTCAGCACAGAACCCGACATGGGGCTCGAACCCACAACCACAAGATCATGTTCTGAGCCGAAGTCTAACGCTTAACCGACTGAGCCCCCCAGGTGCCCCTCTCTGCAGCTTTTCTAAAGAAAGACTGCCTACGGTAGGCAAGGCTGGGAGTCTGTTAGCAGGCAGGGAGAGAGGTCTAGCCTCAGGGAATGCTGAGTCATCCCCCAACCCCCCACAGATTCTGCCTCACAAGTAATCTGGTTTTTGTTGTTGTTTTTTAATCTTCTAGATTTTTTTTTTTCTCAAGTGTCGCCCTCATTGGCAAGCCTTTTGGGATCCCCTCCCCAGAGCTAGATGGCTCCCCTGTGCTCCCGCGTATCCAGAGCTCACGGATATGACGGCGCTTACCACACTGTACTTCACAGTGCTCGTCTACCACCCAGACAGGGCCCTCCCTGGAGGGCAGGGCCTGAGTCTCATTTATCTCTGCACTTCCAGAACTGGCAACGTAACTGGCAGAGATTAGTCAACAAATGTCTGTTGAATGATGAGAAAATCAACTTCCCACACTTCCTCATCTCCCTGAGTGGTTCTTACGTGCATCTGGCTGGCCCCTGTCCTTTTTGCTGACACTTAGAGAATTTCAAAATAGTCGGGCTGCCAACCTCCGCTCTCTCATGGCTGAGAGCTATGATTGTGTGCTCCGAGATTCACCACCTTCAAGCCCATCGCGAAGGACTCATTTATTCCAAATGATGTGGCTTCCTTCTCTCAAGCTAGAAGGAGGCCTGGTACAGAACCAGGAACCGGTGAACTTCTCAAGATTGGAAGAGGCAAGAGAGACATGGGGCTGGTATCTTAGCACGTCCATGGGAAAAAGGAACGTTTGGAAGTTTTCCCCTACCCCATAGTGCTCCTGAGTTTTCAGGGATAGGATCCTTGTTCCTGGAGCCCTTACCTGGTGCGACGAGGGGGTGGGTAGCCACAGCGGGCACCATCCGACTGAGCCCAGCCCGGCCCTCCATGCTCCCTGGCACACCGTTGTTACCATCTCCTTTCTTGAGTGTCTCCATCACACTGTCACTTATGCCAGGCTTGGCACCTGCGGGGGAACCCTGAGCGGTGTTTCTGCCTTGTGACGGGGTAGGCAGAGGCTGGCTACCACCTGGCGTGGGTTTCAGGGCCAAGCTGGGCAGGACAGGCTGAGTGGGGGTAGGGCCCGAGGCTGCTGCAGCTGGTGTCTGCTGTGTTCGGAGGGTCAAGTTCTGTACCTGGAAAAGAGGGGTCTATAGGAGTCCAGAGAAGGTGGGTAGGAGCAACGGCAATACACAGTTAAGATAGGGAAGGAGTTAGGGAGGGACCTAGGAATGGCTATACAGGATAGTGGGTTGTAAAATCGGAGAGAAAGAGAGAAAATGAGTTAGGGGCTGAAAAAGGAACCAGGAGCAGGTAGAGTTTCTAAAGGGGACAAGAAAGAGTGCTAGTGATTGCATCCACCGGCAGAAGAAATGGAATTCTGAGAAGGGATGACTGTCTAGGCTGGGGCGGGCTCTCTCTCCCTTGTTACCTCCTCTCCTCCCCCAAACTATCAGGATGGGCTGCATTGCATTTAGAAAGAATTCCCAGCTACAGCGGGGCATGGGGCTTCCCACACTCAAAAAGGCCAGGGCAAAAGTGAAAGTTAATTGACCAGCACAGCCACCAGGCAAAGGATTATCTTGTCCTCAGAATAAATAAGGTTTACGCCAGGATTCGTGCGCTTACTCAACCTGGCCCCTGGTGCCCTCTGCTGGACGCATGGAGGCTGTGCCAGACTTGCTCTGACAAATCTGATGATCTCGGCTACCAAGCGCTCTCCAATTCTGTAGCTGGGGTGGGGGTGGGGGGTTCTGCCCCACTGCCCATAGAATCTTTACAGCCACAGCAGTATCTGTGTGCTCCCAGCAGAAGGTGGGGACCCAGGACTTATCTTTGCTCCCTCTTCCATGCCATCTTCCCCCAAACTAGAGGTGCTAGCGTGTATAACCAGAGTGGGATTTTCCACTTGAAAAGCAACGCAGAAGATATAATGGGGAGGGTGTCAGGTAGAAAGCTAGCAATGACCACCCATTACTGGCAGCCATGTTTGCCTCAGTATGCTGTGCTCTGACTCCTGATCTATGTTTGTGAGGGAACAGAACAGAGCCAAGGGTGGCTGAGGCCTTCTCAACAGGGAATTCATTAAGGAGTAGAGTAAGTCTGGGAGCATCGGGATGTCCTGTCTCCCCCGGCTTTCCTAGAAGATCCCAACCTTTCCAGAGTCCAAGCTCCTCCAGGCCTTGTGCCCATACCCAGTCTCAGTACCCCTCTACGGAGGTGCCCACCCCCCTGCCCTCCCACCAGCATGGAATCCTCACCTGGGCGGGGGTGGGGGGCCGGGCGGGGGAGCCAGTGCCGAGCTCAGGCTGCACAGTAGCGACGGTGGCCGTGGGCGTGAAGATGAGCTGAGGGGACAAAGGAACAGTGCCGCCTAGGCTCCTAGCTACCTGCACCAGGTTACCTGGCTGGGCCTGGAATCACAGGAAACGAGGCGCCTTTTACCTGCCCAATGTGGGCTCAGCCACAGGACAGGACGGTTCAGCCAGGGAGCAGATATGGGGAAACAGGGAGGCAGGACAGGGAAAGAGTCCAAAGGGGGCCACCTGAAAGTCTCAAGAGGCTTGTAGAGTCCTGATCCAGGCTGGGCAGTGAAGGGGAGGGTGGAGGAGAGCCAGTCTGGGGATGCAGGTCGGGTTTACTCCAGAAGCCTCTGGAGCGGCTCATGAGGAGCTCATCCTAGAGGGGCCGACATTCCCGGGACACCCTGAAGTCATTCTCTCCACAGCATCCTGGGGAGCAGGGACCTAGGGCGCACACAGATGCCCTAGGACCTCTTTCCAGGTCTAACCCACTCCTGACTCCACGTCTGGGCCAGAACAGGACTCCCCTGCACGAGGGATCAAATTAGATGTGTTCTTTTCTCAGTCTGTAGCCAAATTTAGATTCTGGTAGGGGGTGTGCAGGGACAACAGTGGTAGAGGAACCAGGGCGCCCAGAGCCATACTCATGTCTGCCTCTCCTTCCGTGGGGTACAGGCTACCTGGTGCTCTCTGAATGACACTTCCACCCCGCGAGCCTAGCTTGGTGCCCATGTGGACGTGCTGGTGTCCCACAGGCTGCTTTCCCCAGACCTCCGAGAGGCATGTCGATGTCTACTCCTCTGTGCCTGCGTGCCCTGCTTTGGGGAGGGAGGCAGACAGGCTTCAGGACTCCAGCTGGGGCAGGTGAGGAGGACAAGGGAATGAGTAAACTGAAGACAAGGGCAGGTTTGGGCAGTGTCACACTGCGGCCGTCCCGTTCCCTAGGAAGTAGAAGGTTGTTCCGTATACTGTGTGTCTATGAAGCTATTCCCTGGGAATGGAACGTCCACAAACAATGAACTCAGAGTCAAGAAAGGAAGTGCTGGGTCAGGACCAGAAAAGCTCCAAGCGTCAAGTTCTGGTCACAGAAGCAAAGTGGTAGTGGTGGTGGAGGTGGGAGGGGGGGCGCAGGTAGGACTGTATTGTCTTCAGGAGGGCATGTCAAGGAGCTGAAGGGAGAAATCTTCAGGATGGGAGACACGAGATCAGAGTCTGTGATCTGAGCCCAACACAGAGCTGGAAGGTATTGCCTCCTGGGGAGCATGCTGCTGTTTTCCCTGGAAATTCTTCTAAATGTGAGGAACCCATAAGGTTCCTAAGGACCTTTGCATCCCTTAGGGACAGGTATAAAGGACAGATTCTAGGTATGCACGTCCAGGGCTGATACCGTCCTGAGCACATTCTACACATTCAAACAAGCTGAATTAATGAGTGATAGAGTGACCTGATGGGCATGGGGTCCCAGGTGGGAGAGCAGTGGAGGCAGCAGCATGTCCTGGAGCTGAATGCCACTTTCATGACTTGGGCTGGAATACACCTTTGGCTCTTGAGCTAGCGGTGGCCAGTCCCTACAAGGATGGCCACAGGGGCCAAGACCCCATTTTTGTACAGTACCTGGATGTCTGTGCGTTTGCTTATCTTAAGTGACCAAGTGTACTGGCCATCTGGGCATGAGCCCCTGCATTTTCTACCCTAATTAATTTGGGGGAGCAGTTTCTGAGAAGAAGAAGACAATTAGGGAAGGAAAGGAGGCATCATGGGCAACCTTCTCTATTTCAGCCGGGAACCCCACCTGTCCTTGGGTCACTGAGCCTGTACCAAAGCTCCCACTCAGCCTTCCAGGCGCCCTCTTATTTATTCCACCCCTTACCTCTTGCTGCCTGTCCCTTGGTGCTCCTTCCCACCCACCTCTCTAGCCTCCTAGTTCCCAACTTGTCTGCCTTTGTCCTTCCAGCCCACCTGAGCCGTGGCCCAGGCTGGGTACTCACCATCTGTGCCCTTAGATACATCTGCGCTTGGCTTGCAGTCAGGGCCGGAGAAGACGTGTTACCCAAGAGCACGGCCTGCTGGGCGATGCCTGAGGCTGTCGCTGAGTTGACACTCTGTGCCCGGTTGATGAGCTGGGCCGCTGCTGGGGAGGCTGCCAGATTGATCTGATGGGAGAGACACACACAGTGGGAAACAGGAAGTTCTGTTGGTAACCTCTGTGCCTCCCTCATCCATTTCTTTCCCCGTCTTCTGTTCCTTGGTGGATTCGGCCTTCTCTAGGACCATCTCTGGTCCCTGGGCCCCTCAGCACTGCCCCATCTCTGGCCTACATGTGGAGCTGCAGGGAGGGTCCAACGGGGGAGAGACTGAACTGTAAACACAGAGCCTGGACACCGGCATGAAAGAGGACAGAGACTTACTGAAGGGTTAGAAAGAGGCAAATGCTTCTTTTTCTGGCAAGAGTAATAGATTCCAGCCATGACTGCACACGGCTAGGGATTTACCACCTGGGGCTGGGAGCCTTCAAGCATCTGGGGCAAGGAGGAAGGACCTGGTCCCAGAGCTATGGGCTCTACCTGCGGCTCCCCAACCTACTCACCGAGGATGACTGGGCTGGGGCCTGTGCAGACACATTGCTGCCTGAAGTGCTCCCTTGTCTGTTGGCCACCAGGCTTGCCTAGAAAAGAACAGTTTGTATCGCTAGAGTCCCAGATCTCCCCCAATCAGTCCCCGAGCTCTCAAAGGAAGGACTTTAGGAAGTACTATAGGACAGCGGTCAGTTGTCAAACGCCTAGGGTCAAACCCCCATTCTACCTCATCTGCGTGTGACCTTAAGCACGGGCCTCAGTTTCCTCTTTATAAAGTGGGGATAATAACAGAATCTACCTTGTGGCATTGCGGAAAGGATTAAACGAGGCAAAGCATTTAACATAAGCACTCAAATCGTTAGCTATCACTGTTACCCATCTTCCTAGGTCTCTGAAGCCCTCTGCTCCACCCGGCTCTATCAGATCGGGCTCCCGGACTCCGCCAGAGAGTCGTGCACGTGCTGTCTGGCACATCCAACCTGCCCCCCTCCCTGTGGCTGGCTTCTCACTCTTCCAGGGTCAGCTTCCCATCACCCAGCAGACGGGCCTTCCCTGGCCACCCAGTCCAGGGCACCTCCTTGTTCTTCAGTCAGAGCGAGCTGCTCCTCTTTCGGAGTGCTTATCACAACTCGGAGACTTAGGTATTCTGTTTCCTGGTCTCTCTGGGGTTCTGTTTACTTGCTGTCACCCCGCTTTAAGCTCTGAGAAGACGGGGTGCACAGTATTCAGTGTCTGACATGGACTGTGGTAGGTGCATAAAACTTGTTGAATGAATGAAGGAATGAATGAATGAATGAGTTCCTCTCAGCCACCAAGGACAGACAGGAAGCTGGGTGGGCCACGGCCTTCTCTTGTGAACAACCCCGTGGACCCTCGGCCCCTCCCGGTGGTGTGGTGGTGCGGGGAGGAGGGGTCCCCCCAGCCCTTCTACCTGCGGCCAGAGAGTTCTATCCTTGCACTCACGGGCCCGGGGGAACTTGGGGAAGGTGCCGGACCCTCTCTTGGGCAAAGGAGCATGACCATCCTGTCCACTCGCCAGGGGAAGAGAAGGCCCGGGGAAGCGCGTGCGGCACCTGCTCCCCCTCCCTCTCGCTTCTGCCACCCGCCAGGCCCGCTCTCACCTGCTGCACAGCCGCCAGGCTCTGGAGCTGGGCGCTGCTGAGGTGCTGCTGCTGGAGCGCTGCCGTCTGCAGCATGAGGTGCTGCTGCTGGGCCGCGTACATCTGCTGCAGGTACTGAGCCGCCGTGCTGGGCTGCCTGTGCAGCGCCTGCTGGATCACCTGGGAGGGGAGAGCCGCGGGGACTCGCTGCGGACCCGCCCCTTCCATGACGAGGCCTTGTCAGAGGACAACCCTGGGGCCTAGCCCCTTGCCCTAGGGAGGCGGGAAGGCAACTGCCTTTTGGACTTTACACTCCTCTGCCTCGTCTGTCTGTCCTGCACATCTTGGGCTCCTGTGCTCCTCTCCAATCCACCTGCTCCTGCTTCAGCCCCCTTGGGGAAAGTCAGAGCAGCACAGTGATGCTCTGACCAGCTCTGGGTAGTGGGGCGGGGTGGGGGGGAGTGCGGCACAGGGAGATAGGGGGTCCTGTAAGCCTCCGGTGACACTGTGTCCCGTGCCCGGCTTGTTTGGCAGCCCCCCTCCCAGTCATTCCCCACTTTCAGATCTGGGTGACTGGGACACTGGATGGTGACAGCAGGGGAACCGAAGCCCAATAAAGCAGAGAGAAGGGAAGCGGGTAGGGGAGAGAGAGGCAGGTCCGAAGGGGGGCCTATTCCAGCATTAGCAACACGGCTAGCCAAATGAAAACAAGGGCAACAGCCTCCCAGCTGGGGCTGCCTCCCAAGGTCTGCCCCCTAGCTGCCTGTAAAGTCCTATCCGTCCCTCAGAAGGTCCCCTTGGTCTTGGAGAGCAGACCAGAGCCACAGGGATGACGCATTTCTCTTGTATTCTTTCCCCCTCCCCATCGGTCCCTCTTTCTGACCACCATCACCATCACCTGGCTTTACTGCTGCTCCTCTTTCCTGCCACCGTCTCTAGGAAATGACAAAGGCTGCCTTTGATCCCGCTCCCTGCTCTTCACTCCCAGCCCCCCAAAGCCTCCCCTCACCCCCAGGAACAGAGAAAAGGGAATGTCTTTCCTCCAGCCCTGAGATCTTCTGTCTTCTTCTCCTAAGCCCCAGGGACATTTCTCCTCCTTCCTCCTTACCTGGTCACCCTCCTGCCATCTCTTGCTGCCTGATGCTCCACGAGGGTCCTGGCCAGGCTTTGGCCCTCTTGCTACCCTTAACTCTGCTAACTCCCTGGCCATGGGGCTTCCCCCAACCCTGGCTCCTGCCCCCAACTGGCAAGCATCCACTCTGGCTCAGCGTGGATTTTAGGGTCGGTGGCTCTAGGACAAAACCATTCGTGGGCTCAGATTTGGGGTACTGTAAAACCAGGCTGATAATCGCGGATTCTTCATGGGCTCTGGGGTCTCCTGATTTCCCCCACCCCATCTCAACTCTTCAGGTCCCACTCTCCTTCAGCATTCTCTCCCCTCAGTTCTGTTTATTCCTTGTCCTCTCCCAGAATTCCTTCCTCTTCTCCCTTTCACCTATGCCTCTCTATTTTCCTTGGACTCCTGATCTCCTGGACCCCCCGCAGTCCAGGCAGCAGCAGCAGCGGAGAGATACTGTGGCTCTTCCTCACCAGAGGGTTGGTGTCAGGGAGTGGAAACGGCAGGGACCCTGAACGGTTTGGCTTGGGTACACAACACGACCGCGGGTGATTCCATCTGCCGGAGCAGAAACCCCATATTCCTTGTACCCGGGGATGGGATGAGGGCTGGGAGGATGGCATGTCCCGACGTGGGATGCTGGGAACTGTTCTCAAACACTCATGATCGGAGGGGCCGGGAGGAGGCTAGTGTGGGGGGCGGCAAGGATGGGTGTGGGAAATGTGCTTTTATTCCGTGGGAGGCAGGTAACTGGGAGAGGAAAGATTCCAGAGTCTCTGATGGTGTCTTCAGATGCTCTCACAGTCTGCTGCGGCCCCTCCTCCACTCTCTAATCTGCGCCCAGGGCCAAGGCAGGATGAGGTCACTGGTCTGGTACATCCATGCTGGATGAGCAAAGTTACTTGGAGTAAACACTTGTCAGCTGTACATGCTCTTTTCCGTCTGTCTTATCTGGGAGCCTCAAACACTGTGCTGTTTTTCGTCTTGACCCGGACGAGTTACTACCTTCTCTGAGCCTCAGTCTTCTTGACCATGGAAGTGTGCTTGATAACCATTTTCAGCTGGAGGAGAAGATAGGCCTGCCGTGATCCTCGCAGCGCGGGTACCAAAGCAGATGGCGATGCGTGGGCACGACTGCGTTTGGAGCCATGTGTCATCACCCGGGAGGCCTTGTGGCACACATCACCCGGGAGACACTTTGCAAACTGCTCCTTTAGGGAGATTTCCTTGGGGTTCCTTTTTGTCCTCACAGACACTTAAGTTTTGTTACAGGGCGACGGTCCTTCAGATAGTGGGTCGAGGTTGTGGCTGAGCAGCTCCCAATCATTTCTCCTGCTTGTTATTTTTACTTGTCCCCACCCCCACACCCCCTTTACACTTTCACCTGCCTATCATCCCAAATAGCACTCTGGGATCTGAATCACCAGGTGAGACAGGGATTTTCCAGGTCTGAGAAGTTCTCCCACTCTCCCCAAAGCTCCTTGATTGGACCCATCTCACGTCACATCTCCTCTAACTGTGCCTCAACATATATCCCTGAACACACTCCCCAATGCCCACTCTACCTCCCATGCCCATTTATTCCCCAGACCATGCCAACACGTCCTCCCAGCTAACCCCAACATGATCGAGGAATACAATCTCTAGATCAGCCGGAATCTTACCTGCACGGTCTGCCGGTCAGGAATGCCGCTGTACACAGAAATCTGGGGCCCGGCAGGGCGGCCACTCCCACCACTGCTGCCACTGCTGCAGCCGCTGCTGGCACTGCTGGCGACACTGGCACTGCTGGACGTATGGGGGACTGGCAGCTCATTCTCCATGGCCTGCGGGCTGGCACGGTCAGCGAGCTCCGAGGGCAGAAGAGCAGGCGGATGCTGGGAGCAAAGAGACAGAAGTGAAATGTCAACCAGATGCTTCCTATAGGTCACGCACATACTCACCGGCTTTCCATCAGCCCAGGGTGATGAGGCCTGAGACACGCCTGCCCGCGGAAGGACACGGCCAGGTGTGGTTCGCCAGGTGAGATTTGAAATCGGATCTGCCTGGTTCTGAAGTGTATGACCTGGCACTCCCTCCTTCTGCTGGAGGGGCTGAAATCTGCACAGAGGTAGATTTCCTACAATGGCCTTCCTGGCGGTCATCTTAGGGGTCATCTCTCACCCCGTCCCCGGCCCCCCCCCCCCCCCCATCTACCTCTTCACCTTTGGGATGGAGAAACTGAGCAGCACAGTGCTTATTATCTGTCTGTATGTGTATAGCCGATCAGTGGAAGAAATGGGATTAAAGGTCTGGAGAGAACAGAGGGAGAAAGAGATGGATCAGGAGGCAATAAAATAAGCCGAAGTGTTTATTTGGTTTTGTCTTTCAAGGCCAGAAGAGCTGCCAGTGTGTTTGGAGTCTCTGTTTTCTTGATGAAGTATTTAGTGAGTGCTCTCTGATCTAACACTGAGCATGGCGCTACATTAGGCAGTGTGGTTAAAACTGCAGGCCTTGGGACCGGAAAGACTTGGGTTTGAGTCCTGGCTCTGCCGCTTACTCGAAGGGAAACGCTGGCAAATCACACTTCTCCAACCTTCTGTCTCAATCTGTCAGATGTAAGAATACACGAATTGGTTAGGAGGACAAAGTAAAATAATGACACAAAGTGCTTAGTAGAGTGTCAGGCAAATACTCCATGCTCCACAACATTGGCTGTTGTTGTGGTTATTAAAACTGTCCCCAGTCCGGTTCCAATAGAGCAGTCCCCTTCCAAGGTGGAACTGGCACAGCCTCCTGGAACCTTCTATTCCAGTCACTAAAGAGTGCCAGAAATTCCCTCAGGGACCACCCTGTGATCTGGATTCAGAACGGGAAATCTACACATCCCCTTGAAGCATGTGTTGGGAGATGGGGGGCTCGGAAGGAAGGAGGGGTGGTGGGGAAGGCAGACCCAGATCTGCGGTCGAGTTCCCCTCTTTCTTCTTTCATGCTATTCCTAAAATTCTCATTTCTATATATGAACTTTTCCTTCTGCCTATTCTTTCCTGTATCTAAAAACAACACTCATCATCCCATCACAAACACTGAATTCTCTGCTTGCAGAGTATGCCAGTTTCATAAATGGAAGAAATAATATGATTTTTCACACTAACAAGAGCATTGATTAGTACAAAAAACTAAAATTGTCATTAATGTCCTGTTGTCTTCTTCCCAGGGCCGCTCAGTTTGGAGGCTGTCAACCTCTGACTGGGTGGGTTTCACAGTGAGCTGAACAAAGTGGGGGTGAAGGCTAAAAGGCAGGGATGTGGGGGTAAGGAAATCCAGGCCACTCCCAGTTGGCAGTCAGCAAGTTGAAGTTCGGAGGCCTGTGGCTTCCAAGGCAGGACAGCAACCTGCAAACAGCACTCAGGACCTGGGTCCTTGAGCAGTGATTTTCCCTAATGTTTGTATGTCTTGTCTTGTCTTTCCTTTCCTTTCCTTTCCTTTCCTTTCCTTTCCTTTCCTTTCCTTTCCTTTCCTTTCCTTTTCTTTTCTTTTCTAAGTTTATTTATTTATTAGAGAAACAGAGACAGCGTGAACGGGGTAGGAGCAGAGAGAGAGGGAGAAAGATAATCCCAAGCAGGCTCCACATTGTCAGTACAGAGCCCGACACGGGGCTCAAACTCACAAAACTGTGAGATCATGACCTGAGCCGAAACCAAGAGTTGGATGCTTAACTGACTAAGCCACCCCGGTGTCCCTGCATGTCTGTATTTAGTGCCACAGGGCAGGGCCCTTGTCCATGAGTTCCCTTTGTCCAGAGCTACACTCAGTTCTGGGCCTCATTATGGCCATCACTTGTCAAGGATTCTTATAATGAAAACAACAATGCGGGAATCACTGAAACCGCAGAGTCAACAAGTATTTCCAGGGCTCTGCTCAGCTACCCCCCCCCCCCCCCCATATCTTATGTTCTAAGGAGGGACAGGTAGGCTGCATAGAAAGGAGTAGAAGGCATAATTCTGATCTTGCGGAAACTGACAAACTAGTTGTAGAGATGAGGCTCACTTGAAATTTCAAGGATCACCACCCACAAATCAGAGTACTGTTCAAACATGGAAGATCCCATAGAATCCCAAAGTCTTCTTTTAGTTAGATGCCTCACCTCCCTTTCCCAAAGCATTGACCAGAATTGGGTTTCAGTTCCTACTTGCATTCCGCTCTAGGAGGTCTCAGTGGAAGTACTCATAACCATAAAACATAAACTGAGAAGATGGCAGCAGCCACAGCAAATTAAGGATAGGGTAATCTACACATCCCAAATGATCAAGCCTCAGCTCTATTTTGTCTTCCTTTTGCAGCAGCTAGGGCAGATCTCGTGCACAGAGTGTACTCGATCCTTGTTGAGAAATAAAACAGGACAAAGTTCTAAAGACCCTCCTGTATGGAAACACTGCACAGGCGAGGACAGCAACTGCTCCCCATGCTGGGGAGGGAGACTTAGCAACATGGGGACACAGACACAACGCGCTTCCTGAACTCTCTTGCCTGCCTGTCTCCTTCCTTCTGCTGCTAAACAAGCCTTTCCCTTCTCTCTTCATTCTTGCATTCTTGGCTTCTGCCCCCATTGCCTCCACCTGGCCTTTTCTGTCTCATTAATTTTTGTCCCCAACCCCTGGCTTTTCAGTTTTCCCATTCTTGTTCCTGCTCCCCTGTCCCTATCCTCTGTCATATCTGTGCTTCCTGGTGCTGGCCCCATCCTCCTCCTTGGGGAGGATCACACTCACCTGGATTGTGCTTTGGCTCTTGACTCTTTCTCTCTGACAATCTGGAACGTGTGCATGCGTCTCCCCCTCCCCCTCCTCTCTCACTTACCCAGGTCCCATCGATCCTGAGTGGTTGCTCTGCTTTACTGTAATGAGCTCTCTCTCCCTGTTCCTGACCTCTGCTCTCTCCCAACAGTGTCCTGACCCCACTCACCTGTCCTGCCCATGACTGCCCTCACTCTGCCGCTGCCTGTCTTGCCTCCAGTGCTCTAGTTCTCTCTCTTCTTTCTCATGGTCTTCCTGTCTGAGGATCTACAGCCTCCTCTCCCCCACCCCACCCCGTCCTGATCCAGCAAATTCTCTTGCCTTCATTCAAGGCGTGCTCTAGATAGTGCGTGTACCCGCCCTCTCCCTCCATCTCTCTGGCTGGCACTCCCTGTTCTAGCTCAGGCTTTTGATAGCTACTGCTATCTTTCAAGTGTATGCTCCCTCTTTGGCTCTCTCTCACTCACTCACGCAAAGCAGAGGAGGGAAGGACAGACTGCCTAGGAGATGAGGGAACACTTAAAAGGAGAAGTGACAGTTGAGCTGCCAGAACCCACACTTTCTCGCTTTCACAGCATAAAGCTGCCCTATCCCCCCTTCTACTCAGTCACTTCTAGAACCTTCTGCGATCAACAAATTCCTAATTCCCCCCAAATCTGAACATTTACTGAACATCTACCACATTCAGGGTGCTCTTGCTAAGGACCGGGGATAGAAAAGAGGTAGAAGATGTGGATCCTCACTTTAAGGTTTTCACTTTTGTAGGCATATCAGAAATGGTGAACCCTAAGGCCTTTTGCCCCAGAAACAAAAAAATGCACAAACACAAAAATGTGCTTACAATTGCAGAGCTTAACGAATCTTTCGAAGCCTGTCCACTAACTCTGGACTAAGCAGCTCTGCTAGGTAGAGATATGGCAGGAGATACATATTCAAAGATAAAAATATTATTAGCTACCGTATGCCGAGTTCCAAATGAGTGATGGGGACAATATTTGCTAGTGTTCAGAAGAGTGAGGCGCAAGGTATGTGTGCAGTGGGATAGATGGACAGCGGAGGAGGGTTTACTTCAGGCTTTATGAAGCCCAGACCTACGCTGCTGCTGGATAAACAGTCATGACTGTGAGATGGACAGTGCCCAGCCCATCCCTCTGGACTTTCTCCAGTGGCTCGGTTCTCCTAGGAGAGGCAATGTACTAAAGGAGACAGAGCATGGAATTAGAAGTTGGTTACTGCCAGCTTTGGGAACCTGCCCACTGTTGCCATTGTATGGTGTTGGGCAAGGCAGTCTTTCTCTCTTAGTTTGCTAACCTGCAAAATTGGGCACCCTGGTGGGGTGGTGGTGGTGTATGTGTGTGAGTTAATCTCTCGGCCCCATTTCACTTTCTAACCTTATACAGGCATGCCTCAGAGACATGGTGGGTTTGGTTCCAGGCTACCACAATGCAAAGAATAGCACAATAAAGGGAGTGGGATGAACTTTTTTGTTTTCCCAGTGCACATAAAAGTTATATTTATGCCCTACAGGTGTCTATTAAGTATGCAATAGCAGTACGTCTAAGAACATAATGTATATACCTTACTTGAAAAATACTTTATTGCTGGGCGCCTGGGTGGCTCAGTCAGTTAAGTCTGACTTTCGATTTCGGCTCAGGTCATGATCTCATGGTTTATGTCAGCACGGAGCCTGATTGGGATCTCTCTCTCCCTCTCTCTCTGTCCCTCCCCTGCTCACACTCGCTCATGTGTGCTCTTTCTGTGTCTCAAAATAAATAAATAAACTTAAAAAAAACTGAGGGGTGTCTGGGCGGCTTAGTCAGTGAAGCGTCCAACTTCAGCTCTAGTCATGATCTCAAAGTTTGTGGATTCAGGCCCTGCATCGGGCTCTCTGCTGTCAATGCTGAGCCTGCTTCGGATCCTCTGTCTCCTTCTCCCTCTGCCCCTTCCTGGCTTGCTCTCGCTCTCAAAAATAAACATAAAAAAATTTTTTTTTTTAATGTGGGGCGCCTGGGTGGCTCAGTCGGTTAAGCATCCGACTTTGGCTCAGGTCATGATTTCATGGTTCATGAGTTCGAGCCCTGAGTCAGGCTCTGCGTTGACAGCTCAGAGCCTGGAGCCTGCTTCAGATTCTGTCTCCCTCTCTCTCTGCCCCTCCCTGCTCACACTGTCTCTCTCTCTCTCAAACATAAACATTAAAAAAATTTTTTTTAATAAAAAAATAAAACTTAAAAAAAAACCCTTTTTAGTTTTCAATACTTTATTGCTAAAAAATGCTAATCATCATCTGAGCTTTCAATGAGCTGTAATCTTTTTTGCTGATGGCAGGTCCCGCCTCAATGTCTATGGCTGCTGCCTGGTCAGGATGGTGGTTGCTGAAGGCTGGAGTGGCTGGGGCAATTTCTTAAGATAAGACTACGATGAAATTTGCTGCATCGATTGGCTCTTCCTTTCACAAACCATTTCTCTGTAGCATGCGATGCTGTTTGATGGCATTTTACCCACAGTAGAACTGCTTTCAAAATTGGAGTTCAGGACTCTTAAACCCTGCTGCTGCTTTATCAACTCCGTTTATGTACTATTCTCAAGTCTTTGTTGTCATTTCAACAATCTTCACGGCATCTTTACCAGGAGGAGATTCCATTTCAAGAAACCGCGTTCTTTGCTCATCCACAAGAATCAATTCTTCATCTGTTAAAGTTTTATCGTGAGGTTGCAGTCGTTCAAATATAATAATGAAAACGTTCGGAATACCGCAAGAATTATCGAAATGTGACAGAGAGACACAAGGTGAGCAAATGCTGTTGGAAAAATGGCGCCAATACACCTCCTTGACACAGGGTTTCCACAAACCTTCGATTTGTAAAAAAAAAAAACACGGTGCATGTGAAGAAGAAAAGAGCTATGCCTGTTTTCCATGATGTGAGTCTACTGCTCTTGTCTGGGGGCTCTGCTCTCTTTCACCAAATACAACGTGCTCAGGATTTCTTCTGTTCTTTAATTTTGATGAAGTCCCATTTATTCATTCATTCATTCATTCATTCATTCATTCATTCATTCATTTATTTCTTGGTGGCTGCCATATCTAAGAAACCACGGCCTAATCCAAAGTTATGGAGATTTACGCCTAAATTTTCTTCAAAGGGTTTTATAGTTGTAGTTCTTAATGTAGGCCTTCGATCCATTTTGAGTTAACTTTTGTATATAGCATGAGGTAAGGGCACAACATTATTTCGTTTTCATTTTTTAAGCCGTGGTAAAAAACACATGACATCAAATTTGCCATTCACTATGTTGGGAAGTCATTGGCACCATCTACCGCCAGAACTTCTTACCACCCCAAACAGAAACTCTGTCAGTATTTTAGCGGGAACTCCTCATTCTCCTCTTCCCCCTGCCCAGCTCCTGGTAACCTCTGATCTACTTTCTGTGTCTATGAATTGGTCTAGTCTAGATATCTCATGTAAGTGGAATCATACAACGTTTGTCCTTTTGCGTCTGGCTTATTTCATGTAGCACAACGTTTTCAAGGTTCATCCCTGTTGTAGTGTGTGTCCTTTTCTGGCTGAATTCCGTTATATGTAAACACATTTTCTCCATTCATCTGTTCATGGACACTTGGGTGGTTTCCACATTTTGGCTACTGTGAACAACACTGCTATGAACATTGATGTTTGAATCCCTGCTTTCAACGCTTTTGGGAATTACATAGGAATGGAATTGCTGGACCATATGGCAATTCTATGTGTAGCTTTTTGAGGAACCACCAAACTGGTTTTCCCAACTTCATTCTTTTGCATGTGGACATTCCTGTTGTCCTTGCATCATTTGTTGAGTCACTTCTGTTCTTGGGCCCACACGACTTCCCCAGCAAGCTTCTGAGTATGGCAGATCAACCCTCCACGAATTGACCCTGCCTGCCTCCCTGGCCTCATTTCCCACCCTTTTTCCACACTACACTCTCACCCAGCACATGCCAAACAACTTGAAGGTTTGGATGCCTTGTTCCCTGTTTACTAATGTAGTTTTACTCATGCTATTCCCTTCCCCCGAAATGCCTCTCTTCCATTTTGCAATTAACCAACTTGATCTTCAAAACAACTTGAGTCTCCCCTGTGAAACGCTCACTCAATGCAACCTCAAAGCAACACTTCTCTTGCTTCCTTCGATCTAGGTCCTGACATCTTCCATTAAGCCATCCAGTTGGATGGCTTCCCCACAACACTTTGTGTGCTTACCTCTTTCCTAGCACTCATAATGTAGTATTGCAAGAAAGTGATTTGCTTTTGTGTCTGTCTTCCCCACTGAACTCTGAACTCCTGGAGAACAGGGGTCATATCATATTTTCCCATATAGACCTGATGTTTCATTCAATAAATGTTAAATAGAACTCTTTGAAAGGCACCACACTTGGCCCTACTTCTCATTTGAAAGCTCAGCTTAATTTCTACTGCATTCAAAGAATTCTCCCAAACTAGTTTAAAACATACACCACTGGTGATTTAATTTCTGCACCTGCCACCAAGAGTGTCCATACTACTATGGTTATTTATTGAGCACCTACTACATGTCAGCAATATAAGAAATGCTTTATATCTTTTAAGTTTATTTTTTATTTTCTGAGAGAGAGAGAGAGAGAGAGAGAGAGAGAGAGAGAGAGAGAGAACATGGGCATGAGAGGGGGAGGGACAGAGAGAGAGGGAGAGAGAATCCCAAGCAGGCTTTGCACTGACAGCGTGGAGCCCGATGTTGGGCTCGATCTCATGAACTGTGACATCATGACCTGAGCCGAGATCAAGAATCGGATGCTTAACTGACTGAGCTACCCAGGCGCCCCAAGCGATACTTTACATATACTCATGACCTCCCTTATGGTGTAGGTTTTATTCTCCCAATTTTGTCAGTGAGGAATGTATCTAAGTAACTTATCTAAGGTCATCACTGAACTAGGATTCAAAACTGGGCCTGAGCTCTTCCCATTACACCTCTGAGACTCTGCCTATAGTCTCACCTTGGGCCATTATTCAGTGGCATTGGGCAAAGCCCCTCTCAGAGCATACTAGACTTTCAGAAGTAGAAAGGAACTGAGATTACTGAATTTAAACTCTTGATTATTTATGTCTATTACATGTTTTATATTTACAAAATAATCCATCCCTCTCTAATACATACATAAAAGATAATATGCACATGTACCCACCAACCAGTTTAAGAAATCAGACACGACCATAATCTCCCTTGTTTTTGCTATGTAAAAACTGAAGCCCAGTTTTCAGGGAAGTGGCTCACTCAAGGAGTTATGGCTCCTTTGACTCTCCTCCAGTAGCATGGACAAGGAAGGAACACCCAGAAACCTACTAGACTCATGGTGGTGGGGATTTACTCAATCAGAGGGTTGGAGTTTGACCCTGAGGAGAAATCAGAAGCTAGGGTCTTGCCATATGTCACTTTCTCAATGGTCTCCTGGTAGAAGGGAACTCGTGTCGGAGAGAAACAGTGGAATTAGAAAGCGTGGACCGATATGTTAGCATTCCCACTTTTTCTAATAGAGTTCCTCTTTTTGAACCCAAGCTTTCAGTGTTTACCCACCCCTGACTTCTCTCTGCCTCAAAGCTCTGGTCTGTGGGATGCAAACGAGGCATCTGGAGTCGCAATAAGGGATCTGTGGACTCTCATTATATGCCCCCAACCCTGAGGCCTCATATTAGAAAATCTGAACCTTTAAACTTTCATAGCATCTAAGCTTTCAGCACCTTCTACACCCCTATTCAATTTCCGTTTAATTCCTACTCTGATTTCCTCCCTTCTCCTCCTTCTAACTAGTTCCTTATTTCTTCCCCAAGGCCACCATCCTTATGGACACCCACTGTGAACCACAGCCAAGTCTGATTGATGACCAATATCCAGAACCGGAAGTCTGTTTTGCTTTGGGTTCCAGCTCACTGTGTGGTTTTAGGTGAGCCCAAGCTCTGAAGGCTGTGATTCCTACTTTAGTCAGTTCTCCTCTCCCGACCGCAAGGGGCCGCTTTGAATGACATGCCAAACGGACTAGGCTTGGATAGTGATCTTATTACAGGTCTCCGCCGCCCACAGGGCCTGAGACCAGCAGCTGGAGAAATACTGATGGTTCTGCCCTGCCAGGAGCCACCAAGTCTAGGGAACACTAGGCCTTTGTCCCCAGGGTCAGGGAAATCCATTTGCTGCGGATTACAGCTGTGGCAGAGTTTCGAGGGAAGTGGAGGAGAAAGATACTAAAAACAGAGCTCTCCAAATCCTGACCCTAAAGCCCTTGGGGTAAAGTGGGGTGGGAGCTTTTCCTAATGGAATCGGAGACTGACAGGAAATGAGAGGTCTAGTCTGCCCCACAAAGGCTGCTGGTATTATTATTCCTATAGTGGCTTGTGTACAGAGTCTGAAAGGCCGGCTGAGGGGGTGATGGTGTTCCTTTGCTCTGGCTCTGCCTCTCTATAGTTGCTTCTCTGACCGAGGTCTAAGTCAATAATAGCAAAGTGTTCAGGCTCTCTAGACTTAGGGGACCTGGGGGAGACCGCCTTATACCTCTGAGCTGCTGCATTAACATAAGTATCCTGATTTACACCAGTCTCATTATGCCTCTGGCAGCTGTCTGAGGCTACTGATACATTGGAAGCAGTCCAAATGGATTCAGCTCAAATCTCCTCAAAAAGTTCCCTCTCTCTCCCCAATCCTCCGCATGTGGCCTCCTTCAGTGTCTCTAGAAACCAAAGTAAATAAATGGCTGCTAACAAAGACAGAAATGAAGGATGAGAAATTAAAATGGATCACATAGCCCAAGCAATCAAAATAGAATGATTTCATTGTGAAACAGAGCCACATAAATTTAAATAGACTTTTTTTGAAACCTCATTGTTTTCTTCATAACTTATAGAAACCAGACTGTATCAGGAGTTTCTGGGGGTGCCTGGGTGGTTTAGTTGGTTAAGCTTCTGACTTCGGCTCGCGTCAGGATCTCGTGGGTCGTGAGTTCGAGCCCTCCATCAGGCTCTCTGCTGTCAGCGCAGAGCCTGCTTCAGATCCTCTGTCCCCCACCTCTCTGCCCCTACCCCACACGTGCACGCGCTCTCTCTCTCTCTCTCTCGAAATAAATAAACATTAAAAAAAAAAAAGAGTTTCTGTAACAAGCTGATGCTCCTTGGTTGAAGCATGTGAAGAGGAAAAAGAAGGATTTGATTTCTCTTGGAAGGAACGTATGGGTAAGCCATGTTATGCAGGTGCAGATGGGACTGAGGCACAAGCATGAGTGTGTCTAGACCCAGGCAGCTTTAGTCCCATTGTTCTAAGACGGGGCATCTTCATGCCTGCATCTCCTATGGCAGGGATTGGTCCTTTCTGAAAAGGACCAGATAGCAAATATTTTAGGCTTTGCAGGCATACGGTCTCCGCCACGACTACTCAGTTCTGCTCCTGCAAAAGCAGCCGCAGACAAGTCATAAGTGGTGTGTGGCCGTGTGCCAATAAAACACTAGTTACCAAATACGGTGGTGGGCTGGGTTTAGTCCACAGGCTGTAGTTTACAGGATGCCCGTTCGGTGGCAAGGTCATATTTACACATCAGCCACATGGCTGACAAGGTACCTATAGCATATTGGTTAACAGCATAGGACCTTTTTTTGTTAGGAAGACGTGGGTTCAAGTTCCAACCAGGCCACACACTAGCTGTGTATTCTGGAGCAAATTGTGTCATCTTTTGGGCCTGAATTTCCTTACCAGTAAAATGAGATCATATATCCCTACGGGGCGGTTATATGGATTAAATCGAGTGTCCGTACAGCACTGAGGGCAATATTTAGCAAACAGTAAGCATGTGACAACCGGCAAGGTTGCGAAGCCAATTTGGGATTTGGAGAACAATTCCTTTCACCTCAAATTGTGAGGATCCCATAAGTTATTTCTCATCATTGGTCACAGATCATAGTTACACTTAAAAATCCCTCTTTAAAAGAACCATGGTCCATTTTACCTGTCTAAATTTTTGTCTCTTTTTAGAAAAAATTGTTTCTAATGTTTATTCATTTTTGAGAGAGACAGAGAGAGAGAGAGAGAGCACAAGCATGAGTGGGGCGTGGGGGGACAGAAAGTGAGGGAGACACAGAATCTGAAGCAGGCTCCAGGCTCCAAGCTGTCAGCACAGAGCCCAATGCAGGCTCTTTCCAGCCTGGGCTCGAACTCACGGACAGTGAGATCATGACCTGAGCTGAAGTCGGTCACCTTACCAACCATGAACCAACCATGAGCCACCCAGGCGCCCCATGTCTCTCTTTTTTTTTAAGGGTAGCTTTTCTAGAAGGCTCCTTATGAACATAAGATGGAAAGAAAGTCAGCCTCTATACTGTGATGCCCAAGAACTTCAGCTTCCTAGTTGTGTGATTGAGCAAATTACAGGACCTCAGGCTTCAGGCTCAATTATAAACTGGAACAATAATGCCATCTTGCAGGTTGCTGTATTGGGTGAGTTAATCCATGTAAACAGTTGGAACCATGCCTTGTACTTAACAAACAATAAATGGTAGCTGCCATCATCATCATCACCATCGACATTTTCATTATTATTGACACTGTTAAGGGTTCTTCAGTAAGAACTTTGATTCCAGGGCTTAAATAGAAATGCTATTCTACTGGTTGCTCAAAAGACAAATACATACACAAAGTTGGATCCAATGATTCTGTTCAGGTGGTGCCTAGCCTTAAGGCCTCCATTGCTTTAACTTCCTAGCTAGCCATCACACATGATGTCCACGTCCTTTCCCCCCACCTCAAATGCTGCCTGTTACTGGCTAAACTGTGCCTCCTCAAAAAGCTTAGTGAGGGTTCCAGCCTCCAGTATGTCAGAATGTGAGCTCATTTGCAAATGGGGTCATTGCAGATGTAAGTGGTTATGATGAGGTCATATAGGAATAGGGTGGGCCCCTAATCCGATATGACTGGTGTCCTTAGAAAAGAATGTCATATGAAGACACAGACATATGCAGGAGAAAACAGCCATGTGAAGGTGGGGGCAGAGATTGGAGTTAGGCTTTCCCAAGCCAAGGAACCCATGGGGCCACTAGAAGCTAGGCAGGGGCAAGGAAGGCTTTTGGAGAGAGCATGGCCCTGCAGACCCTCTGATACCAGAACAATCTCAATACATTTCTATTATTTTAAGCCACGTGGTTTGTGGCACAGGCTGGAAAGAGCATAAGTTGGGGTAGAATTGAAGAAGACTATTTCCAGAGGAAAGATACTTTTATTTCCATCAGTAATCTCACAGTTTGAAAAATATTTTTTATTTTTTTGGTATCTGGTGACATAGTAAATTCTTCCTTCAGGCAATTCTTCCCTGTTTTTCCTTAGTACAGCTATGCATTCCTGGGATTTGTACATAGAAATCTCAGAAGCCAAGGCCATAAAAAAGACCTCTATAAAAATCCCTCCAAAGTTATAAACTTCCAGTTACAAAATGAAGAAGTCCTGGGGAGGCTCTGTACAGCACAGTGACTGTAGTTTACAAATACTATGCTGTATATTTGAAAGTTGCTAAGAGAATAGATCTTAAAATTCCTCATGACAGGAGAAAAAATTCTGTAATTATGTATGCTGATGGATATTAAGGAGACTTATGGTGATCATCTCGCAATATATACAAATATCACATCACTATGTTATATACCTGAAACTAATACAATGTTCTATCTTTAAAAAAATTTTTTTTTATTCTTTATTTTTGAGAGAGAGAGAGAGAGAGAGAGAGAGAGAGAGAGAGACAGTGTGAGCAGGGGAGGGACAGAGAGAGCGGGAGACACAGAATCCAAAGCAGGCTCCAGGCTCCAGGCTCCAAGCCACCAGCACAGAGCCTGATGCGGGCTTGAACCCACGAACTGCGAGATCATGACCTGAGCCAAAGTCAGACGCTTAACCAACTGAGCTACCCAGGCACCCCCAATGTTCTGTCTTAATTATACCTCAGTGAAAACAAAATTTCTCCATACTAAGTCTCTCTACAAAGCAGGCCCACACACACACACACACACTCCTTTACTTTCCAGGACTTGACATTTTCTAAGTTCCACCTCAGCCTTGAACTGGCCTGATGTTAGGCCAGTCTTTAGTTAGGCACGTAGGCTGGTCTTTGTGCCTCTGCTGCTTCCTAACAAGCATAACTAAGTCAGCACAGGATCATGGACAACGGCCAGGCTTTCAAAATAATTGTTCAAGGTCATGGAGATTTGTTTGTAAGTCCCTCACTAGCCTTCTTTCCTCTTTTTCTTCTTTTTCTGCTCCTCCAAACTGGGACATGGCTCAGATCTATTGGGGCCAGGTTGGTATCACTTAACCCAGTGTTGTGTGGCATTTGGGGGTAGGGGTTTGCTTACTTCTAGGAACACTAGTTGAGAGTGCCTTGGAAAAGTGGAGACTATACTGGGTGTCCTGGTTTCCTGCTCTCACCTGGGCATGTTCCCCCCAGAATGTATTCCAAGAGTGTAGCCTCCCTCCTTAGAGTTTCTCTTTATAGCCCCTAGAGGGGTTTCCGGAATGGGGCTTTATGGACTTTGATAGATTATGAAGAGATAGACTGCCTGTTAGTCTGTTACGAAGGCTTTTGTTCTGTACGTAAGTGATCTTTTACCCATTAGGAGCCAGTGGTCTTAGGACTGGTCCTGGGAAATGAGAATTCTTGCCATTTATTGCTCAGGGACAGGGCTTTGTCTCATGTATTCCTGACAGCGACCCTATAACACAGGGATTATTTCCTCATTTTTCCCACAAGAAAATCGAGGTTCAGAGAGGTCCAGCAGCTTATCTGAGGCCGCGGCATTGGCAAATGGCAGGTGTAGGATCTGAAGCCAGGGCTGCAAGTCCCCGCCCAAGAGGCAGAATTACTTGTGTTGACTCCAGTCTAGGCCAGTCTGGGCCAGTGGGTTCTTATGAAGTGCCTTGGCTCCTATTTCCTTCTGTCTGACAGACCATCTTGCAAGCACCGTCGCAAGCCGGGAGGTCACTCCATGGCAAACCTGTCAACTCTGACTCTCTGGGAGTCTGCCTTGTAGCCCGGAAATCGCGTGTGGAGTAGTCACTGGGGCGTGTCTAATATTTGTAGGCCTTTCCCATTCAGAAGTATTCTCGGGTTATCCTACCTTCACGTACAGCTGGTCCTGTTAGCAGTGTTTACAAAATTGTCTTTAACTATTTAATTGAAAAGTGAGACCAAACAAAAATAACCGCCACAAGGTCCTTTGGAGAGAAGGGACGAAGGACACCTCCCTTTCCTGATTGCCCACCAGGAGCCAGGAGGGGTGCCAGGGAGGCAGCAAGATTCAGAAGAAAGAGGAGGAGCTTTGTATTCAGAGAACACTGTTCTGATTCCTGACTCTGCCCTTGTTGGGAATTCTTAGGTTACTTCGCCTCCCTGGGCCTCCGTTTCCTCATCTGCAAGTAGTGGGGAAAGTAAATAAGAAATTGCAAGCGAAGCAGCCAGCACAGTGTGCAGCATGGAATAGGCATTTAATAATTATCAGCCTGTCTTTGCCTGGTCCTTGCACCTTGTTTTAGAGTGGTGGGTCCCGACGAGGAAGCAGGCTCTGAGCAATAACTCACCTGAGACCATAAAGCTATTAAGTGGGTCCCAGTAAAAGGTGAATGCCGTGAAAAAGTGGAGCAGGAAGACTAAAAATTTGGGGTTTTTAATCCTTTGCAATTACTGCACATACTTTTAGTCCAGGCTTGATCATCAGCTTTTCCCCAGGGTCCGTAAAGCCCTGTTTTCAAATCTTAGGAATTTTCTTCTTAAGAAAAGAAAAACAAGAAAAACAGCCCACCTACAGGGGAAGTAAGTGATAAGCAGGGTAGACTTAAACACAGTGTGTACGTGCATGTGGGAGAGGGGCGTTCATGCACGTGCGCTCATGTACAGATGTGGGCTGGGAAGGGAGGGGGAAGCAAGAGACTGGAAGCTAGTTAGTGACTGTTATCGCCAGATTAATAAATTCCCCACAAGACACCAAGTTCTGTGCAGTAAAAGTGCTTTAGAAATCCAGAAAGTAAGTGATCAATAAACATTCTTCTTAGAGCTATGTTTCATGCAATGATTGATTTATCAGTTCGTAAGGTGTTGGGGTTAATATTGACTACATTATATTGTCCACAGGCATACAATTGGAGATTTAAGCTTCCTTTCTCCGCTCCTCCTCCTGTCCTCGTCCTCCCTGGGACAGTCCCCTCCCTGGGCCCTCACTACTGTGGCCCAGCCCACCATTTAGAAGCCTCAGCCATTCCTAAGAGGCTTTCTCTTGCTCTGCTTCTGCCCTAGCAACTTGTCCTGGCAGCTGTTTCAGAGCTTTGGAATCACAAAGCAATCCCGGAGTCCCCAGGGCCCAGCTCTGGGGCCTTCTTTCCCTCATTTGTCCCAAATAATGGCCTCTAATTGCTATTAACATTCCTCTCCAGCAGAAACATACTGCACGTCTGTGGTCAGACTATGATCTCCCGTGACCACCAGCCTTTTGCTTCCTGTTGTATTTGGAATGTTATGCTCGCTTCCATTTTCTACCCATACATTTGCTTTTCCTCCCTTAGCATACCTGTTGGCTTTCAGCTTCTTCTATTTCCAACCTGTTTTGTCCCTGTTTGTAGGGGAAAATGACCTAAATGTGGTAGATCCCCCTTGATCTTCCACTCTTTCCAGCCAAATATAACTGTACACTACTTCTCTTCGCAGATTTATGAAACGTAGGTAGCTAATTCTGATAGCTAGAACAGACAGGAGTAGGACTACAGAGGGGACGTTGTCAGGAGGGAGATTTCAACTCAACAGAGAAAAGCACGTGCTAACAACCGGAGTTGTGAGAAGGCACCGTGTGGGCGGCTTTGTGAAGCGAGTTTCCAGTGGGTGGAGCCGCGCAGGCAGAGGCGGAGCAAACACACGGCAGGTGTGATGCGCGAAGCCTTGCCTCCCCGATCTCTTTTAACACTGCCGGCACATGATTCCATGAAAATCTTTTACTGGATGCCAGAAATACAACCGCAACTTTAAGCTTTTTACTTATTTTTAAACTCTTCCATTTACGAATGTTATTTATGAATGTTCTAAATGTGAACGTTGTTTGTCAAGCTGCAGGATGGCTTCTAAATGGTTTTCATCATTCTGGTTACTAATGAAAGGAATAAGTTCCATTAGTATGAACTTCTGGATTCTCCTCATCTACTCAAGATGGTGGAAACCATTGTTCTTACTTTATGGATGGGGAAGCCACAGAGTGGCTAAGCAGGAAAGTTGATCTCTTTTGGATTTCCAGAGCGCTAATTAACCACCCAAATAGCTCACCCAACCACAGTCCATCTATCCGTTCTTCCCATGTTTTTTGAACAACCATTATGTGCTTGGTACTGAATGGAATACAAAGAGGATTCAGATATTGACTCTTCTTAAAGAGTTAACAGTTTCAGAGGAGAAATAAGAAAATCACATAAATAAATAATATAACTGGAGTAGGCAAACTTTTTCTGTACAAGGCCAGATAGTAAATAGTTCAGGCTTTGCAGATCACATATAGGCTCTGTTGCATATTCTTATTTGATCCTCAACCATCACCCTACCCACCCCCACCCCCCACCATTTAAAAATGTAAAAGCCATTCTTATCTCTGGGACCTTACATAAACAGGTTGTGGGTTGGATTTAGCCTGTGGGCCCTAGTTTGCCAATCCCAAAACATGTAATAAGGTGTAAGGTGATCACCTTTGGTGGAATCAGTTAGAAGTTTCATTTGGGATAAGTTTTAAGGATGGGTTTGATTGAGACTGTGACAATAGGGAGGGGACTAGTGAGGTGGAAGGAAGGACAATTATACATTACCCCGGTTTCTATTTTTATAGCAGAGGTTTTCAAAGAATGGTCAGTATCACCTGGGAACTTACGAAAAGTGCAAGTTTTCAGGTCCATAGTGATTCTCAAACTTTGGCATACGTGAGAATCACCTGGAGGGTTTGGAAAACAGATTGCTGGGCCCCACCCGAGGTTTCGGGGGCTGCTGGTCCAGGGACCACACTCTGAAAACAACCGTCTTGAAGAATATCTGTTATATCTGCATACGGGGCGTGGCTGCTCTGCAGAGCACCGGCCTCATTCCATCTAGTGCATGTACTCAGAGAGGAGCTTCAAGCCGCTGTAAATTGGGTTAAGAAATTTTTTCTGCCAGAGCAGGAGGCTGGAGTCTCATTAGGCTCACCCACTGGAGGCAGCAAGTCATTGTGGGGCCCGTGAGGTTGGGAGTATATTCCCTTGTGAATCTTAGTTATTGGCATACATTCTGTCTTGCTCCTGATAACTTTGTGTATTTTTACCACTGCTACAAAATGGTCCTGTCTGCATTATTCCAGGGACTACCTCCTTTGATCAGGCCAAAAAAAAAAAAAAAAAAAAAAAAAAAAAGACAGTGCTTCTGTTTTAGCATTTAGATTCAATGACTTCTAAAAAGTCAGATGTGGAGCCCAGAGAAGCTGGGCTGAGGAAGGGATAGAAGGGAAAGACAGGTCAGAGAGTACGCAGAGGAATCTCAGAGGAGGCTATGGGCAACCAGACACAGGAGGAGTCATTAATCTGGGAGACAATGAATGGCAAAAGGCAATTAGTTTGCCCGGGTTGTAGCAAGCCAACGAAGTACGCAGTATGGCAACTGGGGGTCTAGTGTAAGGGCAGGGTCATTGCTAGGGAACTCAAAAGGAGGACAAGATAAGGGAGGTTAGGGGTGGGAAAGCCATCTGGGGTTAGCAGGGAGGGAAAGGAAAGCCCTCATGGTCTCCACATATATTTATTACCCAGGGGAAGTGTCCAGGTGTAGCTGTATACTTGTCAGGGGGCCACATGCTGTTATGCTAGGATACAACCTTGAAAATGAACTAGGTGCTTCAGTGCACGTGCACACACACAAATGCACATGCACACACACCTGTGTGTACACACGTGCGCGCACACACACACACACACACACACACACACACACACACAGATTTGCTCTCTTTATATTACTCTTCATCCACTTGCCAAGTTTAACCAGGCGGAGAGGTAGGCTGAGGACTGCCCGGCTGAATAACAGAAGGACCACATGCGTAAACACTGGTAGAGTTTTAGCAGACACAATTCTGAACTTCAGTTTAGGGGCCTTCCTTCCACATTGTAAAGCATGCTTGTTTTTTCTGTCACACGCCTCATTCACATGCGCATTCTCACGCTCTGTTCCTCGCAGGCACTCTATAGCCATGCTAATGGATTCTTATCTGCCTACACACGTTCTGTAGACACATTCATTTATTCATCCTCACTTGGAGTCCTTCTCATATATTAAGCACTACATCCTGCTTCTAAAAATCACTTCAAATGTCAAAGTTGCTTCCATAGCTTCTGTTCCTGCTGTCTGCAGAACCTGCTACCTTTGTCATTCTTATAAAAAAAGAAAAGGTACCAATATTGGCTTGACTGAGTAAAGAGCCCAACCCAAAGCAGATTGTCCTACCGTGGGATGCAGGTTTGTGGCTGTGGTGTCCCCGCCTTCAAGACCATCCCATTTATCTCTCTTTGTTTCACTCCCTCTCTCTTCCTGCACAACGCTGCAATCACACACATACTCTGGGTTGGGGGAAAAAAAAAAGGACAGCCTAATTTCCTGATGATTATGTTGTTACCTAGCAACAGCCAATCAGGGGCTGGGCTTTTTGCCTGCAGTATTTCATGCAAATAGTTTGGAGAAATTGCAGGGTAACCCAGGCTGCTTAGTCTGTCTTCTCAGGGGACGCATTACAGAATAAAACCAACCCAAAAGGGGGCTATTGAAGACAGGCACATGCCTCGGATAGCCGGCCATCTGATCTCTTTCCCTCGTTGCCTCTGCCTTGTACCCCCTAACAAAAGCATGCAGGTTCCACAGATAGACACGTAGGGAGGCCGAAAAGTTGAAAAGAGGCTCATTAGCCACCATCCCTCACCCTGGATTTCTGTACTGATAAGTGCAGCCCAGAGCAACCTCTGCAAACCCTACCTTCCCGGGAAGGCAAGGAACACCGCATTCTTAGTAGTTGTCTGGGGAGGACATGAAGGAGAATCCTCCACAGCCTTCTTGTTCAAAAAGGAGCTAAAATGTGGCACTTCTAGCCTGATTTAAGAGTCTTATCTATGCCCATGCTGGCCTATCTTATATGAGAAAATCCATTGTTTACCACTGCATTCTTCCTGATGCCAACCAGCAAATCCTCATTCAAATGGTTGAACAATGAGAGAAGCCACACCACTCATAAGACCCCTTAAAGAGATATTTCTGTCGTTCTTGTTTTCCCAGCAAGCACTGAGCATTTGATATAAAACACTGCCTGGAGCCACGCATACCGACTTTCTGTAAGGTCCAGGTGCTAGCTCACTCAGATCTGGATTGGAACAATGAAAAGTGGATTCAGAAGACAGAGTGTCCAGGCCTGTCTCCTCTGAGAGAATGGCCCAGGCTTCAGATGGTAGGAATCAGATTTCAGTAGTTTGTTTTGTTGTTGTTGACTCCAATGCTCAGTAATCCAGCATGAAGGCAAGAAAAGACTGTGACCTCAGCTGCTGGATAGCTCCTCACTGTTCTCTGAATACGAACTCTAGCCAGCAGTCTTGGGAAGGTGTTGTTGGCTACACAGGGACAGTGCATAGAAGGATCAGCCTAAGTTACCATCAGGATAGAAAACCAGTTCAGAACCCCTATTTCATTGACTTGTGGCTTTTACATGTTTGTAAGACAGAGATGATTATGTTCTGATCATTACAGGAAAGTAGTGACAGCTCTCCAACGTCTGACATTCACAGCCTTACCATCCAGAGCCATATTTATTATAGAACCAAAAAACAACAACAACAACAAAAAACAAAAAATAAAAACCCAAAAAACCCAAACCAAAACCAAACAAACCCCAAAACGAAACAAAAACAAAACCACAAAATTGTCAAACCTGCCTTTGTTCTGAAAGGCAGAGTTAAGGAATCTTAACTCATCTGGAGGGTTGGAAAACGCTCTTCCCACTCTGGTCTATAGTGAATTTCAGAAAATTCTTTGAGTCCGACACCTTTATGATTACCTTGGAATACATACGATAAACCCCATTTTGCAGAAGAGGAAACTGATGACTGACTTGCTCAAGCTCTACAGTTACAAAGTGGCAAAGCTAGGGTTAAAAAGCAGATATTTTTACTCTGAAGTCTGCACTGCAATGTCCAGATCATCTTATATCATGCCCACGTCTTTATAGCAATAAAAATAAAGGGAGGGGTGCCTGGGGGGCTCAGTCAGTTGGGTGTCCGACTTCGGCTCAGGTCATGATCTCATGGTTCATGGTTCGTGGTTTGAGCCCCGTGTCGGGCTCTGTGCTGATGGTTCGGAGCCTGGAGCCTGCTTCCGATTCTGTGTCTCCCTCTCTCTGGCCCTCCCCCGCTCACGCTCTGTCTCACTCTCTGTCAAAAATAAATAAACATTAAAACATTTTTTTTAGGGGTGCCTGGGTGGCTCAGTCAGTTAAGCGGCCGACTCCAGCTCAGGTCATGATCTTGCGGTCTGTGAGTTCGAGCCCTGCGTCGGGCTCTGTGCTGACTGCTCAGAGCCTGGAGCTTGTTTCAGATTCTGTGTCTCCCTCTCTCTCTGACCCTCCACCGTTCATGCTCTGTCTCTCTCTGTCTCAAAAATAAATAAACGTTAAAAAAAAAATTAAAAAAAAATTTTTTTAAATAAAGGAAAAAAAAAGAGGTCAGCAACAGGAAGCCACCTTTCAAAATAAAAATAAGAAATTGATTTTTTTTGCATTTATTATAGGTACCCAAAGGTACCTATCATCTGGCATTAACTGCTAAACCTTCAGTGGCTTGTACCTTGTGCTGTACATTTGAACCACCAGAGAAGCATGTCAGAGATACGCATGCCTGCGTCCCACTCCAGACCAATTAATTAATTAAGAATTTCGGGGGGTTAGGGTGGAGGCAGTGTTTTTAAAGAGCTCCCCAGGAATAGCACAGCACTTTGGAAAATGGTCTGGGAGTTTCTTATAACTAAATATACATCTACCTCCATTTGTAGGAATTTGTTCAAGCAAAATAAAAACATATGTACATGGAGCGCCTGGCTGGCTCAGTTGGTTGAGTGTCGGACTCTTGATTACGGCTCATGTCATGACCTCCCAGTTGTGAGACTGAACCCCATATCCAGCTCCAAACTGGGCATGGAGCCTGCTTAAAATTCTCTCTCTCTCTCTCTCTCTCTCTCTCTCTCTCTCTCTCCCTCTGAAGCTCCCTCACTTGACCATGTGTGTGTACTCTCTCTCTCTCTCTCAAAAAAAAAAAAAAAGTCTGAAAAGACTCTCACAAACATGTTGCTAGCAGCTTGATACTAGCTAAAAAATTGTGGTATATCCATACTGTGGAATACTACTCAGCAATAAAATGGAACAAACAATTGATATTGGCAACAAAATGGATGAATCTCAAAAATGCTATGCTAGATGACAAAAAAACCCTTACACAAGAGTATGGTCTGAGTGGTTCCATTTATATGAAGTTCTAGGAACAGGAAAAATTAATCTATTTTTTAATGTTTATTTATTTATTTTGAGAGAGAGAGAGAGAGAGAGAGAGAGAGAGAGAGAGCATGCACCTGCACATGTGAAAAGGGCAGAGAGAGAAGGAGAGAGAATCTCAAGCAGGCTCCTCACTGTCAGCGCAGAGCCTGACATGGGGTTCGAACCCATGAACCGTGAGGTCATGACCTGAGCCGAAACCAAGAGTTGGATGCTTAACCAACTGAGCCACGCAGGTGCCCTAGGAAAAGTTAATCTATAGTGGAAAAAATCAGAGGGATGTTGCTTCTGTAAGTGGGGGGTGGGAGGAGGGGTAGGGAGCTAGTGCAGAGGCAGCATGAGAGAACACATGGGGTGACAGCAATGTTCTAAATGTTGAGAGGGGGTCGTTTTACATTGGTGTGCTTGTCTGTCAAACCTTATAGAATGTGTACTTGAGCTTTGTGTTTTTCACTGTATGTAGATTTCACCTCGGAAGAAAGAAAGAAACCCATATTGAACTCTAGTTAATGACGTGCCTGCCAGAAGTGTTTAGGGGTGAAGTATACTGATGCTTGCAACTTACTGTGAAATGTGGAACAAAGAAATAAGATGGGCTGATGAATGGATAGATGAATGGATAATTGGGACAGATATGTGATAAAGCAAATCTGGAAAAATGTTAATTGTACAACCTAAATACATGTACTATATTCACTGTATAATTTTTTAACTTTTTGTTATGTGTAAAATTTTTCATAATAAAATTTGGGGGGAAGCTCCCCAGGTGATTCTAATGGGCAGATATTGGGATAAAAGACAAATTTCAATTATCTTGGTTGAAAAGTATGAAATGAGTAATGCTGTGCCTCTCATCTCCAGAGATGATTGTAATCATACCCCCTTCACCCCCAACACAGACACGAAAGAAAAGAAAAACAATCAGAAACCCTGGAATAAATGTCCAGGTTGAGGCAAGACTTCCTAGGGTCAGGCTAAATCTTGTAGATACAGCATGGTCCACTTCGCACTGGATCCATCACTAGATATATGGTCTGATGGGACAAAATACTTGAAATCAGGACAGTTCTGGAAAATCTGGGCCATATTAAATATTTATGCTCTAGAACTAAAAAGCTATAAGCCAACCCCAGCCAGTATGGGAGTAAAGTGCTATTCATGACTCTCTACGTGGCTTAAAAACTCCTATTTAGCATCTGATTTTCCTCCAGGGCTTATACCTCTAGCCTTCTCAGACTGTAATTTCCCCAGCTCCACTTCCCCTGGTGGACCACAAATCCACAGGGATAACGCGGGGTCGGGTATTCAGGGAGGAAGAAGCCGGTGTGTGTAACCCCAGAGGATCTGAGTGGACAGTTGATTCCAGTGGGGTGGGGAAAGAGTGAGGGGAGGGGCGGAAGGGAAATAATGCGGTCAAGTGCAATATGGAGCCCCTATTCCCTGAGCTGCCCCATTTATTCTGCGTAATTGCTTCATTTCCACTGGCAGTGTATCTCAAAATGAATTTCATTACGGGTGCCTTGGATATCATATTGATTACCAGTTTCATCGATTCTTATCTTGCTAATTAGCATATAAATTAGCCATTTGGGGGAGGCATTAGGCAAAATTGAATTTTCTCCTTAATCTTCTTTCAGAAGGTAAATGAAAATGGATGTGGCCTGTTAAGGCCCATGGCCTTCCTATAACACAATCTGAGTGTTTTCCCAGCCAAGGAACTCTCTTGTTGAGGGACAGAGAAGTCTTGTGGAAGAAGCCTTCCTACCCCATGACTGCTGTTACTGCAGTCAGAACCGCTTAAGAGTTATCAAGAAAATCCGATGCTGAGGATAGGTCTGCGAGTGGAGACGTGTTTCCTTGGGGGAGACGCTCTGAGCTGACAGCCAGCAGCGTCTGCCTCCCACAGGCACACAGGAGGAGGCAACACGCCACAGCAATCCTACGGTGTTCTCCTCTAAGGCTGGAACCGAGAGCACCCTTCTGCTCTTTCCTTTCAAGCGGCAAGATGAGGGGGCTGGAGCCAGATGCCCCGGGTCTGGCTTGGAATGCCTGCTCTGCCTCTTACCAGCTGTGTAACCTTGAGCACCTTAACCTAAGGCTTCATGCCGTCATTTGTGAAATGGGGATGATCACAGTGCCGACTTCACTGGGTAGCTGTGAGGAGTGAGACAGAGGCTTAGCCTGGTGCCTGGCACACCATAGAGCTCTCAGGATGTCAGCCTTCTCCAGCAGAGAAGAATCTTAGGAAACTGGATGCCACGGTTCTCCAGGAGCTGCTCGGCTTCAGAGTAATCCTTACTCCAAACATCCAGGTGCTTGGTCCCTAGAACAGTCTCTAGTCCCTCAGTCATAGGCCATTAGGCCAGCTCGGTCCTTGCTATGCAAGTCAAGTCAAAGTCCTCAGGATCGCCCCAGGATCACATCACCTGGGAGCAGGTTGAAAATGAAGAATCCTGGCCCCTACCCCAGACCTGCTGAATCAGAATCTGCACTGTAACAAGATTCCCAGCTGATTCATAGGCATATTAAAACTTGAAAAGCACTGTTTCTTTTTTTTTAAATTTTTTTTTTTCAACGTTTTTTTATTTATTTTTGGGACAGAGAGAGACAGAGCATGAACGGGGGAGGGGCAGAGAGAGGGAGACACAGAATCGGAAACAGGCTCCAGGCTCCGAGCCATCAGCCCAGATGCCTGACGCGGGGCTCGAACTCACAGACCGCGAGATCGTGACCTGGCTGAAGTCGGACGCTTAACCGACTGCGCCACCCAGGCGCCCCGAAAAGCACTGTTTCAAGTTATCCCCATTTATGGGCTGACTGAGGAGGTGGGGCCTGTAGAATGTGATTAGGATTTGATGAGGTCATGAGGGGGCAGACCTCCTAAGGGGGCAGAGTGCCCTTATAAGAGCTGGCAAGCACTTTCTTCCTCTGCTCGGCTCTCTGTCCTGTGAGGAAACAAGAAGCTGGCCTCTGCAACCCAGAGTGGGTTCTCAGCAGAACTTGATGACTTTGGCACCCTGATGTCAGATTTCCAGCCTCTAAAACTGTAAGAAATGAATTTTGGTTCTTTCTGAGCCACCAGTTTATGGTATTATGTTACAGCAATCCAGGCTAAGGCGTCCCCAGGTTCGTGGGTTCGAGCCCTGCATCGGGCTCCATGCTGATGGTGCAGTGCAGAGCCTGCTGGAGATTCTCTTTCCCCCCTTGCTCTCTGCCCCTCCCCCACTCACGCTTTTTTTTCTCTTTCTCTCAAAATAAATAAACTTAAAAAAAAAATCTTACATGGTCAGAGAAGGAAGGGCCTCGGGGATTACCTGGTCAAACACTGCAGCCCAGAAAGCTAAGGTAAAGTTAAGGCCCACGGGAGAGCCCAGATGAGCCTTTTGGTCCCCAGATGCTGAGACTAGTCCAGGTTCGGTTGGGCCTTCCCGAGGCTGTTACTCCAGTGGCAGAAGAGGTTCTGCTCCCTTCCCTTGCAGTGGCTTCCATGGTGGTGGTTTCACCCTGACTTGACATTATCCATAGTGGCCTTTGGAAGGAGGAACTTTGGTTCCATTTGGACTATGTTGGAGGTTTTGAGTCCTGGTTACTCAGATGACCTCAGCGGAGGATATTGATGTGATGAAGGAAAATACTGAAGAGCATTCTTCTCACCCTTGATAACCTCTGTGAACTCCTGTCCTTTGAACTCCGAGTGCTTTAGATAAGGACACACAAGAACTAACAGTGATGCCCCACAGTGGGCAACTAGGTGGTCGAGGGCCTTGGCAGCTGGGAGACAGGGCGGGAGGGGGCTGTTTTTCACTGTATACCCTTTTGTTTCTTTACAGTTTTGTTCCCTATGCATGTAAAACATATTCAGAAGTTAGTTAATAATTTTTGAAAAGAATGCCTCAGATAGAAAAGCAATTAAAAACAATACCCCGTCTGGCCCTGCCATTACATCTTCTAGCTCTACTTATAATTGTCCTGCTTTCTCTCTCTCTCTCCTCCTGAAACCTGAAAGTTTGCAGCATGGTGGACAGCTGGAATACACAGTGGTGGAAAGATTCTGAGGCTGGCGTGCAGACATAGACTCTGATCTCGCCTCGGCGCTATGAGCAAGACTACGTTTTTTCCCCCATTAGGATGTGAAGTGCTTTACAGACTGTTAAATGGTATTAAGTAAGTGTAATTATGCTTTAACCCCACCTCCATCCTGCTAAGTCTTGGCAAGAGGAAGATGAGGCCTTTCTTCTAACAAAGCTTTCACTAGATTCCTGTTAACCAGTCAAAATGAAGGGGGCTAAGCATGTTACGAATGTAACATGCATGATATAATCCCATTGTTGTGAATTACATGTTACTGGATGGAGAGCTAGATGGGAAGAAACATACCAAAAGTTAATAATGGCTGCCTATGGTGGTATGGTCACAGCTGATTTTTATTTTTTTGTTTCTGCTTTTCTTTATTTTCCAAATTGTCTGTATTTTTTTAAAGTATCGGGGCTGAAACATCACAATATTCTTAGCATAAAACAGAGGTGGAAAATGAAAACCTCAGGGAAAGGGTGCTCCTTCTCCATCTGAACAAGTCCTGGTCATTCAGAAGCTGGTGGTGCAGGTTTGTCCACATTGGCCCACAGCATCCAGACACCTGCTGACCCAGGGCTGGAGGCATTCCTTGTTTCCTAAATACCTGTTCCAATGGTTCTGGGAACTATTTGGTATTTTGCAGAGCTAGAAAGCACATCAAGATGGGAGGCACTGGATGGCTGGGTCAGTTCCTGCAGAGCCCGCGACTCCTGACTCAGATATTGACCACGAAGTGTTCTTGGGGCAAGTTGCCCCGTCTAGTTCACCTCCCCTAGTGCTGCTTGAAGGGAGGCGAGAAAGACCGTTTCTGCCTTCGAAGGCTTTGACGGTATTGTAAGGATGACAAGACATAGATTTAAGGAGCTATAATGCAAAGCCAAATATGAAAAATTCTGCCGGAGATGTACAAAGTGAACAGTGGAGCAAAGCAGTGTGGTGCAGTGGCTTTGGGGCTACCCAGGCCTGGGATGGACCCACCTCAGCCATCCACTTCCAGTGTGACCTAGGACAAGGTGCCGTACCTCAGTGAGTCACTGTTTCCACATCTCTAAAATGGAGACAGCAACCCTTGAAGGGATGCTGTGAGGAACAGGCAGGATGCCCAGGAGGTGCACTCACAAAAGGTACTGCAATCATTCCTATTTTGGACCCTGAGCTGACAAGGGCCATGAGGGGCTACACTGTAGTCACATTATCATCATCACTCTCCCCATTTAGAAAAGTTCCACAGAGCCCTACAGGCCAAGTTTTCCTGGCCAATGCCTCACAAACAGGCCAATCTTTCCATTTGCTATAATGGACTTAAACATGGCTGCCTTTGGAGATATGTAGGGAGCCTGCTTAGCCTCTGGATCCCTTTTCTTGTTTTCTAAGGCTTACAAGGCCCAATGGGTGGCTTATGTCTTAGGATTGTGACTCAGTCCACTCTTTTGAAATTTCTATAGCAAGACCCCTCTACCAGTCATTGAGTTTGGCAAAGAAGCAGATGCTGCTGGGGACTAGGGGAGATGAGAGAACACAGGAAGAGAAGTCACAGCACTGACCCCAAGAAATTTTAGGTGGGAATGTTCAGGATATATGTGGGGCAGTGATGTGGAAGAGGAAGCTTTAAAATATTTGTAATAGTAAATGAATGTAACTAACTCAGTAATACCTGATTTTCCACAGTAACTATGTTTCTGAAAATTGATTGCCAACATTTTTATTTATAAAGACTTGGGGGCTCATAGAAATCAGTAAGAAAAACAAAATTAACTTTGTTTATTTTCCTACTAAGGATATGAATAAACAGTTCACCGTCACTTGCAAAAAAATTATGAGAGAAACCTCTAATAGGATGTTTAACCTGACTAATATTTAAAGAGCTGCAAAAAACATTGATTTACAGCTCTTTATTTAACACCTATAAGACTGGCAAACATTCAGAAATTTGATAATACCCAGGCTGACATAACGTGAGTAAATACATTTCTTATACTGCTGGTGGGAATGATATTTGGAATATCCTTTTTGGAGGGCAATCTGGCAAGAGATATCAACATTTTAAAGCACATGCCATTTGAGCCAACAATTCTGCTTATAGGAATTTACCCTTGGATATACATTCCCAAGGTATTTTAAGATATATATGCCACAATGTTCACTACAGCACTGTTGGTCACAGCCAAAACCTGGAAACAAACCAAGTATTCATCAGCAGTGCTGCAGTAGAAATGGTAAAAACACCAGAAATAATAACAGTGAAAATAGTAACCGCTAATATTTATTGAGCACTTACTATGTGGTGGGCAGTTTCTCATGCTTTACACGCACGATCTCATTTAATCTTCGGGACAGCTCTGAGATAGGTATTGCTACTTACCTATTTTATAAATGAGGAAGAGGAGGCTCACAGAGGTTAAGAGGCTTGTCTAAAGTCTCACAGTAGGTGGCAGAGCAGACAGTCTGGTTCCAGAGTTCGTGTGCTCACTCGCGCATGAACACGCAGGCTCTCTCACTAGCATGCTTTCTCTCTCTCTCTCTCTCTCTCTCTCTCTCTCTCTCTCTCACACACACACACACACACACACACGCCAGAACACTCTGTACCAGTTAGGAGTTCATCAGAATTGTACGCGTTGATATGGAAAGATCGAGAAGACAAATTACCAACCGAAAAGATCCAGGCTAGAGTAACATCAGATGTTGCCCCTGCTTTGTGTGAATAAAAAAGATTCAGCAGTGGATCATTACATTATTTTTCTTTATATTTTAAAAAATAATGACAGCACTGGGGAAATTGTCTGGAAATGAAAGGCCTCCGGTCCATATATAAATTCTTCCCTAACGTGAAAAAGACCACCCTAGTGTTTGGGAAGAGGGCTGGTCAATGTAAATTAAATGTCAATAGCAGGTGTTCCTACACTAACCCATTTCCTCAGGATAGGAGGGGAAAGAAGGTGGGAAGGGTAGTAAGAGAAACTTGAAGGCCAAACTAACATCTGGCCTTCAAGGGAGGCCCAGAGCCTTTGCAGATTTGTTCATAAAGAGAAGTGATCGCTATGATTCAAGTTTTTTGAGTGAGACTGTTCGCATGGCCTTGTGTGGGGTAGAACAAGCTGCAGAAACAGAGGAACAACATGTGCGGGTGTTATAATAGCAACGTGAATGGGAGGCTCGGAAAGCCGGGACCGGCGTGCAGGGTGTGGGTTTCGTTAGGAAATGTGGCACGGCTGGCACGTGTCCCGGTGAAACCTAAGTTACGGCAGGGCGCTCTGTGTCTGGCAGCTACCTGTCGGGTCTCTCCTCTCTCTGTTCATTTGTGTTCTGATTGCTCCCTCATCATAATGTGGCTGAACTGCTGTTCTGTTCTCACAGGTTTTCCCTCTAGAAGCTAATGTCACTTCTCTAATTCACCGTGCCCAGCCCCACTGGTTTAGGATGCTGTTTAAATCTATAACTTCCACTGGCTTTTCCTTCAGTCCCTTAATAATTAAACTTCAGGAAAGAATTCATGCAGTTTAATGTGAGAGTTGCTGTCCTCCAGTGGGCGCTGGCCCCGCCTACCCCAATATCGCCGTTCATTCATTCAACAGAGTACTGAACATCAACCATGCACCCCGGATTATTCTCAGCACTGGGGATACAGCAGTGAACAAAACACAGCCCCTTCATTGTGGAGTGTATATTCCAGCTGGGGGAGATAGAAAACAAATATCTGGCAGTGTTAAATGCTTTAGAGAAACATGAAGTGGGATCAAGGGGACAGGGGTCCTGGGGTGGGAGGGAATGTTGTTATTATACAGGGTAGTCACAGAAGGACCCTCCTTTTTAGGGACATTTGAGCAGAAACCCGATACAAATGAGGGAGGAAGTGAGCCATGTAGTTATCTGGAGGAAGAGTGTCCCAGGCAAAGAGAAGAATTGCCACAAAGGCCCTAAGGTCAGGTCATGCTTCATGTAGGTTTGAGGAAGAGTCAAGTTAAAAAAAAAAAAAAAAAAGAGGGAAGCCCCAGTGTGGCCAAGGTAGATCAAAGAAGCTGAGTGGAGTACACTGAACCATGCGGGCCAGTGGTTCTCAACCGAGGGCAATATTACCCCCCAAGGGACATTGGGCAATGTCCGGAGATATCTTGGTTGTCACAACCATGGGCTGGGATACTACTGGTATCCAGTGGATAGAGGCCTGGGATGCCGCTGAACACCTATCATGCACAGGACTGCCCCTACATAAAGAATTATCTGGCCCAAATGGCGGTAGTGTCAAGGTTGAAGAGCACTGATCTAGGGCCCTGTAGGCCATTGCAGGGACTTTGGATTTTACTCCAAAAAAACTGGGAAGCAATTAGCGGCTGGCAGTAAAGGAGTGACATGGTCTAAGCTACATTTTCCAAGTATCGCTCTGGTTGCTGCATGGAGAACAGACGGTAGAGGGGCAAGGGCTGAAGCGGAGAGCTGCCAGGAGGCTTTTGCAGAGATCTGGCAGGAGATAACGGTACTTGGCAATAGGCTGCCTCGATACAAGTAGTAAGAAGGGGTCTGATTCTGAATATATCGTAAAGGGTAAGCCGAGAGGATTTGCTGATTTCATCAAAAGGAACTATAATCACTTAGCCTCCTATTCTGCCACCTGTACTCCCAGCTCATTTCTACCTTTGTTCTTGCTCTTCTCCTCCTCTTGTCCTGGCATGCCTTTCTTATTTGGGCAAAGTCTTTTCAGTCCGGATATCAGGATGTCCATCAAGAACCTTCCTGAAACAACAAAGCCCTTGCTTCTTCAAAGCAGCTATAGCTTTTCTAGTCCACACCTCTCAGTTTAATCCTCAATATGCTTTTAACTGCACAAGTATGCACTGAGATACCATGCTTTATGGTGAAAGCTGACTGGATGCCTGCTATCACTTTATTAATGTTGTACTGGCTGTCCCAGCCACCCTGTTCTGGCAGAAAAAGAATTCAAATATATGAGTAAAAATACTCATACAAAGAAGAAACAAAACCGCCATCATTTATAGATTGCATGATTGTGTATATGGAAAATCCAACTGAATCTACAGTTAAATAGAATGAATAAGAGTTTGCAAAAATTTTTGGACTGTAAAGTTAATATATAAAAATAAATTACATTTCTATATACTAGCAACAAAGAGTTATAAATGAAATTTGAAAAGATAAACAGTTTATATCAGAACGAAAAAATATAAAGCACTCAGGAATAGACCTAACAAAAGGTATACAAGACACTTATGGGAGAAAATTATAAAAATTCACTGAAAGACACAAAGACCTAAACAAATGGAGACATATACTATGTTCATGACTTGGAAATCTCTGTATTATATGAATTTCATTTATTCCCAGATCAGCCCATAGATTAAGTGTAATTCCAATATAAATCCGAGTAAGTTAAAAAAAAATAAACTTGACAAGCTGGTTTCAAAATTTCCATGAAAAGTGCAAAAGACCAAGAATAGGCACATCACGCTTGAAGGGAAGGACAATCTGGGGAGAACTGCCTCATCAGATATCAAGGTACAGTAATTTAAAAAGTATGAGGGGCGTCTGGTTGGCTCAGTCAGTTAAGCATCCAACTCTTGGTTTTAGCTCAGGTCATGATCTTGCCATTTGTGAGACAAGCCCCACATCGGGCTCTGTGCTCACAGCACAGAGCTTGCTTGGGATTCTCTCTCCCTCTCTCTCTCTCTGCCCCTCCTCTGCTCTCTCTCTCTCTCAAAAATAAACATTTAAAAATTTCTTTAAAAAGTATATTAGCCCTGGGATAAATTGTTCTTGGGAACCAATTGCTAGCATCTCTTCCCAACTTTTGCATTCTGTGACATTATGTTGGTTCTCCCACTATGACCAGCGGGAGGATTTAGACCACAAAAATCAAGAAATGCTGCAAATCAGGGCTTTTTGTAGGTATCAGGGAGGAGAGAGCAGAGCTGGTTGTGAAACATTTACCAGCATACCACTGAATGAAACCAAACAGAGAACCCCCAAACAGATCCATACATTTGTGAACACTTATTATATGACAGATGAGTATATCAAGTCAATACAGAAGGGGTGGACAGGTCATTAAATAGTGCTGGTGTCTATATGAAAAAAAAAAAAACCACCCCAAACTGATTCCCCACCTCATACCAACCCCCAAGATTAATTTTAGTTAATTAAATATTTAAGTGGAAAAGGCAAAAATATAAGACTTGTAGAAGAAAATGTGGGAGAAAACCATAATGACTTCAGAGTAGGAAAAGATTTTTAAACAAGACTGATAAATTTGACTACGTTGAAATTAAACACTTCTATTAATTAAAGACATCATAAAGAAAGTGAAATTCAAGCCTTCTACTGAAGATAATATTTTCAACAGACATAACCAAAAAAGAATTTGTATCCAAAGTATTAAAAATTATCTATGAATTAATAAGAAAAAGATACAACAGCGAAAAATGGACAACAGTCTTGAACTGGATTTCCTCTTTTGTGAAATAGTGCATGGCCCAGAACCATCCAAATTTTCCCACCTTATTAATGGTCAGGAAAAATGCAGATTAGAACCATCATGAGATAAAGTTTCATACCCATAATACTGAGTGATCTTAGAGTTTGCCAGTATCAAACACTAGGAAGGATCTGGAGCAATGGTAACTCTCCCAAGAGAGGGCAGGAGTGTAACTTCATACAACCACTTCAGAGAACAGTTTGTACTTCACAACAAAGTTGAGCAGACCTATAACCCATGCCCCAGAAATTCTATTCGTATGTATACACCCATCCAAGAAAAGCTCTTACATATAAGTTCATAAGGTGGCATGGATTATGATGTTCATGGCCGTATTTGTTTGGTATTGCAAAAAACTGGAAATTTCCATCAAAAGCAGCATGTAAAAATAAATTGTGGTGTAGTCAATAGAATAGTATACATCTGTAAAAATGAATGATGTACAGTCTCATGCATCACTACAGACAAATCTGTAAAGCATAATGTTGAACAACAGAAGTGAGACCCAGAAGAATGGATTCAGTAGGATTCCATTTACACAGAATTCAAAAGCCGTCAAAACTAAAATGACATTGTAAAAATAACAGTATATTGTTTAGGAAATCATTCATCCTTGGTAAAGCCATTAGAGAAAAGCATGGGATACTTATTACAATGGTTGGTCGAATGATACTTCTGGATGGAGGAAGAAGGTAGATGCAACCAGAGAAGGGTCTTCTAAAGCTCTATTTGGACAATCAGTAAATGTTGTTCATGCTATAGTCTTTAAACTCTACACATATATATTATGCATTGTTTTGTACAACTAAACACTTCACACTAAAACAAATTAAAAAATGTATCAAGTGTCTACTGTATGCAAGGGCACTGTAATTGCATAACTAAGACTGATTCAGATTCTACTACCACTCTGCTGACATTACCTTCACTGAGGTCAAAGGCTTTACTGTCACTAATCAAAAAACCAACTTCATTCCTTATTTTCCTTGACACCTCAGCAGCATTCAACACTGTGGACTATCCTCTTTCTTTGATAAGGTGTCCCATGTTGGCTTTCATGAAACTATGGTCTCCTGGCCATTCCTTCTCAATCTCTTTCAATGGTTTGTCTCCCAACACCTGACCATTCAATGTTGGAGCTTCTCAAGGTTCATCCCTAGAACTTCATTTTTTCATACTCTATTCTCTCTCTCTAGACATGCACATCCACGCCCATGGCTTCAATTACCACCTGTACATCAAAGATTTGGACCTCCAGCTCAGACCTCTCCTCTGAGTTCTAGGTTGATGTATCCCATTATCTAGTCAACATTTCTACTTGATGTTTAAAAGCCTCTCACTCTTAACCTGTTAGAAACAAAACTCTAGGGTGCCTGGGTGGCTCAGTTCATTAAAGTGTCTAATTCTTGGTTTCGGCTCAGGTCATGATCTCATAATTCATGAGTTTGAGGCTTGCGTCAGACTCCGTGCTGGCAGTGCAGAGCCTGCTTGGGAATTCTCTCTCTCTCTCTCTCTCTCTCTCTCTCTCTCTCTCTCTTCCTCTCACTCCCCCTCCCTCCCTCTCTGCCCCTCCCTCACTTGCACTGTCTCTCTCAAAATAAATAAATAAACTTAAAAAAAAACAACCCTGAAACTCATGATTTCCCTCCAGAATGAGTTTTTCTAGTAATCTGTCTCACTGAACAGCAGTACCAGGAGTCCTGGGCAAGTATTATTCCACAAAAACAAAAACTTGCTCCCTTTTCTTCCTAGAAAGTGGTTGAAAAAAAGGAAAATTACTTTGGTTGTAGCTCTAAGTAGGACTGAAACCTTTCAAGAAACATCATCATCTGGAAATTAGGCCTCCTCCAAAGAAGGAGCTCAATAAAGTTAGTTCCTTTCTCCAATTAAGAATTTTTTGAAACACAACAGTACTATATAAGGTATTTTCTTCTCTTTCAATCCATTGTGCACATTTTTGTCTCTTCTTTCTTTTTTTATGCTATATTTTTGCATACAATAGGTTTTTAGTTTGAGTTTTTCTTCATTTTGTTTCTGTTTTTTACCTTATTTCTCCAGTCTACCTTTCCATAACTGAATCAGGAGATGGTATTTCAATCAACAAATATTTACTGAGCACCTACTGTGTGCACTCTGGGACAGAGTGGTGAGCAAGATAAATTCCTACTTTCATGTGTTTTATATTTGGGCAAAAAACAAACAATTAAAAGGTCAGGTAGTGTTATGTGCTGTTTAGGGAATTAAAAGTGGGAAATGTGACAGAGAATGACTGGTGGTTACTTTAGACTGATGATCAGGAAAGGTCTTTCTGAGGATGTTATAATTAAAATTGAGCTCAAATTACAAGAAGACAGTCATTGGATCCTAGAAAAAGTGACTGGTTAAGTCTCTAAGATAGAAACAAACTTGGCCGTGTTTGACAACTGCATAGTAGACAAGAGAGCAATTGGCATAAAATGAGAGGAATGCAGGGATTAGATAACATAGGACTGTACACACACAAAATAAGAAATTGGAGTTCATTCTTTTATAAATGTATTTTTTAAATGCTTATTTCAAGAAAGAGAGGAGAGAGAAAACACATGTGAGCAAGGGAGGAGCAGAGAGGGAGAGAATCCCAAGCAGGCTCCATGCTGTCAGTGCAGAGTCCAATTTGGGGCTCGAACCCATGAACCATGAGGTCATGACCTGAGCCGAAATGAAGAGTCAGACGCTTAAATGACTGAGCTATCCAGGGGCCCCTAAATGTATGCTTTTTAATGTCTGTAGGATCTACAGAAGTGTCTTCTTTTTCATTCTTGGTTTTGGTTATTCGTGTACTTTTTTCTTGATCAGTCTTTATAAGGATTTATAATCTTACTAGTCTTCATAAAGAGTCAACTTTGGCTTTGCCAATTCTCTGTGAATATCTTCTATTTCATTCATTTCTATTCTTGTCTTTCTGATTTCCTTCCTTCTATTCAGGTTTAGTTTGTTGTTTTTCCTCTAACCTCTTGAGATGGATGAGTTTAAAGCTATAAAATTCTAATTCAGCTTTAGTTATACCCCAGGAGTTCTTATGCATAATATTTTTCATTATTCAGTTAACATTTTCTGATGTCTACTATGATTTGTTCTTTGACCCATGGTTTATATAGAAGTATACTGCTTGATTTCTAAATGTTTATGGCACAGTGTGTGTTTCCAGTCACTTTTATCTTATTAGTATAATTATACTGTGGTCAGAGAGCATAATTATGTGTGATTTTAATCCTGTAGAATTTGTTGAGACTAGCTCTATGGTCTGGTACAAGGTCAATTTTTATAAATTTTCCATGTGTGTTTGAAAAGATTATGTATTCTGCTGTTGTTAGGTTTAGTGTTCTATATTATGTCCATCAGTGAAATTTGTTGTTATTCAAATCTTATGTATTATTTTCTTCCTGCTTGTATATGCTTGTTATAGCATATACAAGAGAAAGTAAACAAGATATCTTGACTATAAAATTATCTTTGTCCTCAGAGTTCTGCAAATTTTTTGCTTTATGCATTTTGAGACCATTTTATTGGGTGCATATAATTTTAAAATTCTTATATCTTTCTGATAAATGAAAATGTTTATTCTTTTGAAGTAACACCTTTTATCTCTATAAATCCTATCTCAAGATAGGATAAGAGACATGAAGGATAGAATAAGAAGACCTAACACACTTTTAATGAGAGCCTCAGAAAGTGTGAAGAAGCAATTTAGAACTCAGCAGTTTGGCACTCTCAGCCATTACCTCTTCAAATATCCTATCTTGTATATGTTCTATCATTTTATCTTCTCTGCTGCATTCTGGATAATTTCCTCAGATCATTCAGTTCTCTCCTCAGCTGTGTATAATCTGCTAATAAATATGTTCACTGAGTTCTTAATTTGGGCTATTGTAGTTTTCAGTTTTAGAAGCTCTATTTAGTTCTTTTTCAAATCTGTTAAAATGCTTTTTATAGATTTCTGTTCCTGCAGATATTTTCAAGCTTATTAAAAAAATCTCTTTAGTGGCTCCTGGGTAGCTCAGTTGGGTAAACATCTGACTCTTGATTCTGGCTCAGGTCATGATCTCATGGTTTGTGGGATCGAGCCCCATGTTGGGCTCTATGCTGACAGCATGGAGCCTGCTTGGGATTCTCTCTCTCCTTCTCTCTGCCCCTCCCCTCCTCACACACAAAATAAATATTACAAAAATTAACAATGTCTTTAAATATAGTCAGCAAAATTGTTTTATAGTTTGTCTCATAATTGCAATATCTGAAGTTTTGTGGGATCTTGTGTTGTCTGTTATTTCTGTTGGCTATTACTCAGGGTATCTTGTTATTTTTTATTATCTTTGATTGCTGGTTATTATACTTGAAAAAATTATTTTAAAATTAACTTGAGTCCTAGGATAATGGCACCATCCTTTAGAAAGGATTTTCCTTTGTTTCTGTCAGGCTCCCCAAGACACTACTAGTATGGAACCATTCTGGGCTAAGTTAAAAGTTTGCAGTTCCATGGACCACCTAAGTGACACAAATTTGAACTTCTCCAGGGATGGTTTACTTCCAGGTTACTGTCATTCTGAAGGTGTAACTCTTTACATTCCCAGCTTAAAAGAAGGGGAGGGTTTATTAGATTTCTTACCTAGGTTAAATGTTAGGTTTTGATTCCTGCTTCCCTTGCCCTATAAGGCTACCAAAAACTCAGTTTTATTTCACAAGTATTTCTTCCAGGCTAGCAAATGCCTTCAGAGAAAAAGAGGCTTTGAGTGGTGACCTTGCCTTCTAGGTTCTTGCTTTACCTTAGATTACAGTGCAGTACTATCTTACTATTTTGTTAGCTCTTTGATACATTTAAGAAAAAATAACAAGAATAGTTCTCTCAACTTTTCTAATTCTCCTCATTGGTCCTAATTATCTAGGCTACCACTACCAGCAATGAAAGTTCCTAGATTAAGCATGATGGGAAGCCAACATATGACTTTTATTTTTATTTATTTATCAATTTTTTTAAATGTTTATTTATTTTTGAGAGAAAAAGAGAGAGATGGGAGGGGCAGAGAGAGAAGGAGACACAGAATCCAAAGCAGGCTCCAGGCTCTGAGCTGTCAGCACAGAACCTGAGGTGGAGCTCGAACTCACAAACCTGAGATCATGACCTGAGCTGAAGCTGGATGCTTAACTAACTGTGCCACCCAGGTGCCCCAACAACAGATGACTTTTAAAGAGGGGAGGGAGGGAATCAAGTTGGTCACTTTCTGTCAGATTCTGTTTGTAAGCAAAAGGGATAACATATTTAAAATGTTAACCAAAAAGAAAATAACCATTTGAATTATGTGAATTTGTTATTTGCATGATGTTTGCACATATAGGTCCTCTCTCCTAACAAGATAGTAAGCTCTTGAGATTAGAGATCCTTCTCTCTTTTTTAAGATTTTTATTTTTAAGTAATCTCTACACCCAACATGAGGCTCCAATTTACAACCCCAAGATCAAGAGTCACATGCACTACCAATTGAGCCAGCAAGGCACCCTTAAGATTAGAGATCCTTCTTGTTTTTAAGGAGTACCCCCTTTTATCGAGGACCTAGGACAAAAAAGATAAAATTCCAGTCTTCTTTATTACCATCCTCGGGCTTGAAGGCACCTGAGAACAACTAGATTTTCAGGAATTCATCTCTTTCCTTGTCTCCCACCTACTGTGGTAGGACATTAGCTGAATACTTAAAGCAATGAAAACTACTTAATTTTTTTTTTAATGAAAACTGTATCAACTTTGATGATTTTGTCAGAGTGCAAGTATATACAAGTAGGTAAATACAAATAGTTTGATACTGTTCAATTATGTGCAACTTAAAGGTCAGACTTTTCTCACACACTCACTGTTGACAGATGCATAAATTGGGGGAAATTTTAAAAATATGCATCAAGAACCATTGTATTTTATACAACTTTTGACCCATTAATTAGATGTTTATGAATTTCTCTTGAAAATATTCATGGATGTTGGGTGAACTTGGGTGGTTCAGTTGGTTAAGCATCTGACTCTTGGTTTTGGCCCAGGTCATGATCTCACGGTTTGTGGGATCGAGCCCCACATTGGTCTCTGTGCTGACAATACAGAACCTGCTTGGGATTCTCCTTCTCCCTCTCTCTCTGCCCCTCTCTTGCTTGTGCTCTCTCAAAATAAATAAACTTAAAAAACATATTCATGGGTGTTCACAAAGATTTAGCTACCTGGATGATCATCATGAGAGGAAAGATAAAAAACTTAAAATCTCATCAGAAGAGGATTAGTAACTGTACCTTCATATAATAGAATACTCTAATGAAACAAAAATGTTCACAATAAGATGGTAAAAGTAATTTATGAAAGAACATATATGGTAAGATATTTTTTGGTAAAAAATATATGTGTATTCATAAAAACTAGAAGGATCTAAAACAAAATGTTAACAGCATTACTTTGGGGTGGTAGGATAGCAATGGTTTTTTTCTTGTCTTTGTGCACTTTTTTCCTGCTGAGTATTCTATAATGAAAACATATTACGTTTTTCATATTACTTTTATAGTAAGAAAAACTTTATTATGAAATAAACTAGAGTTCCTTTCCCTATAGATAAATGTAATTGGCCACCTCAGACCAGTCATTTCTAGATCCAACCCATCTATCACTGATTAGCAGAGAAGTCTGTACTCTCCTAATTCTATCCTCTCTCCATGCTTGGTTCATATACAGCTTTTCTCAGCTTTTTGGCCACCCAGAATGGAGTAACATTCATCCATCACCAGTGGGTAGATGACTCATAATATGCATTTCTTGAACAGAACTGATCACTAATAGCCAGAAATTTACCCACATAAATGAGTAACAGAATTCTGTTAACAGAATGTCATATACTTACAATACGATTGGTTTCTACCACATAATCTCCATAGTAAACTATCCTTATGACTTTATATTATCTCTCACATGCAAACTAAATAAAAATATTTTGAGAGAATACCCAAAGGGAAAGTCATTAGTATAACAACCTCATGTATTTCCCCTGGAAGGTCTGTCTGTTGCATATTTAGTAGTTCTGTATGGTGCCGGTCAATAAGGCTCTTAATTGCCTCTGCTGTTTAATTGTTTCTATGGTTTGGAGAGAATCAAACCTGTCCCAGTCCTTTAAATAGAAAAAAATGAATGCCAGGAATCAACTGGAATTTCCAGGAAAAACATACCAGCTCAAGTCAAGACCCTGTGAGATTACTGCACTGATATAATTCTTAATATGCCTCACTCGTCCCCTCTGGTTGGTGCAACCCGTCATCTCTTTGCTCACTGGCTCACTGCTTCCCCTTAGAGAGCAGACTGGCTCTGTGAATGACTCTCTTAGGGAGCATGTGCGGGACAAGCCCAGAGCCTCACTCCACAGGAACATAAGAGAAGAAGCTAAAGAATGGGCTTGAGAGCAGCTGAATGGAACAGGTCATGCTGCTTCTCGAAGCTGAAGAGGGCCATCCTGTAAAAGAGATGATGAGAGCACCTGATTGGGTTTGACCCCACGCACAGTGTGTGTGCAGAGACGCCTGGGAAATGCAGCTATACACATGAGAAGGGCAGTGAGATTGCAGGCCCACGTTCCAGACACACCGATTCACTTGTCTGCTTGATTCACTTTTATTTGTATAAAAGGTCTGTTGAGGTAGCGGGCAGACTGAGCCTTTAGCGATTGTGGGCTCTGCAAATAGAACCTCAATGGAAGACTAAATCAGCTGATGTCCCCTTCAGTGCTGTTTCCATTTGTAGAACTGAAGTGGCAGTGGGGGGGGGGGGGGGATGAATCACTCTTACTATATTTAAATGCCTTCTTTACCAAAATAGCAGTCGCTATAACAAAACAGGCCCAGTAATACCTAGTAACAAACAATAAAAATGCCTTCCTGTAAAGAGAATGAACATTATATTATGGTCATAGTTGAACAGCAAGCATGATAAATCAAGGCACCAAGTCTGGGGGTCTTCCTTTTCTTTACCACTAGATGAACAACCAAGCCTTTCTTCACCTGGAAACTCTGCTTATTACGATTTTCACTCCAAAATAACTTCTAAATATACAGCGAATTAATTCTTAACAATTACATATTACCTGTTAGTTTCATTACCTAGTATATTCATTTATTTAAAAAAGAAGATCTCAAAAGAATCAAGATTATTTTTCTGTGAACTAAGGGAGAAGTAAATGGTCAGAAAGCCAGTGTAAATACCGTATTCTCCTTGCACTAGTTCAGATTTCACTAAAATATATTTAAATCACAAATTGGGAAGACTTCAAATAATCACTGTTCTCCCCAAAAAGGTGTATTATCGTTGATTATTATGTCTTTAACACACAGCTTTGTAATTGAGGGACGACTAGGGAATAAGGCCAGAGATTTTAAACTACCTTACAATTTGCCAGAAATCCAACAAATGCACAGAATATGTACTAGACTATCTCTACTTCTTTGTTATATTATGAAAAAATTTAACATTTGAAAATCAGTCAATGCAAAGCACTGTATTAACAGAATAAAGAAATAAAGTCACTTGATCTTCGCTATAGATGAAGTAAAAAACGCTTGACAAAATTCAATACCCAATCTTAGAGGCTCTCAGCAAACTAGGAATAGAAAAACTTCCTCAGTGTGTCAAAGGACATGTAACAAAAACCTATAGCGAACAGCATATGTATTTAGTGAAAGACCAAATGCTTCCTCTCTAAAATTGGGAATGACAATTCAATATTATTCTGGGGGTTCTAGATAAGGCAGGGCAAAACTGGCATAAGGCTTGGAAAGGAAGAAGTAAAACTGTCTTTATTTGCAGATGACATAATTGTGTTTGTAGAAAATCTTAAGGAATATATCAAAAACCTATTAGAACTAACGTGCATTTATTACAGTCAGAAGATACAATACCAGAAAGGGTCCTCCTCATAACTATTATGTATATGGCCACTTAATAGTCAAGGTGTTACTATGTACATACACACAAACACTAACATCATCTCTATTCTATTGAATGACTACTAGCTTCACCCTAAATTTTGGTGAAGAGAAAGAAAAAAACAAGATGTGAATCCTGACTCTTCATTTTGTATATAAAAAGCACGATGGTTGATTGCCTGATAGAGTTATACCTTTAATCTTTTAAGAGGTAAGCACATTTCACACTGGATAAAACCTCACTAACACTACTCAGATATAGATACCCTGCCTAGACCATACTAGATAAATGGCAAATGCTCTGGTTCAGTACAACTTATCTCTAATAGTAGAAGCCAAAACTTGAGGGACATTTGGGTAGCTTAGTTGGTTAAGCATCCAACTCTTGGTTTTAGCTCAGGTCATGGTCTTGTGGTTTGTGAGTTTGAGCCCTGCATCAGGCTCTATGCTGACAGCGCAGAGCCTGCTTAGGGTAATCTCTCTCTCTCTCTCTCTCTCCCCCCCCACTCTCTCTGCCCCCACCCCTCTCTCAAAATGAATAAACTAAAAAAAAAAAGCAAAAAAAGCAAAAGAGTACTCATGATGCACCAGAACCTTGTATACGAAGGATAGCATGTTCATTGACAAATTCAAAAACAGAATTTTAAAAACTGCTGTAGACTTCAAAAGTAAGGCACTAATATCCAATTAGCCACAAGCCAAAGTATAGGCTTTTATGTCTTTATGGAAGAAACTTGGGGTTATCATCAGGGACTTTACGTATGGATTTTTAAGTAGTTATAATCAAGGTTTTACCAGAAATAGAATGAATAATAGAATAACTAGCATTGCTAAATTAACAAGTATTTATTGAGCCTACTATTGAATAGCAAAGTCTTGAAATATAGCCAGTCTACCAACACTAGACAGGGCATAGGTAGAAAAAACAATTAGAGCAGGAACTTGAGGTAGCTTCATCGTGATGAACTATGTCAAGGAAATTGCTAGCAAAGTAGATAAAATTATGACTTCGATGTAGAATTTTATACAACATGGCACAGCTGGAAAGCAACCACAGAAAAAACATTCCGTGGTAGCAATCTCAAATGTGAAGGTTCTTTATGATGATCATAAGTTTAAAAGACAAAATTGCAAACACTGTTGGGCTTTGCTAATAACAGTAACTACAACCTCAAACTAAAATATTGGTCTTTGAGGTATTGGAGGTATACCGGTCTTTTTCAGTTAAATTGGCCTATATAGATAATAATGTACTGTCCTTGGGGGCGCCTGGGTGGTTCAGTTGCTTTAGTGTCTGGCTCTTGATTTTGGCTCAGGTCATGATCTCATGAGATCAAGCCCTGCTGTTGGATTCGGCTGATAGCGCAGGAGCCTGCTTAGGATTCTTTCTCTCCCTCTCTCTCTGCCCCTCCCCTGCTTTGTGCTCTCTCTCTCTCTCTTTCTCAAAATAAATAAATCTTAAAAAAAAAATCATGTACTGCCCTCACTGCCTTATTGTTTTGATCCACTGTGTGTAAATTATGAACTTTGAATTGTTTTTCTAATGAAAGTCACTGTGATTATCTATCCAATTCTGTCTTATAATACCTCTTGTGGCCCAGAGTACAGACTTGCAAGATGAATGGTCCCAGGTTGTGTTTATGGTCTACTGACAACAGAATTATGGTGCCACTGAGGGTAATGCAGTATGGCATCGTGAACTTGCACAAGTCATTTGGTGTCTCTGAATCTCAGCCTTTTCACTGAATACCTAATATGTAATACCTAAAAGCCAAATCCATAGGGTTATTATGAAGATTAAATGAGCTGCCTGGCACAAATCAAATGCTAAATATGTGCACATGCATATTTGTACATATTCTCTGTCTCTGTCTCTCTCACACAGTTAACAGTTGAGGTTGATTTATTGCCCTTAGCCTAAGGATATACTGTTGTCATTGGCCTCACTTTAATGTGGCCCGCAAGGATGGACAGAAATATCAATTCTGAGGTCAGACAGTCGGTAGTGGGTGGAGATTCCACAGTTCAAACACTTAGCATTTGCTTCAATTGTCTCACTATGGTTTTGATCTCTCTCTCAGTGGTTCTGAGTGTTTCTTTCTTGTTTGAATATTGGGGTGAGGCATAAACTAAACATTAGCAAAGAAAGAATTTAAATAGATGGTAGGGTAGTTAAAACCCTTGTAAGCCAAGACTCAGTAACTGGATACAGCCCTGAACAACCATGGCACCTCAGTAAATCACCATCTGGGTAGAGTTAGCCCTATTTTGAAATCCCTTTTTGATCTCCTGCCATCCTAATAACAATGAATCAGTCTTTAGATTTCCTAAACCCTATTTTTGATTTATCTAGATGTATGACTATTTATTTGTTTGTTTGTTTGTTTATTTATTTATTTATTTATTTTAGTGTTTTATTATTTTTGAGAGAGAGAGAGAGACAGAGAGCAAGCAGGGAAAGGGCAGAGAGAGGGAGACACAGAATCGGAAGCAGGCTCCAGGCTCTGAGCTGTCAGCACAGAGCCCGATATGGGGCTCAAACTCACAGACTGCGAGATCATGACCTGAGCTGTAGTTGGCTGCCCAACCGACTGAGCCACCAGGCGCCCTGACTATTACTTTAAATATAGATCTACTTTTCAACTATTCAAAAGCCATGTCTGAAGTGACCCAAGTTTCCTTAAAAAAAAAAAAAAACACAACAAAAAAACCTACTATCAACATGTAAGGTCCCTAGAAAAGATGTTAGAGACTTTCACTAAAAATTGGAAAAAACAGGGATCAGATTTACCTTCCTGCCTTAAACAACTAAACAACTGGGCAAAATACATAAAGCAATGTTTTTCAGACACTGATCGATAAACAATGCAGGCCTATGCTCTCTGAAAAAAGAGAAACAAAGTGAGCCCTTTGATTGTACCAGCTTACTGCCTGAAGGTGGTTTCCAGGAAGTAGTATAAAGATGGGGAGCCCAAACAGAGCTCACTGAGTTGAGGAGACTGAGATCAGAGATCCAGGGGGCCAAGTGGTTAGAACTTGTACCACAGAGCGCCAGGGATAATGGTGCTGTACAGAGAGAGAGAAGAGGAGGGACAGGACATACTCCACAGATCTATCTATAGACAGGCCTCCCTGGAGTCTTTGGCTGAGCAGAGATTTGTACATGTGTGAGAGGAAACTATTCAGGACTACTGTAAAAGAGTAAGCAGAATAATTCCCAGAGTTCACACAGGACTGGAAATAATTTGTGTTCACATCAGTCAGAGTAGAAAGCCATTGTAATACATAAGGAATTAGATCCTCAAAGGGTATTGCCATAGTAGTGGGAGCTAAATTTGTCCTAGAATAAAGGCTGCTCTAGACCCTCATAACAAGGCATAAAAGCAGTCCCTAAGAGGATCAAAATGATTCCAGGTAATTTAAGTATATTTCACAGCAAAATATAGCAGCTAAGAATATAAAATTAACAATGTCCAGTATGCAATAAAAAGAATCTGCAGGCATGTAAAGAAACTTGTTAACCAGGAGAAAACAACTTAAATAAAAACATACCCAGAAATAACAGAGACAAAAGAGCCTGAAGAAAAGGATATTAAAATACCTTTAACAAATACATTCCACATCTTTAAGAAGTAGAGGAAAATGAGGACAAGAGAAAGATTTTTTAAAAAGACCTTAAACATCCAGAGCCTAAAATATAACACCTGAAAGTAAAAATATGCTGAATTAGATTAACAATAGATTGGGAACTTCAGAAGAAAAGATCAGTGAACTTGAAGACACTGCCTTAGAAACTATCCAACATGAAGCACAGAGAGAAAGAAGACAGAATAAAATGAACAGAGCACCAATGAACGGTGGAACAATAGCAAGCAATTTAACATTCATGAATATGGAGTTCTAGAAGGAAAAGAGATCTGGGGAGGAAGGGGATGGGAAAAAATGAAGAAATGAGGGCTAAAAATTTTCCAAATTTGATGAAAACTATAAATCCACAGATCCAAGGAGCACAAATCCACACAGAATTAATAGAAAGAAAATGATTCCAAGAAATATAATCAAGTTGCTTAAGTGACAAAAAGAGAATCTTAACAGTAGCCAGACAGGGGGCGCCTGGGTGGCTCAGTTGGTTAAGCATCCGACTTCAGCTCAGGTCATGATCTAGCGGGTTCGTGAGTTAAGGCCCCGCACCAGGCTCTGTGCTGACAGCTCAGAGCCTAGAGCCTGCTTCAGATTCTGTATCTCCCTTTCTCTCTGCCCTCCCCCTTCTCATGCTTTGTCTCTCTCTCACTCTCTCAAAATAAACAAACATTAAAATAAATAAATAAAAGTAGCCAGAGGGGAAAAAAAGACACATTACAGAGGACCAAATAATATATATATATCAATAACAACAGAATACATGTTCTGGATCATAAAATAAGTCTTAATAAACTTAAAAGAATTAAAATCATACAAACTACATTTTCTGAACATAACAAAATTATACTTGAATCTGTAACAGAAAGCTATTGGGAAAATCCTAAATATGTGGAAACAAAACAACATACTTCAAAATAGTTCCTGGGTCAAAGAAGAAATCACATGGGAAATTAGAAGATATTCTGAACTAAATGGAAACAAAAATGTTACGTGCCAAAATCTATGGGATATAGCTAAAGCCATACTTAGAGGAAGATTTATAGAATTAAACCACCTATATTAGAAAACAAGAAAGATCTCAAATCATTCATCTTTGCTTCCACTTTAAGAAGCTAGAAACAGAAGAGCAAATGAAATGTAACACAAGGAAGGAAACAATAAAGATGAGAATGGAAATCAATGAAATAGAATGCAGAAAAAGTATAGAGAAAAATCAATGAAATGAAAAGCTGGTTCTTTGAAAAAATTCAATAACCTTGATAAATATCTAATCCGACTGACTAGGGGAAAAAAGAGATTAAAAACACAAATTGCCATATATAATAAGAATGAAAGATCCCACAGACATTAAAAGGATCCTATAGCCAATATAGTAATCAACTTAGATGAAACAAATTCCTAGAAAGATACAAGCTATTAGAGCTCACTCAAGAAGAAATAACTTGAATAGCTCTTTTTCTATTAACACAGATTCTTGGTTTAAAAGCTTTCCATAGAGAAAATGCCAGGCCCAGATGATTTTACTGGTGAATTCAAATTTCAAAAAAGAAATAAAACCAATGCTATATAAACTCTTCCAGAAAACAGAAAAGGGAAATTCTTATCCATTTTATGAGGCCAGGATTACTCTGATACCAAAACCACACAAGGCTATTATAAAAAGAAAAAAAAAAAACAGAGACAAGACATTAAAGATAAGGAAGAACAAATGGAGGAAGGCAAATGCAGCGAACATGGCAGAAAACGTGGAGAGAGGAAGTGGCCAGAGGACTGACAGTGTCACAGTGTCCTTTGTTGAACGCCTCCCACGTGCAAACTCCTGTGAGGTGCGGTGATGTTTCACAGCATGAACTTTTGGAGCCAGACTGCCTGGGTTCAGGTCCTAGCCCTACTACTTACTAGTTACCTAAGTTTGGCCAAGTTACCCAACTTCTCTGTACTTCAATGTTCCCACTTACAGTGGAGACAGTAATAGAACTCCCCTCAGGGCTGTTATGAAAACTGAATGAGTAGGGGCACCTGGGTGGCTCAGTTGGTTAAGTGTCCAACTTTGGCTCATGTTGTGATCTCACAGTTCATGAGATTGAGTCCTGTCTCGGGCTCTGTCCCGACAGCTTGAAGACTGGAGCCTGCTTCAGATTCTGTGTTTCTCTCCCTCTCTGCCCCTCCCCTGCTTGCACTCCATCTCTCTCTCTCTCTCTCTCTCTCTCTCTCTCTCTCTCTCTCTCTCTCTCTCTCAAAAATGAATAAACATTAAAGAAAATTTAAAAAAGAAAGAAAATTGAATGAGTAAATACATCCCAAATGTGTATAATAGTACATGGCACATAGTGAGCATTGCACAATTGTCTGCTGAAACGATTGTTATTATTATTCATGTTATAGTAGTTGGTTGTTACCTTTACTAAGACATGGTATATGCCCTCTAAATGAACTAAGCAGTACAAAAAGTGACCATTTTCATTGCACTAGTTCCCTGTGGCTAGCATAACAAATTACCACAAAACCCCTGACTTAAAACAACGGAAGTTTATTCTCTCCCAGTCCTGGCGGCCAGAATTTCAGTATCAGTCTCACTGGGCTGAGACCAAGGGGTTGACAAGGCTGCACTCCCCCTAGAGATTCTCATGGAGAATCCACTCCTGGACTCTTCTGAGTTTGGCAGCTGTCCACATTCCTTGGCTTGTGGCTGCACCCCTGTAATCTCTCCCTCTGTGTTTACACTGCCTCCTCATCTCTGTTGTCAAATCTCCCTCTGCCTCTCCCTTAGGATGACATTTATGGCTGGAGGTAGGATCTGCCCAGATTCCCAGGATAATCTCCCCATATCAAGATTCTTAACATAATCATGTCTGCAAAGACCTCTTTTCCTTATAAGGTAACAGTTATAGGTTCCAGGGGTTAGGACCTAATTATCTTTGGATAGCTATTATTCAGCCTACTATACCCATCCCTGGGGGTAGACTGAGGTTGTGTGGAAACTACAACATATATAACATTGAAAAAAAATGTTTATTTATTTTGAGAGAGAGAGACAGAATGTGAGTGGGGGAGGAGAAGAGGGGGAGAGAGAGAATCCCAAGCAAGCTCCACACTCAGCTCAGAGCCTGACTTGGGGCTCAGTCTCATGACCGTGAGATCATGACCTGAGCCAAAACCAAGAGTCAGATGCTTAACTGACTGAGCCACCCAGGCGCCCCATATATAACAATTTTAAAAGGACATTTAGGTGTCCCTACAACAAACCTGTTAGAATATGCAGCCATATGCCAAGGCACAGTCTGTTCACCTGAAGTAGGTCTCAGAACTATGAGCATAGCATCTGTCATGAACTATAACATCTCTGTAGGGCCAACATACAAAGTCAAATCTATAAAATTAGGACAAACATCACAACTTTGGAGGGAGGGGCTGCTACTAGAAAATTACTGTGCCATTATGATCCAAATAAAATAGCTTATTAAAATGATTAGTAAGAACCAAGAGGGGCGCCTGGGGGGCTCAGTCTTCTGTGACCAACTCTTGATTTTTGGCTCAGGTCATGATCCCAGGGTTGTGGGACCGAGCCCCATGTCAGGCTCCATGTTGATTGTGGAGACTGCTTAAGATTCTCTCTCTCTCCCCCCCTTTCTCTCTCTCTCTCCCACCCTCAGCCCCTCTCCTGCTGATTGAGCATGCTCTCTCTCTCCAAAATAAAATAAAATTACAAAAGAAAAAAAGAACCAAGAACTAGATTTGATGATTGCAGTTATGGCTAAACATTGAAGACAACTGGCTCACTCTTGATGGCCAAGGTACCTCCACTCAGACCCTGCACCTTTACTCTGTGCTCCACAGTAGTGAAGAAATGCACTTCTAGAATCAGGCCTAAGTTCGGGATCTGACGCTATTATGTGTTAATGATGTGACCTTGGACAAATCATTGCACCTCTTTGAGCCTGTTTCTTCATCTGTAAAATAGGCGTCATAAGAGTTCTTACCCTGCAGAGTTGCTTTAAGGTTTAAATAAGAATTCATGTAAAGTTCTAGCATGGCAATTAGCATATGTAATAAGTGCTCAATAAACCATAATCACAATGTATTATTATGGACTAAATACTACTATTCCTAACAAAATTCTGTTATTCTATTGCAGTGGAAATATCCTCTCATCTTCAATTTCCTGATTTTCAGAGTGGGAGGAGTTTTTCCTTTGGGGACTGTGATCTCATGGGTGAAAGGCATTAACGCCACATAGAAAAAGCACGTGGTAGTGAGGGGTGGGGGGTGGACATCTGGGTGGCTCAGTCAGTTGAGTGTCCAACTCTTGCTTTTGCCCAGGTCATGATCCCAGGGTCATGGGATTGAGCCCCGCGTTGGGCTCTGTGCTGAGTGTGAAGCCTGCTTAAGATTGTTTCAAAGAGGGGGCGCCTGGGTGGCTCAGTCGGTTGGGTGTCCGACCTCAGCTCAAGACATGATCTCATGGTTCGTGAGTTCAGGTCCTACATAGGGCTCTGTGCTGACAGCTCAGAGCCTGGAGCCTGCTTCAGATTCTGTGTCTTCTCTCTCTGCCCCTCCCCTGCTCACACTCTGTCTCTGTCTCAAAAATAAGTAAATGTTGAAAAAAAAATTAAAAAAAAAGATTCTTTCAAAGAGACAGAATCTTTCTCCCTCTGCCCCTTCCCTGGTCACACACACACCCTGCCTCTCAAATAAAATAAGAAGAAAAAGAAAAAAAGAAAAAACATGGAAAGTAACGCAGTCTGCAATTCTGGTATCTGTGTCCTTGGGGTAAGAAAAAAAGAATGAAGAGAGTAAGGACTTTGTAAGCTAGTAAAGGATAGGAAGTAGGGCCTGAAATGTTTAATATGTGACTAAGAGCACTAACGTAGAGTGCCTGACGTTTGGGGAAATGAGAGTAAATTAAGAATTTAAACAGCAGAAGTCTAAAAAGGGGATGTAATCGATTCATTCTCCATAGGAATTCATTAAGTGATGAGAGCTTTGTGCTTAGGAGAGATGAAGGTTGAGAGGAGTTATAATGGGGACAGGGACATCATGATGAGCATAGACAAGGCCAGCACAATACAGCTCATCTTCATATACAGGACACCAGCCCTGGGACCAAGGTGAGGCATAAGGTAGACAAGGAGGACTAAAAACACAAGCAAGCTTTTGTTTAGGACAAGTAAGACCCTGTAAGTAATTCCAAGGCAGGGTTGTGTGTGGTTTCTTCTAGAATTTCCAGCAGTTAGCCCTGTACCTGGCATGCCATTGATAAATCTGGGCTGAAGGAACAAGTACATATATTCGACAGTAAAAATACTGGCAGGAGATGAGAAGTGGAACTAGAGGCACCCTTCTAACCCTGTGATTCTGTCTCTGGTCTCACTTCAGTCCAAACCACCCTCCACACTGCCGCTCTGATCTTCCCAAAAGGCAGGCCCGACCCCATCACTGCTCCTGTGCTCCAATAGCTCTTCAGGGCCTTGCGCAGTAAGTCCAAATTCCTTAGCTTGGCCAGCCAAGCCTTTGTATTTGCTGCTGACCTACTTTTCAGCCTTGTTTCTGCCACTACCCTACTCGTACGCTTTGTTCTGAACATGTCAGAATGTTTGGAACTCTCCAAGTATACTTGCTCTCCCATACACAAACACCCCACCTTGGTACATAGTGTTCCTGTCTGAGCCACACTGTCCACCTGAGGACTCCTTATGCTCCTGTCGTCATTTAAAATGTCACTTTCTCTAGAAGGTGACATTTCTAAGCAGAATTAAGTGATCCCTCCTCTAAGCTCTCAAAACACCTTGCCCATACTCCTATTAATGGCACTAAGTACAATACCATAATCAACATTTCCACATCTGTCTTCCTTTATAAACCTCTGGGGTGCCAGGATTGGGTTCTAGTCATTTTTGCATCCCTAGCTACTAGCATGGGGGTACAGAGTTTTAAAAATGTTGAATAAATGAACAGATTTTAAAGACCCAAAATAGAAATAGAGCTTAAATCCTTGAGTGAACTAGCCTTAGTGTCCTTAGGCAGGACCCTAAGACAGTTAGGGATGGGTGGGTCCATCCCTATAACCAGAAGATCCCATCATGGATGGCAGCTACAGTACCCCCTCCAACTGTCCCTTGTTATCATGATCAGAGACAGAATTTGGGGCTCAACATACGACAGGCCTGCCCCTGTATGACATCCCCTGTCTTATATGGTTCCCAACCATTTCTTACACTCTTTTGCCTTTGAGAAGACAACTTCATTTTCGTATGCTGTAGTGCCAGCATCTTTTGGGAAATAATCCCTATTTCACAATGCTCCCAAAGCCAAGTTCGTCTCTCCTACTCCAATTCTCATTTTCTGTCTCTCTTACTAAGTAGAATGGAAAGCTTCAGGGCTAAATTAAGAATGAAAATAATCTGAGCCCACAGTACACAATGTCAGCATTCTTTCCTTTGTAGACAAGGATCTGCTGGAGCCAGGCTGCTCAGTCCTGCTCAACCACAAGGTGCATGCCATCATAGGCATGCTCATGGATGACACGGATCCCTTGGTCACAGTGATGAAGGTAGAAAAGGACCCCAAGGAAACCTATGCTGACATTGGGGGGCTGGACAACCAAATCCAGGAAATTAAGGAACCTGTGGAGCTTCCTCTTACTCATCCTGAATATTATGAAGAGATGGGTATAAAGCCCCCAAAGGGGGTCATTCTCTATGGTCCACCTGGCACAGGTAAAACCTTATTAGCCAAAGCAGTAGCAAACTAAGCCTCAGACACTTCCTTAAGAGTGGTTGGCTCTGAACTGATTCAGAAGTACCTAGGTGAGAAGCCCAAACTCATTCGGGAATTGTTTCGAGCTGTGGAAGAACATGCACCATCCATCATGTTTACTGATGAAATTGAAGCCACTGGAACAAAAAGATATGCCTCAAATTGTGGCGGTGAGAGAGAAATTCAATGAACAATGTTGGAACTGTTGAACCAGTTGGATGGATTTCACTTGTGAAAGTCATGGCCACAAACTGAATAGAAACTTTGGATCCAGCACTTGTCAGACCAGGCCACATAGACAGGAAAATTGAGTTCCCCCTGCCTGTTGAAAAGACTAAGAAGCACATCTTTCAGATCCACACAAGCAGGATGATGCTGGCCGATGATGCGGCCCTGGATGACTTGATCATGGCTAAAGATGGCCTTTCTGGGACCAACATCAAGGCAATCTGTACAGAAGCTGGTCTGATGGCCTTGAGAGAATATAGAATGAAAACAACAAATGAAGATTTCAAAAAATCTAAAGAAAATGTTCTTTATAAAAAACAAGAATGCACCCCTGAGGGGCTCCATCTGTAATGACTACATTTGCCTTCAAGGAAATGGTCAGGAGTGTCCCAGCTCCTAGGAGGGATGAGTTTGGGGAAGTTACCCAGAGGAACCCATGTTCCAGTTGATCTTTCTTAGCAAAACCTCCTGTGTACCTTTTTGAGTGTGATGTGCAGGATGCCCACTGGGCTGCCTTCATCTGTTGATCATGTACAGTGCTCTCCCCCCAGTAAAGCAAACTCCTTCTCAAAAAAAAAAAAAAAAAAAAAAAAAGAAAGAAAGAAAGAGAATAACTTGAGCCCAAACTTACTGTGCAACTTTAGGGAAATTTTACCTCTATACATCTCAACTGGCTCTTCCTTCAAATGGAATCAACCCTACTCTCTAGGAGGACACAGGAAGTAATAAGAGGTACAACTTACATGGTACTTATTATGCACCTCACACGTATTAACCTGTTTAATTCTATACTTCTTCCAGCTAGGTACTATTATTATCCTCTCTGTGCACAAAGAGACTGGAGCAGAGCGGGGAAGGACTTGAAGAAAGCTGTGAAGCTCCAGTGAACGAGTGGTACAGGCAGAGCTGGGACCCAAGCGGTCTGGCTCTCGTGTCCATGCTGTTAACCATTACCCTCTACTTCCCTCTCTGCTGGCCACTGAAAGGCACCATACACAGTACAAAACTCCAGCATATTAAAGTACATGGGGAGACGCTGAAGGGTAGGCCTCAGATATGTGACAGTGTTACACATTTCAACCCAAATGCATTTTACAGCCAAGATTTTAGACCTCAAATCACCCATCATTTGTAGCTAAAATATTAGGGTCTCTTTGGATTGTAGCTCTCTAGGAGATGGATTTGTCCTTAACTGGTACTATACCTACAATTCAGATGACACTGTCACTAGATGAATATCCACCTTGAGGTGTGGCTTTATGGATCAATTTTCACGTTAGGTTTTTCTCAAGAGCAATGACCTGAGAATACAAAAATAGCAGAAAATACACTTGTGCTCATGCTTTTACTACAGATAGAATTTTATTTTTTCTAAGTTTATTTATTTATTTTGAGAGAGACAGAGAGATGGGGGGGCGGACAGAGAGAGGGAGAAAGAGAATCCCAAGCAGGTTCCACACTGTCAGCACAGAACCCTATGAGGAGCTCGATCTCACGAACCATGAGATCATCATCACCTGAGTAGAAATCAAGAGTCGGACACTCAACCGACTAACATGACATAACATAAAAGAATGTTATTTTTGGGGCGCCTGGGTGGCTCAGTAGGTTAAAGCGTCCGACTTCAGCTCAGGTCACGATCTCACGGTTGGTGGGTTCGAGCCCCGTGTCGGGCTCTGGGCTGATGGCTCAGAGCCTGGAGCCTGCTTCCGATTCTGTGTCTCCCTCTCTCTCTGCCCCTGCCCCGTTCATGCTCTGTCTCTCTCTGTCTCAAAAATAAATAAATGTTTAAAAAAAAAAAAAAAAAAGAATGTTATTTAAAAAAAAAAAAAAAAAAGCATTGGGGCACTTGGGTGGCCCAGTCAGTCAACTGTCTGACTTTGGCTCAGGTCACGATCTCACGTTCATGAGTTCGAGCCCCACGTTGGGCTCTGTGCTGACAGCTCAAAGCCTGGAGCCTGCTTCAGATTCTGTGTCTCCCTCTCTCTCTCCACCTCCTCAACTCACGCTCTGTCTCTCTCTCTCTCAAAAAATGAATAAACATTTAAAAAATTTAAAAAGCATTAAATATTTAGGTCCATATATTACCTTCTATTTCAAAAAATTTATTTAGACAAAAATTTAAGACCATCCACTAGATATGATACAGTACCTTCAAACTATTATCAATCCTTATAACCATATTCCCATCTGGGCAATGGGCCATTTAGAAAGTACTTAATAAACATGTGTTGAATGAATGAATGCTATTTCAGAGATGGATTCAGTGCTCTACATTTCCAGAAGTTTCCTCGGAAGGAATAGGTGCCTTGTAATAGTCATTTTGCTCTGGAAAACTCTACTACTCAGCCCTGTTTCAAGAAGGAGAACTTACTCCTCCAGTCTCTAGAAGAGCCTAAAGCCACCCTTATCTGTACCCATGGTTTCCACATTGTTTTCTTCCCCCATCAAAAAGAGAACAGAGAAAGATCAGGTTACATTGCTTTCTTGGGCCTGTATACATTCCTGTGAGGTTCTCTCTTCTGTCAGGAAAAGTCTCCCTGGCAACCATATTTACACACTCACTTAATTCCCTCCCCTCCTTGGATTTGCTGGTTGGTATAAAAATTAATTTGCATTGAATTGCTTAAGTTTACAAGTTAATCAGTTTAACAGACTCACAAAATTTTACAATTTGGTTTCTGGCCAAAATTCACTTCTTAAGGGGCCTGTCTCCTCTCTTTTGAAATCTGAATGGAATTCTCTTCAGTTCAATACTTTTCAACACATACAGTTTCTGGTTATAGGTAGAGAAAAGAATAGTCTCCTAAGGGCATCTGGCCAATATTATTAGAAAGATCAAGACAGGAAGAGGAACCTTAATTCAGAATAAGGGGTCAAATTCACAAAGATCAGCTATGATGAGGAGCTGGAAAAGAAGAGTCAAGGAGCAAGACAAAATGGGCCATATGAAATGAAGAACTCAGGCCTAAGATTCTGGGTGATCAGAGTTCGGGACCTGGATAACAGGAATGGAACATGCGACTCAAGAATGGAGTGCCACTAATTCATCACCCATGTATTTATTAAGCATCAAATAGTACTTGGTGCTGGGAATACAGCAGTGAATAAGCCAGACCCAGGTCCTGCCTTCATAAAGTTTATAGTCAAATATTTAAATAGTGAACCAATGCTGGCTTTGTTATTGAGCCAAGTATCTTTGGGCTAGGGGCTTGTTATACAATTTCCTACAAAGGTCAGAACTGGTTTCAGAGTATGGACGGAACAGGGACTTAACCCAGACAAGTTCAACAAGTCCTCCCTGGAATAGGTGAGTTGGTGTGTCAACAAGTCTTTGACATATACAATGGTTTCTTTACATCTTCAACAACGTGACACTTGAGCCTTTAGACAGGGAGATGAAGAAGGGTATATTTATCATAGGGCATAAGGCTAAATACTTGGTAGTATATATAAGTTTTCTAGAGTAGAAAGTATATAAAGGTATAAGCTATTTTTAAGCATATTCAACAACTATTTATTGAGCATCAGCTATGTTCAAGGAATGGTTTGAGGAATTGCAGCTACGGATATGAAGAAGACCTGGTGCCTAGCAATTACAACACTGTGGTAAGTGCTATAAGGACATGTTAAAGTACAAAGGAAGACCAGAGAGTAAGGATACTAATTCGTTAAAAGCAAGTTGGGAAATGCTTCTGAGATACAATGCTTGAACTGACTCTTAAAAGATAGAGATGTTTGTTGCTTTCAGCTGATAAATTTGGTGGTAATTTGTTACACAGCAGCAGATGACTACTACAGGACCTTATGGAGACTATACCACCAGCACAAGTAGGAGACCATGGAGAACACCTGGCCATTGAAACTTTGTTTCGTGACATATGCCATAGGGTTATACTCTAAATCTCTTTAAAACTATAAAGAGTTTTTCTTAGGCTCACCTGGTCCATGTTGGGAGTAGAAAGTGAGAACAGGAGTACAGCCACTCTGGAAAACAGTATGGAGATTCCTCAAAAAATTAAAAATAGAACTATCCTACAACCCAGCAATTGCACTACTAGGCATTTATCTAAGGGATAAAGGTGTGCTGTTTCGAAGGGACACATGCACCCTCATGTTTATAGTAGCACTATCAACAATAGCCAAAGTATGGAAAGAGCCCAAATGTCCCTCGATGGATGAATGGATAAAGAAGATGTGGTGTACATATACAACGGAGTATTACTAGGCAATCAAAAAGAATGAAATGTTGCCATTTTCAACTATGTGCATGGAACTGGAGGGTATTATGCTAAGTGAAATTAGTCAGAGAAAGACAAAAATCATATGACTTCACTCATATGAGGACTTTAAGAGACAAAACAGATGAACATAAGGGAAGGGAAACAAAAATAATCTAAAAACAGGGAGGGGGACCAAACAGAAGAGACTCATAAATATGGAGAACAAACTGAGGGTTACTGGAGGGGTTGTGGGAGGGGGGATGGGCTAAATGAGTAAAGGGAACTAAGGAATCTACTCCTGAAATCATTGTTGCACTATATGCTAACTAATTTGGATGTAAAATTTAAAAATAAAAAATAAAATTAAAAAACAAAAAAGAAAGTGAGAACAGGCACTCTGAACGGGAATGACACAGGTAATGGGAGGAAGCAACACAATCACAGTCTTGTCTGATATCCTCCACAGAAGGATCTAAGCTGGCTGGTGCTGGGACCTGTTCAGGTGGTCAGCTAGCATCAAGTGCTATAAGGACTTGGTCAGTACTGGTCAAATGATTACACAGAGGGACCGGGAGTGGGAGGAGCAAGAGGGTAAGGAAAAGTTGTTTTTTGAGAGAGCAATAATCGTGAGGACCAGAAAAACTTCATTTGGTGTCAGTGCCAAGTAATGACTGTAAAGCCAAAAATAAGAGATAATATCCAAGATTAAGTTTTCCTGGCTTCCATGATTCATACGGGTAGATAAAGGAATAGAGCAGGCGACGAAGATTAGGGTGGAACATGGACATTCAAGACACATGAGGTAAATGGGGCTGCATGGTTCACAGCTTCTGGGTAGTCCCTGGTATGGGGGTGCAGGGGAGGCATCAGCCTGGCTAAAAAGACATCAGATCAGGGCAGACAAGTTGTATTATACCTGTTCAACCCCAATTTCTGTTTCAGTAGGTTAAAAACGGTCGCCATAGCTTCCTACAAGCAAATGGGACTATTTGACTACAAAAGGAATAGAAATGAACTCATTTCTTATTTAAATTGGGAGTAAAGACAGCAGCAGGACTATAACTCTACCTAATAATACTCTCAAGACTCGATGGATGAGTTTCCAGGAGCCATTCCGGGTAAATAGTTCCTTGCCTCTTTATTCTCTATTTTCCTACTGGCTATCTACTTGAACTTCAAAATATCCCCCCTTTGCCTTTTCCATCAGGAATCTAAAGTGAGAAGCCCACAGGAAAATGTGACCGTGCACCATGACACAACAAGGACTTAGATACACTACACAAGCAAAACAAGGGATTCAGCACAACATGCTTTTCCTGCTTTAGGCAAAGTATCAATACCTGCAGGCAGAACTCGCTGCCTGATTTGTGGGGCCCAGTGCAAAATGAAAAAGCAGGGCTTTCATTAAAAATTATTAAGGGGCACCTGGGTAGCTCAGTTGATTAAGCGTCCAACTCTTGATTTTGGCTCAGGTCATGATCTCATGGTTCACGAGTTTGAGCCCCATATTGAGCTCTGTGCTGACAGGGCAGAGCCTGCTTGGGATCCTCTCTCTTCCTCTCTCTCTGTCCCTCCCTCTTCCTCTCTCTCTCAAATATAAATAAATAAACTTAAAAAAAAATATTAAGAATTTCAAGGTAACAACAACAGAGCATTAAACCAAATGAGGAGATGCAGGGAGGAGAATGCCCTTCTAAATGCAGGGCCCCGAGAGGTTGCATAGGCTGCACACTCATGAAGCTGGCCCTGCCTTCAGGGACTATTACAGCATGGTCCTTTAGAAGAGCTTTAGAGTCCGAGTTGGGTCCAAATCCCAGATCCCCTGTGTGATCTTAGGCAATTTATTTAGCCTCTCCATGCTTCCGAGAGATTGTATGGTTGTAATCCAGTATTGTGAAGATTAAGTGGGATAATGAATAGAACGTATACAAAGTGTTTAGCACATAGTAAGCACTCAATAAGTGGTAGCTGATCTATTATTGTTCAATGAAATACGCAGGTAACTGTCAGAGCAGTAAGTTTAGGAAATGAATTACTGAACTGCTATAAAGGACATGAAAGCATGAGACTGAGGTTTTAAGAAAACTAAAATAATGAAGCAGACAAGGAAGATCAAATCTTTTGCTTGGCTCTTCTGCCTTCTCTAACCGCTTTCCTACTTCTCTTTTCCCATTTTTTACAAAGCATACAAAGGGTGATCTGCCTGCGGTCCCCATTTCCTAACCACATCTCATGGCACATCTTTTTCACTCTGGTGTTTAATATCCCTGTGGCCACGCCCATGGGTGAACACCAGCCATGGGCGAGAACTAAAGCTATTGTTCTCAAAAAGTTACTAATGACCCCCTGTTTACTAAATGAAATGGGCATTTCCCACTTTCTCTGTACAATTTCATACTGGTGACCAATTCCTCCAGCTTGAAACCCTCTCTTCTGACTTCGGTGATATGCGCCCTCATGGCCAACAGAATGTCTACTCAGTCTCGCATCTCTCAGGTACACAAAGGGAACGCATTTGTTGGATGAATAAATAAGATGGTTCCTTGGCTTCTCTGATATTGCTTTTTTTCCTACCATACTGACTACATTTCTTCTTCCTACCTCCCTAAATGTGGGCAATCTTCAAGCTTTAGCCCTTGGTCCTCCATACTTCTGTTTCTATGCTGCTACCACTGGTGGGCCAAGTTAATCACATGGCTTCAGTTATCATCTTCTATACACAATACTCCTTGACTTCTCTGTTTTGAGCATAAGTCTCTCACTTCCAAATACTTATGGGACATGTCCACTTGTAAGTTCCAGTATCACCTCAAGATATTTTGCACCTAGTGGACTCCCTGGGTGGCTTAGTCAGTTAAGCGTCTGACTCTTGATTTGGGCTCAGGTCATGATCTCATGGTTTGTGAGATCAAGCCCCAAGTTGGCTCTGCACTGACAGCGTGGAGGCTGCTTGGGATTCTCTCTCCCTCTCTCTCTCTGCTCCTCCCCACTCTACCCCTCCCTGCTCTCTCTCTCTCTCTCTCTCTCAAAATAAATAAATAAACATTTTTAAAAAAGGTATCTAGCACCTAGCATTTCCTCTTCTCCCCAAACTGGTTTTCCTTTTTGTCTTATCTCTGTTAATCTTGTCAACCATCTTCAAGGCTAGATCTGATTTTTCCTTGTTTCTTGACCTCTGTATCTAGTCAGTCATAAAGTCCTGTTCATGTTTCCTTTATGATACTTATTGAACCCATCTTTTTATTTTCACTCCACCACCCTAATTCAATTCCTTACCCCCTCACACCTAGACTACTTAAATAATGTACTAGCTGGTTGTGCAGTTCTCTTTCTATCCCTACTAAAGTTAAAAAAAAAACACTTTTTTAGCGTTTATTTATTGAGAGACAGAGCATGAGTGGGAAGGGGCAGAGAGAGAAGAAGACAGAGAATCCAAAGCAGGCTCCAGGCTCTGAGCTGTCAGCATGGAGCCCAACGCGGGGCTTGAACTCACGAACCATGAGATCACCAACTGAGTCGAAGTCGGACGCTTAACCGATTGAGCCATCCAGGCACCCCATCCCTACTAAAGTTTATTCTTCACACTGTTGTTGAGACTCTTCTTAAAAAGACTCTCATGACCCCACATTTCCCTAACCAAACATCTTCAGACTTTCCATCATACAGGATAAAGTTCTAACTCCTTAGTTCAGTATTCAATGCCTGTTAAAATCTGGCTGCAGCCAACACTTCTAGTCTTAGAACTTCTCTACTTAAACCTTTTGATCTTGCCAGATTGGTCCCTGAAAACTTTCTACCATACTCCAGTCCTGTGTTTTATAAACATGATTTCTCCCATCTGGAAATTCCTTCCACCCTCCTTCTCTCTATAGAACAAAATTCACTATGCCTCTGAAAAACGCCTTCCTTGGGAATCATAGTCCATAATGATCTTTCTCTTTCTTCAGCTTCTATAATACCGCATGTTTCATCACTTTGAAAACTTACTGAATGGCTGCTTGACATTAATCCTCACAACTCCATGAGGTGGGTGGCATTATTACAGATGAAGAAACAAAGTCAACTAACTTGTCCAAGTCACATAGCAAGTAACTGGTGGAACTGGGATCCAAAACCTTGTTTAGCAGAGAATAATTCCCAGACTACACCACCTCTCTCATTTTCCTGTGTTTTCCAAACCACAAATACAGCACAGAATTTGCACACAAGCAGGTGCTCAGTAAACATGGTGATCGAGAAAATTACTTAAATAGCACCCGTGACTCTCTAGCACTTACAGAATTGTCCATCTTAACAGTCCACATTAAGCACATCACCTCTTTACATCGCTTCCTCTGTAATACAGTTCAAGACCGGGGATTTGCCAAAAATTCACCACTGTTCATTCTAAAAATAAATGTTGGTTTAAACAAGGCTAAAAGGCCTTTATCTGATTCGAACATTAGGTGAGCTTTGGGGATGCCCACTGTACCACCGCTAGGCCCATCATCGCTATTTCCAAATGATTAGGAAGTAAAAATAGGCTGGCTAGTTGATGGCTTATGAGGTAAAATGGACTATTTATAGTTCTGGAGGTGGATGCTAAGGCAGCAGAACAGGATTTCTCTGCTTTGGTAGCTAAGCCCTCAGTAAAAGAGGCCCAATAAAAGTGCATCATGGATGGAAAATGGGATCAAAAGAGGGTAACAGTAAGGAGGGAGGGAGAACAGAAAGAAGGAAATGCTGGAAATATTCTATTGAGGAGACGGCGCTGTCCTTTTCTGAATAGTTGCTTGAAGCTGTCAGATCTAACCCTGTCCTCTGCAGCTGGCACCGTGTAACAGAGGACTCTGTCACTCCTGCATGATTCATGGTCTCAGTCCTGAACTGCCTGTCCTGACCCATATCACAGGCCAGATCCTCTCTTGCTCCAGATCCTCCCAGCTTGTGACCTTATTACTCACTTCCTCAGGTCTCAGAAATCTGACCTCACAGATTTGACATTCAGCATTGCTTCCCTGGTTATGGCCTGTATTTTCCTCTTGCTGTATGGAATGAGGCTCAGAAAAACTGATGAGGGGAAAAAGTGGGGAGGAAGAACAATACGAAGGAAAATAAGAGGAAGAACAATAAGAAGGAAAATTATAGTGGCAATTAGAAATTCTAGATTACTTTTGGGAAGTTACTTCATTGAGAAAGGGAAAAGGCCATGGCCGCAATATAAAGCAATCACCTAGAGATACCACACTCTTCTGTTTCCTCTTTTTTGGCTGCCCTTCCTGTCCTTCTCAATCTTCTCTGCAAGGCAAACTCCTATTCATCCTTCAAGATCTTGCTTAAACATGTTCTTTTCTGGAAAGCCTTCTCTGACCCTCTCAGACAGCTAATTGTTTTCTCCTTTGTGTTTCCACAGCTCTTTATATACACATCTATTATGCGATCACTTTTACTGGCAATTTTGTCTCTCCCACTACTTCTTTGAGGACAAGGACTAATTATCTTATTCATCTCTGCATCCCCAAGACATAGCACAAGGCACAGCAGAGTGCCTGGCATATAGCAAATGTTTGTTGTTCTGTGATGAAAGACATCAAGAATAATATGAAAGTACAATTTGCACTTGCAAAAATCAAATTGGTTCCTAGTACTTTTCATGTGTAGCCCCGTTTTTTTCCCCGATTTGGAAGAAACGACTTTAGACTCATAAAGGAAATTCTATTGATATATCTGGCACATTAGCCAGTTTTTCATCCCCATTGATGATAGCAACATTCCCCCCCTCCCACCACCACACCACACACACCCACACCCACACACTTCCATGAAGCTCCCAGGGCAAGCTTAACATTAGTGGCACATGGTCCATCCTACCATTTCTGTTGTAGTGCAAGCTAAACGACACCGTGAGCCTAAAGCTGCCACAGATCTTAGCGAACTGGTGGTGGTTGGGGGAGGGGGGGGGTGGATAATTAAAAGAACACACTTCTGTAGCAGACCTAGAAGGGTGAGGAAGAAAGATGAATTTAAACCTTGCCTTATAAGAAATTTGTTAGAAACTCACGCAAAACAGCCGCTTCCTCTGGACATGACAGACCCGATCCAGGTGTCCGGCAGTGACCTTTGCCCATGAGTGTCAGGTCATCACCCAGCACAGAAAACAAGGGGCCAGTGCCTTTCCTGGGCATCCCTCCTTCTCAAACCTGGCAAATCTTGGGGCCTGCTTTTTCTTTAGGGGATTGTCCTCTCCTCCCAGCACCGACAGTCCCCAGTTCCCTCCGCCGGTGCCCCCTAAGCACCAATCTCGCCTTCGTCCCACAAGGGGCCCCAGCGTGACTCAGGGTCAAAAGTGCCGGCGGCTGGGCTGTCAGGCCCGGCTGTGTGGGGGACGCCGAGGTCAGGCCGGACCCCAGGGTCTCCTCACACTCTGTGGGACGAGCTCAGGGGACGCAGGCCGCGCCAGGCCACGGGCTGCCTCTGCGCGGGCCTCTGCGCGGAAGGGGCTCAGCCCCGGAGAAGCCGCGCGCGCGCGCCGGTGCTCCAGCCGGTCCCCCCGCAGCCTGCCGCAAGTGCCGGCCCCGCAGCTGCTCCGCAGCCCTGGTCGCCGCTGGGTCCCGGCACCCCGCGCGCCGCGGCCGGTCGCTCCGCCGGCCGGACTGCTGGGTGCCCACGCGGGCCCCGCGCCGCGGATCCCGGGTCAGGCCGCCCGCCCGCCCGCCGCCTGCCTGCGGTGCCCACGGCAGTGCCCCGCCCCGCGCGGCCCGACCCGGCCGCCGCGCCCCGGCCCGGCCGTGACAGCTGGGTGCCCAAAGGGTTAAGCCGGCAGCGCGGCGGCCCGAGTGCCCCGCGCGCTGCCCGTCCGCCGCGAGCCGGCCCCAGCGCGCACGCGCCCGCCCGTTACCTGCGGTCGCGTTCGCGCTCCTCCTCCACCTGGCCGCTCTCTCCCGGGGGCCGCCCCTCAGCCCGCCCCCTCGGCTCGGCGCCGCGCACCCTGCTGGCTACTCGGACACAGCCCGGGGAGGAGGGGCGTGGGGGGCGATTACCATATATTAGCATACCAGCGCGCGTCACGTGCCCGTTCCAGCCAATGGTCACTCTGGAAGGCGGGGATTGGGGCGAACACGCCTAGGTGCTGCTCCGGGCCTGAACCGGTGGTCATGGCAACGGCTGGGAGGGCGGGGGAGTGGGGAGGCACCGGAGCCCAGTGGCCCCGCGGGAGCATCTCCACTACCTGAATTCTGTGCGGAGACACCGTGCACTTTTCCCACCCTGCGGAGGGAGAGGGGCTGAATTTGGCTCCTCTCAGAAGGATTCAGACTCAGCAAATAGTTACCGAGCGCTTACCACGTGCCTAACACTTTTCTGCTGGACATGATTCTCGGGGTAACCTTGAGATGTCAGTACTGTTAACCCCACTTGATAGAAGGGAAAGTGGAGGCTCAGAGAGGCTAGGTCACTCACCCAAAGTCACACAGCCACACCAAATGTTAAAAGTGGAAGTCTGAGCCCATTTCTGACTTCAGGCCAGGACTCTCTTGAGTTGTTTTCTCCAGCAGGGGTCTCCCAGCACCTCCTCACAATTCCAGGTATACTAAGCGTCTGGCAGATACTCACACAACCCTTGTACAGTGCTTTAGTGTTTCTTTACAAAGACCTTTGAGGTTAGTAGGCAGAGAAGTTATGTCCCTATTGCAGATGAGGAGAAATGAGGCTTAGAAAGGTAACATGACCTGTCTCAGGTCAAATAGCTATTAAGAGCTAGTACTTAATTACTATGATTTATATTCAAACTCACTACTTTATAAACTTTTAAATTCAATCTTCTCAATGCAGTGCTATTGCTATGACCATTTTACAGATTAAGAAACTGAGGCTTTAGGAAGCTAAGCAAATTACCCAAGGCTACACGGCTAGTTAATAGCAGATTTAGGTTCAAACTAGGTTTATCTGGCTCCAAACTAGTCTCATGAAATCTTGTTGCACCAGGTTCATTTCATTTAGGCTTGGACTTGGACTTGCAGAACAGAACTTTCCCACCTCTCCTCTTAAGATGTGACTACGATAGGGCACCTGGGTGGTGCAGTCGGTTAAGCGTCCGACTTCAGCCAGGTCACGATCTCGCGGTCCGTGAGTTCGAGCCCCGCGTCAGGCTCTGGGCTGATGGCTCGGAGCCTGGAGCCTGTTTCGGATTCTGTGTCTCCCTCTCTCTCTGCCCCTCCCCCGTTCATGCTCTGTCTCTCTCTGTCCCAAAAATAAATAAAAAACGTTGAAAAAAAAATTAAAAAAAAAAAAAAAGATGTGACTACGTTCTCTCTTGCGCCAGCAAAATAGCAAGTGACAAATGATATGCGTTAAGGTCACAGGCTAAATATTAAAAGAGAACAGAGTCACCCCTGCAAGGTAGGAAGTACACTGTATAATTCCCTGCCTCTTGATTTTTACCCCTAGGGATTTGATAGTTTGCCTAAAGGCAGAGTAGTTTAAAAATATTAGATCTGCATTTGGACTTTCCTTCTGCTCCTCCCTTTAGGTTAGCTCAGTGGCTTTCTGATTACTGGACAAGGCCATTTGCCTCAAATCAAATATGCTAAACTTTATAGGCATTTTAAGGGATTATTAAAAGTAACTTTGAATATATGTACATTTCATCTTATTGGGCTGATTTAAAACCTAATTTCCTCCTAAGCTGTGACTGTTTGGTGTTCAAAAGCACAACCATGGAGGCAGACTTATGTGGAATAAAATCCTGACTTGGCTACTCACTAATGTGTGACCTTGGCTAAGTTACTTAGCCCCTCTGTGCCTCAATTTCCTCATTTGTAAAATAGGACAGGAATGGCGTGAGAATTAAATGGGTTAACATATAAAAAGCATTTAGCACAAGTAAATGGCTCACAGTAAAACTTCCATAATTGTTAGCTGTTGTTGCCCCAGGAGCTTTCATAGGAACTGACAGCCCCCATGTACAGAATCTCTCCAGGTTTCCTGGCTAGCTTTGAAATGTTGAAGCTGCGCGCCCCCCCCCCCCCCCCATCCCTCGTAGCATATTAAACAGTCTGTTGTGCTGGTGAAGGCTTGTTATCTCTCCAATGACATTCCCTCTTCTTAGGATCATAAATAATTCCTGGACTCAAAGGAGCTGGTTTCTCCTGCACATCTCCTAGCACCAAATTACCAGAGTGGCTCCTTGCAGAAGGGGATCTTGACAAACAGCGGAGCCATAAGTCAGGCTCCTTGAAACACTTTTATGAGCGCCTTAATGAGGGAGATGAGCTGTCATCAGGCACTGGTCCGTCCTTCCTGGCCACAGGAAATGAGCTCTTTGTGCTCAAAGGATTTCCAAAGCTGAGGAGCAAAGAGTTTTCAGGAAGTGGGGCAGGGATGAAAAGCTGTTGACTCAGAGAATCCCAGGGCTAAACAGCCCCCATCCTGCCATTCACCTTATAGGGTCAAATTACTCATGGTCTTATTGCAGCAATAGCACCAAAGGGTGGCTTGTGTGGGGGGTGTTAATTCTCTCGCCCCTCTTCCCCCGGCATATACACTTGGGCAGCCGACCCACCACCACCCCAAAAGATAATGCTGTATAGAACAATGGTTAAGAGCATAGTCCCTTGGAGCTAAAGAAGCAAGTGTGAGTCCTGCCTCCCCTACCTTGGAAAAGTTGCTTAACCTCTTTGTGTCTCAATTTCCACATCTGTAATATGGGAATAATACAGTACCCACCTTTGAGTCTCCTGTGAGGATAAATGAGTTACTGACATAAAGTGCTTGGAATGCCCTATATTTGCTAATGAAATGTATTGCTAATGTATTTGCTAATGAAACAAAATAAACATGTAAGTCCAGTACAAACAATGTACTTTTGAGGCAACCACAGCCTTAAGCAAAGTGCCCTAGGCCCTCTCTCTGTCCCTCAACTATATGCTCTAGGCTGCCCTCCCCATTCTGACTTGTAAATAAAGATTGCCCAGGAATAAGAATGTGTGCTTAAGAACTCTAGTTTGAGCCTTGACTCTGCCACTTGTCCTTGTTCTGTGAGCTTGGCCAAGTTTTTACATTCCTAAGCCACAGTTGTGTTATTTGTAAACTGAGACTAACTTCCTCTCGGAGTTGCTCTGAGCGTTTGATCAGATAGTGTCTGGCAAGAAGTGATGGGGTCCTGCTTGATCATAATCACCTTGCTCGTTTACTGAGCTGTTTCTGGTGAATATCTTTGCTCTCCTACAATGAAAATAACATTTATTGAGCACTTACTCTGGTCTTGTGTTATATACATCATCTTATTTAATACTTAAAATAAGACGAAGGCCCAGAGGGATGAAGTAACTTGTCCAAGGTCACAGTGGAAGGCGGTGGCGGGACCAGGATTCAAGCTGGACCGATCTTCGAGTCCATGCCAGTCACCCACCATACCGCAAGCCCACCCCTGTTCTAGCATGGCTCATACAATTCACGGCATGTGTGTTCTATTTCTTTAGGATTCCTCCCCCATCCACAGGCACATGCTCTCCCCCAGTGCCCAGCAACACCCAGCACCATAAGTGTTCCACATACTCTTACTGAAGGACTGAAAGTGAATGGCAATGACATTTAATAGGGATGATAGTCCCCTTTTTGGGGCTGTCCCCAGTGGGGAAGGAAAGCAGCTGGGAACCCTCCTCTCCACCCCCAGCATCCTCTTCCTGCTAACTAACAGTATGGAAGGCCTTCTTCCTTCTCCCACGGGGGTGTCAGGCTTCTTGGTTTCAGAGATCCACAATAGGCACAACGATGACTCATCTGCAGTGAACATTTGGAGAGCTGTCAGGGCCGCTGGTGCTTTTTAGGGCTCTGTTAACATGCATCAGTGGCGTGATTTCCAAATAACGGCCTTGGAGACCTATATTAGTTTCCTAGGGCTGCCATAAACCACAAACTAGGTGGCTTAAGACAACACAGATGGATTCTCTCATAATTCAGGAGGCAGAAGTCCAAAATCAAGGTCTCAGCGGGGTCAGTTTCTTTCTGGGGGCTCGAAGGGAGAATCTATTCAATGCCTTTCTCCTGGCTTCTGGTGGCTGCTGGCAATCCTTGGCACGCCTTAGCTTGTAATGCATTACTTCAATCTCTGCCTCCACCCTCACATGACGCTCTCCCTGTGTGTCTATGTCCCAGTTTCCCTCTTCTTGTAAGGACACCAGTTCTCTTGGAGAAGGGCTCACCCTCATTCAGTATAACCTCATCTTACTTTGATTATATCTACAGACCCCAGTTGCAAATAAGGTCACATTCACCAGTACGAGGGGGTTAGGACTTGAACATATCTTTTCTGAGGGACACAATTCAACCCACAAGAATATGTGCAGAGGAGATGAAAAATGAAGGAAGGGGATGAAGAGAAAGGGGAGGTTGTCCATAAGGGGCAGATCATATTTGAATAATAGAGGGTGACCATGGGTCCCATAGGAATGAGAAAGTTTTTCTTTTTGGCCAATCTCGTTCTTTCCCAGAGATGTCTCCAGCTCATAGACTCACCATACCAGAGCTAGAAGAGACTTTAGAGATTCATTCATTCATTCAACAGACATTTATCAAATACTCTTTGGGCAGCTGGGCATTCAGAGAGGACAGAAATGGTCAGAGGGAACTGAGGTGCAGAGAGGGAAGATGAGTTGTCGAGGATTCCACATCAAACTAGAGGACCGCCAAGAACAGAATGGGGTAGCCGAAGCCCCAATCCTGAGCCTCTCTGATGCCTACCAAGAAGGCTACCCACCCCTTGGGTCTAAACGTCTGGTGCACAGATAGATCTAGGTTTTTAAAAGGTGTTTGTGTCTGAGGCTCATTACTGGCTTCCCCAAACTTCCATAGGCAGATCCCGTCATTGACAAACCTTGGACAAAGCTAGAGCCATCCCTTATCTGAAAGTGCAATCTTGCAGCCTTTTTTTCTTTTGGACCAATTGTTGGTTAATCTCTGACGCATCACCTTCTCTGGATGCCACAGCAGAATCAGGCATACAGAAACTCCATCTTTTTTGTCCCCAGTGCTGACAGGGAAACTGTCATGGAATTGGCTCTCAGTAGCCATTTACTCAATGAGTGAAAGAACATTGTTTCAGTTGGGATGAAGGCCTGTTTATTTCTATTTCAACCTTCCACATTCAGTGATGGTCACAGAGTTGGTTTGAGATTACCCGAATTCCACCCTGAAGGTCACAGTTCTTTTAACATGAATATTCCATTTGTCATTACATCATTAGAAGAGGTGGCATCCTGCTCCCATTATTGGTGGCCGATGCAAATACTGTCTTGCCTCAGGCTGTCATCCTGTGAGACTTCAGCCTGGAGCAGTGAGACTGAAAACCCAGGCGGGCTGGGGTCAGAGATGGGGTCAACCCAGCAGGAGTTGTCAGATCAGAGCAGGGGTGAGAAGGAGGTCAGATGGGAGATCAAAGTCCAGGAACTAGGCAGGTACACAGAGTTCCAAGGATGGTGGCCAGTGGCTGGAGCCCCTTCAGAAAATGTCTCATGGGCAGGTCTCCTGAGTTGGCCTTCTGCTCACAGGTTCTTTGTGATTGACCTGGGTTTGGGTTCTCCCCTCACAAAGAGGACACAATCCGTCAACATTATTCAGCAGGCCTCATGTTCACATGATCAGACAAACTTGAAAATCCCGGAAGCAGACTTATTTGTTCTAGTCACGCAGCCCCAGGCTTGCTGCTACTTTTTAGATCCGCATTCTGACTCTGGCTGTGCATCAGAACCACCTATTTGAAACTTGTTCAAATGCAGATTCCCATGTCCCTCCCTCAGAGGATCTGATTCTTTAGGTCTGGGGTGGGCTGCTGACATCTTGAGAGGCTGTATGATGCGGGGGTTGCACTCGGAGGCTCCGGAGCCAGGCTGCTTAGATTTGCAATGGTTCTGCCACTAACCGGTGACCCTGTCGGTACTTCATCTTTCTGTGCCTCAGTAGCTTATCTATAAAAGGTAATAATAATATTCAGCTTATTGATTTGATGGCAGATTATTTAGTATATGCCAAATCTCAAAATACTAAGTGCTCAATAAATGTTATTTACTATTGTAATCTTTATTTTTACCCAAGTACAAGTGATTTAGAAACACAGTCCTTCCTCCCTCCCTCCCTCCCTTCCTCTCCCTTCCTTCCTTCCTCACTCCTTTCCTCCCTTCTTTCCTTCCTTCCTTCCTTCCTTCCTCCCTTCCTTCCTTCATTAATCACTGAGTGCGCCTACCTGCCAGGACCCATGCTAGACATCCACAGTCCTCCCCAGTTTACAGTCTAACAGGGAAGCCAGGATTGGGAAACACTGCTCTACTCACTGCCTTCCAAACTCTCATTGGAGTCTGAAGCTCTGGGCTTCCCCTCTGGTGTCCCTCCAGCCTAATTACCTTCATTTGCTCCTTGAAACGGACCATAATGGAAAGAACAAAGGAATCATTTGGATTTCGTTCGCCATTTTCTAGTTAAGTGACATCGGACAAATCACATGTAGAAGGTACCTTTGTCTACTGCTTCCTGTGTATCCATGTTCTAGGAATGGCTCTGCCTCTCCCCTAACCACAGAGCCAGGAAGAGAACAGCTAAACACACCTGTGATTCTGCCCCTCGCTCCAGGCCACAGATTATTGGTCGGGGCAGGCAACTGACCCAAGCTGAGCCAATCACATCCCACCTTCAAGACCCTGGAGGGGAGCTAAAGCCTTGCTGCCTGCCTCTGGCTGTTTTCTTGAATGGAGGTGATGTTAGGAGCTGTTGGCAATGGACATCTTCTATCATACGTATTAGGAAAAAGAGCAAATCAGTCTGCAGCAAGAAAGAAAAGCAAAGCTCATGGTTGATTTTTTCAGGATGCTGAGGGTCCTAATTGCCTCCTTATGCTGTCCCTAACCTTAGATTCTGTGACACATCTTCTATCCTGATAATAAATTTCTCTTTGTGTTGAAGTCAGATGTAAGGCATCTCTTGTTTTCCCCGCTGCCTGGAAGACAGGCTGTACCTCCAACAACGTGTCTTCCATGTTCAAGAGATCAGTTTTTCAAGGGCAGCTCAAGGGAGAAGCAAATTCAGGTCTGGAGTCTTGGGGCCAAATTGCTTCTGTTCCTACGTTGAGCTTTTGGGTCAAAGAACTTGAGGAGCACAGAGGTCAGGGTCTTGAACACTAGAGGAGACCTGGCCAGGCCTTTCATGGGAGGGACCCCTATTTCTAACTCTCCTTAATTAAGGAAGAATCTTCCAGTCTCTCCTGCCACCTGGTCCTGCTCTATTCTTTTATATTCACAATTCCTCAGACATGGACACCCCTTTCCAAATTGAGCTGCATTTCTGACACGCACTTGGAGCTGGTTATTAGGATATGTCTCTGTGTCTTGGGGATAGGGGTTGGGATGGGAACAGGAAGGTGGAGTATGTTCTAGTATGTTCTAGTATGTTCTGAACTTCTGGTGTTTTTTGGTTTTTTTTGTTTTGTTTTTTTTTTTTTACCTCAGGCCTGCCTCTCCTAGCATGTCACAGGGATGATTGATGTTCCTTTCCCCAGCACCCCTTTTGATCAACTAGGTATCAATTCCTCCATTTTATAGACAGGGATGACATTTAGCTGGTTTACACCAGTACAGCCTCAAATGCTTTTTAACTTAGTAAAAAAAAAATTTTTTTTTATTGATTGTCGCTCAGTTCCCCTAAGTGCCACTCCAGCTGCTTTTCACCCTGGTTTCTTCCCTGGGATCCCCTAGACCTCTATACCATCCAGCAACTAAAAGGTTAATACCAAGCACATCAGGAACTTCCAGCATACTCACCACTCTAGAACTTTGGCTTAAACACTTGGGCATGTTTTCTGATGTGTTCCTGCCTCTGCCTCACTAGTTAGACTTTTATTTTGTTTTATTTTATTCTATTTTATTTTATTTTATTTTATTTTATTTTATTTTATTTTATTTTATTTTACTTTGTTTTATTTTATTTTATTTTACTTTGTTTTATTTTGTTTTGTTTTATTTTACTTTGCTTTCTTTTATTTTATTTTACTTTGCTTTATTTTATTTTACTTTGTTTTATTTTATATTATTTTACTTTATTTTATTTTATTTTATTTTATTTTATTTTACTAGTTAGATATTTTAAATACCTTCCTGTTTACAGGTGAAGTTTAAAGAAGTTAACTAATTTAATTTGTTTACTCATTCATTCATTCATTACATTTTTAAAGTTTATTTTTGAGAGAGGGCATGAGCCGTCCTGTCTATACCACAAATCACTGACCTTGTGATATAGGGCAACAGCTGTCCCTCAGCCAGAGGCCTCTGCTACCTCAGCAAGTACATCTTTCACCAAACTGGGCCATCTAGTCACAAGAGGTACAAAAAGGAATATCAGAGATACGGAGATGGATGGTGGTAATGCTGCCCAACACTACAAATGTATTTGATGTAACTGCATGGTACAATTAAAAATGCCTAAGATAGTAAATTTTATGTTAAGCGTATTTTACCACAATAAAGAGGAATATTCGACAAACTGGATAAGGATGGTCTCCTACAACCCAAACTCTGTGGTAGGGTCAGAGAAAGAACTTTCGCTCCTCAGCCACGCACAGTGTCTGCCTTTGGGGTCATTTCTACCCACAGCCCCTCTGAAGGCAGCTTTGGGTATGATCCCCACCCAGCCCCTCCACCCATTGACATAGCTGAGGAGCCCAGGCATAGGCATCTGGCCCAGGACAGGCAATCTAGAGCTAGGAAGAGGCAAGAAAGATGAGCTGTACTCCCAAATTTGAACCAAGGAGGACTTCTTGTAGAGCAGAAGGTGAGGAAGCTGCTTGGGAGTGGGAGAAGCCAGCAGAGACACCAAGAAAAAGTGGCCCAGGGGCACCTGGGTGGCTCAGTCGGTTGAGCATCCGACTTGGGCTCAGCTCATGATCTCACAGTTTGTGAGTTTGAGCCCTGCATCAGGTTCTCTGCTGTCAGCACAGAGCCTGCTTCAGATACTCTGTTTCCCTCTCTCTCTCTGCTCCTCCCCTGCTCTATCTCTCTCTCTCTCTCAAAAATAAATAAAACATTAAGAAAGAAAGAAAGAAAGAAAGAAAGAAAGAAAGAAAGAAAGAAAGAAAAAGGGACCCAACTCTAGCAAGAGAGTGTAATTGCCTGCCAGTATCTGTTACCCTCCATGCTGGCAAAATGTCTAATAACAGGTTCTCTGGCCGGTTGGGAGTGGTGGAGGGAAGTCCACATTGGTAGTGTTTGCCAATTTCTTTGGTGTAAATACTCCCACCAAGGCTGATTTCAAGAAGTCATATCAATGAATAAGGAATTGGAAGGGGGGCAATGCATGTGATTGGCTCTCATGAGCCTACATAAGCCCGCTCCAAACACCACCAAATTGTCCCCTTCTTTCTTCTACTAACAGAAAGTCCCCTTTGTGTTTCATCAGGGCTCATGGTCATTTGGCTGGAAACTGGCTGTGATATACACCCGTGCCCTGTATCACATGTGCCCTATGGCCACATAAAGAAGATCTGGTCAGGGGCCTGTGAACAGAAGTGATGTAGGCAGATTCTCTGTACCTCCTTACGACCAGGAGCACTGGTCATTCCGGCTCTCTCTGTCCTCCTTCCTGCAGGCTGGAATGTGGACATGGTACAGATGAGGAGAACATCTTGGATGGTAGCAGGGGATGCAGGTTGGAGAGAAACTGGATGTTTGGGTGACCTCACCCAGCAGAGCTTCCTAACCCCCCTGGACCAGTCACTTAAGTCTTCTGTTTTAGGAAAGAAGTAAATGTGTACCTTGTTTAAGACTTTTATTTTGAAGCCTCTTACTATGGCAGCTTATCCGACTACTGCCTAATACTTAGCTCTAGGACCCCCAAGGATTTGATGCACTTTTATGGATATCATTGCGGCAAACTCTACCCTCTGTTTTAAGGTGTCCCAAACGAGTCTGTCTAGATTATAAGCAAAAGATTACTAGTCAGCATTTGCTAGGCTATGCAGCAGAAACCACCCCACAGTCTCAACAGCTGACGACAACAAGGTTTATTTCTTATTTACGCCACATGACAGCAGGTCATTTGAGGTCCTGTTCTATATGTGTTCACATTCTGGGTCTCAGACTGAAGGAGTGGCCGCTATATCATTCCAGAGACAGAAGCGAAAATGCCGTGGCTGAGTCTTACAATGACTCTTAAAGCGTCTGCTGGGATGTGGCATATGTAGCTTCTATTCATGTTCCATTGGCCAAAGGAAGCGAATGGCCTAGGCAGACACCAAGGGGGCAGTGAGGTATAGCCCTCCCCACAGAGAAGCACTGTGAGTCTCATTGCTATGGTCAGAGATGGATAACCCTTTTACTGAGAGTTCAACAAATAGTTGGGAATAATAATACAACCTATCACAAGAGCCTAAAGTGAAAAACATGCATTATGCTGGGATAGATCCTATTCTTATTCCCATTTTGCAGGCGAGGAAACTGAGGCTCAGAGAAGATAAGGGCCATGTAGTCATATAGTCCTATGCTACTCTTAGAACTGCAAATTCTGAGAAGCTCATCTCAATTTCTCTGCCATGGATCACCTTGTTGGTAATAAAACCCTGTAGATAGTCCAGAAGACCCACTGCTTTCTATTTCTGGAAGCCAAGCTCTGGAGTTCATGAAGAGCTCACTAAAGGTCAGCACGTGGAAAGAGAGGAAGAGGCTGCAGACAGTGGAGACAGGAAGTTTGGGGGCTCATCCGGGGGCTCTGCCACTAAATCACTGTTCACCTTCAGGAAGTTATTTAACCTCTCTGGGTCTCTGTCATCTGAATATGGAAGAGGTCCTAGTACAGCTCAGAGTATGCAATTTTAAGGTTAATCTGGCTGTAGGATGCTGATATCTAATCACACTATTCCCAGGGGAACTTGGGAGTCCCTCCTCAGAAGCCCTGTTCTTTATTTGAAAACTACCTCGAAAGATACCCATCTATGCTCATTATTCAGCCATCCATCCATCTATTTATCCATCCATTCACTCATTCATTCATCAAAGGTTCATGGCAGGTCCTCTGTGCCAGGCTCTACACTAGGCCCTGGGGTGCAGAGATGAATCAAATGTGGTCTCTTGCCTGTAGGACTTTACAGTCTATTGGAGGAGACAGAGATACAGATAATGGCGAAGGCTGCAGTAAGTTGTTCTAATCACAAAATGGTGTGGTCAGAGCTATCAAGGAGTCTGTGCAAAGAAGCTGCACCAGGCCAGGGAGGAAGCGACTTCTTTGGCCCAGGTGTCGGCTTCTGGGGCCGACAGATGAGGGAGGAAGAACCAGCAGAGAGGTGAACACCATGAGTTCAGATGAGGCCTTTGGTATGTGCAGGAGGAGGCGTCCAGCAGGTCACTGAGACTGGGTCTGAGGCCGGGGTGGGTGTGGGGGAGCTGGAGGTTCAGGATGTGGATTGGGTGTCTTTCACTGAGGATGGTCACGGAAGCCATGAAAACATATGAGATTGTGATTTCCCTTCTGTACACCGTCCCTGAACTTCCGGTGGCCCGGCCGCACAGAGCGGCCACACACACCAGCCTTTCCTGGGGAGGGCCCTGCAGGGGACTGACCTAAGCTGGGTGCACCAGTGTACAAGTAGGCCCCGATAGGAACAAATGTGCAACACCAATTCTGTTTTATGGCCTTGTCTGATGCTAGGACACGTAGAGAGGTCACCAGGTCATCCTCGGTGCAGCAGGGACATAAATCAGGCAGCGCCCTGCTTCCTGAGGCCCCAGCCGAGGAGGACAGGGCCTGTCCACCTCTAACTGGGATCAATTACAGGCCATTCCTGCGCGGGCCCAAGCTTCCTTCCACGGAGTTGTGCAGGCCTGGCCCCAGGAGGCCTGGCAGAGAAGCAGCTCTTAGGCCGTGTCTGTGACAAGATGCAGGGCTCTAACCTGGACAGGGAGAAGGAGAGAGCTACTCGCCTAAGTGGAGAAGGTAATAACGGTGATAAGGAAACGGTATCTACCAAGTGCACTGGTCTAGGGCATGGCTTAACGTGCATGCTTTCATTTTAACGCCACTGTGACCTTCTCAGGTGGGTTCTCTTGCTGGCCTCATTTGTAAAATGAGGAAACTGAGGCTCAGGGAGATTGGGTAACTTGCTCAAGGCTACCCACTCAGAAAGTGGTAGAGTCCTGAATTCCAACCCAAGCCTGTCCGCCTCCAGCAGCTCAACTCGAAAGAGTGGTAGAGAGATGACAGCTGGCCTAGACAGCCTGTCCTTTGGAGTCATATAGGCTTGGCTTCAAATGTTGGCTTTGCCACCACTTAAGCGTGTGGTCTGAAGCCGGTTACTGAACTCCCGAAGCCTCAGCTTCCTCGTCTGTGAGATGGGGAACACAGAACCTACCTTGTGACATTGTTATCCAGACTAAGAAGAATACATGCAAAGTACAAGTAAGTGCTCAGGTGGTAGTATCATTGTTATCCTCATCACCATCCTGATCCTTGCCTCGTACCTTTGCTTACCACACTCGAGTAAATGGAAGAGTAAGTACAACAGCTTCAAGCATGAGGGAAGCTTGCACACCGGGGGGCCTGAAAGTGATCTGATTTGGTGTAAGTGGAAAGAGGGGTAAAGTAACAGGATAGAGGTTCAAACGACAGACAGAGGCTGTATCACGCAAGGTTGGCTGTAAACCGTAAGGATTTAGGGCTTTGTTCTGAGGTCAACCAGAAGCCATTGAATTCTAAGCAGGTAGAGGAGTGTAGTTGACTTTGCTTCTCAGAGAGATGCTCTAGGTGGCCCATCTGTTCTCCCTAGTACCCCTAGTGAGTACAGCAGTGCCTAGGACGTGGTGGGTGTTCAGAGACCTTTGTTAAATACATTTGCCCAAAGTTACCGCTTTATCCAGGCCTGCTCAGTTATGAGAAACAAGTGGGCACTCTTGTTAGCCCAGGGAAAGATGGTGTATTTTAGGGATCATTTTAGAGGCTGTCTAGGGAAGATCAAGAACAGAGACTAGAATGGGGACATGATCCTGGATCCAGGTGGCTGCAGATCCTCAGCAGACACGATGCACAGGTCATCAAGGGCGCAATCTGCCTGCTTCGTTACTCCCTGCCGCTCCCTCTCATTATTATTTGTTTCTTACTTCAAAATCTCAGAGAGACAATCTGATGGGCTTACTCTCATCTTTTCATGCAGCATGAGTCTGAAGGAGGAAGCCATGAATACCTGAATGACATTGGGATTCCATGAGATAAAAAGGAGGGAGGGGAGATAGCTGTTGGGAAGGCAATCGATAGCGAACACTACATTACCCAAATAATTATTTAATTGCAAGTTGTGATACGTGCTTTGAAGGAGAAGTACAGGGTGCCATAAAGGGGTGTAAGAGGATCTAAATTAGACTGGACGCCTACAGATTGACTGTTCTTGAGTCAATACTCTATTACTTAGGATACAGGCTAACTTAAATGGGATGCAAGTTTATTTTTCTCACATGAAAAGTCTAGATATGAGTAGTTCACAGCTGGCAGGGCCAGCTCTGTCCCAAAGAGTCATCTGGGACCCAGGTTGGTGGCTTGATGCTACTATTCTCAAAATGAGGCTCCCATTTCTGAGTCCACAGCCCCAGGGGTAAGCCAAGGAAGCTGCCACATCGCTTCTGCTCACCTCCTATTGACAACAAACCACAGCTACATAGCCATACTTATCTGTGGGAAGTCTGGGGGATGTAGAATCCGGCAGGGCAGCTGTGTGTTCTCTGTTACAACTCGGGGTTGGGGGAGAAGAAAGAGGGAAAGGAACCCATGGAGGCAAGAGGTAGTATGCGGGGCACACGCACTGACCAGCAGTCCGACAGACTATTGAGAGACGTTCAGGGGCAAGCCCTGCCACGGGAACATCTGCCCCACTGATGTCCAGGGCAGAGCGGAGGAGGCAGCAAAAGCAACAGATCTGACCGCTGCAGAAACATGCATGGGGCAATGCTGGGACTCCCCCAGATGCCAAGGGCACAGCGAGCTTGTGACGATTCTGAGCCTTGCAGTTTACCTCGGTTAGGATGACGCAGTATTGAATTAGGAACATATGTGTCCAAATGATATCGTGGTCTCTTTCGTTCCCACAGGCTGATGAGGTCTGTGAGCATCCAGGTTATCCCTGTCACACAGAGGGAGGCTCCTGGATCAGAGTGCTGCCGGGCCTGGGTGTGGGAGGGGGAGGCATGGAAGGAAGGTCCAGGCACCAGATCAAAATAGGGGAAGACGTTGACAAAGCATGCTTGCGGTGTTCAGGTATTCCCCCAAGAAGCGATAGCCTCCTGTGCATGCTGTGGCCTGCAATCAAGCAGGGGCAGTGGCATTGCCCAGGACCCCGGAGGCATGGCTGCAGGTGTGGCCAACAACAGCTGTGCCTGGCGGGAGCGGCGGTGGCAATCAGGCCCTGAAGGATGAGTCAGCTCAGCAGGAGTGTGGAGAGGGTTGAGGGTCAGCAGAACAGTCCGGCTGTGGTGGGAAAGGACTTCTCCTTGAACGGAAGTGAGGTACGTTTGGGAATCAACACAAGTTGGTGCAGACACTTAACAGGGAGCTGGAGACCATCTGATCACTCAAAAATCACTGTCCCAAACTCACACAGATTGTTCCAGCTCCTCCCCTCTCTTCCCTTTCCGTTGGCAGGTGATGGTGGCTCCCTTCCACCTCGCTCCCCCATCCACTGGGACTGTATTGCTGAGAGGCACCGGGTCCTGCATATTTTAGCAAGTGGCCCTCAGATCTCAATAGAGATGTGAGAAGAGGCTCTTTCCCACAGGAAGGTTTTGGGTCCTCCCTTGGATAAGATTGGTGAAGTAAGTCCCTGGAGCCTAAGGAGGAAGATGTTACTTAGTCAGAAGAAAGGTATGAGATGGGGCACCTGGGTGGCTCAGTCAGTTAAGCGTCCAATTCTTGACCTTGCGGTTCATGAGATCGAGCCCCACTTCGGGCTCCGTGCTGACATTGTGGGGCCTGCTTGGGATTCGCTCTCTCTCTCTCTCTCTCTCTCTCTCTCCACCTTCCCTGCTCCTCTCTCTCTCTCAAAATAAATAAATAAACTTAAAAAAAAAGAAGAAAAGAATGAGAAAAAGCATGGAGACATAGCTGGATATAGTGTGTTGAGGGGGTTCTATGGGGGTGGTAGCAAAGGGGGCAGCTGATGTTAGGGGGAACTTGAGAGGAGGCCTGGGGCCAGATTATGGCTGAGATGTCACGTGTAATGCTACCCGCTGCCGGAAGGAATCAGAGCCTGGCCCGAGATGACACCCAGCTCAGAAGGACTTGTAGCTGAGGTCATGAGATGAGGAGCTCAGGATGTCCACTGACTAATGATCCATTTCTGTAGATGGCTTTCTGGTGTACAAAATGCTTTCACAACTCTCACTGGTTTAGCCGTCTATCACTGTGGAACACAGCAACCCAAAACAACCACATTCATTTTGCTCACAGACCCGCAATTTGGGCAGGGCTTGGCAGGAACAACTCGTCTCTGTTCTACTTGGCATCAGCAAGGACAGTTGGAACCATCGGGAAGCCCTGTCACTCACACGTCTGGCACTGGATGCTGGGGCATGAGCTGAAGCTGTGATTTGGAACACCTATGTGGCCTCTACGTGAGGCCTGGGCTTTCTCACAACAGAGTGGCTCGGTTCCAAGGGTGAGTGTCGCCAGACTGAGAGCGAGGTGGAAGCTTTTCTAACTTAGGCTTGGAAGTCACGTTACATCACTTGTGCATTTGGCTTGTTAGCAGTTGGTCACTAAGGTCTTCCCATATGCAAAGGGAGAGGAATTACACTTCGCCTGTGGTTAGGAGTAGTGTCAAAAAATTATAGACATATTTTAAAAACACCACGCCCTGAGAAGTTGGCCTGATGGGGTCTACATTCCAGAAAATCTGGGTGATTTGCCAAGATCACACAGCCACCAAAAGACAGAACCAGGTCTAAGTATGATATACCTGTGCGTGTGTGTGCACGTGTGCACGTACACACACACACACACACACACACACACACACACACCCCTAACCTAGCTAGTACTTTACATAATTTGCCATCACTACTAAGCTATCTAATAGTCATTTTATTTTTAAAGTGTATTTATTTATTTTGAGAGAGAGAGAGTTTGCAGAGGGAGGGACAGAGAGAGAGAGAGATCGAGAGAGAGAGAGAGAGTGAGAATCCCAGGCAGGGCTCAATTCCATGACTCTAGGATCATGACCTGAGCTGAAATCAAGAGTTGGATGCTTAACTGACTGAGCCACCCAGGTGCCCCTAGAATACTCGTTTTATTTATTAAAAAAATTTTTTTTAATGTTTGTTTATTTTTGAGAGAGAGGGCAGAGAGAGAGAGACACACAATCCAAAGCAGGCTCCAGGCTCCGAGCTGTCAGCACAGAGACTGACACGGGCCTGAACCCACAAACTGTGAGATCATGACCTGAGCTGAAGTCGGATGCTTAACCAACGGAGCCACCCAGGAGCCCCAAGAGAATAATCATTTTAAACTCAATGTTTCAAAAGTCGAACTCTTATTTTCCCTAAACCTGTTCTTCCATGGTCTTCGTGCCATCCTTGACTTCTTTTTCTCTCATATCCCCCCTCAAACCCATCAGTCAAGGCTGCAAGTTCTGCCTTCAAAATGCAGCCAAAATCTAACCATGTTTTCCTTCCTCTCTGGTTGGCCATCATGGTACAAGCTGACATCCTCTCATACCTGCATTTTTGCAATAGCTCCTTGCTTGTCCCTATACTTCTGTTCTCACTTTCCCACTGCTTCCCTCACCCATTCTGCTCTCATCATAGCAGCCTGAATGATTCTTTTACAGTAGAAATCAGATTGTGTCACGCCTCTTCTGAAAGCCCTATGATGACCCCCTGTCTCACTCAGAGTTGCCAAAATTCTTTCAATGACTTTCCTGGCCTCGTCTCCTACAACTCTTATAACACCCTGTTATTCGCCTCTTTCCCCAGAACTGTAGCGAAGGCCATTCATCCCCAAGCAGAGCATCCTGGCAAGGTCACACCACAGACAGGGAACCATATGGAAAGGGATTTCTCGGTAGTCCCTGAGAAAAGAAGATGCTGGGTTCTCTTCCCTCAGGGCTCCCACAGTAGATCTTGGATGTGGAGTGGGGTGGGTGAGGTGGGGGGGAAACATGGAGCAGATGTGGTGGGTGGTGGGAATGGATGGGAGGGGGAAACGTGACTAGGGCAAGGAGGGGATGGGGCTTCTGCACCCTCCAAAATGGACTTTGGTTTAGCTCAGCCTGGTATTCCCATTGGATGGAGTGACCATTGTCAGCCATGAAAACGTGGAAGCAGAGATGGCTGTTCAGGAGAGAACCGAAAGTTGAAGCAGAGATGACAGAGAAAGAGAAACTACTAGAAGGTCTCTGACTGCCCCACCCCCCCGGCTTCAGTCCTCCCCCAGGCCTGGCTGATTCAGGATTCCATGAGATACCCCTGCATCTTCCCAACAAAATATGCCCGGGGTAGTCTGTGTTGATTTCTGTTCCTGAACACAATAGGACCTCAGCTAAGACAATGGAGTAGCCCAGCTGCCTCGGCTGGGTTCCCATTTGTTCTGTGTATCAGTATCTCCATCCTCATTCTATAGCCCTTGTTTGGACTCCTCTGCCCTTGTGATGTCTGAAATAACAGGAAACAGGGCATCCTTACCCAGGGCTGCTGGGAATTACACCTGAAAACAGCAAAGCCACAAAGGCCATAACAACAAAGGAACTCACAGTCAAACCCCAATGGTCCCTGAAAACCCGAATGGGGAGTGGTAACTAGGACATTCTCACCTTTTACAGAGGAAGAAACTAACTGCCTCTGGGATGCCCTCGCATAGGCCATTTGAAGTTCCTCGGGCCACATTTTTGCATCTGAAGAAAGTGAGGGAAAAGCATAAAGAAACTGGGTCATGAGGATGGAAAGAGAGCATAGTGTCTGGCACAGTATGTTCTCAACAAATGTTGTTAGTTACTTTTATTATTAAAAAGGATTCTAGGTAGCCCCCAAAAGGGGGATTCTGGGACATAAAACATCTCTGGGCTGATATTGTTTAATGTGCTTCTCAGGATGCCTGGCATATAGGAAGGTATGAGAAATGGTGGTTCCGAGGAAAGTATTTAAAGTTGGGACAAGAACTGAAGCGAACTCAGGCAAGCAAAAGCCATTTGATTTGGTGGTGGTGGAGCTGTCTAGCGAACATCTCTTCATTTTATTTAGAATTCCAGTGACGTTACTTGTTTTTTTTTTTTTTCATTTTTTTTTTAATGTTTATTTTTGAGACAGAGAAAGAGCATGAACGGGGGAGGGTCAGAGAGAGGGAGACACAGAATCTGAAACAGGCTCCAGGCTCTGAGCTGTCAGCACAGCTGTTCGCGGGGCTTGAACTCACGGACCGTGAAATCATGACCTGAGCCGAAGTCGGCTGTTTAACTGACTGAGCCACCAAGGCGCCCCCTGACGTTACTTGTTTATGCAGTGAAATCACTAAGAACTGGTTATGAGTAGAAATTATATTTGTTGACCAGTTAACAACTCATAGAGAAGGTGGTCACTTGGGTTCATCAGAAGTCTGTCCTCCAGGAGGACAGGAGTGCCTAGGCAGTGTTGGGGGGTGGGGGGAGAAAGAGGAAGTGGAGATAGGGGATGGAGAGAAAGTAGGGGAGAAAGGATGTGCAGAACATGGAGGCAAGAAAGATGGGTGAATGGAGAGAGAAAGAAGGCACCCCCAGAAAGTGGCCCCTGACCAAAGCAAAGGCATCTATTTCATTTTATTTTATATTATATTTTATTTTATTATTTCACTTCACCCCAACTCACCTTACCTCACTTCACCTCACTTCACTTCACTTCTTTGCAAAGCTGTTTTCTCCATTCTCCTTCTTCCCAGAGCTACCACATGAGAATCAGTCTGACCTCAGCTTCCTTCCATAAACTCCTCACATCACCTCCCAAGGAAGTGATGGTGAGACCCCGGCCTTCTGAATGTGTGTGGGGTGTAGTGGGCCAAGGGGATAGTGGGAGGGGTCTTTTGGGCTCTAAGAGCTTCACTTACTTCCCAATGGTCAGGAGTGGAGGCTGCTTGTTCCCACCAACACTCCATCCATCCCATCACCCTCCCCTGGCCTGCCCACGACTCTGGGTTCTAATCCCAGCTCTGCCACCTGCCCTCTGCTCGGCCCTGGAAAATCCCTTTCCCCACTTTGGGTCTCAGTTTCCCCATCTGAAAAGGAAGGTGTTGGCCTAGATGAACTCAGAGGACCTTTCCAGCTCAGGCAGTCTTAAATCTCAGATTCCTGACCAAATGAGGCAGGAAAGGATCCCAGAGTGTCCCATCAATGTTGGCCTTCTCAACTCCTACGTGAGGAATTGGGGTAAACCAAATCAGACTCCTGGTTACCATAACAAAGGGAAACTGAAGGCAGAATCCCTTTTTGGTAATAGGGTAGAAGGAGCAGCAGCTCCAGCATCTAATTTCTGGGGGATCGGCAGTGCAAGCTAAGGCCAGCAGCAGCAGAACTGGGACCAAGGGCAGTGAAAACCCAGCTTTAAGTCAGAGCACTCTGACAGATCAGACGTACAATGGTGAAGGAGTCAATTTATGAAAATCCCAGTCGCCTGGAATGAAGTGCTCATCGAAAGCAAGGCTCTAGAGGCTGAGTGGCCGTGCGATGGAGCAGCATGAGGGGCACAGAGACTTCAAGCTCATATCCTAACTACTCAGCTTGATTGTCCACCCAAAAGCTAAGGATGTTTTATGACTGTGATTGAAGAATCTCAAATTTCTTGCAGAGGCAGGAACAAGGGGAAGAGGTAGTAATTACTGGAACCAGGGCCCAGAGTCAACCAGAGGAAGCGGGAACTGTGGCAGGCCTGCCTTGCAGGAGTTGGCACCATGGGAGAATTGCAGCTGGTGTTGAAGATGCCACCAACAGAGAAGGAGGGGGAAACATCCCGGCGCTCTCTCTTGCCCTCCAACCTCTTCTCACTCACGGGAAAGTCAGAGAATATAACTTGCAGGTATTGGCTTGCCAGTGATGTGGAGCAGAGGTGTGGATTCAAGAAGCAGGCCCAGAACTGGTACAGATGGAAAACCATCCTCTTCACAGTTGAGAGATGTATAACTAGCATCAGATTCCAGTATACCTAGAAGGCAATTACAAAGTAAATCCAAGGGAAGAGGCAAATAAAGATGTTCTGCTCATTTATATTGTCCAAATCTAAAGAATACACGTGGAAGCAGGCCCTGAGGGTGTGGGACCAAGGAGGAAGCAACATAATTTTAGATTGTACTGAACGTATCGATATGGATGCATTGACCAGAGATTTTTATTGCATTAGACTAGTTTGAGTGGCCAGGAATGTTCTAATTTGTTTGCTTTGTTGGTTGATTAGATCTTGGACTAACCAGTGGTCTACTAAACAAAGCTAAGATGCCATAAATTCCTTGGTATAAGACAGAAGGGGGGAGGTTGAGAGTACATTTCCATATGCGCTGTGTTTCTCACTGTATTCCTAGATTGGGCCCAGAAGACAATCTCTTTCTGAAAAGCATTGAGAAATGCATTAGTGAGGGGAACACTGTCATCTTTGGAAAACTCTATTATGACTGCTCTCTGTGAGACTGGGGATAGTCATAGGAAGCTGCAGTTGATGTGGGCTCCCTAATTTCAGTAGTGCTCCCAGGACCCTAGAGCAGCAGATCCCAAGCAGTGCACTTAACCACTACAGGCAAGGTGGGCATGGTTACTTATAGGCATAGAAGGGGGGTTCAGATGCTAAATGAATGACAAATGCCTACTACCATCTACTCCTTGGCTTGTCTATTGACATAACCCCTTTTCCCAGTACTTATGCTTCAAAGTAAAGCTTCCATCAAGTATAATACAACCGCTAATATATTCACTCCTCCCCAAAGGAGTCAACCTAAATCTCATGAATAATTATATCCAGCTGCCAATCCATGATCTGTGGGATATGGTGCCTCCTGTGATGACTACTATCTTGTCTCGAAATTCTATAATCTGAGCAATAAATTGTAAAATTAACCACCACCAACACACTATTTAATAATAATGAGGGAAAGGAAAGAAGAGAAAAATGAGTTTAAGATAGTTAAATTGCTGCGTTTGATTGAGTCTAAGAATCAGTTGCAAGACAGGGCGCCTGGGTGGCTCAGTTGGTTAAATGTCCAACTTCAGCTCCGGTCACGATCTCGCAGTCCATGAGTTCCAGCTCCGATGGGCTCTGTGCTGACAGCTCAGAGCCTGGAGCCTGCCTCAGATTCTGTGTCTCCCACTCTCTCTCCCCTCCCCCACTCACACTCTGCCTCCCTCACCCTCAGAAATGAATAAATGCCAAAAAAAATTAAAAAAAAAAAGAACAGTTGCAAGACAAACCATTATTTTATGTAGGAAAATGATCCAGTTGAATGACAACATAATGCTTTCTCACCACTTATAACTTGGAGCGATTTTATACATATTTAGACAGATTTTTATCTTATATAACTTTGTACACACAAAAAATTAAAATGTAAGAAAAATTGATTGATTGTGGCATTCCTCAAATTCCTTCATATTCATAGTGCTCCTCTGAGCTCTTCCCACGTTATTTCCCCAACACAGAATATGCACCCCCGCTGCTTTCTTTCCATGCTCTTCTTGAACGTACAATAACTTTTTACTCCAATGTGGAATTATAGTGTCATATTTCAGAAGATGTCGTAAAGGACGACCAAACTAAAATAGGTGGGATCAAGAATATCTGTATCTCAGTTGATGTGCTGATAATGTGAACAGCTACGACCCAACTATGCATATGCATGGGCAACAGTCACCGCATCCTGAATGTTGCCTGATTACCAGCAATAGCCAGGTGTTATTAATCGTAGGACACAGCCCTACAATTGTTCAAAGGTGTTAAAAACGTGAAAAAATGAACATCTTCAAACAGTTCCTTATAATTTGAGGAGTGGAGACAGACAGCTGCAGACCCAGTTCCCGCACTACCCCTGGTGGTAGTCTCTTTACCCACAAACCTCTTTGACAACTTGTAATTTGAATGTGCTGTTTCCTGTTGGGGCTCTCAGTAATGCACTGGTGTATTAGCAAGTTTGTTTATCGTTTTTTTTTTTTTTTTTTTTTTTAATATATCTAGAATCCAGCATCCTTGCTCAACATTAGTTTTAATAGTCTGTGTCTAGAAATTCTTGGAATTCCTGTGTGGGCAATCGCAGCATCTTATAAATGGCGACCCTCTTGTTTCTTCAAACACTTACAATTTTATAATTTTAATTTTTGTTCTTTTTCTTGCTTATTCTCCTGGCTAAGGCCTCCATTATAATGTTGGATGTAATTGTAGTTGCCTCATTCCTGGCTTTAAATTGAATGCAACAGGCTGTTTATCATCAAGAATTAAATGCATTGCAGATCCGGGTAAATACTCTTTTATAAGTTCAAGGCATTTTTCTTCTCTCTGAGTTTATTATTATTATTATTTTTTAAATAATGATCAGATTGAATACTATTGAATCGTTTACTGCACTCTTTGAGATAATCATAAAGTTCTATTTCCTCTTTCTGCTTTCCCCTGGAGTCCTGACTCCATCCTGGTGGTGCACAAGGTCAAGGCCCCGAAGACCATTCTTCCTAGCCCCGGCCAGGAAGGACAGGAATGGACCCCTATGGTCTTCTTGGAAAACTCTTGGGCTTTTTGGACTCTTCCACATGGAGCATTACAAGATGTTTAAAAAGGCATCATTTTGATGTATTATTTTGCTTAATAAAACAGCTGCATTTTAAAAAATCCTGATCGACTCAAGATTTCCTTTCTACTAGGGTGAGGAAAGCAAGTAGTATAAGGGGGTGTTGCCATACTGCCACCATATGTCATTTGTAGCAATCTTATCAAGCCAGTATTAGTACACTTGACGCGCAGAGGAGGAAACTGAGGCTCAGAGAGGTGAAACGTACTGCGGTGGAGGACGATGGCCGAGTGGGATCCTGGACCTCTAGGCCCAGATCCTGTGCTCAGAAACACTGCCTGCTTGCTCACTCACAGCAGAAAAGTGAGATGGGTCTCTCCTCCCACTAGTGTACTTCTGCCTTTCTCTGGCTCTTGGACCCTGGGCTCCAAGCATCTTCAGGCTGGTATCACCCTCCAGAAGCTGTGTGGTTTGGAAGCATTGTGGCCTTCTGCCCCTGCTTCCAGAGCCTCCCGGGTACCCTGGGGGCTGTATACCTGTCAGTGCTGTGACTGTGTGTGTGTGTGTGTGTGTAAGTGGAGGATAGGGTCTGGGCTCCCTCTGGAAAAGGGAAGGGAGGAGAGAGTGGGGTTCTGATTCTGCTTCTCTGCAGACCAGGCTTGGTGCCAAGATGGGCGAGCACTCTTATCCCTTCCTCTGACTGCAGGCTGGACTGCTTCCAGCTGCCCGGTGATGGAAAGCTCCTGGCCACCTCTGAGCTCCCACTTCTTCCTGATTTGCCCCCTGGACTCCAGTCCACCCTTCCTTGCAGCAGTCTTCTCGGTGACCAACCTGACACAGGCCTTGGCAGCTGTGCCATAGAGTGTGGAGGAAGTCTGTTTCACTGGTTCCACTTCTGTCTTGCCCCCGGATGCCCTCTTCCACTTTCCTGAGCTCAGGTCTTGGGGCTGGTTAGCATCTTCCCAGCTCCTGCCAGGAAGTCCTGGGGGCTTGGGGCAGCTATAGCAGCTTTTTCATTGGACCCTGAACTGATTACTTCTTTCTGCCCCTGACATCTCGGGCAACCTGAGCTTCCTCTAGTACCTTGCTTTCTCGGGGCCCTGCCTAGATGGGAACTTGGGTATTCAGTTGCCTTCCGGTCTACACAGCTGGCTGTCAAGTATAGTTGGTATCAGAATGTGAGGGAGCTGGCCGGCATCTTCTCAGACCTGGTGCTTGGCCCCTCCTCTGGTGACGCCTGGACACGTTGGACCTGCCATTCACCACCTAGCTGAAAATGGCCAGTCTTTGGGCCCTCCAGGGCCTCCGGCTGGAGGCTCTGTGTCTGGGCCACACCAAGATGGAGGCAGCTGCAGTGGTAGGACTGGGGCTGCAGAGACTGGACTTGAGCTGCCTGCCGGGGCAGCTGCCCCTTTTGAGCTGCTCGAGCTGAACTTGGGAACTACTCTAATGGGGCGCGTAGCTCTGGAGGCTCTGGCTTCCTGCCACAGCCTGTAGATCTTGGGTCTTAACAGCGGTTTGACCAGGTTTAACAGGATGTAACCAGGCTTCCTGGCTGCCGTGCCCAGGCTTCAGGGACTGAAGCTGAACAGCCATCGGCTGCGGAGCGCCACACTGTGCACGTATGAAACAGGGGCCCTGGGTTTGTCCAACAATGGGGTGCATACCCTGTCCCTAGCCACTTCCTCCTGGGGAGCTGCCACATCAGGGAAACCACATGGCTCGTCTGGAGGGCCAAGTATTCCAGGGCCTGAGGCTGGAGATGGTGGGCTTGGCAGGAATCCACTGGTAGCCCCTCTGCTCGCACTAGATCAGCCTAAACCTGCTGGATACCCACATGGTGCTGAGCCTGGCCTTGGACTTCCGGGGCCCAGAGAGTCCACACAGCTTGAGCCTGTAGTTCCCCTCTGGCCTTTCTGGGGTAGAGTTGTCCCTGCCCAAGAGGCTGGCCAGCTTAGAGCTTTGTGCAGCCTTAGAGAGGAAGTTTTAGAAGCTGGCTCCGCATGTTTTTCCAGTCTTGCAAACCCTGACTCTGAAAGGCTAGGCACTGCAGCTGGGGACCCGGAATGTCGCCAAGATCTTCCCTGCCTTTTGCCAACTCCTCCTGCTTGGCAATAGCTTGGAGGCCCTGTGCTCCCGGGTGCCTCTAGCTTCTTCTTTTGGCAGCTTGCCACACTCCAGTATCTGCGGGTATGGGTGGATGGGCATAGCCCTGGGCCTGAGGCATCATGGGGCTGCCCAGCCTACGGGAGCTAAAGCTGCAAGCACTGTGGTCCCCAGCCTGACCCTGCCCAGGGTGGCTTGAGGAGCTGGCCAAAGCGGGTTTGGAGATACAGTCTGCTGCTGCTTTCTGGAGCCTTGGCAGTCTCTGGGTTGTAGTGCTAGACTGGAAGACAGGCTTTGTTCTGGATGGCAGGCCCCAGAAGCACAGTCCCCAGATACCCCAGTATCTGTATATTCTGGGTGCTTCCTTAGCCTGCCAGTGTGCCAGTGCCTGGGTGGAGCCCTGGCTTGAGTGGTTCCCCCAGTACATACATGAACAAGGTATCACACTAGCCGTGCTGGCCAAAAGCTGGGGGCCACCCCCAAGAATCCCCTTTTCTCTTTTCTCTGGATCCACTGCCTCAAAACTTTGGGAGCCGGAACTCTCTTGGGGCCACTCTGCCTGCTGTTTCTGCTGATCTCCTAGGTCCTCCTACATGAAGCCAGAAACTCCTGGATCTTCTATCTCTAGCCTTGTTCAGGGCTGGTCTTCAGGATCTCAGGGGTTGGAAGGGGGAGAGTAAGAGGTTCCTCTATGATGTGTTTGTGTCCCACTGCGGGCAAGACCAGGGTTGGGTGGTGCGGGAGCCGCTGTCTACTCTGGAGAGCAGCCTTTCTACCAGCTAGGAGCTGTGCCTCTGCCTCCCCAAGCGCGATCCCAAGGCAGGCAAGGATGTGGCTGACAATGTGGCAGACGGCACGGCAAGCAGCCGGCTCACACTGTGTGCTGAGTCACCAGGTCCTGCACACCTCACACAGCTGCTTGGAGCGTCACCTGGCCACTTTCCTGCCGGCTGCTCCCCCATCCTCTGGTGCTGCTGCTGGTTTTCCTGAAGCCTATCTCCCACCACCACCTCCCTTGGCTACCATGGACTGGCTTGGCTGCTCCGCAGAGAGGACTTTCATGTGTGGTTCAAAGAAGATGAAAGAGAGGACGGCTTCTGGGCGTGGCTGGGGAGCAGGCTAGGGCAGCCTGGGTTGGGGTAGAGTGGGTGCGTGCATGTTGGAGGTGGGGATAAGACAAGCAAGCCAGCCTGACAGGGAGAGAGTGGGTATGTGTGGGTGCACGGGACTGAACACAGCTTCTGGTGGGAGGTGGGGGTGCTGCACGTGTAGGGAGGATCAGCTGGTGATTTGGGGAACACAGGCTTTGGGAAGGCTCTGGAAGCTGAAAGAGAAAATTTGGGAGAGGGCAGGTGGCCGTGCGGTATGTGATGTGATCTCAAGATCTCCAAATCCTGGGTAAATTTACTAAATCCATGAAATGCTTGGCTTAATTGGACTTTCTGTTTTCGATGGAAACCCACATGAGGCAGAAGGCGAAGGGGCTGGGGTCACGGAAACTGTAGCCCAGAGGAAGTGGAGTTGGAAATTCATGGAGGGTGTGGGAGAGGAGGCAGCGCTGGGAGCAGTCCTCAACTGTGAAATGGGGGTCTGTGCCAAGTTCAATCAGATCTTCAAGGGGCAGAGGGGCCCCTCTTGCCATCTGGGTTATAGAGGAATTGGCAGCTGAGGACCGAAAAGCTGGGATGCTGCCCAGGAGGCAGCAGACTGATCGCCTGTTCCCTCAGTAAAAACACGAAGGCGTGGTCATACCTATGGTCTTATTTGAGCCTCATAACAACACTGGGAGGAAGAACCCACCCCCTTGGCACTCCGTGTCTAGCCATGCCAAACTATTTGGAGCTTTTGCTCCAATTTGGAGCTCCCGGAACACCACGTGCTCTTGCCTCTGGGCCTTTGCATGCACTGCTCCTTCACCCAGAAACACACTTTCCCCCAATTTCTCTCCTCTGGGGAGCTACTACAGATCTTTTAAGATCCAGCTTAGCCACCAACTTTCTCCAGAAGCCTTTCCTGACCTCCCAGCCTAGGTAAGCTGCTGCCTGTGGGTTCCCATCAGCCCCTGCACTTCCCTTTCCGAAAGTACTGGTTACACTGTACTGGCCCACACAGGCCTGGGGGCCCCTCGAGCATTGGTCTCCAAAGAGGGGTGCACGAGATGATTCATGGAGGTTTAGAAGAAAACGTTAAAACTCATATGTATTTCTATTTTTTGATCTCATTTTATTCTGAAGCTCGATTGCCTGCTTTATATGGCTTTATGTTACTTAACCTCTGTACCTCAGTTTCCTCCTTTGTAGTATGGGATAGTATTAGACTCTTGCTCAGAAGATTTTGTGACTGTTAAGTGAATATGTATAAAGCACTGAGAGCAGGACCTAGTAATGCATTATAAACGTTCAATAAAAGTTAGCTTTTTGTGCAATTATATATGTACTACATTCATATCCTTATATATAAATAACACGTTGAGAGTGTGTATTCAAAAATATCTTACTAATAGGAAGCATTACCAATTTACTAATAGGAAATTGGATCTGGAAAGTTTGGAGATCAGGTCCTGGAGACGGACCAGTTTGATTTATCTCTGCATCCTTGGAGCCTAGGGCTGGGCTGGCCCAGAGAGGGTCTTGTAGACAACTGTGGACAGAAAAAAATCTTGGTGGATGGGGAAGCAGAGAACTGGGGTCTGGTTCAGTTTCTGTTGATTATTTCTATATGACACTATGCAGGGCACTTGGCCTCTTAGGGTCTTAGTTTTCCTCTTCTGTAAAATCCCAGGCTTTAATTAAAAAAAAAAAAAAAAAAAAAAAAAAAAAAAAAAAAAAGCTAAGGGAAACCATCAAAGAATTCCAGGCTGGATTTAGGGTGAGGGGCGCCCTCTTGTGTCCGAACGGTGTTTTTCTCTCTCTCTACATCCTCACCACAGGCTTCTCCCAGACAGATGATCCTGAAGCGGCCATCCTTCACCCCGCAAATCTGACTTTCCCAGTTCAGATCTGGACACTCTCTCAAATGTCTGACACACTGTCTCCCCACTCAACCTCCACCCTACTCCACCTGTGATCTTTTCCCTATGCAGCGTGGGACCCAGAAGAGACCTCTGGGGTCAGCCCAGTGATTCAAATTCTGGCCTGACACTATGTGATCTTGAGCAGGTCACTTCATCTGGGTGAGCCACCGTTTCCTCCTTGTAAATTGAAAGTAATACTACCAGCCTCATGGGGCTGTTGTAAGACTTCAATAGCAAGGAGTGGTGCATGGGTCACTGTTATGTTCACTGAGCACAATCACATGAGTTATTAACTATGAATAAGTTGGAACATGTTTCATGAACGTTAGAAACTACGCCTTTAAAACTAAAATCTAGAGTTCCCCTAATTTTAGCAGAAGCCAGCATGTACTGAGCATGTGCCAAATTCCACGTACTGTCACTTTCCCTAAAGTCTCATACCCATTAGTAAAAAATAAGAATAATGATTATTAAACTCCTCCTGCCAGAAATGTGCCAAGTCCTTTACAAACTTTTCTCCATTTATTCCTCTCACAAACCCTATTAAGTAGATGCCATTATGATAATTCCCACTTTACAGATTAGGAAACGGAGGTACAAAGAGGTTAAGTAATTTGCCCAAGGTTTTACAACTAGTGAGGGGCAAAGCCAACATCCTGCATTTGAAAGAAGTTTCAGACACAAGCAGTGTGATTCCAGAGACCATGCTTTACCTGCGTTATCTTGTTTAATATATACAACACTCTACAATGTAGATTCTGTTATATCACTCACATTTTACAGATGCAAAAACCAAACACAAAAATGATAAAGCGATGCAGTAATTCATTCAAGGCCACACGGCTAGGAAGTAGGGATTTGGATCCATGCCTGACTACAAAACCCTACATGTTCAACCCCCCTATTAGACTGCTCATATCCCGACCTATTCATAATGCTAAAAAGCGACTGCATTTATATTGAAATTATTCTGATTATTATTATTCAAATAATGATTAACATTTTTCCAACACCCAGAAGTGCCAAGCTCTGTACTAACTGATTTACATAATAATGGCTAAACATTTCACTGTGTATTATTAGGACCCAGGCCCTGATTTAATTGTCTTAGGTGTATTATCTCATTGAAGCCTCACAAAAACCCAGCCAACGAGTGCTATTATTATCCTCACTTTACAGGAGAAGAACCAGAGGTTCACCATCCATCTCAAGTTATGTAGCTCTTTTTTTTTTTTTAATTTTTTTAATTAAAAAATTTTTTTTTATTTTAAGAGAGAGAGAGAGAGAGAGAGAGCGCACGAACAGAGGTAGGGGCAGAGAGAGAGGGGGGAGAGAGAATCCCAAGCAGGCTCTGCACTCTCTGCGCAGAGCCCAGATGCTGGCTAGAACTCACCAACCGGTGAGATCATTATCTGAGCCAAAACCAAGAGTGGGTGGCTTAACCTACCGAGTCACCCAGGCGCCCCCCCAGTCATCTAACTTTTACTGTGAGCTGGAGATGGAACCTACAGTTGTCCAACTCTCTCCTGTCTACCAGTCTGGTCACCTCCGTTTACCCTCTTTGTCCCTAACTCTGCTCTCACCTCTCCGGTGCCCACAGGCTCTAGCGTCTTTCCGGCAGCAGACCCCCTCGCCTTCAGCTTGAGGGCCCGCCCACTGGGCGGTGCCATGATCTCGGAACCTGCGGAAAGGACCAGGGTTGCGACAGGCTCCGCCCCCACGAATAGACCCTGTTCCGATTTGTTCCGGTGCCCGGGACCGGGAGCAGATGACACATTTATTGGCTGAGGATATCGGGAAGGCAGCCAACGGAGGCTCGCGCTCGCGCGGTGCCTTCTGGGAGTTGCAGTCTTAGACGCTCCCTTCCCGGGTGGCACCGATCGGACTCCGCGTCCCAGCATTCCCTGCGCGAACCCCGGAGCACTTCCGCCCTGTTGTGAAGTGGGTGTCTCGGTGGGTGAGTCCGGGTGGTGGGGCAGGGGCAGCTGAGACTCAGGCTCTGGGCTGGAAGCTTAGGAGGTGGTGGTGTCCTAGAGGGCCAGGGAAGGTGAGAGGGGAGAAAGCAGCTTTTCTTGGCGGGCGGGGGGTGAGGGTGAGGGGCGGCCAGAGGATGGAGCGTCCGGAGATGGGAAGGGTCATAGAGGGGTCGGGGATGAGGAGGGAGATAGAAGGCCCTGGGAGCGAAGACGGTTCTAGAAAGGTATGTAGGTGAGAAGACAGAGAGAGGTTCTGGAGGTAGCAGAGTCCTAGAAGGGTCTGGAAACCACAGAGGGAAGCATAGACGGTTCTTGGGCCCTGGCAAGATGAAGAGAAAAAGGCCGGAGCTTGAAGCCCGACCTTAAAAATGGTGTTCCAGCCTCTACTCGCCCGCCTCGACAGACGTAGCAAATCTGATATCCCCTTACACTTCCTCTAATGGTTGTGACCTCTGGAACCCAGTAGGTGGGACTGGCTATCGTGTTCTGCCCCAAATCAGCACCCGCTTCCCTTCTGCCCGATGGAAGTGAATGGCACCTTCGTCCACTTTAGCGCTCTGGTTCCTCTTGCATTCTTCCACAGCCAGGGATCTTCAGACCTTTCAGTTTCTGTTATGTGTCCTGAATCTGCCCCTTTTCTGGTCAGGGTTTTTGCACAAGGCTTTCATCTTTTCACCTCCCCAGCCTGGAAAAACACATTGTAGTCAGCGTCACCTATTTAACCCACAAATCTGATTGTGCCTTCTGCTTAAAAACCTTCTTTCTCATCACTTGTAGAATTAAGTCCAAACACCTTAGCCCGATAGTCCAGACTTTTCATAAACTCCCTCTGCAGCCGAATCTTGTGCACCCCATGCTATTTGTTTTTTTCCGTTTCTTGGGGACGCTGTTTGGTTTTCCACCATTATGTATGCTCTTCTCTCTGCTTAGAGTACACTTTTTCCCACTGTTCTCTGACAAGAGAACCATTCTTCGGAGAACCAGCTAACCAACTTGAGTGTTACTTTGTTCAGTTTACCTTAAGCTGATTAAGTCACCGCCCCCAACCCCAGTTCTCACAGACCTCTTTTACCACTTTTGATCGTAATTATCTGTGACTTTTTTTTTTTTTTTTTTTTTGGTCTCTTCCACTAGACTGTAAGCTTATCTAGGACAGGAACAGTTTCTGAGTCACCGCCATTTCTTCATTGCCCAGCCCAGGATAGTAAATACTTGATGTAAATCATGTAAATTGGTAAATACTTAATGAATGTGTGAAAAGTGACCATCCAGGGTGAGCTTTGCTGTACCAGTTTTTTTTTAATTTTTTAATGTTTGTTTATTTTGAAAAAAAATTTTTTTTAACGTTTATTTATTTTTGAGACAGAGAGAGACAGAGCATGAACGGGGGGAGGGACAGAGAGAGAGGGAGACACAGAATCGGAAGCAGGCTCCAGGCTCTGAGCCGTCAGCCCAGAGCCCGATGCGGGGCTCGAACTCATGGACCGCGAGATCGTGACCTGAGCTGAAGTCGGACGCTTAACCGACTGAGCCACCCAGGCGCCCCTTATGTTTGTTTATTTTAAGAGAGAGAGAGAGAGCGAGCGAGCCAGAGCGTGAGCAGGGGAGGGGCAGAGAGAGAAGGAGACATAGAATCTGAAGCAGGCTCCAGGCTCTGAGCTGTTGGCACAGAGCCTGATGTGGGGCTCAAACTGACAAGCTGTGAGATCATGACGTGAGCCGAAGTTGGACGCTCAACCGGCTGAGCCACCCAGGCGCCCCTTTTATGCCAGTCTTAAAGACTGCTTCTTCCAGTGGATTTCTAAGGACATGAGGCTTTAGTCTTTTCCTGCCTGTCAGGGCTGTCTTTGCTGGATGCTGATTCAATACCAATGGGAGTTTAAGCCAGGGATGGCAAATACATAGAATGTGTGGTACCACTTTTTCTTCCTGTGTCTGGTGGTCATAGCTAATTAGTGGCAACACATATTGACATGGGATTCAGATATTGACACGGACAATGCTAAGGACTCTGTCCTTAGCACAGTGACTGAAGTTGGTGCTTTACATGAAGCCTATTTGCTCTCCCTGGTTTAAACCCTTAAATGTTTAAGCAGTAGCCTGGACCATCAGCCAAATACACTGGCTAGCCTTTGGGGGCTCCTAGTTTCTTCTTTGGAAGTCACAGACCAGTCTTGGCCTTTCCCATGGGACTGGGGCAGCTCTCTTACCATCCCACTGTTCAGTGGGTGGGCTTTTAAGTCCACATCCATACTCAATACCCCAGGAGCCAGGAGGCCCCTTAGCTTCTTCCCTGTATTTGTAAAGGGATCCTGACCCAGTCAATACCTATCCCTCATTGCTTAGGGGAATCAGTACGCTTTCTAGGTCTTCCTAGATGGTGGAAGAGCTCTTTCAGAGTATTTAGCTTGAAAGGTGGTAAAGTGACGACAGCCCATGATGACAGAAGCCTATCATCATCCTCTATTTAGTCCTGGTATTTGAAACGATTTTTGAGTTGGTTGCCAATATTTAAAAAGCCAGAGTTCTAGCTTCTCTTGGAAAAAAGTAGGCGGCCTGGGAACTTGGCTAGTGTTCTCTCTGGTGCTATGTAGTTCGTCACAGCCCCTGCTCCACTCATTTACCAATTTACATTGCCTGGCCCCTGTAGCCATTTAAATTTGTAGCCACTGACTTGAGTCTTCCTGCCCCTTTGCTCTATTCTCATCATACTAATTGGGGAATCTGGGCCAAATGCTGAGTATGGTCAAGCTGTAAGCTGCAGTCTTTTATTTATTTATTTTATTAACATTTTTTTTTTTAACATTTATTTATTTTTGAGAGACAGAGAGAGCCAGAGCACGAGTGAGGAAGGGCCAGAGAGAGGAGACACAGAATCCAAAGCTCCAGGCTCTGAGCTTGTCAGCACAGAGCCTGAAGTGGGGCTTGAACCCACGAACCGTGGGATCATGACCTGAGCTGAAGTCAGACGCTCAACCAACTGAGCCATCACAGGTGCTCCTATAAGCTTCAGTCTTGATTGGCAGCTGCAGAGTCCACATGACCTGTCCAGGGTCACACAGCTAATAATGGCAGGAGTGGAACTGGAACCCTGATTAGCTTCCTCCTGCCTTAATGTTCTTTCCACTCTCCTCCCATCTTCACAGGGGTTTGGGTGATTGGCAGACCTAGAGGAATCTATGTGGTGCGGTTAAGAAAAATGACTGGAAAGAACGTATCTTGGCTTAGTCCCAACTCTGCTGCTTCCTAGTTGTGTGACCTTAAGTGAGTCCCTTCACAGAAGCTCAAATCCCTATATGTAAATTGAGGATATAGTGGACTCATACTTTATAGGAGAATTCTATTCTAAAGTTAGCACTCTGACTTTGGGAAATCTCATTTAGCCCAAAATCACAGTCAGCTTGAAAATCCTTTGGCAAGGAGCCATTTAGAAACCAACATGCTGTCTTTCAATAAGCTAACCAGCGCAGCTGGGTTTTCTTGTTTGAATGTCAGATGAAAGAGTTGGCTTGTGTTTAGGGATGCTGCTGTATGAAGCACACTCGGTTCATACTCTGGAGAGAGAGGCTTGAGGGAATTCAGACCAACCTGGGGACCAGGAAAATCCTGCTTATTCTGGAATAGACACAGAGCGAACAGAACTGGCTGCACCATTTAAATTATGTGCTTTTTTTTTTTTTTTCTCTCTTTCTGGTGTTTGCATGCAGTGTAATACACGTAAGTTAGAGATCAGTGTAGTGCAACTCCACACTAAGGACGCTTGACTTGCTTGCCAGGAGGATTCAGTGAGATTGTGAATGTAGAGCACGTAGCATCAGACCTGGCACCTCATGGGCACTCAGGAGATGGGTACTCTTTGAGATTGTTGATCCTGGTGTGGCCCTGACATTCTTGGTCATCTTAGGACTGAGGGATGCCCTTGTCCTTTCTTTCTCCCAGCTCTGTGTAAAGTCGCCCTGCCATTTGCTGACTGTATTGATCTCCCTCTGGGGATAGGCTGCAATTCCTATCTAAGAGAGTAGCAGGAAAAGCTTTCAGATTTGTATTTGTTTTATATATACACACACACACACACACACACACACACACATATATGTATGTATGTGCAAGTTAGTTAACATATAGCATAGTAATGATTTCAGGGATAGAATTCAGTGATTTATTACTTACATATAACACCCAGTGCTCATCTCAATAAGTGCCCACCTTAATGCCCATCACCCATTTAGCCCATACTCCCCATCCAACACCCCACCAGCAACCCTCAGTTTGTTCTCTGTATTTAAGAGTCTCTTATGGTTTGTCTACCTCTCTGTTTTTATCTTATTTTTGCTTCCCTTCCCCTGTGTTCATCTGTTTTGTTTCTTAATTCCACATACGAGTGAAATCATGATATTTGCCTTTCTCTGACTGACTTATTTCACTTAGCATAATCCACTCTAGTTCTATCCATGTTGTTGCAAATGGTAAGATTTCATTCTTTTTGATCATGGAGTAATATTCCTTTGTATATGTATACTACATCTTCTTTATCCATTCATCAGTCGATGGACATTTGGGCACTTTGGCTATTGTTGATAGTCCTGCTATAAACATTGGGGTGCATGTGCCCCTTTGAAAGGATACAAAGGATATTTTGTATCCTTTGGATAAATACCTAGTATTGCAATTGTTGGATCATAGGGTAGTTCTGTGTTTAATTTTTTGAGGAACTTCCATACTGTTTTCTAGAGTGGCTGCACCAGTTTACATTCCCACTGGCAATACAAAAGAGTTCCTCTTTCTCCGCATCCTTGCCAACATCTGTTGTTGCCTGAGTTGTTAATGTTAGCCATTCTGACAGGTGTGAGGTGGTATCTCATTGTGGTTTTGATTTGTATTTCCCTGATGATGATTGATGCTGAACATCTTTTCATGTGTTCTTTAGCCATCTGGATGTCTTCTTTGGAAAAGTGTCTGTTCATGCCTTTTGCCCATTTCTTCACTGGATTATTTGTTTTTTGGGTATTGAGTTTGATAAGTCCTTAATAGATTTTGGATACTAACCTTTTATCTGATATGTCATTTGCAAATGTCAGATTTGTATTGGAAACTAACCCTTGAACTTTCAAGTCTTCCCAGAAGAAAATACCTATTATCTGTGGCTCTTGGCTTTGGGACTGGTGGGACTACTAATTGCCTATTTTGTTGTAGTGTTAGTCTCTCTGTGCAGGAGCACAAACTTCTTTGCTTGCTCATTGACGGTCTCTCTCATTAGAAAGTAACTTTCATGAAGGTACAAACCGTCTTTCCCAGTTACTGTTGGCTGTGTAGATACCAGTACAGTGCAGGTACATAGTGGGACTCTGTAAATGACTGGTGAATTAGTCCTTGTGTGAGAGAGTGACACAAATGCTTTTGGACTAGTGCGTGATTAAGGCTGTGACTAAAAAAGAAATTTCATGAAAAGTTCATTCTTTAGCTTAATATAAATGATGGACTTTCCATAGCCCAATAGGCTTTCGAGATACTGGATTTACCATTTTAATTAAAGGCAACAACACTTCCAATGGCCCTGCTATTTATCAGGCATTATGGATATAGAAATGAGTAAGATAGAGTCCTGGCCCTAATAATACAATTTAATGGTCAGAGGTAAGAACAGGTAACTACAACAGTGTAGGATACCACTTTATAGTAGAGGCATGTGCCAATTGCTTTGGGAATACAGGACTGGAGAAGTGATTCTGGGAAAGCAGGGAATGGGGCAGGGCATGACAAAGGCATGTTAAGGAATTCTTAACAGATGAGGTGACATTGACCTGGTAGCTGAGGGACAAGCAGGAAGTTGTCAGATGGTCATGAGTTGTGTTCGTAGTTCCTCCCTGAGTATGTAGAGGTCTTTAGGACAAGTCTTTATTTTTCATCACCCTTGCCTTGTTCCTGGAGAGTCCAGTCAGATGGCCTAAAATCTAAATACCAGCCCCTCTCCACTCTTAATTTGGCTGTGTCATTCCCATTTAGAAGGAGCTGATAGTTTCCTTTGAGTGGGTGTTTTTATGTCATCTAGATTTGTTGGGAATGACACAAAGAGCTCATTTTTCCAGATCACCCAGCACAAGTGTTGTCAGAGTCTTCCTTGTGTCAAAGAAGCAATCCCAGTTGTCCACTCAATAAGTGTTTTCGGAGAGCCTCCTGTGTGTAGCATCATGCTTGTTGTGGGGGTGGAGGAGGGAAGGGGTAAACTATGTTCCTCATCCTCAGTGAGGCCGTAATCTCTCTGGGGCCACACACATACACTCCCCTCTAATACAACATAGAAAGTGGCAAGTGTGACAGAGATAGAAATAGAAAGGAGGAAAGAATTCCTTCTGACATGAGCTAGAAGGTCATTTAAAAATCTAGTGTGTGCAGAAGGGGATTAGTTATAACCCTTGCTTCATGACACATCACCATCATGAGCTGACTGTTGTCTGACTGAGCTGATTGTTTACCGAGCGCTGCCTCTGTGTGCTGAGCACTGTACTGGTCAGCTTATGATCTAGTGGGTAAGATAATTATAATCGAGCATGATCAGGTTTGTGGTAGAGAAACGTAGGTGGCATGGAAGCTTGTGGCATAGGAAGGATTGAATCTTGTTTCAGGGCACAGGGAGGGCCTCTTGGAAAGAATACAATTGACGTTGAGACCTAGCTAGGTGAAGAAAGGGAGGACACTTCCTAAAGGAGATGGTCCACAGCATGTAGGAGGGTTCCAAGGGCAGCAAGCTGTGTGGCTGGAGTGCCCTGACCAGTGGAACATGGTAAAGAGATGAGGTAGAGACTTGGGCAAGGTTCACACTTGATTGTGAAGGATGTGGGAGGTCACCCAAGGGTGTTCAGCAGGAAGTGACCTGGTCAGATTTTGAGCCAGTCTGGTTGTTGTGCGAAGAACTCTGGGTTGGGGTGAGAGGAGAGAAGGCAGGGACATGAGTTAGGAGGCTGATCCAATGAAAAGCATGGCGACTCTCTGGCCTGAGGTGGCAGCATTGGGGGTCTAGATGCTTAGGAGGCCAGGAGGCACAGCTTGGTGATGAATTGGATATGGGGGATGTTGAAGGAAGGTGATCCCTGGGTTTCTGGCATGGGTAACTTTTTTTTTTTTTTTAATATTTTTAAATGTTTATTTATTTTTGAGACAGAGAGACAGAGAGAGAGACAGAGACAGAGACAGAGTATGAGCAGGGGAAGGGCAGAGAGAGAGACACACACACACAGAATCCAAAGCAGGCTCCAGGCTCTGAGCTGTCCGCACAGAGCCCGACATGGGGCTTGAACTCACAGACCATGAAATCATGACCTGAGCCAAAGTCGGATGCTTAACCGACTGAGCCACCCAGGTGCCCCTGGCATGGGTAACTTGATAGAAAGTGGTGCCTTGGCTGGATGGAGAGCTCCAGAAGAGGGACGGGTCTGTAGGAGAAAATGATGAATTCAGTTTGGGGCCCACTGAGTTTGAGGCGCCTAATAGACAGTCAAGTGGGAAATGTCCTGTAGATGATTGGATTTGGGGTCTGGAGGCGGGTCCTGGCTGGAGCTTTGGGAGTCATCAGTTTCAAGATGGTGAAAAATGCCAAATGGATGGGTTGGCCAAGAGGGAATGTAGAGTGAGAGGGGTTTTGCAAGGGGAGCACCCTTAAAGGAAAGCTGAAGGTCCGGAGAGAAAGGCCCTGTGGAGGGGGGTGACATTTGGAACCCAACTTGAGGAAGGGTTAGACTGGGCATGTGTAGAGGAAGGAAGGCATGCTGGGGCCAGATTGTGAAGGCCTCGATGCCAGAACACGGCGTTCAGCACATCACAGAGGATTTCGTGCTGTACTGTCCTCCTCCAGCGTGTGCTGGCTGCCAGCTTGGGGGCCAGGTTGTGGTCTGTCTGCCTGCTTGTCCCTATTCCTGTCTGAGTAGCCCTGCTCCATGCAAAGGCAGTGGAAGGTTCGGGGTCCTCTTACTCACATTGTCTGTTGTCCCTTGTCCCTCTGCCTTCAGAGCCTTGGGGAGCATCACCTCTCCCAGGAATCCTTGGAAGTACACACCTTAAATGCAGGAAGACATTGAACGAGGACGGCCCAGCTGAAGCAAGGTGTCCGGAACAGGCCATGACCATGGCCCTGGAAGCCCGGGCCCGGGCCTCTCCCCGACCGGAACCCGAAGAACTCCTTATTGTAAAGCTGGAAGGGGACTCATGGAGACCAGAGAGCAAACCTGGGGAGGAGGGCTTCGACCCAGGCCCTGAGGCTTCCCGCCGGCGCTTCAGGCAGTTCCGGTACAGGGATGCAGCCGGACCCCACGAGGCCTTCAGCCAGCTCTGGGCGCTTTGCTGTCACTGGCTGCGGCCAGAGATCCGCCTCAAAGAGCAGATCCTGGAGCTGCTGGTGCTGGAGCAGTTCCTGACTATCCTACCCAGGGAGGTCCAGGCTTGGGTGCAGGCGCGCCACCCTGAGAGTGGTGAGGAGGCGGTGGCCCTGGTGGAGGATTGGCACCGAGAGGTCCAGGCTGCTGGACAGAGGGTGAGGCGGCGGGGCTATGACTAGATTAATCATTGCCAAAACCATAGTAATAATAATAATTGTTGTTATCATCGACCAACTGACATTTATTGAGCACTGCTGTGTAACAGACACTATCTTCTGTGCTTTCCACCTAATCCTGTCTAATGAGATGCATACCGTTACCCTGATATTACCAATGAGGAAACTGAGACAGAGAAAAGCAGGTAGTTGGCTCAAGGTCACACGGCATTAGACGGTAGAGCCAGGATGTGAATTCAGGCAGGCTGACACTGAAGCCAGCATTCAGAACCACTGCCTAAACTGCCTTTCAGGACCATATTCACGGTGCAGTTGATTTGTATTGTGTTTCACACGTGACAAAGCCTTTTTACATACGTGATCTCTTTGGGTGCTTAAGGCAGTAAGGTAGGTAGGTAGACAGAAGTAGCATTATCCTCCTCATCGTATACACTAAACTAAGGCCCAAAAAGTCAGGTGGCTCACAAAGCGCAGTGAGTCCGAACCAGAGCCTAAATCCAGATCCTGAGGTTCCAAATTCATTGTTCTTTCTGTACACGACAGATGCCTCATGTGTAAGCCATGGGAATTAAAATACCTCTGAGGCATGAGGCTCAAATGAGACAGTAACTGACATTTCTTGAGCACTCACTGTGTGTCAGACACCGTTCTAACCTTTCTGTATGTATTGCTCATCTAATCAGCACAGCTGCCCGATGAGGTAGGTACTGTTATGTCACTGGTTTTCAAGTGGGTAAACAGAGACTCAGAGGTAAGTGACATGTGTAAATTCATATAACTTAAGTGGTAGAGCCAAGATAAGGGAAGTGAAAGCATCGTGGATTTAACACTCATAGTTTCAACAATTTGCAAGAGACTGAAGGCCCATGATATCATTTATAGTTTTTCTAGGGCACGACTTTTGAATCCTGCTTTTGGAGCTGGCATATGTAGAGCAAGTACTTGAACTGGCTGCGGGCTGAGCCAGCCACCCAGAACCTCCATCTCAACATACCCCTGTTCCTTCCCCTTGTTACACGGTCAGTAATTTTTGTGATGTTATATTTAATGATATGTTGTTGGGGGAAATTATAGATTGAGAAGATCCCTTGCAAATGGCAGGGGTTTTCTGTGCATCATAAAAGGTGAAGCTCTGTACAGATGTGAGATTGGGGGAAGAAAGGTTTATCGTCCGTGGGTTTGCTTTTTGGATTCTTTTTAATTTTTTAATGTTTATTTATTTTTGAGAGAGAGAGAGAGAGAGAGAGAGAGAGAGAGAGAATGGATGGGGGAGGGGCAGAAAGAGAGGGAGACCCAGAATCGGAAGCAGGCTCCAGGCTCTAAACTGTCAGCACAGAGCCGGACGTGGGGTTGAACTCACGAACCGTGAGATCATGACCTGATCTAAAGTCGGATGCTTAATCGACTGAGCCACATGCGTGCCTCTGCTTTTTGGATTCTTTTACAAACTGATTGAAGACACAGAAAACATATGATTTAAAGTTATAGAACTAAGTATGAGAGAGTGTACCTTATTTTAATATACCACCCCACCCTCCCGTATTATTTCTTTTAAAGAAACCATCTATTCGTCTTAAGTGGCAGTGAAAAAACAAATGAACTTGAGACCCAGAATTGAGTTAATTGAGAATTGATTTAAATCAAGGTCTTAATGACTCTTTATCTGTAAAATGAGAGGGTTGGACTAGACCAAAAGTTCTCAAACTATACCCTTGTGAGCTGAGCAGAGGTTGAATTCCTTCTAAAATTGAAAAAAAAACCAAAAAACAGGTAATGGAATGTGCTCTATCATGTATTATTTTCCTGTGACTTTTATTTTTATTTTTTAACTTTCTACCTGCTCCTGAGTGCTCACAGATGTCAAAACAAATGGATAAGTAGCAAAGGAGCTCCCCTGCCCCCACATATATGCTTGTGATCTTATATTGCAAGGTACCTGACTCAGTTACATTTTTTGCAAGGAAGACTTTTCCAAGTCTTACTAATGGAATGAAGTATGCTAACTCCGTTCCTCAGAGAGAACCACCTGGAAAAGGCAGCGCTGCTGGGCTAAATGACCTCCAAGATATTTTCCTTAAAGAGACCTCTCAGCTGTGCTCTTGGGTGGGTTTTGGCTTGCTGACTCCGTCGTCACCCTGTTGCAGCAACCCTCTCCCCATTAGGTGCATAGGCATTTTTTTAAAATATATTTTTTAAGTTTATTTGTTTATTTTGAGAGAGAGAGAAAGCATGAGTTGGGGAGGGGCAGAGAGAAAATCTTGAGCAGGCTCCACACTGTCGGTGCAGAACCTGATGCAGGGCTCGAACCTATGAACTGTGAGATCATGACCTGAGCCACAGTTGGATGCTTAACCAGCTGAGCCACCCAGGTGCCCCTGCAGAGGCACTTTTTAAACAAACAGACTTTATTTTTTAGAGCAGTTTTAGGTTAACAGCAAAACTGAGTAGAAAGTGCAGAGGTTGCTCCTGTACCTCCAGTCCCCATGCACGCACATCATTCCCCACCAGAGTGGCACGTTGATCATGATCGATGAACTTACCTTGACACGTCCTTATCACCCAAAGTCCATAGTTTACATTAGGTGTCACTCTTGGTGTTGTACGTGCTGTGGATTTTGACATATGTATAACAACATGTATTCACCATTATAGTTCATACAAGATAGTTTCACTGCCCTAAAATCCTTTGTGCTCTGCATATTTATCCTTCCCTTCCCCCAACCCCTAGCAACCATTGATTTTTTTGCTGTCTTCATACTTTCACCTTTTCCAAAGTGTCATATAGTCGGAATCATACAGTATGTATGTAGCCTTTTCAGAATGACTTCTTTCACTTAGGAGTATGCATTTAAAGTCCCTCCATATGTCTGCATGGTTTGATAGCACATTTCTTTTCAGTGTTGAGTAACATTCCATTGTCTAGATGTACTGCAGTTTATTACCTACTGAAGGATATCTTGGATGCTTCCAAGTTTTGGCAATTATGGGTAGAACTGCTATAAACATCCATGTGCAGGCTTTGTGTGGTGCACAGGCATTTTTGATGAATTCTTTACTCATCCCTACTCCAACCAATATTCTACCAGTTTTTTCCTTCTCCTTGTCACTTGAATCTCCTTCTTTCTGTCTACAGTTGCCATCTACGGGATCAAAACCTTTGCATAGGCGTGGCAGTAGTTAGAGGAGCTAGAGCTGGGAGTGAGGATTGTTGTGGAGTCTAGTCCTGCAGTTGCTCTGTAGATTGTAAGATTGTAACTATAACAAAGAGATTTATTTGTTTTTTTCCTTAAATAACCACAGTAGAATGCGGATAAGCACATGTTTGCTCCCTATGAGCCATACAAGACATTGGTGGATGGCCTCACTTGGAATGGATTTTTATGCTCTGGGCCCATACCTGTATATCTTAAGGATAAACATCCCTCTCTTTGAGTGAGGATTGGAGTTTTCCCATCAGCCAAAGGTTTTTTGGAGTTCTGGAAGTTTGGCAAACTCATTAAGTTGCTGAAGGTGGATGTTAATATTTTGAGTCAAAAAATAAGACTCAGAGCAATGTATATAATTGCTACCTTTTGTAAAATAGGGAAGAAGTAAGAGTCTATATTCATAGATGCTTGTGTATAAAGAACTGAAAGGATGCGGAACAGTAGTCACCTGTGGGGAAGAGTAGGGAGAAGGAAGACACTGGGCAGATGGGACAGGGACAGGGTAGGGATGGGGTATTTTCACCAAATGTACCTTTATATTTTCTATTTTTGAACCAGGTGAGCATTGAAAATTACCTCTTGAAAAAATTAAAACACATTTTTTTAAGTTTCTATAATGCAGTGAGGTTGTTCCATTGTTGGGGTTTTAGGGCCAGGAAATAACATCTCTTCCATCTCTCAGTTTGGAACCAAATGACAGATAAGAAATGAGCTTTATGATTGGTAATGCTGAGTGGGTACTGTCCTCTCTTAATTGGTTATTCCCTTTTATTATATACATGCCCTGTATCTCTGAGTACTCGTTCGCCTGACCTTGAATTTAAGTAGCCACTTCTACTTTCCTTTCGAGTTATAGTGCCTTCTCTTCGCTTCTCCTTGTGTTTGAAGAGTAGATAAGACTTTCTAAAGCAGCACATACTTTTATTACATTTTAAAATTCCATTTGTAGTTGTTTGTCTCTCCTTTTTCTTACATTTACTTTTGAATTTTCCATGCCTTTCAGCAGGAATATTTAGAGCAATTATATCCAGTTACTGGTGTATCTGTTTTTATGTTTCCTTTTGTCGTTTAATGTATACCTGGCTAACTTTTATCTTTTTTTGATAACTTAAAAATGAATCGACTTTTGATGTTTAGAGATTAGTTTTTAATGTCATGAAAATTTTACATGATTTATCTCTTTATGATTCAAAAATGTTTGGAACAGTAGCAGCCTCATTGAGATGCTTGTATAGCTTCCCTGTGTTGAACAAAACATTAGTCATTTGGTGGTATAAGCGCTGGTCTGTTGACTAATGTCAGTCTCATGGCTTTGCTGTCATACTTTGAGTCATCTTTGGATCTTAAAAAGAGTCTGTTAACCTCTGGACCACAGCTGTACTCCACGGAACGTTCCCTGCCCTACCGTAATTGGTCTTACTGAACTGACCATTGGGAATTTTGACTGTCTGTGTAGGAATTGGCCTTGTGTGCAGAAGAGACTGGGTCCTTAAAGGCAATGCAGGAATCTCAGCACTGTCCACTGCAGCCAGTGAATCACTGGCCTGAGGGACAGTCCCAGAAGCAGTGGGTGAAGAACTCATGCCCTGACCTTCCCGAGCATCTAGACACCAAGATAGTGCCACACCCCTTGAAAGAAAGTGGTGAGTACCAAGAATCAGGGAATGTCTGGGAGGAGAGGTGAGGGGTAGAGGGGGTAAGGAAGGGTGCACAGGGAGTAGGGATTTGCAGAATTCAAGACGGGGGGTGGATTGGTGTCTGATGGACACACTGGGAAGGAAGGCAGGTAAGCGCTGTGCAAGGAGAGGAAGCGCCCAGTGCTGTTGGTGCCCCACGGAGTCATGCAGCCAGTTCAGGCCAGGGCCGGGGTCACGTGGTGATCATAGGAGTGCGAGGTGGCATCTTACACACGGCCCATCTCTCGAGGCAGCTTAGGAGCCAGACGCTCTAGGATGGAAGTAAAAGGGGATATCTGCCCGGGATACCAGGACAGTCCCAGCTTGATGCAAGCATGGCATCTGGAAAGCTGGACCCGGGAGGGGCGGTTTCTTGGGAACCAGAGCTTGGGTTTAGGAGACTTCTTCTTCTCCTCAGCTGTCCTCACTCCCCGAGTCCCTACCCTCCCAAAGACGGGGCGTGTTGGAGATTGGGAGGTGACTGCTGAGTCCCAGGTAAGCTGCTGTTTGTCCCTTCCTTCCTGTCCTTACTCCTCCTGTGCCCTTGCGCCTGTGCCCCTCTCCTCACTCTGTGGCCTGCCCTCAGCAGAAGGACATATGTCCTGGGGTATTAGCCTCTGCCCTTGGCCCCCAGTCTGCTGGCCTCTCCACGGTCATGCTGCTCCTTATGACACTGGCCTCACACATGGTATCCCTGCGTCCGTTATCTTTCCCGGGGCCTGGTCGCGTTGCCAGGCCATTTCCAACTGAGGTCCTTGTCTTGTACATCTCACAGGAAGCCCTGGGCCCCAGCAAACACGCTGAGAAGGAGTTCTGCAAGGACCCCCCAGGAGACAGCTGTGGGAACGGCGTGTCCCTGGGTAAGGAAACCGTGCCCTCTCAGGAGGATGTTGTCGGGTTTCTGGTACACTCAGTTCCCAGAGGCTGTTTCATCACTCCCTTAAGACTTGGGGCTCTGCGAAGTCTGGAGCTTCAGACACAGGAAGAACACATGCGCTCTGTGGCCATAGCACTGGTGGCAGGGGTGGAGCATGGGGCGTGGGGTCTGCCCGGATAGAGGCTGGCGGCTGGCTTCCGAGGGCCTGCCCTCTGGGGGTCGTTTCCTCATTTCCTCGGTACACTCAGCATGCTCCTGGGGCTGTCTCAGAAATCCAGTCTTGGCAGCATCAAACAGGGTCCATCTCCAAGGGGCAGTCCCCAGTGAGCTGAGCCCATGAGACTGATGTACTAAACCACAGTGAGAAGTAAACGTCACGGGGCTCAAAAACCCACACGGCCAGCACCAACTCCTGTTTTCGTAAGTGCGTCTCCACGGGAGCTAAACAAACATGAACCGTTTCCCTGGGGAGCTTGGGTCAGAATGATGGGTTAGACATGAGAGAGGGATAAAGTGGAAGAGACAGTGATAGGCCCGCCTCCTGTCGGTGAGGGGAGACATGGGAAGCTTGTGGGCGCCTTGCCTGACAGCATAACTCCTTTTTTACATAAACCATGATATCTTGGGAAGATAGTGTTCAGCAGGACAAACTTTGGGAAGAGTTGAACCGGGTAATCCTTAAGTTTCTTTTAGCTCTCAACTCTTTTTCATCTAGTTTTCCTTGAATATTTATTTATTACAAATTTTTTAAATGTTTATTTATTTTTGAAAGAGAGAGAGAGAGAGACAGAGCACAAGCAGGGGAGGGACAGAGAGAGAGGGAGACACAGAATCTGAAGCAGGCTCTGGGCTGTGAGCTGTCAGCATGGAGCCTGATGTGGGGCTCGAACTCACGAACTGTGAGGTCATGACCTGAGCCGAAGTCAGATGCTTAACTGACTGAGCCACCCAGGCACCTGACCTTGAATATTTATTTTAATGAAAGGCTTCCTGTTTTTTTTTTTTTTTAATATGAAATTTATTGTCAAATTGGTTTCCATACAACACCCAGTGCCCATCCCAACAGGTGTCCTCCTCAATACCCATCACCCACTTTCTCCTCCCTCCCACCCCCCATCAACCTTCAGTTTATTTTCAGTTTTAAAAAAAAAATTTTTTTTAATGTTTATTTATTTTTGAGAGAGACAGAGACAGAGCTTGAGCGGGGGAGGGGCAGAGAGAGAGGGAGACACAGAATCTGAAGCAGGCTCCAGGCTCTGAGCTGTCAGCACAGAGCCTGTCATGGGGCTCGAACCCATGGACCGTGAGATCATGACCTGAGCCAAAGTCGGACGCCCAACTGACTGAGCCACCCAGGTGCCCCAGTTTATTTTCAGTTTTTAAGAGTCTCTTATGGTTTGGCTCCCTCCCTCTCTTTTATTTTTTCTTTCCCTTCCCCCATAGTCTTCTGTTAAGTTTCTCAGGATCCACATAAGAGTGAAAACGTATGGTATCTGTCTTCCTCTGTATGCCTTATTTCACTTAGCATAACACCCTCCAGTTCCATCCATGTTGCTACAAATGGCCAAATTTCATTCTTTCTCATTGCCAAGTAGTATTCCATTGTGTATATAAACCACACTTTATCCATTCATCAGTTGATGGACATTTAGGCTCTTTCCATAGTTTAGCCATTGCTGAAAGTGCTGCTGTAAACATTGGGGTATAAGTGCCCCTAAGCATCAGCACTCCTGTATCCCTTGGGTAAATTCCTAGTAGTGCTATTGCTGGGTCATAGGGTAGATCTATTTTTAATTTTTTGAGGAACCTCTACACTGTTTTCCAGAGCAGCTGCATCAGTTTGCATTCCCACCAACAGTGTAAGAGGGTTCCCGTTTCTCCACATCCTCTCCAGCATCTATAGTCTCCTGATTCGTTTATTTTAGCCACTCTGACTGGCGTGAGGTGATATCTCAGTGGGTTTTGATTTTTATTTCCCTGATGAGGAGTGACGTTGAGCATCTTTTCATGTGCCTGTTGGCCATCTGGATGTCTTCTTTAGAGAAGTGTCTATTCATGTTTTCTGCCCATTTCTTCACTGGATTATTTGTTTTTTGGGTGTGGAGTTTGGTGAGTTCTTTATAGATTTTGGATACTAGCCCTTTGTCTGATATGTCATTTGCAAATATCTTTTCCCATTCCGTTGGTTGCCTTTTAGTTTTGTTGGTTGTTTCCTTTGCAGTGCAGAAGCTTTTTATCTTCATGAGGTCCCAATAGTTCATTTTTGCTTTTAATTCCCTTGCCTTTGGAGATGTGTCAAGTAAGAAATTGCTGTGGCTGAGGTCAGAAAGGTTTTTCCCTGCTTTCTCCTCTAGGGTTTTGATGCTTTCCTGTCTCACATTCAGGTCCTTTATTTTTGTGAATGGTGTAAGAAAGTGGTCTAGTTTCATCCTTCTGCATGTTGCTGTCCAGTTCTCCCAACACCATTTGTTAAAGAGACTGTCTTTTTTCCATTGGATAGTCTTTCCTGCTTTGTCAAAGATTAGTTGGCCATACGTTTGTGGGTCTAGTTCTGGGGTTTCTATTCTATTCCATTGGTCTATGTGTCTGTTTTTGTGCCAATACCATGCTGTCTTGATGATTTTAGCTTTGTAGTAGAGGCTGAAGTCTGGGATTGTGATAAGGCTTCCTGTTTTGTTAGGGCTGGGAGCTGTTGGGACAGCAGTCCTTTCTTTAGACATTGCAAAGTGTTTTAAAAAATAAGGAAATATATTTTCTCACGTTTTTGGACGTTGAGAGGAGGACATGCTCCAATCACAGTACAAAGTGGTTCCGCAGTGTCACGGCAGACCCTAGGTTCTTTTTCTCTCCTCTGCCGTCCTCAGTGTCAGCTTTGCACTAAAGTTATCATGTGTCATAATCAAAAGATACATGCCAATGGCAGTTGGGCTCACAAGTTTCCTAGTGAGAGAGACTCTCTCTGTCTCTCTCCCTGTCTCTTACACACACACACACACACACACACACACACACACACACACACGCACAGTGAATGAGTGAGAGAGAGGGAAACCTTTCCTCCAGCCATTAAATTCATTCTGCTTGGGCTAGTTTAGGCCACGTGCCCATCTGTGGACCAGTAACACTCACTCTTTGTATGATATGTTTCGTAGCAACAACAAAGAAAGCAAATGAACAGAGCAAACTGGTCAATTAATGTCGGGAATTGGCATGGGAATGTCTGAATAGCTGTGTGCACGGCAGTGCTCCGTTCCAGGGGCAGTTTGGACGAGCACTCTGCTCAGTGTGTCATTTGTACTTAATCTTTTCTTTTCTTTCTTTCTATTAGGGGCTCCAGTTTCCAAACCAGGTATCAACTGCCAGCGAGAGCAAGGACCAGGCTTTTGGCGTCCGAGCTTTATCAATTCTGGAAAGAGGAACACTGCAGATTATACCTTGGATAATGAGCAAACAAAACCAGCCCAGGCATCGGCCTGGAGGGATTCCAGGGCCTGGGAGGAACAACACCAATGGGACACGGAGGACATGAAGGTGTCAGGTGTGCACTGGGGCTATGAGGAGACCAAGACTTTTCTGGCAATTTTGAGTGAGTCTCCTTTCTCTGAAAAGCTCCGGACTTGTCACCAGAACCGCCAGGTTTACCGGGCCATTGCAGAGCGGCTGAGGGCAAGGGGCTTCCTGCGGACACTGGAGCAGTGTCGCTACAGAGTCAAAAACCTCCTGCGGAACTACCGGAAAGCCAAGAGCAGCCACCCACCAGGGACCTGCCCCTTCTATGAGGAGCTGGAGGCCCTGGTGAGGGCGCGGACGGCCATCAGAGCCACCGATGGCCCAGGAGAGGCTGTGGTGCTCCCCAGGCTGGGGGACAGTGATGCAGAGATGGATGAACAGGAGGAAGGGGGCTGGGAGCCTGAAGAGACAGCAGAAGATTGTAATGGTGATGACCTGGCCACTGATGAGTCTGTCCAGGAGCCCAGGATTCCAGGGGGCCCAGCTCTGTTCCAGAGTCGTATTGGTAAGAACAAGGGGGTTTAGTGGATCCTGACTCCAACTCTCCTACCAGCCAAACCTCTGCTCCCTGAGTTCAGGGCACAGACTGGATCGCAAGTCCAGATTGATGCCACTGGTGTTAAGTTCCTTAGATTGTCCTCAAACTCCTACTCTTTCCTTCTATGATCAATTTCCTAGAATGAGTTTTCTTAGTTATAGAAGCAAACTTTTAAAAACTTAAGGGACCTTAAAGAGCTAATTCAGTATTAGTTGACCCTTGAACAATGCAGGGCTGGAGTATTGATCTCTGCTTGTTTGATCGATGCACATTCAACTTTTGACTCCCGACAAACTTGACCATTGGTAGCAAACTATGGACCAGAAGCCTTACTGATAATATAAATAACATGTATTTACATGTTATATGTATTGTATATTCTTACAATAAAGCAAGCTAGAGAAAAGGTGTTGTTAATATCATAAGAAAATACATTTACACTACTGTATTATATATATAAAAAAATCTGTTCTATGAAAAGTGAATCTGTGCAGTTCAAACCCATCAACTATATTTGCCAAAGTGTGTCACTAGGAGTATGGATGGTCATAGTGTTACACGAGTGTTCCTTTTTTTTTAAGTTTTTAATGTTTATTTTTTTTGAGAGGGACAGAGACAGTGTGACTGGGGTAGGGGCAGAGAGAGTGAGAGAGAGAATCCCAAGCAGGCTCCACGCCACCAGCACAGAGCCTGATGTGGGGCTCAAACCCACGAAACCATGAGATTATGCCCTGAGCCAAAACCAAGTGTTGGACGCCTAACCGACTGAGCCACCCAGGTGCCCCACACGAGTGTACTTTTAAGTTTAATGTGCATGAGAACATCAACTTGTGATTTTACGGTGAATTTAGGTAAGGAAATATACTGAGTGAAGTTTTTAATATATAACAGAAATCATAACAGTATATAGGTGAACAAGTGATGTTTGAGAAACACCCCGTCATTGTAAAAGTGGAAAAACACTGAAGCCCAAGAGATGGAATGTCTTATGTAAAGTTACACAGTGAGGTAGGGGCAGAGTCAGGATCAGAGCCCAGAGTTCCTGCCTCCATCTTTATGTAGTTTTCCTCTCCATGATGCTGCCTCCCCAGGCTGCATCATTTACCTGCTGAGGAACTGAGAACAGAACACTTCCTGTTCATTCCTCCAAAAAGAGGAAAGGGCATCCTTAGTTGGGTGCTCTTGTAACATTATTTGAGTTACATTTCTGTCTAGGGACTCTCAGTTCCCTTGTTTGTTCAGAAGAAAGTTCATAAAATAAAACTAGAGGATATGTATTGAATGGATATAGAGAAAGTCTCTTAGATCCCAATTACAGGCCTTTCCCCACACCAGTCAACTGAAGCCAGAAGTGGGGTCACCTGGTATAATATGGCCACCTATATCTTTTTCAACTAAGACTCAAGAGTTAATGGAAGGTCTTAGAATTGGGTGGGGGTGGGAGGCTCTGGCGCACCCCTGAGAAGCAAGGGAATATTCTTTGCTGGTGCCCCAGGTGCCTGGGAAATTTCTCCGTTGCCTGTGTTCTAGGCATGTATTGGAACGGGGGCCCCTGATCCCTGATGACCTGGGCTAGTCTCATTATGCCTCACAGTTCTGAACTCTTCACTCCCGACAGCAGGTGTGCACTGGGGCTACGAGGAGACCAAGGCCTTCCTGACCATTCTCAGTGAGTCCCCATTCTCTGAAAAGCTTCGCACGTGCCACCAGAACAGCCAGGTTTACCGGGCCATTGCAGAGCGGCTGTGTGCACAGGGCTTCCTGCGGACACTGGAGCAATGTCGGTACAGATTCAAAAACCTCCTTCGAAGCTACCGGAAAGCCAAGAGCAGCCACCCACCAGGGACCTGCCCCTTCTATGAGGAGCTGGACTCACTGATGAGGGCACGGACTGCGGTCAGAGCCATGGGAACCCTCAGGGAGGCAGCGAGTCTCTCTAGGTCTGGGCAGAGCAGTACTGAGGCTGACGACCAGGAGGCCTGGGAGGAGATGGCAGGTGAAGTTGGCCTCAAATCTCCCACCCTGTGTCCAGACACCCCAGACACTGGTAAGCCTGGAGTAATTCGATGTCCACCAAATCCACAGGCATGAGAGATTAAGGGGGCCGGATCATTATCATTTGCCTCTGAACTACAAGAGAGGGTGGAATTGACCAGGAAAAGCATTTGTGATTTGCTTAGTGTAATTGCCCAAATGAGAGAGGTAGTCAGGTCTTGATTTTACTGGGATTTTTTGGTAAATTACAGAGTTTATTCGATTTCTCATGATAAGAGGCTATATGGAATGTACTAGGAGAGGGAGGTGTTCCTTATTGAGTAGAGGGATGGGGAAGTTGGCCGGAGAGACTGACTAGCTGATTGTGTGTGTGGCCTGGGCCTCATGGCTTCCTTGGCAGGGTCACCATGTTCCAGGCTCTGTTCTCTGCTTTGCAGGTCACACATTTATATATGCACCGGAACTTGAGCAGTTTCACGTTAGTCACATCATAAGATGTGAGATAGAAAATATAAGATATATGGGGCGCCTGGGGGCTCCGTCGGTTAAGCGTCCGACTTCAGCTCAGGTCATGATCTCATAGTCTGTGAGTTCGAGCCCCACATCGGGCTCTGTGCTGACAGCTCAGAGCCTGGAGCCTGCTTCAGATTCTGTCTCTCTCTCTCTCTCTCTGCCCCTCTCCCTGCTCACACAGTCTCTCTCTCTCAAAAATAAACATAAAAAAAAAAAAAGAAAATATAGGATATCATTGTAGCTAAATTTGTAAGACACAAGATAAGATATATAAGTAGATATTAACTAATGAACGAAGAAAACTGCATTTCTGTGTATTTTCAGGTTTTGAGATGAGGCATAAGGACGAAGACCAGATTTCAGAGCAAGATATTTTTGAGGATTTGCCTGGAGCCTTATCAAAATGTACTGGAGAGGATGTTTGCCACCCTCATGACTGGGGGCAAGACAGTGAAAATGAAGGTGGAGGTGAAGGGCAGTGGGGAAATCCCCCCCAGGAGCAGTGGGAAGAATGTTCTTCTGAAGATGACTTAGAAAAACTTATCGACCACCAAGGCCTGTACCTGGAAGAGAAACCCTACAAGTGTGACACATGTGTGAAAAGCTTCAGTCGGAGCTCGCACTTCATTGCCCACCAGCGGATCCACACAGGCGAGAAGCCTTACAAATGCCCTGAATGTGGGAAAGGCTTTAGCGATCGTTCCAACCTCAATACCCATCAGAGAATCCACACAGGAGAGAAGCCCTACAGGTGCCTTGAGTGTGGGAAAAGCTTTAGCGATCACTCCAATCTTGTCACCCACCAGAGAATCCACACAGGGGAAAAGCCCTATAAATGTGGGCAATGTTGGAAAAGCTTCAACCAGAGCTCCAACCTCCTGAAACATCAGAGAATCCACGTGGGAGGCAATCCTGATCATTGCTGCGAGGCAGGGGAAACCTTTGGCCAAAGCCCATCCTTCAGTGCTCCCTGGGGGAACTCTACGGAAGAGACATCTCTTGAACAACCTCAGAGTGCCAGCAAGAACTTGAATTCTGGCCCACACGGCACCAGCTCAGGGGAAAAGCTGTATCCGTGTCCTGAATGTGGAAGAACCTTCTCTAAGAGCTCTGCCCTCATCAGTCACCAAAGGATCCATACGGGAGAGAAGCCGTATGAATGTGCTGAATGTGGGAAGAACTTCAGTAAGAGCTCCACGCTGGCTAACCACCAGCGAACCCACACGGGGGAGAAGCCATACACATGTGTGGACTGTGGGAAGGGCTTCAGTGAGCGCTCCAAGCTCATCACGCACCAGAGAGTGCACACGGGAGAGAAACCCTACAAATGCCTTGAGTGTGGCAAGTTCTTTCGTGACCGTTCCAACCTCATTACTCACCAGCGGATTCACACGGGAGAGAAGCCTTACAAGTGCAGAGAGTGTGGGAAATGTTTTAACCAGAGCTCCAGTCTCATTATTCACCAGAGAATCCACACTGGGGAGAAGCCCTACAAGTGCACAGAGTGTGGCAAAGACTTCAACAATAGCTCCCACTTCAGCGCCCACCGGAGAACCCACGCAGGAGGGAAAGCATCGTAGGAGGCCCCCCGCCCCCCGTCACAGCAAAGAGATACACGCATATTGAAATCTCCCCAGAGCGTAAGATGTGTGCTAGGAGCTTTCCGAATTCTTAAGCTTGGTGTATACCCAGGCAAGTTATCTTGGCCTAATCCAGGTTATTTGGAAGTGAATTACAGATGCTAAGGGTCTGGATTTGAAGGCACTTTTCTTAAGTGTAATTTGTTTTTCTCCTGTAAAAAACCCCTGTGCAATCCTCAGGCCCTCCTTATATTTGCTGTCACGTGAGGACTTGATCAGTGTTTGAGCCAAACTGGTCATGTAGGAGTTTAGAGGTACATCAGGGGTCCTGAGCAGTGAGTCCAAACCTCGCTGTGCCTTCACACTGTCCACAGGTACACGTGTTCTGTTGGCACACATCAGCAAATTCTCACGTGGCGGATTTCGGTTGGGGTGTGTCCGTACAGGAGAGCTTTAAGACTGGCGAGAGAGGGCATAATTGGGAATCAGTGGCTTAAAGCAGACCGCCATGACCTCAGCAAAGAGGAGGAACCTCAGTGATGTCCTTGATAAATTATTAACAATAGCAAAAGTAGCTGGTATTTATTGAGCATTTACTCTGGCAGGCTCCGTGCTAAGTACTTTGTGCACATCATCTCATCTCCTCCTCACAGTGGTGCCGGGAGAGAGGTACTAATAGTGTCCCCATTTCCCAGAGGAGAGAGCCGAGGCTTGGGAAAGCCAAGTAACTTGCCTGGTGGCGCATCTGAAAATGGCAGAGGCAGGCTTTAACCAGATCTGTCTCTGGAGCCTAAGGTGTTCCTGACCATTCTCCTGAATCCCCTTCTGCATTAGGGCAGGTAACTCAGGTGTGAGGATCCCAAAGCACTTTGTGGACCACATTTCCTACTAAAATTCCTTTATGAATTCTCCTTTTAGCAAATAGGGAAACCGAGAATCCCTAAAGAGCAGAGGGCCTGGGATGGTCTGAACCGGCAATGCTTTGAGCAAGGCTGAGCTATTATTAAAGCACTTGCTGTGGATTTCTATCTTTGCAACAATATGGGTGAGAGATACAGGGGGTTGAGACAGGGACGACCTGTAACCACAGTGATGTTTCTCCCCATGAGATACTGCTTTGGGGAAGGAAATGGGGTTTAAGAATTTCCCTTTCCTCAGGGAGTCAGTCCTGCTCAGGTTAGACTTGGATGAACTGAACGTTAAGCCTTATAGGAACTTGGGCCTCTAGTTTTGCCTCCCCGGGCCTTTCCCTGTTGGCGGAAGCTGTGTTTCTGATGGCCATGCCATGGCTGATCGGGGGGGAGGTGGGAGGAGTTGGTGTGCTCCCACCGAGAGGGCACTGAATGCTGTCCTGCAGCCCAGCTGCATGGCACAATTTCATCCTGTGAGAAGGAGCGTGAGGCAGTCGGGTCCTCACATGCTGAAGAATGCAGCGGTCAGGACCTGTGGGTGCCCTGGGTTCTCCCTGCTTTATCCCATTCCGGCACCCCCGGTCGGGGATAGCTCCCTGCCTCCAGGCTGCAAAAAGGAGTTTGTGTTTAGTCACTTTGTGGAGAAGGGTAACCCCCTTTGGGGACGGGGGTGCAGAGCTTTGAAGTACTGAGTGGGTGTGGGTGTGGTGCGAAGCCACAGGCTGCTGTCTGAACTTCCGTCCTGGGGCTGCTGCGGATGGCATTGGCTTCCCAGTGTGTACGTGCCCGGGACTTCCAGATCTGTCTCCTGCCCTGGGCTCTCCTCTTAGGAGCCCGGTCTCCTCCCTGCCAGTCCAACCTGAGTGACTCCGGGGCCTCTCTAGCCACCCGTAACCCCCCTCCCCCCCACGCACTGTGACCCCTTGCAGCCATCTTCAGCCTGGGCCCATCCATTCGGCATGCACGTTACGTACACACTGGCCCACAAAGCAGCCTCCTTCACACAACGCCGGTGAGGCACACACAGTCAGACTCCTACAGACTCAGGGCCCCAGACACGCTCTCCCTCCTAAGGGCATTTTCCAGTGGGCCGTGGTTCCCCAGCACTGGGCAGTCTTCCAGTGGAGCCTACGGTCAGAATGAATGTGGTGAAGCATCCCCTTCTCTCAGTCTTGATGTCACCTCTCCTTCCGATGCTCCTTAGTGTCCTCTCTGAGCAGCAGACACCAGTGTCGAACCCCTGCCCAGGCTGCGACTGGAGGCTCGTGCTACATGTAGTGCGAGGTCAGGGAAGGCCTGGCAGGAGAGGGGTTCGAGTTGTGCCGGAGTCCAGGGGGGCAGCCGCTGCTTCCCACGGCTCCTGCTGCTGTCTCCCCCGACATCACCACTACCACTACCGTGTGTTTAGCGCCATCTTTTCCGTCACTCTGACTAGAGGCAAATCTGGAACTATCTCCACCTCCCTCTACTTCCCCGCCCCACGCTGGGGACCTCACTGCCCTCTGGTGCACTTCCCACCCGGTCCCTGTCAGAACCCTGGGAGGAGCCTGCGCCCGGTGACCCTGCCCTGTGCTGCCCGGAGGAAGAGGCCACTCTTCTCAGTGTGGCTCAGGCTCCCCGCTTCTCAAGGCTGAGAGCTGCTTTGTTCTAAGAGCCACTTAGCTGAGTCAAGAGTGTCAGAACGGGCAAGGGCAGGATCCAGTTGAACAATTTTACCTACACACAGTGAACAGGTAGAATAAGGGTCCACACAGACATCACGTTTCTAATGAGGGTGCGGTGAGGGATTCCCTTGATATGGGAACCATTCTGATCCTGTCTGCTATTATGTAATACTTTCTGAAGTCACATTTATTTTTCACATTTTCATTGTTGGAAAAGACTCCATAACGGTGGCGCCTAGAGGGTGAGGAAGGGAGTAAAAGGAAACACAATGTGCCTCTAAGGCTGGTTCTGGATCAGCATTACAGATTCATGTGAGCCCAAGCAGGAGAGGAGCCTCGGGCAGCAGTGACCGAGCCACTGGCACTGGAATCTCTTGGGAGTCACCGGGGCTCAGGGAGCCCTACTGTGGTGCCAAGTGACAAATATAACACCCCGGGGGAAAGGACTCCCCTTCTTTCTTCAATGTAGAACATGGCCTGGCCTCAGTTCTTTGGGGAATCCACAGACCACAGAGAAGCTTCTGCAAAGTTAGAGGCAATGGAGATGAGCATGAGGGTCAAGGGCATGTCCTGGTGATGGTGAGGAGCTGCTTTGAGACCCTCACTCCAACTTCACCGGGAAGGGGGGTGGGCAGGGCAGGAGAATACCCCTATAGACAGCAGCCGACAAGGAAAAACTTGTTCACGACCATATATGCAGCCCCTGACCCAACCCCACTCCTGAAGTTTCCCAGAAACAGAGGAGGTGAGGCAAGCCGGGCTGGAGGTCACGCTAAGCCCTTCCAGCACATCCTCGGCATTTTCTCCAGGGACTTTCCTTGAGCAACTAATTTCTTATGAAAACTAGACATTGGTGATTGATCTTAGTGACTGTGAAATGAAAATGGGATAAATTTTGGCCACCAGGAGGCTCAGAGGTTCAAGATCCAGTTCCAAAAACTGAGCAGGCCCTTTTGGTTAGCAATTTGTGCATCGATCCCTGACTTCATTTTGTCTGGCTTTGTTTTCACTTCCTTATCTTTTACTATTTTCTGTTTTTTTTTTGGTGGTGTTATGTACATCTCTTAAACCTGGTCAAATCCTATTTTGGGATGCAGTGGCCTGATGAATTAATAAATTATTCTGATTAAACAAAGAAAAAATAAGACTGTTTTGGATTCTTCTGGCATTTTCCTTGTTGAACTCAAAGCATGGAGGAAAGGGGGTATAAATCAGGGGTACACACTGAGGCTGTGGGGGAGGATTGGGGCGCATGATCTCATACCCTTTGTGCTGGACTGGTATCTTCCTTTCACTGTTCTCCGTGGTTCTTCATACATGAGTGGATGTACGAGCTCATGAGGGCGTTGCCTTTTGTCCATAACAGGTGGCTCCTCGGTCTGCTGGCCATCTCCACATGTCTGCTTTGATATTTCCCCTGGGGTCTCTGTGCTAGGAAATCTGAGGTATCTGGGACCCAAATGATGCAAAGATTATGGATGAAAAGAAAGGAAGGCTTGCCAAAGGCCTGACTCTTCTGATTTGCCACCCCCCTGCCCCCCAGTTCAGGAACAGAGCTGACACACTTTGTATTTGAGGAGGGCCCAGGTGGAGGGTCTCTATGGGGGTTCTTTCCCCTCCTTTCTTCACCTACCCCTTCTGGTAATGTCCAGAAGACGTTGTGGCTGAAGACACTTAAGTTTCCTAATCAAATTTCAGTCTGTATTTTTGTGAAGTGGGTTATAGGCAACTCTTTGCCTTTTAAATTCTGCTGTCCTTGAATTCTGGTTGTGAACTGGTAGAGGGTGGGGAGAGAGTGATATTTCAGATTTGGACTTGGCCTTGATCAGAATCCACTGGAAATTGTTTCTTCCTGTAGGAGTCAGAATCTCCAATGTAGATTATAGTAGTGGTTGGGATGGGCTAATGGTCTGCACATCTGGGGACAAAGATGAGATCTGGGAGAAAATTAGTCATTGTCACCCTGGAAGAGAAGTTCCAGCTTGTGTTGACATGTTTTCATGTAACCTCTTTCTAGCAGTTACTCTGAGAGTGACCAGATCCCCAGGGTTTGCCTTCCTGGAAGACAGGACAGAGGGCACAGGCAACTCATTGCCATGTTCTTGCCATTAGCAGGGAGGGCCCAGAGGTCAGTTACAAATGTCAGGGGCCATGAAAGTTGACCAGCCAACCCGGGCAGGAACAAGAACTTTTATCAATCTAGATAGCTAGAGCTAGCTATGACTAATACGACCGAGAAAGCAATACTAGGAAAAAACCCAGAGAGATGCTCCTGGGCCAGGGCTGGCTTTCTGTTGGCTCTCGTGTCAATAGGCTGCTGGGTGCCTGTGTTGTCACGAGTTCTGGGCTGCGCCAGGAACCTGACTAGGCACCTAATTCCCAGATTGGCAGTGGGAATCACCAGGTGAGATTGGGGCATCCCTGGGCTTGAGGTCTGAAGAGAAGGTGTGAGGAACTCCATAGTTACAGGGCTCAGGCAGCTTGTAGAAGGAGGTGGGTCAGGGGCAAAGGAAGGATTGAGAGAAGAGGGGGGACAAGTCAGAAAAGGTGGTGTGTGGATGGGGAGAGCAAGAAACAGACAAGGGAAGAGAAGGAACAAAGGGACAGTCAGGGGAGAAGGCAGTCGACATTGGGAGATAGGAAGGGTAACAGGTAGAAAGAGGTGTCAGCTGTCCTGGGTGTCCAGCGAGTGAGGTAGACAGACAGCCAGGAGAGGTGGGGGGGGGGGGCAGGCAGAGCTGAATCGGGGAGAGCAAGAACTGGAGCACGTGGAGGGGGAAGTGAAGCAGGGAGACGGGAGGCAGCTTCTTCACAGTTCCCGAATTAGAAACAGAGGGCTGGACTGTTTGGGTCACCAGTCTATATCCTTCCCCTGTTCCACTCTCCTGTGACCCAGACTCCTGTCACAAAAAAGATCAAGACTGATGTCCAAGAGCTTACTGCCTGTGTTTTCTTCTAGGAGTTTTATGGCTAAGGAGGATTAAAAGGAAGACCACTGACCACAATTGGGCATCTTCCCCACTCTCCTGGCAAAGGAAAAGCAAGAACGTTAGGTACTTCTGGTCAGGACTTTCCAAGGTTGATTTACTGTTGGTCTCTGTGGGACTCTAGGGCGTCGAAGGTGGATCTCATGGCCTGCCCCGGACACACAGGCAGTAACTTCCGTCTTGTCTGATCTGTATGCCAAGTCAGGGCTAAAGTCCACCCAACACTGCCCATCCCAGAGCGCTGAGTGGCCCGATTCGGTTCTCTTACCCCTTGCACATTGCTGTGTGTGCTTCTGCAGGGGACTACCGCTCTACGCCCTCTCTGGGCCTTCTCTTGCCGTCCAAAAGCAATGCGCTCAGCTGAACTCTCTCTCTGAGGCTGATGTGTCAGCACAACCTCACATGCCGAAGTTACTGACCATCCCTCGGTGCCCTGGGCCGCCGTCTTCTTGAGCCCGCCTCTTCAGACCCTTGCTTTCTCCTCTAGGCCTGTCCATCCCCCTTGAGAAGTCCTACTCCACGCTCATCAGCCCCTAACACCCCCCTCTCTTCACCTAACCTGTGCGGCACCACCGGGTCCTGCCTTACTCTGGATGCCCCCCCCAACCCCCCACCCCCCCCACCCCCCCACCCCTGCCCCCACCCCGGGCAGCCCTCTCAGGCTGCTTCCCTGCTTTCGGCCCGGGCTCCTCCTGGTGGGGAGGCGGGGTTGTGTCTTCCTCGCGCCTCGCTACTGCCTCCAGATCAGTCCTTTTCCTCCCTTATTTATGTGACCGAGAGCTGAGAGCTAATAGCTGTAAAGGCTCACGTGTATTAAGTACCTGAGGGCCAGGCACTCTGCCAAGGGCCAGCGATGACAGCATTTCCGCCTCACCACTACCTCTGTGAAGTGGTGTCATTATTATCCCCGTTTGGGGTCCACAGAGGCTCAGGTTCGTCACTCGCCTCAGGCCACACAGCTAGTTCCGTGGGAAAGCCCTGATTCCAGTCCGGTAGTTTGGCTCCAGGGCCTGCACTCTTGGCCACGTGCCACCATTGGGTCCTTTGAAAGTCTGCTCCTGTGGTGCCCCTGCAGTTCACCTGTATTGTCCCGTAGCCCTCCCTGCCTGTGTCAGCCCCCCACCCCCTGGATGTGCCCCTGCAAGCACCGAAGACCTCCTCCCCTGGCTGGCAGTCTTCCTTGTCATCCCCTTGGGGGGCTCAGACAACCACAGGAGGGCCACGCAGGCTTTGACCACTCCAGCTTAGCAGCTCAGCCACCTTTGTCCTGGAACCCACCATCTGTGATGGCCACTAATCTCTCTCCTGAGCTCAGATTTGCATAACTAGTTCGTGGCATCTCCTCTGCGACTCAGCAGGTCCACACCGATTTCCCCCAAGCTTGCTCCTAGCCCTCCAACCTTTCTTTTTCATCCCAGTAAAGAGTAGCATCATCCATCCAGTTGCTCAAGAGTCACCTCTGACTCTTCTTCTTCCCTTGCCTCTATATCCAATCACCGACTCACGTGGACTAAATCTCCAAAGGACACCTTGACTCTACCCCTTGCTCTCCATTCCCATGGCTACTGCCTTCATCCTGGCTACCATCACCCACCTGGTCAGCTGCAGCCACCTCCTAACTCGCATTCCTACTTCTGCTTTTTGGTCTTCTTCAACCCAAGCTCCAAAAGTTGCATGTTATTTTCTTACAACATAAATCAGGTCAGGTCACTGGGCTTTCCACCCCGGGTGCATGATTTTGCACTTGCTCTCTGTCACACACTGTTCCCCTCCTTTAATACACTTCAGCCACAGTGGCCTCCCGTCTGTTCCTCCAACAGGTGAGCTCTTCCCAATGTTCGCACATGCAGTTCCCACTTCATGGATTCCTCTTCCCTGCATTCATCACCTGGCTAATGCCCACTCATCTTTCAGGTCTCAATTTATTTGAGACTTTTCTTGCTTCTTGAGGTGGCCCTGCATTGCTATAAACCCTAGGACTGCTTTTTTTGTATCCCAAAGATTTTGGACCATTGTATTTTCATTTTTCTCTATGTATTTTTTTAATTTTTATTTATTTTTGAGAGAGAGAGAGAGAGAGCGAGGGAGAGAGAGAAGGAACAGGGGCAGAGAGAGAGAGAGACAGAGAATCTGAAGCAGGCTCCAGGCTCTGAGCTGTCAGCACAGAGCCCAGTGCAGGGCTCGGACCCATGAACCATGAGATCATGACCTGAGCCGAAGTTGGGTCCTTAACTGACTGAGCCACCCAAGAGCCCCCTCCATGTAATTTTTGATTTCTTCTTTGAGTTCTTGGTTGATCCATTCATTATTTTGTAGCATGTTAGATAGTCTCCATGTTTTTGTGTTCTTTCCAGATGTTTCCTTGTGGTCAATTTCTAGTTTCATAGCATTGTGGTTGGAAACAATGCATGGTATGACTTCAATTACTTTAAATTTGTTGAGACTTGTTTTGTGACCTAATATGTGATCTATTTGCATGTTATTTAACCTCCATGCATTTGTGTTCTTTCCAGATGTTTCCTTGTGGTCGATTTCTAGTTTCATAACATTGTCTTTGGAAAATATGTATGGTATGACTTCAATCTTTTTGAATTTGTTGAGACTTGTATGTGATCTATTCTGGAGAATGTTCCATGTACACTTGAAAAGAATGTTTATTCTGCTGTTTTAGGATGGAATGTTCTGATTATATCTGTTAGATCCACCTGGCCCAACGTATCATTCAAAGCCACTGTTTCCTTGTTGATTTTCTGTTTGCATGATCTATCCATTGATGTAACTGAGGTACTAACAAGTCCCCTGCTATTATTATATTACTCTTGACTATTGCCTTTATGTTTGTTATTAACTGCTTTATATATGCGGGTGCTTTCATATTGGGTGCATAAATATTTAGAATTGTTATATCTTCTTGTTGGATTGTCTCCTTCGTGATTATATAGTGTCCTTCTTTGTCTCTTGTTGCAGTTTTTGTTTTAAAGTGTATTTTGTCAGATATAAGTATTGCTATCCTGGCTGTCTTTTCACTTCCATTTGTGTGATAAATAGTTTACCATCCCTTCACTTTCCATATGCATGTGTCTTTAGGTCTGTAATGAGTCTCTTGTAGGCAGCCTATCGATGGCTCTTGCTTTTTATCCAATCTGTCACCCTATGTCTTTTAATTGGAGTGTTTAGTTCATTTACATTCCAAGTAATTATTTATGGGTATGCGCTTATCACCATTTTGTTTCTTGTTTTCTGGTTGTTTTTATAGTTCTTTTCTGTTTCTTCTCTTGCTCTCTTCTCTCACCGTTTGCTGGCTTTCTTTAGTGATATAGTTGGATTTCTTTCTCTTTATTTTTTTGCATATCTATTACTGGTTTTTGATTTGTGGCCACCATTAGGTTTGTATATAACACCTTATGCATATGGTAGTCTACAGTATATTGATGGTCGCTTCAGTTTGAGCCCATTCTTTACTCCTCTCCCCCCTGTTTAGGTATGTGGTGTCATGCTTTACATCCTTTTATTTTGTGTCCCCCTTGACTGATTTTTATAGACATACTCAATTTTACTGCTTCCTACTTTTCTTACTCCCACTTACGGTCTTTCCTGCAGGAGGGTACCTGCAACCACTTAGACCGAGGCAGGCTGGGTTGTGGGGGGCGAGGGGGATCTGCAGAAACACACTGGGGTGGGACACATGGGGTTAGCAAGGTTTGCACGTGTCTGTTGGGTGAGGGGACCTGGAGCAGAGGCCCGGCTGGAGGGGGCGGGCCTGCAAGGAAATGTGGAGGGCAGGGTGTGCTGTTAGCAAGACAGGCAGGGAGTCTGGTGACCTGCCGGTTCCCACAGGTGGCTGTGGTGTATGTTGAGGTGCCAGATGCCCACCAGCTCCTTTGTTCCTGGAGGAGTCTCCCCGTGATCACTGTCCCTCTGTGACGCGCCCTGAGATGAGTAAACAAATCTCCCTCTTGTAGGTGTCAGGAGTGTTTCCAACTGCTGCTTCTATGCTGTATGTCTGTGGGCTGTTTGTTGTACTATCTCTTTAAGGGAAGGGACTCAGTTTCCCAGAGCCAAGCCCACTCACTGACTTTTAAAGTTCCAGGTGTTGAGTCCCGCTGATGATAAGAACTCGTGAAGTTTGGCCCCCCTGGTTTTCAAAGCCAAATGTTAGGGGGATTCGTCTTCCTTGTGTGGTCTCTCCAGGGTCCTCTCCCCTCCATGCTCACAGGTCCCTCCGTCCCCTGGACAGTCTCCGGGGTCCATTTAGCTCCTGACTGCGTCTCCACCCTTCCTACCCTCTTCGATGAGGCCTCTTCCCTGCCTTGACTTGTGGAGAGTCTGTTCTGCCAGACTCTGGGTCATTTTCTGGGTTACTTACACTGATGTGAGTGTTTTCTAGTTGTATCCATGGGATGAGGTGAGCCCAGGATCCTCCTACTCAGCCACCTTCCCTGGAAGCCCTCTCTCAGGGCTCAATTTGAAAGCCACGGACTCCTACCCGACTCTCTTTGCATTATCCCAGTCTGTTTTTGCATGTTTATTTTTTAGTGTCTGTGGTGGACACTGCTGGGCGCTTCCCCCCTTCTCTTTTTTTTTAATGTTTATTTATTTTTAAGAGATGGAGAGACAGAGTGTGAGTGGGGAAGGGGCAGAGAGAGAGAGGGAGACGTAGAATCCGAAGCAGACTCCAGGCTCTGAGCTGTCAGCACAGAGCCCGATGTAGGGCTCGAACTCACAGACTACGAGATCATGACCTGAGCTGAAGTCAGATGCTTAACTGACTGAGCCACCCAGGCGCCCCACGTCCCCTCTTCTTAAGAGTACTGTAGTTTTTCTGATCCCATTCACAATTGCACCAAGAAGCATAAAATACCTAGGAATAAATCTAACCAAAGATGTAAAAGATCTGTATGCTGAAAACTATAGAAAGCTTATGCAGGTAATTGAAGAAGATATAAAGAAATGGAAAGACATTCCCTGCTCATGGATTGGAAGAATAAATATTGTCAAAATGTCAATACTACCCAAAGCTATCTACACATTTAATGCAATCCCAATCAAAATTGCACCAGCATTCTTCTCGAAACTAGAACAAGCAATCCTAAAATTCATATGGAACCACAAAAGGCCCCGAATAGCCAAAGTAATTTTGAAGAAGAAGACCAAAGCAGGAGGCATCACAATCCCAGACTTTAGCCTCTACTACAAAGCTGTCATCATCAAGACAGCATGGTATTGGCATAAAAACAGACACATAGACCAATGGAATAGAATAGAAACCCCAGAACTAGACCCACAAACGTATGGCCAACTTATCTTTGACAAAGCAGGAAAGAACATCCAATGGAAAAAAGACAGTCTCTTTAACAAATGGTGCTGGGAGAACTGGACAGCAACATGCAGAAGGTTGAAACTAGACCACTTTCTCACACCATTCACAAAAATAAACTCAAAATGGATAAAGGACCTGAATGTGAGACAGGAAACCATCAAAACCTTAGAGGACAAAGCAGGAAAAGACCTCTCTGACCTCAGCCGTAGCAATCTCTTACTCGGCACATCCCCAAAGGCAAGGGAATTAAAAGCAAAAGTGAATTACTGGGACCTTATGAAGATAAAAAGCTTCTGCACAGCAAAGGAAACAACCAACAAAACTAAAAGGCAACCAACGGAATGGGAAAAGATATTTGCAAATGACACATCGGACAAAGGGCTAGTATCCAAAATCTATAAAGAGCTCATCAAACTCCACACCCGAAAAACAAATAACCCAGTGAAGAAATGGGCAGAAAACATGAATAGACACTTCTCTAAAGAAGACATCCGGATGGCCAACAGGCACATGAAAAGATGTTCAACGTCGCTCCTTATCAGGGAAATACAAATCAAAACCACACTCAGATACCACCTCACGCCAGTCAGAGTGGCCAAAATGAAGAAATCAGGAGACTATAGATGCTGGAGAGGATGTGGAGAAACAGGAACCCTCTTGCACTGTTGGTGGGAATGCAAATTGGTGCAGCCGCTCTGGAAAGCAGTGTGGAGGTTCCTCAGAAAATTAAAAATAGACCTACCCTATGACCCAGCAATAGCACTGCTAGGAATTTATCCAAGGGATACAGGAGTACTGATGCATAGGGGCACCTGTACCCCAATGTTTATAGCGGCACTCTCAACAATAGCCAAATTATGGAAAGAGCCTAAATGTCCATCAACTGATGAATGGATAAAGAAATTGTGGTTTATATACACAATGGAATACTACGTGGCAATGAGAAAAAATGAAATATGGCCTTTTGTAGCAACATGGATGGAACTGGAGAGTGTGATGCTAAGTGAAATAAGCCATACAGAGAAAGACAGATACCATATGGTTTCACTCTTATGTGGATCCTGAGAAACATAACAGAAACCCATGGGGGAGGGGAAGGAAAAAAAAAAAACAAAAGAGGTTAGAGTGGGAGAGAGCCAAAGCATAAGAGACTGTTAAAAACTGAGAACAAACTGAGGGTTGATGGGGGGTAGGAGGGAGGGCAGGGTGGGAGGGAGGGCAGGGTGGGTGATGGGTATTGAGGAGGGCACCTTTTGGGATGAGCACTGGGTGTTGTATGGAAACCAATTTGACAGTAAATTTCATATATTAAAAAATAAAAAAAATAAAAATAAATAAAAAAATAAAAAAAAAAAAAAAAAAAATAAAAAAAAAAAAAGAGTACTGTAGTTTTTGTTTAGGTAGCTTTTCCTTCCAGGAAGCCCATGTGTCTCAGGGCTTCCCCTCCTTGGGTTCCATACAGGGCCTGCTTTGGGGATAATCCCATTCTCCTTGGCCTGTTTTCCAACTAGGAACACAAGTAGCTATGCAGTGATGACATTCTCATGATGACAGGGATTGGATGATCAGGAATGGGTGACCCGATTTGCGTCAACAAAATAACTGCTGGGGGGTGGGAATAGAAGATGAGTTTCTGAACATTACTGCCTTGAGAAAGCCTGCCTGGAGCCACGGCCACACAGTCGAGGGAATCCCAGAGAAATGGAGCTGGAGATACTGGCTAAGTCACAGCCCACTCAGTTACTGGACTTTGTCACGTGAGCCAACGCATTTTTTTTTTTTTAACGTTTATTTATTTTTGAGACAGAGAGAGACAGAGCATGAACGGGGGAGGGTCAGAGAGAGAGAGAGAGACAGAATCGGAAGCAGGCTCCAGGCTCTGAGCCATCAGCCCAGAGCCCGACGCAGGGCTCGAACCCACGGACCGTGAGATCGTGACCTGAGCTGAAGTCGGAGGCTTAACCGACTGAGCCACCCAGGCGCCCCGAGCCAACGCATTTTGTTGTGAAGTTAGAGTTGGGTTTCTTCTTTCTGCAGTGGGGAGGAAATACACCTAAGGACCTTCGGTCCCTAACCACTCCCCACCCCTTACCCCGTCTCCTCTATTATCACCTCCTTCCTGTCTTCATATCCCTTCCTGATAGGGAAAAATCTGTTAAAAGATGGCCGACAGGACTGATAGGGAAATTCCAGTCCCCGACCTAAGAACCCCCTCCCGGGTTCTTCTTCCCGCCCCGCTTGCCCAAATACCAAATTACTCCTAACGCGGAATGCGGAAGTAACAGACTGTAAATTGTTCCCTCTGCTTATGCTCAGGGCTCAGACCTCTGGAGAGTGATCTCCCCTGAGCCCGCTGGTGTGAAATCAACCTCCTGCCTTTCAACATCTCTGGGTGCTGCTTGGTTCTTCCACTGGGCGATCAGACCAGGTTCTGTAACATTTGGTTCTCTGACCGGGAAACCCAACCATGGTGGCCCGTTGCCATCAGTTTGGGAAAATGGCGAGGCGGTGATGGAGCGAGGAATTGCAATGCAGAAGGCGCGCCCTGCCTGATTTTCCGCAGTCTCCTGCTCGGTGGCTTCAGGCTGGCCCCGCTCCGCCGTTCCTGCTGGACTGGAGGAGACTTGGCAGGTGACGACCTGGACCTGACGTCAGATACCGGTAAGGCCTGGGACCCAATTCTGTCCTGTCCAGCCCACCCACAGGGGTGGAAGCAGGACCTGATCACTCCCTGGAGACCTCAAGTGGTCTCACCTGTCGGAATTCTGTGGGAGGGAATGTCATAACCTCTGGTGTGTATGTGAGCGTGAGTGTGCGACTCGGGTCTGGCTTGCCTGCCGAGTTCAGTTCTGTGGCTCCATGCGCGGGCACCCTTACGGTCCCCAAAAGTCCATGGAGTCTGAGTGGGCCCATCTGCGATTCCGTGGTGAATGGCACGCAGCCCATGGTGGCATCGGAATAGTTTCCAGTCGTGTCACAAAGCTGAGACCGCTATGGCTGTCACCTAAGTTCCTTTGGGATATGGCCAGATAGGCATCTGACTGGTCTCCTCATTAAAGGGGGCACCCCTACTCCTCTGTCTTTGCGATTCCTTCTCACGGGAACACTATGGGGTGTGACAGAGCAAAAAAGGGGTTTTCGGGAGACTACGGAATTAAGACGACCCCCAGCAAGTTAAGGACCCTATGTAACTTGGAATGGCCCACTTTTGGTGTAGGATGGCTCTCGAAGGGAACCTTAGATGTCCTAACGGTTCACCGTGTCTGGCGTGTTTTCATCTGGGACCCGGGTCACCCTGATCAGTTCTCGTATATTGACTCCTGGTTAGGGATTGCCCAAACGCTTCCCCCTTGGGTAAGATTTACCTGCAACAAACAGGGACAGGCTAGGGTCTTAGATGCCTCGACAAAGCAGCCCAAGGAAGGTCAACAGAAGTCCCGACCTCCACAAATTCTTGCCAGTGATCTAGAGGAAGAACCAATCTTGCCCCCAAACCCCCCGGTTCCCAATACTCCACCACCTTCAGTCTCCCCACCACCTCTGGACTCAGCAGGTCCTCTCTCCCTCGGACCAGCTGCCAGATTGCGCCCTTGGCCAGGTGCAGGAACTCTCCAGACGCCGGTCCACATCTGCCAGTACCAAGAGGCTCTCCTCTGGGGGATCTGAGCAGGGGCTAAGAAGCCCATGAGTATGCCCAGAAGCTAGGGGAATCCCCTGGGGATTATTATGGGAGGCTCTCAAGGCTTACGACGTTTACACCCATTTGATCCTGAGGCACAAGAGAGCTGCCAAAAGGGGGGAGGCCCAGAACCTCCTTAGCAAGGAATCAGTGCGCCTTACTGCAAGGAGAAAGGATGTTGAAAGAATAAATATCCCAACTGGGGAAAGTCCCAGAAACCCAGCTGATACGCAGAAGAACGCTGCAGGAAAGACCTCATAGGCCTAATAGGAGTAGATTCAGATTGAGGGGGACTGGGCTCACTTCTTGGCCCCCATGGGCCCATGGTCAAAATGAAAGTAGGGGGCCAAACTATGACTTTTATGTGAATTCGGGGGCCACATGGTACAGCATGAATTCCTCTATCTACCTGAGTGCCCTATCCCTCTCCTCGGCTGGGATGTATTCTCAAAGCTGGGGGCCCAAATAACCTTTGAGCCAATGGGACGCACCAGCCTCCGACTGGATCCAAATGAAGGCTATTCTGCGCCTAGGCCCAACCAAGTGGCCCGTCCGAATTCAGAACTGCCTTCCCCACTGTATGGGCCGAGGACAGCGCCCCCCACAACTGGGCCCTCGTCATTGTAGTTAATCCCAGGGGCTCAACCGCAGAGACAGTGGCAATACCCCTGCCACAAGAGACAAGGGTGGGCATCCAAGAACACCTGACCAGACTCAAAGAAGCAGGCATGCTGGTTGAATGCCAGTCACTCTGGAACACCCCACTCTTGCCAGGCAAGAAGCCGAGAGGAGTGTACTGACCAATCCAAGACCTACGAGTTATCAACAAAGTGACTGTCTGCTTGCACTTGGTGTTCCTGAACCTGTACACCCTCCTCAGCCAGATCCCAGGCTCTATCAGATGATTTACTTGCCTAGACTTAAAGGATGCCTTCTTCTGCCTCCACTTGGCCTCCAGAGCCAACCCTTGTTTGCCTTCGAATGGACCGAACCAGACACAGGGCGTCAGATGCAACTGATTTGGACGCGCCTCCCACAGGGGTTTAAAAACTCGCCTGCCTTCTTTGGGGAGGCACTGACCGGAGACCTCGCCAGCTTTCCAAGGGAGGACACACATTGCACCCTTCTCCAGTATGTGGATGACCTCCTCCTTGCCAGCAATACCCGAGAGATATGTACAGAGGGCATAAGGGCCCTCCTCCAACTCCTGTTGGACTCAGGGTATCGGGTGTCATGAAAAAAGGCACAGATCTGCCAACAGCAAGTCCAATACTTAGGCTTGCTCCTCACCCATGGACAAAGAGCTCTAGGGCCAGACAGAAAAAGATCATTACCTCCCTACCCCAGCCCCAAACTAAGAGGGGGTTACAAGAATTCCTGGGGTCTGCAGCATTCTGCCGGATCTGGATTTTTGGATTCTCGGCAATAACAAGACCCCTCTTATAATCTCTTGGTAGGGCCGGATCGAGAGCCCCTGTCTGGACAGAGGAGGCCTAAGCCGCCTTCCTAGAGACAAAGGCCGCCTTGGGGTAGGTACCAGCCCTTGGCCTGCCAGACATAGAAAAGCCTTCTAATCTCTTTGTGCATGAGGTGGAAAAGGTCTCCCTTGGGGTTCTCACACACACCATTGGCCCTTGGCAACGACCAATAGCATACCTGTTGAAGAGGCTGGACCCAGTGGTGGCAGGATGGCCACCATGCCTTAAGGCGCTAGCGGCTACAGTTCTGCTCAAGGAGGCAGATAAACTCACCCTGGAACAACTAGACGTCAAGGTCCCTCATGCTATTGTGTCTCTCATGAACACTCACAGACACCGCTTCCTTCCCAACTCTTGGCTAACACAATACCAGGGCCTTCTCTGCGAGAATCCACGGGTCACTCTTGAAACAGTGTGGATGCTGAACCCTGAAACTTTCCTACCTTCTGAGGAAGGGACACCAGATCATGACTGTTCCGAGATGACCGATGAAGTATTCGCAAGCCACCCACATCTGCGTGACCAGGCCCTACAGAACCCAGGCCTCACCTTGTTCAGTGATGGTAGCAGTTTCATCACAGAGGGCATTTGAAAGGCAGGGTACACAATGACAACCACAGATGAAGTCCTAGAGGCCAATGCCCTACCTGTGGGATGGTCAGCACAGCGGGCTGAATTCTATGCCTTAATCCGAGCCTTCACCATTAGGATATGCCTATTCCTTTGGTTTTAGCTGTTTTGATTTACTTTATTTTAGGTACGCCTCTTATTATAGCACAGAGTTGAGTTTTACTTTGTGAACGCATCTGAAACCTTTTAACAAGTGAAACCTAATTACATGCCGTGATACAATGGCTGTGTTTATTTTCAGATCTGTCATAATATTTTATGTTGTATTTGCTTTGTGTATTTGTCCTGCTTAGTGGTTCTTTCAGAATGTGATATTTTGGGTCCTTTTAAAATGTGCATTAATATTTCGTAAAATTTATATTTTTATTCTAATGATTTCCTTTATACTAATACACCTATGTACTGCCCTTCATCCTCCTTTTCATTACTTAGGTTCTTACTATTTTATAAGCTTTATAATAGTGGTTCTCAATGCAGGGGAGGGAAGGTGTGTGTGTGTGTGTGTGTGTATCAGTTTTGCTTCCCAGAAGACATCTGGCAATATCCGAAAACATTTTTTGGTTGTCACTGCTGGAGGAGGGTGCTACTGGCATCTAGTGGGCAGAAGCCAGGGATGCTTCTAAACGTTCTATAATTCACAGCACAGCCAAGCACTACAGAGACAAGTATCCACCCCAAACGTCAATGGTGCCAAGTTTGAGAAACCTTTCTTTAGGTGATCTTTTGACTCCAACCTCTTCTCTCTGTGGCCATCAGTGGGTTCATTTTACTTCCCCCCCTTTCCTCTCCCTTCCCTTCCCATTAAAAAACGATTTCCACTTTGACAGACACATGGCATTTACATACTATTCTTCTGTCTCTGTTGCCACCTTCATTTTAGATTTCAATATAATCACTTCTCAATACCAGCCTTTTTGCTGAAGTTCCTAGTTGGCACTTGGTTGGATGAAGCCTGTCCTCTCATTAGGAGACTTTTCAGGAAAGGCTCGTGAGTAAAATATTCCTGAGTTCTGGAATATTTAATACTGTTTCATAGTCTTAACAGTTACTGCCTGGATAATACTTGGCTCACATTTTCCCTTCAGCTGGTTGAAAACACTGCTCCTCTCTTGTTTTGCTTACTGTGTGCTGCTATTAGGAAGTCTGATGACCTGATTTTCTTTTCTTGCCACAGACTTATTTTTTAACCTGGAGGCCCAGAGAATGTTTTTTTTCCCCCTTTAAAATATGGTCTTACTGGGGTATGTCCCAGATCTGGCCATTCTAGGATAATTTTCCCAGGAGCATGGTGGGCCTTTCAACATATAAGTTAATTATATGTATACGGTAATTTCTTTTAATTCTAGAAAGTTTTCTGAGAGCATACATTTTTTTTAACGTTTATTTATTTTTTTGGGGGGGGGAGGGGCAGAGAGCGAGGAGACACAGAATCCAAAGCAGGCTTCAGGCTCTGAGCTGTCAGCACAGAGCCTGACTCGGGGCTTGAACTCACGAACCGCGAGATCAGAGCTGAAGCACGTGACCCTGACAGCATAATTTTAAATATTAATTCTGGTCTATTTATTTATGTTTCCTTCTTCAGGGATTTCTACTGCACGTAAATCAGTTTATCTTTGTCTTCTGTATCTCACTTTCTTACCTTTTACTCCTTTATTTGATTTTTGTTTTCTTACACATTTTAATTTTCTTCCCATATGCCCTTGATTATACTTTTTTTCCTGAATCTGTTGTCCCTTGGATACTTCGCAGTTTGGTCTTAATTTCTAAGATGTGTTTGTCCTTTTTTTTTTTGGTGAAAACTCTTATTTCGTATCTTCCTCTTGTATGCCTGTTTGCATTCCCCTGATGTGTGTTGTACTTAATATTTGCAATTGCTTGTTTAATTGTATTCAGCTAGTGTTGGAATGCTTTTTTAAACAAGTTTTTTATTTATGTCGTCTCTACACCGTGGCAGCCACCATTCTACTTTCTGTTTCTATGGCCTCATGCAGGATTCGTCTTGTTCATTTCACTGCGTCATTTCACTCAGCGCAGCGTTCTCAAGGTTCATCTATGTTGTAGCACGTGTCACCATCTCCTTCCTTTTTCAGGCTACTACACTGTGTATACACCACATCTTGTGTCTCCGTTCATCTGTCAGCCGACATTTGGGCTGCTACCACCCCTAAGCTGCGGCAGAGAATGCTGTGAGCCTGGGTGTACGTACGTCTCTTTGTGACCCTGCTTTCAGTTCTTTTGGATACGTGCTCAGAAGAGGAAGTGCTGGATCATGTAGTGGTCCATTTCTCGAGGAACCTCCATACTGTTTTCCACAGCGGCTGTACTACCTTACGTTCCCCCCAACACTCCACCGTGGCTCCAGTTTCTCCACGTCTTCACCAATGCTTGGTATATTCTGGCTTTTTTTTTTTTAATGTTTATATATTTTTGAGAGAGAGACTGAGAGGGAGAGAGAGGGAGAGAGGACACCAGTGGGGGGAGGGGCAGAGAGAGAGAGAGAGAGAGAGGGAGACACAGAATCCGAAGCAGGCTCCAGGCTCTGAACTGTCAGCACAGAGCCCGATGCGGGGCTCGAACCCACAAACTGTGAGATCATGACCCGAGCTGAAGTCAGATGCTTAACCTATTGAGCTACCAAGGTCCCCTTTTTCTGTGTTTCTCACAGTCCTAATGGATGTGAGGTGGCATCTCACTGTGGTTTTGACTGCATTTCCCTAATGATGAGCGATGTTTTGCAACTTTTCATGCGCTTGTTGGCTATTTGTATATATTCTTTGGAAAAATGTCTGTTCAAGCCCTTTGCCCATTTTAACATCAGGTCTGTTTTTGTTGTTGTTGAATTGTGGGAATTCTTTATTTTTTGGGCGATATCAATCCCTTATCAGATGAGTTGCAAATATTTCTTCTGTAAGTTATCTTTTCACTCTGTTGATTGCGTGCTTTGAAGCAGTTTTTAGATTTGATGAAGTCCAATTATCTATTTTTTCTCTTGTTGCCTGTGCTTTTGGTGCCATATCCAAGAAAGCATCGCCAAATTGGATGTCATGAAGCATTCCCCCATGCTTTCTTATAGGGCTTTTATATTTTAGGTCTTATATTTAGGTATGTGATCCATTTTGTGTTAATTTTTGTATAAATATGGTAGGTTTCCACATTTCCACTCTTGGCTTCTGGCCCCAAATGTGTCTTTCCTTCCCTTCCCCAAGAAACGTTTGCCCCCTAGCCATGAAAAAGGCCATTAGAATGTAAGAAACCAATGCAAAAATTTATATTTTATTTGAATTCAAAAAATTTAAAATTGCTTTCAAATTCAGGAAAGTACCATAATGCAGGACCCCAGGGGAAGCCTCATATACAGAGACAGATAAATTAAATGTATATACTGCAGACAAGCCAAGAAGGTGTGTAGATTACATATTTACAGTCCTTGATGTTTTCTGAAAACCATATTTATACATTTTATTACATTTACAAAAAAGGCTTCCACTACCGTTTACCTACAATAATGAAAAAAAAATGTACACCTTTTTTTCTTTTTTTGGTACTGTACAAACTTTGTATAATAAAAATATATCTCTGTACAAAAGATTTTTTTGTTTGTTTTTGTTTTACTTTTTTTTTTTTTTTTTCCTCCTCATGGGATGGTGGTGGGTGTACGGTGTGGATGGCGAGTGAAGGCCTAGACTGCCCCGGTTCCTTCCGACCCTCTGGAGGTGGTGCAGGAATGCCGGAGGTGGGAAACGGTAATGCACAGCAGAGTGCTGGGCGCCCCCCCTGGCATGTGCTCCTTGGGCATCTGCGGGGACACAGGGGAGGGGGCGGAGGCAGGGCTGGTGGAGGAGTCCACTGGTTGGTCTGGGAGGAGTGAAAGAAGGGAGGAAGGGAGCAGCCAAAGAACTTCCTGCATTTGTTTCCGGGAAAGAGAGATATGAATGCGTGAGTGTGTGTGGCTGAGTTGGCCCTCTCCCGCCAAGCCCAGGGACGCTGTGACCCAGAGCGGGTGTGGGTGGCACGGGGCTCCCGCCATTGCCAGCCTCAGTCCCATCTGCTGGGAACTGACGCCTCTCGCTGTACTCGGCCCCTCTTACCGTGAGGCAGATCGTCTCATCTGTTTAAGAACAGGTGTCCCTGCCACTCCGCTCCCTTCCATTTCGATTTATTTCAGTATGTGATATGAACATCTCAGGCCAGCATGTCACACGTGCACAGGTGCTTAAGCCCATAGGGACCTTCCCAAGGACAGAGAAAATGGCTCTAAATGCCACAGTTTGATTCCTAAACTTGCTAGTGTCCCAACAATACTCGTATGGAATTCAATAAGGACCCAAGCACAGTGGAACTCAGAATTAATCAAATCTTCTCGCAAGGAGCTGGAGAGGTTGTGACTTTCATTCACTCCGTTCTTTCCGTTCAGGAGCTCCCAGGTCTTGTGTCTGCTGTAGCCAGGGGCTGCTGGGGGCCAAGGGGGCAGCACCAGCTCTAGGAGGTCCCTTTCCCTGAGGCTGCCCAGACGGAGGGAGAAGAGCCCAGACAGGACACACAGGTCCTCTGCCTGGCTCACCAGCCCCGGCCACAGTCCTACTATACAGATTCACCTGCTCCTCCCTGTATTTGGTGCCCCTTTAGACCTGGGTTTCTGGCAGCTGGTGTAGTGGGCTTTGGGGTCAGACCCACCTGGGTTAGCATCCTGACTCCACACTTACGGTGTGGCTTACGTCTCTTCAACCTTTCTGGGCTTCTGTTTTCTCATTTATAAAACAGGAATAACGATTCCTACATTTTGGGTTGTTGTAAGGTCTAGAAATGATACACCTAAAGTGTCAGGCACAGAGAAGAAACTCAACACAAGGCAGCCATGAGTTTTTGGACACTGGGATAGGCCTGCTCTGCTGTATCAGCACCTTCCCAATGCTGCCGACTCGGCATCTCCGTCTGGGCTACAGCCTCGCTTCTCTTCTTTGTCAGTTGACAGCCAGACCTGACCTTAGACTCGAGGCCAGATTCCTGCTCTACGTCCCCCGACCCACCCTTCCTTCCCCAGTGCTGCCTAGGACCCAGAATGACTTTTTAACTCACTGGGTTTAGAACTCAATAAAATTCTGTTGGAAAAAATAAACTGATTTCCAAAGTACTTCTTAAGATGTTTTTCTGCCCTTGGGGTAATCCTTGCTGTCACTTTTGCAGGAGAACAGCCAGTTGCGGACGGCTGGTTTCTACACACTGACCACCTAACACACTCGCCGCCTCCTCACACAGGGCCGGCGGGGCGTGCAGCCTCCTCTTCACCTCTTCTCTGTGTTTGTGGGGAGCAGGGCGGGGGGGCATCTTTCACACACATTTCTCTTTTTTAAACTTCGGCGGTCTCTTCGCAGGACTCAAATGAAGGAGAGGCATGTGTGTCTGTGTGTGCTCGGCACCCCCCCCCCCCCAGCCACAAGATGCTTTGCTGTTTTAAATCCATAAGCTTCCTGTGTCCGTCTGCAGCCCCTCTTCCTGTACTGCCCCGAAGTCGGGGCCCAGCGGGAGTCTTCTCTGGGGTGGCGGGTGCAGGTGGTGGCGGGGTGAGGACCCAAGTCCCAGCAGTAGCAGACACGGGCAGAGAGACAGACGAAGATGGGTACCGGGCACTGTGCTCAGGGGGCTGACGGCCTGTCCCCTGGACAACTGAGGACAAACGGATCGCGCGGGGATTGTAAATGAGAGGGGCAGGCAGGGTGAGGTGGGGAGCGGAAACAGGCGAGAGAAAAGAGGCAAAGCAAAGAGGAATAAAGGGGAAAGAAGGAAATTAGTTACCTTGACCTTTGATCTTCCCGAACCCGAGGGTGGGTATAGGTGGGGAACACCCACAGCAGGACATACATGACATACATTTTCCCAATACTGTCTTCTTCCCCTGGAGGTTCGACTTACCCATTAGGCACAGGAGACCCAATGCCTAGGGGCCACCACAGTGGGCCCACTTAGGGGCCCAGGAAAATAGTTTTCAAGATCCAATTCTTTCAAAATCGGAATAATAATGGACCTGTAATAATCAGTCCGGACTGAGTTCTATTCAGCTTTGTAACAACACCGTTGTAAGGTACCATGCTTAATATACATTTTTTAACGGAAGAAAAGGGTCCATGAAAGCCCATAGCACAGCCCTGCTCCCCTGCCCCCTGACTCACTGACCCCACAGGCCTCCAAGAATTGCCTATTTGGGTTCTTATTTTAATTTCAGCTGTTCTTTTAGGCATTATTTGAATTTATCACCTAATTACTCATTCTAAAGACGGGTGTGTGTGTTCACATGGTTTTTCACACATTGCCTCCATGAACCAAGAGCAGCTTTCTCTGTGTTTTCGCTGTGCTCCTGCTCTGGGCAGGACAAGGTGGGCCCCTCGCCAGAAGAGCCCGCCGTGGAGAGCTGTGGGCTGGGAGGAATATTCAGAGGCCCTGAATGCTCATGATGAGTGTTGCTGAGGGCTGCTGAACTGCACATGACCCAGAGGTGACACACTGTGCACACAGGCACGGGGACCCAGTGGAGCCTGAGGTAGGGAGCAGGGGTTGGGGTGGGGGGGGGGATATGCAGGTCAGAGGGCATTCTGGTTTCTTTCTTATATTGTTCAGTAATTCAGCAACTCGAAATTCAGAGTCATTACTGATCACTGGTGAGGCCTGATTTATGTCATCGGAAGGATTTTACCTTTTCTTTTTTGCTTCTATTTGTAGGAGTTCTGAGTAGGAAAAAGTACACAGGGATCATAGACATGAAACCTCAGAACTAATTCTGGAATTCTGGAATAATTTCTCTTCCTTTAAATGTTTGTTTCAGATGGATGTAAAAGGATGCAGAAAAGCCCAATAATTTAATTATTTGCATTCAATAGTTGCCTTTATGTATTCTGAAAATAATTTTCATCTCATGCATAAATTATCTCAATACCTACAATTTTAAGCTTAGACTTAAGCAAGAGAAATACTCTAGAGGAGAAAGTGGACTCAAAGAAGGAAGGGGAGAATTGGAGGCGGGCAGGGATCGTGTCAGCCCATCTATCATGCTCTAGGTGATGGTTAATTTGATATGTCAACCTGCCAAGGCTCTTGTCAAACACTAGTTGTTTGGTCAAACACCAGTCTAAATGTTGCTGTGAAGGAATTTTTTGGGTGTGTTAACATTTAAATCAGTAGACTGAGTAAAGCAGATTACCCACCCCACGGAGGTGGGCCTCATCCAATCAGTTGAATGCCCGAGAAGAAAAGACTGAAGTCCCTGAAGAGAAAGGAATTCTGTCTCCATAGGGCCATTGGATCAAGATTAAATCAACTCCTGATGGAATTTCCAGCCTGCAGGCCTGCCCTGTGGATTTCAGACTTGCCACGCCCACAATCATGTGAACCAGTTCCTTAAACTAAATCTTTCTCTCTCTCTCTCTCTGTATATATACAGTATACATGCGTCTCTACATGGATATCTCTGTATATCTAGATATACGTATACATACATCTTTCTATGTGGATATAGATATTTAGATGTTTATACAGAGATAAGCATATATGTGTATATACATATACACACATAGATAGGTATGTATATCTTAGGTATGTATTATGTGTGTATACGTACCTCTCTCTCGGGAGACCCCTCACTAATACATTCCGCTTAGATATTTTGCCAAGCCCAAAGGGCTAAGAGCACAGTCTCTGGAGTCCGCCTGCCTGGGGTTGGATGGATTGGATTGTGACCCTGCTACTTATTAGGCGTGTGATCTTGGCCAAATGAATTCCTTTTCTACCTCGTTTTCCCATCTAACGGGGATAATGACAGGGCACAGGGAAGCGCCCCGCTCAGGCTCTGGCGCCCCGCGGCACTCAGGGCATAGGCTCCTCCCACTGGACGCGGCTGTGGGAGCACGTGTCTCGTGTCTCGGCGCAAGCCCGCTACGCGCGACTGCCTCCCACGCCCCCTCTCACCGGCTGCCGGAGGCGGGGCTCTCGGTGGCGGCGGCGGTGGCAGCCAGGCCTGGTGGCTATACGGCTGTGCACACTGTACTGACTGTGAACTCCGCCTCGGTGGCCATGATGTCTGTGGGCTGGATGTTGCGGTCGTACATTGGGTTCTCAAATGTGGCCCGAACGTTTGTGTTCTCGTGGCCGGCGTAGCCATTGAACGGAACTTTGGGTCTTCTCCTGGGAATGAGAGAGAGAGTGACCAAAACGTAAAAAGGGGGAGAGGCTCAGGGGTGTGAACGGGGAGAGGGAGGGAATAGGAAGTTCTGTCTTCCTTTCCCAAGATGACAGCTCTCCGGGGCCGGGAAGGCTGGGGGCGGGCTGGGGTGGGTGATGGGCCTGCATGCCCCCCTCTCCCCATGCCGCCTTCTTCCCCTGTACCTGTGCTTGTAGAGATACAGCACGAAGCCCGCAATGATGAGGGCGACGAAAGGCACCAGGATTGCGGCTGCCACCGAGCTGCTGTTGGAAGCAAAGTGGCGGCCGATGGACTCGGGGTTGGACTCCAGCAGCCTGAGGTCTGCAAAGTCCCAGAGCATAAACCTCAGCTCACAGACACACAATCTGAGGGGACGGCCCCAGAGGGAGGTGTGACCGTGGCTAGGGATGTCACCTGCAGCTGCCTCCCCCCATACTCAGACATTCCCCGGGGAGAAGACTCCCCACACCAGTCCGTCAGGTCATATGCAAAGGACAGCCATCAGTCCTGGGGGAGCCCACCTGCCAGAGAACCTAAAGCCGTGTGGCAGGATAAAATCTTACCAGGGTGTTGCCCTTCAGAAGTTTCGAAACTTCTTTTGTCTACCAGAGCCTTTTATCAGATAGAAGCTTACAAGGAAGCCACAACACAAAACAGCAGCGAGCTGCTCTGGTGGGGGTGGGGGTGGGGGACAGGAGATGCTGAGCAGCCTGGGGACTGTCTCCCCTCCTCTGCTCTGGCCCTCCCAGCACAAGGCTGGGAGGACTCTGGAGACCATGGGGAGGCAACACTGCCTGCTTAGTGGCTCCAAGAGGGCACAGGTCTGCCTCAGGAGACAGGGAGTCAGCGGTGAAGGCCAACTCTGGTGTGTGGCACTGAGGGGCCAGGGGACCAAGGGACTGCGTGTGTCGGGAGGAGACAGAGGTCTTACTCCACACTGCTCACAAGGGGGAGCTAAGAATACCTCTGGGGCAGGAATAGTGTGGAGTGGGAACCAGGCAAACAGATTTCTGCTTAAGACAAGGAGAAGCTTCCTGAAGGTCAGAGCTGCGAGAAAGGCAGGCAGAGCCCCTGGGAATGGTGGGTGGAGATGTGTGGAGCTGACCCTTGAGCACCCATGACTGCCTCCTGCCTCCCCTTCCACCACTTCTGAGAAGCCAGGTGCCCTCCTCCGACTAGAGTCTGAGGCTCTGACCGGGAGGCTCTGGGTCAAGGCCAGTGAGGAAGTGAGGACACTGGATGCCAATGATGTGTAGCAGTCAGGGTAAAGAAGCTAGGGGAGAACCATCTTCCGGGACTGCTCGGGGTTGGAAAGGGCACTGTGAGTAAAGGCACTCCTGATAACCCCACGTCTTCTTGTTCGGGGGTGTCTGTGTGATGCCCGAGGGCTGGCTGGGCGGTGTTGCTGGCAGCTGTATCTGAGACCCAACGTCCCTTAAGCTGGGGGTCTCAACCTGAGGCTGGGCCTTGACACTGTTTGGCAAAGATTGAGCGTATTATGTCTATGCGCTTGTTTCTGGGGACATATTCCATAGCCTTTATCAGAATCTCAAAGGTGGCCATGGCCCCCAAATGGTTAAGGACCCCTGGATCTGGCTGTTGAACGTCAATCCCTTGCCCCAGCACTCAAGTGTCTCCCCCGCCCCACGAGCACACCCTTCCAGGGGACCAATGCTAGTTACCAAGTCTTTGAAAGCCGAACTGTCCAAAGCCTTGGCCCTTGACGGAGCCTTGGTAGATGAAGGTACCTCCGGGGGACTCTGAGGAGACCTGTGAGGGTGAGGGCAGAGGCAGTGAGATGGGGGCATTGGACGCAAAGCCCGTGTGCTGCTCAGCTGAGGGCATGCTTTGAGGATGTTTGGCTACTGCACGCCTCCCAGCTCCTGCTCCATCCCCAAGGTGGGTCCTCCGTCCACTGTGCTCTAGGCGGACTGCGCCATCTGTGCCCCAAACCACGCACGGGTGGCACAGAAGTAGGCCTGATGGTTGGCTGTTGTCCTAAGCTGCTCCAGCGGCTTGGCCCTCCAGAGCTCCATTCGCTTCTAGCCCATGGCCTGTACTCCTAGCCCCATCCATTCCCTACCTTTGACCCTTGTTCTCTATGGCGACCCTCCCAGCATGGTAGGGTCTGTTGTTCTTGCACGGCTTTTGGACTACTGCTATTGAAGCATCCGGGTCTTCGCTACCCAATGGGGTATCCAAGGGGGGTCCACAGGATAATCTCAAGAATACCAAGGAACTAACCAGATGTGCCAGCCCTTGGGGGAAGCCACTTGCTTCTCCTTACATGTTTAAGTAAGCTCTATGCCCAGCGTGGGGCTTGAACTCTTGACCCTGAGATCAAGAGTCTCATGCTGTACTGACTGAGCCAGCCAGGTGCCCCTCTCCTTATGTATTTGAAAAGCAAAGTCACGAATCCACAGTCGTCCACCTGCTGTCTTGTCCCTGAGGATGCACCCTGACTCCTCAGCTCTCTGCTACTCTGGCCTCTGTGACCTCTCCCTCCTTCCCGGCCTTCCATTTCTAGCATCAAAGATCCAAGACAGGGAAGCCAAGGGTGTGATATGTGACATGATGCTCAACTCCCCTCCTGTGAAACTGGAAGAGGAGCATCACTGTGGACCTGCCTTCTGCCTTCAGAATGCCCTAGAATGCGTTAAGTCTTCCCCCACAAGAGAAGGCAAGGAAGCCGTGTCTCCTCCCCTATGTCTTGGTCTTCTAGCTGTGCTAAATCATCTGTAATCCGCATCCTCAAATGTGAGTGGATATTTGAGGTAGTCACCCGGGACCCACCACCTTTTCCCATGTCCCGGCACCATGTCATTACCTCCAGCTTGCTTGAATTCACTCTTACACCGCTGACCTCTAGTTCCTTGCTTTCTGCTCTAACATCAGAACCTACTCCCTATCACTCAGATGTGCTGGCCCTCTGGACACTCAGCCTCCTGGTCCCTTTATCTTTTCCTTTACCCACTTCACGAGCAGGCGAGGGCTCCCTTGCTCCCTGTCCTCGTCCCAAAGAACCCCCCCCCCCCCCAGGTTTCCATGTTGATCCTATGAGTTTCCACTCTCTTCTCCCCCATTCCCTGCCAGTGATCTGGGAATCAGGGGTGGGGATAGGGCACAGGGAGGTCAAGGGCAGATTTTGTTGAACTTACATGCCCATCTAAAGCCCAGTGGTCATCTTTGAACTTATTCACAAAGATCTCCGCAGGTCCTGTGATCTGGTAAACCTGGAGCAGGAGATGGAAATCTTCTTTCTTGTAAATTCCTGGGAAAAGAAAGTTCAGAGAGTAGACTAAAGATCTGGAAAAATCCCCAAACCCATATTTGTGGGGATGTGGGTGTGGCTGTCCTGGTGAAATTTCACATGTAGATGTTGATATAAACATTCCATGCATAACCATAAGTAGGTAAGTATAGTGTTGCCCATGAGTTTGTGTGGGCTGAATGAGAGGATGTGCAAGAATGTGCAAATGTGTGTTACCACTAAATCACTGGCCTGTGATTGTGACCCTTTTAAAACATGCACATGGCGGAATAAAGTGAACAGGACTTTGGATACGTTAATGTGTCAGTTAACACACGAGTATGTTTTACAATTCGGTGGGTGTGGGAATGCAGGAGGCACGTACATGGGGTTATGTGCACATCTTTATGACTGTGTCTTAAAGCAGATGAGTGAAACTGACTGCTCAGCTGTGCTGGTGTGTGCATGCATGAATGGGCGGATATGAGTGCATGTGGGTTGTGTATTAACATGTGCCTTCATTTGCTCACACATGCCTTTATCTTTACATTTGTTTTCTGAGAGATTTAGTTTTCTGATTATAGGAAGATTGAAAATTGGGGAAATTTTGGAAAATGCAGAGATGCAGGAAGAAAATCACAATCATTCCTGATATCACTAAGAAATTGCCACTGTTCGTGTTTTGGTGTAATTACTTCCAGCTTTCTTTCTTATGAATATAATTTTTCCTTTAAAAACTGGAGTCACATTTAACGTGCACTACGATAGGTCCATTTTCCCCAAAACTGGCAAGCTATTTTATCTATCAGATCTCTTATAATTAATGCATCCATTTCATTAACTTTGGACAATTTTCTCCTTCCAGTTTTGATATGATACAAATGGCCCTGTTATGTGAACATCCTTTATTCATAAATGTTTGACTCCCTCCATAGCTACTTTTTATGAAAAAAATTCCTAGAAATATAATTAATGGGTTCACTAATTTTCAAAGATCTTGACACAAGTTTCCAAACTGTTTTCTAGAATTGCCCTGTTTCATACTTTGGCCCTTACCGCATCAGTGTCTTCACTTGACCTTGACCAGCACTAAAGTTTATCGCTTAAAAAAAAAATCGTAGTGGGATAAGTAGAAAATGGCATTTTGTATTTACTTTCAGTTTTTTGATTACTGCTGAAACGTGTACTTTCTTTTGTTTATTGTCTGTCTGTATTTTGGCTTCTGGGAGTTCTCTGTCCCTATTTTTGGTTCAGTTTTAGAGATATTGGTCTCTTTCCTCTTTAGTTAGGAGTGCTTTTATGTTCAAGTTATTGTTTGTTATCTAACAACTTCATTTTAGTCCCAGTGGTTTTATCATGCAAGCAAAAATGAACAGACACATTATTTGCCCGCTCCCCACCAGACAAGGACAGGAGGACGCAATGAGAGTAGACACATCCTTGCAGAGGGCATGGGCCCACCCACCCCTGCCACACCCAGGCTTTCAAGGGGGTGGCCTGCTCCTTACCAGCCAAGTGCACTTCTACTCCACTGTGGTCAATCATGGTGGCATTGACCTTGCTGTTGACAACCTGGAAGCCAGTCACTCTGAGCATGGCTGGCTGCTTCTTCCCCTGGTACTCATAGGCCCCTTTCCATAGGGAATTCTTGGCAAAAACATCACCAGGAACTAGAGGAATTGGGGAGCAGATATGAGAGGGACTTACATATGTGTTGATAGGATTGCGGCCACCTGATGGCTGATCCCAGTTCACTCACTGAGATTGTTTTCCCCCGACACCTAACACAGGGGAGGACGGTGGAGTGCTCGAGTCCTCTTGTGATCCAGAATGGAATTAGAGCTGAATATGATGCCAAATCTAGTTTCCTTCTTGTATAACACACTAATGTGGTACATAAAAGAATAAAGTTTGAAAAAGGATATGATAGTCTATAATAGTCTTGCACTGGTCGGGCCACACCTGTAGTTATGTGCCCAGTTATGGACATTATACTTTGAAAGATACAATACCTGTATTAAAAATGTAACCATTTCCAGGAAGCTCCCTAGGCAGGACTTGGGTCTTTGTGTCTGTATGACCACATACTGGGTTGGGGGGTGGGGGCTGGGCTTGTGGTAATCAATGGCTCCAGAGCTCGAAGCTCTGGATGTGTTTCTGGAAAGCTTGGGCTCTCTCTTCTGGATGAGGTTTTTGTTTCCTTTCCTTCCTTCACTTCCTCCTGAAGTCTGCTTGGGGTGGGGAAACCTGTTTGGCTCTGTAGACAGTTTTCACATCCTTTCACTGAGTACTTAGAAAGTCATGTGTAACTAGGTGAAGGAAGCAACACCAGTTTCTTGAGCCAGAGATCTGAACCATACCTACCGGAGGCCTGGGTGAGTGGTGGTTCCCGGGCAGTGTTGATGGGTCTCCCACTAGGCCGCACCTCTGCTGGGGAAAGAGAAAGGAGGGAAATAGGTTCAGCCTCTGGTCTACACTCTACTGGAAAAATAATGGCCACCTCTCTGACATTAGGTCAATGGTTTCTTTGAGATCTTGTTTTGGACTTGTCCTCTTTAGACTGGGAGTGGATACTTTGATGGTCTGGTGATGCTATGGGCCCCTCTCAGAATAATCAAACGTAAAGAGTTAAAGGGAAATCTATTCCATCGATTATAGTCATTGAAATACTAAACAAAGAACTAGGATGCAGGTAGATATGTGATTCTTTACTACTGCATTAAGTAACAGGATCTGGCAGCAGGTCCAGTCACTACCCTAATGTTTCATTAGGAACATTAGTCAGGAACATACGCAATATTTCACGATATCAGCGAGAATGATAATATAATATGAAAATCTCTGCAATTTTTACTGGTTACAAAGTTATAGGTGTTGTAAACACTGTTTTGGGTTTTTGTCTCCATTCCAAATGAAAGGAAATGCTAAATTTCAGTAAAGGGTAAAGGAAAATAAAGTTATTTTCCCACCCTGGTACAGAAATCTGCCGAATGCCCCTACGGATGACCCTAGTTTGAACAGCCCTGTCCTGGACTGTTTCTACTTTCCTCCCAGATGCCTGGCACCAAGGAGGACCTTCCACCAATCAAAAGCGAACTCCTTGAGCATTGGTGGGGGTTTCAGTGGAGTGCTTCCCTCCTTTGGAGTGATGATATGAAGACTAAGAAGCCCCCAACAGCTGCTCCGTCTGGCATTATGAACTGCAATTCCCAGCCCTACTTTCCCAGCATCCACACCACTTCCCCCCCAACCTATGAGATGCTCAAGGAGAAGCACGAGGTGGCTGTACTTGGGGTGACCCAGGGCTTGGATCCCATGGCAACCACCAAGATCGACATTCACAGCAAAACCTCTGTGCATGATCACATCATCTGGTCCCTGTTCAACATAGTCTTTGTGAACTTGTGCTGCCTGGGCTACTCTGTGAAGTCCAGGGACTGGAAGAGGGTGGGTGATGTGACAGAGGCCCAGGCCTATGACTCTGCCACCGAGTGCCTGCACATCCGGCACCTGGTCTTGGGCCTCCTTCTGATTGTTATATTCACCATTATTTTTGTCACTGGCTCACTGATGATTCTCCAAGCAATTTCAGAGATCATAAAAGGTTATGGAGCTTCCTAGTAGCTGCCCATGGCCTGAGGCTGTCAACCCTTTCACAGCAGTTTATATACACATCAGTCTACAACTGAATTCAATGAAGCACTTGTGTGTGTGGGAAATAAAAGACTGAGAAGCCCTCACAGGCAAAAGCATGTGCAAAGGCACAAGTTTTGGGCCTGAGCCATACAGTCTAGGTTCAGGTCCCAGTAGTGCTACTGAATGCTGTGTGACCTTGACTAGTTACTTTACCACTCAGAGTCTCTGTCTCCTCATTGGAAACATGGGCAAATACTGAAACATACCTTATAGGTCTGTGATAAATAAATGAGGTGACAGTCAGCCAATGTTAATGTCTTTCCTTATTTGACACAGAAACAACAGAAATATCTGTCCTGTCACCAAGGAAGGGCTGACTCTCCCTACTGTCTCTTTTAGGAGGCCAGGGTTTTAGCATAATCCTTCCGACTCTGGAGGTTAGCTTATGTTTGTGTTTGCAAAAGGCTGTGGAGAAACTTTCCACAAAGACTCAGTAAAAGCACATTTATGAACAAAATGCCTTTAATTGTCTTAGGTTTTATAAGATGAGGGAGTGAGAGGGAGAAAGCATTTTATGGGCCAGGATCTATGCTAGGCCATGTATTTCATGTTATTTCACTTACCCCTGCTCTCAAAACTGTGAGGTAGAGGGGTACCTGCGTGGCTCAGTTGGCTAAGTGTCCAGCTCTTGATTTTGGTTCAGATCATGATCTCACAGTTTGTGAGATCGAGCTCCATGTCAGGCTCTGTGCTGCCAGTGCAGAGCCTGCTTGGGATTCTCTCTCTTCCTCTCTATCTGCCCCTCCCCTGCTCATGGTTTCTCTCAAAATAAGTAAATAACATGAAACATTTTAATGAAAAAAACCTGTGAGGTAGAGATTATTGTCTCCATTTTATAGAAGAGAAACCCACTAAGGGGCAGAGAGGTGAAGAGGCTTGCCCAAGGTCACACAGGAAGGGACAGGTAAAATTCAACTGCATCTAAAGCATTTTGTGTTTTTATATATAAGTACACAGTAACATCAAAAACAATGAAGTACTTAAGAATAAATGTAACCAAGGAAGTGCAAGACATATATGCTGAAAATGACAAACCATCATTCGAAAGAATTAAAGATTTAAATGAATGGGAAGACATTCCATGTTCATGGACTGGAAGACTTAATATAGCTCAGATGGCAACACTCCCCCAAGTGACCTACAGATTTACCACAATCCCTGTCAAAATCCCAGCTGTCTGCTTTGCAGAATTTCAAAATCCAATCCTAAAATTCATCTAGAAATAAAAGGGGCCCAGAAGAGCCAAAACAATCCTGAAAAAGCAGCACAAAAAGGAAGATGTACACTTCCCGACTTCAAAATTTATTACAAAGCTATTGTAATCAGACCTGTGGTGATGTCATAGAGGCAGTTACACGGCTCAATGGATAAAATGGAGGATCCAGATATAAGCTCACATATTTATGGTCAAGTGATCTTTGATAAGGGTACCAAGACAGTTCAATGAAGAATAGTGAAGAATAGTTTTTCCAATAAATGGTGCTGGGATAACTGGATAGCCACATGCAAAAGAATGAATTTGGACCCCAAACAACCACCCGCACCAAAAACCCCCCCACAAAATAAACCTAAATGTAAGAGCTAAACTATAAAGCTCTTAGAAGAAAACACAGGCATAAATTTTCATGACCTTGGATTTGGCAGTGGTTTCTTAGATATGATATGAAAGCACAAACAAGCAAAGAAAATATAGATAAATTGGAGTTCACTAAAATTAAAAACTTTTGTGTTCAAAAGGACATCAAAAGAAGGTAAAAAGAAGGACCTTCCTTTGAAGGACCTTCAAAAGAAGGTAAAAAAAGTCCAAACTAATTGCATTGTATTCATTACATATGTGCAGTTTAATGTACCAATTATATCTCAATAAGGCTGTAAAAAATACCTCCCACATTTGAAAAAAACAATGTAATACAGGACTAAAGTGGAGCTTAAAATTGACAGTCTAATTTCATTTTAGGTGAGGAGTGAAATAAAGGATAGAGTACTATAAACTTAACAAAAAATAAAGAAAGTGAAAGACCACCCGTAAAATGGGAGAAAATATGTGAACATCTTGTATCTGATAAGGGTCTCATATTCTAGATATATAAAGAACTCTTGAAGAGACTCCAGAGCAAGATGGTGACATAGAAGGCTCCTGAATTCCCTCCCCCCACCCCCCACGCCATGGACACACTGAATGTACAGCTACACATTGTTCAACAGTAAGAGTTCAAGTAAAAGAAAAGATCTAAACATAAGAGCATATAAATGTATAAAGCTCACTGATAAAGATAGATGGTTACATTCAGAATACTCTAATACTATAATTGTGGTGGGTAAATCAGTCATAACGCTAGTATAAAGGTTAAAAGACAAAAGTGTTAAAAGTAACTATAACTATAATAATTTGTTAATGAATACACAATATAAAAAGATGTCAATTGTGATCTCAAAAACATAAAATGTAGGAAGGGAGTGTAAAAACGTAGAGCTTTTGTATGCACTCAAAGTTAAGTTGTTATTTGCTCTAAAAGACTGCCATAATTATGTTTTATGTAAGCCTCACAGTAAACACAAAACAAAAACCTATAGTTGATACACAAAAAGAGGAAGGAATCAAAACGTACCACTACAGAAACTCATCAAATTCCAAAGGAAGAGAGTGAGAAAAGAAGAAAGGAACTACAAAGCAGACAGAAAAAAAATTAAGAAAATGGCAACAGGAAGTTCATACTTATAAAAAATTACTTATTTTTTTATAATTAAAATTTTTTTATTATTTATTTTTGAGAGAGAGAGACAGAGTGTGAGTGGGGGCAGGGGTAGAGAGAGAAGGAGACACAGAATCAGAAGCAGGCTCCAGACTCTGAGCTGTCAGCACAGAGCTGGATGTGGGGCTTGAACTCATGAACTGTGAGATCATGACCTGAGTTGAAGTTGGATGCTTAACCAACTAAGTCACCCAGATGCCCCTGTAATTTTTTTAAATGTTTATTTATTTTTGAGAGAGACAGAGAGTGTGTGAGCAGGGGAGGGGTAAAAAGAAAGGGAGACAGAATCAGAAGCAGGCTCTGAGCTATCAGCACAGAGTCCCATGTGGGGCTCGAACTCATGAACCGTGAGATCATGACCCGAGCCAAAGTTGAACCCTTAACCGACTGAGACACCCAGGGGTCCCTCAAAAATTACTTTAAATGTAAATGGACTAAATTCTCCAATCCAAACACAGAGAGCGGTTGAGCGGACAAAACAAAACAAAAACCAAACAAAAACTCCAGACCCAACTATATGCTGCCTACAAGAGACTGACTTTTAAGGACATGTAGCTGAAAATGAAGTGAAGGAAAAAGATGTTCCATGCAAATGGAAACCAACAGCGGAGCAAGCTATATTTATATAGACAGAATAGACTTCAAGCCAAAAACCGTAACAAGAGAGAAAGAAGTTCATTAGATAATGATAAAGGGTCAATTCATCACGAGGATATAACAGTTATAAATATTTATGCACCCAACATCAAGACACCTAAATATATAAAGCAAATATTAACAAATCTGTGGGGAGAAGCAGACAGCAATACAATAACAGTAGAGGAGTTCAATACCTCACTTTCGACAACAGATAGATCTTTCAGACAGTAAATCAGTAAGAAAACACTGGACCTAAACTAAACATGAGATCAGATGGACTTAATGGACATTTACAGAACATTCCATCCAACGGCAGCCGAATATACATTCTCCTCAAGTGCACAGGGAACATTCTCCAGGACAGAACATTCTTAATAAATCTAAGAAGATAGAGATCATATCAAGCATCTCTTCTGGCCACAATGATATAAAACTAGAAATCAATTATAAGAAAAAAAGTGGAAAATTCACAAATATGTGGAGATTATATACCATGTTCCTGAGCAACCAATGGACTGAAGAAGAAATCAAAAGGGAAATCAAAAACTATCTTGAGACAAATGATAACGGGGACAGAATTTCTGTTGGGGAAGATGAAGGTGTCCTGGAGAAAGTGGTGATGGTTGCACACAGTATGGTAAATGCACTTAATGCCACTGAGCTGTGCACTTACAAATGGTTCATTTGGTAAATTTTATATTATGACTATATTATCTCAATGAGAACTTAAATGTACTCTAGAAGAGTTCACTACCACATATGGAAAACAAATACTACTTTTCATAAGTAAAATAAACGTACAACACTTCATGCAGTGAAAATACAAGAATACTATTACATTCTGGCCCTGATAAAGGCTCTGACTCTGACACTTTCTCTCCCTGAGGGGCAGAACTGCAAAGTACTTAGGAACAGGGATTCTGAAGTTCGGTCTTCAGGATCTGAATCTCAGCACTTTTCCTTTACCAGCTGGTGACCCTGGGCATGTTGCTTAACTTCTCTGTGTCTCAGTTTCCTCATATGTTAAATCTGAATAGCCCCTGCCTCTTAGGATGATTGTTAAGGATTAAATGAGTTAGCGCACACAAAGTGCTTAGACTACTTAGCACCTGAAATATGGTGAGATCAGCATCTGTAAGAGAGTTTAATGCCGTTCCAGCACCAAACTGATCCTTTATCCTTGCTTGACCCTTCTTTTTAAAAAAAAAAATTTTTTTTTTAACGTTTATTTATTTTTGAGACAGAGAGAGACAGAGCATGAACGGGGGAGGGTCAGAGAGAAGGAGACACAGAATCTGAAACGGGCTCCAGGCTCTGAGCTGTTAGCACAGAGCCCGACGTGGGGCTCGAACTCACAGACTGAGAGATCGTGACCTGAGCCGAAGTCGGCCGCTTAACCGACTGAGCCACCCAGGCGCCTCGCTTGACCCTTCTATTAAGCCTGGACTCAGATCACCTTCTCCAGGAAGCCTTCCCTGGTTTCTCTCCTCCCCTACTTAGGCTGAATTGGTCTTCTTCCTCCTCATCCCCACGGCATTCAGTGCATTGCCATGTTCCTGAAGGTTCGGTTATATTTGATAATGTGTCTTCTGCAGCTGAACATGAGCTATTTTAGGGCAGGGTCTGTGTCTTTCACCTTCCAATTCCCTATCCCTAGCACAGGCATGTGTGGTGATAATGCTCAATAAACAGAATGAATGAATGAAGACGAGGGGGAGGGAGGTCTGGGGCATTTTGGTAATGCCGAGGGATCTGTGGGTGGGTGCTGTTTTATCAAGGTTATACTATGTGTAACGAGTTATTTTGGTTTGGTGGAAATGATTACACATAATCCTGGGAGAAGGTAGCAAAATAAAATTTGGGATGGCTTTACCCTGTGCCTCTCTAGACTGACATCTCCTAGAGGCTCAATACCTCAGAAAATCAGAAGCAGGATCCAGCTCCTGGAAATCACATCTCTTCCTTCCTTTTTAAGAAATATTTATTTATTTTGAGAGGCAGAGAGAGAAAAAATGAGAGTGGGGGAGGGGCAGAGAGAGAGAAAGGGAGAGAATCCCAAGAAGGCTCTGCGCTGTCGGCAGAGAGCCTGACGTGGGGCTTGAACCCACAGACCGTGAGATCATGACCTGAGCTGAAATCGAGAGGTGGAGGCTTAACCAACTGAGCCACCCAGGCGCCCCTCTTCCTTCTCTGTTGCCGTCTTCCCCCCAAGCTCAGCTGTCACCTTTGGCCTCCCCTGCTGGAGAAGTTCACCGAGCAGGCACACTCACCCAGGCAGATGGGTGGTTTGCCTGTCCAGCTGCCATCTGCTTTGCAGGTGCGGTGCTCGGAGCCACCCTTGAGGGAGAAGCCCTCCTGGCAGGAATAGATGAGGGTGTAGCCCATGGAGGGCAAGTCCAGGGCCCCAACGTTGGCATGGGTTGGCGTCTCTGGCTGCTTGCAGTGGTGGGCTGGACGAGAGGAAAGATGGTGTTGGGCCTGGGGGATTAGGGTCCTCAGAAGGCCTTCTGCCCATTCCTGTTCCTAGATGGAACATCCCCTTCCTTTGCTTTCTAGGCCCCTTTCATGTCCAGCATGCCCTCCCCAAATCTCCCCTCCACCCCAGCCTTGATGTCTATACAGATGGCTACGATGGAGGTGATGTGGATACTGGCTTAGTCAGTCTGGAGGGACTGCAGCACTCTTCCTGAGGGAAGAGGAATAATTATGGTCAAAAGCCTGCAATCTTTCATCCTGAGGGCTGACCTTGTAGCAGTTCGTTTTTGCTGCCACTGGAAAGTTCTTTCTTTTTTGCTAAGGCATAGGAATTGCCTTCCAGTATCAGAAAGGCTTTTGTGTGGCAGTGTCTTCCGTGAGGCCCCAAGGGATAAGGACTACAAAGAGCGCAGTATTGGTCCCAATGAGAAGTCATGAGCTCCCCGTCATCCAGAACGTCTGAGCACGGCCCGGGTGCCCAGCTGGGGGAGATAACGTGTTGCCAAGAGGCACCGTCGTGGGATGCAGGTGAAGTCTGCACTCACGGACACAGTCGGGCGGGGTTCCGCTCCAGGTCAGGTTGGGAAGGCAGGTCCTGGTGGTGGAGCCCTGAAGCAGGTAACCTTTTTGACAGCGGAAGAGCACTGTGCTTCCGACCTGTGGGGAGGAGGGAAGGTTCCTTGATCACTTTCTACCCAGTGATGCTTCACACCCTGTCGCTTGACTACTTACTTTCGCGTGACCGAGCTCCTACCCATACCCCTGTCTCCACCTGCAACATCCTACTTCCACTTCTCTGCCCGGTTAAATATTATTTACCCTTTGAGGCAGCTTCCACTCCGCCTTTTCCGCAAGCCCTCACCCAGGCCCCGGAGCCAGATCAATGCTGTTACTGGAAGCATCACTCTCCGCTGTGGCGGACAGAGTGCCTGACTCAGAATCAGAAGATCTTGATCAGAGTTGCGGCTTCCACATCTACTCACTGAGCGACAGGCTGTAGGGGACTCTATGCCTTAGTCTTCTGGTGGACAGCGTGGGGTGACCAGCCCTGCCACACCTACAGCACAGTGTCGTGACACTCAAATGCAGTGGTGGATTTGAAAGCATTTTATACACTGCACGAAACAGAATCACTGCTTGTGCGTGTCTCTTTCTTCTACGAATCGATACATTCCGTAAGGAAGGGAGACTTGTCTTCTCTCCAGATAGCTGCATCTGGCACTTGCTTTGTAAGTATCTGTCGGATGGAATTGCCACCTTCCTGCCATCTAAGTCTCTGCTCAGTTGTTTTCCCCATCCTCACCCTCCACCAGCCCTCACTGTCCAACTCTACACCCCTGCAGCCACCGACTCCGTCTCTCCCTCTGCCCTTTGCGTGGCATGGCGGGGTCAGATCAGCTTCCTAAGTTGCAACTCGGGTTTCACTATTTCCCAGCTAAGAACACTCACGTGTCCCTATTACGTACAGGAGCAAATTCAATCGCAAAGTGAAACTCTTGTCTTGCACTCCCTTCCTCCATGCCTTACTGCTGTGTCTTGAATTTCATCATCTCATTCGGCAACGGCACCTCTGTCCATCCAGTTGTGCAAATCAAAGCCCTCAAGACAGCCTTGATTCCTCCCTTTGCTTCAGCCTCTCCCTCCAATCCAACAAGTCCTCTGGTTCTGTCTACAAAGCCCACTCCGACCCCTTCACTTCTCCCCGTGTCACTGTCACTACTTCCTTCCTCCTGAGCCACTGCAACAGCATCCTACTTGTCTGGTGCCTCCCTCCTTAACCCCCATCATTCACTCTGTCCACAGCGTGCAAATGCTGGATCAGAATCACCTTCAAATGGTTTCCTGTGACATTTAGAATAAAACCAAAAATGCTCACTGTGGCCTTGAGGGCCGTAGGTGACCTGGCCCATGGCTTTCTCTTCTCAAAAATTATCACGTGAGGGGCTCAGTCGGTTAAGCGTCCGACTTCAGCTCAAGTCACGATCTCACAGTTTGTGGGTTTGAGCCCCACGTCAGGCTCTGTGCTGACAGCTCAGAGCCTGGAGCCTGCTTCGGATTGTGTCTCCCTCTCTCTCTCTGCCCCTCCCCTGTTTGCTCTCTGTCTCGCTCTCAAAAATAAATAAACATTAAAAAAATTATCATGTGATATTTGATGCATGCAAAAGTCTATGTGGAACATATACAGAAATGATCTGTCATAAGGAACTGTACATCTTAAGTGGAGTGCACCCCTCCACGTAAGGGCTAGAAGGCTAGTGACACAGTTGTCACTATCTGTGTGCTCCTTCCCTGCCCTGTTCCTCCGCTCCCCCTCAGTGGTAACTACTACCTTGAATTTTGTTTTTAATTTCCTTGCTTTGTTAAAAAAGAATTCTATCACACATAGGCACATATCTCTCTCAACGATGTTGTTCCTAGTTTTAATCTTTTTGGAATAGCATCATACCACCTTTGTCATTCCATACTATGTTTCTTTTCTTTTTTTTTTAATGTTTTTAATTTATTTTTGAGACAGAGAGAGACAGAGCATGAGCAGGGGAGGGGCAGAGAGAGAGGGAGACACAGAATCCGAAGCAGGCTCCAGGCTCCAAGCTGTCAGCACAGAGCCCGACGCGGGGTTCAAACTCATGAACCACGAGATCATGACCTGAGCCGAAGTTGGATGCTTAACCGACTGAGCCACCCAGGCACCCCATACTATGTTTCTTTTTTAAAAAAAGTTTTCTAAATTTATTTTGAGACATGGACAGAGAGAGAGAGAGAGAGAGAGAGAGAGGGAGAGTGGGGAGGGGCAGGAAGAGAGGGAGAGAGAATCCTGAGCAGGCTCCACACTGTCGGTGCAGAGCCTGACACAGGGCTTGAACTCATGAACAGTGAGATCGTGACTTGGGCTGATATTATGGGCTGATATTCAGAGTCGGGTGCTTAACTGACTGAGCCACTGGGGCTCCCCCCTGACTGCATTGCGTAGAGCTGTAGTGCATTCATCTGTCCTGCTAATACACCATTGTGTGACTTTACCACAATTTTTCTCATGTTTTGGTAACATGTGCAAGAGTGTCTTTGGGGTTAGTTTCCAGGAATGGAGCTCTTGGGTCACAGCATGTGTGAATATTTAACTTTATAAGACAATGCCCCGTTTCCAAACCTCACCCAGCTCTCTGGTCTCTTCTCCTCTGTTCACAATGCTCTGGACTTGCTGGCTCGCCCGCCTACCAGTCCTCCAACCTGCTAAGCACTCCCCTGCCTTGACGCCCCTCTGCACTGGCCGCTCCCTCTGCCAGAAATACCCACCCAGCTCTGCCCGGGGCTGGCCCTTCTCATCACAGAGGCCACAGTTCAAGTTCAGGAGGCCTCTTCCCTCACCCCGCTTCCTAAAATAGCAACCCACCCCATCACACCCCTTTATATTATATGGTACATAGTGCTTATTGTTGTCAGAAATTATCCTGTTTATTGTCACCAAGTGGAGAGCTTCCTAGAGCGGGCACCTGGCCTGTCTTGTTCCCACTGTATTCCTAGCACCTGGAGAGGTTATGCCGCTAAATATTTGTTAAATGAATGCAGATTGAGTGAATGCGTCACATTCCTTGGCTGGATCCCAATGTGCCATTTCTTCTGGGCACATCTTGGGCTCCAGTTAATCGTCCCACCTTGAACACAACTGTACTTTCCTGCTTCCTGTTCTCTATTCTGTGCGTCCCATCCACGGCTGTCCAAATCCCTTCCTTCTCCTTGAAGCTCATTCTGAGATGTGTCCATGAAGCCTGTATCCTCCTGGAAGGTGTCCATGGAGCCTGCCTCCCGTGTGGCATCTGCTCGCTCCTGCCACTCTGTCTAAGCCCTGTGTCTGTGAGTAGGGGATATGTGCCGTGAGGACAGAAGGTTATCTGTCTCACTCATTTCTGTCTTTCCAAAACCACCCGCCCCAACTACATGGGCCTGCTGGGAAGTGGTGCTGTCAATATGTGAGAATCTGCTCTCCCACATCAGGTTTTCGGATTGGTGTAAGTGCCTTCTGTTTCTGAATGGGCTCCTGTGTGGCACGGTTCAAAGAGGCAGAGCGCTTCCTGTCTCCAGCTTCCAAGGTTTTGTGTCCCACTGGTGCTGCCCCAGGGAAGATCCCTGAGTCTTTCGAGGCTGACAGCGATGTGAAGGGACAGGAGGCAGGAAGGCCCGATCTTGGCTGACCTCATTACCTGGTATCCCTGGGAATTGTTCTGTATCCCAAACTGCGGCACACCGGGGTCTGTGCACATGGTCAGCGTTGGGTCTGGATTGCAAAACAGAGAAACAGACCACATGGGCACTGAAGCTTTCATCGCCTCCGCTCACTCTGAGAAATAGGGGTAGGAGGGGAAAATGGAGCCAGATCCTGCCTCCCCCACCTGTTGGTATCTCCACCCAAGTCATACCCCCGGGCTATGTGATCCCCGGCAGCAAGTTCACTCTGGCTATTTCAATATCACACCCTGCTTTAAGAAGCTCAGAGGAGGACTTGTTCCCTTTTGCAAATGAGAGCACTGAAGACGGGGAAGGAAAGGCATCATCTTGGGCCTGAGAGAAGGATGCCCACCAGCTGGGACACTCTGCCCCAGACCACCTCTTACCTATGCAGCTGGGCTGGGTGCCACTCCACGTCCCGTCTGACTGGCAAAACCTCCGTGGTGAGCCCACCAGCACCAGAGGGGGCTGGCAGGAGAAGGAGACGGATGACCTGTAGGAGAAGCCTCGGTCCTCTCTCCTCCCACGGGCTGGGACGCCAGGATCTCCGCAGAACACGGCTGGAAAGACGAAGGGAGAAAGGCAGGTCTGAGTTGCTTTCTAGAACCCAGTCTGCCACCCCAGGCTGGCTTTCCTCCTGGTTCTACTTGAACTCTGCACACGGGGGCAGCCCCGGGTAAAAGATCACACTTGCCTCTCACACCTGCTGCCATGTGCTTCCTCTCCTTTCCATATTCAAACTGCTTGTTAATAATCCCCCAAGTAGTGAAGTAATGTTCTAGGAAGTATAGAACGTTGAGAAAAAATAAGCTAAAACTCACTACCGAAACTTTTTTTCCACTTTGATGCTCATTCTCTTCTAGCCTACGCTCGGCTGTATGTAACCTTGTGCGTGGCTGTGAACCCAATGTCCAAGTGTTGTAAACCTTGCTTTGTTTGCTTATTAGCCTGTAAACACTCTCCACGTTAATGACACCATTATCACAACTGGCCACATATGCAATGAAAGGTTGTGCCGTAACTGTAGTTTATCATAGTTAATCATTTGTATTAGGTATTTTCTATTATTATAACCTTAGATGTTATAGGGCTATTCTTGCCCTGGTAGTGTTTTCTTAGGGGGATTCTCTAGGACTTCATATGTTTAAAGGTTTAAACGTGTTTACAGGTCTTGACGTGGACTGGAAATGGCTTTCCAAAGAGTGTGCATTTACGTTGCAGCGAGTAGTGTATGAATGTGCCCATTTCATTGAGGTCATCAGGGAGATTCACTAGAGAATGATTATCAAATTCAAATTGTGTGACAGCAAATAGAATAAAGGCAGGCCCCTCTTCTGTCCCTTCAGTTCACTGTCTTAAGCGTTTGCATACATAGTTTACTAAAAATTCTTATTTCCTTAGGACGTTGCAGAAACAGACCTGTGTTTTAAAGGGGGTTGCCTGCAATAGTGATTTTGATGCCTTTTAAAATAAGCACAGAGGGATTCTACCTGTAGTTTTGTTCTTAGAACCAATATACTTTTATTTATTAAAAAAAATTTTTTTAAATGTTTGTTTTTTTTGAGGGAGAGAGCGCTTGAGCAGGGCAGCGGCAGAGAGAGAGGGAGACACAGAATCCAAAGCAAGCTCCAGGCTCCAAGCTTGTAAACACAGAGCCTGATGCGGGGCTTGAACCCACAAACTGGGAGATTGTGACCTGAGCCGAAGTCGGAGGCTCAGCCAGTGGAGCCACCCAGGCACCCTGAATCAATATACTTTGAAACAGCTATCAAGCCCAAAGATAATAAACAACCAGTGATGTGTGGTGTGGTGTGAGTAGGCCCAGGGGACCGCCAGCACTCTTGTGTCGTGTTGGTCGGAAAGCACGCTCAACTTGCACTTCTTTTCTGTAAACACTTGCTGTGGCAGTTCTACGAATCGCCAAGCCCCGAACAAACCAGCTGCCGTGGGGAGCAGCCGGATGGGTCTTCACACTGTTGATGTGCTCTGCTTAAAAGAAAGGGCCTCATGTCGATCATATGCGGCTCTGAAGTTCCATTTATTGAAGCAGTCTAAAATGAAAAATTAAATTTTATGTCTATTCTTTTCTCCTATCTTCAAAGTTCTAGTGGTGATAGCATGAGCTATAAATTTGAGTGAGAGTTTCAGAGAAAATTGGATCGATGATTGTTTTCAGACTAGACTTTGTCACTCACTCGCTATGTCAGGTCCTTTTTCTGAGCCTCATCTTCCCCACCAGCCACCGGAGAAGGGACTTCTCCTGCCCACCTCCCAGGATATGTCGTGGTGAGCATCAGATGTGACCATGTGTGCAAACGTCCCTTGAGGAGGCAACACAAAGCACTGCGAAATGTAAAACGTTGTCTGTATGGATGTACTGATGTGCTGTGACCTCTCAGCGGATGAGTTCACATGTGGGTAATCAGAGCAGAGCTAAAGGCCCAGGGTGACTCTTCTTCCTCATTCCTATTCTGCTTTGAATTAGATTCACTTCCTTCTCTATTAACTTTCAAAGACCATTTATTAAACACCTTTCAGCTCCTGATTTTCTGCTGTTTCTGGAGCCAAATAAGTCTGCAGGCATGAGCCCTGCCTTCTGAGATCTTGGAATCTAAGTCAGATAACACAGGAGGGTGTAAAAGATGAAAGGTACCAATTTTCAGTAACATGGCTTGAACATCAACAAAATTGACTGAAAGTACACAAGTGCATCAGATACTCAGGAGAAGAAGTGGAAGTTGCACATTTGGAAATGGTGCAATCAGGGGTGGCAGGGCGGTGGGGAGAAGTCAAGTTGAGAAGCTCTTTCTTAAAAACAGGGGTGCGGCCCAGCCAAATGAGAAGGTAGCATGGAAAGAGCTGAGTGGATCTGGGGAACATGTAGAAAGGGGGTGAGGCTGAAAATGAGTTGATCCTGATCTGCTACAGTATGGGGACAAAATCCTTGACCATGTTTAGGGAGTTCTATGAGGAAGAATGGTGTTACGAGGATACATTTGCAATAATACAGCAAGAGAATGACCAGGTTTGAGAAGCAGGTCTACGGAGGAAAAGACGCAATCTGGAGGAGGGAAGAGGAAGCACCAAGAACTGCGGGAGGCCCAGATGCAAAGTATGAACCAGTGATAAGAATTCCACGGTTTACTGCACACCTCAGTGGTCAGCCACTTGGCCGTGGTAAATATGTTGTGGAGCACAGTGGGTGAGAAATAAAGATATCTGACTTCTTACCAGCAATCTACAAGAAAATGGGCTACCAAAGGCAAAGCTCCCAAAGATACCACTTCAAGCATGAAGAACACCCTTGATGCTATGATATGAACGTGTGTATGTGCATGGAGTCAAGAGGTTCATAAACATAACCAAAATAAAATGGAATCAGGACCAGCAGGCTATGCTGGAAGAATCCTCTATGGAAGCTGGGGAGTCTAGTCTAACCAATCAGAAGTCAGTTACAGGCCGAGTTGACCAGATGTCACCAAATCCAGAAGAGGCAGCTCAATGAGCAAGAAGTACAAATGGATGACAAAGAAAGAACGGCTCCATCTTGCAGATAAGGAATGTGAGGCCAAAGAAAACAATGAGATACCTTTTAAAACTTCTTGTGCTAGTAAATATTAAAAGATATTGGCAAAATCCATTGTCAATGAGGATGTGAGTCACGACATATTCTCATAAACCGCTGGCAGGAGTGTGAGTGTGCTTTCTAGAAGACAGTTTGGCAACAGGTGTCAGGACGTAGAGAGTGCACGCCTGTTGGCTCAGCATTTTCTCTCTCTTAGGGCTTCACCACAAGAGTGAGGAGATGCTATCCTCAAGAACATTTATTGCAGGACTTCTAACAAGATTAAAACTGGAGAAACCTAAATTCATCACCAGTAGGAGAAGATTAAACCAGTTGTGGTATCTACAACAAAGAAATGCTTTATGCTATTACACATGATGATGTGTAGATCCGTATCGAGTGATGGAGAAAGGTGGTGATGGCCCATCAGGGAAGACAAGTCGTGAACTAGTAAGCACAGCATGATTGCAAACCGTTTACAGAAAACTGCACACCTCCTGCTATCTATGTAAGAAAGCCTTGTGGTCGGTGTGGAAGCACAGCCAAGAACTTAACCCTGGTTATCTTTGGGAAGTGAGAGTTCAGATGACTATTACATTCTTCTTTGTATTTTCAGATACGGTACATTTTTTTTTTTATGATGACCATAATTCATTGTTCAAAAGCAATTTGGCTATTTCTTAGGAAGAAAAGCAAGGTTTCTGAGTCTACATGCAACCCTGAACTTGTTACCTTCCTAATGTTTTTCTGAAGGTGTGCAAAGGCCTGAGGGGTTAACTGTGCATTAAATGCTGCCTTTCTTGCATCCACTTTTTGAGCTGCTGGTTCTAGTTCCTGCTGAAATTTCCCAAATGGAAGCGAATTTTCAGAGGCACCCAAACAATGTCATGGGTATGTTGGTAGTTTTCTACAGAATTAGATAAATGCCAAGTAGAAAGAAAAAAATAGGTCCTAGTGTTTGTCTAAAGCCTGGGCACCGACAAAACCTTCTAGGGCCCAATTATGTGCTATGACAAGAATAAGGGAATAAAAATAAATGGGATAAATATAATGGATATATATTTATTCATTATATATAATGAATATATATAATGGATAAAAATAAAAATAAAATGGGATGGAATCGGGCTCCTGGGGACAAAATTAGGCCAGGTGGATAAGAAATAAACTCTTTCACCAAAAAGTCATGAATGCTCCAGGAATCTTTTCTGCACAGGCTATTTTCCATAAAGACACGTACATTTCCAGCATGGGTCCCTTCCAGATCTTTGGGAACTATCCTATCCAGTGAACAACCTTTCATGTTAAGAAACACTTCCCTTATCTCCAGCTTCATTTCCTTCCAATGTCACTCCACAGTGTCCACAGCCAGAGCTCAGTTAGGATATTCTCCTTATTTTCCTTTAAATCCCCTCTAATAGCATCTCTGACAAAGCTCGCCCCTGATTTTGGGGAGGGCAGTACCTATTCTAGGCCTTCCAGTAGCAAAGCTCTGAGGCGGGAACAGGCAGGAGCCAGCAGATAAGATGCACAAAGGCCCTGGTGAGCAACTTACGGAAACACTGAGGCAACTCTCCAGTCCAGGATCCATTCCCTTCACAGGTGAGCACTGCAGGCAGGGACAGCTGGTACCCCTCCAGGCAGGCATACGTCACGCTTGAGCCCCACATGAAGTCAGACCCCACCACTTTCCCATTGGGGATGAGCTGAGGCGGTTTGCATATGATAGCTGGGGGAGGGGAAGACCAAAGCATGCTGAGTTCTGGTGCCATCCTAGGAAACCAGGCCCCACTCACCCAGCTCTGATGTCACCGGCTACCCTGAACCCTCTGGGACTCTGGGTTAAGCAGGGAGAATCAGGAATGCCCCCTCTTACTTTGGGAGCCAGGATCCTTTTGCATTTTACAATGCCCTCAAGTGTGACAACCCACTCCTCTCTTTGCACCGCCCTCCCTTTGATGTTCAAAGCCCAGGCCTTACCTTGGTACCTCTGACTCTCTCCTTGCAGATGTTCAGGGACCAGTCCTCACCTCACACCCCCCATGATAGGATGTTATTAGGGCTCTGACTTGTCACCTCCCTCCCTTCTACATGTTCAAGGCCCATGTCTCACTTTTGTATCTTCTTTGGCCCTCTGTCCACATGTGCAGCCCTCAGACACACCTTTGCAGACTGGCTTGGTACCATTCCATGTCCGGTCCTTGGTGCAGCTCAGCACAGACACCCTATGTGACTCCATCATGTAGCCAGGGACGCACTGATACGTCACAGTTTTGTTGTACCTGAAGTCATTGCCCAGCCGGAGGCCATTGGCTGGAATCCCAGGGTCACCACAATTTATGACTGGGATAAGGGAAATAAAGCATTGTTCGCTTTCAGTACAGACCCCGTTTCTCCCCAGCATTCCAGTACCATCCCTGGTGTTCCCTGCACATGTCCAGGAGGGAAGAGGGTCAGATCAGGGATGCCCTGTCTTCTCACAGACTCCTGGTTCAGTATTGCCCGTTCTAAAGTCACTTTGATCAAGTCTGCGAAGGCCCTCCTGCGAAGGCATCCCCACTGTCTTCACCCACACCATTCTTATGCATCCCAGCAACCTGGGCTATGAAGACCATCCTTATTTAAAGCCCACCCCTTCTAAGAGGAAGTACCCAGAGGCCTTAGCTCCTAAATGAGGCTGGCACCCAGAGAGGGAAGTTTTCAGGTCGATAAGCCTAACTGTGTTATTGGGCCTCACAGGACAATTTGTCTGCTGAGGGGCGCATGTCATTACTTGTTGTTCTGCTTAGGAGGCCCCTGTAGGGTCAGCGGCTTAGAAGCAGGGCCTTGTGACCTTGCAATGGCTGTATCTTTGTTACAGTATCAAGTGAGGGTGGGGTTTGGTGAGCTCTGGCCTCCCAACAGAAGTGAACTTGACGTGGGGATTTAGTCAGAGCTTGAAGTCATAAGCTAGGGCTTGGAAAGGGGCCGTGTTTTCAGATTCCTTTATCTCATCCCTTCCCTCCTTCTGGGTCCCACAGTGACAGTGACATCCTTACCGAGGAGAAAGGTCTGGGCCTGCCCCTGAGGGGAGCAGGAAAGGGGAGCAGTGGAGCTATCCCAGGCTTGGGAGCCAGGCTGGGGGTGGGTGGGGAATGGGTCCAAGGCTGAGAGGAACCCACAAAGATGGCAGACGGTGGCAGCTTTAAAGTGGGAAGAGAATCAGGCTGAGCCTGGGGAGTTTGTTTTAAAAGAGAACAAGAATGGCCAAGGAACAGGCTAGAGCCTGAGAAATAGCAAACGTATATATTCTTAACCTCCCCAAGCCTTGGTCACGTCATATGTAAGTGGGGCTCACAGTAGCTACTGGTCAAATGGCACAATGTATATAAAGCAAACCCCTTAGCTCAGTGGTGGTCACACAGTCTGTGCTGAATAATTAGACACCATCATTCAGAGGTGGGTCCCCCAATGTGGCCAGCCTCCCAATCTCCCACACACAGCCTTCTTTGGCATGGAGGAGACCAACTGCCTTGGCTACCACTTGCCATGGAGACCAGAGGGCCTGGGATCTTACCTATGCACTCTGGGTCACTGCCTGTCCAGGTGCCATTGACCGAGCAGTGTCGGCTGAGCAGGCCCGTGGCGTAGTAGCCTTCCCGGCATTCATAGACGATGGAGCTGGAGAAGCCCAGGCCATCACTGAACATGACTCTGGCATTGCTTGGAGTACCAGGGTTCCCACAAGAGATCACTAGGAAGCCAGAGGAGCACATTATTCACCAGAACAAGGACAGGTGTCACCCGGGGGACTGAGAACGGCCCAGAGTGCAAACCACGTGCCCTATAAGGACCCTGTGATTGAAATGTCTCTCATGCTGCTTTCAAGGTGAGATCTGAATGAATTTTTTTTTTTAATTTCTAAAAAGTAAAGACTATATCTGTTTTATCATCCCACCTAAAATTTTAAATAATTCCTTAATATTACCAAATATCCAATCAGAGCTTAGTTTCCTTAATTTCCTCAATTGTCGCCCGCCCCCCTTTTTTTACAGTTGATTTCTTTGAATCATGATTCAAATATGACATCTGATGGGCATGTCTCTAAGACTCTTTGAATTCAGAGACTCCTGTTCTCTCTCCTATAATTTATCTGTACAGAAACCACGGCATTTCTCCAGTGGAGTTTCCTACTTTCCAGATGTTGCTAACTCCACCAGTGAGGTATCGTTTGACTTATTGCTCTGTCCCCTGCAGTTCCTGTAGTCAAGTTCTGCTTCCTGGCAAGGGTACTTCATAGGTGGTTCTGTCTTTCCTACTGCATTGCACCAGGGGGCACAGCATGTTTGGTTGTTTCCTGGTTCATGATGGCGAGGCTGATCATTGGGTTCAGGCTTGTCCACCCAGTCTGGCATTACAAAGTTGCCATTGGGTTTCACTTACTGACTTAAGCAGCAATTGCTGACTGTTGATTTATTATTTCATTAGGGGACAGAAAATGGTGATACTAGCTCTATCACTCTTTCTGCATTAGCTAGAGTTCTTTAATCAAGAACTTGCCCATCATCAAATATTTGCTTACCCTAAGATGTAATTCATAAAGGAAGGCTGGATAATGCTTGATTTTTTTTTTTTTAAATCAGATGTCAGATAATGATTTGGTTTCCTAGCAAGATCCAGTGGTGACCAATAGTCATTTGGCTGTATGGATTTAAAACTTATATGTTGCCACCCATTGCCACTATTATTGATGCTTAAGTTATCCCATCTTTGGCTAGGGGAGCCTCTCCAAGTTGGCTCCTACATTCCTTTGACATGATCTCACTTGTCTGTGGTAGATTCCTCCCTGGAGTGACAAGATGTGTCATGTTCATGTTATATATTCTGCCCTAGTCCTAGAATCAGCCATTTGTCTAGAGAGCTCTGGTTCCTCTTAACAGAGAATGGATTCAAAAACCATAATCTGAAAGTTAAGGGTACTCATTGCTACTGAGATCATTGTTGATACTAGACTTTTAGAATGGGTAGAGCTGGGACAATACACTTGTAAATTGAAAATTCATTATGAGTTTATGCTGATATTACTAATCCAAATTTAGGATTAAGAGTTTTTCCCTAACTTCTTTATTTTTATATTATATCTCTTTAATGCTGAAAATCTTGGCAAATTTTAATTTGTTTTCAAGTAGTTTCAGAATATTAATATCAATATTATTACTAACGATCTGATTGCTAGAAACAATTTAAGATTTCATTGCCACTCTCCATCCTTAGGATATATATGCCATAGTCAAATGCCAATTTTTCCAGTCAGTTAAAATGATTCTCTGGGTTATTACATCACCAACTTAATATGTAGTTAGGTTAATTTGTTTTTATCTTGATTTTGATATTTAGAGATTGCTGTTTTCTAGGTTTTGCTTTAATTTTACTTTACTAAGTACATACAACATTCATGTGGTCTGAAAGTCAAATCTACAGATGATTCCTTTTTAATGAGCACAGCAGATAGGCCTTAACACCCATGGGTTCACCAAGTATTTGTGCTTCCAAGGTGCTGGGAACACAGTAGTAGTCATATCCCCTGCCCTTGAGGAGCTCAGTCCATCTTAAGAACCTACCTACAGACAGTTGAATTAAAATATGATGAAATAAGTGTTATATTTGAAGGAAAAAAACACACTAAGAAGGGAGGAGATAATTGGGGCTGGAGATAGGAATCTGAGTAGTACCTTGAAAGGTAAGTGGGAGCTTATTAAGGAAAGTCATGAAGAATCATATACATATCATACACACACACACACTTATTCCAAAGGCATTTACTTCCAGGTCCAGACTCTCAGCCACCCACTTTCTGTTCTCTGAACACTCCTGACATGGTGCATGAGTCCATGCTAGGATCTGAGTGGCATGAAAGGAGACCTGGGTCACAGTGGATATTTAACAATGCACAAAATTCTCCCCCTGTTGATACACTTTACAAACCTCTTACTATGCCTGCAAACTCCTATGGAAACTAACTTTGCAAAAGCACCCTCAAAGGCAGGATTTCCAGGGATGCCTGGGTGGCTCAGCTGGTTAAGCGTCTGACTCTTGGTCTTGGCTCAGGTCCTGATCTCATGGTTTGTGAGTTTGAGCCCCACATTGGGCTCTGTGCTGACAGTGTGGAGCCTGCTTGAGATTCTGTCTTTGTCCCTCTCTCTCTTTCTGCCCCTCCTGTGTTCTCTCTCTCTCTCTCTCAAAATAAATAAATAAATTAAAAAAAAAATAAAAAAAGGACTTCAGGCAGACAAGTGGGAGAGGGCACTAGCTCCATCTGTATCCTTTGCTGGGAAGGGGTCCCCTGATCAGGGGCCAGAATGTCTTCCCTGGCTCTATAAAACTACTCCACAACCTCAATGTCAAGAGCCATTCTCTGACCAGCTCATGCCTTCTGGGATTCATTCTCTGGAGATATTTTGGTTCTAATGGGACCTATCATCCACTGATCCTACCACTTTTTCACTGCCCCTTCTTCCACTCATAATCCTGCTCCCTTCTTATCCAGCACAGGAGCCAAGATCCATGATAATCCCCACCTTGCATATACCCGCACCTCTCCGGCCACTTGCTGCCAGTGTCTTAGCTGCCTGATAAAACCCCGACTGTATACCTAACACTTCACCTACCCTGTGCCTGCACCTATGGAGCAAAATGTGGCTGAACAAAAACACAGGCCAATGCCGACTACTCTCACTTTAAATCAATGGCCTCTTTCCTTAAGTGAGCCCTTGGTGCTGCCTGGCAATGATCTATGTCCCTATTCTATTCCCTGCCCCCTCCTTGCTAGGTGACTATTTCATATGGTCTCCTTCCTCTTCCAGCACTTTGTCATATACCCTTACACTCAACTTCCCAACTAGGAGAGTGCTATGCAGGCTGTATTTTAAAGAGAGACAGAGAGAGATCCAGGGAGCAGCTACAAAAAGTCAGACTCTGGGGAGAGAGGTTTTAAAATAAAGCTATTTTCAGAAATTTAGGAGTGTGTGGAGAAATATATTTCCCCCACTGGACCCACCCCAGGGAACATCAGGAGGGGCTTCTATTACCTTTAAAGGGTCTTTCAAAAATTAGATTTGTATTTCTTTTGGCACTTTGGGTGCTCATTAAACAATCTCTTCCCTTAAACTAAACTCCAAGAGGGCGAGGTGTGTCTGTCTTGGCACTGTCGTGTCCCAAGCACCTACTACAGTATTTGGCACGTGATTGTTGAAGGTAAATGGGAAATAAATGAATAAACAGGCTAAACTTAGTTCCTTCTGGTTTCTTCCCTCCTTAGGTGAGCTCAGGGAATCTTTTCATCTTTGGATCACTAATGGGCAGGACTGATAACTACCTATTGATGACCATTATCCTCCAGGCCAAGGGTTCAAATGGGGCCATGTATTTTGTCTGTGAGTGTGAGGGCAGGTGCTTGGGAACAGGAAGACGGGGGAGGAGCAGCCGGGGTTGGGCAAAGGGGAAAAGCAGAATGGTCACATACATTACCTCCACACTCAGGCTGTGTGCCGCTCCATGAGCCGTTGGCTTGACAGGTCCGCTCTGACGACCCCCGGAGGGCATGGCCAGCTTCACAGCTGAAGCGCATCAGACTGCCTGGGGCAAAGCTATCCCCCAAACGGATGCCGTGTGCTGGGATCCCTGGGTCACCACAGATTCCCATGCTGGTTCCTGTGGACCAGAACCAAACAAAGCCCATTGTTTCAGCATTGAAGAGGTGGCAGTGGGGAACCGGGAGAGAAAGATATTGGACCCCAGGAATAAGGAGGGTGAAGATGGACTGTGTGCCTTGCCCCAGTTACTTGGACCTTACTTACTACCTTACTACCTATCTTACTATGCGGAAGTCAGACACTACAAAGGTCTGAGGTCATGGGTGAGTCCCTGGGGACCACACAGCAAGGGAAGAAAGTAGATGGAAGGCTCTGTGGTGGAGATCAGGTCTTTGACCTCTGGCCCATGCCCGTGTGGAATGTCAGTGGTCCAAGCTGGCTGCATCTCCTTCTTCCTTTTACCTCTTTTCTGTAATATCTGCAGATTCTGTGCCCTCTCTGTTTCCAGTTCCAGCATCTTAGCTCAGATGCCCAGTGTCCTTTTGCCCAAACTACTGTGAGAACCTCCCAACTAATGTCTTTATCTCCTAAACTCTCCCTGTAACCCATCTTCCACTTTATCCTCAAACCAAGACAATGAACAACCACCAAACACCTGATCTTTTTTTTTTTTCCTGCTGAAATATCTCCACTGGCTTCCTGTTGCCCTCAGGTTAAAGTCTAAACTCCTTAGTGTAGGTTTGTCTTCTCAACAGCCTGGCTTGAATCTGGATCCTGGGAGGATTCCCTATTCACAAATTATGCAACACTGGTGAATTCTAGTTGAAATGTTTTAGACCATCTCATTCCATTCCTTCTTTGCTCCTTGCCTCCTGCTACATTTCTGCATTTATCTGGGTCCTGATATTGTATAGATCCACCTGAGAGAGTGCTAAGGATCCAAGAGGTGGAGGATGGTACAGAACAAGAGACAAAGCCACAAGATCTAGGCTTGTGGGAGCCAGGACCCCTCATAATATGAAGATGTATAGGAGACATCATTAGATCAGACTAGGCCATGGTAAGTGTGAGGAAGGAAGAGGAAAATTAAGGAAAAATAAAAAGTTTTATGAGAAGATGATGTGGAATGTATCTCCTCATGAACCCACATGTGTGGGCATCAAATGGTAATGTCTAAATGAGCATTTAGTTTCTTGAAGTAAATAAATATTTAAGTCATGTATACCCCACTATTTACTATTTATGTCTTTTCTCAATCTTGGAATTATTTCCTTTTCTAGTTTAGTTTCAGACTTTGAGAATACTACACAATCCCATGTTGCTCTCTACCAAAAAAGGGAGATTCATTCAACCTTCAACTCAAACATTTGGAAAAAGAAGGCCCACCACATTTGGCTAGATTTTCTTCTCTTTTGAATTTTTCCAGGGTGTAGCTCATGCAACAGGCAGTACTGGGCCCTCTTGAAAGCAGTTCTGATGGTGAGTACACTAATTCTCACACTGGCCAGCTGACTTCAGCTGGAGCTGCACTGCTGAACAATAGGCCTGAGAATGGAACTCTCTAGTCCTCGGAGCTGATTCTTTTTCTTTTCTTTTCTTTTTTTTCTTTTTGGAGAGAGAGCACATGCATGTGAATGGGAGAGGGCCAGAGGGAGAGGGAAAGAGAGAATCTATCTTAAGCAGACTCCATGCCCAGCATGGAACCCAATGTGGGGCTTGATCTAATGACCATGAGATCATAACCCGAGGCAAAATCAAGAGTCGGACACTTAACCAACTGAGGCACCCAGGCATCCCAAAAGCATTCACTTTTTTTTTTTTTTTTTTTAATGTAGGCCCCACACCCAGTTTGGAGCCCAAAATGGATCTTGAACTTACGACTCTGAGATCAAGACCTGATCTGAGATCAAGAATTGGATGCTTAACCAACTGAGCCACCCAGGTGCCCCCCAGGAGCCTATTCTGACAGAATGGTCCTCACTGTGGTGTTTAGGGCTCTGTTTCAGTGATAGAAAGGAATCTAGGATAGACTATTGTACCATGAGGGCAGATGGTAACTGTTGGCCCTCTACGAGGTATACCAGGAAGATGATGACATTGCAGAGGTGGGCAATGAACAACCTGATGTATTTCTCAAATGCTAGAAATCTCTGCATGTCCTGATGGCCCAGGGACTTATAACCTGTTATGCATCACCTGGGTGTATGGTCACACAGAATGAGGCTCAGAAGTTTGACCCTGAACTTCTGAATGCATATTTCTTAGGACTGGCAGGAGATGCTATTGCTAAAGATGATATCTATAAATTTCAGGAAGGGAGGAATTATATTATACTCATCAATGTATATCTAACATTGCTTCCTAATCACTTACTCTTCTCATCTCTCATTTTCTTATCTAAAGCATTTAAGATTTATTCATTCCTCAGCTTTAGCACTACTATAATCCCTTCTAATCCTGTCCTCAGAGATCTCCAGCAAAACTCTGCCCATGATTCTCATCTCCAAAGTGTTTGTCATCCTTGATGGATACACAGGAGAAGTGACTGTGAACTATTCTTGAGAATATTCAGGTCAGGGATCAAACAACTGAATGCAACACATCCCCTAAAGAGGGGGGTGGTCCATGTCCTCTAATGGTTCCTTTCTTGCTTCTTACTTTTTCATGTTCCCAGGGAGTCAGCTTGTTTCTAGTCTCCCTTGACCTTTGATGTGGCCAAGGAAGAGCCCTTTCTTTCATATGTAGGACTAATGCTTAGGAAGTCACAAAATTTTGAAATTGGGGTTGAAATGGTTTGGAGGTTTTCTAGATAAGAACTGTTTCACTATTGTTTCAAGTAGGTCATTTTCCAGCATCTGCTAACACAACTCCAGAGAAGGGAAATTACATTGAGGAGAAAAGATTCTGGATTCCATGCCTTGGGCCAGGAGAATGGCTGTATGTTTGGGTTATCCCTGCTAACAGACAGTAGAGGCTCAAGGCTTTCTTTCTGGCTTCTTTCTCCTGTACTCTGTACTTCCCTTTCCCATGGAGAAAAAATATCCCCAAGATAGATAAAATTGGCTTTAAGAACACCATTGGCCCAATATCCTAGAGAAGTGTCTAGAGGGAGGAACTTTATGCAAAGGGACGATTCATAGAAGGGACTGGTGCAAATGCATGCTTGGGCAGGCATATGGATAGGAAATGCCTGTCTTTCCTCTTTGGAATTCCTTTTCCTCCTGGAACTTGCTCTATGAATAACTCAGGAGGATTCAATTTACATGACTGTCTTTTCCATGCTATCTTCCCCAAGTCACTTCCACCAGAAGTACAAACAGAATGGGTTAACAGGCTTTCCACTAGTCTGGGCTAAAGGAGTCTCTGTGGCTGATACATAGTCCTGCCCAGTTCATGAAGTGGATGATTAATGAGATTAATAAAAGTGAGGGGCCAAAGTCCTGGGTGGTAATATAAGTGATAGGTCTGAGATTGTCCTGGGCAGCCAGCAGCCCTTTGAAACAGTGGTCAGTATTCAGGAAGTTCTTCTTTCTGGGAAGACCTAACCAATATCTGGTTCAACATTCTGGCAGTGCCCTAAATTTTGGGAGACAGGATCATCTAGGAGCTCAAAATGCAAGAATAGCTACATGTCCTGTGGATGAGGTCCCAAATCAAGGAGAAGGAGTCAACAACAGAAGGTTGGGATTCTTACCACTAGAGGGGGTCTGGCATGGGAAGGGATAGGGGCTTCAAGGGGGGCTTCCTAGGGGAACAAAAAGCTATATGAGGAACTACCTTCTTGGGGGTGACATTCTTTATGAGATCCCTTTGAGGGCCAGGAAGGCTCATCTGAAAGGAGACCAAGATCAGGGGTGCTATTTTTTTGCTTGGTAATTTCTGTCATTGGTGAGACAATTCAATTTCAAATATTTTGTTCTGGTAAGACATTACAGATAAACTTCTGGTTTGGATAATATGGATATAAGAGCTATGGCAGTTTCTTACATTTGCTTTTCGGAAAACATGTCAGTGTCCCCATAGAGATTAATAGTAAAACAAATTTATTAATAGAAAAAGTCTGAGATTGGTGTGTGAGGGCAGTAGTGGAGACCTGTATCCCACTAGGCAGCCTTGACATAAGACATGTTGGAGAGGCAGTGGTAAGAAAGTAAGGGAAGCAGGCTGGGGCTTTGGAGTCCCAAACAGGGAAAGAAAGAACACAGGAGTGGGTTTGGACCTGGGCCCAGTAACAGGGAGGCTTGAACTCTTCCCAGAAACCTATGGAAACAAATGTCTGGACAGGACTCTGGGCACAGGGGGACCTCACAAGCTTGCATCCTCCCTAGTTTTGTAATCTCTTGGCTGTATGCGTTTGGCCAGAGTAGACCAAGGGGATGAAGCTGGGCTCAGACCACCAAAGGCTGAAGTCTGGTTGGGACCTCTCATAGCTGTGCTCTCTGCCCATGAAGGTTAAGATGGGGGTCCAAAAGGTTGGCTTCCCTCCTGTCCATCTGTCACACTCACACCTTGGGAACTCATCCATCTCCCACCAGCCAAGTGTTCCATGGGACCCTCCTCCCTCATGCCAGGCTCCTTACCTGAGCAGTGGGGGAGGGAGCCAGTCCAGTGTCCATCCAGCCCACACATACGGGTGGCATTTCCGAGCAGAGTCCTCTTGCCGGTGCAACTGTAACGCACGACTGCTCCGACAGTATAGCTGTCCCCGGACATCTGGGCATGGGGTGGGGAGCCCGGATGGCCACAGGACACCACTGTGGGGAAGAGCAAATATGTCAGCAACTCTGCACAGGGATGGATCATCATCATAGGAAACATGTTAGGCTTTCTGTAGCGACAGGCAGAGAAGAAGAGAAACCTTGGGTATCTATTGAAGTTTGCTTCCTGCTGGCACACCTACCTGGCATCAGCAGACAATGCCTACTCAATTTGCCATACATTTTCCATATCTGTGAAATGAAGAGTAATACTGTTTTTTTTTATGAATTGAATAAGATAATAGGTGGGAGACTGCTCAGCATGTAGCAGGTATGCAATAATATATTTCCTTTCTTCTTTGCCTCTTGTGCTCACCACTCTCTATTTCCTCACTGCCGTAGGACATACCCAAGGTGTCTCTGGCAGCAGGGTGGCACACATAGTAAACATAAGACAGAACAGATGATCTGTCACCCTACGACTGTCTGCATTGGCTATAGTTTCCAGAATAAGGGCCAGTTCTAGTCCTTTTCCAACTGCATCTTACAGATGCCCACATCAATTGTCTCCAATTTGTCCCCTTCGGTCTGCAAGCTCCCTCTCCTGAGACACCAAATTGTAACTGAACACCAGTGATAAGATTAGAATACCAGATTATCTGAAGAAAATGAAAACACTAGCCTGAAAAGATACATGCACCCCATGTTCACTGCAGCATTATTTACAGTAGCCAAAATATGGAAGCAACCTGTCTACTGACAAATGAATGGATAAAGAAGATGTTGTGTATAAATACAACAGAATATTATATAGCCATAAAAAGAATGAAACTTGTCATTTGTGGCAACATGAATGGACTGCAAGGGCATTGTACTAAGTGAAATAAGTCAGCCAGGAAAAAACAATTACCATATGATCTCACTTATATGTGGAATCAAAAAAACCCCCCAAACAATGAGCTTTTAGATACAGAGGATAGATTGGTGGTTGCCAGAGGCAGCGGGTAGGAGGCGGGCCAAATGGGTGAAGGAGGTCAAAAGGTACAAACTTCCAGTTGTAACATAAATAAGTCATGGGATGTAATGTTCAGCATAGTGACTATGGTTAATAATACTGTATTGCATATTTGAAAGTTGCTAAGGAACTGGACCTTAAAAGTTCTCACAAGAAACAAAATTCTATAGCTATGTATGGTGAGGGATGTTTATTAGACCTACTGTGGTGATCACTTCACAAATGTATACAAGTATCAAATCATTATGTTGTATACCCAAAACTAATATTATGTTGTATGTCAATTATACGTCAATTAAAAAAGAAAGATTAGAATACCAGAATTGAGATGTACAGGACAGGGCAGGGCAATGCTGTCAATGTCACTGGGTTTGCTTCCCATTGTTCTTGCCATAAGTTGATACCAGGTTCTTTCATTTACTCAACACATATTTATTGAGTGCCTATTATGCGTTAGGCTCTATTTTATGTGTTTGGGAGAAGAATTTCTATGCTCTCATGGAAATTATATTCTAGTGGAAAAAGGAGACTACAAATAATTAAATATGTAATTCTAGGGGTGTTATGAAGAGAAACAAAGCTCCATCAGGAAAAAGATATTCAGGGGTAGACTGAGTGCTATTTTTGAGTAAGGTGATCAAGGAAGATCTCTCTGAGGAAGTGTCATTTGAACAGTGATTTGAATGATCTAAAGAGGTCTGTCATGCAAGATATGTGGGAAGAGTATTCTGAGGGAAGGAACATCAGGGGTAAAGGCCCAGCGGCACAATGAGCTTAGTGTTTTTGAGGAACAGCAAGAAAGCCAGAGATGCAGAATGAACTGAGCAAAGAAAGAATGGAGGACATGTTTGGAGAGGTTGCTAGGAACCAGATCATCGCATAGAATTCAGATTTTATTATAAGCATGATGGGACACCACTGGAGTGATGTGATTTTACTTATACTTTAACAAGATCATTCCAGCTATAATGTAGGAAACATTCCAGTGTGTGGCAAGAAAGAGGGAGCTGCTGCAGTAGTTCAAGAAGAGATGACAATGACTCGGATGGACTAAACTTTGTGGTAGGGTAGGAGATCCTTGTAGTCACTGCTTGTACCCAAAAAGGGCATAGGTCACAGCATATATGATGAACCAGACAGGTGGCCAAAGGGATAAAATGTGAGTTGGGCCAGTGACGTCCCTGATGATGGAATTTTGGCCATACACAGGGATGGCATGAATAGGTCATGGGTATCTTTATTTCTCGCTGTGGTCTTGGTGTGTTTCAAGTCCTATTCTAAGTGCCTATGATCTATCTATCTATCTATCTATCTAGTGTTTACTTTTGAGAGAGAGAGAGAGAGAGAGAGAGAGAATGAGCAGGGGATGGGCAAAGAGAGAGGGAGACACAGAATCCAAAGCAGGCTCCAGGCTCTGAGCGATCAGCATAGAGCCCAACATGGGGTTTGAACCCAGAAACTGTGGGATCATGACCTGAGCTGAGGTTGGATGCTTAACTGACTGAGTCACCCAGGTGTTCCAGTCTATAGATTATCTGCAGAGACTACTGCTTAAAATTCCTTCCATCAGGCACGGAGTCCATTTCCCCTCCCCTTGAATCTAGGCTGGCCTGTGACTTGCTTTGGCCACTGGAATGTGGTAGAAATGATATTGTGGATTAGGAGGACTGGCAGCTTCTGCCTTCATTTTCTTGGAATACAGCTGCCATGATGTAAGGAAGTCTGGCTTACACTACTGAATGATAAAAAATTACATGGAGACAGGGGCCATGTGGAGAACAACCACAATGCCCCAGGTGACAGCTGGGACCATGTTTCCTGACAAGTTTCCATCTTGGATCTTTAGGTCTAGTTGAGCCTCAGTAGCTAGATGTGCTGTCTCCAGTAAACTCTGCTTGAATTGCCAACCAGAAGTGATACAATGGTTGTTGCATTAAGCTGCTACACTTTGGGGTGATTTGTTACACAATATATAATTGTGGATTATATATTAAATTATAATTAAATGGATATGACTTTGGAAGTCTTGAGGGTAGGGGCTGTATATTGCATGTGGGAAGAATACGAATCGTGGTGGCCAAAGGCTGGCTGTGGCACACTGTCTGCAAAGATGGCCACCAACAATTTTTTTCCTTCCGTGTGCATGCATCCTACTCCTCCCACTTATACCTATTATTTCCTCTGCCCTTGAATCAAAATCTTATAGCTTCCTCTTTTGCTCTAAAAACTCAGCCTCCAAGCAAAGAAGACTAAACCATCCTGCTAGAGAGAGTAGCCACATGGACAGAGGCCACAGGGAGGAGAAGAGTCGGCACAAAGCCCCAAAGATGTAGGTGAGGCCATCTTGGACTCTCTAGTCCTAATTGAGCCAGTGGGGCACAGATGAGCCAACCCTGCTGTGATGGTTCATTTTATGTCATTGTGTGAAATTGACTGGGCCACATGATGCTCAGATATTTTGCCAAACATTATTCTGAGAGGGGGTTTGAATGAGATTAACATTTGAATAGGCACACTGAGTAAAGTAGACAGCCCTCCCCATTTGTGAGTGGGCCTCATCCAATCTATCTCTTTTTTTATGTTTCAAGTTTTTATTTAAATTCTAGTTAGTTAACATACAGTGTACTATTAGTTTCAGGAGGTAGAATTTAGTGGTTCATCACTTACATATAACACCCAGTGCTTATCACAAGTGCCCTCTTTGATACCAAGCTCTTGAAGGCCTGAATAGAACAAAAAGGCAGAGTAAGAGAGAATTCTCTTTTTCTGTCTGTCTTTGAGCTGGGACATCAGTCTTTGCCTATCTTTGGACTCAGACTTGGATTAAAATTTATACTATTGGCTCTCCTGCTTCTTGGGTTTTCAAACTCTGACTACCGTCTGCTCTCCTGGGTCTCTAGTTTGCCAAATGCAGATCTTGAGACTTCTCAGCCTCCATAATTGTGTGAAACAATAGATAAAAACATAGATCTATCTACACCCCCTTAAACCTGTATCTGTATCTGTATAATCTCCCATTGCTTACTGGTTCTATTTCTCTGGAGAACTCTGACTAATCCACCTGCTAAGCCTTGAATTCTAGACTTATATCACTGTAAGAAAATATAAACATTTGGTATTTGAAGGCACTAAGTTTTGAGATGTTTGTTACACAGCAATACATAACTGATATATCTATTTATCCTTAAGATAGCCCTATAAGGTAGGCACTATTTTAATCTCAATCTCACTGATGAGGAAAATGAGGCATGGGGAAGAAAAATAACTTACCCAAAGTCACAGACCTATTCAATGGTAGAATTAGTTCTTAAAACCAGGCAAATTGACTTCAGAGGTCACATTCTTAAGTACCATAATTAACTCTCTTCTGCAATACTATTTTTATTTTATTTTATTTTATTTTATTTTATTTTATTTTATTTTATTATTTTTTATCTTTTAAATATGAAATTTATTGTCAAATTGGTTTCCATACAACACCCAGTGCTCATTCCAACAGGTGCCCTCCTCAATACCCATTACCCACCCTCCCCGCCCTCCCACCCCCCATCAACCCTCAGTTTGTTCTCAGTTTTTAAGAGTCTCTTATGTTTTGGCTCCCTCCCTCTCTAACCTTTTTTCTTTTCCTTCCCCTCCCCCATGGTCTTCTGGTAAGTTTCTCAGGATCCACATAAGAGTGAAAACATATGGTATCTGTCTGTCTTTCTTTGCATGACTTATTTCACTTAGCATAACACTCTGTAGTTCCATCCTTGTTGCTACAAAAGGCCATATTTCTGCAATACTATTTTAATAATATGAATGCATTCTGTCCTTCTGCAAGGAATGGAGTCTCTAGTTATAATTTAAATGACTTTATGACAGTTTATTAGAAATTTCTGGATTTCTAGAAATTGTCCAATTTAAACTCTCTAATGATTTTTCAAATAAACTCATTTTAAATGGAAATAAAACATACATACATAAAAGAAAAACACAGTAAGCATAAGCATATAGGTTAGTGAATTGTCACAAAGCAAATACACCCAGGTAACCACCATTCATATCAGGAAATGGAATATCACCAGCACCTCAGAAGCTCCTTCATGCCTTCTATCTACCTCCTCCTCCCCAAAGTAAGCCACCATCTTGACTTCATACACCATTATTTAGCTTGCCTATTTTTGAATTTATAAGTGGAATTTATAAGTGGAACCATATGGTAAATATTCTTTTGTATTTGGCTTCTTTTACTAAACATTATGTCTATGATATTCATCGATGCTATGTTTAGCAGTACGTCTTTCATTATCACTGCAATATACCAGGAGTTAGCAAACTTTTTCTGTAAGAGGCCGGAGAGTAAATATCTTAGGCTTTGAGGACTACACGTAGTCTCTGTTGCATACTCTTCTTTGTTTCTTGTTTTTTTCCACATTGCTCTAAAAAAAAAAAAATTCTTGTGTCTTAGCCACAGGTTGGATTTGGTCCATGAGCCAAGTTTGCTAATCCCTGCTATATACCATTTGTATTATTTGCTGTGTAACAAATTGCTCCAATAAACATTTACTATCGCTCATGGTTTCTGTGGGTCAGGAATTTAGGAGTGGCTTAGCTGGATGGTTCTGGCTCAAGATTCTCCATGAGTTTGTAGATAAGATGTTGGCTGTGGCTGCAGTCATCTGAAGGCTTGACTGGCTTCCCCTGAGAGTGACTGATCCAAGAGAGCAAGTTGGAGATAGAAATGTTTTTTATGATAGAGCTTTGTGAGTCACACACCACCAGTTGACACAGACTAACCCTGGTACAGTGTAGGAGGATATTATGTAAAGGCAAGAACACCAGCAGGTGGGGGTCATTGGGACCATCTTCAAGGTTGACTGCTCTATCACTGTGTGAATATACTGCATTTTTTCATCCATGTCTTGTTGATAGACATTTGGGTTGTTTCCCATTTGAGGCTTTTATGAATAACACTGATAACATTTTTGCTCATGTTTATTGATGAACACATATACGTTGGCTATTCCTAATGATTTCTGTGATTGCAGTTGGCTGGCTGTTTTTCTGATGTTCTTATTTGGCTTTAAAATATTTCTTTGGCTAATTTGAGGACAGTGTTAAATTATGGTAATATCTAATATAATCTCTGAAACAGTATATGCAATGCCTGATATTATTTTTTTTTGTCATTGGCTTGATCTAGGCTACTTGGGTATCTGTAAAATTAGTAACCAGAATATACTCTATTGTTTTATTCCTTTCCTGTGGTTTATTCTTTTAAAGGAGGAAAAAGTCAACCATAAAAATGTGACAAAAAATAAAGCACTGTCAATACCATTCAGCTGCTGTGGGTAAGGAAAATCAAGAAAGGATGTAAGATAATAAAGAGGAACAACTTATATTCACTGTATATTTGCATTCAAATCGGGGAGGTGAAGAACAAAAGAGAAGGTGAATAACAGCTGTTGTATTTCTCAGTTTGTCAAATATAAAAGCATTTAAAAATGTTTTCAATGTTCATGCCTGTGTCCAAATGGGATACACTGCAGTGGCTGTTTAGTTTCTAACTGCAAATAAGTTTATTTTTATTTTTTTCCCTAGCTGCAAGTAAGTTTAAATGTGTACATAAAAATTGGTAAGACAGATATTTAGCACTGCTAATAGTAGCAAATTTTCTTGCATTACACAGAATACATATATAACAGGGGATTGAGAAAAAAGCATAAATTGTAATTCAGCAAAGACAATAATACAAATCAGCAATTAATAGACTACGCTAGGTCCTACAGCAGAAGGACACCATGTGGGTTGAAAGTTGTATGAAAGTTGTAGTAATGGCCGGCCAGCCTCTGGCACTTCCACTGTTTTCTAAAGCACTTTATCAGGGAAGTAGCATATGCTATAGACCCGGGTCATGCATTTTCCTTGGTCCCTGCACATCCATACCAATTAAAACAGTTTGCCTTAACCTGGAAGGAACCGTTGATTTTCATTGACTGGGTTGATTAGGGGATATATAAGGTACTCTACAATTTTCCACAAGCCTATTCACAGGTAACTTGGTCTTCCAGAAGTAAAAATTTAGTTAGCCCACTAATATAATGTCATGATAATCATGCAATATCAGTGAAAATGGTTTCACTTAAAGTCACTTGGGATCTTATAGGTAGTGAAGTTTCCTTAAGTTTATAGGTAGACGGGGAAAGCCCACCAAGCCCAGTGATAGTTGATTATCCAGAACAGAATTTTGGCTCAACTTTAAATTAGTTTAACCTAAAAAAACGACAATATTAGTGTAAATTACTAACGTGGAGAGACCTGGGGAAATCTATCAGAGATCAACAATATGAATGAGAATTTCAGACACACAGAGAATCACACAAGAAGGTCTAATTTGGAGACCCAGAAGTAGTGAAAGAAGAGAATGAGGGGTGACAATATAGAACTGATAGCTGAGAATTCCCCAGATGTCAAAAAATATCTAGGAAGCCTAATGAATCCTAGGAAGGATAAATAAAATATCTAAACACAGTGTAAAAAAATTCAGAATGCCAACAAGAAAGAAAGGATCTTAAAAGTCAGTTAGGTAAAAAAATAATAAGGCTACCTAAAAAGTACAATGATTAGATTGAAAGCAGACTTCTCATTAATAATAAATGCCAGCAGAGTGCACTAAGGGAAATGTGTCAATGTGGACTTTGATCCAGCTAAATTATCATTTAATAACTAGGGAAAATGCAGGACACCAAAGACAGAGACAGACTTTTCAAAGGAGTGAAAGACTGATAGCTGACTTCTCTGTAGCAATAAAAGAGGTCAGAAGGTATTAGAGAAATTTCTTTAATGGGCTGAAAGAAAATAGCTACAGCTTGGATTTCTAAAACTACCGGAAATATCTTTCAAAAATGAGGGACAAATAAATGTATTATAGACAAACAAAAACTGACAGTGTTTGCCACCAGCATATCTTCATTAAGTAAGATTCTAATGAATGTTCTTCACATAGCAGGAAAATGATCCCATGAGGAAGGACAAGGTATAAGAAGAAATGAAAAGCAAAGAAAGTGGCAAATATGTGGCTAAATCTGAGTAAACAATAATTGCACAGGACAACAACAATAATACATTGTGGGTTTTAAAAAACAAGGCACAAAAAATAGAAAATAAATAAATAAAAAACAAGGCACAATTAAGATATAAGAAAACAATAATGTAAAAGCCAGAAAAACATATGGAGTTAAAGAGTCCTAATGTTCTTGTATGATATAGGAAGAAGAGAAAAATATTAACTTTAGACTTTGGTAAGTGAAGTTGTTCCTGTTATAATTTCTAACATAGCCATTAAAATGTAGAGTGTATAACTTACTTATTAGTAAAGAAGAAAAAATGGAATTATAACAGTTGTTAATCCGATAAAAAAAAGAGAAAAAAGAAACTGAGTAGGACAAACAAAAAACACAAAATAAGATGGTAGATTTAAGCCTAAATATATCAGTAATATGACATGTTTAAAGTGATAAAAAAATACTTTCAACCAAGAATTCTATAGTTAGCAAAACTATCCTTCAAACATGAAGTGGAATTAACAAATTTCTGGATGAACAAACACTGAGTATGAGAATGCATCACTAGCAAACCTAGAAAGAAATTCTAAATTATAAAGAAATTCTACAGGAAGACTGAAATGAAAGGACTGAAGTCACATGAAGAACTAAAAAATCCTAAAACAGGTAAAAGTAACTACATAGGTAAATATAAACTGCAGAATAAGTGTTTTTTTGTTTGTCTGTAATCTTTCTTCTTCTGTCTGAGAAATGGCATGAAGCAATAATTAGAAATATGTATTGATAAGCATACAATGTCTAAAGGTGTAATTTGTATAACAATAACAGCACAAAGGAGAGGGAGGTAAGGGAGCTTTGTAGGAGCAAATCTTCTGCATACAACTGAAATTAAGTTAGTGTTATTACAAACTATGTTGTTATAAGTTAAGATGTTAATTGTAATTTCCAGAGTAACCACTAAGAAAATGAGTTAAGAAACACACAGTGAATAACAAAGAAATTAAAATGTTAAATTAGAAAAGATCTATTTAATGCAAAAGAAAACAGCAATAGAACAGAGAACCAAAAAATCTCTCCAAACTCAAAAGCCAAAAAACACAAAACCATAAGATACACAGGAAACAAATAGCAAAATGGGTGATATAAAGCCTACCTTATCAATAATTACACTAAATGTTGATTAAATACATAAAAGGCAGATATTAGCAAATGAATAAAAAACACGATCCAACTACATGCTGTCTAAAAGAGACATCCTTTAGACTCAAAGATGCAAATGGATTGAGAGTAAAGGATGGGAAAAGATATACTGTACATACAGAGACTAAACAGAGGCTGGTATGGCTATCCAGACCAGCTATCTGATATTATCAGATAGGATAGACTCTGAGGCAAAAATTGTTGTTAAACACAGAAAGAACACAGAAAATTGTATATTGATAAAGGGATCAATCCATCAATAAGATAAAACAATTATAAACATATACGCACCTAACAGAGATCCCAAATACATGAAACAAAAAATAACAGAATTGAAAGGAGAAATAGATAAGTCAACAATAATAGTATGAGATTTCACCACCCCATAGAACAAGACAAAGATCTACAAGGAAATATGGTGACCAACATTATAAACCAACTAGACCTCACAATCATCTAGGAACACTCCCTGTAGTAACAGCAGAATAAATGCTCTTTTCAAGTGCACATGAAATGTTCTCTAGGTTAGGCCATGTGTGAAGCTATAAAATAAGTCTCCATAAATTTAAAAAGATTGAAATCATACGAAGTATGTTCTCCAACCACAATGTGATGAAATTAAAGATCAAGAATGGAAGGAAATTTGAAAAATTTACAAACATATGGAAATTAAAAAACCACTCCTAAATAACCAATAAGTCAAAGAAGAAATCAGAAGAATAATTAGAAAATAGTTTGAGGTGAACAAAAATGAAAACAGAACATACCAAAACTCATGAGATGTAGTAATAGCAGTGTTCAGAGAGAAATTTATAACTGCAAATGCCTACATTAAAAAGAAGAGATCTCAAACCAACAAACCAACCTTTCCCCTTAATAAATTAGAAAAAGACAAGCAAATTAAGCTAAAAGCAAACAGAAGAAAGGAAATAATAAAGATAGTAGCAGAGATAAATGAAATAGAAAATAGAGGAAAAAAACCAAAACTATGAACATGAACAATCCTATGCAAACAAATCAGATAATTCAGATGAAATGGACAAATTCTTTTTTTTTAATTTATTTTATTTTTTTTGAGAGACAAACAGAGTGTGAGCAGGGTAAGAGCAGAGAGAGAAAGAGGGAGACACAGAATCCGAAGCAGGCTCCAGGCTGTGAGCTGTCAGCACAGAGCCTGACACAGGGCTCGAACCCACAGACCATGAGATCGTGACCCGAGCCAAAGTCAGATGTTTAACTGACTAAGCCACCCAGGCGCTCCAAAAATGGACAAATTCTTAAATGTTCACAAACTACCAAAACTCATTGAAGAAGAAATGGAATATCTGAATAGAGTTATAGCAAATAAATGGAACCAAACAATAATCAAAAAACTTTCAAAGAAAAGCCCAGGACTAGATGATTTCACTGCTGAATTATATCAAATTTTTAAAGAAGAAATAGCACTAATCTTTCTATTTCTGAAAACATAAGGAGAAGGATGTTTCCTGACTCACTTTATGAAGCCAACATCACCCTGATCCAAAGACATCACAAAGAAAGGAAACTATAGACCAATATCCCTTATGAACATAGCTGCAAAAATCCTCAACAAAATACTAGTAAACCAAATCCAGCAGCATATTAAATGTATTATACTATGGCCAAGTGTGATTTGTTTTTGGAACACAAGAGTAGTTCAACATCTGAAAATCAATCAGTGTCATATACCATATTAATACAATGAAGAGGGGAAATCTCAATAGATGCAGAAAAACCATTTGACAAAATCCAACACTGTTTCACGCTAAAAATTTTCAATAAACTAGGGAGTAGAAGGGAAATTCCTCACAAGGAGTAGAAGGGAAATTCCTCACCCCTAAAGGGAATTTACATAAACTTTACAGCTAACATTATACTTAATGGTGAAAAACTGAAAGCTTTTCTCCAAAGACTAGGAACAAGGGAAGGATGCCTGTTTTGCCACTTCTGTTCAACATTGTCTTGGAAATTCTTGCTAGGGCAATTAAGTAAGAAAAAGAAATAAAAGGCATCCAGATTGGAAAGGAAGAAATAAAACTATATCTATTCACAGATGATATGATCTTGGACTATTATATTACACTGGATTAAGCAATGGTTTCTTAAATATACCACCAAAAGCACAAGCAACAAAAGAAAAAAATACATAAGTTGGATTTCATTAAAACTAAAAATTTTCATGCACTGGAGGACATTATCCAGAAGTAAGAAGATAATCCACAGAAAGGGAGAAGTTCGCAAATGATACATCTGATAGGGGTATAGTATTCAGAATATATAAAGAACTGCTAAAACTCAGTAATACAAAGACAAACAATCCGATTTAAAAGTGGGTAAAGAACTTAAATAGAAGTTTCTCTAAAGAAGAGATATAAATGGCCAAGAAGCACATAAAAAGATGCTTCTAATGACATCATTAGTCATTAGGGAGACGCAAATCAAAACCACAATGAGATTCCACTTTAATACCCACTAGCATGGCTATAATGAAAAAGATGGACATAACAAGTGGAGGTGAGGGTGTAGAGAAATTGGAACCTTCCTACCCTGCTGGTGGGGATGTAAGATGGTGCGGTCACTTTGGAAAACAGTTAACCTCAAAAAGTCAAACATGGAGTTACTATATAATTGGCCCAGCAATTCCACTCTTAGGTATATGCCCCAAAGAACTGACAACATATGTTCACACAAAGACCCAGGCATAAATGTGTGCAGCAATATTATTCATAATAGCTCAAAAGTGGAAAGAACTCCAATGTCCATCAACGGATGAATGGATAAATAACTATAGTATACCCATACACTAGAATGGTATTTGGCCATAAGAAAGAATGAAGCACTGATACGTGCTGCAACATGGATGAACTTTACCTTAAGGTTAAGGTAAGCGGAAGGAGCCACACACACAAGGCCACATGTATATTTATATGGAATGCCCGGAATAGGCAAATATTTAGATAGAAGGTAGATTAATGGTTCCCAGGGATATAGGGGTAGTGGAGATTCACCTGCAGGAACAAGAGGAGAGAGCAGGAGGTCAAGGGACAGTTTCCTCATGTGGATGTGTGAGGTTAGTAACCGAGTATCAGGGTTCTGAGCACCTCCCCTCTTTCTCCCACCATTTTTAGCATGTTGTTCCCATATATTTTTTCTAATAATAATTATGCAGTCATTGTTGATGGAGATGTAACAGATACTATACTAGGCACTTTTTATGGCTTTTCTATTTTTTTTTTTTTTAGAGAGAATGAAAGCATGAGCGGGGGGAGGGGCAGAGACAGAGAGAGAGAGAGACAGAATCCTAAGCGGGCTCCATGCCCAGTGTGGAGCCTGATGTTGAGCTCAATCCCATAACCATGAGATCATGATCTAGGCTGAAATCAAGAGTCTGATGCTCAACTGACTGGGCCACCCAGATGCCCCCTGCTTTTCTAATTTAACCCTTTAATAACTCTATGGAATAGGTATTAGGGTCATTTTTATAGATGAAGAAATGGAGGCTTGAAAGCTTAATAGACTTTTGTCAAACCAAACAGCTTGTTTAGGGGCAAAGCCAGAATTCACATCTCAGTCAATCTGCCTCCAGAGTCTGTGGCATTTCTGCTTCAGTCCTTCAAAAGAAAGGGGTTCATGTGTTATTTTTATGGAAAAGCAAGGAAGGGGTAAGGTTTGAGACAGTGTCATGCCAGGCAGTCTGTTGTGAAGGAAGAGCGCCCTGAGGGCTAAAGAGGATAGCAGTGCAGCAAAGAGGAAAGAGAAAGAGGAAAGTCCTCTAGCTAGGAAGAGAGAGAGTGCATAAGTTGGTGAGAAACTAACCCAACAGGGCCTAAGATGCAGACAGAGTGACTGTCATTGTGATGTAACACACACACACACACACACGCACGAGGAGGACATGTACTTGGACATGGGCCATCCCGTCAGTCTGCATGGGTGATCACTTTGAGTCGATGACATCTACTTACAGAGACACTGGGGGCGGGGACGGTCCCATGTGCCATCTCCCTGGCAGCTGAGCACCGGGGTGCCCAGGAGGTAGAAGCCGTGGTTGCATTGGTAAGACACAGTGGTGCCGTAGCTGAACCTGTGCGGGCCGCTGGCATGGACTTGACGCAGGCTGTTTTCTTGGTGCCCAGGATCGGTGCAGTTGATGACTGTAATGAAAGGGGACAATTAGACACAGAAACCAGGATGCAAAGATTGTCTTATGCTTCTAAACGGGAATTCACATGTCCAAACAGGCATGCATTCCCAGTATGGCAAAATGTCCAGACAAATTGGTAGCACGAAGCCGATCCTGCCTGGGAGGGTGAGCTGGTCCTCAGGCTGCTGTACTTCCTGATCACTGACTTTGATAGCCTGGTTAAGGGATTCATTCTTCCACGTCTTGCTAAACTCAGCTCTCTGGAGAAGCCTTCCCACCTCCTCCCAGACTGGTTAACCTCTGCCCTGGCAGTGTTCCCTTGCACGAACCTCTACTGCTGACCTTATCAGCCTAGATGGTGAGTTGTTTGAATACATGAGTCCCCTGAGGGCATGACTTCCTTGTCTCTGGGTGCCCTATCCCTGGTGCAGCAAGGCTGCTGATCGTTGTAGAACAGATGCAGCTGAGCTGACTCCAACAGGGGTTGGTCTTTTTTGGAAAGTGTTTTAACCACTTTTTAAATTTATTTTTATTTATTTATCTATCTATTTATTTATTTATTTATTTATTTATTTATTTATTTATTTAAAGTTTATTTTGAGAGAGAGAGACCACGCAGGAGCTGGGGAAGGGCAGGGACAGAATGAGAGAGAGAGAGAGGATCCCAAACAGGCTCCGTGCTGTCAGTGCAGAGCCCTACATGGGGCTTGATCTCAAGAACGGTAAGATCATGACCTGAGCTGAAATCAAGAGTTGGACACTTAACCCACTGAGCCACCCAGGCATCCCAGGATAGGTATTTTTAAAAAATATTTGATAAGTTTTTAAAATGTAAGATATTTCCACCTTTGACGAACTTCTCTGAGGCTCAGAGAGGCTGGTGTCACAAAATAAATACATAACATGCATTGATTCTCACTATTTATTGCCATATATCGAATGCCAAGCAGTGTGCTGGGCAGTAAAGATACCACAGAATTTTCAATTGAGAGTAGAATTTCTCCACCTTGGCACTGTGGACATTTTGGCTGCTAATTCTTTGTTGTGGGGGCAGAACTATGTATTGTAGGATGTTCAATAGCATCCCTGGCCTCTACCCACTAGATGCCAATAGAAACCCTCCAGGTGTGACAATGAAAAATATCTCTAGATATCTGTCCCCTGTTGGGGCAGAGGATGGATAAAATCATCCCCAGTTGGGAACTGTTGGTCTAGAGAGAAAAGGACAAACAAGCAATTATTTTGTTTGATAAGTGCTCTGATAGGGGTAGCAGAGAATGTTCTAGAAGCACAAAGCAGTGCATCTAGCCCAGTGTAGGAGGTGGAGCAGGAAAGGCTTCCAAGAAAAGGTGACATTTCAGCTGGTTCTTTTTTTTTTTTAATTTTTAAAAACATTTATTCATTGTTTGATAGAGAGAGAGTGTGAGTGGGGAAGGGGCATAGACAGAGGGAGACACAGAATCTGAAGCAAGCTCCAGGCTCTGAACTGACAGCACAGAGCCTGGTGCAGGGCTTGAACTCATGTACCGTGAGATCATGACCTGAGCTGAAGTCGGACGCTTAACCGACTGGGCCACCCAGGCACCCCTAAGCTGGTTCTTGATGGTTGGGTAAAAGTCATCCAGACAAAGTGGGATGGAGAAGAACGCATTTGAGGAGACTGTGTGGGAGTGCCCTGGGGACGAGTGAGCACAGGGCACGTGTAAGGAAGAAGTTCAGTGTGGCCAGGGCCCAGTGCAGAGGTGAGGCTGAGGCAGAGGACAGTGCCATTGTAAGGGCATTGGGAAGTCTGGGAAGGCATTTCAAACAGGGAATGGCTTGATCAGATTTGCATTTTAGACTGGCCACTCTGTCAGGGTAGACAATGGGCTGGTGGGAGCAGGACTGGAGGCCATGACTTCTAAGATTTTACCTTAGCCCTCTGATTCTGAGACCGGTCCTGAGTTTGTTACTCTGGTGGGGCAGGAGCTGCAGTTACAGGAGAATTTGTATCTCATGTTGGGGAGATGGAGCACAGCTCTTGATAGGGGATGTGGGATAACAATACCCCAAAGCAACCAAGTTCTAAACTCTTTCCTGCCTGAACAGATGATCGAAGGAAGGCCCAACACCAGCTTATGGAAGTTTTCCCTGTGTTTTCTGAGACTTTATCTCACTCAAAATGGCATCTTAAAATGTTATGAGAGGGATGTTATTTTTAGGGGTGGTTGTGATGCATCTTCATTTATTTGAAAATTTTGGTCCTTTAATATCAGTTACAAATGACTTGTGACACACTGCACAGCCAATCACCGTGCACCCCCACATACTGCAATGAGGAGCCATCCTCCTAGAGACTGTGTCCTCATGACTATAGCGATTCGATCAAGCTCCATGTCAGGGCTGGGGTCGTTCACGTTCTGTCTGCTTTGACACTCCACTCAGATGTCACTGAGTCTGCCAGGCTATTCCTGGTATGAGGCAGATCCATTTGCCCCTACTATTGTGACCAGCCATGAAATGCTTTAGAAACTATTTCTTAAGTAGCCCAGATGAGGCCAGAACATCCTCTGCTCAGTCTCTGCTTCTTGGGTTCTTTTCTTCCTCCCTGCTTCATTCCAACCCCTATGCTCTTTGCTTTTTATTTTTCATTCTAAGTTTTCTGATTTTTTCTTTTGTCAAGAATGGGGCTTTAAATGATAAGGATGAGTTATTTGTTCTATGAAATGTAAGCAAGAAGACTGTTTTCCATTTCTGTTTTGAAAGGTGCAACTTGTTTGTTTTGCTTATATAACCAATGATGAAATCTTACATGGCTGTATCTGGGGGATGAGAAAGTCCTCATTTATGAGCCTTCTTTGCCCTCAGTTTTCCCTATCCGAATCAAAATAACACCAGGACTGAATCTACTGGCCTGTGCTGCGGGGTCACCCCCACAGATGGTAGCGGTACGGGGGGTGAGGTGGGAGAAGAATGGTGACTCACTTCTGCAGGTGGGCAGCGTGTCGCTCCACTGCCCGCTGGCCAGGCACTGGGACCTAGCAGCCCCCTCAGCCATATACCCAGGGTTGCAAACAAACTTAACCACATCGTTGAGGTTAAACTGGTTGCCCTGAGTGAGGCCGTTGATTGGGTTGCCTGGGTGTCCACAGGTAATTGCTGCAACCAAAACAGAAAATAGGTAAGCCCTCCTATTATTCCATACCCCTAAAGTGCATCCTTTTTCTCACCTGGTATTTCTCTTGCCCATGAGTGAAGTTCAGGCCTAAGTCTAACTATAGTCTCTTAGCTGTAAAACCTTTATTTCCTGAAATCAGCATGGGGACATACCTTCTTCCTTGAAGGCACATCTGTAGCTTGGACAGCTTGAGAGAAATCACTCTGTGACTCCCCATGAGGCATTAGGCCTGGACTGTAGTTCTGTTGTCCGGGTTGTCAGTCCTGGTCATTTTCTCTGCCTCTATCCCTGTCGTACCCCATGCCCACTCTCCATCACTGGATGCGATGACTACCCCTCAGCAGATTCAGGCCCAACCTACTTCCTGGCTGAGCTTGACAGAGCCAGAGTCAATGCTAACTACACCCGAATGGAGGGATTGCTCCCCATGCCAGACCAGTGGCTCAGCCAAAGCTGTTGAGAGCACAGTCCTTCCCCTCTACTCCTTCCAGATGAAGGGAGTTCAATCCATATAATTTCTGGCCCTTCTCTGTGCAATTTGGGAAGAATGAGCAGTCATGCTTGGCCCAGTTCTGCCCTCTTCCTCTTGGGACCCGGCGCCTGTGAGTGGCAGTGCTCTCTGCTGCTCCCCTGGAGACAGGCTCTCCCCAACAATGGGGCGGGGGAGGTGCTGTCCTTGCAGCCTTGCCTGATGCTGTGAATCCACCCCATTCTGGGTTTGCTTTTTTTTTTTTTTTTAGCAGACCCCATATGGCTTTTACTTTAAACTATGGCTTCCAACATAGGCTTTATTAGTAATAAAGGTGATATTCTGGAATCCTTGCAGGCCATTTTATTTTGTGATTTGTTCAATTATAGGCAGGGCAGTGGGGGAGAACCCAGTGCTCGAAGCCCTGGACCCAGAGTGCGAGGGTCACCACTTTGTCCCAGCTTCGTCCTTCCTCCTGGAGCTGGAGTTGATCCCTCCATGCAGTGGCACTGGTCTCTCTGAGGTCTCCTGAAAATAAGTGCCTGCCTCAGAGCCTTGGCACTTGCTTTCCCCTCTGCCAGAACATCCGTTGGCTCCTGCCCTCACATCTTCAGGTCTCCTCTCAAATGTCACCGTTTCAGTGAGGCCATCCCTTATGACCCAATAAACAACCTCCCCAGCACTTCCCCGGGCCCCTTGCCTTCTCCACTTTTCTCCACAGTAACGGACATGCTCTACATGCAGCTCTTTGTTTGTTCATTGTTATCTCCCTCCACCTCAAGGTCAGCTCCATGGGGGCAGGTTCTTTGATTTGTTTCTTGCGACATCCTTGGGGTCGGGACCAGTGCCTGACATACAGGAGGAGTTTGATAAATACTTGCTGACTGGAAGACCGGTGAGCACATGGATGTGTGGGTGCCAGGGTTTCTGCTTTGCTCCTTAGCCCTTAGTTCTCTGTAGCACCTGCCTGGTACCCTACCTAGTCTCTTCAGACTGAAGTCTCAGTTGATGCTTTTGCCAGCTCTTTCTCTTGGTTCTGGATTTTGAGGCTGAGAAACCATGAGGAAAGTTTTCTTACCCCAACAACTGGATCCACAAAGAGCCCACCCCAAACCATGATGGTGTGAATGGAGATGGGGGAGCAAGAGCAGGCAGGAGGCGGGGCCCAGTTTTTGCTGTGGCCAACTCTGGCATCATTCTGGGTCAGTTCTCTTATGTAAATCTCAACAGTAGTATCCCTGACTCTAGCAGAGAGGGCCGAGCAGAGCAGGACACATGTGTTAGTGGATTGCAGGGGTTTGAGACTGCCTGGTGTGCTAGGATGAGGGTGGGCTGTGGAGGCCAGCAGACCAGGATTTACTACTCAGCTCTGCCCTTTCCTTACTTTGGACAATTCACTCCGAGCTCACTTTCTGTATCTCTAAAGTAAGGATTTTGAATTGCATTAATAGGTTTGCCTTGAAAATAGATTCAGACATTTACTTTTCATTCAACATTACTGAATTCCTTCTATGTGCTAGGTACCTTGCTCTGCTCTGATGATATACAAGGAGGAATATGATATGGTCTCCAGCCTCAGGGAGCCACTTCCCAGTCCAGGGAAGCAGACTGTTAGAACACAGTGTGCTGGTGCTGAGATAGAGGCCCACAAAGAAGAGGGGCATCTATCCTCCACAGGGGAGAGAGTGGGTTAAGGAGGGTTCCCAGAGGAAACAGCATGCCATCTACACTGGATCTCATGGATGAACAGGACCCTGCCAGATCAGCAAGGTGGTGGGAGAGGGGAGACAATCTTCACAGGGTCTTTGAACTCATGGAAATGATATGCAAAATATTGGGTGGGTGCAGTGTGCTTGGGAGAGGATTCACCCCTCTTCCAGATTCACAAAAGGTCACGAGGCCCCTTCTCAAAGGCTAAGGACCACTAATAAAAGTGAGAGAAGAGTGTTTTGTAGTATAACCTTTGGGGGTACCACCTCTTGAAGGACAGGTCATGAAAGCACCTGCAAAGGAACCGAGGGGTGGTCAGCAAAGTAGAAAAAATAAAGCCCAGCAAGGGGTGGGAGTGTCCCAGAAGCCTCAGGGAGAGCCTCAAGAGGTGTCAGATACCCCAGATAGCTCTGTTTCTCTGGGGACCCTGATTGGTACAGGCTGTAAAGAAGAGGTGGAGAACACCCCACTAGGAAGGAAAATAGAGGTCTCTGTGAAGCTTGAACACTTAACGGGGGCTTGAGGGAAATTAATAGAAAGGAAAGGTAAGCAGTAAAGAGGAGACAGTTAAAAACAGATTAAGTTCGCTAAGGAGGCAGGAGGGAGGGGATCTGAGAATCAATGGAGGGCACAGCCTTGGGCCTGGAGAGAGAGACTCTTCTACAGAGGTAGGAGGGAAGGGAGAACAATAGATGTGTGGGTGGGAAGCAGGAAGCAGAAGGAGTTATTGTTTGATGGCTTCTATCATCTCTGCAAAATAGAAAGTGAGGTTATCTAATCAGCTAATAATTATTGGGGTCTCTCTGCATTATTTCATTTAGTCCCCACAACCCTGTGAGGTAGGCACCATTGTCATCCTCAGAGCAGTCGGGAGACTTGTTTGGGGGCACTGTTTCCAGGTGGCTCTTCTGAGCTCTGAAACCAGCTCCTCTGATTTCAGGCCAGGTTCATTATCTGCCTTCGCTATCTGCTTCGAATGTAGGCGGAGGAGGTGGAGGGTGGGTGTTCAGGGAAGAGGTAAATTGTGCAGTAGCTGTTTGGGGATGGATGAGAGAGCTAACCGAGGAGATATGGGATTGCCAGAAGGTTTGGAGAGTAATATGGAAACCTTGGATTTACACATGGTGACAGCTAACACAGTGCCCACCTCAGGGTAATCACTTATAAATGCTTGTTCTTTTTCTCTTTTCTTCCTCCTCCAGGTACTCCCCACATCTCTGTACTCCAGAATAAAATGGGGGTTGGTCCAAGAGGTACTGGATTCTGGGTAGGATCCGGGCAATCTAGGTCCTGGGTCCGAGTGTCTAAATACCTTACTACGCTGCTTTTCAGTGCATACCAGCTCTAAAATTAAACATCTTTAGGCAGACATTCTCCATTTATTTTCTGACTCCAACATTCCCTATTATTTATAACCCACATCTCTGCATGTATATTCTGTGCCAATTCCTTGAAGGCACTGGAATTTGCATCTTCTGGATGAAACCAAATGTTTAGTTTAGACTCCTCTGGAAGAGTGACTGAATAGAGATGGGTCTTGCTTTGTGTAATCCTAATACTTAAGTAGCTATTAAGACTAATTTTTCATGCATTGCTCATTCAATAAGTCTCATTATTGTACTGCTCCATCTCATATAGGAAGAGCCAAATGAAGAAGAATTACAAAATTAAACAACACAACCTGCACTTTACATAAAGGCTCACTTCAGGGAACTTTAAAAAGTGAAGAATTTTCCAAATTACTTCTAGGCAGCTGAGAAGAATGGTGGTCATCTACATCCAAAAAACGAGGAAAATGCAGATTAACAAGAAGAACGAATAAAACTGTAGAAAGCCCAGGCCTGCAGCATAATCAAAAGACAGAGAATGCTATAAACTTTAAAGTATGTGTAAGTGGAAAAACAAACGTGCCACCCAGGCAAAATGTGTCTCATGCTTCTGTTGCAAGCCTTTGTGGAAAGCAAGACTGTTCGGAAAAGAGAAGAGAGGAGCAGGGAATGGCCTGATATGTATCTAGAGAAAGTCTATTGTAAATGTGAACAAACTGAAAAAGGATCCTGGTATGTCAGTGCACTGACTACAGGAAATGGGCATAAAAGCCTACAAACTTCCCTAAATACCAAAAGAAATGGGGGGGGGGGGTGGTGAGTAAGGAAAACATCATATAGAGAAAGAAATTCCTGAGTATATCTTACCCACAATAGTTACATAAAACCCGACAGATATAAGACCAAGCATGTAAGTCACAGCAATATATGTGGATGAGTATAACTAACTTATTAAAGGAAATGGTTTTCAAATGGGCTCACAAGGTAAGGCCCAACTCTCTGCTGTGTACAAGATTCAGAAAGGCTAAAATACAGGGATGGCTCAAAGTGTACCAGGCAAATGGAAAAAGGATGAAAGAAGGACTCGTAAGCCCTATATCAGGCCCAGTGCCAGTCGAACTACAAATTATTAACAGTGACAGAAGACATTTTAAAGGCTAAAATCACAGTTTGCAATAGATATAATAGTTCTGAATGAGCATGTAGCAAATAACATAGCAACTACCTTTATGTAGCAGAAACTACAGGAAATGCAAGAAAAGATAGAAGACCACTAAAAATAGAAAACTTTGAGACACACCTCTTGGAACAAAACAGGTCAAGTGGACAAAAGTCAGTAAGGTACAGACAACATAATCAAGGCACACCTTATGACTATATACAGAGCTTTATACCCTAATTCCCTTTCTTCTTAAATGCACATGAAACATTCATAACAGTTGATCAAATATTAGGCCATAAAGAGAGCATCGATAAATTCAATGAAGTAGAAATATTACACACAGTGCAGTAATATTAGAAATGAATAACAAAATAAAAATAAAAAGTCCCTTCTGCCTGGAAATTAAAAGAAAACAACTATTAAAAATTTTTTCAGTGAAAGAAGAAATTAATTTATAACCCAAATTATAGAATTTCTAAACAGCAATCAAACATTAATTATTATAACCTATGGGATCTGATTAGAGCAGTTATTGGAAGAAATTTTATAACCTTAAGCACTTACATCAATAACAGTAAAAAATGGAAAGAATGACAATAAATGAATTGGATTTGCTACTCAAAAGCTAGAAAATGAACAAACAAGTTAACCAAAGGAAACCACAAGGAGGGTAATGGTGAAGACAAAAGCAATAATTAATGATACACAAAACTGAAAACAAGAGATGTAATGATTGGGTCTTTGAAAAAAAGTACCCAAGCGTGCAAAACCTCCAGCTAACCTAATCAAGAGGACAAGGGAGAAAGTCCACGTTGAGTCTGAGCCCGTGACTAGGGAGAGTGGATAACATACTTACGCACACAGAAAGGGGTCTTGCCCGACCAGTGATGATCCTGCTGGCAGATGCGCACAGACATGCCGATCAGGCGGAAGCCGGCATCGCACTGGTACACCACGCTGCCCCGGTAGCTGTAGTTCTCCCCGTTGATATGTCCATTGACGATGGGCTCAGGGGTCCCACAGTGTCCGGCTTTGGTGGGAGATGAGGAAAGAGTGTAAACTGAAGAGGAGCTTATACAAGACGAGTAGGGGTTTGGTCAGGGTTGGGGAGACATGGATGGTGAGGAAGAGGACCAAGGACCCAGCCACCCATTATTTTCTCCACCTCCTTCTGAGAGTAGCTATCCAGGAATGGCTTTAGGAATCCTAGCATGACAGAAATGCCATCCCCAAATCCCAAGGTTGAATCCCAAAAGGCCATCCATCTCTGAACTGTAGTTTCTGTATCTGTCTGTGGGTTAGAAATGATCACTGTTCCCTGCCTCTGGGATCGTCTCCCTCTTTTTTTCATCAGGTAGCTTCGACTGAACATCTACTGAATGGAGGGCACCTGGTCTACATTAAGGCAGTCAAAGCCCAGCTGAGTTGAGTTGGAAATGACTATGCACAAACAGGTGATTTGGCTAAACCCACCTTTCCTTCTCCTTGAGTGGCAAGAGACACAGACAACTTAACCTAGGTGGGTTACTTTTATTGAGTGGGGTTTGGGTAGAGTATATTCCTAGAATTTCCACTGGTATTCTTTGAATCTGTATGGAAATAATTCATGACTGTATCCCTAACAAGAAGCCTGAGACAGTGGGAGGGCAGCACTGTTCAGTCTGGAACAGACATTCAAATCCACGCTGTCAGGTCTGTGTGTAGCTGAGACTCTCCTTTGGACTTGAGGTTTCCAAGAAAGAATTGAGAGGAGAGAAAACCTTAGAATCTAAGGTTTGGTAGAGAATGCATTAGCCGTGGGGGAAACCATAACTTTGTCCTTTGTAAGCCAGGTTGTTTTTGTGCTTTTGTCATTTGCTTACTATATAACTTTGTCTTATCAGACTTGAAATTCTTCCCATTCTTTTGGGTGCCCCAAGAGAAGTAAGTTCAGGGTTTTAGTCATGGTGCATGCCCAATAGCTGGTGTTTGGATTACGCATTTTATTCCATAGGTAGAATGATGCTGTTCAAAGACTACAATCAACTTTAGAAAGCTCTAACCTGCCTTGAGGAGAGAAAAATGAGGAGGATAGATCTGGGGAGGTCACTCACCAAGGCAGCGAACTTCAGAGCCACTCCAGAGCCCATTTGCCATGCACTCCCGCACCCTGGAGCCCACCAGCGTGTATCCAGAATTGCAGGAGAAGATGGCCGTCGCCCCATAGACAGACAGTGTTCCAATGCGGTGCCCACTGGGCGGGATGGGAAGCTCTCCACAGGAGATGACTAAAAAAGAAATCACAAAGTACTCTGAAAAGCCAGCATGAAGGGGAGGGACACGGGCTGCTTCTGAGTAGTAAGAATAATGACAAAGATGAGACCTGTTTAACTTTATTGGGACTCATGAGCCGAATGTGAGACATGGCAGTGACTTGCGTGATGTTACAGCTGGAGCAGTGATTCTCAACTGGAAGTGTGGCCAGAAACACCTGAGGAGATTTTAAAATGCCCAGGCTGTACTCTGGACCTACGTCTCACAATCTATAGAGATAAGGTCCAGGCGTGTGCATTTCTAAGAAAAACTCTTCAGGCAGTTCAGATATGTACCCTGGTTAGGAACCACTACACTAGAGGCAGAGATTCTGTGGTGTCCTTGGTGTCCAGGGCAGACACTACCAATCAATCCCTTGTCCTTTCTGCTGAGTGCAGCAGAAGCCTCCTATTCCTTCTCAATAGGGCACCGGAGATGGCCACTGGCTGGCATGTGAGATGAGGCCCGATGGCCAAGACTACACTGAATGTGAGATCCTTCATGGTGATAAAGCTGTTAAGACCCTTGTGACTTCTGCTCTGCCACACACATGGTTATAGTCCATGGTGGGGTCTAAACTTGGATACATAAAGACAACAGTGACTTGAATCATCAGTGTAGGGAGGATATCACTCCTTCTCCCACCCAATCGCAAACTTTCTACTGCTCAATGACAAGCTATTTCCTTTTACCCTGTTACAAACACCTACTTCCTCTATCACATCTGTATTGATTACGTAAATATTATGAGTCTATCCCTATTGTAGTGGGTGTTGTGGTGGGCCACTTAGACCCCCACTTAGGACCAAAGGACTTCTCTCCCCAGCTGCTGGTAAATGACCCTCAGCTACTAGCCCTCTTCAGACAGCCTTGGCTGCAGAGTCCTCCCATCTAGATCACGCCCTCTTCCTGGGGCATCCTGTACCCCAAGTTTGGTCACTGTGTAGGCATAAAGGCCTCTTGCTCCAACTTGTGGCAGTTCTGAAGGACCATCCCAGCTTCAGAGCTCCCTGCGGGGTCAGCTGAGGGCTTCACTGATAGTGCATCAGAGCTCAACTTCACCATCTTCCCAGGGCTTCTTCCTCCCCTTCCCTTACACAAGATGGCAGTAATCCTAACAGTACTCCATAATAAACCTCTGTCTCAGAGTTGCTTCCCCAGGGACCCTGACCTTGGAAACTGTCTTGAAGACACCAACAAACACAACTAACAATGCAGAAGGAAAGGCAGACACACCTAGGTGCCTGCCCCTTGTGCTATACCCATTTCTCCTATACACATTCCTGTTACAGGTCTTTCACACCCCATAAGCATTGCTTCCTTACTTTGTCTGCCACTCCAGCAGACCATAAGCTTCTTTTCGGTAGGTGTCACAACCTTTTATCTTCATACTTCTATAATACCTGGCGTGAATGTTGAATATGTGAATTAGTGGATGCTCTCCTGGACAAAGGCAGCTTTTTAATAAGATGCGGAGAAGTACTTCCTTAAAGGAGTAGGCAGCTCCCCAGCTCCTGACTCTAGATGAGAGTTCAAAAAGAGGTACACTGCAATCCCTTGTGATACCTCCTTTCTCCCCTTCCCCATGTATGGTATAGTTCAAGTAGGAGGCACTGGGCCAACTTGCCCACCATCCCGTCCTGGGCTTACTTTGGCAGGTGGGCATAGAGTTCCCAAGGCTCCATTTGCCATTGGCCTGACAGCGGATGACCCTTTGGCCAGTGTAGTAGTAGCCAGGGTCACAGATGAGCATCAGCTGGGCCTGGAACTGGTACTGTGTCTCAAAGATGAGCCTCCATCGGCCATGTTCCACGCTGATGCTGCTGACATCGGGACAGGTCACAGCTGGGGAGACAAGGGGCAGGGAGGAAGATTGATTGATTAATTAATTAATTAAATTAATTATGGACGACACTGGCAAGACTCCAGAGCTGGAGACTGGGAGACTGTAATGCAGTAATGATGAATTCAAGAATTTTCAGCTGCCAGGCAGGTTTGTTAAATGAATGAAATGGGCTGGGTGGGGAATGTAGGAAACTGGGGTGGGCAGATCCAACCCCCCCCCCCCCCCAAAAAACAAAAAAACGGGTGGTGGGTGGAGGTTAGTCAGTACATATTGTTACATGTGAAACTTGTAAGTTCTCTTCGGTCAGGTCTTCATTTTTCACCAGAAGCTAGAATTATGGATTTTTATGTAAACTCTCCCAACTTTAAAATGTTGGGAAGCAATGAAAAATTCCATAAAGCATACCACAGGCCAAAGAAACAAAATCAAACCAAAGTGCAAAAGCTTGTATCTTCAGACTTGTTATGACCTAGTAGGCTGCCAGTTTGTGACTCCAGCCTGAAAGCTGAACTGTACCTCTGACATTTTAGAGTTTTGTGATGAAAGGACACTTGTGCAACTATTCTGCTAGTTTTTCCTTCTAAAAGGAACTGGAGCAAGTTATTCCTAAATTCTGTGATGGTTTATGGAAACATCTCAGCGTGCAATGTTCTATCAATGTTTTGAGAGCAATTTCAAATGGAAGCCCAACTTGGTAGATGACATTATCCACCTGTCTCTGCTCCCTGAATCCCCAGTCTCCAAGTACCTGCTTTTTTTTTTATTATGTTTTTTAAAAATGTTTATTTATTTATTTTGAGAGAGAGAGATGGAGAGTGAGCAAGAGAGGGGAAGAGAGAGACGGAGAAAGAGAATCCCAACCAGGCTCTGCACTGTCAGTGCAGATCCCACAGCAGAGCTCGAACTCACGAACTGTGAGATCATGACCCGAGCTGAAATTGAGAGTTGGATGCTTAACTGACTGAGCCACCCAGGCGCTCCTCTCATTATGGGGTTTTTAGCTCACTCCTTGTGGGAATCTCTTCAGCTGCATACCCAGCCCCTCCTTATGCCCATCTCCACTGCCCAAGGACTCACGGACACACTGTGGGGGGACATTGTGGTTGCTCCAAAGGCCTGTCTCCAGACACTCTGTTGTGGCCTCGGCACCTGCCTGGAGGTGGTAGCCTTCGCTGCAGCTGTACACAGCCTTGGTCCCCACTGTGTACTCTTTGCCAAACACCATTCCGTTCTTAGGGGCCTCAGGAAGCCCGCAGGAAAGAGCTAGCAAAGAGAAAAAAAATAACATGAGCATGTCTGGTTCAAGATGGTATTCTGAGAACATATTTTAATCTTTCCTCTCCCCCAAGGCCCTAATAAAATTACAGTAAAGACTGGTAAAGCAGAAGAGCCTATAACAAAAAGCAAAATGGGAGGGTCAGCAGCAGAGGAGACTTAAAATAAAACTTCGGAAGATGGATTGTAGATAGAAGTGTGCTGAGAATGAAGTGGAGCTGAGAAGCTGCAGGTGAGACCAGTTCTCCTCCATCCTTTCCCACAAAACCAGTGAAGAGGCATTCAGGCATCTGTTCCCCACGTAAAGGAGAGAGGGTTGTCTTTCCTCCTAGAGGAAAAAAATAGGAACTCCCTTGAAAGAATCAGGGCTGCTAAGGTGTGAGTTGGTATCCCAGAGTAAAGTTCTTTTAATTCGAGGATATAAGGGCTCTTAGCCTAAAATCTGCCCCCTGCCTGCTCATCTCTACTACACACTCAATTTAACTTCTTATTCATGTGAGAGACCTAGTGGGTAACGATATCTGTATATAATCGCAACAAAGGTAGCCCATATCTGCTACCTGGAAAAATTAATCTAGACTTTCCTTTAAAATATGAATAATCAAGGATCACTATATATGTGAAGAAAACCAGTAGTATGAAAGACATAAAGATAAGATTAAAAATAGAAAAAAAGTGGGAATGCAAGCTGGTGCAGCCACTCTGGAAAACAGTATGGAGGTTCCTCAAAAAACTAAAAACAGAACTACCCTACAACCTAGCAGTTGCACTACCAGGCATTTATCCAAAGGATACAGGTGTGCTGTTTTGAAGGGGCACATGCACCCCCATGTTTATAGAAGCCTATCAACAATAGCCAAAGTATGGAAAGAACCCAAATGTCCATCGATGGATGAATGGATAAAGAAGATGTGGTATCTATATAGAATGGAGTATTACTCAGCAATCAAAAAGAATGAAATCTTGCCATTTGCAACTATGTGGACAGAACTGGAGGGTATTATGCTAAGTGAAATTAGTCAGAGAAAGACAAAAATCATATGACTTCACTCATATGAGGACTTTAAGAGACAAAACAGATGAACATAAGGGAAGGAAAACAAAAATAATCTAAAAACAGGGAGGGGGACCAAACAGAAGAGACTCATAAATATGGAGAACAAACTGAGGGTTACTGGAGGGGTTGTGGGAGGGGGGATGGGCTAAATGGGTAAGGGGCACTAAGGAATCTACTCCTGAAATCATTGTTGCACTATATGCTAACTAATTTGGATGTAAATTAAAAAAAAAAAAAAAAACATAAAACAAGTTAAAAAAATAGAAAAAAAAAAAGGAAATAGACTTCTCCTTTAGGAAACAGACACAGTTCAGGAAATAGACGATACATAATCTTTAAACTTTTGATTAGCAGTGTCTTGAGAAGTCAAAGTGGCTTATTGTATTCATATAATGAGAACAGAGTGCTTCGAAAAAGGAACAACAACAACAACAACCAAAAAAAAAAAAAAAAAAAAACAAGGGAAATCTCTCTTAAATTAAAAATGTGATTGTTGGGGTGCCTCGGTGGCTCAGATGGTTGAGTGTCTGACTCTTGATTTCAGCTCAAGTCATGATCTCAGAATCATGGGATTGGGCCCCACTTTGGGCTCCATGCTGAGTGGAGCCTGCTTGAGATTCTCTCTCTCTCTCTCTCTCTCTCTCTCTCTCTCTCCCTCTGCCCCTCTCCCATTCACTTTCTCTCTCTCTCTCAAATAAAAAAATAAAAAATAATTAAAAAATATGATAAAATAAGTATTAAATAGAAAGGCTGGAGATTAAAAGTAAAGGAAATTTCCCAGAATATAGACCAAACAGAACCTGAAAATGAGAAAAGGGGACTGAAAACACAGGAGGTCAATGTGCAGGAGGCCCAACATCCAACAGGTCAGAGTTCCAGAAAGAGAGATCAGAGAAAGCAGAGGGGTGGAACTGTCACAGATGAAAATTTCCCACAGCTGGAGAGATGCAAGTCTTCAGATTGAAAGGGAGACAAAAGGATGCAAAGAGACCCATTCTTAGATACATCATCATGGAATTTCAGAAGACAAAAGACAAGTTCCTCCAAGTTCCCAGAGAGAGAAAAAAACAGGACATCCCTGAGAAGGAATGAGAATCGGAATCATCATACTTCCTATCAGCAGCAATGGATGTCCAAATGGAATGCTTTTCTGAAGGAAGTGATTTGGAACCGAGAATTTTGCCTGGTCAACCTACCACGCATATGTGAGGGCAAAAATAAAGATATTTTCAGACATTTAAAGACTCAGAGAATTTCCTTCTCAAGAACCCTTTACGAGGAATTTACTTAAGGCTACACTCTATCAGAAAGAGGGTGAAAACCAAGAAGGGGTAAGATATGGGATATAAAAATGACAGTGCTAACACAAGAGGACAAAGAAATGAATTTCAAGGTGATGGCTCAGGAGACAAAGGTGTGCAGCAACATGGCTGTGGTCATTGTTTTATAAGGAGTAGGGTCAACACTACGTTTATTGGAGGAACACACATTATTGAGGTAGGAGTAGCTTGTGTGGTCTTTGAAAGAAATCAATACTTACAAACTATGTTTGCCCTTTGATAGTTCAGGAGTTAGTACAGATGGAGGGGAGTTAATCAGAGTACGCACTGTTGTTCCTCATCCATCCCCACCTCTGTAACTAGTCTAGAGCTCAGACCTCCCTCATTCAGACCCAGAAAAAGTCAAGTAGAGGAAGGTCCCATCCACATTGGCCAACAGTGATCCTCGGTGCTACTAGAACCAATAAGAGATACAGGGCCAGAGCTTCATTATGATATGGGGAAGGATGGATTGTCCAGAGACAGGGGGATTGGGATATCAAGATGGAAGACTTCAAAGACTGGAAAACAGAAGGAATGAGTAAATTAGGAGGAACTGAGGAGAACATGAGGAATGAAGAAATAAGGAGCACTTGAATATGAAGCTCTTTTTTTATTTACTTTGAGAGAGAGAAAGAGAGAGAGACCGTGCGCGTGCGTGCATGCATGGGGGAGGGGCAGAGAGAGCATGCTGAGCAGGCCCCGCACTGTCAACACAGAGCCCAACGTGGGGCTCGAACTCACAAACCATGAAATCATGACCTGAGCCAAAATTAAGAGTCGGACACTTAACCAGCTGAGCCACCCAGGTGCCCCGATGCTCTTTTAATGCCTAAACAGCAAGACTTTAAACTCCTTTGGTGGTACTAGGTTAGTCGAATTGTGATCAACTAACTGCTCTGCTTCCTTGAACTTTTTGTGAAGAAATACTTGGATCCCCACTGATATTTTGCATGAGGAGTCAGGCAGTCTGGAGACAGCAGGTGAAGGAGGTAGATGGCGGCTGCTTCTCACTGCTTGCGGTCCGGCTCTTCCCTTGTGGATAACTAAGATGACAGAGGATAACTTCCTAGTCTGAGACCTGATCTCCATGCCAAAATATGGTCCACAAACTCTGAGGTAGGAGGAACACTTCCTATGGGTAGGAGAGGTGGGGACAGAATTACCAAGTATTGGAAGCTGGTGGTGGAATGCGATCTCTCAGGGAGAGACTACGTAGGGAAAGAATGGCCTGGGGAAGGAGAGAGAAAGCTAATTAGAAGGCATAGGATTTCTTTTTTTTGAATTTTTTTTTTAACGTTTATTTTTGAGACAGAGACAGACAAAGCATGAATGGGGGAGGGTCAGAGAGAGGGAGACACAGAATCTGAAACAGGCTGAAACGCGGGGCTCGAACTCACAGACCGCGAGATCATGACCTGAGCCGAAGTTGGCTGCTTAACCGACTGAGCCACCCAGGCGCCCTAGAAGGCATAGGATTTCTAATGAGATATATTTGTTGGTGGAAAGTCATGGTTTGGAAGAATGCCAGGCCTTTCCTGGTCCTGGGAATGGGGGATTAACACCCTGTGCTTAAAAGGGCCCCAGAATCTGTGTTCTCAGAAGAGAGCTAGTCTCTGTGAGGGGAGAACGAAGACGGCCCTCTGGGTAGTGGCCAAAGGTATATGCTGGTTGGACATGAAACCAGGATTCCAGAGAGCTCAGGGGGAATGGCTGAGTGGAAGGGCATCAGTGGAAAGCCTGGGGATGGGGCCAGGTACAAAGTAGTATGGGGATGAGTACACAGAAGCCTAGAGAGGTTTAGTTTGGGGAAGTGGCAAAAGAAAACAGATATGAGAGGCATGGTAGGTTCCCACCGCAGCTTCAGAAGAAAGGCTGGAGACATGGAGACCAAAGCCAAATGACATTTGCCACTTGTGGACAGTCCATTCTCTGGGAACACACTGTTTGAGAAAGCTCAGGCACAGGCAAGAGGGTCAGAGATGACAGATCCCTAAAAAGTACGCCACCACACTAGGAACCACAGCACGGGAAAATCAAACATCAGTGTGATTTCCTGTTTTTGTCAGTATGGTGGGCAAAGTTTTTCTTTCTTTTTTTTTTTTTTTAAGGCAGTACATAATATTGAGACTATGGCAGAAAAGACAACTTTCCCATGCTGGTGGAAGCGAAGACAAACGTTCTGGAGAGCAGTAAATGTCAAAAGCTGCAGATTCTGCACAGGTTATGGTTCAACAATCTCATTTCTGGGAATTTATTTTAAGAAATAAATATGGATGTTCACAATGATGGGATTCTAAGGATTTTAACAGCAGCACTGTTCACAGTAGCAAACAATACAGGAATTCAAATGACCAACAAGAGGATGATACTTAATAAATGACAGTTTTTCCGTGATGCTACACGACCATGGGAAATAATGATGAGGAAGTGTATTTAATTATGTGACAGATGTTAAGAAAATATCAAGAGCTTTGTGCACTGAGGATGCCATTTTTGTAAACAACATATAAAAGATCAAAGGAAATGTGCTGAAATGTTACACAGTGATCTCAGCTGATGGGATTATAGGTCATTTTTTTTTTTTTTTGCTGCCAAGTTTTTATTTAAATTCCAGTGGGTTCACATATGTAATATAATATTAGTTACAGGTGTAGGATTTAGTAATTCATCGCTTACATGCAACACCCAGTGCTCATCACATGTGCCCTCCTTCATCCCCATCACCCATTTAACCCGTCCCCCCACCCACTTCCCCTTCAGCAATGCTTTGCATTATCCATAGTTCCCCCCCCCCCCATCTCTAGTCTGAATTATATTGCTTTAAGGGAAAACAAATCCCACCAATTATGAAAGGCAATGCATCCCTTTCATATGTGCCAGACTACCTGATACATATCATGGGCTTGACTGCTGACAATGAACATGGTGATGGTCGCTGTTCCACCCTGGTTCCCTCTGTCCCTCACCTCCTCCAACCTACTGCTTCAGGCAGCCCAAGTTGCTCTGCATATCTTGTGATCGATCTCTCTCCAGGTTCATGGTTTTGCAAATGCTCTTGCTGTTGCCTAGAATATTTTCCTTGCTAATGCCTGGCCCCAACCCCCACCGGCTCTATGAGCCCAAGCCCAAACATCCTCTCTTCTCGGAGTCCTCCCTAGCTGTCCAGAGGGAGGTAGGTCCCATCGGACCTCTGGGCTCCCACAATGCTGTTTGTACTACTGATACAGCACTTCCTTCCCCTGCCATTTTGCATTTATGTGGCTACGTATCTTCTCCCTTATTGTTCTGAACACCCTGAGACTATTTTATGCATATGTATATCCCCAGGGCTCGAGATATTATGGACCCTCAATATACGTTCGCTGAAAGAATGAATTATCAACGAGGAAACCCATATTTGGAAGTGATGGGTCCTGGGACAAACCCAAGTGATGTGAGAAGGATCAGAGCCACTGGGCACCCCCTTTCCAAGGTACTCCTCACCTTGACAGAGAGGAATGGCTTCACTCCACAGGTAGTAGCCCTGGGGGTGCCGGGTACAAATGGCCATGCTGTGTCCCACCAAGCGGTAGCCGGCGTTGCAGCCAAAGTGGATGGAGCCTCCGGGCTGGGTGCTGGTCTGGCCCAGAAGGAAGCCATGGAGTGGAGCCCTGGGCAGGCTGCAGTAGGGAGCTGAACAACAAGAAGAGGCTCAGGGGACCACGTGCAAGCAGAAGATAGATGAGCTCTTTCCTGCACGTGCCGCCCCTTTTGTTCCCCTTTCCTCTCCCTCACCAATCTCCTTGTCTCTGCCACTGCCAGGCCCACCGCTATTTAGGAAGATCTGAGTGGTTGATACTGAGAAATGGCCAGTGTAGTAAAGCCAAAGAAAAGAAAAGAAGAGAAAAAACCATGAAGCCCTGGGTCCCCTTTGTGGCCCAGAGGCAGTACTGATCTTGCAGCTGAGCTCAGGCTCTCAAATCCTGTCAGCTCCCAAAGAGGCACAGGAGATAGACCCCAGTGGGGTTGGTTCCAGAAGAGTGTGACTGCAGGGGTGTGGACTCTGGAGTCCTATATCTGACCTTTCTAGCTCTGTGACTTGAGACATCTCACTGAAGCTCTTTGAGTTCCACTTTCCTCACCTATGTTTTGGGATTTGAGACGCCTGCCTCATAGGTTTTTGGGCAATTCAAACGGGTTTGTGTTTGTAAAGTCCCCAGCCCAGTGCAGGGCACTTGGTGCTCAATAAATGGTCCTTCTCCTTCCTGTTGTAGGGAGTTGGGGGAGGGGGAGCCGTGGCAATCCAGGACATGAAATCCACGGTCCTGTTTCCCCTTCAGTGAAGCCCCTTCATGGCTTCAACTGGGATTTCATTCACTTATTTGACAAACAGACGTGGAGCACCTATTATGTGCCAGGTGATGTTCTAAGTACAGGGAAGACCACTGTGAAGAAAACAGTAAAAAATCCTTGCCTCAGGGTGCTGACCATAAAGACTCCTGCCAGCGATCCACAGAGGAAGTTCTGTGAGGCGGGGAATGAGGGTGGCCAGAGGAACACTCGGAACGTGTACCTCTGTTTGCTCTAAGAGTCTCTGGCCAGGTCTCCCAGGCAGGCACGGGACACAGGAGGATGAAGGTGCCAAGGCCCTTACTACAGCCACCCCATGGCGAGGTCCTCTGGTCTCATATTTGAGGTCCACATCCCTCTGCTGGTGAAAATGGTGTTTTAAATACCGCCCTTCTAGGCCAGACGTGCTTCCTTGCTCCTGCTTTGCCCCCTGTGTCCTGCGTATATCGGACCTATGTGTTTACATCAGTCAAGAACAGGAATCTCAGTTATAAAATACACTTGATCATAGTGTCAGATGTGGGTACAAAGTATACAAGCCTACTGTATTTTCATGAAGTACTAATTGTTTCACCATGTACTTAAGTCATTTTCTGTGAGTGAGTATTCCAATTACAACTGACTCAGTTGTGACCAAACATGTGATTGTTTGGTTTTTGTTTGGTTTGGTCTCTTTTTTGTTTGTTTGTTTTTTTGTTTTTTGCTTTTGTTTTGTTTTTGTGATTGGTCTTTAAGAACATCAAGGAAAGGGCAACTCCTTAATGGCTTTTAGTTCCTAGGTTAGCATCCATCACAGTGCATTGCTAACTACATGCTATATTTTCCTTTGTGTAAGCAGCTCCTGGGAACTGCCAGCCCCTTAAGGGACCTTAAGGTTCCTTTTTCATCATAAGGAAACTGAAGCCTGAAGAGGTTCAGTGACTTGTCTAGGAATCATTTGGCTGGTTTGTGACAGAGCTGGTCACTGACCTTGGGGGTCAGGAAGCGCCCCTTCCTCATGTGTGTGTGGCTGGAAAGGAATTTAGGGTTCAGTCTGCAGAGAAAATGGACCCTGAGACAGTAAAGAACCTTCTCCTTCTGGGTTCTCCTCAGCTTCATCTGGTTTGCTTTTTCCTGAAGCCACACCTGTGGAACTCCTCATGGTCTCAAGTAATTCTTTTCTGCCTCCAAGCTTGCAGAGCCCAGCCAGAATTTCATGGACCCACTCCCCTTCGAAATGGGCGTCAGGCTGCTTATCAAGTTTTCTTTCCAACCAGAGACAGTAATCCCCATGATAAGAGTTCAGATAAATTCCATTTTCTCCATATCATTACATTTCCAGGGATATTTCTGTGCTCCATTGTAGATTGCGGCCCTGGTCAACCGTCTGCCTGGCTTGGCCCCTGACCTGCCTCTGCCTATGATTCTGGCTGGCAGAGCAGAACAAAGCCTCCTGGACTTAAAGTATAGGCCATCCTTTGCTGCCTAACATTTCCCACGTGGAGACCCACATCTTAGGGTTTCTCGGTTTTTAGGAACTTTTATTAATGTTTCAACAGTGTTAGGGATGGGATCACCTCATAGGCATTATCAGATGATATATAATAAACTTATCCAAAAGACACAATAGGCTGGAAGTACAAAAAGAAGAGAGGGAAGAGTTTAAAGTGGGGAAAAGGGCAAAAGAGGGGAGGTGGAGACCGCCAGGGACATTTGTGCAGCTGTAGTGAGAGAGGTTCAGAGGAGACAGGCTGCCAGTCCCCGGGTAGGATCTCTGCCATTGACCAGGATGTGGCCCATGGCTTACTTGGCTGTTTTGGGTGAGCAACTTCAAGGGCTCAGGGGTTGTAGCCCTTCTCATGAGTCCTTATATTTTACTCACCTGAATACCGAATCTTAAAGCCCTTCCGGTTGTAGGCGTGGTCAGATGACCAGCGCAGGTACACAGTGTTGCTTGAGCTAGTGACGATCAGGGGAGCCGAGTAATTCCCACTGAGGGCTTTCAGCAGAGGACTTTGTCCTGAGGGACCTGGGTGAGAGTACGGGACACAGAATTACAGACTAGCACGGGTGCTAGAGATTAGGTACCTTGATTCGATACCTGAAACGTAACCAGCTGCCATTTCCCTTCCTCAAGAGAAGACATTAGGCTCAGATGGTCAGGGCCGGTGCAATGGTCTACTTCCGCTCCTCTGTCTGCATCCCCAGCCACTGTGCTGGGTGCTCCTTCCTCCTGAGCCCTAAAGTAGTGCTCCAGGAAGTCAGTGCCAATTTATAGGAGTTGGCAGGAGAGATGAAATCTATCTGCCATCTTGAGACTTGCCAAGGTCAAGCAGCTGGTTAATGCAAGAGCTGGTTTGCAAACTGGGAACCTCCACCTTGCCACCTACTTCTCATGTGCATACTAAAAATAGCTCAGTGCTTGCCATATAGAAAAAGTATGTACTAAATGAATAAACAGCAATAAAGCTACATGCAAACATCATGTTTCAATGTTACACACAACATTGTTTCCCAATAATCCTTTCCAAGGCTCTTCCAGAAAGCCCTCCCTCTTCTTTTTCCCCACCTTTAATGCCTGGGAGTGCATTAAAATCAGTTGGTTCAAGGGAGGCAGAGTATAAAGCTCAATAATCCATAACAGGATTTATTGCCCTGGAAATAGTCCTGAGTGATGGTTCTGATATGCTGCTGAGATGGCTCTTGGAAGCTTGGCAAAAGCATTAAACAAAATAGAGCCATCAGAACTGCTGTGACAAACCATGAAGGAAGGGGTCAAAAGGCTCAGAGAAATGGCTTGCCAGAATAGGTCTATTGTATCAGACCAGAACACCCACTAGCTGACCATGTCTCTCAGGAGGCCCTGGAATATACTTCAGTTCCTAGAGCAAAGAGGAACACACTGGTGAGGGGGTGAACACCAGCATCATCGACAACCTGAGTAACACCTGTCTACCCTCTGTTGGCGTAAACTGATGGAAGGAGATACTGCCATAGAATAGGGCTTCCTGGTGTTGATGGAGATGAGAAGATTCTAGAATACAGGGGCCAGGCAGAGGCTTGCATAATTACTAAAATGTGCAGCAAGGTTGGAATGGTAGCTGGGAGGGCCTAACCTGCATGATCTATGGTGATGTCTCACAAAACATGATATTCTTTTTTTTTTTTTTAATTTTAAGTTTATTTATTTATTTTGAGACAGGAGAGAGCATGAGCAGGGGAGGGGCTGAGAGAGAGAGAAAGATGGAATCCCAAGCAGGCTCCATGCTGTCAGCGCAGAGCACGACATAGGGCTCAAACTCCTGAACTGTGAGATCATGACCTGAGCTGAGATCAAGAGTTGGATGCTTAACCGACTGCACCACTCAGGCGCCTCCCCTTTTTTAAAAAAATTTTTTAATGTTTTATTTTATATTCGAGAGAGAGACAGAGCACGAGCAGGAGAGGGGCAGAGAGACAGATACAGAATCTGAAGCAGGCTCCAGGCTCCAGGCTCCAAGCTGTCAGCACAGAGCCCAATGTGGGGCTCAAACTCATGAGCAGTGAGATCATGACCTGAGCTGAAGTCAGATGTCCAACTGACTGAGCCACCCAGGTGTCCCCAAAACATGATATTCTTAAGGGCAAGGTAGACAGGCAGCCTCCCAATATATGAATAGATGAACAAAACAGATCGTGGACATATAGTCAAAAAGGTGAGAAAAGCTGACCCCAGTGGAAAGTTGCAATGCCTCACCCAGTTTGGAGACTTGAGCTAGGTTCCATTTCTTATTCCAGAACACTTTGCCTGAAGGAGAGATTGGGTCCCCATGAAAAAGGGCCCTACAAAATCTTATCAATTATAGATAGTAGTAATTCTGCCAGTCCTCCCCCCTAAAGACCTACTGCTATTTCCTCAGGCAACTGAATACTGGAAAAAAGGGAATGTGCAGGTATTCCAAAGATTTTGGACACAGAGCGTGAATTAATGCTGATACCAGGGGACCCGAAGCACTATCGCTGGCTCCTCTGTTGGAATAGAGGTGTCTGGGGGTTGGAGTTGGTAATAAGTGAAATCCTGGCCCAGATCCACCTCACAGCATCAACTTAACCAAGTAGTGGCCCTCGTTTGCAGTAGACGTACCAGATGTAGTATCTTCATTAGAGCAGATGATCACAGCCTTGGTTGCATGAAATGAAGTTATTGATCTAGCAATGCATTCTTTCCATACCCATCAGAAAGGAGGATCATAAGCAATTTGCATTCACATGAGATAGACAACAGTATACATTCATGGCCTTGCCCCAGAGCATTGTTAATTCTACTGATCACTGTCATAGTATGAAGAGATGTGGACCATCTGGACATTCTGCAGAATATAGCATATTGGTTCTCTATATGATGATGTTGTATTAATTGCCTCTGATGAGCCAGAAGGGACAATTAGTGTAGATGCTTTTGTAAGACACATGGCTCCAGAGGGTAAGAGATAAGTCCTACAAAGAGTTGGGTGAAATTTCCCCAGTGGTTTGAGGACATGCTGAAACTTTTTCTCCAAATTAAACAGCAAGTTAGTACACCTTTTCCCTTCTACTACCAAGAAAGAAGCACAGTGTTTGGTGGCCCCTCCTTTGGGTTTCAGAGGCAGTGTATTCTTCATGTGGGAATACTGCTATGATCCATTTGTTGAATGACATTCAAGGTACTTGCTTTGAGGAGGTGCTAAAGTAGGAAAGGGTTCTGTAGCAGGACGAGCCTACAATACAAGCAGCTTTGCCCCATGTCCATACAATTCAGCAGCTACCAAAGTATTGGGATTTCTGTGGTAGAGAAAGATGTTGCATGGAGCCTCTGGAAAGCTCTAATATGGAGGTAATGGCACAGATCCCTCAGGTTCTAAAGCAGGTCTGTGTTATCTGCAGCAGGGAACTATTCAACATTTGACTGACTTACCATCAAAGATCTCAAATTCATCATACTGCTTCTCACTGAGAAAGTACTCCACCGTGAGGGAGATGTTGTAGTCAGGTTCCACTCTCACCAGCCAAGAGCAGGTCTGGAACTGGGGATAGCTTCCTGGGTAGCTCTGACTCAGGATCACACCCGTGGAGTCTGTCAGAAGCTCATTCGTTGGGCAGTGCACTTGGAGAAAAAAAGAAAGAGAAATACCAGGTACATGGGATGGAGATGGATCTGGGGCCAACACATTTCTCTGTCACAAAAGACAACCACTGGAACAAGAGTATTTGAGCACATTCAAACAAGATCCCGACACCCATCATTATACTGCACCATGGCATGAGGTGACCTCAGACTCTGTGTCAAGGGTACTATATTCCTGGGATTCAGGCAAGGCCAGTTGTTGGGATCACATCCTAGCTCAGATATGGGCTTTGGAGTAACTGAGGATTATACATACAGAAACAACAGTAAGGCATCCTTAAATCCAAGAGTTAATCTAGTAAATGGGTTTGATTTGTACAAAGAAGAGTATAGGGAAGAGGTAAGTACATAGAATCTTGAGTCAAACACACCTGGATTTATACTGTCACTTACTAGCTATGTGGTCTTGAACAAATTATTTTCTCTCTGTGCGATAGCTTCTCCACCTCCAATGCAGAAAGATAACACCTGCCTTACAGGGTTATTGTATTATACGACATTATATAATTGTACATTAGTTAACGTAATATATGTAATATTATAGAAAATAACATACTTAAAGCATGCAACATAGTTCTTTCATAAATTGTAGAGATGATGATGGTAATTACACCAGGAACAGAAGAAACTAGCAGAGCTTGGCTATGGCTTGATTAGTAGTATTAAGATATCTAAAGACAAATATGTCACCCTAAGGAAGACAGTCAATGTAGAACTTAGAACAGGAGTTGCTGGAGGGGCTAGATTGGGTTTCTTGTGTCTGTCACCAGGGAGGCTAGAGAAGATTCTGGTTCAGAGGAGCCCTGCACATCCTGGAAACCAGGGAGGTGCTCTCTCCTGGGGGTACAGGGAAGTGTCACTAAATCCTATTTGAAATAAATTTGAGTATGATCCACCTCTATTTGCTTGGGCTGAGGACTCCACAGTAAAGTTTTGAGGACTGAATCAACTTCTTCAGTACCTTGAAAGAGACATGCCCTGGGCAGTAGCTGCAAGTATCCCAATCACTATCCCAATCACTGCAAACAGAGAAATTGGTATTTTGCTGTGTATGTGCCTTTAGACAGGCTTCCTGAATGTGCTGGATTCTAGGACACCGACAAAGGAGAGTTTCTGGAACCGCAAGGCCAAGGACTAATTCCTGGATTACATTTTGAGAAGAGGCTGTCTGGGGAGGAGATTTAGCTACTCACTCTCCACCCATTTCCTCTGTTTCCTTCAAACCTTCTGCCTTCACAGAAATGAGGCTTTCTAATCAGCACTGGGTCTGGGCTAACAGACAAAATGCTTTCTATGGCCCAGAATTCACACAGCTCATCTGGGATTCCTTTGAGTAGCGTTGCAACACCCCCCCTTTTTTTTAAGTAATCCCTACAACCAACATGGGGCTCCAACTCATGACCCGCAGATCAAGCGTCACATGCTATACCAACTGAGCCAGCTAGGCTACTGAAAGGGGGAGCCTTGGAAGACACTAACTAGCTTCTCCTGGGAGAACTTCCTTCTTATTTTGTAAATGGGAAAGGAAAGAAAATGGCATCTTGGACTAAAACGGCCTTGCTTTTGAAATGCTTCCAATTTCACTACCCTGATATCTACAGGTCATGGAAGTATGCTGATATTTAATTCCCCCTAGGCTTTGTGGTACAGTCCAGGTGGTACCAAATCTGCTCTTGAAGCTCTCACCTTTCCTTCTTTCTTTCTTTTTTTAATATGAAATTTATTGTCAAATTGGTTTCAATACAACACCCAGTGCTCATCCCAACAGGTGCCCTCCTCAATACCCATCACCCACCCTCCCCTCCCTCCCACCCCCCATCAACCCTCAGCTTGTTCTCAGTTTTTAAGAGTCTCTTATGTTTTGGCTCTCTCCCTCTCTAACCTTTTTTTTTTTTTCCTTCCCCTCCCCCATGGTCTTCTGTTAAGTTTCTCAGGATGCATAGGGGCACTTGTACCCCAATGTTTATAGCAGCACTTTCAACAATAGCCAAATTATGGAAAGAGCCTAAATGTCCATCAACTGATGAATGGATAAAAAAATTGTGGTTTATATACACAATGGAAGCTCTCACCTTTCTACTTGAAACTCCTCCATTGAGGGGAAACAGGCACGCCCTCTCAAATGAGATTGGTTCCACAGGTTTGCCTTTTTGTGTGCAATTATCAGATTTGGGCATTAGTGTTTATAAGTTTTTCTTTCTCCTTATGTTCAAGATGTCTGGCCTTTGAAGGTTTAGTAAGTATTCTTCCACGAAACCATCTAGTCTTGATGTCTTTAATGGGGTTTCCTCTGATCTCTATTTCTTTTAAAGAATTAGGAAAGTATAAACTTTATATCTCTACTGGGGTCAATTTTACCAAATTATACCTTCCTAGAAAATCATTCATATCATTAATTTATCGGCACAGATTTGTACAAGATTTGTACAAGATCATAATTAAAAAATTTTCTTTTGCTTCAATGGTTATAGTCCATTTTCCCTTTCTTATTTTTCTATATTCCTCCTTTCTCTCTCTGTTTAATTTACCTAATGGTTTGATTATTTTGTGGCTCTTTGTTCCAGGCACTTCTTTTTATTTATCAGTAAGGCTGTTTTTGTATTTTATAACTCATTCATTTTTTAAAATTCAAAATTTTTGAAATATAATTTATGTACAATGAAATGCACAGATCTTAGGTGCATGGTTTAATGAGATTTAGCAAATGTATATGCCTGTGTAACCACTACCATAATCAGGATATAGATTTTTTCTGTCACTCAGAAACTTGCTCTCATGCCTCTCTGCAATTAATTAGTATGACCTGCCCCATGCTCCAGGAAATCACTGATATTATTTCTATAACAACAGATTAGTTTTGATTATACTAGAATTTCATGCAACTGGAATCATACATGTTGTTATTTTTGTGCCTGGTTTCTTTTGCTAAACATTATGTTTCTAAGATTCAATCCATGATGTTTTGTGTATTACTACTTCATTTATTTTTATTGCTCTGTAGCAATCACAGAACAATTTTTTTGTTCATTCATTCTGTTTATTATTAATGAACATTTAGGTTGGTTCCAGTTTTGGATTATTATGGAATTCATATACAAGTCTTTTTGTGGATATGGGTTTTCATTTCTCTTAGGTAAATAACTAGGAGCATAATTGCTTGACAATAGGGCAGGTATATGTTTAACTTTGAAAGAAATTACCCGTTTTCCAAAGTGACTGTATAATATTACATCCCAACCAGCAATGTATAAAAGTTCCATTTGCTCCACATTCTTGTCAACACTTGGTATTTTCAGTCTTAAGTTTTAGCTATTCTAGTGGGTGTGCAGTAATATTTCATTAGGGTTTTAATTTGCATTTTCCTGATGACTAAAGATGTTTAGCATCTTTTCATATACTTATTGGCTATCCATACATCTTATTTTGTAAAGTGTCTAGTCAAGTCTCTTGCCCATATTTTTGTTGGATTGTCTTATTATTGAGTTGCTGAAGTTCTTTACATAGTCTAGACAGAAGTCCTTTCAAAAATACATGTATCATTAATATCTTTTTTTATTCTGTACTTTGCCTTTACTTTTCACATTTAGTTCTGTCAGTTTTCCTTCATATTTTTTGAAGCTCTTTTATCATATGCATATAACATATATATCTTTTGTAATGGAATTAACTCTTTTGTCATTATACAATTTCTCTATTTCTGGTAATACTCCTTGCTGGCAGTATTATCTGAAATTATGTTTCTTATGTTTAACATTTGCATGTATATCGTTTCCTCTTCTTCAGTCTATCTGATATTTATATTTAAACTGCATCTTTTGCAGGAAATAAGTGGTTATTGTTTAAAACCTCTAAATGTTGGCATGGTTTTTATGCAGCAAAACTTACTGATATAACTATATCATTCAAATATTATAAGTACCTACTTATTTTTGGTCTGTCATTCAAAGAGGTGTGTGAAAATCTACAACTGTAATTGTGAATTTGTCCTTTTTTCCCCATAATTCTGTCAATTTTTCCTTGATATATTTCAATATCATGCTGTTAGGTACACAAAAGTTTATGACTGCTATATATGTTTGATAGATTATGTTTATCGGCATGAAATTTCCTCTTTATTTATTTTAAAACTTTTTGCCTTAAATTCTATTTTGTCTAATATTATCTTTACTACACAAGATTTTAGAGGTTAGTACTTGCTATTTATTCAAAGTTTTGTTTCAAACAGGGATGAGTGAGACCTTTCTAGCTCCTTTAGGGAGGCAGATGAAGATATTCAAGTCTAAGTTTATGGAAAGCCTATAGTTAAACTTGTTTTTTACTTAATCTGGAAGTCTCTCTCTTTGGATTAGCAGTTTTATTCAGTTATATTTACTATAGTTACACATATATTTGCACTTAATTTTGCTACCTTATTTTGTGTTTTCTGTTTACCATAATTTTTTTCTCCTTTAATGCTTCTATTGGATTAATGGAGTTATCTTTATTATCTTTATTTTTGATTATGGATTTAGAACTTACAGATACCATGGTTATCCATAATTTTTAAAAAATGACCTATAAATTTAAGCTTTCTTTTTAATACATGTATTTTAACTAATGTAGAGGGTTAATCAATATCTATGCTTCTCCTCAACAAGCAAGGGTCCTCAACTCACTTTTTCTTTCTTCTAAATAGGTTCTCCAATGTCATTTATCTGTCCAGTTGTGTTTGTATTTTTAAGTTTACTACAGTCAGTATTGTTTAGATTATTACCCTATTTTACTGATTTCTTAGCTCATTGTCACTTTTTGCATCTGAATCATTACCTGTATTCACTTTTTTCTTTTTTTTTATATTTATTTATTTTAGAGAGAGAGAGAGAGAGAGAGAGAGAGAGAGAGAGAGAGAGAGAGAGATAGGGGGCGCAAGCAGGGGAGGGGTAGAAAGAGAGGGAGACACAGAATCTGAAGCAGGCCCCAGGCTCTGAGCTGTCAGCACAGAGCCTGACGCGGGGCTCGAATTCATGAACTGCAAGGTCATGACCTGAGCTGAAGTTGGACATTTAACCGACTGAACCACCCAGGCACCCCTGTATTCATTTTTTTTTTCTTAATGAATGTGGTAGATATTTCCAGTCTTTACAAATATTAGGTTTTATTTTTGTTTCCTGAGCATACAAAAAACTTCACTTTCCATCCATGTGCTTATTTCTGGTCAATGAGATGTGAGTAGAATAATGTGTGCCACTTTGGGCTGAGGACGTGAAAAGCCCTTAAGCAACTCTCATTCTCTCTTACTCTGTTGCACTGTAGGATCCAGGAGCAGGCCTAGTTTTCAGATGGCAGCACAAGATTCAAGAAGTCTGGATCATTGAGTCACCAGCATTATAGTCACTGCACTATAGCAAATTTTGCCTGAAGGAGAAATAAACTTTTGTTGTGTTAAGCCACTGAGATGTGGGGATTGCTTGTTAATGTAACATATGCCTGACCTATCCTGACTAATGCACTGAAGTATATCTGTTAATTATGCTTTTAGTAAGCCGTAACTTTACATAGTCCTTGTCTGTCTGAAGATTTCATTAATATATTCCCACTCTTAAATGATAACTTGGTTGGGTTTAGAATTTGAGTTTATAATTATTTTTTTTCTGCTGCATTTTATCTTTTGGTGATGCAAATAATGCTGAGTCTGATGTGTCTTTTCTTTGTGATGGCTTTAACTTCCTTGATGTTCTATAATTGCACTGTAATGTTTTAGATTTGAATTTCACCAAATTTTCTATATTGCCATGGTAAGAGGCATGCTTTTGAAATAATAGAAAAGTGTCTGATTCTTGTCATAAGGGACTAGGATATCATTGGACAGGGCAATGGCTGAGGTATAAAGGAGTAGAACAAGCCAAAAGAAAAAAGGAAATTATATATTGAAGGGACTATGAATGGAAATACAACTTATGTGTATGGATTGGAAGATTTAATATTGTTAAGATGGCAATACTACCTAGACTGATGTATGGATTCAATTAAATCTCTACAAAAATCCCAGCTGGTTTCTTTACAGATCTTGATAAGCTGGTCCTAAAATTAATTTAGAAATTCAACAGATCTAGAATATGCAAAAGAAGAACACAGTTAAAGGACTCCCACTTCCTGATTTCAAACGGACTACAAAGCTACAGTAATCAGGATAGTATAGTGCTGGCATAAGATGATCAAGTCAGGAAGATGCCATCTATCTATCTATCTATCTATCTCACACTCATATTCCACATATGAGTGAAATCATACAGTGTTTGTCTTTCTCTGACTCACTTATTTCAGTTAGCATAACACTCTCTAGCTATATATGGTGGAATAATACTCAGCCATAAAAAAGAATGAAACCTTGCAATTTGCAATGACATAGACTGAGCCAGAGAGTGTTATGCAAGGTGAAATAAGTAAGTTAGAGAAAGACAAACACTATATGATTTCACTCATATGTGGACTTTAAGAAACGAAACAAGTGAGCAAAAGGAAAGAGAGAGAGAGAGAGAGAGAGAGAGAGAGAGAGGGCAAACCGAGAAACAGACTCTTAACTACAGAGAACAAACTGATGGTTGCCAGAGGGGAGGTGAGTGAGGGGATAGGTTATGTAGGTGATGGGGATTAAGGAGTGCACTTGTGATGAGCACCAGGTGATGTATGGAAGTGTTCAATCATTGAATTCTATACTTGAAATTAATATTACACTGTATGTTAACTGGAATTTAAATTAAAAAAAAAAGAATAGACTTACAGAAAAAAATAATAGAACTGAAGATCAAGAAATAAATCCCCAAATTTATGTAAGTCAACTAATTTTCAACAGGGTGCCAAGACAATTCAATGGGGGAAAGGATAGTCTTCCCAATAAATGGTGTCACAGCAACCGGATATCCATATGCAAAAGAATGAAGTTGGGCCCCTACCTCATGTTATATATAAAAATTAACTCAAAACATATCAAAAACCTGAATTTAAGAGCTAAAACTATTAACTCTTAGAAGAAAATACAGATGTAAATCTTCCATGGATTAGGCAACGGTTCCTTAGATATGACATGAAAAGCACAAACAGCCAAAGGAAAAAATATATATATTGAACATCATCAAAATTAAAAACTTTTGTACTTGAGGGGCACCTGGGTGGCTCAGTCAGTTAAGCGTCTGACTTAGTTTCAGCTCAAGTCATGATCTCACAGTTCACGAGTTCAAGACTTGCATCGGGCTCCACACTGCGCAGTCTGCTTGGGATTTTCTCTCTCTCTCTCTCTCTCTCTCTCTCTCTCTGCCCCTCCCCCCCCCATGCACTTTCTCTCTCTCTCTGTCTCTCTCAAAGTAAATAAAAATTAAAATAAAAAACCCACAAAAATCCTTTTGTACTTGAAAGAACATTATCAAGAAAGTGAAAAAACTGGGGTGCCTGGGCGGCTCAGTCGGTTAAGTGTCTGACTTTGGCTCAGGTTATGATCTCACGTCTTGTGAGTTTGGCCCCACACCAGGCTCAGCTCAGAGCCTGGACTGCTTTGGATTCTGTGTCTCCCTCTCTCTCTGCCCTCCTCTGCTCACACTTTCTCTCTCTCTCTCTCTCTCTCTCAAAAAAAATAAGCATTACATTTATTTGAATAAATAAAAAGAAAGTGAAAAAAACACCAACAGAATGGGAAAAAATTTTCAAATCACATATCTGATAAGGCACTTGTATCTAGAATATATAAAGAATTCCTACAACTCAATGATGAAAAGATAAATAACCTAATTAAAATAGGCAAAGGATCTGAATAGGCATTTTTGCAAAGAGAATATAGAAATGGAAAGTAAGCATATGAAAAAATGCTCAACATCATTGGTCATCAGGAAAATACAAATCAAAACCACAATGAGATAGACACCCTTTATACCACAAGGATGGCTGTAATTTAAAAGACAGATAATAATAACAGAGAAGATGTGGAATAGTTGGAAACCTTATATACTGATGGCGGGAAAAAGATTCAGCCGCTGTGGAAAACAGTCTGGTCATTCCTCAAAAGGTTAAACACAGAGTCACCGTATGACCCAGCAATTCCACTGGTAGCTATATACCTAAGAGAAATGACAACCCATGTTTACACAAAAACTTGTATATGAATGTTCACAGCAGCATTATTCATAACTGCCAGAAGTAGAAATAACCCAACTGTCCATCAACTGATGAATGGATAAACAAAATGTAGTACCTACACAACGGAACATCATTCGGCAATAAAGAGAAATGATGTACACTGACACATGCTACAACATGAATGAACCCTGAACACATTGTGCTGAGTGAAAGAAGTCAGTCACAAAGACTACCTATTGTAGTATTCATTTATATGAAAGATCTAAAATAGTCAATTTCATAGAGACATAAACTAGATTGGTGGTTGTCTAGAACTGCAGGAAGGAGGGTCTGGAAAGAAATGGGAGTTGACTGCTGAGGGGTCCAGGGTTAATTTTGAGGTGATGAAAATCTTCTGAAATTGTGTGATGGTTACAAAGCTCTGAATATACTAAAAACCATCAAACTATACACTTTAAATGGATGAATTACATGGTACATGAATTATATCCCAATAAAGCTGCTATTGTTAAAAAAAGAAAAAGCCAGTGAAGGGTCACATCTTGAGAAGCCAAGTACAACATCAAGTCCTAGACGGAAGTATGAGGCTGAGAACAGGAGTAAAGCCAAGAAGGCTGAAGCCATGTAGACACAGAAACAGAGCCAGAGATGAGAAACTAAGTCTGGAGCAAATCAGGGAGGTTCTGGAGCAAGATCAAAGCAACAGCCCACTTTTATTGGGGACTGGTTGTTTGGTGTGTGGGTAGGTCAGCTCAACTCATAGATAATGACTTTTTCTATGTATTGGCAGCTTAGTTCTAGGGCTGTGGCTTCTTTCTTTCTCACTAACAATCTATATTGCAGACTCTCTACTCTTGCCTTATGAGAAGTGGGGGAGAAGACGACCTGTTTCTTCACAGACTACTAAAATATTATTTGGTAGCAATAGTACCAGAAGCAGTAGTAAGAATTTAATAGCCCGCATTGGGCAGTTACTATGTGCCAGACATAGTTCTAAAGTGCTTTACATCATTAACCCATTGAATTCCTCACAATAAGTCCATGGCATAAGTAATATCATTATCCTTATTTTAGAGATGAGAAAATTGAGGCATAGGACAGTTAAGTATCTTGTGCTAGGTCAGATGTCTGGTGAGTGGAGAGTATGGTTTTTGGTCTTAGTTGGGATACCTTGATGAAGCCATTCATCTTCTGTCAAGGCATCACACTAGAATGAAGACAACTCTTGGTTGCCTAGTTCAGCACACAGGACCTTGAGCATATCTGCACTCCAGTAGGGCCAGGTTGGTGTGCAAGCCCACCTCTTCCCAAGGTCCCAGAACTCTTCCTTCCAATGATCAGTATGCCGTTTCCAGAGAATACCAGTTAGAACAAAGGAAAACAGAAATAGAAGTGATCAAGTGGTCACTATGGTAATTTGTAGCCCCAGACCTAAGAGTAGGACAGAGAATCTCTCTAGAGCAATCGTTAATTCAAACAAACAGACATTCACCAAATGACCTCTTTATGGGCAGGGACTGAGAATATAGGGAAGAGTAAGACAAAGGCTATGTTTTGGAGGAACTCCAGATCCATAAAGGCATGGCTCCGTGCAATTACCTTCACATATTGGGGGTGGTCCTTCAAACTGTAGGTAAGTTCCAAGTTTGCAGGTCAGGATTTCATTCCCTACCAAGGTGAAGCCAGGGAGGCACCTGTAGCGTACGATGTCACCTGCCAAAGAGAGACCAATATAGGGGTTCCCTGGAGAAGTCTGGACAGAGCATCCCTTAGTAGTTCAACCCACTTTTAGGCAAGGCAATCAGTGATGGGTTCCATTATGTTCAGATTTAAATAACCACTCAACTCCACTCAAATGACCCAGAAAACTGCTGCCTACTTCTCACAGCTCAGCCTTGCTAAGCCTAAGAATGTTTCCACATTCTAGGAACTTTTTATAGTGTCTTGTGTGGACTTATTTCTCAAAAACATACTGACTTGAATCACAGAAGAAAACTGCCTTCCTGTCTCCTCTGTCTAGCTATGGCTAAAAGGAAGTATTGGTATTTTTGGTGCAGACTCTGTTGACAGAACATTACCCATCTTGCACTGGGCCTACTGTTTCTCGAGGACTGGAGGGAGAGATGAGCCTTGCTGGCCAGCCCCACCCCAACCCAGTCCCTCCTCAACTGCACAGTCCTTGCTGGTTTGGGAGAGGGTACCTATGTTGAATTCTTCATTCTCTGTGACGACTTCAGCGTTGGGGAGGATGGTGGGAGGAGGGCATTTGGTGAGTGGATAAGCTGAAAAGACAGAAGCAGACAAGCCGGTGTAAGAACACCATTCTTGGGGCACGTAGCCATTTACTCGTTCAATCCCTCACCTTCTCCTTCCTCATTCATTCACATAGATCCTAGTGACTATTGATCTGTACACAGGGTAAGTTTAGCCAAGTACTGTTTCGCTTATCTGTCATCTTTTTTTTTTTTTTTTTTTTTTTCTGATGCGAAACCTAGGAGCCATATGGTAACACCAACAAAAAGGAGAGAGCATCTAAGAAGTCAGTGATGGTCACTAGCACTGAACGAAGGGGCGAGAAGCATTTCCTGAGCACCTATTGTAAGTCAGGCACCTTCACACACCTTTAACTCTCATGATGGCTGGTCCCCCTATGAGGCGTTCTTACTCTATTTATGAGGCAGCTGAGATTCAGAAAGGTTCAGTTACTTCTCCATGGTCATACAGGAATTAAGTGGCACAGGGGGCTTGAATCCAGGTCTGGCTGCTCTCAAATCCCATATTCTTTCCACTGCTCAGCATCTAAGTACTGTGTGTGGCTCATGTGAGTGCCCATTAAAGCCAGCTGGTTTCCCTTCTGACCTTTGGCCAAACATCTCTGGCTTCGGTGGACTTTCCAAATGGAAAACCATCCCTCTGGGCAGAGACTGGATTGTGTGTGCATGGTGTTACTGAGGCAGAGCCCAATATGGGCTCATAACTTGGCTTCCGTTTACTACGTGGCATACAATTTGGTGCTATGTAAGTGTGAGCTGCTGTTGCCAGTGCTGCTGCTGTTAGGATGACTTCCAAAGTCACCCCAAACCCCGCTATGTTTTTTAAAAAAGAACATTCTCTTTAAAAAATTACAAATGTAATACATGATTGCTAGAGAAAATAGGAGATTTTCTATGAAAATAGTAGGAAGAAAATTAAAGTCCTCCACTGGTCATTCAGATAACCACTGTTAACCTTTTACTGTAAGTTCTTATAGTATATACTTTCTGCACATATATTTTTCTCTTACAACATTTGCAGTGTGTTGTGTACTTTGCGTTGATCCTTGTGCACTCACTCTTATATTGCAAGAATTTCCCTATGTAATTAAATTTCTTTAAAAAATTTTTTTCTAGAGAGAGTGCGAACAGGGGAGAGGGGCAGAGGGAGAGAGAGACGGAATCTTTAGCAGGCTCCACATTCAGCAAGGAGCCTGACATGGGGCTTGATCCCATGACCCATGGATCATGACCTGAACTGAAATCAAGAGTTGGATGCTCAACTGACTGAGCTACCCAGGCACCCTTGTAATTAAATTTCTTAAAAAAATGATTGAAATGAGTTCATAGGATTTAGTTGTATGATTGACTAGAATTTATTTAATAGATGCTCTATTATTAACCATTTAGGTTTCCACGGTTTTGCAATTTAAAATAAAACTGTGATAAACATCCTTCTATATATGCATCTTTTATGAGTTTTTTTCTTTTTTTTTTCTTTTCTTTTTTTTTTTTAACTAGGAATGATTTCTGGATCATAGGGTAGTTCTATTTTTAACTTTCTGAGAAACCGCCATACTGTTTTTCACAGTGGTTGCACCCGTTTGCATTCCCACCAACGGTGTAAGAGGGTTCCCCTTTCTCCACATCCTCGCCAACACCTGTTGAACAACACCTGTGTTGTTAATTTTAGCCATTCTGACTGGCGTGAGGTGATATCTCATTGTAGTTTTGATTTCTGTTTCCCTTATGATAAGTGATGTTGAGGATCTTTTCATGTGTCTCTTGGCCACCTGTATGTCTTCTTTGGAAAGATGTCTGTTCATGTCTTCTGCCCATTTTGAAACTGGATTATTTGTTTTTTAGGCGTTGAGTTTTCCAAGTTGTTTATACGTTTTTGGATCCAACAATTACACTACTAGGTATTTACCCAAAGGATACAAAAATAATAATTCAAAGGGATACATGCACCCTGATGTTTATGGCAGCATTATCAACAACAGCCAAATTATGGAAAGAGCCCCAATGTCCATTGACTGATGAACAGATAAAGAAGATGTGGTGTATATATATGATGGCATATTGCCCAACCATAAAAAGAATGGAACCTTGCCACTTGGAACTATGTGGATGGAGCTAAAGGGTATTATGTTAAGCGAAAGAAGTGAGAGAAAGATAAATACCATATTTCACTCATATGTGGAATTTAAGAAAAAAGACAAACATAGGGAGCAAACTGAGAGGCAAACCAAGAAACAGACTCTTAGCTATAGAGAACCAACCCATGGTTACCAGAGGAGAGGTAGGTCGGGGGTGGGGGACATGGGTTAAATAGATGATGAGGATTAAGGAAGGCACTTGTCGTGATGAGCACCATGAGATGTAAGGAATTGTTGAATCTCTAAATTCTACACCTTAAACTAATATTATACTGTATATTAACTAATTGGAATTTAAATAAAAATTTGAAAAAAAGGAAAAAAACCAGGAATGATTAAAGCGTATGACCTTTTTAAAGTATGAGCATCTCCTACTGAACATCAATAATCTATTCTTGGAAATCAGACGTTCCATGTAAAGATGCTAAGTAGGTGCCTAACTTCCAGACAAAAATCGGTAACAAGAAATCCTCACTTAAACACAGCCTGAGTGTTTAATATATTGTGGTTACTAGTTTGATTGGGGTAGATTTCCCATTATATTAAAAAGAATTACACATTTCTGCTCAATGCAGAAAGCTGGTGGAATACTGAAAAACAAAAAAATGAAAATTCCCCAAGTCCCACCACCACCAGGCATAACCACCGTTAGCCTTTTGGTGCATGACCTTCGGTCTTTTACAGACAACCCCTCCTCCTCCCAGAGCACACACTACATCTACCATGTTATTGTTAAAGAACTCAAGGGCAGGGAGGACATTTGGACTCCTCTGTTTCACTTTGTCCCTACTTCCCTTGCTCCTTGGGGGTGAAGCCCTGATACAGCTTAATCAGATTCCAGTATAGGTTAACATGTTAACTGGTGGGGAGGGCTCACTGATTTACGACAAGTGGTAGCCAGCTCAGCAACAGCCATTGTGGGTCACTGCATGTTGTACCCTCTTATGGATTCTTTCTGGACATACTCTTTTCCATTCTATTGGATGTGCTGGGCTGGCCTTTCATATGAAGCTTTTAAAACCAAGTTAGTATATGAAGAGACATGTGGGCAGAGAGAGAAAATCCCAAGCAGGTGCCATGCTGTGAGCGCAGAGCCTGATGTGGGGCTCTATCCCATGAACTGTGAGATCATGACCTAAGCTGAAATCAAGAGTCGACGCTCAACCGACTGAGCCACATAGGTGCCCTGGATTGTTTCTAATTTACCAGTTTTAAGTCACAGTTCAAGGAATATCTTTATATACGTATCTTTACAGAATTCCTGGAAATAGGATTGGTGGGTCCTAGATCATTATTAATTAGAAATCTTGGCTGTAAGTAACACAAATCAACTCAGGGTAAGAATACGTGAAAAACAAAAAGCCTCTCAGAGAGGAGAGAATGCGAATGTGGATTTGTATACAGGCTTCATAAAGGTGGAGGACGAGGAACTGGGGTCCACCAGGAACCCAGGAAACCTTCCCCACATGTCTTGGTCACTTTCTTTCCACAAGTCAGAACTTTCTATTCCTCAGTCTACAAGGACAGGAGAAGACAGGCAATCCAGGGCACTTGGATTTATATTGTCCCTCTTCTGCAGATGAATCTAGAATCTCTTGGGTTCAACTTCAAGTTCCCGAGAGAGGACACCTGATTCCCTCTGCTGGAGTCAGGTCAGGGCCCACCTATGGTTCAAGCCACTGTGGCTGGGGTTGGCGGTGGACACGGAGTGGGGCAGAATATACAAACATAGTTGACAATTGCCCATGTGAGAGAGGCAGCTAAGGAGATCATTACGAGCTCTGCAGACAACCAAAAATGTTTGACTGTGGCTGATCACATTGTGTATAGCTTTTTGATATGCATTTTCACACTGCCCACCACCAAGGGAGCATCTTCCTGCAATCTTCCCACCAGGATTATCATTTTAAACATTATTACAGGTTATTCTCTAATATTAAGAGCCTACTTTTTCCATTTAATGCTTTTTGCTTTGAAGGCTACTCTTTGATTGCTATTGTTGTTTGTATTTGCCAAATACATCACTACCCATCCTTTTATGTTCAAACTGTCACTGTACCTTAGTAGTGTTCCCGGATGGAAAATACAGCTAAATTTTATTTAACCTAATCTAAGAGTCTTTGCGTTTTTCATAGGGAATTGGGCTTTGATAAATTTGTATTTGCCATAGTAACTGAACGATTTTATTTTATTGTTTTATTCTGCACTGTCTGTATCTTTGTTCCTATAGTTTCCGTTGCTTTCCACCTTTTGTATATGAGCTATGTTTTGCTTACTTTTTTTCTTTCAGTGATTTAAAAGTGCTATAACCTATTTTTAACTTCTTAGTGACTAAAATATATACTCAGAACCCTGATTTTTCTAATTATCAAAGTTAGTAATTGAATAATATCTACTGATTCTACCCCCATGAGAGAAAAGGATATTTTCTTTCTCCTATACCTCTTCTAACTACTTGGGTATTTGTTAATATGAAATGATTTCTTAAAAATATTAAAGAATTATTTGTATTCTGTTTGGAATCTATGTTTTCAATTATTATTGCTTAAATCTGTGGTTAGCTAGTTAGTGCTTCCATTTTAACCTTTCATACAACTTCTCTGAATTGAGTTATTGGTTCATTCCTCAGTGGGTGGCTACATCCTTGAGGAACAATTCAAATTGAGATGTGGGTGACAATGATTTTAAGCTCTTGGATGTCTGCAGATGACTGTCTCTTGCCTTCACATGTGACGTTCCCAAGTGTCTTTTGCCTTAAACATCTATAAAAATGCCTCTTTTATTTTCTGGAATTGAATGCCAAGAATAATTAGGCACAGGATTGTTGATTTTGGCTCCCTGTAGTTAACTTTCTCAGCCTGGATTCTGGTAGATTTCTTCTACCTTTCAGCCTTGAGATTTGAAAAACTTGCCAGGCTGGTTTTGATTTCTCCTGGTATGTAGTGAGCTCTTTTGTTCTATACGCACAGTTTTTCCCTCATCTCAGAAGAGTTTTATTTTATTATTTCTATTCCATCTGGCTCTTTTTGTCATAGATACTTTTTAATCAGTATGTTCTTTGTTTACTGGATCTATTTGCCATTCTCTCCTCTATAATTTTCAAATATTTGCTCACTTTCTTCTTTGTGTTGGGCTTTTATTCCACATCTCTGAACTGTTTTTCTGCACTGTTGATTCTGCTCTTTGTTGATTCTTATGCCAATTTAATTGTGCTGCTACATTTGTTTTTTAAACTTTTTTTTTAATTATCTAGCTCCCCTTGTAAATAAAAATTTTAATTTGAAACTATCACAAAGGTATAAGAAAAGTTGGCAGCATCGTACAAAAAACATTTTTCATGAACCAGAAGAAAGTAAGTGACCGACATTATGCTCCATAACCACAGAGTATTTTAGTGTGCATTTCCAACAAACAAGCACATTACCCTGAAAAACCACATACAAGCACTAAAAGCAGGAAATTACCTCTGATATGGTACTTCCAACTAGTCACCATGTCCACTAGTGTTTTACCACTTGCCCTAGTAAAATCCTTAATAGCAAAATGATCCAGTTCAGAATCATACACTGTATTTCGTTGTCATGTCCTTTTAGTCTGGAAGAGTCCCAAAGTCTTTCCTTGACCTTCATGGCATTTACACTTTTGAAGATTCTATGACAGTTAATTGCTAGTCTGTAATACTATTTTACATTACCCTCACTTTACGTTTGACACATTCCTCATAGCTGGATTCAAGTTGTGCATCTTTATTGGACTATCACAGAGGGGATGCTGGGTTCTTCTCTTTGTACCCAGTCTGGTGGGGTACGATTTCAGTTTGTCCTGTTATTCATGATGCTCACCTGGATCACTTAAGTAAGGTGCTGTCCTCCAGGCTTCTCCACTCTAAAGCTGTTCTTTTTTCCCTTTGCGATTATCATGTGAGGAGATAGTTTGAAGGTATGGAAATACTCTGTTCCTCATAATATTTTAATTAATAACTGTTTAACTAATTTATACCTGTTTGGATATACATGGTGTCCTGGTTTATTCAATCAGCTACAGTTTGTTACCAATATTAATTCCTTGGATGCTCAAATTATCCCCATTATGGTCACTGGGAGCCCCTTCAAGCCCGTGTCTATGTCCCTCTGTCACGTCTGCATCATTCCTTGAGTAGTTCCTTGCTTTCTGCCATAAAATGTTCCAGGCTCATCTTGTACTTTCTCTGCCTCAGTCCTGGAGTCAGCATTTCTTTAAGGTGTTTTGGTCCATTCAAGTGAAAATGGTATTGGAAACCAGTAACTGGAGCTAGATGTGTTCATTGCTATTGAGGAGTCATTACTTCAAAGCCCTTTTAGTGGAAAGAGTTAAGGGATGTATGTACATGTACACACCCACGTTTACACCCTTATTTCCTTCTATATCTGTATGTACATATTGAAAACCATAGCTCACATTGGTACCTCAAATTCCAACCCAATTCCCTGGGTATATTCTAGTTTTTGTTCTTTCCATATTTCTAACCCTCTTCTCTTTCAGTGAGACACCTGTTGTCCTTGATATATTCACTTATCTGATCAGTCACCTGTAGGGAACTGAGTTCCCATCTCTCCTGCCATAGCCCCCTTACATGAGTACCCTACACACTGCATCCCCCACCCCAGGCTCTGATGGATCCTCAGTGTGGATACCCTCCTCATTCTGCTGGGGCTCCTACCCCACATGGATGTTCCTTCCATTTGCTCAGAGCCTGGACACCCCATGCCAGCCCTGTCCCTGGGCAGCGTGGACTCCCTCTCCCCTCTGACACCCCAGCCTGGCTCACGCCCTGAAGGCATGGGTGTCACTTTGCTTCGTCCCATTTAACAGCTTTAGGACTCAATTGTTCAGGAAGGGAAGACATTTAGCTCCCCTTTTATTTATCTCTTATTTGGAGATCTCTTATTTGGAGTCCATATTGTCTAGACTTCTATGCTTTCCAAAATTTACTTCTACTTCCTAAACTATATGTTTTCAAGGGCATTTTTCTCTGCAATTCAAATCCTATTTTCTCATTAAAAAATGTTCATAGGTCTCTTTAAGGTGCTTGTCTTTTATACTTATTAGTCCTTATATGGGAAGGAATTTATTTAGAGCTAATATTTGCCTACAGAAAGGCAGACATTCTTTCCCCCACACCAGTCCTGCTCCCCAATCTCCATGTCTACCTCCCTCTTTTTCTTTAGTTCTTGTCTCAGATATCGCCTCGCAACAGGTTTTCCACAATTATTCTACATGAAGCAGAGTTCCCCACCTTTCATTTGCTATCTTATTTGTTTCCTTCATAGCAACTTATTACAAATTGCAAAGATTTTATTTGTCTGCTTATTGGTTTGTTATCTCTCTCTCCTTGGAGGAAGAAAGCTCTATGGGGAGCAGGCATTTCACAGAGCAGGAAGCATGAATAGTCAATGAAGATATGAAAGGATGCTCACCTCATCATTAACATAAGAGTGAAATGCTATTTCATGAATCCACCAGATTGGCAAAAATTTAAAAATCTGATAAAACCCAGTGTTTGCAAGATGGAGCCAGGAATAAAGTCAAGCTTTCCCGATTTCCAGTTCAAATATATGTAATGCTCTGCAAACTGTAATATGGAGGATTATTCTATAGATGGACACAAGCCCACAGAGAACTTTCTATAAGTTTTTCTCTGCTATATCCACTATAACAAAAATGAGGAAGTATCCGGGTCCACAACTTGGGACTCTCAGAAGAAAACTGGCTGCCGATAAGGACAAACCTACCCTGAGTTGTTCATGCTCCTCCTGCTTGAATTCTCCATGACTTCACTTGTGCACAGAACTTCCTGTGAGGTCAACAGAAGCCGTGGATTCCAGCGGAGTGGGACAGCCCTCTAGAGGGTGCCAAGGGACATGCTGGGGCACAAGTAAGTGGAAAACCCAGCCAGTGAGTGAATGTGAACCAGCTGGGTGAGAAGCCTCATCCTGCTGCCTCTAAGCTTGGATTTGGCACCAAGGGTCAGCATCATGTGCCTCTCTGCCCTAGAGTGTGTGTGTGAAGGAGGAAAACTTACAAGTATGGAGCCCCGTGCTGGGAGATTTCACATAGGTGAATACATAGAAGTCTTATAACTCCAAGGACACCGAGGCTGAGAAGCTATGTAACTCATTCAGAATCACACAATTGCGAATAGTGGAGCCAGGGGTCAAGTGCAGCCCTGATTCAAGAGCATAGTGCCCCTCTCTCACACCAGGCTTCCATACTGACCAGAGAAGGCTATGGCGAAGATCCCACCCATAGCCGCATCACGGTGGAACTTGAGCAGGACCTGGTTGGATGAGCTATGCACTGTTTTCTTGGCCAAGCTTCGGCTGAAGACTCCAAGCTGTGGAGCTGTCTGCTGAGGCCCATCCCTGCACATAGGAAAGAAGGTGCTGGCATGTCATGGGTTACCATGGCTGCCTGCTCCACCCAGTTCCATCAGTGGCCCTCAAAGAGACCTGGAGTGGGAGGCTGTGACTCTTCTTGTGCTTGACACTGTCTTTCTCCAATGTCCTGTAGACCTCCCTCTAATCTCTCCCAACTCAGTCTGCTGACAAAGCTGATAGAGGCAGCAAGGCTCACACTGACTCCTCATTCACCTGATTCTTCACCAGCCCAGCCTCCATAATGGGCTTGGGGGCAACAGTCTCACCCAAGAAGCCACTGGAGCCACTGGGCAGGGATGCAGGTCTTATCACAGGTTCTCTGAGACTGAGCAGCAGTAGGATGGGGCTGAGGAAGAGCTGCAGGAAGCTCATGTTACTATCCATGCCAGCCCCACTTCCTTGTCCCCAAGCAGAGATATCCCCAGTTGTCCTTCTAGGCAAAGGATTTCTTCCCTGGAAAGGTATCTAGTCCCTCCTATCTGTTCTTAGCCATAGCCTGGAAAGGAAACTGGAAATTAATCCAGGGCAGTCTGATTATGGTTATCCAGCCCTGGGAATTTGGGCAAGAGAATCCCACGATCCCCTGCTGATTCCCAGAATGGCAGTAACTCCCAAACAAAAAAATTTTTAAATTATATATTTGTCCAAAGATCCGGTGGTTTGGAAAGGACTGTCTAGGAGACTACACTTATTGATTAATAATTCATTTTCCCATTTTAAAATTCATTCAAGATATTCTAACTCTCACTCAGTGTGGAATCGTCAATTTGGTAACCAGTAAGCCACATGTGGCTGTTTACATTTAATTAAAATTAAATAAAGTTTAAAAGTCAGTTCCTCAGTCACTCTAGACACATTCAAGTACTCAACGGCCACCTGTAGCTGGTGGCTATGGTACTGAACAGCACAGATACAGAATGTTTCCATTACTGCTGAATGTTGTGTTGGACAATACTGGCTCAGCAGGAGATGATCAGTGGGACTTCACAGAATTCTACCCCCAAACTGTTGCTAGTCTGGGTAGCTTATGTTAGGTAAATGTAGGATTTTGGTTTGGACTCTGGAAAAACTGAGAAAAGTTTGTGTAGCTATGACCATTCCTATTCACACACCCACCCACTTGTCCTCTGACCCTGAGGTGGGACTCCAGGTTGGAAATCACTGCCCTGCCATTCCTCTCCCTTCCAGGAGTCACAAAAGGTAATTTGAAACTGAGCCCTCATTTACTACGTTTATTTGAAAGCCAGGAGGTGGACGACCACTTAAAACCATGCAGCTCTTGGTTTTCTAAACAAAGAAATGAGTAACCCCAGTTTAGAGCCCAATTAAAACCCCTTTCTAATTGGCTGTCGACATGGCAGCTGGCCCTACCAGACAGTGATGAAGTCTCCGGAGGGTTCTGTCTGCAGCAGGCTGAGGTTGAGGCGGACGCCATGACCAATGGGCACGGTGATCAGCCAGACACAGTCCTGGGAGCTGGAGTATGGACTGGGGAAGCCCGGGGAGTACACAGTGCCATTGGAAGAGGTGATGTTCCCACCACAGGGGACTGCCAGGGAAGGGACACAAACACAGATGAGTGTGGGAGATCACCCCCCACCTGAAAATTCAGATGACTTCCTTACAAAGTGTAGGCACCCAGCACAAATTATCCTGCTCAGGGAGGTCAGGAGGCATGGGTAGAGGTGACGGGGCTGCAGATGACCATGTGTGGTTTTCCCCATTGGTCCTAGCACACCACTCCCCATCTGGCCCCTGACCTTCAGAGCACATGCCTCTGGGGGCCAGCCTCAGCCCCTGGACTCTCTCTTCTTCTTGTGGATGAGACCAGCCCAGCAGGAAGGACCCACTGGAGCTCTCCCCTCTCCCTTCCTAGGAATGGAGAGGAGGAAAGAATTCAGAGTCAGGGCTGTAGTTCTTTTGCTGGGATGAACTAGGAAATTATGGGAGTATTTCTCTCTCTCTCTTTATTTGCTTCAAGATTCTTAGAGTGGTACATTTGGTCTTGACCTAAGAGATGAGGATTCTTGTAGTGAAGACCAAAGTTGGGTTCAAATCATGGCTAAACCATTTATTGGCTGGATGGCCCTAGACATTAGTTTAGACTCTTTCATCACCTGTGAAATGGGAATAAGGGTATCCCCATGTAGGACTGTGGTGGTGGTTCCATAAACTGAGGCAAGTAAAATATCCAGCTTGGTACTCAGCTCACAGAGAAGGCATTTGCTGCATAGATATGATCTTCTATCCCTATTTTCCTGTCCCTTGAAAGTAACACCCAATTTTAGGTTCACTCCGATGTAGGCTTTGGGTAAGGGGATGAAGAGGCCATGAAGTCTCCATAATGTTCTGATTCAGTCACCAGGGAGGAGAAAAAAGGGCAAACAAACAAACATACATACAAACACCCCCTGGTCCAGACTAATGAGTACATGTGGCTGGCATGAGGCAACAAGCAGACATCTGGATGGGGGCAGACCAAAGCGAAGAGAAAGAATCCCAATGCCTCTAGGCAGAAGATACAGTTCCTGTGAATGCACATGCATCCTGAAAGGGGTATGCATGGACACACCCCCTTTCCTACACATACTGGACATCCACTCAGTGTCAGTGTCAGGCGCATCCTGGGGAAATGAAGGGGAGCAAGGTTACCGTGGCACATGGTTTTGCTCTGTAGCACTCACAGCCCACTGGGATACAGCTAAGTAGATTGGTGTTTACAGCATAGGGTGGAACACGCTGTCAACACGGAATGCCACGGGAACAACTGGAGGACCCCTCCTCTGGTCTTGTGAGGGTGGGCAAGGATTCTTGGTATTATTTCCATTTAGACTCAGACCTGAGGGATGATAAGGCTAAGTAGACAAGGCAAGAGAGGAGAGTGATGTTCTATGAGGGAGGGACAGCATGTACTAAGAATCAGAGGCAAGAGAACAGGGCACACTGGGATGACTGCAAGTATTTCAGCTTCAGACATAAAATCTGCGAGCGTGGAGAATCCTGGGGGGTATGCAGGGACCAGGCCCTGAGGGACATGGTGCGTTACCTAAAAGAGTTAGGAATTTACCCCAAGAGAGATGAGGATGCCTTGCTGGATTCTGAGCAGGGGAGTGTCTGGAGTATGTTGATGGTTTTGAAGATGCACACTGGCTACACTTGGAAAAATGGATTGAGGAGGGCAAGACTGAAGGCTGGGAGACCAGTGAGAAGCCTCATCAGAGTGGTGGCCTGGATTAAGGCAGAGGCAGTAGATAGAGAGAAGTGGATGCATTTGAAAGGTAATCAGGATGTAGAATTATCAAGACTTGGTGAATAAGTCACAAGGGGGAGAGGGAGGGGCTCAAATAGGGCCAAGTAACCAGGTGACTAAAGGTGCCCTTCACTAGATGGATTTCCATTGAATGACAGAAAAACGATGCCTTTAATTTCTAATATATTAGGATTTAGGTGCCTCTGGATAAGTGAAGCTCTTTAAAAAGTTTTTGGATATACAAGTGTAGCTCTCAGGAAAGAGATAAAGATTACAGAGTCTTCCCTTCTGATGGGTTGGGTTTCCCAAGGGTTGAATAGGTATTCCCTTGGCTGTGGCCCACATTTCCTCCAGGTCCTCCCAAGGTTGGCCCAGAGGTCTGTGCCTAGGACTCTTTGCCCAGACAGGCTGGGTCCTTTCCATATGAAAACAGGATGGACAAGTTTTTCCTGGACTCCCCAGCATGGGTGCTTCCATGGGGCATGGGAGTACTCTGATCAGTCTCCTTAGGAGGAGTCACTAGGGATGAGGAGGGACATACCTTCACACCTGGGTAGGGGGTGGTCCCAATTCCGGTTGGTGCCATGTTGACATGTGAGGACGGGGTGGCCCATCAGTTGATATCCTGGCAGGCACTCGAAGGTCACTGATTGTCCAACATTGTAGCCAGCTCCCCTCACAATGCCATTGGCAAAGGGCTCTGGGTCTGGGCACTCTTGAAGTTCATAGGCTGGAAAAGATCAGGAGAGAAGGTTACTTTATTCTCTTTGGACATTTTCCCCTCAACCAGAATATAGGAGCAGCAGAAAGTAAGCATAATGGTGAAGCACCAAGACTTGGACTCCGATGGACCTTTGTCATTTACTAGTTGTTGGCTTTGGGTAAGACATTTAATTTTTCTCTGCCTCTGTTTTCCTATTTAGAAAATGGTTATTGTGAGGATTAAGTGGGAAATTATATGCATAGTACAGTATGGCACATAGTAAGAGCTAAATAAATGTTATCTGTTATGACTGTCTCCATGGGAGAAAGAGGTTTAGGGAAGACAATGCTAGGTTGAACCCTTATTCATTGAGTACCTGCTTGGGGCCAGGCATTGACCTTGGTTCTTTCATGTGGATCATCTCATTTAATCCTGACAACCATGTTCTAGATCACAAACAAAGGAAGCAGTCAGGGGAGGACTTGAGTGGGGTCTTTCTGACTCTGAGAAACTAGAACCTTTCAAGATGGAGGGAACTTGGCAGGAGTAAGTCAATCTTGTGACTAGAAGAAAAGCTTTTCAGAGGGAATTGTTAGATAAAAAGGAATATGTGTGACTGTAATACAAAGAAGTCCCTCCAAAGAGCAAGAAAGCGACTTCCTTGAGAATAGGTGAGTCCAACTCAAAAGGAGATACCTTGATGGAAGTACTGGAGGCCTGTCCCAACAGGGAGGGGTTGCAGAGGGGTTTACTGAGCATGTGCACAGAGCATAGACTCTGATTAATTGGATCCACAGGAAAAAGAACAGCTGTTGTGTCCGGAATCAGGCCCACCCTACACAGGAAACTGGCAGTGGGGTAGACAGAGCTTTCCACAGTGGAAATTCTCAGTGGGAGTTGAGATCAAATGAATGCTCCATGGAAGTGGATGAATTCATTACATGTAATAACAACATAAATAACAATGATCACGAAGCTGACATTTTCAGAGCCCTCCTTCTGGGATGGTGACTATGTTGTGTATTTCCAGTCAACATCTTCCTGAGGGAGGCCTCAGTGGGAGGAACCGGGCAGGTTTCACTGGGAAATCATTGAGGTAATTGCCTGTGTCAAAAAATGGAGCGGCTGTGGTGGGAGGGGGTGGCTGGTCAGCCAAAGAAGACACGTGGCCCTGACAGTAGCAAGGGGTACTGGGCAATTTGGCAAATGAAGGTTAGTAGAAGCAGGGAGCCTGTTGCCCAGTGAGGTGACTGAATGAATGGACTGGGTCTCTATAGAAAAGCCTCAGTGGGAACTTGTGGACCCAGCAATGGTGAGGAGCCAGAAGAGAGTGGCTTCACATCAGAAGCTAGGAGCAGCCAGAGGGAGAGTCTCTTATAGGAACTTTCTCACGTGGAAGGAGCTGGGTTTTTCAGAAAGAGAGACACTTAAGTGAGAGTACTTGGACTGCTTTCAAAAATCTCAGAGCCTGTTCTAGCAGAAGAAGCTTCAAAGAGAGAGGTTGGGCCTATAGGCAGAAATGAACCCAAAGAGTGATTAGCTCTCCTAAAGAAGCACTCCTCAGGGAGAGCAGCTGGGTTTGCCCCACAGGGAGACACTATGGTGGGAACAGATACAGTTTTTAAAACAACTTTTTAAAGTTTATTTATTTTGAGAGACAGGGAGGGAGCGCACATGGGAGGGGCAGAGAAAGAGGGAGACACAGAATCTGAAGCAGGCTCCAGGCTCTGAGCTGTCAGCACAGAGCCCGACACGGGCTCCTGAGCCATGAGATCATGACCTGAGCCGAAGTCGGACACTTAGCTGACTGAGCCACCCAGGCGCCCCAAGAAGCTTTAATGAAATAAGCTTAGCTTGTCACACTGAGAGACCCAGTAAGAGTGGCTTATGTTGTTAGTAAAAATTTTATGGGAATATTACCTGAGAGGAGAAAGGAAAACTCTAGCCTAGGAAGTTCAGAGTATCTAACAGAAGGAATTTTGAGAAAGAGTAAGGAGTTGGATTTCTTCAAAGAAAGTCGTGGGACCACAAAGACCGGGGCCTGCTTGACAGAATGCCTCTCAGTGGGGACAGATGGCTCTTTTGGAAACAGGTCTTTTCATAAAGGAAAAACCTGGGGTGAGCGGTCAGAGACTGTGTACAAGGTACAGCTCCATGGGGCTAAGGAGGGCGTAGGTGGAGAATGTGGGCCCTATTTGGGCCTGTCATAAATTAGGAGGCCTTGGTGGGAGGACCTGGGTCTCTGGCACTAGAGACAACCCAGTCTGAGTGGTTGGGGCCATCACAAACGAGAAGCCTAGTGAAAGTCGAGGTCAAATCTGAAGGGAAGCAGCTGCTCTGACACTAACAGTGGGCCTTGTTAAGTCTAGTCATAAGAGGAGGCATCGTTAGGTCTGTGGGGCTTAGGCAGGCACTGAGGGAGTAGCTGGGCCTGTGACCTGAGGGAAGCCTCAAGAGGAACATCCACCAAGTCATGAAGGTAAAATGGGAGGAGGTAGGCCCACCATCTTTGGGAGTCTCACACAGTTGGAGCCACTCCTGGTGGAGGTGTTGGGCCTCTGAATGCATACCTAGAACCCCCCTGCCCTATGCCTTGCTTCCCCCCAACAAGGGGAAATCCTCAGTGGACTGGGCTTCTGAACACACGAAGCTCCAGTGTGAGTGATGCGTACGCCACAAGAGGGCTGCTGGCCACGTGTTGGCCTGTGTCTCAGAAGCTCAGGTGGGAGTGAGAGGGACTGAGCTTGAGACCAGGGCTCTGTGGAAGTAGTAGGTCTCTTCTACGGGGAGACGTCAATGAAGCCGGAGGGACTCAGGGGCACAACTTTTATGGGGACAAGTGGGCTTATCACATGGGGAACTCAGTGAGTGTCTGGTGCCATCATGTGGACCCAGTGGGCAGGGCTATGTCTGTCACAGGGGTGAAGGCACAACGTGTATGGCAGGCCCCAGGGGAGCCGTCCCTGTCACAACGGTAGTGTCATCAGTACTTGCATTTATCCAACAGGAGAAGCCTCAGGGAGAGCACTTGGGCCTGTCAGAGGTGTTATGGGTTGAATTGTGCCCCCTGCCCAAATTCATATGTTGAAGTCCTAACCTCTAACACCTCAGAACGCGACCTTATTTGGAGAGAGGGTCTTTGCCTATCTTTACCCAAATTAAAATGAGGTCATTAGGGTGGGCTCTAGTCCAATATAACTGGTGTCCTTATACAACAGGGAAATTTGGAGACATATAGGGATGTGAAGCCAGAGATGGGGGTGATATTTTTACAAGCCAAGGAATTCCAGATTGCCAGCAAACCACCAGAGGCAAGGACAGAGGCCTGGAACAGATTCGCCCTCACAGCCCTCAGAAGGAATCAATCCTGCCGACACCTTGATCTCGGGACTTGTCAGTCTCCAGAGCTGTGAGGGAATAAATGTCTGTTGTTGAAGTCCCCCACTCCCACCTCCCAGTCTGTGGTACTTTGTTACGGCAGCCCTGGCAAAGGAAGACACAGGGGAAACCTGAGAGAGGCACGCGTGTGTCCCAGAGGGTAGCGCTGATCATATGACAGAATGTGGCCGTCTGATGTGTCATGACCCATTTGACAGCTCACGCCCCCACTGAAGCCGTGTGCCCTTGACAGGTACATGTGCTCTTGGTTAGGGCCAGCCTCTGTGATGAGCTCACACACAGCTTCCTGGGGTGGGGCAGCTTTGCTCCTACCAAGGAGGCCAGCACTCTCTGGGTGAGAAACACAGCATCTCCCTGCCACTTCATGGGTGTGAGAGGCCCAGCTCCTCCTCCCGAGGTGTCCCAGGTGGTGGCAAGCCCAGCCACACTCCCTGGCGTTCCTTCTAAGGAGGCAGTGCCTGTGTAACCGACCCAACTGTGCCCACCTTTGTAGAATACCCCTTTCCCTAAATGACAAGCCTGAATCCATGGTCAGTATTCATCTCTCACAAGGGATGAAAAAGTCTAATATCAGAGTGTTATGTATATAGACCATTCTATATATTTATATAGGAAACACAACCAAAGAACTCACGAAACATTACATATTTTCACAGGTACATATAACATATGTTATATGTTTCCATGTCAACACATGGAAAAAGATCCAGAAAGATCATATTAAAACAACAGTGATTACTTCTGGGGAATGGGCCTGGAGTTGGAGGCTGTAGACAAGGAAGGCTTGGACTTACCCATAAGGCTTTAATTTCCTCCTTCCTTCCTTTCATCCTTCTTCCCTCCCTCTTTCTTTTTAACAAGGTGAGTGTGTTTGTGAACTGCTTATATAATTAAAAATCAACTTTAAAAAAGAAAATTGCAAAACAGTACTTATAGTATGATACAATTTTGGATATAATATAATGATATAGTTACATCAATATATGTACAGAAAAAAATGGGGCTTTCGTTGGTATCTCTGCATGGTGGGGTTGGAGATGCGATTATGGGAGAATTTTGTCCTTCAGTGATGTACTCACAAAAACATCTGTAATGTTTTAATTTTTTTATAAGCATGTATAAGATTGGAACAAAGTCCACAATTATGAAAAAAAAGTCCAAAGAATCTGGAAAAAGAGGTTAGAACAAATGGTTCATCCAGTCACACTAGGGCAGCATCTGAGGGAGAAGTTGGGCCCATTTAAGGCTGCTGTGTATAGCTACACAGATTGAGCGCAGTCCGCACAGCCACAGGTAAGGGCCCCTCACTCAGGAAAGCCTGGGTTGGAGAGGAGGGGGCTTGTTCCAGGAAAAGCATACCAGGACGGGTGGGGCCTATAACAGGATTTCACCTCGGCAAGGTAGAGCCCCAGTGAGCATGGTCAGGAAACCCTCAGTAGGAGTCAACGGGCTTGTCTCATTGTGAAGGCTCAGTGGGTGCTCTAGGGTTGTTACCAGAATCCTCTGTCATGTGATAGGAGCTTTGCTGAGGCAATTGGGCTTGACACACAGGAGAGGACCCAGAGGGACTAAGTAAGCCTACCAAGGCTGAGGGGAAGTGGCTGGCTGGACGCTCAGGGATGCCCGATGGGAAAGCTCAGGGAAAACTGTTGGCCATTGGGCCTGTAGCCCTGGAAGAGGCTTGCCAAAGAAGATTAGATATCTTCATGGGGCCACAGAGACATGCCATCAAAAGGAAGCCTTCATAGATAGGCCTGCCCCCCCCCCCCCCCCCCATCCCTCAGCCCTTCTTGTGTTCTTTTTTTCCCCTACGTGGAAGGCTGGGAAGATGGTGGCTATGGGTAAGAGAAGGGGTTGGACAGGAGCAAACGGGCACTCCCTGTCTTTACCTTGATACTCCAGCTTGAATCCTGGCCGGTTCTGGGAGTGGTCGCTGTGGAAATACACAGTGGTCTCGTGGGACGTGGAGAGCAGGGAGCCTGGAAGCTCGCTTCCACTGAATCTGCCCATCATGCGGCTGGTCTCGTAGGGGCCATTCCGGATTTCTATGAAGTCGTGGTTGGGCTCAGTGGAGAAGTTCAGGAACTGGATGTGAGCTCCTGGGAGCAAGACAGAGGCAGACAGTGTCCAAAGCAATAGAGTCCTGCTTCAAACATGCGGTCTCATGGAAGCTTGTCCTGCCAGACCTCATGCGTCCCTACTACCGGCTTCCCACCCAACCAAGATTCCCAGAACACAACTCTGGGAGTTACTGTCCATTCCAGTCTTTTGTCTTGAGGCAGGATTCAACTTAAAAATATATTATTCACTCAGAATAAAGGGCACTGGTCATTCCAGAGCTCTATCCCTAGTCCATTTTATTGAAAACAAAGCTCAGGGCTAATATTTGACTTGTGGTTCATAAGCCTACTATTAGCATAAAGATAGCTTTGCTAAAATAAACTTTTTACTTAAAAATGCCACCACTTAAAAATAACTATATCCAATCAAAAGACATGAACTCCATCATACTGGTATCTTCTCAAACACTTAGGATAATTCAGAAATTAGAAGAATACATTATCAGTGAAGTTTATACCCAGGGATCTTACTGGATTAATCAAGATCTCCTAACCACCTGACAGGTTAAATGGATCTGATTAAGCGCTTGACTTACATATTAATATACTCTGCAGAATGGAGGTGGGAAGATTGACATTTGTTTACTGGTGAGATTTCTCAAAATTAGATTACCATTAAAAATGATATTGAAGCCATATATTTACTAAGCAAATAGGAAAATGTCCACTATGTTAATTGTGAAAATCGGACTGCAAAGTAGCACGCATTATGTAATTCTAATTGTGGTATTAAAAAACTGGAAGAATGTTCACTGATTCACTAATAATATTTACTGAGCATCTGCCATACATCAGGGCTGCACTAGGCACTGCACAGGGATAAACAAGAACTACCAGGTCCTTGTCTTCACAGGGGTTACATTCTAATGGCGAGGACTAAGCTGTTAGCGATTATCTCTGCATGGTGGGGTTACAGATGGATTCTAATCTTTAAAATGTTCTTTTCTGTACTTTCTAAGTTTTGTAGAATGGACACACATATGTGATTTTTTTTTTTTTTTTGCATCTAATGATTTAAATAGAATAAAGACTTGACTTATAACATTGAGGACCCTTCATGTCTCCTGCTCTCTCCCATTCTCTTTCTTCCCTTAATAGAAGGTCACTCTCTGGCCAAAATGAAGAAATCAGGAGACTATAGATGCTGGAGAGGATGTGGAGAAACGGGAACCCTCTTGCACTGTTGGTGGGAATGCAAATTGGTGCAGCCGCTCTGGAAAGCAGTGTGGAGGTTCCTCAGAAAATTAAAAATAGACCTACCCTATGACCCAGCAATAGCACTGCTAGGAATTTATCCAAGGGATACAGGAGTACTGATGCATAGGGGCACTTGTACCCCAATGTTTACAGCAGCACTCTCAACAATAGCCAAATTATGGAAAGAGCCTAAATGTCCATCAACTGATGAATGGATAAAGAAATTGTGGTTTATATACACAATGGAATACTACGTGGCAATGAGAAAAAATGAAATATGGCCTTTTGTAGCAACGTGGATGGAACTGGAGAGTGTGATGCTAAGTGAAATAAGCCATACAGAGAAAGACAGATACCATATGGTTTCACTCTTATGTGGATCCTGAGAAACGTAACAGAAACCCATGGGGGAGGGGAAGGAAAAAAAAAAAAAAGAGGATAGAGTGGGAGAGAGCCAAAGCATAAGAGACTGTTAAAAACTGAGAACAAACTGAGGGTTGATGGGGGGTGGGAGGGAGGGGAGGGTGGGTGATGGGTATTGAGGAGGGCACCTTTTGGGATGAGCACTGGGTGTTGTATGGAAACCAATTTGACAGTAAATTTCATATATTAAATAAATAAATAAATAAATAAATAATAATTAAAAAAAATAGAAGGTCACTCTCATGAATTGGAAAGATATCTTTCAGTTCATGTTTTTAGATTCTTAAATATATGTCTGATTTATTTGTCTTGAACATTTACATAAGTGTTGTTATACTGTACGTATAGTTTTGTAAACTTTTTTTGCTTATATTGTGTTTTTCAACGTCTATCCTTGTTGATATATAAAGTTCATTGGTTTTAACTACATATTAATTAATTCCATTTTATGAATTATCCAACTACATTATTCACTGCTCTAATAATGAACATGTAGATTGTTTTCAAAATATGGAGTTTGACAATGATCACTTTTGGACATGTCGTCTGCATCCCATCCATCATCCCAACACTGTGGGCAGCATGTCCATTGAAGGGGCTCTTCAAGGATTCCAGGATTTCTGAATTGAATGGGCTTGGAAAGAACTGGGCATGACCACTGCCATCTAGTGGTAGAAGCTTGTAAATTCAGAGGCTCTTTACACAATGAAACCAGGTGCCATATTAGGGTGGGCGCTGGAGTCCAACCTTCACTTGAAAGCAAGGTCTTCTGTGATTGGACCCCGCAGGGGGCTTATAAGCAGAGGCTGAATAAGCACCCAGGCCTTTGAGATAGAGAGCTCTGGTGGCTGAACATCAGGACTTACAGAGAACAGTGACATACCTCTCATTTAAACTTCCATTTTCCTTTGGATGCTGCACTCCCTCCATCCTTCTGTCATCTGAGATTCTCGTGGCCCATGTCTGAATGCAGAGCTATAAGGTCTCCTAGCTCCTCTTCCCCCATTGTCTAAAATCTGGAGTTTCCCAAGGCTGCTTAAGTCCTCACCATTTTGTACCCTGATCACCCGTCCCCAGGTTCCTCCAGAAGATGGTTCTAAATACAAGACTCCATCCTCTGAAGGTTCACCAACCCCTTTCCTCCTCTGAGAACAGATTTGAAGTAGGTCAACTGGATCCCTTTCTCCTGAAAGCCCCTTCTCCATCATAAGACCTACTCTAGGCTGAATAGTAAAGGACGCAAAGAGGTGGCCTTGATTCCTGAGGTCACAGAGTGGGAGAGCGCAGGCAGATGCAGGAGCAATCCCCTCAGGACATTTTGTCCCCTAGGAGCAGGGCAGTGACTCAGGCAAGATGATCCATTAGTTCCACGTCAACACAAATCATTTACCTCTCCAACAGAGATGTTGGGGTTAAATTATATTCCCAGTCAGGAATGAATCATCAGGAATTAAATTTTGTACCCAGACCGATGTCCTCCACACCCCGTCAACCCCCGTGCCTGGCATACTCCATCTCCACACACACACAAAATCTCCCAATCTTTAAGACCAGCCAGAATGTGCGTATAAAGAATGCAAACTCTATATCATATTGACCTTGGCTATATAATTTAATTAGGATGAGAAATGGGATATTGAAGTTAAAAGCACAACTTGAGGTCCAGTCTCTGTAAAAGATTTTTTTCTTTTTCAACCATCCCTGAGTAATTTCTCATTCCACAGTCCTGAATTTCAGCTTACTACTCAAATAATAATGATAATGGCCATCCCTAAGATTATTTTCTCTGTTTTATGTGCCCAAAGTATTCATTTCTACCATTCTTAACTGATGTTCACAATCGTACGAGAGGTCAAACAGATGAGGAAATAGAGAGGCAGAGTGCTATACTGTCTTGGCCAAGGTTATGCTGAACAGTTGCAGGGAATGGTTACTTTACGCACTGGGGCCTGGGCATGGAGACTTACCAAAGCCCACAGGCAGCGCTATTTTCCAAGAGCAGTCCATGTTGCTGGGGTAGTTGCCTGGGAAGCCGGGGCTCAGGATCACCCCTTCCATCTCTTCCACTGCCCCCCCACACTGTGCTGTGACAATGAGACCAGATAGAAGGTTAGGACAGCATGGAGGAGAATATGGGGCCATGTCAGTGTTTGGATGTTCCCTTAGAGCAGCAGCTTTTTTAACCATTCCCAAGTCATAAATGCCTTTGAGAATCCAAAGGAATCTACAGGTTATCTCTTTACACAACTGCAGACTTGGGCAAAACTGAGAACATGTGTAAGTGCAGAAAGGGTGGCTCAGCATCCTGGCACCGCCCAATGGTCCACAAACCCAAATTATGACTTTTGACCTTGAGCATGCCCTTCGCAGGTCAGTTCCCTTAGCAAGGTCATGCAGCAAAAGCAGTCTGCTCCAAGAGCAGTGTGACCATTTCTTACACTATGCCTCAAATCTCCCTCTATCATTGTCCAATCAACTCTCCCAAGACTGAAGAGAAAGGAGGAAGGAAGGGGACTAGCATGCACTGAGTCCCCACTCTGTGCCAGGCACCATGCCAAACTCTTTACAAATATACATTCCATGGGGTTGGGTGGCCCTACTAGGTGCCCACCCTCAGACTCTGCCCTCTGCCCTCAACCAAAGTGATTGTGATTAGCATTCCATGGGGAACCAATCATGAGGGGCTGGGGCACCTGACACTCTCAACAAGGCGACTTCACCTGCAGATGCAGGGCTGGAGCATAAATACAGCCTGGTCAGTTGACAACCATTCTCTTCTTTCACATCTTTCAGGAAACAGTCATGCAGCTTCAAGCGACTAGCTTGTTATGGGAGCCAGAGAAAGAGGTGGAGGGGAGGGATCTGCAGTGTCTAAGCAAAGGCATTTTGGGGAGAGGGTGACAAACAGGCCTGAATGCAACAGTGTCCGGGTTCAGAGTTGGGGGGCTCTGGCGCTGACTGCCTGGCTCACAATCCCAATGTTTTCACTTCCTGTGTGACTCTGGGCACGTTCTAAACCCTTTCAAACCCCAGTTTCCCTCATCTGTAAAATGGAGCCAATTACAGCACCTATGTCACAGGATTGTCATTAAGTTACAACAGAAAGGACTTTGTGTCACTTGGAACAGTGGCTGGTGCACACAGTAAACTGGCGACAGCTACTCTATGGCCTGTAGCTGCTGTTACCATGAGTGGTTTCCTTGGCAAGAACTTCGTAATATGTAATGGGCGAAGTGCCTCTCCTGGGCCACATTTCTGACTGCTGAGCAGGTGACCAAACCCTGCACCCTGGTGATATCACAGAAGGGAAATGCCATTATGCCCAAGTGATGCTCTCTCCACTCACTTTGCTTCTTATCCCAAGGTCAGCCTTGATTTGCACTTTACATTGGCTGGGCATCAGAGAAAAGTAGGTTTCCATTCCTAATGGTGCCAATCACTTTTTAATCCTAAAAGCCTTAGTTTTCTTTCTTTTTTTTCTTAGTTTTCTTATTTGCAAAGTGAGGGCAATGATACCTCCTCTGAAGAGCTGCTGTGAGGAAACTCGTAGCACAGTGACGTGCATGTAATAGATACTCGATAAATGTCACGTCTCCCTCACCCTGACTAGAAGCTTCAGGGACCTTGTCTTTTCTTGTATCCATGGATCTCTTCATCATTGCTTAGCACAGGGTAAGAAACCCAACCAAGCTAAGTTCTTGTTTCACATGTAACCCTCCACATTTTTTATTAGTGGATTTTATCTGTCTGTCCTATGAAAAGTCATAGGGGAAGGGCTCAATTGCCCAGGGGTTCCATTCAGGAACAATTATCAGGTCAATTATCTGGGGTTCCATTCAGGAACAATTCAGGTCAATTATCTGGAATCCGAATGGCCATCATCGTGTTTTCAAATGGGCAAGTCTCCTGTGATTTTTCCATTGGGTGGGCGAAGGTTTGCAGAAGTCATGACTCCCTTGAAGAGCTGCCCATCAGCCGAAAACTACTGTCTTTGCACAGACTCAGAATACCAATCTGTCTTTTGATTTGAACTTGATCCCAACGATATGTCACTGAGCTCAAATCCCTGGTAGAAAATGGGTATGAAAGAAAGGAAAAGGTCGGGGCTCTCTTACCAATACAGAGTGGCGGAGGGTAGTTCCAGCGGCGCACGGTTCCAGGCATGCAGGAGATGTGGGCGTGGCCCTGGAGGAATCAGGAACAGGGATGGGCTGATTGCCCCCATGGGCACAATTGTATGTACAACCCAGAAGAGGGGGTTTGTTCAGGGGCCTTGCGTTGAGGAACAAGATACACAAAGATACACAAACCCTCTGTGGGGTGGGATGAGGCAGAGGGTGAGAGACTTTGGGGAAGGATGCTTATTAACAGCCATTACTAAAGAATTCTCATTACTAAAGGTTCCTTGTGAGACTCCTTTAATTACTAGATTCCCTCATGGCCTTCAAAGGAAGATTAAATTTTCCTGAAGTCTAATCAAACCAAAACTTTGCAGGAACACATTCTGAGGCTGGCTTGTGCTAAATCGCCAAAGTCAGCAAAGCTCATCTTTTGCATGAACAGCTCCGGGAAAGGACAATGGTCCCTGGGGACCTCAGGGTCTTTCCCCTGTTCTTTGGTGACTGCAGCTAGGCTGGCATGAGGCTGGTCCAACACATCTCAGGGGATACCTGTTTCCTGACCTGGGTGTTGAGGGGAGGTACCTGGAGGGCATATCCCGGCTCACACTGGAAAGAGACCACATCGTTCACCAAGTAGCGCTCGCCGGTCTTCACCCCATTACTGGGCACAGTGGGTTCTGGACAGCTGCTCAGGCCCACAGCTAGACAAGACAGAGGCAAACAGAAAGGAGAATGGACAAGCCCAGCAGGTCAGTGCACTGGTAGGCAGAGGGTGATGCTGGCAGCAGGGAGGAGAAAGGGTTCTAATTTGTGCTTTCTCTGCTCTTAGCCTCTAGGCCAGTGCTAACCCTCAGAGCGCACAGAGAAAGTCAGAATATTTATATGGCTCAGAGGCTGGACAGAGGCTCCTTGGGGCAGGCAGGCATCCCGTGGGCCATGTGGCTGCCCCCTGGGATCAGCAGAAGTACTCTGGAGCAGGAGAGCTCAGGAGATGCCCACCTGGCTCCAAGCCCCCAGACCTCTTCACCAGACTCCTCCCTCACTTCTCTCAGACCCCCAACTTCCCTCCACTTTCCTTGCTCTATGAAGACAATTCCTGTGGGCTATGAAACTGGGAGAGGGGAAAGAAAGGCAAGGAGGGAGGAGGGCAGTTATGAGAGAGAGATCCGTCAGTGTCGCTTCAGGGGCTCAGACAGTCCTGCTCTCTGGGACAGACTTCCTGGAAAAAAGTTTGTCAGCAGATGAAACCCTCGGCTGCCTTGTTTCTGCTGTTGTATTTTTAAGATGAGGCCAGCTCCTTTCTGGGAGGAGTACTGGGGTCTCCTCCTGCTTGGCCCTCACAGTCAGCTCCGGCCCTGTCTCACTGCCAGATCCCTCACAACCTCCCTCTCCTTCCGTGCCCTAGGCCATCCTGCACTCACAGGCAACTGGCGTTTCTTAGGCTCTCTCCCTGAATCATGGACTTCCTTATTCAGCAATTCAAAATGGGTCCCCATTGAGTGTTATATGAAATCTCACCCTCTCATGGGACATTCTAGGACTGTCATGATTTTGGCTCCATCCCTTTCCAAGATCACCTCTAAGGGCTCTCAAACTCTCCTTCACTCTCCTTTCTCGAGTTTTCAACTTCATCTGCACTCATTCGGTCCTGATAATGTACCCAGCACTGTACACAGCGCTTTGCTAGGACACCCATCCTAATCTTCCTCGTTGTGGTCCTCCTCCCCGCTGCCCACCCACCATCGTCACTGGGACAGCACTTGCTGAGACTTCCCACAAGCAGAACTGGGGCCAGTGTGTCACACACATCATCTCATCCCTTGAAGGAGTCTTTACATCCCTTTTCACGGGTGATGATACAGGCCAAGAGGCCCAGAGATGTGCCCTTAGCAAGCCATAGAGCTGGGATTCAAACCAAGCCCAGTGTGACTCCAGGTCTGTGCAAGCGGAGGCCAAACTCACAGGCGACATGAGCTCATGCGAGACCCAACCCTGCTTCCCTCCCGTCCCCTCCTGAAATCATCCTCGTCCTGCTTTGAATTCTCTCTCGGTGGAAACCCACAGCAAATGGGAGTAGAGCATCTCCTGACTGGTGGGCTTCATGCCTCTCCTGTGCCCTGCAGGGGCCCCCCTGTGGGTGCGGGCACTTAAGATGCAATAAATAAATACACAAATAAATAAGAGGTACTACATAAATCCCCATGCGTTGCTGCATGAGACTTGCAGTGTGGTTTTCCAGGGATGAGGGCTAACAGACTTCACGGTTGGGTCTGATTCCAGGCACTTGCATGGCCCAGAGAGTTTGGGAGGGGGCAGCCTCAGCCCTCCTGTTAGATACCTTCTGATAGATAGCCCTCCTAGTAGATCCCAGATCCCTTGGGAGATACAAGCTCCATGGGGAAGCCATGTGTATGCAGAGCCTGCACGGAGCCATGCACTTGTGGAAAAGGAATGGGAAGGACTGGCCTCCCTAGACCACCAAGCACTAGACTCATCTTCTTGGGTGGCAGCTGATGAATCCTCATCCTCTTTCCACTTTGAGAGCTGAGAGTCGATGTGTGCACGAGATAACTACACATGCTTTTTTCCCTCTGAGGAAAATTTACATATAACAAAATGTACAGATCTTACGTGTACATTTGCTGAGTTTTGACAAATGCATGCACCTGTATAACCCAAACCCCTATCAAAGCCACACAACACTGCTCACTCTTCTAGAAAGTTCCTTTGCGCCTTCCCGAGGCAATTCCTGTCCTATATATGCTTTTAAGAAGTAAATGTGATTCTTGGAAATGAAGGCTATTTGGGCCTATGTCCACAAATCTCAGCAGCTGGGCTAAATACCCCAAAGACAGTATTAAAACAGTCATTAAGCTGAATTTGAAGTACTTCATCTTGTCTCTCTCTCCCCACTCCTCCCTGAACTTCAAGTATGATGCAACTCAGCATTTACTGGGGTGACTACCACTTAGTAACATGAGACTTACTTACCAGTAGAGAAGTAGGGGCAAAGAGAGAGAGAGAGGGGGGGAGGCAAGAGCAAAAGAATATGGTAAGAGAAAAAAGTGAAATCCAAGAGAGAAAGAAAGAGGGAGACAGAGAAAAGTCCATTCTAATTTCTATTACACTGCACAGCTTGACTTCATTTAAGCCATGCTTACAACAAAGGAAGAATTATTTTATCATATGCAATCTATTGCTTTGGAAAGCATATTGTTCTATTTCCATTTCAACTAAATCAACATTAAGTGAGTCATAGCAGTAGATATGACTTTTCAGTACCCTTCAAAACCATTTGCCTCCACAATAGCAGTTAATTCTTCCCTTCTGCATCCTCTTTGTAGATTATCAAAAATTAACAGAATAGTAGGTTAACAAAACAAAAACGGTTTTGGCTCTTAGGAATTTCAGTCACCAAATACTAATGGGGACCTCAATTTTCCCTCAGCCCTTCCCACCATCAGAGGACAATGCATGATAAACATCAGCTACTAAGAAAACTACCAGTTCCCTTGAACAACAACAACAACAAAAACAACAACCACAAATTGAGAAGAGGTGAATTTTTTTTTCTGGTAATGAGGCAGCAGAATGACAAGAGAAAGTATATCTTTGGAAGAGGAAAGAAAAGAAAAGATTTTAGGGAACATTTAAGGACTCAAATTAAAATACTAAATAAAGAAACAAAATTGGACAGAACAGAGAAAAAAGGATAAAAGAAAAAATGTGAACTATTCAAGAAACTCAGAATACTTTAGTCCACAAGGAGAGTAAGCCTTTGAGGTCTGCAGGGAGGAAGGTCTCAGAGGTCCGTGTCCTATCCTCTGCTCCTTAGGGTCCTTGCTTCAAGCTGCCCAAGGTCTTTCCTATCAGGTGCACATTTCAGTTCTTTCAGACCATGAGCATCCTGGGATCCAACTAATCCTCTCCCAACCATCTGGATAAAGCTCATTCATTCTGGAGATCAGCTGGACATTTGCATAACCTCCAGTGCTGACCCTACCAGGCCTCCGGCACCAACTGAGGCTTCCATCTGCATGGGCCCATGCTGTCAAAGATGGCCAAGCCAACTCTACCTTTTCACATTTCTTACTTTTCATTCCACACCTAACTCATGCATCCCCTTCTGTAAGGTCTCACCTGGCCAGATTTAGCTCCCCTCTTCTGCACTTTCTTAGCATATTAGGTTGCACTAAAATTATTGCTCCCTTGTCCATCTATCCTCCTAGACTCTGTGTTTGAGGGCAAAAGCCATGTCTTACTCACCTCTTATCTGTGAGCATCTAGCACAGGGCTTGCCACATTGTAGACACTCAATGTTTCTTTATGACATTGACCTCTCCACCTGTCTCAGGTAGAAGTGACTGTTCTCTCCTTCGAACCACTGATCTCCCATTTGGGGACATTTGGGGACATAGAGGAGAGCACCTGTAATACTTTAATGCGCTTCTGTGTCCATACGTCTGCCTCTCTTTAATGGACTCTGAGAGGACTTAACTATCTTGATCTTTCCCAAACCTAGAAAAACCCAGCAGAGCACCTGGCATACTGTAATCACTCCATAACTATTTGCTGGATGAATGTAAAACAGGTACTTTTGTCTATCTATTCTCTCCTATACCCAGTGGGGAAGGGGAACGGCAGGCTGTCCCAGGATGACAACAGTCTCCCAGCAACCTCTGTCTTTGTTGTCCCAAAAGGCGCATCCACAAGCCTTTCTCTTTTACAAGTTTTTCGTTTTGACCACTTCGGGACACTGGAAACCAGGATGTAAGGTTCTGAGCTGAGGGGGAGAAATCTGGTGCAAGAGGAGTGAAGTTTCTAATGAGGACAAGAACTTCAAAGGCAGTTGAATCACAGAACCAGGGGTTGGAGAGGACAGAGTTTAGGACCAGGGGAGAGCACCCGCTATTTTATTACATCCCAAAGTATATACTGGACCGAGGCCAGTGACTGTGCTCCCTTCCCAGTCCTGGTGTGGACAAAGGGGAAGCCCGTAGGTGTCTGAGTAGCAGACACTGGGGTGAGAATCCTGGCTCCATCACTTACTGGCTGCGCAGTCTTGAGGATTTTCAGACCTTCCCTGAGCTTCAGCACCTTCCTCTAAGTCTGTGGTCAGGCTTACGTGGGGTGGAGAATACACAGCCCCAGTGTGACCCCTGCTCACTGTGGGTCCTTGATACCTGTCAATCCCCACCCTAAGCCCTGTACGCAGCTGAAACTTTGGATCCTCACTTTTGTACTCCAAATGGAAGCCGGCTGCTGACACGCTGATATCTGAGTAGAAATGAAGGTAGAGCTGGTTGGAGGTGCTGTTCAGAAGGGCAGGCACGGTTGTTCCTAGGGCAAGGAAACAGGGACCATTCACCATTAGCCACCCCGGCCCCCAAGCTCCTTCCCATACCTCTTGCTTTTGCTACCTGCTGACACTCTGCTCCAAGACCCTCGCATCTCCCCAACTATCAAACTTGCTACATGACAAATTTGCTACATTAGCACCCTCTGAGAATGCTGGCTCTCCAGTGGCCGAGGGAGAGGAGGCCTCAAACAACTTTCTGCAGAATGAGCAGTGGCAGAGCCATGTGCCAACGGTAGAGGGAGTTGCACAGGCAGCCAAAGAGTTTGGTCCCTTTCCAGCTATCTTCAAATAACTCTGACACGTAGAATTCTCTAGGCAATCCAGGCAGTGTAGACAGTGTATACGGTGCACATGACTCCTTTTTCTATCTTGGCAACATGGAATTCTGAAGCCTGAAAGACCCAGATAATTGTCCTGGGCATTGGGCAAAAGCACACACCACACTCAGTGAGAAGTCTGCTGTTGGTAACGGTGTAGCCACTTTGGAAAAACAGTTTGTCAGTCCCCCCCCCCCCCCAATTTAAATATAGAGTTATCATGACCCAGGAATTCCACTATTAGGTATATATACCCAAGAGAATTGAAATCATGTCCCACAGAAATATCTACATGAATGTTTATAGCAGCATTATTCATAATTAGCCAACAAGTGGAAACAACCAAATGTCCATCAACTGATGGATGCATAAGTGAAATCTGGTCTAGCCACATGGTGAAGTGTTGACGCATGTTACAACATGGGGGGAGCCTTGAAAAATTATGCTGAGTGAAAGAAGCCAGACCCAGAAGGCTACATATTGTAGGATTCCATTTATATGAAATTTCCAGAACAAGCAAATCTACAAAGATGGGAAGTAGGTTGCCAAGTCGTGGTTGCCAAGGGATGGGGGAGGGGGAGCGATGGGGAGTGCATGCAAATGAGTACCTGGTTTCTTTCTGGGGTGATGAAAATGTTCTGGGATTAGATAGCGGTGATAGTTTTAGAATCTTGTGAATATACTAAAAACTACTGAATTGGACACTATCTTTTCACTGTGGCACTTTTATCATTTTATTATTGAGCTATAATTGACACATAACATTATATTAGTTTCAGGGATGTGACATAATTCAGTATTTGTATATTTTGTAATACAATCACCAAAATGCATCCAGTTACCATCTGCGAATTGTACACTTTGAAATGGTGAATTTTATGGCATGTCAACTAGATCTCAGTGGTGATGATGATGATGATGATGATGATGAAGTCCACCACTGCCCCCTGAGTTGAGGTCCCTGGAAGTCCCACCTCACCTGAGAAACTCCCCAGCATGGTTACAGTGTTGTCTGCACCGTCAAATACCTCCAGGGAGTCCCAGTTCTGCTCTGTGACAAAGCTGATGACTTGAATCTGGGAAGGCAGAGGGATTGAATTGTCGGTTAGGCAGCCTATGTCTGTCTGTCTCTCTCTGCCTCCCTTCTTCTCCATTCATGTAGTTAATTCCATTATTGGAACTGTCAGTCTGCACCTGACATTGTGCTAGGTCTTGCCGCTAAGAGTAAGAAGCAGTCCCTACCCTCGGGAACCTCATTGTCCAGAGGGGGAAAAGAACGTAAAATGAAGGACTGCAAGACAGTGGGGGTGCTTTGTCAGGCAGAGAGTAGGGAAAGGAAATTTCAGGAAGTGGGAATACTTGACTTTGAATGGCCTCCTCCCCATCTCTGAAACATTGCTTGGGTTTTCCCACTTTCCTGTCTGGATTGCAGCAGATGTCCTGCAGCCATAAGCCAGTAGCCCACTCCTGGCCAGACCTGCCCACCTTGAATCTCTACCTGCTGCCTCTCTGTTGCCCTTGCAGGCTCCAGACCCTCCTCCATGTTGCCATCCCAGTGCCGGGGCCTTCTTCACTTGGCTCTCGCCACTGGGTACCCGTTGTGGCCCCCATTCTGCTCCTACAGTTCAGACTGCGGGTGTGACGCCTAGGTGTGTGTCTGGGGCTCCTCCATGCTTCATCTGTTTGCTCCTTTCTCCTTCCTGCAATGTCCCCTCTTCTCTCCCCCATAATCTTGAGAAAAGAAGACTTCAAGCCATCTGAAAAACATCTATGAATCTTGCCCAATCTCTATATCCCAGTCCAGGCCCGTTTCCTCTTCTGGGCTTCCCTGATGGCATGAGCCTGTGCCACTCCTCTTTCCTGAATTACCCAGCTCTCTCTTCACACCCCCTGAAGCTTCTGGGCCTTGAGCTGTTGCGTTTTTCTGCTTGTGGGCCTCACCTCCGCATCTGGCCTGAGGGGCAGGGATGGGGTTGAAATGTCTCCTCCCAGCCACCCGCCTGACTGAGGCATCTCCTAGCCCCTACCTGGATGCCAGCGCCTTCAGGGACCATGATCTTCCACACACAGTTGAGGCTGTTGAGGTAGGGCTCTGGGAAACCGGGGGACAGGATGGTGCCCCTGCGCTCTGTGAGGTTGCCTCCACATGGCACTGGGAAGGAGGCAGTTCTGGTCAGATGTTTCTCCCGCTTGTCTTTGTGGGTACCCCATGGGAGCCCCCCAAACACTCCTTCAGGGCCTCCCTTGCTGGCTATTGGCTTCTCCCGCAGGCCCCCATCCCTGCTTCTTCTGTGGCTCCTGTCCCTACAACCCTCCTTCACATGCATCCCTCCCCCAGCAACCCCAGCTCCTCCTCCTTGCTGTCTACACACCCAACCCACAGGACTAGTGATTTGGCCTGAATGGGACACCCTATTTAAGTTATTCTGGTGGGCAGGGGCTGCTGTTGGGTGTCACCGGCCACCCCCTCCCAGGAGTCCTGGTTGTCCAGGCACTCACCCACACAGGTAGGCGCTGATACATTCCACTGGGCCAAGGCCCCGGGAACGGGGAGGCACTCGATTTCTGGGGACCCCTGCAGGGCATAGCCGGAGTTGCAATCGAAGCGGACGATGGCCCCCACCGAGAAGTCACTGCCCAGCCTCTTGCCATAGCGGGGTTCCGGCACAGAGCTGCACTGCGTGGCGCTTGTTCGGGGTACCGCTGCGGGGGACAAGGGCACTGAGGGGCAGGCCTCACCCCTCTGGAAACTGGCTCAGGGATGGACACACAATGGGACTGGAGCTGAGACAGTCTGGATGGGACCCCGAGAGGCTCTGAGCACTTTCTCTCAGGGCAGGGGTAGGGACTTTCCAGGACAAGGACGATTTTACTAAAACATAGTTGGACACACAAGGTGGCAGCACAGCTTCTGGAAACCATGGATGGCAGAGTTTAGGCCTAGTTGTGTTCTGTGGCTTCCCAATGGTGCCCTCCCATCCCCATGAAGTCCCACATCCCCTTACAGGAAGAATGGCCTTTATTCCTCCATTCACCCTACCTTGGCCTCTGCCCAGGGCTCTACTCTCATGACCTGAATCTGAATCTCCCCTTACCCTGCCCACATGGTGGACAGGACCCTTTAACCCAGGCCCCAGTTATGCCATCCTTCTGTGGCAGGGGAATACAGCTCTTCCTGGGCAGTGGAATGAATGAGCCCTTGAAAAGTGGGCTTCCTTCAGGACAAGGAGAGGTAGGGGCCTAGAGGTGAAAGTCAGGATGCTCCACAACTCTGCCTTTCAAAGCCAGTAAGGAAGGAAGGGGACAGACATCCATCACCTGCTTGGTGTCAACTACTTTGTGAACTCTCTTAACTCCATCAGTGAGGTAATATGCTTACCCTCATTTTAGAGGTGAGCAAACTGAGGCTCTGAGGGGTGGAGTAGCTGGTGCCCAGTTAGAAACTGGCAGAGCTGGGATTCAAAGCCATGTCCATCTTAATCCCAAGTCTGTGTTTTTCCCACATCTTTACTGTGTCTTGTAGAGAAGACCAAACTCCATGGGAGAAAGTCTAGGTACAAGGCCTGGGCTGGTCATCCCAATGCCATTGGGACCTTGCCAGGCAGTGGGGGAGGGGAAGGGCAGGAGTTGGCATCCCATGTCTGATTTTCCCCCTCATTCGACATGGAGTTTTGTCCAAGAATTGTCTATTGGGTAAATGAGTGTCTAAATTCAACTGAATTTCAAGGAACTGCCCTACAAATCAGTAACTGCCTCCACACACCCTAAGACTGAGGCCTAGACTTAGGGGTCAAAAGTCCCAGTTCCTTTGGGCAGGGAGTCACTAGAGAACTGAGATGTCTTCACACCTTTCACATCCACGCCCTGCATACCTTGATAGACAAAGTGGAAGCCTCTGGCTGGTGCTGGGCCTTTGGCACTGAACTTAATGAGAACTTGATTGGAGGTGGCCAAGGGCAGCGATTCTCCTGCCAAGATAAGGGGCGAGGAGGAGAGGGAGACAGTGAGTCCAGCAGGCGGGTCCAGGAGAGAAAATCCTGGCCAGGAAGGAGGGGCTGCCCATACCACCCCTCCCCCCACCCCCCACAGCAATTCCTTCCATATCCCAGCTCTCCCGGAAATAAAACCTCACATTTTTACTACACTTTACACTCTAAAGCTTGCAGAAGGTTTTAGCATCCATGGTTTTACCTTGACCTATGGTCTTTGGAGGCTGACATGACAAGAGTTCGGTTCCCTCATTTAATAGGTCAAGAAAGAGAGGATCAGAAAGATTAAATGACCTTCCTGGAAAGGAGAAAGCTTTCAGACATACATTGGCCCACAAGGATGAGGAGAATGGCCATTACCAAACTGACTGGTGGTTTACTTGGAAAACTGATATTAAAAAGAAAAATGGCATCAGCTTCTGGGAAGGAGGGTGATGTGAGTATCTGAGAGTAACTGGCCATTCCCAGATCCTGTAAAATGACAGATAACCACAGCAATTGTATAATTTATTGCTCACACTAGGACACTTTTGAGAGTCAATGGGCATGTTATTAATAATTATGTCGGGACAACCAAAGCAAGACGAATTGTCATCCAACTGATAACACAGCTTAAGGAAGACCTGCATGGGCACAGGACGCCTTTATATCAGAAGATAAAGTTCTATCTTCTCCTTGACGTGGTATAGATGGACAAGAGTGAAGACAACACCAGCTGGACCTACAGCTGTGAAGTGCAGTCCTGCTTGTGGTCAGTTTCTTGAGGCAGCTGAGGGACTGGACTATGGCTTAGCAGGTAGTGGCATGGCCACTCTGCATCGCTGAGTGTGCCCCTCCACAGCCTTAGGGAACCCTGAGATGCCTGCTGACCCCACCGTCAGAAGGGAAGCTGGGGGTGCAGACAGCCAGGCTAAGTCTCCACTGCAATGAGGGCTGGAGTTGGAACCAGCCATGGAACCACTGGGAGGCACATCTGAGGCCAACCAATGCTTCCAGAAAGCCCATGTGACACTACTGGCCACGGAGAGTGGAGAGTTTTGCACAACATACTATTTACACATGACCCAGATGGCTGATCCTGGCTGGGAGTCATTGACCCAATAATTTCTGGCTGCCAAAGCAAAAAGAAACTCATGAAGAAAAAGCTTGTCTTTATTATCACCACTGTCTGGAGCTCTTTAACAGATGTGAGCAGAACAAAACTCTAGGTTTCCATCCTCCCATTGTCTGGCATGATATGTGGATTAGGACCCCTATAATCTCTCACAAACCCATTTCAACTTCCAAGCCTGGATGAACACAGACCTCCCTCTCCATGGACAAGCACATAATAAAATCCCTGGACAAAAGACAAACTCTCAAAGTTTTAAGGGTGAAAACCACTCAGAAATCAAACCAAACATTTTAATGTGAACTATCAGAAAGAGCAGGCAAATATCTCGAGAAGACTTTCAGTTGTGGTTGCCACAAGACTAAATCTAGCATTGCATCTGTGAAGTCAGAGAGGGCAGCCATGCCAAAGGAAAGTTCTGAGATCAATAAAGCCTTCAAAAATGAGAATCACCAGTATGTGGCAGCTGGATTCTGTAGAAATTGAACAGGGAAGTAGAGATTAAGTTGGGGGAAATTCTTCCAGAATCCACAGGAAAAAGACAAAGAGATGAAAATAATGAGAGAAACCACAAGCAACATGGAAGATAGATCAGAGAAACTCCAGTATGCATACATCAAGGATTCAAGACAGAGAGAGAGAGAGACAGAGAGAGAGAGAGAGAGAGAGAGAGAGAGAGAGAAGATAGGAGAAACTGAAGGACAAGAAATAGTTTAAGAAAGAAGATAACTTTCCTAAGCTTAAGAAAGATCTGAGGTTCAGACTACAATTATTCTCAAAGTGCCAGATGTAATTAATGAAAAGAGATTTCCATTGCAACCTATCCTAGTGGGCTTTCAGATTTTAAAAATAAAATTTAAAAAAAAAAATGAATGCCATCCAGAGAGAAAAGAATGGGTTACCTATCGGGGTAAAGAATCAGGTTGGACTCCACTTGTCTGTAATATTAACTGTTGGAATGAAGTGGGACGGTGGCAGGAGTTTTGAAAGAAATTTGTGACCTGTAATTTGACTTACAATCAAGTTGTCATTCACATGATGTGTCAAAGGAAAGACACAGTCATACAGGCAAGGTGGCGGAAAAGTAGTGCAGTGATAAGCCTACTAAAAAAATGAACCGAAGTAGGGAAATCAAAAACTCTCAGGGATAAAGACAACCAGGAAAAGACAGTTAAGCCCAAATAATTATTGTCAATGAGGTAGCAAAATTAAATGTAAAAGTAGACCCTTGAGGGAAGAAGTCCGTAATTTATAAATAATTTACTGATAGCATTCATCAGAAATTCATATAAAAAAAAGCCTTGGAAATTAGAGAGGGGTCAGACAGGAATGGAAAAGAAAGCAAAATCAAAACAAAAAAGCCCCCCAAACCCACAAAGAACAAAACCAGATGACAGATATCAGAACAAATGTAAAATAAGTAAGTAAACATCCTCTTAAGAAAAAGACTCTCCAAGGAAATGAAGAAAGATATAGCAGGCAAACACAGGTGCTAAAATGGTTGGAAACACAAGAAGATAACAAAATATCACAGTTGCAGCGGGATGTTTAAACGAGCAAAATCCACGACATTTGATATATCAAATAGAGAAACAAAATGAAGACTGCTGAGTAGTGGTCCTCAAGCTTTTTGCTCCTTCAACACACCTCAGGACAGGGACACATTACTTCCATCAGCGTTAGTGGCTCATCAGTGTTTCTCCAAATGAGGAATAAGATGATCTGAGGATATTGATATTGACACCTATAGGTCTTATATCTGCATCCACCCATCTGTCCATCCTTATTTCTTTCTAGCCATTGGTCCTTTACATCTATATGTGTTCTTGTATCTATATCTACATTTACATATACAGGTCCTAAATGTATACCTCTCTCTCTCTGCCTGTACCAATGCTTCTATATTTATAGCTAAATTTATACCTCTATTTATCTATATTGAAAATCATGAGGTCTTGAAAAAGCATCCTACCCCAAGGAATCCTGACTTACACTCCTGGCTGAGTGGGCATACATGGGGTGCTGATATCAAAACTCATTTCATTGAGAATCACTGATAGAATGGATGTGAATAATAAAATTGAGCAAGATTGACCTAATGGCTATTACTAAACTAATTTCACTCTAACAAATAGCTCTAGGAGGCACAGGTTTTCCTCTCTGCATTTTACAGCCGAGGCAACTGCAGCTCTGAGCAGTCAAGCACCACCGGGCCTACAGGCACCTCGCTGGCAGGGGGCGGGCTGAGATTAGGGGCCGGGCAGTGAGTGTTGGGCCTGAGCTGCCCGTCTCTCTGCAGCCTCTCAACTGTCCAGAGGACACACTCTCTTCTTAGATACTCAAGGAATGAAAAAAAAAAAACAAAAAACGTCTTTGGCTATGGAAGAGGACCTCATTTAACCCCGAAACGGAAGTGGTTCAGGCTATATTCTCTCCCGGTGTGGTAACAAAATGAGAAATTAACACAAATGTTTAAATGTAACAAGAACAAAATTCAGGTTCCTGGAGGAAAAGAGGAGGCAGCCTTAAAGGACTCTTGGGCAAGAAAGAAGAAAACATGGTGACAGATTATTTAGAAAGTAATGAGGAGGACAATAGGATGTGACAATTCTTACAGCACAGAGCCAAAACTATGCTTAGAAGTGAATGTGCTGCTGTAAACATGCTCTTCATTACACAGGGAAAAGAAGAAAGCTCTCAATTCAAGGGGTTAGCATAAGAAGCTCAATGTAATCTGAAGAAAAACAGGAGGAGAGGCATTATGAAATAAATGCAGAAGTTAATTAATTAAAAAATAACAAAGGCCACAGAAGAACTGATAAGTAAAAGCAAAAACAAAACAAAACAAAACAAAACAAAACAAAACAAAACCCCCCAAAACAAAAACGAAATGAAACAACACAAAACCTCTCATCCAGGTGGGAAAAAGAGGGGTCACTACTAATACAGTACTCAATCAGTAAAGGCAGGTGATATAACCTCTGACACCCAGGAGATTATATAGCATCATAGTATATATATAACCTGTGTTGCTGAATTTAAAATAATTATAAAATGGGTTTTTTACTAAAACATAAAATATCAGCATTGATCTTAGGGTCATATACCTGAATAAACCAATAGCCATGGAAAAAAATAAAAGAAAAAAAACACTGATAAGGAAGAAATAAAGTATTGAGGCAAATTTATTTGCAGAAGATATGGCTTCTTGCCTAAAGGGCCCAGGAGAGATCAGTCGGCAGTGTTAGCATTATTACAGAGGGTTCATTGACTTTACAAAATGACTATACCAAAAATACCAGTCATCTAATATACTGTCAAAGACCAGTTAGAAAATACAATGGAAGGAGGGGGGACCAGTTCACAGCAGCAACAAAAACAATGACAAAAATTGCCATCCAATATCTAGGAGTAGAGTTAATAAAAAATCAATACTGCCAAAGTGAAAATTAAAGCCCCTTTCCCAAGGTTACAAAAGATACATAAATGGAGAGACATATCATGTTCCTGGATGGGAAGAAGGGTTACTGTTATAAAGATGTGAGTTCTCCCCCAATTAACCAATAACTTAATGGAAGTCCAATGAAAGTTCTGAAGCAAATTTTTTTATCTTGACAAAATATTTCTTGAAGTTATTTGCAAGCAAAAATAAACAAGAACAGGGGCACTTGGGTGGCTCAGTTGGTTACGTGTCTGGGGCGCCTGGGTGGCTCAGGTCATGATCTCATGGTTCATGGGTTTGAGCTCCAAGTTGGGCTCCGCACTGGCAGTGCTTGAGATTCTCTCTCTCTCTCTCTCTCTCTCTCTCTCTCTCTCTCTCTCTCTCCCCATCTCTCTGCCCCTCCCCAGCTCTTTCTTTCTCTCTTTCTCTCTCTCTCTCTCTCAAAGTAAATAAATAAACTTAAAAAAAAATAAAAAAGATAAAGAAGAGCAGTCAATAAAAAATTCAAAAGAAAGGAACAAATTTGGGGGCTTACACTACCATATGTTTAAAATTATCCTAATATTAAACATTTTTATAACCTTACACTAAGTTTTTTGATTCAGATAGAAAAATACACAGACACTTAAAGACGTGGATATAAAGTCTGGAAACATCCTTAACTTCATAAAAACTTAATAGATGTAAATCTGGCATTTTGAAAATTCTGTTAGGACAACAGATTAACTAAATTTGAAAGAATATGGTTAGATTCCCTATAACAAATAACAAATCAAGATAAATTCCAAAGGTATTAAAGCAAAAGAATCACACTGAAAAGAAGCAAAAGAAAACACAGAAGAATATTTACTTCATCAGCAGAAAAGTAAAGGGGAAATCTATAAAAGAAAGCATTGATAGATTTGACGTCAGGAGAAATTTAAATTTTCTGACATTAAAATATACCCTGAAGAAAATTAAGTGGCAAATGACAAAGTGTAGGGGAAAGCATTTTATAGCATTTAATATAGACAAGAGGTTTTTATGGCATATGATACGTACAGCTTGGAATAATATGGAGGTCTACTAAGTCAATAGAAGATAAATGGTAATAGAAAAATCAACAGCAATTCACAAGTAAGTTCACAAATAAAAAATGCATGGGCCAATAATTACATTATAAAAAGTTTACCCCAACTTGTAATAAAAAAAGGCAAATTAAGAAATGAGATACAATTCTCACTTTTCAAACTGATGATGCTTTTGTTTCCTTAATTAGCTAGTTTTTGTGAGAATAAAACATGATCTCTTACTCACTTTTGGTGAACAGAGTGGCAAGGACTTTGTAGAGGGATGTTTGGCATTTTGGCATATTTCAAAATCAGGGATTTTGATAATTCTGTTAAAATAACTGATTAACTAAGTTTGAAAGAATATAGTTAGATTCCCACAAAAAGCCTTAAGTTAAGATCGCACATATCCTTTAACTTGGCAATTCTACTTCTAGATAGTCTAAGGTAATAGAGATGTGTATAGAGACGTATGCATAATACACTGGGTTACTATTCACGAGAGTGAAAAATTAGAAACAATCTCGATGTTCAATAATAGGGAATTCATTGCATAAATTTTTTAACATAAATGTTAAGTAACTATATGATGGACTGTTTTGCAGCATTTAAAAAATCCTATTATAGAAGGAAATAATGACAGAAATGCTCACCATGGACATTTCAATAAAAATATGTACATTGTTTTATTCAATAAAATATACAAAAGATTAAGTCTAAGTAGATACAAAGGCTGGGGGAAAATACACTCCATCTTTCAGTGGTTCTTTCTGGGTGGTTTTTATTTTAATTCTCCATACAGTTATTTTGTCTTGCCTCTAAGATTTCTACATTGAAAAAGCAGTATGTTTATAATCAGAAAAACATGTTGGGTCTAAGAATAAACCAACAAGGGAATACTACACCACTTGGGGCAGCAGTGTAGACACACCTTGGGGTGAGGGTAGTTTCCCAAGCCCCCTTCTACGTTTGGGCTACCAGGAGCTGACTGTCGTGTTGTAGAGAAAGCACCAGTGGACGACAGACACAAAGCTGTGTGGTGCCACCTGTGGCTGGGCTTACAGGGCCTCTTTCCTTTCAGCGGGCCCGAAATGCCCTCAGCCCGCCACCATCCCCGACACCAGCCAAGCCCTGGGTACCTGTGTGGGAGCCCGAGAGGGAGCTGAGGAGCCGGGAGTGCTGGCTGTGGCCATCATGCACCTCCACCACGTCGTTGAGGGCCGTATGGAAGAAGGCGAACTGTCCAAACACCACTGCGAAGGAGACATGGTGTGGAGACCTCAGCATGGAAGACTGGCCGCCATGTTGGGGGCAAGGACTGGAGGTGTGGGGGCTGCAGGCCAGGAGCAGGGAAGCCTCCGCGGAAGCTGTTGGTTCCTGGGGCTGACTGCTTGCTGAGGCTTCTACTGGCTGATCAGCACACTGGCCAGACCCCAGGCACGGGGTTGTGGGGAGGTGGAAAGGGCCAGCTGGCATTCTCCCTCATGGGTCAAGATAACATTGAAGACTGAACATAACAGTCAGGCCTGGTGGAACTGGAGCTGGGCCAACCCCATTCCTTTCCCAGATAGCAGTGGCAGCAGCTACTTAAGGACATGGAAGGGCTTTTGGCAACACCTCCCATTTTCCATGTGCTCTCAGGACCCTGTATTTTCCTTTGTTTTTTCTTCAGAAATCCTGCTGACCAGGACAGCCTTTGATACAAGATGCCCCACGGTTAAGAGGAATAAGGGTGGTGAAAAGCAGCTGCTCCTGCGGAAAGAGTGACTGTCTAAGGAATGGGCAAACATCTTGAGCTCATTTCCCTCTGGCAAAGCCAAGGGAAGAGGCAAAATGGTATTTACAAAGCACCTACTGTGTGCCAGGTACCAAGTTTGCCAGATGTATCATCTTCAACTGTGCCTCTTTTAGATGTTCATATTTTAAAGACAAAGAAACTGAGGCTCAGAAGTTAAGAATGTTCCCCAAAGGGTACTCAGCTCACTCCAGGAAGGGGTTGAAAAGCTGGTGGTCCATGGTCTTGATGAGCCCCTCTCGGATGAGGCCTGAGGGCCCTGCCATTTGATGGCTATTCATGCTACAAATCACAGGGGATTTCTTCAGCTGCCCCTCTCTTCCAGGCACTGCTGGAGGGGCTGGCATCACTGATCCCACAGTGCGAACAGCTCTAACTCAGCTATCTGCCTGAACTTGGTGTGGTCTGCCTGTGCTGGCTTACCAGTTTGCCAGGCATATCTGGGGCAAGAAGCAGGGTAGGAGGGAGAGGAGCAGGGGCCAGAGGGGCTGGAGGGAGAGGCAGGAGGGAGAGCACATTGTGGAATCCTGAAAATGGGTACTGAGGTGGTGGCAGGGGTATCTCTGTCCTCCCTCCTGCAGAGGTGAACACGATGGGCAACATTCCTGCTTTCAGAGTGTGCATTCTAGTGGGAAGAGACAGTCAATAAAGGGGGTAAAAAGCCCACTTAAGCAAAGAGATAGGGAAGATAATTTCAGATAGTTAAAATTAAGTCCTAGAGATAATGGGAAAACATGATAGAGTGAGGCAGGTCACTTTAGGTAGGAGATCAAAGGAAGATTAGAAGAGGAAGTCAGAGCTGAGACCTGAGCTTGGAGCCAGTGTTGCAGAGGCAAAAGTCTGCCCCGAATTCCGGGGCTCAGCATCCTTGGCAAAGACAAGATACTTGGGACAGACCACTGCCCTTCCTTGAACTGGCTCTCTGTGTGCCTGTTTCAGCCCAGTGAAACTGACCAGCCTTGGGGTTGCTTCCTTTAAAGGCCGAGCTCTTTATTATGGGAGGAATCCAGGCACAAACTGCACACCACTAATCAAGGATTCTGTTCTGAGTGGCAGATTGGACTGGACAACGTTTTAGGACTTTTCTAACTGTGAGTCCACAGGTCCAAAGCTCCTGCCACATAAGTATGCTGGGGTGGCTGGCGTCACACACACACACACACACGTATGTGTGCAGGGGTTGGAGTGGGAGTGCTGCGTGATGGTTGGAGCGGTAGGTTAAGGTGAGATGGGGAGTTCACAGAGGTCAGGGAGCATGTCTCGCTCACGTCTGCAACAGAGTGCGTGGTCCCTGAGAGATGCTTCATAAATGCTTGGTGGCATCAGGCCTTGCCCTATGCTCCCTCCACCCTATCTTGGGCATAAGTAGCCAGCTGCTGCCCCATCCCTCTCCTAGATGGTCAGGATTTATCAGTGCCCTTTACCCCACCCAACACCAATCCTGTTTAGAAATAGTTGTTACTCCTCCTACAAAGAGGAGATCCAGGGAGAAAGTATCCAGGTGGGTCACCTGATTGCTCAGGTACAACCAGTCTGGCTGCCCCTTAGAACTTCCTAAATCCTTCAGGGATGGCAGGACTCTTAAATGTCCCCACTGCCAACCAGGCGACAAGCCTGGCTTCTTTTTGTCTGAGTCTCTTGGAATCTGGAAGTTTTTCTGCTTTCCCAGGACACTGGCCTGTCCCCCCCCCTCCCCCCGCTTTTCTCTTGTTTGCCCTACCTATAGCTGCTGGGCTAGGCTCCCAGTCTCGGATGGGATGGTGGAACCCTGGGGTTCCCAGCTCTGTCCCACCCCTTCCTTCTTCCTGCCCTTTGGTCACCCTCCCCTGGGTTCCCAGTCAGCCTGGATCTGCAGCACTTCCAGTCAGACGTGGGCTGTGCTGGCTAGTGTCCGGCATCCCTGCCTTCCCTCCGTCCTGGCTACTTCCTCCCCAGCTGCATCCCCTTGTGCTGCTGGCCTTGCTGGTGCTCCTCCCACACATACGTCAGGAGCGCACCCGACAGTGTATCTTATTTCCACTGCATGGCATCTGCACCCAGGAGTCCTGTACCGGAGATGGTCTACCCGTTCCCACAATGGGAGTGGATACAATTGAGAGTGGAGCCGGGGGCGCGAGTGGGAAGGGCCCGGGGGCCTGGAAGAGGTCGGGAAACATAAATAGACATACCGTAGTCCTTGGGCACGGTGACAAAATAGAGGCAGATCTGTCCACTGGTGTAGTTCTGGGGGTAGTTGGGGGATAAGACCACTCCGTCTGAACCCACATACTGTCCCCCACAGGGGGCTGGAAGAGAAATCAGAGGGAGGGCCAGGTGATCTTGAGGCCTCTCATCAGCTGTCATGCTCACCCCAGCCTGAGCCACTGGCCGCGTGAGGCTGCCCTGAGGTGTGCAGCAGCTAGTGTGGAGGAGGGGAGTTCTGAGCACCTCCCTGGCCTGGCATGTGGCCTGAAACCTTCCTTGATGCTGTCAAGGGCCCTCCTGGGCACATGTCAGACCCTGCTCCCTAACTAGTAACACTAGCACAGGTCCCTGGAGGCACAGGGGCCTAGGACTGACCTTCTGCCCCCCATGGCTGATGTCTGCCCCAGGCATGTCTCCACATGAGTTAGTGCCCCCAGGCTAGCCCCACTGGGAGCAGCTGTCCCATGCGGCCCAGCCACCTTCTGTTCCCATCCAAGGTGCCCAGTTCTATGAGGGGTGGCCCTGAGAGCCAGCCTCTCTCACCTGGGTAAAGGGGCCTCCTTGCTTTCCAACTTGGGGTGGCCACCACGCTCTTGAAGTTCTGACACTCCATCCATGTCTCTTGTCAGGGCCCCAGAGCTAAGCCAGACCCTGCTGGAGTCAGTCCACCCCGCTGGCCTTAGTTTTACACATATGATCTCTCAGTGACTTTCCCTAAGCCCAGGTTATCTTTAACCTCCAATCTCCCTCATACGACTTGCTGGCATGTCTGGGGGCCACTGATGATGGCCTCTATCTGAGTGGGCACACTAGGTGGTCTGAGAGAGGACATGTCGATAGGGACTGTCTACCAGGTGAATTACCAGCCTCTCTCATTCACAGTGAACTCAAAGAGCCCGCTCTTAGGACCATGTCCCATGCCTCCCTTCCCCCAGCTGACAGCCCCTTCTGCCTCTGGCATGCCCTCACTCCCTCTGACTCCTTCCCGCCCCTGTCCCACCACCTGTGCACACTGGTCGGGGGTTGTTCCACGCCGGCTTCCCATCAGGCCCCAGAACGCAGCTGAGGGTAGAGGCGCCCTCAACCTCGTAGCCCCCGTGGCAGTAATAGGTGATGGAGGAGCCCAGCTTCAGGTCGGACCCCACTCGCGTGCCGTTCTTGATGGAACCAGGGTCAAAACACGACTCCCGTGGGTTTTCTGGAAAAAAGAAACACACACACACACACACACACACACACAACTCATTAGTGGCCTAATTCCATGGTGCAACAGCCAAGAGGAGACCCGGACTCTAATTAGCCACAGGGCATATGGGGATTTGGGATTTCTGGTTCTTTTCCCTTCAGGTCCGAAAACGTCTCTAAATCTAGGGCTGGAGATCATCTTGGAGAATGAAATTTTCCCTCTCCTCCTCCACATTCTTGCCCTGATCCACAAAGGAGCGAGTTGCAGCTAAACCTTAGGGGCCCTCTGTCACTCCTTGACCCACTCTCTCCAGGGAAGGCTGACTGCTGTCATATCTCTACCTTGCAGATACTTCTGATTGCAAGGGCACCAGTCCTTAGATTTAGGAAGGAAGTAGGAAACCCTACTTTATTTTATTTATTTATTTTTTTAAATTCCAAATAAAGAATTTTTATCATAAGGGAAACCCTACTTTAACCTCCGGACTTATCTAGGGTTAAACAGTTTTCCAGGGTTTTGCATCGGGGTATTGGGTGCCTGCTAGTTTATTAAAACAGTAGTATTTTTTTCTACCTGATTTTTGTGGCATATATGTCTCTCCAATTAGGCATCCATGATGCACCTAACAGGCATCTACTCTGTCCCTCTATGAGAGCGAACTTGGTGCTGCCTGAGCGATTGAGAGCACGACTCGGGAACCCCCATCTCTGGAAAAGGGCACTGTGCAGCCTCCCTCACCATCAGCTGGGAATCTTGAGCAGCTCTTGGGAGCCAATTTCTCACTTGCACTGGCACTGCTTTTCCTCATCCTCCTTGGTCAAAGACCGCTTGGTGGTCAAGAGGCCCGTCATCATGGCTGGGCAGTGTCAGGGAAATGCCACTGAGTATCAGGATTCCATTAGACTCCTGGAGGCTATGCTACAGGGAGGTCTAGGGATGGGGCTCACAAAAAGGTGCTGACAGCCCTCGCAGGTGGACTCAGAAGTTCAGAAGTTCAAATAACAGATTTAAGGAGGAAAGAACCAGAACAGAAGGGCTCAGAGTTCAGGGATGAATAGCTGAGGAATTTTGCTGAGGCTGTCCTTGTCACCTGGGCATCTTTTAGGCTGCCAATATGAAGCAGCCACTGCTCGAGGGGATGCTCAGCTGCCAGTCAGCCCACTGACTGATGGGATGGGGCTCTGAGCATCCACATCTTGCCAAGTCCAGCCACTCTTGCATTTGAGCCCTATGATGGCCCTGCTCTTTGTCTTTGCCTATGGCTAAGGGGGCAGCAGTCCTGGATATGCTACTACATTTAAACTCAAGTGGGACCCAGAAAATGGTCCCTTATCTAGCAGAGGACACCTCAGTGGTTTCCTCATGGGTCCTATGGCATGTCACCTTCACCCCTCAATCAAACCTGTCCTTTCCCTAAGCTCACTGGCTCTGGTCAGAATAGAACTGGCCATTAGGTAACCTATCTGAGAATCACAGAGTTACAGGGAACTGTCACCATGTCTTATATTTCATCTGTCCTTTTTACAAATTAAAGTCGGTCAAACCTAATTTGAAGCTCAGAGAAATTCATAAGCTCAGAGAAGCTCATAAGGGGCAGAACTAGCTGGGGCCCCCCAGTGTCCACTTCTCCCCTTCATCCTTAAATAATAGAAACCAGATTTTATCCAGACTACCAAGGCACCAGCTAAAATCTACATCTTCTAGCTTTCCAAGCAGCTACATCTGGCCAAAGAGATATAAACACAGTCAAGTCAGACAGTCTCCTGTCTCACTCAGAGTAAAAGCCCAAATCCTTATGGGTCTAAAAGTCCTGGGTCTTCTGTCCCCAATCCCCACCACTCTATGATCTCAACTCCTATCATCCCTTTGCTAACTTTGTTCCAACCACATTGGCTGCTGTTCACGGAATGTTTCTTCAACTGCATGGCTCTCTCTCTGCTCCTTCAGGATTTAACAGTGTCACCTTCTTAGAGACACCTCCTTGACTAGCTATTTAAATTTTTGATATTCCTCTCCCCAGCACTCCTGGTCACCTTTCTCTGCTTTGTTTCTCTGCACTGGCACCAATACTATCTCATGCACTAAATATTCATCCATTTTTTCCTATCTCTCTCAACTAGAGTGCAGGTTCATGAGGAAGTTATCCAGTTTTATTTACTGCTCTAGTCCAGTGCCTGGCAAGTGGATAAATGTGGGACTTCTAGAAAGCCTGCCTAAGAGCAAGTGACTCAGCTGAGAGAATGCTCATTAGTCCTTCTTTTTTTTCCTTCTTTCCTCTTCCCCGTAGTCTGAACTTAGAGATGATGACTAGAATTCCAGTCTCCATCTTGGATCCTGAGATAACCATGAGGATGGGAACCATGTCCTAGCATGGTAGAGCGGAAAGGCAAGAGGAGCCAGGGTTGGGGAAGGGGTCACCTCATCATCCCTGGATGACAATCTCTAGATTTCTTTTTTTTTTTTTAATTTTTTTTTTAACGTTTATTTATTTTTGAGACAGAGAGAGACAGAGCATGAACGGGGGAGGGTCACAGAGAGAGGGAGACACAGAATCTGAAACAGGCTCCAGGCTCTGAGCTGTCAGCACAGAGCCCGATGTGGGGGTCGAACCCACGGACTGTGAGATCATGACCTGAGCCGAAGTCGGATGCTTAACCGACCGAGCCACCCAGGCACCCCTAGATTTCTTTTATAGGAAGGAGAATAAACTTCTACCTCACATAAGAAGCTGTGCTTTTGGGTAATAGCTGGGCATGTCTGTCCCAGAACTTTACACTGTCAGAGAGTCCTTTCTTCTCTTCTCCATATCGCAAAAACTCGTACACTTTTCTTTTTTCTTTTCTTAATGTTTATTTATTTTTGAGAGAGGGAGAGACAGAGTGTAAGTGGGGGAGGGGCAGAGGGCCAGGGAGACACAGAATCTGAAGCAGGCTCCAGGCTCTGAGCTGTCAGCATAGAGCCTGATGTGGGGCTCAAACTCACAAATGGTGAGATCAAGATCAGATGCTTGACTGAGCCACCCTGGCACCCCAAACTCCTACACTTTTCAACGCCACCTTCTCTTGAGCAAGTTTCCTGTACTTTGCCTTCTCTCTGGCAGAATTCTGTTTTTATTTCCTGAATGATAGCATGTGTGGCATTATCTTGGTAGGTTGGATAAGTATATTTCTTTCCAGTGGATTCTGAATTCCTAAAGGACAGGAACCTTTACCTATTCTCTTCATAACCCTGGCAATGAGCACAGAACTTGGTATTGGAGCTGGCTCTGTTTGGCACACAATGGACACTTAATAAATGGATGCTGAATTGACTGGCTGAACACCCCAGGGCTTGGAAAATCCACAGTCACATCAATGATCACAACTACAGACTGTATTTTATAGTTACTCACATGTCAGAGCAAGAAGAGCTCATCATTCTGAGCATTATCACATTAATGAAAATGACAAGGGTAATGATAATGATGATAGCCCCTTACAGAGGAATATCACGTTATAATTTTCAACGTACTTTCCAATCTGTTATCTCATTTGTGCCTCACAATAGCCTCTGCAGCAGGCAGGGCCAGGTGTGCTCCTGTTCAGGTTACAGATGAGAAATGTGGTGATCAGAGAGGCTAAATGAGTTTCCCAAGCCATTCAGCTTGTAAGAAGTGGAATTAAGACCAAAATCAGGTCTTTAGTCAGCCAAACCAGAGCTCAGCTGTGAATGATAAAACTGTAATGACTGAAATATCATTGCGATAATAATAAATAAACACCAAGCCCAAAATGGGAATAGCAAAAGGACCAGCTTCTTTTTGTCCTAATAGATAAGGAACATTTCTAAACACTGTAATAGCAAGACACTGAAAATAGCAATATGCACACGCAACCAGTAAGGAACTGGTTAAAAAGACTGGATTACAGCCATCCACTGAAATACAAGCAGGCTTTAAAAAGAATTGCAAAAGTCTTTGAATACTGATATGGAAAAATGATCAGGATCTATCATTGGACAAAAACCAAAAACAAAGTAAAAACAAACCCATATGACAGATTAGTACATATGGTGTGATCTCTATTCATATAGAACAGGGATCAGCAAACTATAGCCCACAGTCTCACTGCTTGTTTTTGTATAAAGTTTTTAATAAAGTTTTACTGGAACACAACCTCCCCTATTTGTTTAAATACTGTCTATGGTTCTTTCGGCATTACAACAGCAGAGTTGAGCCGATGTAACAGAAACTATGTGGTTTGCTCAGCCTAACTATTTACTGTCTGGTCCTTTATAGAAAAAAAGTTTTCTAACCCTTGTTATAGAATTCACATTATTTTATTTTTATAAAAAATATCTGGAATAAGATAACAAACTGTTAACAATGGTGCTTCAGGGGATGGTAGTAACGGTAGGTGTTAAGTGTTTAGAGTACATCTTATGTGCTTCTGTATTGTCTGCATTTTTCCAGCAAACACATTTTACTTTTAAAATAGGCAAAAAGTGAAGGTATTTCCATTTTGAATTTAAAAAGAAAGACCCATTCTGACAGGTGTGATCATTGTAGCTTTGATTTGTATTTCCCTGATAAGTGATGTTGAGCATCTTCTCATGTGTCTGTTAGCCTCTGGATGTCTTCTTTGGAAAAGTGTCTGTTCATGTCTTTGATGAATGGATAAAGAAGATGTGGGTATACAGTTACTTATTTATTTATACAGTGGAATACCACTCGGCAATGAAAAAGAAAGAAATTTTGCCATTTGCAACAACATGGATGGAAACAAGGATGGTATTATGCTAAGCGAAATAAGCCAGTTAGAGAAAGACAGATATCATATTATTTCACTCATGTGGAATTTGAGCAACACAACAGATGAACATAGGGGAAGGGAAGGAAAAATAAGATAAAAACAGAGAGGGAGGAAAACCTTAAGAGACTCTTAAATGCAGAGAACTGACGGAGGGTTGCTAAAGGGGAGATGGGTGAGGGGATGGGTTAAATGGGTGATGGGCATTAAGGCAACCCAGTTTTTGGGATGAGCACTGGTGTCATATATAACTGATGAACCACTGAGTTCTATTCCTGAAGCCAAGACTACACTGTATGTTAACTAACTTGAGTTTAAATAAAAAAATAAATAAAATAAATAAAAAGAAAGACCCATGGCAGTGGTGGTTCCTGGTAGTGGTGGTAGTGGGAGCAGTGTGGAAACCTGGTTGCAACTCCTTGGCTCGTAGTGTTCCAGCCAAGGGCTTAAAAGAGAAAACAGGTGCTTTTTAGTACCTTTTGGTAGAAGCTAACCTTGGTCTTTCCTGAGTTATTTCAGGTTCTCCAACACAGGCTTCAAACTCTTCTTCTGAACTTCTTCAAACTCCCTCTGTCTGAAACACTCCCCCAACCCTGTTCTTGCACAGTGGGCTTCTTCTCAACCTTGAGGTCTGTTTAAATGATGCCTGCTGGGCAAAGCCTTCACCTTCACCAACTGCCATTCTGAGGCAGACTCCCCATTTCTCTTTCTCAGCAGCTTGCTCTTTCCTAACTTCCGCTTCTTACTCCTCGTTGATCTATGTATTTGTTGTCTGTTTCCCTCACTCACCTTTATGTTACCTTAGGGACCATGACCACTGTGCCCACTGCCATAGCCTCCATATTTAGCACAAGGTGCGGCATGAGGTGAGAGCTCAGTAAGCATTTTTTTGAGTGAGTGAGTGGCCTCCACACTCATGCATGAACATGCTAGCCTGTCCCTGCCCAGAAGGAAGCCACCACACCTGCTGGAAAATGACAGTAAAGCTCCGCCTCCCCTCCCCCTGACCCACCACCACCATTTTCCAATGTTTTTGGCTTAGGGAAAGACAGTAAGTCTCTCTGGGACTCATTTTTAGTAATTGTATCAAAAAAACAAGATCCTACTTATTTTCCCCTGTTTCCTTCTAGCAAAGGGTAAAGCTACCCAGGTAGCTGAATTCAGATGAGAACGCCTCAGAGCAGTCTTATAAAAATCCACAAATGACATGATTGCATTCAGAATCATCTAGAAGACCTGCCTAGAATGACACAGACATCACAACCACCTTCCAGCAGCAACTGAAGAGAGACACCTACAAACTCTCCCATCACTGCCTTATAATTAGGTGAGTCTCCAAGATCTCATTGGTAGCATAAATGTCTACCTGTCTGGTTGTCACTGGCACGTGAAGTCCATGGAGGCAGGAACTTTGTTTTGTTCTCAGCCCCTATAACAGGGTCTGGCATATAGAAGGTACTGAATAAATATCTATTGTGTGAACAGAAGAGTAAAAATGCATGATCTGCCTTTGCCCCTTATGAAGAAGCCTAATTCCATGACATTGGTCAATGGATGCTTGCCTTAAGCCTGGTCAGTCTTCAAGTCCTTTGGGATTTGGAACTGGGACACAAACTGGGAAATAATTCAGAGTCAAGAGTGAGGTGGACATACTTGCCCTAGCGGAGGCAATGACCTTGATCTGCAAAAAGAGGATGAAGCAGGGAGGAGACCAAGTGGTCCTGGAGACAGGAGCCAATCTCAACCTTCGACTCTCCCTTCCCGATCTCAATCCCTTGGAAGTTTATGAAAAATATATTCCCTTTTTGTGTTATGTTAGAGGGGGTTTTTGTGATGTGTACTGTTAAAATACAGAACACTTTTTGGCTTAAATTATATTGGCCATTACTTTTCTTATAATAAAGTTTCCTTTCTGTCTCAAGTTGGTTTTGAATGAGTTTCAGGTCTTTGCATTTTTACCCTCCCCCTTTACCCTTTTTTTGCTGAATTTGGTCTGAGTGGGTTTCTCAATTTGAAACTCAAGGATCCCGGACTCAGATGCGACCACACTATTTCTGCTTCCCACTTGGGAAGTTGGCAGGATGTGGGGCAAGGCCCCTGGTCTGTGTGCCTCTGGTCAGAGGAGGGGTTGACCTCAAAGAGTGGTTGCCACTGGGCTAAGCTCAGCTAAGTCCAGCAACATCTCTCTATGTGGCTCCTCTCATCTTCTAATCCAGGACCCTGAAGCCACAGCCCCCAGGAGGACCCAGATACTCAGCATTAGAGGAGCCCTAAATCATCTCATCATCCTGGGTACAGTGTGGTACTGGGTAGAAATCCCCATACTCATGGCATCCTGGCTGTGGTCACCTTTCCCCCATCTGCTCCACTGAAGCCACAGGCTAGAGCCATACTTCCAGGTCTGGTTTCCCAATGAAGCCCCTTTCACTTCAGCTGGGGAGAGTGGGGAGGCAGTACTCTCTGAAAGACAGCATTCTGCCTCTGGAAACAAGATGGCATATAGATGGATGAGGCCAATTCTTCTCTTCCTAAGGATTCAGACCTGCCTCAGTGTGCAAGTCCTTCGTGGGCTACGTCTCAGTCTATGGTGTTCTATGGACTTGCAGAACACAGCGTCTAAATTCTTTGCCATGGACAGGAGACATATATAGGATACACATACATACACGTCACCAATATTCATGTTATAAATATTTCACATTCATACGTATATGTATGCAGAACACCATCTCCCACTTTATAGCTTCAGTAAACAGAAAAGGTACTGACTGCATTCTACTGAAAAGAAAATGAAACAGGAAAGAAAATGTACTGACTGCATCATACTGGGCTAGCCCCATGAGGAAGGCTCCAAACCCTTCTCTTTTCCAAACAAGAGCAGAACAAATGAAATACCCATTACACAGAAAAGAAGGCAATCGGATAGAGAAGGTGGATCAAAGTATGTGCCTACTACCTACTGGCATTGGGCCCTGTGCTAGGTGCTGTTCCTGTCCACTACCCTCACACCACCTCTTCCATGTAGTGTGCTGTCCCTCCTTGATGGGTGAGGAAGGGATGCTCAGGGAAGGTAGGCGACTTGCTTAAGGCCATACTGTTAGTAAGTGATGGAGGCCACCCCATAAAGATATTGAACATGGGGGGATATCATCGAGGCCATGGGATCTGGCAGCAGAGTAGATCCATTCCAGGAATCCAGAGATCTTGGGATGTGGAGGAGACCAGGCGGCAAGGCAAGGGTCCCACGAAATGGGATGCCTGACCAGCGGCTGAGGCCATAGTAGAGAAGGGACTAATATTAGGGAGTGTGCCACCCGAGAAGGAGGGAAAGCTGCCTCAGGCCTCACCAGGTACCTCCTGCACCAAACATGTGCATTTATCTTGGTGTTTGAACCACAGATGCTAACAAGGCGGCAGAGGGTGCATGGGTGGGCATCACCTCTCCCTTCGTCCCAGTGATTGGCCTCTTAGCTGCTTGGCTGGCTCAGATGGCAGCCTGGAAGGCCTTACTCCTTGGGGCTGTGTTTCAGAGCTGGGGTCCCTGTAGATGTGGTCTTGGGCCAACAGCTGAAAGTGGAAGGGGCTTCATTGGGAAAGAGGCCCTGAAAGCGTGGCTCTAGGCCGTGGCTTCAGTGGAGGGGATGGGGGGAGAGATGCCTGCAGCCAGGAGACCGTGATTTCTACCCAGTAGCTTACTGTTTCCACAGATGATGATCATCTCATCATGGGGTGACATGTGGGGTGACATTTTGGAATCTCCACCAGGGAGAAGACCCCAGGTAGGACAGGTTGGAGGTGGCTCAGGTGGTTGCTAATGCTCGTCTAGGGTTAAAAGACATCATTTGCGGTGGCTCCAAGTGCCACATTTGTGTGACTTTTTCTGGTCATGCTCAGCCACTTGCATGTGGGTGCGATGAAGGATGCCATTTTGCAAGGCTGCAACAGAAGGGCCAGGGGGGCAGGGGACTTGAGGGTACTTCTGTTCTTTCTGTAAGTGTGATGCAAGAGGTGAACAATAAGAAAAGCGAAGATGACAATACAGCAGCGGGGCTGGCAGAGTGACAGGTCCCAGTCTGAGTCTAAGTTGTGCTGCTGTTAGAATTCCACACTATGTGACTGTGTTTGTTCTGATGTAGGAGGATTCCGGAATGGGAGGTTTATTGAATGGCAGGCGTCTTCAGGAAGGGAGGTCAGCAAAATATCCATCATTTCGGCCAGCCCCACGGGAAGGGAAGACCACAGCAACACATTCTCTACTTTGTGCACGAAGTATCTTCTAGAACCGTACCTGACAAATAGCAGACAAGTGATAGTTTTGGGGATTTTGATGTGTTGATGGATGTGAAGTACTTAGGACCACACTGGCGGTTGGTAGTTGCTAAATTAGCTATTGTTATGATTGGTGTTATTTGTGAGCGCATGTGAGCTATTCCCAGCAGTTGCCAGAAATCTGTAATTAAGGAACACTTTCAAAGGTTGCTGAGGTCCTACACTATGCAAGTGGGGGACATGAGCCAGAAACTTTTTAAATTTTAACTGGTAATATGACCCCATTTGTCCACACAGGCTGATGAGGCCTGGGTGAACTTGGCTGAGAGCAACAATAACAAAATCCATCATCTCTAGAGTATCTGTAGAGTGTTCAGTACCTACTGGGCATTGTACTCATGCATATAATATGGATGTATAAAATATCTTTTAATTTTAACCTTCTGCAATGTAATTATTATTACCACCACTTTATAGATGGAGGAATGGCTTCCAAGAGATAATAGCCTGCCAAGCTCACCAATCAAGCAAGAAGTGGATCTAGGATTTGGATAAAGGCGTCTGGGACGATTAAGGAAGAAAAGGTCATGAAGACAATAACAGGATAGAAGAACTTGGAGTGGCCCAGAGCCTGGAGCCACTCTTACTATGGCTGCTGCTTAGACATTATAGGATGCCTGAGACGTGCCAGGCACCGGGCCAGGGGCTTGGCTGCACAGAATCACTGATCTTCACAGCATTTCTGTGAGGCAGGGATTAGGCCACCCTCGTTTTATGATGAAGGAATGGAGGTTTCAAGAGGTTACATAACTCGCCCAAGGCCACACAACTGCTAACTAGCAAACATGAGCCCAGAACCCAGTTCATCTGACAGTCTAGGCTCTTGACCAGGCAGGGAGCGAGGCCTGCTTTTTTTTTTTTTAATTTTAATTTTTTTTAATGTTTTAATTTTTGAGAGCAAGAGACAGAGTGCGAGTGGGGGAGGGGCAGAGAGAGAGGGAGTCACAGAATTCAAAGCAGGCTCCAGGCTCTGAGCTGTCAGCACAGAGCCCGATGCGGGGCTTGAACCCATGAACTGTGAGATCATGACCTGAGCTGAAGTCTGACACTCAACCGACGAGCCACCCAGGCGCCCCTGCTTTTTTGTTAAATAGATGCTTTTTGGAACACAGCCATGCCCGTTCCTTTATGTTTGGTCTTAGGCTACCCCAGCAGCAGTGCTGAGTAGTTGTGACAGAGACCATATGCCTCACAAGCCTAAAATATTGACTATCTGGTCCTTTAAGAAAACATGTGCTGACCCCTGCTTTGACCTCTATCCTGTTCAGCTTGCCTTAATTCAAAATACAATGGCAGCAAAAGAATGGGACAGCTGGAGGGGTGAGGGTCGGAATCAGGAAGTATCAGAAAGGGCCAGGCTACGACAGGGTGCCAGAGTATAGCCAAGAAGCTGGATGAGCCGTCCACGTGGGCACTGAAGTTCCCGGGATGGTGGGAGACTTTGAGGAAGACAGGAAGACTGAGCCTCACATCAGAGCCTCTGTGAGCTGTTAGGTCTGGACAGAGGTTATAAAAGAAGAGCAAGGAATGACCCTCACAGAAAAAGGACAGAAGAAGAGCAGAGATGTGGAGATAGAAATGAAGTGCGAGAAGAATGCCAGCCCCCCACTTTCTCCAAGGCCTGGGGCACATAGGTGAGAAAGGCTAAACCACCCGCAGGGCCGCAGGGAAGGCAGGGGCTCTCTGCAGGTTCAGTGGTGCCAGGGCCGGCGGAGGCTGCTGGTGACCCAGCCCAGGGCCCTCCTCACTACCCCTCCCCTCTGCCAGGTCTCACTGGCCCTGCCCTCACTACTCTCTGCCACCAGGGCCCTACCTGTGTAGTCGATGACGAAGCCAGCACTGCTCACGGACGCGTCACTGCGGAAGGCGAGGAAGAGGCTGTTGCTGCTGCTCTCAATGCGGGCTGGAAGCTGGGAGCCATAGAAGCTTCCTATGAGAGGGCTGAGGGAGTCCCGTCCATCGTAGATATGGAGGAAGTCATAGCCTGGCTCCAAGTTAAAGCTGGGGAACAAAAACATCCCACCCCCACCCCACTAAGGTCAAAAAAGGCTCATACTGTGCTTTAGGCTCTCAACCAAAGGATGGGGCCTCCCAGACAGTGAGCCCGTCACCCCACCGGCACCCAACTCCTGACACTTCCTGGCTAGGGGGAAAATGGTAAAGCCCCCTGATGGCCTCCCAGTCAGGCGAGGAGATGGAGAAGTCAGGCATGGGGGCAGAGGAGACAGGTCCCAGAGCTGGTGTCTGGAAACCTGGAGCTGAAAATCTAGCAGCCTCTTTCTGCACAAATATTTTTAATTGGAATGCACTTGACATACAATATTGTGTAAATTTAAGGAGGGTAACATGTCCACTGGCTACATTTATATGATGTAATATGATTGCCAAAGTAGTGACAATTAGTCCCTTCATCACGTCACATAGTTATCACTTCTTTCTAGTGGCTGGAATAATTAAGATCTAGTTTCTCAGCAAGTTTGATGATTGTAATACAATATTGTTGTCTGTATTCACTATGCTGTGCGCACAAGGGAAAATGAGTTACCAATTCTACATACCGAGTGGTCAGCTAGAGCAGTCCACTTATTTGCCTCTGATGTTCTCTGTAATGTGCTATCTGCACCTCCTTTTCCAAGAGCAAAGAGTCACCCAGGGAGCCATTCCCAGGCAGGAAGGGGTCCATTCTCATGAAGAGCTCGGCTTCGTCCCCTTATCCCAAGCCAGTTCTCAGCTCTCCTTGGGATTTGCAACCATCCCACTCTGGCACCCACAAGCATGCCTCTTTCTTGGCTATTTTGACTCTCGCATGGGAAAAAATCCATTTAAAAAAACTGTCTTAGTTTGGCAAATTGAATATTAGAGTTCTTCAGTGTCATTGATCCCACCGGATTGGCCAGAGTGAAAATGATGGGAAATACCAAGAATGGAGAGAACGTGGAGCCCCTGGCGCTCTCGGGCCCTGTGGGCAGGAGGTAAATTTGCTCAGCCACTTGGGAAAACTGTTTCACAACACCTACTAGATCTGAACATATGTCTGCCCTGTGATGCAGTGAGTCCAGTCTTAGGTACGTATGCAACAAAGCAATGGACACTAATCAGGTGTGCAAAGATGAAAATGACAGAATGTGAGTTGGGAACAGATTTCTGATGCAAACTTGTTTAGAGCTGAGCCACGGGCTGCGATACTCAGATATTCCTTTTGGCCCAGCTAAGAATGAAATAGCAGTTCTACTCTTTAGCTAAGACATGTGGCAGAGAGAGGGGGACCGTGACATCTCTAGGACAAAGTGGGTTGGGCTGGCAGGGGGATGGGATGGGGATCCGAAAGTTACAGGGGGGTGGAGCCAGATGTGTATCGGCCTCCTTCCTCCATGGCACCTCGCACTGGGGTCAGCGGCAGGGTCACACCACCACTTCTAGGTGGTATGGTCTTCTTGCTCCCATAATTCAGCTTCTAGCCAATGTGCTCTTTCCCAAGTCACAAGGGGAGTGTTTTGGAGAGAGCCAGTGTTGGTTACAGATGATCTCTCTGCCACTTCCTAACTGCCTTCTGTCTGTCCCTGCCTTCCTTCCATCATTGTATTTTAGCTGAGCACTCCCAATGTGCCGGGCACTGCTCAAGGTGCTTGGGACACAGGGATCTGTCAGATGACACCCCTCCTTCAAGATGGTGATAGGGCCAAAGGAAGCGATGGATGGGAAGACAACTAAGCAAAGCATGAGGTCTGTACAGGCACATGGGATCACAACACAAAGTTCCTCGGGGAGGAGGAAGTGAAAGCTTTCATGGAGGCCAAGCTGGAGGAAGTTTTGGGAGATGCAGAGACCCTTAGTAGTTGGACAAGGAGAGAAAAGGAAGTCGCCAAGAAAGGAGAAGCAGGGGTGAAGTCACAAGGGCAAGAAATAGTCTTGAAGCTGTGGGTAGTTCAGTCTGGCTGGAGCTCAGGGGTTAGAATGGGGTTGGGGTTGGGGGGTTACTGAATGGAGAGGTAGGCAGAGTCCAGATAGATGGGACTGAAAAGTCCAAAGTTGTTTTTTTTTTTTTTTTTTTTTTTTTTTTACAGCTTAATGATTTATTTTGAGATAGAGAGAGAGTGGGACCTGAGGAGGGGCAGAGACAGAGAGAATCTCAAGCAGGCTCCGCACCATCAGCGCAGAGCCCCATGTGGGGCTCAAACTCATGAACCATGAGATCACGACCTGAGCCGAAATCAAGAGTTGGACGCTTAAGAGACTGAGCCACCCAGGTGTCCCTCAACATTCTGATTTTATAGGATGGAGGTATAGCCACTACAGGATTTTAAAATAAAAGACGTATCTGTTTGTGTCTTCGTTTTCAAGTCGAGGTATAACTCACACCCCATGAAATGATCAGCAATTAAGTATACCACCCTATCGGTTTTGACACACGTATGACAAGACCCAGGATGTTTCCAGCGTCCTGGAATGTTCCCCTTCCCAGTCAACCCTCCCTACCCTGAGAAGCCACCACCGAACAGAATTTTATCACCATAGACTTATTTTGCTGATCCTAAAATTTCATGTAAGTGGAATCATACATTATGTCTTTTTTTGTATCTGTTTTCTTTTGCTCAGCATGGTATTTTTGAGATTCAGCCATGTTGCCTGTATCAGTAGTTCATTCCTTTTTACTGCTGAGTAGCACATTATCATATGTTCAAATGGAAAATGAGGTGGCTATTTTAGCATTTTCGCCAGACAAGGTCACTTTGACAGCCGGCTCGAGAAGAGGTTGGCATGGGAGGAAGATGGGGGCAGAGGAACCAGTCAGGAGAGACTACGGTAGTAATTTAGTTGAGAAATAATAAGGGTTTCAAGCAAGGCAGTAGCTGGGAGGCCGGAGAAGAGGGGAAAATGTGAGGAGAATTAAGGCCGCACAGGCTCCAAGCCTTGCTCACTAATGGAAGGAGCAGGGCAGGTGCATGATGGCGGCACTCCCTAGGGGTCAGAAGAGAGCTCTTCTGAGGGGAGAAGTCATATGCTTAGTTCTGTACGCGCTGCTGCGGGTACCAGACCTCCACCAGTTGGAAATGGGAGGCTGCAGCTCAGAAGACAGTCTGGGCAGTGGTTGCGTGGAGTCTCCAGGTTACAAGAGGAGGGTGAAGCCATCGGAGCAGATGGGCTGGTCCAGGAAGGAAGTGTGGATGAGGAGGGGAGAGGCTGGAGATAGAGCCTGGCCAGGGAAGGGGGCCACGAAAAGGAAGCCACAAAGTCACAGAAAGCTGGAGAACCAGAAGGGAGGAACTTCACAGAAACCAAGGAGAAAAAGCAGGGTAAGGATGGAGGGAGCGAGCGAGAAGTGCCATGGGCTAAAACATGGAAAGTTCCATTTTGTGCGGCAACCAGGAGTTCGCTGGTGTCTTTTATCAACGGAGTTGCTAGCGGGACCGTGGAGGCCGAACCCAGATTTCAGTGGTTGGAGAGTGAACAGGAGGTCAGCACGGAGACACAAGCAGAGATGATTCTTTTGAAGAGTTTGCCTCTAGAGGGATGAAGGAGACCGTGCAGGAGCTGGATGGGGGAAAACCTGAGAAAAACTTGAGCCTGTTCCCCTCTAGGGAGCGTGATGGAAGGGGCCAGGTGGCAACAGAAGGGGAAAACACAGGAGAGCAGGGGAAAAAGGATCCAGCGAGGCCCTGCTTTCTTAACCTCTACACTTTTGGAGGTTAAAAAAAAAAAAAGATAGAATAATAGCTACTTCATCAATTATCATAAGGATTAAATAAGATAGTATGTGTAAAACCACAGAGCACAGCTCGGGGCACACAGGAGACATCCAATAAATGCTAGTTTCCTTCCTTTGGACTCCTTCACCTTCCACGGAATGGAGAACTCTGCCCCTGGCACGCCTACGTGCACTCACCTGGACACCGGGGTCTAAAACCCCTAGTTGCTCTGAACCCCTCATCTCCCACCCGGGGGAAAGGTACATACATGTTAAATACCAGGGCGATGACGTAGTCCGGAGAGACGGTCACTTTCCAGTCACACTCCTTGCCTGGCGGGTAAGGTTCTGGGTAATTTGGTGACAGAATGACTCCTGATGGACCCGACAGGTCTCCCCCGCAGGGAGCTGGGGAGACAGGAAGACAAGGGTCAGACTTTCCCCTCACCGGGTCACGTTTTCTTGGGCACTGGTAAGGCACAGTGCAGGGGGGTTAAAACCTGGCTCGAGGGGCCAAGGGCAGGGCGGGATGGAATGGGTACAAGGTTGTACCCTGAAGTGACAGAAATGTTTTGGAACTAGCAGAGGTGGTGGTTGTACAACATTGTGAATGCACCAGATGGCACTGAAGCATTTATTTTAACATAGCAAATTTTATGTTACATGAATTTCACCTCAGGAAATTATTATTTAGTTTTTAGTGTTTATTTTTGATAGAGAGAGAGACAGAGTGTGAGCGGAGAAGGGGCAGAGAGAGAGGGAGACACAGAATCTGAAGCGGGCTCCAGGCTCTGAGCTGTCAGCACAGAGCCTGACGTGGGGCTTGAACTCACGAACTATGAGATCATGACCTGAGCTGAAGTCGGATGCTTAATCGACTGAGCCACCCAGGTGCCCCTCACCTCAGGAAATTATTAAAAACAAAGACAAAATATCTGGCTCTGCCACTTCCTGGCTATGTGACCTTAGGGAATTTACCTAACCTCTCTGGACCTCAGCATCCTTTCTCTATTGCAGGAAGACATTATATTTCCCTTGGGGATGGTAGTAAAAATTTTGGAGAGGTGGTTAAAGCATTTGGCATACAGTAAGCAGTCAGTATTTGGAGCCCTTATTCATCTCTGAGACATTTGAAACACATGGTCTCCTTCCACCGCCTCACATCCAGTTTTCAGGTGAGCTTTGTGGGTGTTTATCCCGCGTTCCACGTCACTCGCTGCCAGGAGGAGCGAAAAACACAATCACGTTCACCCGCCAAGTGTGGCCGGGCTCCTGGCTGTCAGTGCTTTCGGCATCTGCTTGGGGATGCAGACACCTTCCAATTTTCCGGAAGACCTTGTCTGAGAGAATGTGTGCCCCTCAGTTGTATGGAGATATGACGGAGCTCCATTAGGCCATGGTGGTCCCCACCCCATCTGGCTTGAGATGACAGGCCTTTCAAGCAGGCGGGCAGCAGGAAATTGGCTGGCGATACAAGAAGTTGCTTGCCCAGAGCCCTGTGGGGGCATTTCCCAGATTCTGAATCAGGTTCTTCCCTGAACGGCTGGGTCACTGTGCTGTAGCAGTAGGGTGTGAGAAAGGGGAGGCTGGAAAGTATACGGGGTCACTAACAGGAAATCTGGCCGAGACTGTAAATATGGCCTGGTCTGAGAACAAAACCACAGGGCACAACTGGAGGTTGAAGTAGAGCAGGCCAGTAGTGAGCCCACCGGAGCCTGGAAAGCCATTCAAGGAGAGGCCAGAAAATCCAAGATGTGACACACAGGCAGGAGCCAAGGGTGTATCCAAGACTGAACTTAAGAGCAGCCAATTGCTTGTCACAGAGCTGAGTTTTATTGCCTCATGCTGTACCTTTCACTCAGGGTAAGGCTTAAAGCACTAGATCAATGCCCACAGGGTTTTTCAAAACAACAACAACAACAACAACAACAACAACAACAACAGTAGTCTTCAGGGCCATAAAAGCCCTACCACGGCTGAACATAAAACCTGAGTGGTCAAGAGTAGTGGGTTTTTTTCCCCTCCCATGGAAAGTACATCCCAAGTATCAACTTGAATACCAAGAACACTCAAGTGGGTACCTGTTATATGTCAGACATGACGTATAGCGTATTACATACATCATCTCATTTGCATCTCGTAACAGCTCCATGAGCTATGGATTGTTCTTCCTCGTTTAGAAATGAGGAGGCTGGGACTCAGGGGGGTTAAGGACCTTGCCCAGAGTCACTCTGAGACTCGACCTTCATCTGTCTGGCTCCAAAGGATGCCCCTTTCCCATTTTATTCTGCTGGGAATTGCTGGCCGGGGAGCAGAGGAGTGCTCCTCCCTATAGGCTGGCCAGGGAGCAGAGGAGTGCTCCTCTCTATACGCTGGCAGGGGAGCAGAGGAGTGCTCCTCCCTATAGGCTGGCAGGGGAGCAGCCCCAGCTGCAGGATCGCCTATGAACAAGGTTGGTTCCTCTCATCAGGTCTGCTTTGTGTCTCATTCACTCCTCCCCTGCACTCTCTTAGAGAAGAGGGTTACATGAATGAGACGCACTGGAGGTTACATGAATGAGACTGTGTGATCAGGATAAAATCTTGCACTTAACACAGCAGGACCCACTGCCTGGTCCTGAGAGTGACCCTACCCATGGCCTAGCAACTGATGCAGGTCATGTGGGCAGTCTGAACTCCCAGGGGACCTTTTAAGGGGGCACAGTGATGCCTCCATTAGAGCAAGGGCCACCAGGCATGAGACTCTTTTGTGGCACAGGGGTTTCCCCCTTAAGTTAGCCACAGGTTGGGGTGAGTCTGGGTGTTTCTGAACCTTCCCGTATTGTTCTTCTGCCAACCCCCAAAGTGCTCACAGTTTGTCTGGGTTCTAGGCCTCTGCTATGGCACAGTCCCCCTCCAGATGGTTCCCTGGCATCGGTTGATCAGGCACCTGCTTCCCACTCAGGACCCCGATGTGGGCTTCACTGCCCTCTGCCATTTGTGTATCAAGGCCTGGCCAGGCTCCTAGCTGCTTCCTGTTTGCAGCTGATTGAGGAGTATGCCGAGGAAGGAAATGCCTTCCCTTTCCAATCCCATTGGCAAGCCAGCAGGACAACTGAGCTGTTGCAGACTAAATGAGGCCTTGGCAACATCCTAGCATCGCCTGGTCCTTTTAGCAGGTGACCCACAGGGTTGGGAAGGCAGGCTGGAACTAGAAGCTGGGTCTTGCTCCCAATCCAGGGTGCCTGCCCCTCACCCACAGTCATGCCCTGTCCTTTCCCTACTGTGAGTCAGAAGCAGAAGGCAGGTTCTGGCCTGCAGACCCAGGCTCGAGCTTACAAACCATGGAAGCCCAGGAGGGAGTGGAAGCACGTGGTTGATCATCCCAGATGGCCAAGGAGTGGGCAGGCTGTACTGTGGGGCGAGAGTTGAGAAAAAGGCCACCGGACTTGCAGTTACACAGTCCTGGGTTCCAATTCTGATTGTCCCGCTTACTAGCTGTGAATTTGGGCAAGCTATCCCTTCTCTGGGCCTCCATTTCCCCACTTATAAAATTAAAAAAAAAAAGAAAAAGAAAAATGACGAGAATGGCTTCTAACATACACTGTGTTCACCATGAACCAGACGTGGTTCTAAGTGCTTTGTAGTATGACCTTACTTAATCCTCAAAACAATGTGATGAGGTAGGTGCTATCATTGTCCCTATTTTACAGGAGAGGAAAATGAGGCACAGGGAGATTAAATAATTTGTCTAAGGCCACACAGCTTGCTGTGGTGAAGCCACCGGACTCGGTGGTTGGAGAACCTGAGCTCAAAACTTACCACCTGGTGATTCCATTTGCAAGAATGCAGCTAAAATGTCTAGCCCGGTGCCTATCATGGGGATGACGCTCAATAAATACTTGTTTTCCCCCCTTGCTTTTTCCCTATAATGAAGGGATATCAAGGCCAGCCAGACCAGTCATGGCAGACTGCCAAGGGAGCTGGAAATTAGGGGCTTGTCACTGGGATTTCCAGACTGTTTGAGCGAAGAGACAAAGACATTCATTTTGTTGCCTGAGGAACGTTTCCCCAAGCTGAGTACAGAAGAATGGGTAATGAAAGCTAAATTAACCTCTTTGCCCTGCTTGCTGCACATTTATTGCTCTCAACAGCTTAACACAGTGCAGCCCCCCTCCTCCACCTGGGACAGTCTTATCTCAGGACCTGCTTTTCTGTAAGAGAAGCCTAAGGAATCACAGCCCTGTAGAAAGCTGAATTTGGAAGGGGCCTCAGAGGTCATCTGATTCCCTTCTGGGCCTCACCAGAATTCCCCTTCCCAGATGGGATTCTGGCTCAGGGGAGGGAGGGGAGTCCTAAAACTGAAAAGAAGAAAACAGAGAAAGGAGGAAAGGAAAGAAGGAAGGAAGTTAGGAAGGAAGGAAGGAAAGAGAAAAGCAAGGAGGGAATTAGCATTTCTTGAGATTTGGGTTAGTTATGTCCTCACCCCACAATGCCAAGAGAAGTATGTCTACTCTCACTTTACAGAATAGGAAACTGAGGCTCAGAGATGGATTGATTCCCCATGGCCACTGAACTAGTCAATGGCACAGCCAGGATCTGAACCCCGATCTGTCTCCTTCAGTACCCCATATTCTTTCCTACATGGCTCCATGTAGCTGAGAATGGAGCTGTTTCTGGAACCCAGGTCTCAACTTCCTGTCTGCTGTATGTTCACCATGCTCCTACCATGTAACCTGGGTCACTCCCAATTACTTGTGAGAGACGGGATTCAGTGTGTCCCCTTCAGTGCCAAGCCTCAGAGCGTGGCCGGCGAAGGCCAGTCCTTGGATGCCTGGACAGAGCCTCCCCTGGAGCCTCTGTGGAAAGAGGTGCCTGCAGGGCATTGGCCGGGTGGAAGCCGCTGGGCTGTGTCTCAGAAAGTCCCTGGGACCTGTCCCCAGCACAGTAGTCAGTGTGGGAGGTAGGAAATTGAAACGCTTTGCATTCAGACTGATGTGGGTGTGAATCTTGGCTCTGCCATACCCTAGCCCTGTGATTTGGGCAAGATATCCAAATTTGTCTAAGTTTCAGTTTCCTGAACTGTAAAATGAGGGAATGGTGCTCATTCTGGAGAGCTGTAGGGAAAGTCAAATGAGGCTGTGTACGAAAACATCCAGTATGGGGCTGGCACACAGCAAGGGGACTCAGGGACTATCGCTTCTCTTCTAACACCTGTCGTTGACACAGGAGATAAATGCATTCAGTACTTTGCCTGAGAAAAAGGGCCATGTGGCAGTAAGCACCTGGATGCTTCTATTTCTCTTTCCAGTCTTCTCCTCCTTTCAAGCTCCCTCCCCATCCCAGTCTCCAGTGGCTAGGGAGCACGATTATTCACACCCCAATTCTTACAAGCTCCCTGACCTTGGCAAGTCTCAGAGTTTCCATTTCTTCATGGGTCAAATGGGGAGATTTTTAAGACTAAGGACAGATCTGGAGATCTGACACCCAGGTAACCAATAATTTCCTTGAGCAGAGAAGGGGCAAACTTCTTTCCTTTATACCTGAGCCTATGGGTGCCCTTCCAGTGCTTTAGGTAACGGAAGGGGCATCTGGGAACCTGCTGACCTTCCTACCCGAGCTCACCCATCACCTTCTTCCCAACCTATATAGCCTGAGCCAGGGGAGAAAGGAGGCAGACATGCCTGGCTTAGCAATTTGGGGGCCCGTTTTGGGGAGGGAAGAATTTGTCGTGTATAGAGAGTGTGAGTGTGTGAATGTGAGGGGGTGTGTGTGCGCATATAAGCAGGGTAAACTGTGGGCTTTCTGCAACTTTCAGCTGCTCCAATTCTCCCGGCCAGCCTCTAGAGGCAGCTGCCACTTATGCCACAGGGTCTGGAACACACAACCGGTGGGACCAGAGGGCAGGATTCGCTCTGCAGCTGCTTTGTACCAATGCACGTTGGTGGGCTGGGCTGCCAGAAGAATCTGTTCTCGATCTTCACGCAGCTGATCTCCGCGCTCCCCTGTAGCGCATAGCCAGGGTCACACTGGAACACCGTGGAGTCTCCGGCTTCCCAACTGTCGCCGCTCCGGCTCCCATTCTGCGGGACCCCAGGGTCGTTGCAGGACGTTGCTGTGGACACTGGGATGAGGGAACAGAAGAAGTGGGGTTGCCCAGATGTCTGCCGGACAATGAGGCTCCAGCTCATTACCCTCACTGCCATCACCACGCCCACCGCCAGTGCCACTGCCACAATCTGTCACCTCCCACCGGCATCGCTGGCTGCAGCAACAGTGCCACCGTTTCTGTTCTCACCCCATTTCCTGTCACCGCCTCCACCGCCACTGGGGACCACCAGCTATTTTACCAGTAGTACCTTCACCTGTCACGAGATACCACGACTTAGGTGTGATTACACAGCCACGATTGTAGAAGTGAGTTCAATTCGATTTAATGACACAAGCCTTGTTCCATAGATAAGCTTTGAATTTTGTGTACATCATGTTGCCAACAGGAGTGACAAGGCGATTAAGTCTAAACTCCATGTATTCAATCAGAAGGGTCTGCCAACGGGTTGGGAGCAGGTCTGCCTGAGCACTGAGCAGCGGGTGTGAAGGGGCAGGGAGAACTGGAGTCCGGTGAAGGCTGTGTCCTCCCTTGCATGGCAAATGCCCAACCACCCATCAGACTGAAACCAAAGGGAAGTCTGATGTTCGTAGCAAGTGATAAAGTAGAGTTCAAAATAGATATTCGTAGCTGAGAGGTATCAAATATTCAAAAAACTCAGGAATGTGGGAGGTGTTCCCAGGCTGGTAATCTAACTTCACATACAACAGACCACATATTCTAAAAGCGAATGTCAAATGAATGGCGGAGGGAAGGAATAAATAAATAAAAGGATGAACGAATGAATGAATGAGTGAACAGACTCAGCATGAGAAGACACACCAAAGGACATGATGGAAGAAAAAGTCCAGAGAAAGAATCGGGGACAGCTGCAAGCTCCAGCTACCTACACAGACCCCACCTGTGTCATTGTTCAGACTGTGGTCAGCCGGACCCAGGGACAGGAGGCTCTGGAGGCCACAGGATGCACAATGGTCATTTGCTTGGAGGGTCAGTTCCCCCACCCCAAAATTTTGGGAAAAATAACATGCACAAAACCAAAGGAATTTATTGTGGAGTAGAACGTAGAATTCACATTAGTTCTTCAGCAAAAACGTGAAGCCTCAAAAAGATTTTAGCCTCTTAACAGCCTCCAGATCTGCAGGTGGATATACACGCACTCTGTTCTGCTCTTTTCAATGGAAAAGCTCGAGAAGCCCGCACCCAGGGCAGCTGTACACACAAATAGCACCCATTATAAGATCTAGGACTGTGTGGACGAGCCTGGAGTTAGAGTATCTGATACCTTATACCCAATAACAATACACAATAAACTAGGGCCCACAGTCAGATCTGGCTCTATGCCTGTTCTTGTAAATAAAGGTTTATTAGAATATGGGCATGCTCATTTGTTTACATATGCTATACTATCTTCCAGCCACGTCTGTAAAAGTTTCCAATACATCAAACTCAGTCCCCTCCCCACTTCTCCCCAGGACCTTTGCACCTGCTGGCCCTTCTGCCTAGAACGAAGGTGCCACAGAGTTTCCTGGGCCAGCTCCATCTTGTCACTCAGTTTTTAGCTCCCATATCACCTCCTCAGACAGGCCTCTTTGATCGCATTCTTCTGGGCTCAAATCTTGACCCCCTTCCACCAATTTTGTCACATTATCCTGTTTCATTTGTTTCACTGCACAATCTGTAATAATCTTGCTAATTCGTCTGTTTGCTTCTTTATTGTATATCACTTGTGCATCTCTGTGGGAACAGAAACCTCGGCTGGTTTGCTTCCAACTGTCTCCCCAGGGCCTAGAACATTACCCAGCACACAGCCATGCTCGGTAAATATTTGTTGAATGAATAAATAAATGAACAAATCATCACCATCTGACACTTACTGAATTTATTTATAAAGTCAAATAAGAATCAATCTTCTTCCTTCCCAATTAAAAACAGACTTAGCTTTCATCTCTAGCTCTACAGTGTGCTGTACACATGGAAATGATACCCTGGAAGAAAAATAGCTCACTGTTCTGACCATATTCAGAAAGATTATTTATATGGGAGGCGACAGAGTGCAATGATTAAGAGCCTAGGTCTGGGAATCAGACACGGGGGTTTTGATCCAGTCTGTGCTGCTTATTAACTAGATGACCTTGTATGAGAAACCTCTCTGGGCCCCAGAGCCCATGTCTGCAACATGGATTAATAATGGCCACCATATTCTAAGGTTTCCGTGAAAATTATTAGCAGAGCGCTTTAGCGTGGAGCCGGATCAGTGGGTGGCAGTGACTACGCTTCCCTCTCCTTCAGGGTCTCCCTGACCTTCTTTGTTCCCACTTTCTCTCCTGAATGCTCCTGAATTCGAGCTGCTTGGCAAAGCCCCGGGGAAATGCTGGATCCACGTGGTTCCGACAGGATGTTAGATGTTACACAGTCGTGTTTACTTAATAAAGCCAAGCCTGCACTAATCGTCTCTGGCATTTCTGTACAATCCTCTGTCAAACACACACTATAAAGTTAACATGGGGTGAGCCATTCTCCCTTCCCCAGAGTAGTCCTGGTATTTGCTCACTGATGGCAGCAACAGGGAAGGTGACCTTTCCTGAACCTCAGTTACACCCAGACCCTGGGCCAGGTGGTCTCAGCCTTTCTGGAGCCCAGGCTAGATAGCTTTGCCCACTCCCCTCTCTGCAGACCTACGCGAGGCTCCCGACAGCTTGCCTCAAGACACGCTTGCATTAGAGAAAACCAGCCATTCGTGTGTTCAGGTGGTCACGTGGCTGTTAATTCAGGAAGCAGTGTGTGAGTGCCTGTGGCCTACGCTGTGGGGGAGTCTGAAGGCAGGACCTGGCCCTGACTCTCGAAGAGCTGCCTGTGAAATGGCAAGTAGGTGGCCACCTCCAGGCCAAGGCAGAGTGTCTGGAGTTGACAATGTGCTGAAGAAGCAGAAGTAAAGTGCTAGGGGTGCCACAGGCCACAGCAATTTATTCTGAACGGAGAGATTAGGAGGAAGTGGCACCTGACAGGAACCTTGAAGGGTGAATTTTACGTCTACGGGCTGGGAGTGGCATGAGGAAGCAGAATGGGCTGCTGGGTGAAGGCACGGCTCACGAGAGTGCCCAGGGACTCTGTCCCATGTGGCCACACTGCACGTGCAGTGGAAGTCAGATCATGCAAATCTATGGGGGAATTTTCAGTGCAATTAAGAGGAGTTTTTTTTTTTTTCTTTTTCCCCCAGCCATAACCATTAGCTGGGGCACAGTCAGAGAAAAATACATGTCTGGTTTAATTATTCATGGTCCTCCTTTCCCCGGAGAGTGGACTGAGCTGTCTCTTTAGCGTTCTCTCCTCACTTCTGGGGGATCCTTTATAGCATATCCCAGCAGTCTCCAAAGTCTGTCCCGTAAAATGCTAGTCTCTTGAGATGGTCTAGGAAAAAGTCATCCATGGTGAAATATGTTTGGGAATTGTGACCCACTAGATAGATACCTTCTGAATTTACCTGCCTTAGCATACTAGAAGTTCTCAGGGGTCCCAAATTACAGATCGCCTCTTTAGGTCTGCCTTGACCGAAGCACCTTCTCAACGTTGCTTGATCATGCAAAGTTCTTTTTCTGGCAACATCAATTAACAGTCCATGGAACTCCAGGGAACAGATGTTGGGAAATGCTGACCTAAAATGATTCCCTTGCTGCCCCGTGGTGGGAACCTAATCTTAGATGAGATCCGCGTTACTCCATGGTCCCCAGAGAGTCTCTGTGGTATTGACAAATGGGTGCCAGGATTTCAAGTAAGAAGCCTCCCAATGAGCCCTGCAAGGAGCTATTCCTTGCTAGGCTGGACGCTTGCATGAGTGTTGATCGGGCAAGTTAATGAGTATAAAGGAACATAATCCTGGAGACCCTCATCTCCCCTACAGACTGTTGAATGCTCATCTCCATGGAGAAAACAGATGCACACAAGAGCTGGAAGTAGGGTTTGTGACACCATTACAGCCTAACTGGTGCCACAAATATACCTAACCACCCTTAGTCAGTATACCAACCAGGTGAGACTGTGGAGGCAAAGCCGTGGCAAGGGGTGCCACACAGGCTTGCTCCGGAATCACCATGGAAACCACCCCTCCAACACACACACACAGTGGAATAAGGAGATGGTAATGAAGACAGCTGCTGTATAATAAACATAAGCATAAACCGAGGCAGAGTCACTCGTGCAGGGAAATGAGTGACGGAAGAGGCACTTCAGAGGAGATGAGACGATGCATCACAGGGGGAGGCAGGACCAATACATGAATTATCTAATACTGGGACTTGGATGTTGAGCATTGCCCATTTTTGGTAGCTCTTTGTTATGCTCCTCCATAATTGGCTACTATAGTACATAATTAATCGAATTTAGATCACTCATGTTTGGCTCCCAGTCCTTATGGAGATTTGCACTAGACTAAGAACCAGCGTGTGAGGCATGTCAGAGTGGCTCTTCCATGATCGAGCCCCACATCGCCATCACCTCGTGCCTGCCTGCCCCCTTCCACGCTCCCTTTGCTTCAGCCTGCACGTCTGGGAGCTGTTATCCTGCCTCTCTACTTGTGCACATGCTCTTGGCACCTAGGATGCCCTTTTCTCTCCTCTTTTACATCTAACAGGGACCCACAGATGCCCCCAGGTCCTACTCCATGGCACCTCCAATTCCACATCATCATCGACTACCCCCTCCTTGAAACACTGCCTTTCCCTCATGCTTCTGGTCTGAGCTTGGACACTGTGTTTCCTGGAACATCTTCCTTGATGTTCCAAGGTGAGCATTATAGTTTATATTTCGCCCTCCAGATACTCAACAATTTGCATGTTAGTGTCTCTTAGGCTGCCTGCCTGTCTTCGCCTGCCGAGTGAGCTCAGCACAGATATCTGAACAAGTGCTAACCGGGTCCCAGGCACATAGCACCTGCTCAATGAATATCTCCACACAGTGGGGGAGGGATGGAGGAAAGGAGGCACTGGAGAGGGTTTGGTGGGGGAGGCTGGAGTCGTGCTGCAGGACAGATGGAGAGGGATGGGCAGAAAGTGAGCACAGACCTGAGAAATGAATGGCAAACCCCTGCTTGCTGGTGAAGAAGTCGGTGCTGAACTGCAGAACGACCGAGTTGAAGGTGCTGTGTAGGTCCTTGGGCAGGGCTGCACCGCTGAGCTCCTTCAGCAGAACCCCACTCTCCACAGGCCCGTCCCAGATGCGTAGCACGTCATGGACCTCCTCCGTGTCAAACACCAGGAAGTGGAGCCTGAACGGAGAGAAGAGGCAGGCAGTCACCCTGGGCCCAGCACCTTCTTCCCAGGGGCTTCCGGTCAGAGAAGGTCGTAAACCTAAGAAAGACTTGCAAGAAGGAAGAGAAAGCAGTGTCCGGCAGCACGGCTTCCATCCAGTCTGCTCCTCCCACTGGGGGGTCCCTAACAGTGGGAGGGGTGGTGGGGTGTGGCTTTCGTGCAGCTTATTATTATGAGCTTCATGTTGCCACTGTCGAACCCCACCCGTCTCTCCACAGCACACAACAGTCCCCAAACATCACTCCTGAGTCCACATCCATTTCCCAGACTGTGAGGGGGATGCCGAGAAGGCCTAGATCCAATCAAAATCCCAAAAAGTCATTTTGTGGATATTGACAAACTGAGCCTGAAGTTTATATGGAGAGGTGAAAGACCCAGAACAGCTACACAATATCGAAGAAGAATGAAACTGGAGACTGACACTACCTGATGTCAAGACTTCCTACAAAGCTGCAGTAATCAAGGTGGTATGGTGTCGGTGAAGGAGTAGATGAGTGGGTCAATGGAACAGAATAGAGAGCCCAGCAATAGACCCATGTAAATACAGTCAACTGATCTTTGACAGAGGAGCAAAGACAGTCTTTTCAACAAATGGTGTTGGAACAACTGGATATCCACATGCAAAAAATGAATTTAGACTTGAAACCCTTCTAAAAATTAATTCAAAATGGATCACAGACTTAAATGTAAACATAAAACTATAAACTCCTATAAGACAACATAGGAGAAACCCTACATGACCTTGGGTGTGGGGACGACTTTTAAATAACATGCCAAAGGCATGATCCGTGGAAAAAAACCACTGATCAGCTCCACTTCCCTGAAATTAAAAACTTCTCTTCTGCAAAAGACAACGTCAAGAAAATGAAGAAAATGAGCAGACAAGCCACAGACTGGGAGGAAATATTTTCAAAAGACATCATTTGACAAAGGACTGTTATCCAAGATATACAAGGAATTCTTTTTTTTTTTTTTTTTTTTAAGTTTTACTTATTTTGAGAGAGACAGAGACAGTGTGAGCAGGGGAGGGGCAGAGAGAGGTAGGGAGAGAGAATCCCAAGCAGGCTCTGCACTGACAGTGGGGCTCCAACTCATGAATCGTTGAGATCATGACCTGAGCTGAAACCAAGTCAGATGCTCAACTGAGCCACTCAGATGCCCCAACATACAAAGAATTCTTAAAAGTCAACAATAAGAAAACAAATAACTCTGATTTAAAAATAGGCCAAAGACCTTACCAGACACCTCACCAAAGATACACAAAATGGGGAATAAGCATATGAAAAGATGCTCCACATCATGTTACCGGGGAAATGCAAATGAAAAGAGCAAAGGGATGCCAGGGCAGACCTCTTAGAATGTCCCAAAGCCGGAACACCCAACAACACCAAGTGTTGAGGAGGAGAGAAACAGGAACCCTTACACATTGCTGGTGGGAAGGCAAAACGGTGCGGCCACTTTGGAAGATGGTCTGGACATTTCTGACAAAAGTAAACATACTCTTCCTACCATACCATCCGGCCATCATGTTCCTTGGTGTTTACCCAAAGGAGTTGAAAACTTAGGTCTGTCCAAGGACCCGCACACAGACGTTTAGAGCACTTTTATTCATAACTACCCAAACTTGGAGGCAACCAAGATCTCCTTCAGTAGGTGCACGAATAAACTGTGGCACATCCAGATGATGGAATAGTATTCAGTGCTAAAAACATATGAGCTCAAAAGGCATGAAAAGACATGGAGGCAACTTGAATGCATACTACTGAGTGAAAGAAGCCATTCTGAAAAAGCTTCACATTGTAGGATTCCACCTATATGACATTCTGGAAAAAACAAAACTATGGAAATGGTAAAATAAATAAATAAATAAATAAATAAATAAATAAATAAATAAAGTGCTTGCCAGGGGCCAGATGGCTGGGAGGGATGAATGAGTGGAGCACAAAGGATTTTTAGGGTGGTGGAAACACTCTTAGGGTACTATACTGGTGGATCCATTTCATGGTACATTTGTCCAAACCTATACAATGCACATCAGAGTGAACCTTAATGGAAACTACGGACTTTGAGTGATAATGATGTGCCAGTGTAGGCTCATCATTTGTGACAAATGTACTACTCTGGTGTGGGATGTGGACAGTGGGGGAGGCTGTGCATGTGTGGGGGCAGGAGGCAAATGGGAAATTTCCGCACCTTTGTCTCAATTTTACTGTGAAACTAAATCTGCTCTACAAAACTAAGTCTTAGGATGAGGTGTATGTGTGTGTGTGTGGGCGTGGGTAAAAGTAAGGGGTTGTTGGGGTGACAGAGCTGTGGTGGGGAGAGGGGTGAGCCTACTTCTTGGTCTCTAGGAACAGAACTCAGGATATTGGCTACACATAGGCTTGGTTTAGATAATCCCTAGGGATTTGAGGAGGCCAGGCAGGGGTTTCCATGTGGAGGGTGACTGCAGGCCACAGACAGAGCTCCCAGAGCAGGGTAGCTGAGTAGGAATCCTGAATTCTTCCAGGACAAAATGTTCTGGTTGCCAAAGCTACTTTGACTACTAGTCTGGGTGACTCTCTTCTCTCTCAATCTCTTTTATTATCAAGTTGTTACTTTGGAACAGTTTTAGACTTCTAGAAAAGTTGCAAAGATAATATGGAGAATTCCCATAGACCTCTCACTCTCTCTCCCATTGTTCATGTCTTACATTTCCCGGGTACATTTGTCACAACTAGGGAACCAAATCAGTGCATTATTATGAACTCAGCTCCAGACTTTATTTGGATTTCACCAGTGTTTCCACTGATGTCCTTTTTCTGTTCTAGGATCTAATCCATTTATCACTATCTCCTTTAAAAAATTTCTTTTTAAATTATAAAAATAAGACATGCTCAAGGCAGAAAAAGACAAACAATATATAGATGTACTGAATTTTTAAAAAGTCTCTTTCTTACACAAACCAATCTGTTCTCCAAAGCTTTTTACTTGATATTAGTTTTGGTGTATATCCTTCCAGACTTTCAGTGTTGCACACTTGCCTTTTTCCCCCAAAATGGGACCATATTTTACATAATTTCATGTCACTTTTTTCACTTAAGACTCTTTTATGTACCTAATATGTACAGTTCATTTTTTTTCTCTACAAAAATGGACATGGTTATATTTTGCTATCTCACAAAAGACTGCAAGGAGTGCTCCTCCCATCTTCAGGTAGCTTTGCACATTTCTGTTAATATTTCAGTCGATTGTAGCAAGAATTTTGGGGGGAAGATAGGTCATAGTTAACAATTTTTGATAAATGCTGCTAAATTATTCTCTTAAGTGATCATATTGATTTATATTCCCACTAAACAGCATTCATAAGACTCTTCTCTCTAAACTTTACCTCATCAACATCAGATATTACAATGTTGTAAATATGTTCTATATTAAATACTTGCCCATCTGCTAAGCCAAAATGGAATCTCACTGGTGTTTTAAGTTTACATAATTTAGTTAGGTTGCATATCTTTGCATATATTCATTGGCCATTTGTATGTCTTCACAAACTTTACCCATCTTAATTGAGTTACTTGTCTTTTAAAATTCTATTTACAGTTAACTGTAACTCTAGTATAATTTTTATTTATTATTTTTATACTTTTTGATTTTTTTTCATACATTGCTAATATTTTCTCCTAGCGTCTGGTATCTCTTTGCCCTTTAAATTTTGTCCACAGTGTCTATTTCGGTGTAGGGGTTATTCATTTTATATAATCAAGTGTGGTAATCTTTTTCTTTAAGGATACTGGGGGTCATGTTATGCTTGGGCAAATCCGCTCCTTCCCACAATGATTGGACAGCAAAACTTTAATATTTCCCCAGACTTCGTTAGTTCTATTTTTTGAGGTTTTCAGGTTTATTATGTTTCCAAATGGACACTCAACTGTCCCACTACCTGTCCCACTACCACCCGTGTTTTGACTATCAAAATGCTCTGTTTACTTCCTCCTATTTATTATATAGTCCGTGCTTAGTTTATTCATTTGTTTACTACCTGTCTCCCCAACTAGAAGACCGTTTTCATGAGTGTGAGAGCAGGTATTACTCACGACGGTAGGCCCCAGTGCCTAGGATGTGCCCGACAACTTTGGATGGTGCTCATGAATACCTGGGGAAGGAGGACACTTGTCGCTGAATAATCCAGGCTCCCCCCATGGGTTTGAAATGCTATAGGTTTGGTCATTAGTCCGATTCTAGATGCTCTCCTTAGTTCCAGGGCCTTCCTCCTTTGTCTACATGGATGCTTCTTGTGGTACTATGAACATGCCTCCTCAACTTACTTCTGTTTTCTTATTTCATATTTTGATATTATTTTTTTTAAAGTTATTCTGGTTGTTTTAAATACTATTTTTAATGTTTATTTATTTTTGAGAGAGACAGAGCACGAGCAGGGGACGGGCACAGAGAGAGGGAGACACAGAATCCGAAGCAGGCTCCAGGATCTGAGCTGCCAGCACACAGACCGATGTGGGGCTCAAACTCAAGAACTGTGAGATCATGACCTGGGCCAAAGTCAGATGCTCAACGGACGGAGACACCCAAGTGCCCCATCATATTTTGATATTCTTACAGGGCAAGTTCCTCTTCATATTCCAGTCTCCCTCCCAAATTTCTTAGCTATTTTCGCAAACTTATCCTTTGACACGAACTTTACAGTTATCAAGTTCCAAAAAAATCCCACTGATATTTTGATTGGAATTGCACACATGTATTGATTAATTTGGGCAAACTGATATCTTTATGCTATTTTCCCCAGCCAGGAACACTGTAGATAACTTATTTGGTAAAGTTTCATGGTTTTCTTCTTTGTCATGTTTTTCTTTTACATACTTTGTATTAAATTCTTTTTTGAAATATTTATTTTTGAGAGAGAGAGAGCGTGGGGGAGAGGCAGAGAGAGAGAGGCAGAGAGTATCCCAAGCAGGCTCCACGCTGTCAGCATAGAGCCTCACACGGGGCCTGATCTCACAAACTGTGAGATCGTGACTGGAGCTGAAATCAAGAGTTGGACGTTTAACCGATGGAGCCACCCAGGCACCTCTGAATTATTTTTTAAAAACTCCATTGTGAATGAGATTTAATCGTTAGTTACATATTTCTTATTGGATGTGTGTGTTTCTTATTTTCAGCTATCAGTTAGTTCTAACAGGATTCAAATGAATCTCCTGGATTTCCTGAACAAACCCTTTTACAGATCTAGGTGGAGGTCCTCCACACCAGAAGCTGTGTGGGTTCTAGTTCCTCTGGCAGGCAACTCCTCTGAGGGTTTCTGGCAGAGTAAAGACAGATGGGCTTCCCTTCAAGGTGTTCAGCAGGAACCAGACTGGAAGCCTGGGGCCCCGCACTTGATTGGAAAGAGGAAGAAGGAGCTCCCCAGGAAGCGGAGCAAACCGGTGTACTCCCTGCTGTGCCAACTGCCCCCTTCCTTGTCTGCTTTCTCCATGTTTGTCGACGCACTGTGAAATTGACCCCAACCACAGGAGCAGACCAGGGGGTAGGCGGTGCAGGCTGCTGTGCATGCTCGCGGGAAAGAGAGGTGCTCTGGGCCGGACTTGTCGGGGAAGGAAGGAGTTGATGAGGCTTGAAGTCTGTACAGCATGAAAGGGAGTGTGTTTTCTTTGGATTAATAGCATGAGACAAGACCCAGAGGCAGAGGGAGGTCAAGGGGCTGGGAAGAGAGGCAACTCCCACACTGGAGTTCAAGTGGCGTCAGGATGTCCTAGGAAACAGAGCTGGGCTGAGAGAGTAAAGATAATGAGGCTCCGGAATTAGCTAGAGGAACTTGTGCTTTGTCCTCTTTGAGTTAGAGGCCCACTGAGCTCCCTGAGGGCGAATTACTGAATGGCTGAATGAATCCATGAACGAATGAATGAAATCCCAGGGGGAGACATCTGATAGGAAGCTGAGCAGAGAGAATATGGAGATGAGGTGGAAATGAAAGAAAACGAGGTTGTTCATATAACAACCACCGTGTACAAAGCACTTTTGCATGTGCTTGGCCCACACAACCATCTTTATCTTGTAAAGATGGCTTCATTCCCATCTTTAAAAATGAGAATACAGAGGTTTAGAGAGGTTGAGTAACTTGCCCAAGGTCAAGGGCTGGTTTGAGAGTGAGCCAATATTACATTATATAATTATAGTCCGGGTCCAACTTTGGTGCTCCCACTCTTCTCCCTGGTAATGCTGCCCGCGCCTCTGGAAGGGAAAGGCTGTGGCCCGGAGCCAGGCATGGGCTGCAGAGGCCCTATTAGTAATCAATAGTTTACAGGTGAATCATACACAAGGCTAAAGGGCTGATCTTTGAGACCATGAATTACAAAGGCCAGCTCTCTGCATTCAGCTTAGCCGATCTGATCATCAGATAAAGTCAAGGGCTTGGCATTGAAGAGGTCTGGAGAAGTGGGAGCAGGAGGCAAGAGGAGGGAGCCCGAGGTCCTTTGCCTGCAGAAACAATGCAATTCAGCAGTCAAAAGGATAGAGGCTGAAGGTGCAGACCTCTTACTGCATTCATTTATTTAAACACCTCCCATGGGCTGGGTGCGGGGAGATAATGGTGAAGATGACAGACAGAGTGTCATTTTCCAGTTATTCTGGAGATGGGCAATACTCCCACATACACAAACCCATTAAAAGATTATCAGCTGTGGCAAATGCGGTGAAGGAGGCAGTGTGCTGAGACAGAGTACCCGCTTTCAAGAGAGTGGCTGGAGAGGTGATGTGGAATCAAGAGGAGAGGCTCATAGGTGCCAGCCCCGGGAAGAGCAGGGCAGAGAAGGAGGTAGGAGGACGGACGCTTCCTATCATAAAGGCAGCATGTGCAAAGGCCCCTGAAGGCAACCAGCCTGGAGTGTTTGAGTAACAGAAAGGTCGCTGAAGCTGTTGCTGGCCCAAGACAAGACAGGCAGAGGCCAGGTCGGGTGGGGCCCTGAGGGTCTGGGAAAAGTTTGGGTTTCATTGAGAGATTCTTCAGCTGAGTCCTGGCAGGATCCGATTTCCACTTTAAGGTCACTCTTGCTGCCCAGATGAGAATAGTGGCAGGGGCAAGAGCAGGTGCAGGGCAGGTAGCTGGGGGCTGTAGCAGGGGGCCGGGGACCTCTTGTATTAGAAATCCTTGATGAGAGCCAGGTAAGACTCGCTTTGCGAAACTGACCACATTTATTAAGACTCTTACTGAAGACTTTTTCTCATCTTATAGAAATCAAAGTCTATAAAATGCTAATCAGAGGTTGTGATCAATAGGGCTAATTCCAGGCCAAAGCAGACTATAGGCTTGCCTGAGCGGCTCCTGTGCAGGTGAATATCAGTCTTCTTTGGCTTTTGAAATACTGGAAACAATTTGAGGACCCTGTTCCCACGGCGCCCCCAGGTGGGAAGGGAGGGAGAGAGGCGAAAAGTAGTCCTTCATAGAGATACCTTGCTCCTGGGGCACCAGAGATTTCCCTCACCAAGCCTTCCGGGAGCCCCAACTGCCATCCTCCAAGCCTCTCTAGTCTTCACCCATTTCCTTCTTATCTTCTTGCTTCAGAGGCTTCTCTCTGCCTGGAATGTTCCTACCCCCATGCACCCTCACACCACCTGCCATGGTTGAGTTGTCTCCGCCAAAAAGATATGCTCAGGTTCTAGCCCCTCTACCTGTCAATGTGACCTTAATTGGAAATAAATGCATTGTTGCAGATAAAATCAAATTAAGATGAGGTCATGCTGGATTAGGGTGGGCCCTAAATTCAATGGCTGATGTCTTCATAAGAGAAAGGAGAGGGAGACTATATGCAGAGATACAGAGGGGACATCGGGGAGAAGACCAGGTGAAAACAGAGGTAGAGACTGGAGTGACACATCTGTGAGGCAAGGAATGCTAAGGGTTGCTGGCAACTACCAGAAGCCAGAAGAAGGACAGATTGCTCCCTAGAGTCTTCAGAGGGAGCACAGCTACACTGACACCTTGATTCTGGACTTCTAAGCTTTAGAACTGTGAGCAAGTAAATGTCTGTTCTTGTTTTAAGCCATTCTGCTTGTTACAGCAGCCCCAGTAAACGAATATACCACCTTACTGATGTGTACCAGTCGGTGCCCCTCACCCAGTGGGGAGCTTTTCCTGGGCTTCCCCATATCCCCCTCATGGCCCCAGTCTGGAGAGATGCTCCCTCTATGTGCTCCTGCTGTATCAGAGCCATCCATTGACTTACCTATCTTACCGAGCTCCTTGACTGCTATGTTTGTGACTCATTCATCTCTGTATCTCTGGTACCCAGCACAAGGCCTGGCCCAAACTAAGCTCTTGGTCTGGTTGAATTGATGAATGAATGAACCGTTCGCCATGTTTCAGGAACACCCATAGTTCAACCAAACTCACCCAGGTCAAGTGCCTGTCATGTGGCAAGAGGCAATTTAAATCCTATGTGCTAAGGGAGATACCCCTAGATTGCTGGGGGTTCTGACACCTCTCTTTACTGCCCACCTCCAGCTCCTTGGATCTTACAACTGTACAGTTGGTGCTCTATCACCACCAAAGAGATAGGACCTAGCCGCACAGACTCCAGGCCAGAGTTAGCAGCCTGGTCCAAACCGAGGAGATGTGGGGAGGCTGCAACCACGGTCTTCACTCACTAAGTCCAGCCTTGTGGGTTCTCTGAACCCATACAGACACTGAAAGTCACACATTCAATCAAGAGATAGCAAGTATTAGATGCAGCCAGCATACCAGGCACTGGTGACACCGATGGGAATATGGCATAGCCCTACCCCTAAATACGGTGTGATGGGGATTATGGTGAAGGTGCGCACAGAGAAGGCCCTACCTCGTGCAGACGGGGTGAGGTAAGGCCCCCAGGAGAAGGGAACAATGGAGCTGAGTCTCGCCAGATGAACAGGATGCGTCCAGATGAATGGGGTGGACTAGGAGTGTGAGAAGAAAAGGGAATGCCAGGGAGGGAAGAGAGCCTGCATGAGGACACGGATGGCTAGAGAGATGGGCACCCCAGGAAAGAAGTGGTTCTTCAGGAGGACAAAAGCATGGGGTGCAGGTGGGTGGGTCTGGACAAGCACGCCCAACGCCCAGCGTGAGATGTGCACAGAGAAGTGAGTTCTGGAGGACACTGGCTTTAGGGATGAGCAGGGGAAGAGAAGTCCATGGAAACTAAGACTAAGACTTAGAAGGAAAAGCAGAAACAGGTGCAGCCCTAGAAGTCAAGAGAGAAGACAGTCTCAGAGGAATGGCAATGATGGTAATATCATTCAAGCTGTGCAGAACACAAGGCTGGCGTGGCCCCTGTGATTCTAGTGACAGCAGTTTCCATGGTGATGGGGCAGGACTGGGGAGAGGGGCGTGGAGCCCAGTTCCCACCAAAGGAGGGGCCCGAGTTGGTCTCAGGGTCTTAAGTCTGGTATCCGGTTTTCCGGGGGGTACAACCTGGGTGTCTGCTTCTTTCTCCTACTCCCCTGGGGGCTGCCCTGAAACTGCTCTCTCTGGAGCTGGGTCTTCATTGCACAGCTGGCTGCCACCTGCTTCAACCACAGGGCACCCTCAACTGTGGGGTTGTCCCTGTTCCAGGATCTCCATACACCTTTTTGTTGTGGTGTTTCTGCAGAGTCCCACCGCAGTCTCCCTGTAGCGGGTGCCCCGGGGAGGGCCTCTTCCACCCGGTCCTTGCTCCCTGACCTCTTCCCACCAGCCCGCCACTGAGAGCCGGCCAGACTTTGCTGGTGAGGCAGTACGGTTCATTGATACTCGGCCTCAATGACAGGAAGAAGTTTTCTACCAGAGTCTCCATATGAAAAGCTAGGAGAACCTCGATTTTCACTACAGGCGCCTGTACTTCGCAGGCAAATCCTGCTTCTGGGATTTGGTCCCCAGTTCTCTCAGTCCCAAGGAAATGCGGACACATTGGGGTTTTTTTTTTGGATACTGCATGCCCTGCTGCTTACAGGTGGTTCATCTGTATCTGTTGCACATTAGAAAGATACGCAAAAACATCTTGACATGTTGATTCCACCTGCCTTCTGACTGGCTCCCGAATGTGAAAGGGCCTTGGGTACTCCCAAACAACTGTTCACTCCATGAACAAATGGATGCTGCAGATACGAGTCCTAACTGCGGATCTTTTTACAACAAGAGAAAACAGCACACAAACGAACAGCTGCTACGGGGGGGAAGGGGGTCAGAAATCATTCCTGCCCCCAAATGAGAAGGCAACCTAAATTATCCTCAGTGACATTGGAAACGACAATAAGAAAATAATACTTGTTTTATAAAATGCCCCCTTCTGAGCCACGAAGCTGCAAACCAACAATTAAACCATGATCATAATAGCAGACAATAATAATTAAATCATCCCGCCATCCAAAGAGCAAAAGCGGAGAAGACAGACCAAAGCCCAAAGCAAGCATTGGTGTCTAGAGTGAAATGAAAGGCTCTTCTTTCCTGGGGCCAGCTGGTATTCAATAGAAAAGTGATACTTTTGTTACTTCTGCGAGCAAGAGAATAAACCTGAGCTTCTGGTCACTGAAGAAACCACAGTTTCCACCCGGCCACAGTTTCCATTCTGGGGCAAGCATACAGATGCAGGACTTGGGCTATTCCTTGTGTATCACCCTTGGGCTATTCCTTGTGTATCACCCTTACTTGCTGGCTGACCTTGCACTGGTTTCCATCTTATCATCAGCACCTTGTAAATGAAGGCTCTGTGACTGTCATTAGCCAGAACCTGCCCTGGAGGTGTCAGGGGATTCTGTGAGGGGCAGATGTGTCTTTATCCTTCTTAGAAGAAGTGTTTTCCATAACATGAAAGGTTCATACTTCCTGAAGAGGCTGTGTAACACAGTGGAAAAGAAACAGTGGCTAGGGAGCCAAAGACATAGCTTCAAATCTAGTTCTATGACAGCTACTCAGGTGAACTTGCACAGCCTCAGTTTACTTGTCTGTACAATGGCAGTAACTGGGCATCTGTCCAGCAGTGTTGCTAGGAGAATTATTGTAGATGAAATCACATATAAAGGTACCTGGCACTGAGCCTGATACATAGTGTAAAATCAATAAGTGGTAAAATCACCTAAAACAAATTCTGTTTTTGTTCTCTTTATTTTTATTGAAGTGTGACTAATATACAATATTATATTTGTTTCAGGTGTACAACATTTTTTTTTTTATAGTTACTTAAGAGATGTGTTAAAGTCCTCTATGATTGTCAATTTCTTGTATTTACGACAGATTTCATTTTATGTTTCCTTGTTAGGTTACATAAAGATCCACGACTGTTAGCCTTATTATGGCATAGACACTATTCCCATGAAATAATTCTCTCTGTCCCTGGTGGCTGTTGGCATTCCTTAGCTTGGGGCTCCATCGTTCCAGTCTCTGTGTCTGTCTTCTCCTCTGTGTGTATAAAATCTCCCCCTGCTTCCCTCTTATAAAGATCCGTGTGATTGCATTTAGGGCCCACCTGGAGAGAATCCAGGCTCACCTCCTCATCTCAAGGGCCCGGATTTAATCACAGCTGCAAAGATCCTTTTTCCAAGTAAGCTAATGTTTACAGGCTCCAGTCATTAAAACCTGATATCTTTGGGGGCCATCATACAGCCTGCTGCAATGTCTTTGCAAGCTTTTCAAGAAGCCTGAGTGTCAATTTTCTGTGTCTTCTGTGCATATTATATCCTGGCTGGATCAATGGTTCTTGGGTCTCACAACACCACTGGCTTCGGCCTTTGATGTTAAGGGGAAGCGATTTTAGGAGGACTGGATTCTCTGTGGTGGTGGCTTTTGGTAAATGACTGTTTATCTGAGGGGGATTGATGATGTGCTTACCTGTGTGGGTGTGTTTTCCCAAAGGCTTTCCGGGATTTCATTATTCTTGGAACTGTTTGATTTGTTCATCAAGTTGTATCTAATTAGTTTTGCCTGGAACTCAGTGAGTCCATTCAATTCACCAGGATGCTTTAGCCCTGGTCCATCGTCTGCCCCTTCTCAGAGGACTTTGTTCACAGCTTGTATTTTATTACCCCTTTCTCCATTTGCTCCTCGTTCTTCTCCACATGTGCCGCCTGGTTGGTACTCTTGTCTTTTGCATTTGGCAACTCCTCTTTCATTTATTTCCACATTCTTGTAGTTTTTCTCTGCAATCTCAGATCCTCCAGCTTGTCTCTTACTTGAATGCTTTTATTTTTTACAAGGCAAATGCTGCTCTTGTGGATTTTGGTTCCTGTGTATTCAGCTTCTTTTTCATTCTTTGCTTGCCTCTATCACTGTCCTTCTATCTCAGGATCTCCCCTCCCCCACTGCATCATCCAATCTTCTGCTACCAATCATCCCTACTTCTCATATGTCAATGAGAATATTATCCATAAATCCATTTACGTTTTCTTTTGTTTACTAGAGTAAAATTTTTTCAGAAAATGTTTCCATTTTTAAAAAAAAAATTTAATGTTTATTTATGTTTGAGACAGAGAGAGAGAGCATGGGAGGGGCAGAGACAGAAGGAGACACAGAATCTGAAACAGGCTCCCGGCTCTGAGTTGTCAGCACAGAGCCCAACATGGGGCTCGAACTCACTAACCGTGAGATCATGACCTGAGCCAAAGTCAGAGGCTTAACCGACTGAACCATCTAGGCGCACCTATGTTTCTATTTCTTTAGGGAAATGATTCTTTTTCAAGAATGGTATGTGTTAAGTGGCATCATACAAGTTCATTTTATTTATTTTTTGCTGGTTTCCTTATCTTTTGAGGGGGGGAGATCTATACTGGTCCAACGAAGTCTATGTTTCTTCAGTTGAATGGAATCCCTCCTTTAAGAAATCTTGGAATTCATTTTTTGGGATGGTAAACTGGCAGTCAGTTTGATGTCTACAGGCCAATTCAACCATCCAGTGTAGCCCAGCTGGATTATTATTCTTGGATGATTTGAAGTAATTTGTGTTTCTTTTTTCTAGAGGTGATCCATGAAAACCAAATTGCCAGAGAGCATCGCCACACTTACATCTACATTTACACCTCCCGGGTTATCCATATCCTCTCCTTCAAAAAACTTCTGAGCTCCTTTTGGTGATTTCCTGATTTGTTGAAACCTTAAGCCTGACAAAGGAACACCCCACCGGGTATGTGCTTATCTGTTCAGCTCCTTCAGGAGGTCAGCTCTTGTAGTGCAAGTACATGGACCTTCTCTGTTGAAGGTTTACTGCCATGGCTCAAAAACAAACCTTCTGGAAGCAGCTAAACCTGCGGCCACGATTCCTGGCAAGAGCTACGAACAGAAGCTTCACTTCTGGTGCCTTCTGCCTCCTCTGGGCCAGCTGCCCACTTGCTGTTGAAGGGGAACAACAGTGACCGCAGTGGGGGATTGCTGCCCCATGATTGATATGCAACAGCAGGCAGGGAGTCCGGATTTCCGGTGCAGCCAGATGTTTTGTCTAGTTCAGGCTCCTCCCAGGAAGACAAGCTCCACTGGGTAGGGGTTCTGGTTCATCAAAACTGTGCCTCCCTCCCACCCCTCGGTAATGCTACTGCTTGGTGACCAACAGCCAAGAATGGAGTTTCCAGGTCACCCTTTGCATTAATCATTAAAAAAGCATCCCTACAGTTAAAAATCAACAAACTATCCTCATTAGCCAAATATGAGCATTAAGAGCAGAAATTGAAGCTTCCAGAACAACATTTCCACCCTCCATGGGCCCCAGATCTCTTTAGGGAAAGCACGCCTGGAGAAGACTGTCTCTTTTCCCTTCCCCCTTTTCCCCTCCATGTAGCCCCTCACATATAGCTTGTAAGCCTAGCCAGATTTGTACTCAGAAACAAGGCGCAGTTCTTCTGAATATAGCAAGGGCCTCTCAAACAGTTATCTTAGACTCCTCCCTGGTTTCCCAGCCAATTTCTCCTTGGCATTGCCACCAGTGACCTTCTTTTAGGAATGGAGATACCATCATGTCACATCAGACAATGGGTTCCTCCAGAAGCAGTTCTGTACATTCACCCCTTCCTCCCTTTCATGTTACCTCCACCCTGCATGGCGAACTACTACTATGCTTTCAAATGCACCTAGAATAGCTCCTCTTCTAACACCCTGCCCCCAACTGCTACCTGGGATTAGGAACTATCCTTGCAAATGCTTTTCAGCTGTGCTTTGTACAAACTTCTACTACAGCACTTATCGCATTATATTAGAATCTGTAGCAGACCCTGTAGGACGGTCTATCTGCACTCCATTTCCAAAAACTCGTCTATCTCTACTAGTGAAACTGTAACAGCGAAACAAAATTGATTTCCTGCTTTCCCAGCCGGGCATCCATGGCGAGTTCTGATGAATAAAGTGTAGGAAGACGTCTGTAAGCATGGTGATTCTTCCTGAAGAAATACACAAACCATCCCAAGGAGAAAGATCTGTGCCCTGTCCTCTCCCCTCTTCTTTTAGACTGCGACACAGACACAAGGTGTGGAGCTGCAGCAGCTAACCAGGCGAGCATGAGGGTACAGCCGAGGGCAGTGCAGCAAGAAGAAAGGCAACAGCATCCTGAGCGGCCGCCCTGGGTCTAGACGGGACCTTCAGATCCTCGTTCCAAGAGAAAAGTGAACCTCCATCTGTTGAAGCCAGCTTTAGTCAGTTTTTCTACTTCCATTCCTAACTGATGAAATTTCTACCCATACGACTGAAACTTTCAAGGGAAAAGACTGTTTCTTATTTATATTTATACCCTCAGTACCTGGCAGAACGCCTGGCACTGAGTAAATGCTCCAAGTATTTTAATTGAACTGAATGTCGTTACTGTCTTCAAAATATTCCAATGGCTTCTCATTATACTGAAAAATCCATTTAGAGTCCTCATCTTAGCCTGCAGGGTCCTGCGGAGAGCCCTCTTTACCCGAGCAACCTCATCTCCCCCATGCGGTCCCCAGCCACGTCAAGGGAGCACTCTTTTGTGGATAGACCCTACATTGTGCCCTGTGTTCGTGCCTTCGCTCTCTTTCCCCTCAGTTGGAATGCTCGCCTCTACACCTCCAGGCAGGCCTTCTCTCTCTCTCTTCTCCATTGCTGAACTTGGCTTGCACCTGCTCACAGTCTCTGCTTTGTCTTGGAGGGACCTGTTCGTTTGACTATTTCCTCCCACAGAATGTGAGCCCCTGGAAGACAAAGACTGGCCTTAGTGTAATTGTTGTGTTTCCCACCGCACAGTGTCTGGCGCAGAGAAAGTGTTCAATGTGTGTTTTTTTTTTATTTTTGGGACAGAAAGAGACAGAGCATGAACGGGGGAGGGTCAGAGAGAGAGGGAGACACAGAATCGGAAACAGGCTCCAGGCTCCGAGCCATCAGCCCAGAGCCTGACGCGGGGCTCGAACCCACGGACCGCGAGATCGTGACCTGGCTGAAGTCGGACGCTTAACCGACTGCGCCACCCAGGCGCCCCTCAATGTGTGTTTTGTTCAGTGGAACTAAACCAGGGTCAGAACGACAGACTGGCGAGAGAAGAGTTTGGAGCTAGACAGAAAGGGTCTGAAGCCCACATCACTGGGTAATTGTGAGATATTCACCCTTTCTGGGCCTCGATAGTCTCATCTGTAAAATGGGGATAGTAATAACTGATCAAGAATGTGGTACGAGGTACGTGTTTGATAAATGTTAGGTAGAGGGCAGGACCAAGAGCAGATGGCTTTGCTTCCCTCTCTTCAATTTTTCTCTGAGCTGGTCCACTGATTATAACAGGGGAAACTCTAACCCAACACTGGAAACTGAGAAGGCGTCTCATCCATAGGGGATGAAATTCCACGTTCTACATACTGACCACACAAGGAAGAGTGACATGGAGGGTGCAGCACAGTCTGCTCTCCTGCTGTTGGTTGTCAGGCCTGGATGGAGTTCACTGGTCAGCCTGTCCGATTCTTGGTACTCAGGGGAAAACACACCTACCAAATGCTGGAGACGCCCCTGGGTTCCAGGACAGAATCTGACTGCCAGCCTATGCTTGTCCTGCACACCCAAGAAGGGCCCATTTTTCTGCTGGGACCCCACCCAGGACTGAGGGCCATCCCTGCAGCTACCCACTGTCCTTCCTTGCCCGGCTTGCTGGGGTGAGGTTGACCACAGATCCCTCTGATCATCTCCAGTGCTCGGCTGGGGCCAAGGGCAGGCTGAGGAGAGGTGTCTGCAGGCCTTCTGCTGTCTGTGCCCCAGGGGATGGTCCCTTGGATTGGCCTGTGGGCTTTCCCACATCGTGTCCCATCTGGGACACCAAGGGGAAGCCCGCCTGACACCTGTTCCCACCAGCAGCATGGCACCCACCACCTGGGACTCTCAGGGGTGAACTACAACCTGCTTTGCCGAGGGGCCCCATCTGAGTAAAATGAACCGCCTTCCCAGTTCCAGGAGGGGTTTCTCGTCACTTGGGAATTACATGCCAGGCACTGTTCCAAGTGCTTAGATATGTTAACTCACTTAACCTCATCGTAACCTTAGCTGATGGGTACTGTCTTAAATCACCATTTTACAGCTAAGAGAACAGAGGCCCAGAGTGCCTGCTTAAAGACCTTCGCAAGCTACACGGCTCATCAGAGTGGCGGGCAGTCTGGTGCCAGAGTCCAGCTCTGAGCTGCAACTCGATGTTGAATGAACAACAAAACCCCTGGGGATGTAAAGAGAATTGGCTCCTCAGAGGAATCCAGCTGATTAATCAGATTAAATGGCCCAACTGAAAGATGCAGTTAATGCAGGAAAAAATAGGAGGCATTGTAAAACAGAACATAAACAGTATTTTCAGGGAGGTGCAAGACGGTAATACATAGAAATAACAAAAGTAAGCTGTCAAGGGCAATGTGAAAACAAAAAAGAATAGCTTCCTTAAAATAAAAATGAAAACAACAAGATTCCCAAAATAAAGGATAGCAAGATGAATACTGTTGAAAACAGAATTAATGAAAACACAAGATCGCTGGCAGAATAAAAAAAAATAGGATACAGAACTTTCAAATCACTAGAGGAAAAACAAAGCCAATTAAATCAAATCAGCTGACAATAGGAAGAGTTAAAAATGAAAGAAAACAATAAGGACGCATCATCTGTTTTGTTTGAAAAAGAGCATAATACGTTTGATGGAAAAGAGATATATATATACGTATATATGTATATATAGGCACCTGGGTGGCTCAGTCGGTTAAGCATACGACTCTTGGTTTCGGCATAGGTCATGATCTCCCAGTTTGTGAGTCTGAGCCCCACAGCCGGCCCTGTGCTGGCAGTGTGGAGCCTGCTTGGGATTCTCTCTCCCTCTCTCTGCCCCTTCCCTGCTCGCACTGTCTCTGTCTCTCTCCAAATAAATAAATTAATTTAAAAAAAAAGAAATATACAAAAACCCTGTGCTCTTTTCACTTTCTTCAAGTATACATGGAACATAAATAAGACAAAAGTTCAAAAAGTAAAAAGGGTGCAATGCAGTAAAAATAACAAGTAAATCATATGAAATACATAACCACTAAGTTAAAAAAACTTTTTAAATATTTATTTATTTTTGAAGGAAAGAGAGAGCATGAGTGGGGGAGGGGCAGAGAGGGAGAGGGAGACACAGAACTCGAAGCAGGCTCCAGGCTCTGAGCTGTCAGCACAGAGCCCGACATGGGGCTCTAACTCACGGACTCACAGACTGTGAGATCATGACCTGAGCCCAAGTCGGACGCTTAACCGACTGAGCCACCCAGGCACCCCACCACTTAGTAAGTTTTAAGAACATTTTAAATAGGGATTAAAAAGAATTCTACACTGAAATTATACACTATTTAAAAATCAACCCAGTTGAGTCCTCTGTAGGAAAAGAAAAAAACCTCCCCCAAGGAAAAATATACTGAGAACGGGAAGCAGCCAACACAGTTAGATATCATTTTGTCTGTCAAACTGAGAAACACAGACAGGATTGACAGCAGCTAGTGATGCTGTGCAGGGAGGCAGACTTTTGGCGGATGCGTAAATTGCCACAGTGACCAGAGGGAAATGTGAGATCATGTATTAAAATTTGCCTTCTAAGAATATATCCTAAGGAAATAATTGGACAACTGTTCAAAGATTCATGTGTAAGGATATTCACTGGGGTGAAAAACTGAAAATATTTACTTTATTAATAGGGGAGTAGAAAAATAAATTATAGTTGTGCCTCCAACAGAATTCTCTGTAGCCATCAAATGGGATGAGGCTGATCTCTATATATTGACATAATAATATGATGATACAGGATTAAACAGTAAATCAAAAGCGAGTCACTGAGCCATGCATGGAGATTATCTTGTTTTAGAAACCACGTTTGCTGCATTTGCCTTATGCATCTATCGGCATACAAACTAAAAGAATTACCAGAACAAACTGATCTCAATGGTTCTCTTCTGTGGGCCGTGTGGAGGAGAACAGAGTCAGATTCAGGGGACTTTTGCTCTCTACAAATTCCTTTATTGTCTGCATTTTGAATTTTTCAAAACAAGTGTCTATTTTTTATATAGAAATGTCCTATACAGATATTCCCACTTTAAAAATAACAACTAGGGGTGCCTGGGTGGCTCAGTTGGTTAAGCATCGGGATCTCACGGTTTGTGGGTTCGAGCCCCGTGTCGGGCTCCATGCTGACAGCTCAGAGCCTGGAGTCTGCTTCGAGTTCTGTGTCTCCCTCGCTCTCTGCCCTTCCCCCACTTGCATGCTGCCTCTCTCTCAAAAATAAATAAGCATTAACAAAATAAAAGTAGTAGCTAGATCTTACTCTGAATAAGGACTCAAACACAAACAGGGCTTTTTGTGTTTGTCTTCATTAGGGTCTAATCATGAATTCCCTTCACTTTGCTGCTGGTTAGTCAGGTGAAGGGCTTGTGTGGGGCACTGAGGGAGAGGAGGTGAGAGGGGGACAAAGAGAAAGAGGGAAGAGGGGGAGGGAGACAGAAGAGAGAGAGAAAACAGGCACGAGCACAGATGTGTGTGTGTGGACGTCACATGCACTGTCAGGAAAAGTCAAGCTGGGTGGGGGACCGAACGAGAAAGGGAAAGGCGTCCTGTTTCTCATCTCCATCTTTTGGCTGCTCTCAGTGCAGCCGGGAGCCCTCCTCTGCTCCTTGGGCATCAGCTCCCTTGAGGCCGTGGGCTGCCCAGAAGCTCTCTAGAGGGTGGACCAAAGCTACCTTCACCTTCTCCCTGCTGTTCCCCATTGCAGGGGCCTCACACACACATTTAGCACACCCCCATGACTTTATAGTCCTTGCTATGTCACCCTGCAGAGGACATTCCGTGTCCTTGTCTTGATCTTCTCTTCCTGAGGGTCAGGAAGGGGTCCTCCTGTCTCCCCTCCAGCCCACCCCGTGCCCACTATTCCTGTAGGTGACAACGGTCCTCACCCTTGCCCAGAATTCCATCATTGATTTCTTGTGCTCGCCTGTCAGCTGCTCCTAGGGCCCTCTGTTCTCCTCCGGCCCTTGTTCTAAACCTTCCTTCCTGGGGATCACGCTGCCTGTCTTGGGTCTGCTAATGCCACCGCGCCATGGAGACGCACACCCTCCGCTTTAGGAGATGCGTGCCCAAGTATTTAGGAATGAAGTACCGTGATGTCCACAATGTACTCTCGAGTGATTCAGCAAAACGGGGATAAAGGCAAAAACAAAGAGAACGTCAGTATGGGAGAGTCTCCACAGTGGCTGAGCCTAGGTGGCAGGCATGTGGGTGCTCACGGGCTGGTCTTTCCACTTCTCTGTGTATTTTACGTATTGTATGTTATGCAACAAAACACAGGGGAACAGAAGAAACCACACTTTCCATATTTCCTGACGAGAGTGAGACCAGCTGGTGTGAACACTTCAACGTTTCCTGAATGCGTCCCTTCTTCTCCACCCCCCACTGCCACTGCCAGGGTTCAGGCTTCTCATCCTGACCACGATCTGGGACAGCCTCGTCACTGGGATCCCAGCCCCAGGTCACTCCATTCTCCATAAGGATGCCAGGACAAGTCCAAATACAGCCTCATGGCCTCCAAGGTCCTCCAAGCTTGGGCGGCAGCCTGCTCCACCAGCTTTATTGCCCACCACTGCCTCCTGCCACAAAATCGCAGCTGATGCTCCAGCCCTTGAGCCTGACCACATCATGTCACTTCCTCTGTCTAGAAGGCCTTTCCCCTCCCACCAGCTTTCCTCCCTGGCTACCTGGCAACTTCCTCTCCATCCTTCAGCTTTTTCACCTTTTCCAGGATAGCATCTCTGGTCTGTCCTGTCTTTCACTCCCTATCCCTATCTCTCTGTCTCACTGTGCATACACATGTCTCCTCTTTGCCAAAAGTGTCTGGGTCTCATTCACATATGCAATGCCAGCACCCTGCCCAGACAATGCCATGTGATAAACAGACAGACAGCTGTTACATGAATAAATGAATAAATGAATGAATGATGTTCCGGGGTAGGAAAGCCTTCTGATTTGCACACATGTACACTAAAGTAGAAGTCATTACACTCCTCATTCACTCATTGTGCACTTAACATTAACTGAGGGACTCTTGTGGATCTACTAGTCATATAAGTCCCTTTGTACCTGACTCCTGCTTCATTCATTCATTCATTCATTCACTCATTCATCACTTGACACTTATGGATCCAGGTGCTGGGGGCACCGTGCTGAGAACTGGGAGACTTGTAGAAATGGATCAGGCAGAGACCGCAGCTCTGGCTGGGAAGGTAAGGCAGGAGCACAAATATAGCACAAAGTGGTCAGTGTCAAGGAAAACGCGGGCTGCAGGCAATGAGAGTTCAAAAGAGGGAGACATGGCTCCCAGGAGTCCAAGAGAGGGGATCGGGAAGACTTCCTGGGTGAGCAGACACATGTACTTGACTTTGAGGGATGGGGATTTTCAGACATAAGCCTTTGGAGCAAGGGGGGCATTTCAGGGAGGCCAGAGTGGAAACAGAGGCACAGAGCGAGGCCATGAGCAAAGATATGCACAGGAGCCACCAGTTGTTTGGCTTTGCCGGGATGTCACTGAAGGGAAAGGGAGGGAAATAAGGTTGGGGAGGTAGGTTGAGGTCATGAAGACCTTGAAAACCAGGATAAGATGTTTAGCTTCTGTGAACATGGGTGCCATGGAAGGTTTCTGGTTAGCAGGTGAGCTGACCAGGTGTGCTTCCAGAAGCTTCTTCTAGCAGAAATGTGCAAGATGAATTTGTACATTTAACTTGTGCTCCTAATAGTGCAAAACCCCTAAGAGCTCTTCTGACCTTGTTTTGCACAGGGCTTAGCTCAAAAACTTGCACATAGCAAACAGTGCACTTCTTTAATTTTAATTGAATGGAGTCTAAGGACCTATGTACATCAGCAAACACACAAGTATCTGTATGTACCTCTTGCAGCAACATATCCGTTCAGCCAGTTCCCCTTGACTGAAGACTCTCTAAGGCAGGATCGTCTCTAGCTATGCTTCTCCTTGCCTTGATTCCCCACTATTGCACATCTTCAACCCTTCATTCCTGGGTCACTACAATAGACTCCTGACTGTTTTTCTTTCTTCTTCTTTTTTAAAAAAAATTTTAATGTTTATTTATTTTTGAGAGAGAAGAGACAGAACATGAGCAGGGGAGGGGCAGAGAGAGAGAGAGACACACACACACACACACACACACAGAATCCAAAGCAGGCTCCAGGCTCTGAGCTGTCAACACAGAGCCTGACGCCAGGCTTGAACTCACGAACCGTGAGATCATGGCCTGAGCCAAAGTCAGATGCTTAACTGACTGAGCCACCCAGGTGCCCCTCTCCTGACTGGTTTTCTTCCTGTGAGTTCTCTCCACTGGAAAAGGCCCCAGTGGGACAAGCCTGCTTAAGAACCTACCATAGCTCCCTCTTGTCTACTGGCATTTAAGATCTTCCATGACCAGGCCATGCTCCAACCCTCTCCACACTCTATTCCTTGTCCACATGCTTCCCCCTCTCCAGCCAGCTGTCTTGTCAGTCCTCCTTTCAGACCTCTGCTCATCCTGCACCCCTAACCGGGTCCTCTCCGCACAGCTCATCTAAACCATAGCTTAAGGCCCAGCTGGGCCAGCAGTGTGAATAGTGTAAAGACTCAGAAAAACCTAGGTTCACATCCCAGCTTTCTGAGTCACTGTGCATTCTCTTGGGACCTCAGTGTTCTTGTTTCTAAAATGTGAATGAGAACTATGTCCATTCATTATTAGGACTTACCATCAGTACTAACAGGGCTATTGTGGAGAATTGATAAGACAATATACGTGCCAGGTCCCGTGCTGGGTAAATGGTGACGTTCCTTTCTTCTCTGATTCTTTGGAACTCCCAGGAGTAACTCCTGTTGGTCAGATGCTTGTATGGAAAGGAAGTTCTATTCTGAGGGCGTACATATGAACTACCATACACTGTGCTGGGCTTTTGTAATGACTCCCTCTACAACCCTAAAACACCAGCATTTTTGTCCTCATTTTACAGATGAGGAAACGCAGACCGAGAACAGCAAGCAATCTGGGATCACACAGCTCTGCGCCGACACTACTGTCTGAGAAGTAACCACAGAAGCGTTATTAAATATTTAGTATGTTCCAAGGACTATGCTGGGTGCACTGCATGTGCTGTCTCCTTTAAGTGCCTTATCCTGACGCTCTGCTACTGTAAGCGATACAGCACAGGAGATAGTGGGACCCAGAGGGAATAAAGGCTGTGCCCAAAGTCCTACAAACACCAAGTGGCAGGGCTGGGATTCACACTGGGGTTTGTATGACCTCCAGCTCTGCCCTCAGCTACTCTGCTGGAACTGTGCCATTGAGGCCAGAGAGTTGTCTGAACTTGAACCGCAGTCCTGGGAGGCTGAGACTGGCCTTTCCAGGTTTTCCATAGGCCTCAGCCTAAGCCTGGGGGCACGGCAACCACCACTGATGGCAAGGGCCTCTGGGGCAGGCCCAGCTACTAGCTGAGTGGCCTGGTGATGATGCTGGTGAGGACCGTCCTGAGCCATAGGCAGGGGTTACTTCACCAGCCTGGACACTTACCCGATGGTGCAACCAGCATCAGCCTCGATGGTCCAGATGCAGTTGAGATTGTGTTCGTAGGGAGCCGGATACCCGGGTGACAGCACCTGGCCCGACACCTCTCCTTTCACTGTCCCTCCACACTCAGCTGAAAGAAATCCCAAAAGAGTGAGCTTTACAGGGTGGCCTGCACTGCCATCAGTGACTCAGTGGCTCCTCTTGTCAGGGTGCCCGAGTCCCTCTTGTGCCCTGCAGGTGACTGAGCACAGCATACAGAAAGGTCCCTGAATGCTATTTATATCCACAATCTACAAAGAACCCTTACAACTTAGCGATGAGAAGAAAAACAGCCCAAACAATGGGCAAAACGTCTGAACAGACATTTCTTTGAAGAAGGTGTGCACACTGCCAGGAAGCCCAGGAAGAGATGGTCAACATCACTAGTCATCAGGGAAATGCAGATGAAAACCACAATGAGCTATAGCACCTCACATCCACAAGGATGGCTGTAATCGAAAGGCCAGACACGAAAAAGTGTCCGTGAGGACGTGGAGGAATTGGAACCCTCGCGCATTGCTGGTGCAGCTGCAACATGGTGCAGCTGCTTTGGGAAGCGGTTTCCTAGTTTCTCAAAATGTTGAGCGTAGTCACCATATGACCCTGCAATCCCACTACCAAGCATAGATGCAAGAGAAATGAAAACATACGTTCACACAAAAATGCGCACAGCAGCATTATTCATAATAGCTAAAAGACGGAAACAGCCCAAATGTCCATCAGCTGACGGACGGATACACAAATACGGTGTCATCCATATGGTGGAATATTATTTGATCATAAAAAAAAGAATGAAGGATCGATACCTGCTACAACATGGATGGACTTTGAAAACAGTTTGCTACGTGACAGAAGCCAGGCTCAAAAGGCCACATGTTATGTGATTCTGATTATATAAAATGTCTAGAACAGAAAAGTCTATAGAGACAGAAAGTATGCTGGTGGTTGCCTGGGCCTGGGGGGAGTGTGCAGGGGGCAGCGACTGCTGATGGGTACAGGGTTTCTCCCGGGTGGACAAAATGTTCAAAAATCAGATGGTGGTGACGGGTGCAGAACCCTGTGAATAGATAAAAAGCATTGGGCTTCAAGTATATGGTATGTGAATTACATCTCAATAGAGCCATATAAAAAAAGGTCCTTGGGTGGAGGGCTGACAGCTTACTCTGCGGCCAAACTCCTTAAAGCCTCCTCAAAGATGCATACACTTGAACCTGTGCCTTGCCAGCAATGGGGCTGCGTGGGGTGCCAGGAGCACAGAGGAAAACAAGCCTCCCAAGGGCCAATGGTCTAGAGGAGGAGACAGCCACAGTGTGCCCCAACAGAGGTGCATTTGTGGCAGATGACAGCTCAGAGGAGAGGGGGCTACTTCCCCTAGCTTGGGGCAGGAGGAGTCGTGAGGAGGAGCAGGGGTGGAGTGGGCGGGGGGAGGAACATCAGGGAGAGGATGCTGCAGATGGAAAAGAGAAAGGGCAAACGCCGTGGAGGTGGGCCATGGTGTGGCAGGCTGAGGGGACAGGGGACGACAGGGGAGATAAGGCCGCAGAGCTGGTCAAGCGTCAGATATCCAAGGACGCTGTGCATGAGGCTGGGGACTCTCCGGGGGAAGAACCAGTCACCTTACACACCACTGAACTTTACACACCTGGAAGTATACTCTGGTGGCAGTCTTTGGGGCACGAAGGGTGGAGCTGGACTCAGGGGATCAGGTCTAAACTCCCCGTCGGAGCACCTAGTCCCCCGGGTCAGAAGCTGGTGGTCCTCTGGCCTTCTTCCTCCCCACATCTGATCTGCCTCCGAGACCCAGCCCCTGAACCCCTGGGGTGTTCGTCACATGGACCTCCCTCGGCCTTGTTGCTAGAGTCCTGGCCGAGGCTCTGGCCATTTCTGGGTGGCACAGTTGCCCACCCCCAGCAGTGCCACCTGAGGGACCTTTCTAGAATGCAAACTGACTGGGTCACTGCTTGCTTCAAACCTTCCTTCCCAGAATGAAGTCCAAGCCCCAGAGGGGCTCCTTTTGTCTTCTTAGGCCCCTCCCAACACCCCTTGGTCTAGCCAAGCCTCATGAACACTAGGAGCCAGGACAATGAGGCTTCTTCACGCCTTCATGTGGACTGACAATGTGAAAACATCTTTCTCGGGGGACCTTTGTGACCTGTCCCCTCCCAGGTACAGTTGCCACTGTCCTCCTTTGTGTCTCCATTGTAACAGGAGCAGATTTTTTTAAAATCACAACCATGTTACAGTCACATCTGTCTCCTTCACAAGACCAAACGCCTTGGCAGCAGGGACCTTGTCTTACTTGTATTTGTGCATCCAGCGCCGCTATAGTGCCTGGCATGTTACAGATGTTTTAGTAAGTGTTTACTGAATGGAGAGATCCATGGATGATCAAATGAATGAGGACGCTTACTGCTTTCCAGGAAAATTACTACAAGGGTCAGAGTCAAGGGAGCATGAGTGACAATGAAGAGGAGAATTATTGCAAGAGTGTTTTAGGAAAGGGAATGAGTGACTATGCAAAATCCTAGAAGAAACAGGAGAAGATGGGACCCAGGTTGCAGACAGAAGACTGGCCTTCACCTTCATTAAGTATTTCATGGGCCCCTTGGCTTCACTCGGGGCCACTATGGCATGGTCAGGGAGGAGGCGCTCTGCCAGTAAGCCTGCTCATGAGACTGGATCCTTTGCACGCGCCTTGCTGTGAGGTCCCCCCCCCCCCCCCCCCCCCCCCGTGTGCTGTTGGGATGGGAAGTGCTTGAAGGACACAGGGCTGAATGGGCCCCATTGGGGAGTGGGTGTGGGCAAGAGGACAGTGAGCTGTGGGGAGGAAGACTGGCCCCACAAATGGGGGTCGGGTAGTGGAGAGGTGGCAGGACCTTATCCATGCCCTTGGCTAGAGCTTCCTTCCATATTCCAGATGGAGAAGCCCGTCCTGTGTTTGGAGGCAGCAGCAGTGGGGGCTCTTCCTCACGGACGCAACATCTGGGAGGAGCCAAGAGGCCAGCATGCTGCAGATTCATTGACAAGACCATGAGACTCTACTCTTTCTGGTTGTCACCCTTCTTCCCCTCCTTAGAGCCTTGGCTGCCTCATGTGGGCTGTAGCATCCACTCATCGACAAAGAAAGCCTCTGCGATGTCTTAAACTACAGTGGTCATTTCTGCTAGACCGTGATAAAGTCCACCACAACATGACGTGTGTAAACATATACACCCACAACCCCAAATACATAGCCTCACTCCTCTGTGTGGGGCCTGAGGGAGTCTCCATGGGGAAAACCTCCGAGATTCAAAGTTTAAGTACTCTTCCCAGCACTGCTTGAGTGGATCCACTAAGTTCAGCCCAACCAGCACATCCGATATTCAAAAGAACCTTACAGTGAATCCTTTCTGCAAAGCAACTGTCTTGTAACGTGAATCATCTCCTTTCGCATTTCGCCTGCTCTAGCTTGCCTGTGGCATCATACTGTCATCCATTTATGCATATGTCCCCCCCTCGCTGGCCGGGGATCTGCCCTCCTCAGAGTTCCTAGTGCTCAGCATAGGACCTAGCACATGAAGGAAAGAAGGGGACAAAAACAGGATGCAGGGAGAAAGGGATGGGGCATGACTGCAGACTGGGTCAACCTTAGAGGGCAAAGGGAGAGGCTATTTAGAGGTCGCCATGCTGGTCTGTCCACTGTCAGGCTTAACATCTTCTCTTTTAGACCCTCTGTTGTACAACAGTGCTGAAATCCTGTTAAAATGAAGCTGTCTAGGGGAAAAATATTGGCCATTACCGTTGTCCACCACGCTGGTTCAAACCCTCAGCACTCACACGTGCTAGGCCAGAAGCCCAACCCTCACCCCACCCTCCTCCTGCTGGTGAATTCTTACCCATCCTTTTGAGTCTGTGCAAAACTTCCTTGTATCTCCTCAACACTTTGCCCTAACTCTTTGCACAGTGCTTATCTTGTATTATAATTATCTGTTTTTGTGTCTATTTGCCTTGCTAGGCTATGGGCTTCCCAAGGGTAGGGAAAAATACTTTATTCTTTCTTTGTTTACTTCTCTGCCTCTGCACATACCCAAACATATAGCTGCACCAATTCTGGTGTGTGGCTCTTGGTACGTACTTAAGTGTTTTCCCAGTGGATGTCTTGTTCTTATAGAATTGACCAGCACTGCACAGACAGGCCGAGGTTGTGGCACAAGGGGAAGGGGATGGGGGAGAGGCCTGGTGTTTGGGGGTGGGGAAGCAGGACAAAGCAGTGGGGTGGGAATCTTGTTCAGCAGGGAAGGGAACAGGTGCAGTGAGGTAGGTGGTGAGAAATGAAAAGGCCAGATGGACTGAACGATAGGTTCTGCCTACTTCATACTTCTGCCCTGGACCAGACTGCTCTCATCCTATGACACATGGAGAAAGCTTAGAGGGAGCCTCTGCTGACATTCTGGAAGCACCAGAGGCTTAAGAAAGTGCTGGTTCATTATTATATTCTTCCTCAAGAATGAGGTAGGTGCTAGCTCATTTTCTTACTCTTTCTTCCAACTTTCTCCAGGAAAGGGAGCATAAGCCCCATTTTGCCTATGGGGAAACTGAGGCCCAGAGTGAGTCTGAGTGTTGCAAGAACCCTGGGAACCCAGGCAAAAGCTCCACCTCTTCTTAACTGACTCTCCCAACTTTCCTCTGTTGCCAGCATTACAATTCCGAGGGCATGGCTTGGCTGTGGTCCCACTTGGCTAAATGTGTGACAATGGTGGCTTGCCACCCGCCTGACTGAGCTGCTGCAACACGGGTGTAATGAGGTGTGAAAGTGAGGGAACAGAGAAGTGGGGGCAGGGTAAGCGAGGACTCCCGTGAACAGGAGGATTCAGTCCAGTTAGGCAGTCCCAAAGTGCTGGAGTGTGGGGTCTGACGGGACAGCTTTCATGAGACCAGAGCTGGGAGCATGGGGCTGGGAGGGGACCCGAGGGGTCACTCAAAGAGCAAGAGGCCTCCTACCGACACAGGTGGGGAGAGGTCGGTCCCAGGTCCTGCGCTCCCCACTCAGACACAGCAGCTCCTCACTGCCCCGCAGGCTGTATCCAGGGTCACAGCCGAAGGACACAGAGCTTCCCGCAAAATGGCCTCCATCATGAACCTTGTAGCCAAATTGCGGGGTTCCTGGATCCTCACACTTGATGAGTTCGAAACCTGCCGACGAGAGGAGAGATGGGGTAAGCAAGACCCGGCAAGGCAGAAACCACATTCCCTTCCTTCCCTCAATTTGAAGCCTGCGTCCTCAAGGAAGCCACCAGGCACGTGCCTCTGGCCTCTGGCAGTCTCACTGCTCTGGGGCCACCACACTGCTGTGCTCAGCAGAGGTGATGCTACACCTGCCCCCGCACGTGAATGGTTTCAGTTATTTCTCCCAGGACAGCCTTTAATAGTTTTCAGACATAAGGTCTGGGCTTCCTATTTCCTTTGTTTGACCCCCAGAGCATTTTGTTAGCAAGGCTGCTCTTTCCATTTTGCTCACTGAGCATTCTGATGGGATAGTGTAATATGGAAACGTCCCTTCAAATGCATATTTCAAAGTTCAATTATGTCCTGCTTAAATACGCTTTATTGAGAGAGGCTAGAGAAGGCTTACGCAGAGCGTTTCTACAAAGCGCCTACTATTTGGCAATTTACTTGTGTTAGCTCTCATTTGTTACCCACAGGAGTCTTACAGGGAGGTAGAAGTATCTGCATTTTACAACCGAGAACATGACCTGGTTCAATAAGTGGTGCCAAAGTCACACATTCTCAGATGACAGAGATGGAATTCGCATGTGACTCTATTTAATTCTCTTCCACTGATGTGCCTGCTGTAACAGGCATAGACCCCTATGCCAGATGGCCTAAAGCCCAGGCGAGAGGAATCTTGAGTGGACTCACTGAGTTTTGTTTTTTTTTTTCCTAGCAGCTTTATTGAGATATAATTCACATAATGAACATTCGCCCATCTGAAGCGTTCGGTCTTTTAGTATATTCTCAGGGTTGTGTAACTCTCATCACAATCCACTTGTGGATTTTTCATCGCTTCTGGAGGACCCCTGTCCACATTTCTGCCCCCCAACTTTCTTAGTCCTCGGCAACCATCGATTTCCTTTCCATCTCTATGGATTTGCCTGTTCTGGACAGTTCATATAAACAGTCCATATAACATGCAGCCTCCTGTGACTGGCTGCTTTCACTTGGTTTTCAAGGCTCATCCATGGTGTAGCATGGACCAGTGCTTTATTCCTTTGTAACAGTTAAATAACATTCCATTGTATGGACAGATCTATCACATTGTGTTCATCCATTATCAGCTAATGGATAATCATTGGATTTTAAAATAATCCCTAAAAGCACATTTCTTTGTATCTACTGGGAAGGTCCAGGAGCTCAAATAAATTAATACGATGGCTGTGAAGCCAAAGTGTGGGGATGTAATCCCAAGTACTACGGGCCTGCATACAAACCTGGGGGCTTTCTGTCTTTGACACTCTGGGAGTAAAAGACAAAGCAAAAATCATGCAAAAGGGAAAGAAGCAAGATTCAACTCTTTAGGGAGTAGTGAAAAATAACATAATTGTACATTAACGTTCACACTTTTTACATCTGGCTGCAGCTGAACCTTATTTTATAAATGCCACGATTAGGAAAGGCTTGTTTGGTTGCTTTAGTTAAAAGCCTTGGCGTTCATATTTTTCAAGTATTAGTCAGTAACAGGTATGCTGTGACCCTCAGTTAACCACAGAGTTAAACCTTAGAGCTGTATGCCAAGGGGCAGCTTACTCAAAGCACAGGCACAATGTCTTAGAGGAAACAGTCCGCTAAGCGTGCGCCAGAGAAAACCAGACCTGCAAAATGATGGTGATACCCCAGAGACAGACCTCCCCAACTGCGGAACTAGGGAAAGCCTGATTTCATCGTCCACTCTGATGCAACAGAGACTTACTGGAGAATTGCAGCTCAAAGCCCTTGCTGGTGTTCTCGGCATCGGTGATGAAGTCAAGCCACAGACTACTAGACGTGCTGTTCAAAGTCACCCCCATCATCTCAGAACGGCTGAACACCCCCAGCAAACGGGCGGACTTGTTGTTGCCGTCATAGACCTGGATGTAGGAGAGACCCCGACCTGATGTCAGCATGGCCTTATTTTGAACAACAGTTTCTCGTCCCACAGCCTATATTCCCAGAGTTTAGCACCAATGATGTCTGTCAGAGGGGCAGTGAGGCATCAGATGCAAGGTAGACGGCACAGTGAGCCAGTAACAGGGTGAGTGATCAGCCCCTCTTGTCTCTCCTAGGTGCCAGTTCTGTGCCCAGCCCATCTCAGTGTGAATCTGGTCTGCAGGAACCGGTAGCTGTTCTAACCTTTCCAGTGGAGCTCTGCTTTGTCCCTCCAAACCCCATATGGCACCAGCTTACTCTTCAGCAGCCTGGGGAGGCAAGGAGGGGGCTGCCTGAAGGCCCAAGCCATCTGTTTCTGCACACAGGCACACTGGAAGCACCCGACGTCTCTGCATTGCTAAATAATCCTGTCCTTCCAGATGAGATAGCAGTCCTCCCGCCTGACCCCACCCCACCGTGGCAGTGGCCTGTCTTGACTACTCTTCTAGACATGGCCCCTGGGATGCAGCAGCATGGAATTAAAATGACCAGTGTGTCACGGTGCCTTTCCTTTCCCCAAGCTCAGCCTCTGCCCCTTGCCTCGTAAAATGAGGGCTCCAGCGAGGGCCTGCTGGGCTTGCCATGGGTGGAATCGCGCAGGCATCTGGCTTCCCTCACTCCCATCTGTCCCCTGAACTTCTGAGCACCAGCAAAGACAACAGTCATCAGAATAATGAACTGGCTCCCCAGGTTCTGAGGTTGCTGCTCCTTTCCAGATAATTGTACAAATAACAACAGAAGTTGTGATTGAGTGAAGGACCCCCCTAGTGCTTTGGTAAATATCAAAGATGGGATCTATGGGTGGGTGATGAATATTTGTGCCTGGCACCGGATGTGGTGCCAGCTGCCAGCAAATTGGAACAATATTTCCATTCTACTATTTATGAAGCAAAGCTTTCTAAAAGAAGCCATCCTTTAAGCGAACAGTGCTGTATATTACAGAGATTTGTTTAGGCCCCTGGGAGCCTCAAGTCTGTTTCCAGATTCCTTGTACAGCACCACTGATAGATTGTGAGAATTCTGGAGTTCCAACAGACATAGAGATGACACCAGTTCACCAGTGCTCACTGCAGCACCCAAGTTGTTAAAAATATTTTTACCCACTAAAACATACTGGAATTAATTGATCAAGGCATTGATCGTCAATACTTGCTAACATCACAGTAACAGAAACAAGCAGATATCATGAACACCACTACTTACTTATGGAGTCATTTTGCTAAAAAAAAAAAAAAAATCAAACCTGAGTCACATCAAGTCACTGGATCCAATTTCCAACTTATAGGAAGTACAGAGGACGCAGGAATATATGAAATGATACTCTAGGAATATGTTCAGCAAACCTAGAATATGAAAAGTCCCACTGGAAAAATTACCTGACCTCCTCAACAAATAAATTACAAGGGATGGAGGAAAAAAAAAAAGACGGAGGCAGAAACCCATTGATTAAAAACCATATGAGACAACCAATCCAATGTCTGGGCCTTATTTGGATCCTGATTCAAATAAACTGTAAATTAAGAAAAAGTATTAGGACACTTATGAGATAATTGGAAACTTGAATATTCACTGGATATATGATGATATTAAGAAATTGTTAATTAATAAAAGTGTAATGGGAACAGGATTATTTCCTTAATTTCTAAGCATAATTCATTCTAACTCATTAAGGACAAAAATGTTCATAATGTGTCATTAAGATAAAATATTCATTGCAGAAAACTTATAAAACAGAAGAACACACAGAAGATAACTCTCAATGCTCACAACATTTTGGAGATGATCTTTCTATGCTTTGTTCTATGCATGCCTTTCCTTATATATACTTATTTCCTTAATTTTCAATAAAAACAAGATCAAACTATAGATACTATATGGTAACCTACTCTTCCACTTAATATAATGTGCATATCTTTTGAATCATTACATATTTTTCCCCAACAGCATTTAAATAACTGTAGGACTTTCCATCATACAATTAAACCAACCCATACTATCCTTATTCACACATTGTCTGGAATGTGTGGCCTGGCATAGAAGAGGCATTCAATAAACTTATGATAAATAAATAAACCAATGTTTTCTTCTAGTACTCTTGTCCTCAAATCCACCTGGAATTTATTTTGGCATAAAATAGGAGATAAGATTCTACTTTTTCTCCTTGGTTGATAAGCCATTTAACCCAACACTATAAATATTACATCCACCACCAATTTTAAATCTACCTTTGTCACATAGACTGTTGTATAAATTTGGCTTTGTCTGTCAACTTTCTATTCTCTTCTATTTCTACTACGCTACCTATTTGTCTTTTCCTGTTCATGACCCATACTGTTTCAGTTACCATAGCTTTATAAAATACTCAAATATTTAGTAGGGCAAGTCCTCTCTTGTCTTTTTTTAACTTAAAAAATTATTCTCCCATGTTTATTCTTCTCGATAAACTCAAGATGAGCTTTCTTAAATTAAAAAAAAAAAAAAAGACCTCCGGCTCCATCCTCCAAAACTCCCCAACGTGTGTAATTCTGACTGATTAAAATAAAATTTATGGATTAATAAGAGAAAAAGTCCATCTATATGATATTGAATCTTCCTATCCATATACATGGCATCTGGCTTCATTTAATCAAGTTGTTTTGTATGTCTCTCAGTAAGAATCTGTACTGATTTTTGTGTGTTTTTATATTTTTTATTACAATTGGGATACATCTGGGCCTTTGTATACATTTATTCTCTAACAGAATATTGTTTGTTTATAAGAATGCTTTGATGGTCCAGTTCATCATCATATACAGGTGATGGATTTGTCTCTGAGTAATCAGAGAGAACCCATACACATCCACTATACCTAACCTTTCCCTTTTCTTTCTCGAGTAGATGTTTTTATTTTCTTCACCTTTGTTGTGGTATAATTGACAAATAAAAATTGCAGATAATTAAAATGTACCACTTAATATTTTCAGGTACCCATACCATTACATCTAATACGACAACTCAGCAAGATGGCTGGCTTAAACATAACCACACTACGTGGGCAGCTTTGTACATACAGTTACAAACAATGTGGACACTCCTAGGGACACTACTGTATGTCTGCCTGCACACGTGCTCAAGTTTCTCTAGGGCATACGCCTAGAATGGAGATGCTGGTTGCTGGGAAGGCACATTTTCAGCTTTGTTAGATATTGCCAGATTGCTCTCCAAAGAGTAATACAAATTTAATCCCTCTGACATCGTATGACAGCTTTCATTGCTTTGTATCTTCGCCAACACTTGGTATTTTCAGGCATTCTAATTTTTTCCAATTTGATGGGTGTGAAACGCTATCTTATTTCAATTTGTATGTCTTTGATTATCCCTGAGGGTGAGGATCTTTTCATGTGTTTACCCATAATTCCACTTTCCTCTTATGTGAATTGCTTGTCCATATCCTTTGTTCATCCACGAGTGTGAAACCTCCTTGCATTTATTTCAATTGTATGTCCTTCCAAATAAAGTTTTATAATTTTCTCAGTAAAGATGATGCACATCTTTTAGACTTATTCCTAGGTGTTTTATAGTTTTTGCTTCCATTAGGAATGAGCTCTTTTTTTTTCTGATTATATTTTAGTTTATGTTTAGTTTAGTTTATGTTTTCAGCCACTTTGCTCAATTGTCTTATTGGTTCTGATGTTTTATCCATTGAGTCTTTCATATTTTCTAAATAGAAGAGAGATAATTTTATAAATTCTTTTCTAATTTTGATAGTTTCTTTGTTCTTTCTCTGATCTGATTGTAGTGGTTTCGATCTGCAGCAAAATGTTGAATACTAGTGGTGATAACAGAGCTCATGTCTTGCTCCTGACTTCACTGGAAATCCTTAGGAAGTTTTGTCATTAAGAAAAATGTTTGCCATAGGTGTTGGTAGGAACTTTTTATCAGATTAATAAAGTTTTCTTCATAGTTTTGAGGTATTTTTTAAGAATCATGAATGAATACTGAATTTCATCATGTGATGTTTTGAGGTGACTGGCAGGATCACATACTTTTGCCTTCTAATCTGTTTAGGATATTAGGTTGAATCACATGAAGTTGCCAATATGTGACTGGTTTTGACCTACAAAGACAGCAATTTCATAGGGTTTGTCTAGTACATAATATCATGAGCTTTTCTAATATTGACACATCCTCACATTCCTGGAATCAATCCCACTTGGTCATTTTTGCTTTCAGACACAGCTAGATTCAATATGACATTGTATGTATGTAGGGTGTTTAGATCTATGATAAGTGACTAGTCCAATAGTTTGTTCTTCTATGGCCCTCACTCAGTTTGCTATCAATATTTCTACTTGCCTCATTTAAATAAAATGAATTAGGATATGGATGCTAATTTTTCTCTTTTCTGAGTCAGTCTGATTATTGCAGGATTAGTTATTCCTCGAACTTTTGTCGGTTTACCTGCAAAATAGTCTACACCTGGGGCCTGTGAGACAGGATATGGGCAGGATCCAGTTTTATTCTTTTTAATGTTTTATTTATATTTGAGAGAGAGGGAGAGAGAGAGAGAGAGAGAGAGACAGACAGACAGACAGACAGACAGTGCATGGGGGCAGGGAGGGACAGAGAGAGATGGAGATAGAATCCGAAGCAGGCTCCAGGCTCTGAACTGTCAGCACAGAGCCCAATGCGGGGCTCGAACCCATGAACTGTGAGATCATGACCTTAGCCGAAGTCGGACACTTAACTGATTGAGCCACCCAGGTGCCCGAGGATCCAGTTTTTTAAGTAATTATTGGTTTATTCAGGTTTTTATTTTTTCTTTTTTAATTTTATTTATTTATTTTGAGAGTGTGACAGCAGGGGAGGGGCAGATGGGGAGACGGAGAGAGAGAGAATCCCAAGCAACCTCCACACAAGTGCAGAGGCTGAGGTGGGGCTCGAACTCATGAAGAACTCACAAACCGTGAGATCATAACCTGAGCCGAAATCAAGAGTCAGAGGCTTAACCAGCTGAGACACCCAGGCACCCTTATTTTTTCTTGATATTAGTACTTTTTATCTGTCAATATTTCCCATTTTACCTGAGCTTTCAGATTTCTTAGCTTAGGGTTGTTCCTAAATATTTTCTGATTGTTTCATAATCTCTACCTCATCTGTGACTGTGTTCCTTTTTCTGTTCCTAAAATTCTGTACCTGTGGCTTCTTTATTCTTTGATCAGCCCTGCAAGGTTTGTGTCTTTTATTAGTTATTTTTCAAGGAACCAGTTGGTTTTGCTGACAATTGCTCCTGTATTTTTAGCTGTATTTATTCTGTCATTTTTGACTTTAAGAATCTTAGTCTCTCTCTCCTACTTTCTTTGGACTTATTGTTATATTATCCAAGCTACCTAGATCCTTATTTATTTTTAATCTAGGTGATGTGTCGGAGACTAACAGAGATATATTAAAATCTTCCACCCTGACTTTAACTTTATTTTTGTTTTTTACCTTTCTAGCAGTTTTTATTTAATTTATTCGTGCTATGTTATTTGGCACATAAAGTTTTACTGTGGATTGATTGTACATTTTATTAACATAAAAGAATCCTCTTTTAAATTTCCTTATGAGACTTGAGAGAAATTCTTAAATTTATAACAAACTGATTTCATTTTTCTGTGCTTTACCATTTTTGTTCCTGGCCTCCATTCCATTTTTTAATTGGGTGATCCTGTTTTTCATCTCGATTTAATCTTTCCTCATCTTGGATTGCTCAGTTTTCATTACTGCCTATTTTTGTGTCATAAATATGATATTCTCTCAAATCCTGTTAAGAATACAAATTAGGAGCTTTTAAAGTTTTACTTCTTTGTTGCTTACAGAGGGGCAATTAGCTCACACTCTTCAGACCGGTTCCCTTCTTCTGATCTCTGGAATATTTATACATATCCCGTTAATTTTCTTGTTAGCACACCATCACAGAGGGAGAATAAAATAGGAGAATGGAAATGCCCAGTGGTGTCTAGAGGGGAACGGAGGAATTAGCGAGAAAAGGGCATAGCAGGAGTTCTCCTGCTCCTGGTGCTAAAGTATGCATGTGTGATTGTGGCAGCCTCTTTTCTGAAGAGCCTGACCACTTTTGTTAGGCATTGCCCTACTTTATCTGACTTGCTGACAGAAGCCAAGTCAAGCCCAGTGCGCCCTGCTGAGAGGGAATCGTGGCTCTGTGTGGTCTCTCACACCTAGCACACTTCTGGAAGAGCTAGTGGTATTGAGATCTGGTCCAGGCCAACAGTACATGGCATGTCCTTGGCTCCAGGCTCTGCTGCTCTGACTTAGGTGGCCTTAGATGTGATTTCCTTAAGGGTTTTGGCACTGAGTCCATGGGCAGGATTCACTTCAGGTACATGAATCATACTTTGATTAGGCCCTTTCTCAACGTGGGTTCTTTTTTGGATATTCCATTTGGTGAAAATTCTTTTAAGCTATATGTGAAATGTGCCCTTGCCTAATTTCCATGGGTGAGGGCGCTTTTCCCTGCATTTGTATCCTTTTAGTCATTTCAGTGGGGACCTGTGCGGGATGGTTTCATATACATATATACACATGTGTTTCATTTGCCATCTTCAGCTGGAGGGTATCTTTCCATACCATTGCAATTTAGAGGCCCTTCCTATCTTACTGAGGTCAGATCAAAATTTTGGTGGGGGCCAAAATAAAAGGAATCGGGTAATTAGGGGAGACAAGCTGAAGTATGTATAGGGGCGTGGTTTAAGGGATTTTCGGTAATTAAAGGTAAGACACAGATCAGGGGTCACAAATGCAAGTCAAGAGTCACTCCATGGGTCAGGATTACAAGACCATATGGAAAGATTGGAAGGTTGATCAGATGTATGATATATTATATCTTGGGCAATAAATAAGGAGGTGGAGGAGGTGACAGGTCAGGAGTTCCTTGGTGTGCACCGGGGTTTCTTTGCAGGGAAAGGCAAGGCCTCAGGGTGAGGAATTTGCCAGTGTTCCGGCAGATGGGTGAGTTCCAGCACAGCAAGGACAAGGTGTTCTTGGAGCTGACTGGTGTGCTGGGCTCCTCCTGCACACGTTCCTGTCGAGGACGACCAGAGTCACAGGCTGGCACAGCAGTGCCGCTACGGCTGACACGGGTGCACGGCCATTCTGGAGACTATTTGGGAAACCAAACTGTGGGTTTCTTTTAGTTCTGAAACAGTTTTGTACCTGTTCATGTCCCAGGTTCTCCCTCAGGAGGACCAGATTCTGAGGAAAAGAGAGCAGGAAGGGATGACACGAAGCCATCCCATCTCCCTTGGTGCCTTGCCCTCCCTTCCCCAGGTTCCATTCTATAGGAGTTATGGGGGGCTCAGGGTCCCATGAGTGGCCTTTCTGCCATGTCAGAGCCATAGCCCAGCCTTCTGAGGGGGACACTCAGAAGGCCTGGGCACAGCAGGAAGAAGGTCATCTGCAAGAAGGCGGAGCCCACTATTAGAAGGCTGGGTGGCAGGACCAGCTGGGCAGATGGCTCTAAGACAAAGTCTGAAGACTGGGAACATCCCCCAATAAAACAGGAATTCATCCTTCTCTCTCCACAGCCCTGCAGGACTACCTGGGGTCCTGCATCCTATACAAGTCCTCCCTGACCTCTGACCTGGGTTTTATGGCCTGTGTCTCTCCCTTCTTACCCTGAGTGCCTCAAAAAGTCTCTCTTCTCTCATTTGAGCTGCTCTCCTGATCCTAAGACACCACATGGACAGGGTAGTTGGGTGTGCACACCTGTTGACCATGTCTTAGGTGCTTCTTTGAATTTAGACCACCCTGGTGAAGAGGCTCAGGTAGCTGCCACTCCATGTGACCTCTGGCAGCCAAGGAGTCCTTCTGCTGATCCTATCAGGCCACACGCACAGAACTGCTGCTATATTCCCTTTAAAACCTGAAAATTATGTCTCCAGAATTCTTTTCACTGCAGGGTTGGCAATGACCTTCATGCAAGAAGGGCTCTGCATTTCACCAATTCCATCTGCAGCTCTGAAGAGAAGAAATCACCTTGGCCTTGCTGACCCCGGTTACATCCTCTGAAGATCTGGTGTTGATGATGAACAAATGGATGCAGAGAGGTGAGGTCTGGGGGATGCCTGAGGACATGGCCCTTGGAAATTATAAAGTCTTGTATATTGCTCACTTAAAAGGAGATGCACTGTTTTTCTGTCTGGGGAGCTCAGAGGTTGCAAAGTAGAGCTTAAGAAGCCAGTGACCAGGGTGGAGGCGCCTGGGTGGCTTGGTCAGTTAAGCATCTGACTTTAGCTCAGGTCATGATCTCATAGTTTGTGGGTTCGAGCCCTGCGTTGGGCTCTGTGCTGATAGCTCGGAGCCTGGAGCCTGCTTCGGATTATGTGTCTCCCTCTCTCTCTGCCCCTCCCTTGCTCGTGCTCTGTCTCTCTCTGTCTCTCAAAAATAAATAAATGTTAAAAAAAATTAAAAAAAAAAAAAGCCAGTGACTGTGCCCTGATCGCCCTGGGCTGCTTCACATATTCTATTTCAGGCATACCCGGTCCCAACTGGTCACCTCATGGGTTCAAGGATAATCAGTGTAGAGTGAGAAACACCCTCCAAATGCATGTGCACACCCACACCCACACCCACTCACGTACCCCAGCAAACACATGCCTTAGAGAATGAGTCAAGAATATCATCTCTGCTTAAAAAGCACAGTACATTCATCATATCCAGAGAGAATCCTAAGGGATGGGGATCACTTAATGTTTTCTCTTTGGATTTTTCAGAGTAGTGACCTCTGATTGTTTCTCATGTCAAGACTTCTCTGGCTATGGGGAATAAAACTGTATTAGGATAAGTTAAAAAAGTTTCTTCGCATTGGATGAAAATGGACAACTCTGTGTGAGGTTTTCCTTATAATCCATTTTAATAAGGCAGCTCTTTGACAAATTCTCCAGAGTCCATGCTTTGATTACACACATACACACCATACATTACTGGAGATACACATTAATCACATACACACAAAGAAATACAAATTGTATGTGTGCTCAGTGTCATAACAATCCATAATCAAGCACCGTCACTTCTTTAAATCCACTTTCTTTAACCCTGCTGCCACACATGGCCAGCACCATGGCATACTGAGCTGCTGAAACAGCCCTGCTAGTCTACAGAAACATATCCTCAAGACATACCCAGATGCACATGCACAAAATACACTGAGACAAGTCTGCACAAACACTGGTCCCTTGAACCAAGCAAACACATAGACTCAGATTCACACACACGTGGAAATGTATATATGAAGGATCTACATCCACAAACACGTATCTACACAAATGCACATGCACATACACACGCACACATGCACAATCTATGAGCTCTTCACTATCCAGCATGATGGTCAGAGTCACGATGAAAAACCTGACCCAATGGCCACTCCAACTGAATTTATTATTATTATTATTATTTATCATGCAGTCAACCCGTACTCTACCACCTATGTATTTGAGAACAGTCAAGTCCTAAGCAAACTCTAAAGTCACATTCTTAGACCTTCACGGACCGTTCTGTTTTGGGTTCTCACTTTCTCCCAGGCAAGTGAGGACAATATCCTGGAACTCAGGAGGGAAGAAGAAAGCTTGGGTCATTCACACAGAGAGAAACAAGTAGGTGCTGAGCACACTTTTGTATACCGTAACTCACATCCTCTATGAAATCTATCAGTTTTACCTTGAGGACATCTCCTTCAGACAGTTCAAATGTCCTGGCTTTCAGCTGAATGCCCTTCCCCGGCTGGGTCTGGATGGAGTAGATGCATTCATGGTTGTTATTGTAGTTCACAGGAAAGTTGGGGGACAGCAATGTACCCTGAGTGCCCGTGACTGAATTCCCACACTCAGCTGGAAAGAGAATCACAATAATCACAGATTAACCCCCATCAGCCACATGTGGAAAACAACTTACAGCGCTGGAGAACCTCACAAAGATGGCACGTTGTTTGCCTATCTGCCCGAATGCCTGTTTCTCTGTCCATTTGCCTGCCGGCCTATAGGACTGCATATCAAAGTTTTTTAAAAGTATCTGCCCATCTGTAGGCATTTTAAAGAAATTCTGCCCAATTTCTTTCTCTGTCTTATTCTGTGTGTCTGTTTCTCATTGGCAAGAATAGAGATTACCCCACCAGGCATCCTGTACTTTCTTAGTGGCATGAGGCAGCCCTTCTCCACACCTGCTCATACAGTATCACAGCAGCAGAATGATTGAGGAGGATGGCAGGGAGGATGGGGGTGGTCAAGTGAGGAGAGACGGCAGGATAGAAACTCAGAGGGGCGAAAACTGAGTAAGTATTGCTAGCATCCTCCAAACTTTACAAGGATTATTTCAATCATTAGTCACAACAACCAACCCCATAAGGTGGGCATAATTATCATCCCTGTTTTAAAAATAAAGGATCTGGTACTTAACCATTTAGATCAATTCTCTCCATTCACCGAGAGGAGGGGGCTGAGAGCCCAACCCTCCTGGTCCTGGAATTTTAGGCCGCTGAGGCTTTGGAAAAGGTTTTAGCATAGACCCACTGAAACCCTGTTTCATTTGACAGCTAATGAATTCACACCTTCCTCCTGAAGTCTTTTCCTCCTCCTCCAGAATGAGTCATTCTTTCCCCATTACTCCCATATCTTTATTTATAGCAGTCACCACATTTTACTTCACCTATTTGTTAACATTTCCGTCTCCTCCACTGTCGATCCTCTGGGATGTGGTCACATTTCTCTATGCCCAACACCTACTCAGTGCCAGGGTAGGGCAGGCATGAGCAGATGAAAGGGGAGATAGCTCGGTGGCAGGGCAGGGCTGCAGAAACCTGCAATTATCTCTCTCGGGTGTTTAATAGTTGTAGATCCCCTCCCTGCGCTTCCCTATATCAGAGTGCCTACCATATTGCACCCTGATTGCTTCTTACTTGCTGGCATCTTCCACCTAAACTGTGAGTTACTTGAGGGCTCGGGTCATGCTTAATGAATCTATGAACTTCCAAGGCTCAGCCCAGATTGTCTGTAAAATAAATATTTGCCAAATGAATGAATGAATGAATATGGAGGACACTGACCTCAGAAGATGTACCATCCTAAAAATAATTAGGTTCCAGAAGGATGTAAATACAAGTCCAGATGGCAGGCACATTATTTGTCTGGACATATGGAGAATTTGGAGCATGTCTTGAATCTCTGGGGTTGACGGTAGCAAGTCTGCTTTCTCCAAACTATCCCTCAGTGTCCCTATTCTAGGCACAGTATTTGCTGGAAGGGCTCGGAGGTCAACCAATGGGCCACCGACCAATGCACCACCTAGTTAACCCTAATTGTCCTAAGCGTGAAGTGTACTGGGCCAAGGCAGTGTAGATGGAACTTGTGATACAGAGTTGAGCCTCTTGTGGTCTTGGTTTATATTCTTGTGTCCCTCAGGCTGCTCCTTAGACCTTTGAAGACCATGTCTGTGTTCTACAACAGGCCCTTAGTTTTTCAATGGGCCCTACTCCCTGGGTTCTGTCCAGTTCAGGACAGCTTCAGTTTCCTAGTTTACATAAGCCATTACTATGAATTAAATGTTCACGATCCTGTGCCAAATCCGTATGTTGAAGCCTTAATCTATAATGTGATGGTATTTGGAGGTGCGGCCCTTGGCATGTGATTGGGATTAGTGACCGTATAAGATGAAGAACTGACCAGAGCCCTGTCTCTGTCTTGTAAGGATACAGCAAAAAGGTTGCCTCCCGCAAGCTAGGAGAGGACCTTCACTAGACATTGAATCTCCTGGCACCTTCCATCTTGGGTGGCTTGGGCTCCAGAACCATGAGAAATAAATATTTAGTGTTTAAGCCACCCATGGTATTTTCCTTATAGCAGCCTGAACTGACCAAGACAGCCACCATTTGTCTTAGAGCCTGTTTGCAAAGTATCCAAATATGCACAATGAATGTGCTGAGCTGGGGCAAAAAACTAAAGCAATAGCAGTGGACAGGCACCCCATGTACATTTTCTGGGTGCCCTGAGATGAGGGCAGGGATTTGGGGAGGGGGTGCTGAAGGCTTTTAGCCATGTTATTATTACTCAGTCATATCACATGGGCAGCACTCTTAAGCAGCTCTCCATTGTTTCTGGGGTGAAGCATTACTCCCCTCCATCTAGGGAGAGGCCTGTGGAGCAGTGAGATGAGCATGAACAGCCAAGTTATACCAACACTCTGAACCTCTTCATCTGCCTTCATCTGGGCAATAATAGCATCTGTATAAGACTATAGAGAATAAATACATGAGATTTTATGATAAAATAAGTGACCATATGAGGATTGGTCAGCATATAGTAGGCCCTCAACAAGTGTTATTCCTCCTCTCTTTCCCCATCTATCCCAGGTGAATCTACGTGGCTTACCTGATTCCATCTGGAGCCTTAACTGCCTGTGCTCTGGGACTGGCAGACAGCCCAAGAAGCTTCTTGGGAAGTGTGCATTAGCTGCCCAGTGTTCACGGCACCCTCGTTATTCCTGATGCCTCTTGCCCTCTGCCTAGTTCCTAAATTTGGCTTCCCTTAAGCATGGGCTTTGGCATGTTATGGGACACCTTTCCTGGTCTTGGCTTCCAGCACAACTGCTCTGTGCTCATCTCTGCCTCAGCATGCCCCTCTCCTCTTGCCCACCACCCAACACCTTTATGAGGAGGGACACAGAGCTGGTAGCTTCAGATGGGGCCAGTCCTTGGCTGACCACCAGAGCCTGACTCCCTGCCAGGGCTTTTGTCTTGGGCACCGGGGAGGGTACAGGAAGGTAGAGGGACAAGACATTTGCTTCTGGGAGAATTTCCAAAGTAACAGGGGAGGTGAGCAGATGCACTGAAAAGCCAAACACAAGTATAAATGGAAACAAACTGTGCCGGAGAAACAAACAGTCATATGCACAGGAAAGTCCTGCCACTGACTGAGGCATCTGCGACTTCTGTCGTCCCCATCAGGAGAGGTCTCATTAAGGGCAGGGGCTGTGTCTTATCCATCAGTCTGGGGCTCTGGAGGCAGAGGGTTTGCTCTTCTCCATCACACCAGGGCTCCCAAGGACAGAGACATGTCTCCTGCTGCAGATTGGGTCCTCTGGAGTCAGGGCTGTCTCTTCCACATCAAGTTCAAGGGTCCCTGAGGTCAGGGGCTGTGTCACCCTATCACACCATGAATTAGAGCCCAGAGCTGTTCATCTCCTTCACAGCTGGGAATGTTTCCTGGTAACACTGTGTGGGTTAAGTTATCCAATTTACACCCACAGTGCATGTAGCAACTGGGAGCATCCTCAGGGTGGGCTTTCCCATGATACCTCCAGCCTGAGGCTCTGTTGCAGGGCTGGTGGTAATTAGAGGTGATTATAATTGCCGTGCATTATTAATAACACACGAAACAGAAGACAAATGTAATAATGAAAATATTGTGAGATGTCATGAACAAACAGTAATTGGAATAATAAGTTAAAGAATGAGTTTATGTAATGAGATCAATGAGGCAAGAGCTTAAGGAGTGTGTGCATCTGTGGTCCTGAATAATCCCATTCAAGAAAGATTTCCCCCAGAATTACTTAGCTGAGGATGTTTTCCTGGAGAAGGAATGAGTTTCTGGTAGCTGGAGAAAAATTGAATGTACATGGGGGAATGTGTAGGTCTGAATGTGTGTGCTTCAATGTGTGCCCGGGTCAGGGTGCGTGGATGCTGTTGGTGGGGGGGGGGGGGGGGGGTAGTTACAGGAGAAAGGATAAACTCTGGGATTATTTAATGGATCCAAATGGAATTTTGCATCCATGTGTCTTCAGGTTTGCTCTCTGAGATTGTGAGAGGTTATTGGTTATTGATAGATAACAATAAAAAGGTTATTGGCAGAATGATGATAATTATACAGCACCCCATTGGGTTTATGTAAATTATGTCATCTAAACTGGAATAAAGCCTGTGAGTTGAACATTGTTATCTCTGTTTTAGAAATGAGGAAGCTGAGGCTGAGGGGGTTTGGTGGCCTGCCTAAGATCTAACAGCTGGGAAGTGGCTGAGCAGAGACCCGACCTTGAACCTGTGTGACCATACAGGCCCAGCCAGGCCCATCTTGCCAGCCTGTTTACAATTGTCCTCTGCAGAGCCCCAGTCTCCACGGGGATGTCTCAGGCAAGGCTGACCTCAGGGCTCCTGTTTCAGTCAGTCACTGCTGCTTCCAGCTACGGGGTATATTGGGGGTTCATGCGAGATTTCACAGGATGCATGGGTTCTATGCTAACAGCTAGCATGGTAAGCACACCACTATCTAGCCTGTGTTCCATCCAGCCCTGTGTGGCAAGCGCTGAGCAAGCAGAGCCATCAACTTTATAAACGAGGGCCAGCCAGCAATTGTCCCTGCTCCCTGGGCTATCATCCTACTTCTCTCCACCCCTGGAGCCTGGAGCTCTGAAGAGCCTCCAGAGCCTGGCAAGGAGCTCAAGCCTCCCACCCAACGCCCCACTGCAGGCAAGAGTGTGTGCTCAGGCAGTCCTCAAACCCAGGCCTATTGGCCTTTTGGCCCATATGTGTTTCACTACCTCATACCAATCGACTAAAGTTTGGCCCACCCCATTAGTGAAGCAAAATGAAAGCACGTGACCACCTACCAACACACCTTGGCAGAGGCGAACTCCACAGGCGCCGTCTGCCCCCCAGGCACGTGATGCGGGCTGTGCCCTCCAGACGGTACCCGGGGAAGCAGGAGAAGGTCAAGGTGTCGCCTACGCCAAACTGTAAGCCCTTCCGGATGCTGTAGGCTGGGACCTCAGGCTCTTCGCAGGGCTCCAAGTCATATTCTGGAAAAGCAGCAGGAGAGCTGGGGTCAGACACAGAATATGGAAACATATAGACACAAACAGTGGGAGTAAGGAGCCAGAGATAAAGACAGAGATACAGAATATATGCACACTGACCCACAAAAGGTAAAGAGAATAGAAGAGAGACCCCAAGATGAAAAGGGGTGAGAGAGACATACAGTGAGGTGAGGAACACAGCGCTTTGGGCTGTGGGAATGCCTCATACTGCAAGCAGAGAGAGGACACAGTGTTTCTGGAAACATGCTTCCTGGGAGTATTTATGAAGTTCCTCATGACTTGACCCTTCCCTCCTCTGTCCCTTCATCTCCATATTAACCCCAGGCCTCAGGGCTTGAAGACTTTCCAGCCTCTCTCTCCCTAGGCACTGACCCAGATAAATTCAATCTGCTTGGTTCTAGAGGGTCAGAATGTATGACCCAGCCGAAGGCAACTTACACCCGGAGAAAGAATCCAAATGCTTCACTCAAAGCTATGTTGGTAACGTTGACACTTGAGGCAGATGGCAAGCATGATGGGGTGGCATTTATCAGCCAGGGATCTGCCCAATACTTCTAGTGGTGGCACAGAAGTGACAATTTCAATTGTTCCCCAAGGGTATCTCCCTCTGGGACACAGTCCCTGGGGCTCTATTTGGTAAAGAGAAGGAGGGTCTCTTAGATGGGAGGAGACACAGTGGCTGGATATGTCCCACTGGCCAGACTGGCCCAGGCACATGGCAGGTGGCTTCTGCTGGAGGGACAGCATGGGATTAAGCTGGCCATGTCCCAGTTCCTAGAGGCCATATATCTCTTTCCTGTCCTGGGGAAATCCATGTGATGAGAAGGGGGTTCTGGGAAGCAATGGCACAAGAGTGGTGGGAGTAATTGGGACAAGAAGAATGAAGGGTTCTCTTTTCTCCCTGAATACTAAATTAAAGAGCTTTCTTTTCAGGGTTCCTAAACACAAAGATAAATATCTATTGCTACTAAATTAGCATTGGTGAAGAAGTCCCCAAACGATACTCAAATACTCCAATATGTTAATTTCAAATGCCCTTCTTACTTTTTTTTTTTTTAATTGCTGGGATTGTGAAACAGTGGAAGTGAAATCAGGAGAAGAATCAGGAGTTACTAGGGTAGGAAGGGACCTCTTAGTCCAACCAGTTGGGTAGGTGATTTTCAGAGTGAATCTTAAACACCTTCAGGGAAGGAGAGTCCCCCAAAAACCCGCTTCCCAGCCCATTACAGGGAGGTCTGTCCTTGTGTCTAACCCAGCTATCTTTTGCTGCAGCAGTGAGGTCATTCTCCCAGAGATCGGAAAGTGGATCGATATCCATGGGCTGGGAAGACCAGAGGCTGGCAGCAGAGGGAGAGGCAGAATGTTCTGCCATCATTTCCCCCAGGGGACCTGACATGCTTTACCTGCAAAGGTGATGTTGAATCCTTCATAGGACATGGAGAAATCGGAGATGAAGCGGACCTGGGCAGTGAAGTTGCCATAGAGTCCAGCGCTGATGGGGGCTGGCAACCTTGAGCCGGTCAGCTGCCTCAGGGGCTGGGAGAAGCTGCCATTCTCAGTGATGAGGAGGTAGTCGTGGCCACTCTCCAGGTGGAAGGTGTGGAATGTGAAGAACACACCTGCCAAGAGACCGGAAGGGTCCAGGTGACAAAGTGAGATGGCTGAAGCAGCCCAGATGCAAGACAGGATCTGCATAAACATTTGTGAATGTGTATCAATGAGTAGGACCGCGAGCATGCACTAATCGATACATACGGGTGAACTGGAATGAATGCACCCAAATGAACCAGAACACGCCGCTGTCCATAAGTCAGGGAGAAGGACAACTGCTTTATGGCCGTCAAATTTGAAAGGGAGACTTATGGCTAGATCCATGAGAATGCCTCATAGCCTTTTTTCATTCACTGATTCACTCACTAATTTTCAACAAGTATTTGTATATTTGATGGGTGCTTCCTATTGGCTGGGATCCAGGGTCAGGTAGGTGCAAGGGGATATGATATACAAGACATTAAACAAGTAGCTAGGGGTTAAGCTACTTGTAGCTACTTCTAAACTACTAAGCTACTAAGTAGCTCGGTTGGTTAAGTGTCTGACTTTGGCTCAGGTCATGATCTCACAGTTCGTGAGCTCGAGCCGTGTGTCAGGATCTGTGCTGACAACTCAGAGCCTGGAGCCTGCTTCGGATTCTGTCTCCCTCTCTCTGCCCCTCCCCTTCTTGTGCTCTGTCTCTCTATCAAAAATAAATAAACAAAAAAAATAAGCTACAGTTCAGAGTGACATGCTATATTGAACATAGTTCAGAATGTGCTAGGGGCAGACTGGAAAGCACTAAAGAAAAACAATAATATTCACTAAAGTTTCAGCACTAAGTATCTGTGTGTCACCAAGCCATGTGTTTTAGTTGCCCTGTAGCCGGTCCCTATCGATTGGAAGAGAAGATATGAAACCCAGTTAATCCCACCAATGACATAAGTATGATTATTTTCATCTCCATTTGACACCCAAGGAAACTGAAGCACAAAGAGATAAAGTCACTTGTCCAGGGTCAGCCAGCTGGCAGGTGGCAGAGCTGGGATCTGAAGTGCAGTTTGGCTGTAGGGGTTGACCGAGAAGGTTTTAGCTTCTCAAACTATAGAGAGAGAGCAGGCAGTAATAACAGTGGCCAGGTGGTGAGGCAGGTCAGGTGGTGAGAAAGATGGGGTGGCAGGATCTTAACACCCAAAGCAACTCTTGAACTCATCCAGATGGCAGTTGTGTGTGGGTGGGTGTGTGTGTACATGCATGCCCACCCACACGTCAGCGTGCCTATGGGAATACATGCCTTGGATGTGCTAAGGGCAGGTGCTTGGGTAGACTAGGGGGGCTGGGTCCACCTGCTATTAAAAGTCCATGGACCAGTAGCATGGGCATCGCCCAAAAGCTTGTTAGAAATGCAGAATCTCAGTCTCTACCACAGAGCTTCCGAATGAGAATGTGCATGCTAACAAGATGCCCAAGAGATTTGTAGGCACATAAAAGTTTGAGGAATACTTCTCTAGATAATTACTGACAGGCTTTTGATAAATGATGGTTGGATCCAAGCTCTTCATTCTAAAACAGTTTAGATGTTTTCATATTTTTGCTTCTCTGTTGACAGGAGCTGGTGACCCCAGAGTATTTGGGATTCTATGGGGGTGGGTGGGCAGGGGAAACAGAGCCCCACAGAGGTGGTAGAGCCAGGCATGCAGCTTGTAATGCCCTGTGCCCAGACAACTGAGATGCATCTATTTATTTCCTCAAAGAAGCAGATCCTAAGCACATACTAAGTGCCAGGCCTGAGCTAAGCCCTGAGAAAAATCTCCCAGTTTAGTGGAGGAGACAGACACATCAATAGTGAGAGTCCAGAATGGGGGCATAGAAGAAGAGTGGCAATTACGCCTGGAGGGTTGGGGAGACTTCTTTGGCATGAGGGATGTGAGCGTTTTGGAGACACACAGGTATGTGTGCCCACGTGTATCCTATACTCTCAATACATTAACATGTGTGCACATGAGAAACCATTCTCAGTCTACAGAGTTTGGGAAAAGGCTTGGTGGAATATATGTCCTTTCCTCTGGGCTAGAGCACGGGTTGGGCGGAGAGTGGGTCAGACACAGCAGAGGGAGTCAAGAGTTGATTAAGCACTAAGCCCCACGCTCTGTTCTTTAGCGTGCACACACAGCCCCTCCATAGGAATAAACATTTGGCTGGCATTCTAAGGATGAGTAAACAACTGAGACGGAGCCCCTAGGTCTCCCAGCTGTGCTGATTGCTTGGGGCTCTTTTGGCCATTGTGAGGAAATGAAGACATTGTCACAGGGACAGAGAGGCCCCATGTTGGGGCTTGAATCCAGATTTGGTGTGATGGATGCACACACAAACCAATACTTGACCGGAGTCACCATGCAGGAGCCTATGACAGATGTGGATACCATGCCGAAGCACACATTCAGAGCTGTGGAAAAGGCATGGGCTTTGAGGGGGCGGTGGCGACAGACCTAGATCAACAGCCCGTCCACCAGCTAGAGGGTCTGGGCCAGTTGTTCAGCACGTCCTGAGTTCTAGTCTCCTCCACTCTAACATGCGGGTGATAGCATCTCCTCATAGATGACATTTAATTCTTGGAGCGAGGCATGACTGGGCTGGCAGATGCAAAGCCCACAGCATGGTGCCTGGCACATAGTAGGTGCTCTCTTTGCTCAACTCATCTCTCAGGCAGCTTTAATGGTTAAAAAAATGTCAGTTCCAGGGTCTCAGCAAGGGCACGTTCTTTGGACTCCTGAATTGGCCGTTCCCTTTGGCTGGGAAATCGAATAATTCTGAATTTCACACAGGTTAGAGTTTCCCCAGCTGTTCCTCTGTCTGCTGAAGATCAATCAGAGTCAGTGACCTAATGGATCTGTTAACCTGAGACACTCTTACAGGCACTGCCCTCTGGAGAAGGGTCTTGGTTCAGTTTAATTCAATTCATATAAATATTTCTTGAGTTCCTGATGTGCCAGGCATAGAGCCAGAACCTGGGGAAGCTGCAGGAAACAAGGAAGGCAGACATGTCTCTCAAAGATCTGAGAGTCTTCAGGGGGAGACAGAAAATGGAGCTGCACGTTGTGTACTGTGTGGCAAAGTATGAGAGCTGGGAAGTACAGGATCATGTGGGAGCCCATGGAGGGGAACCCAACTCACACTCAGGGCTGGAGAAAGGGGGTCAGGAAGGCTCATTAAAGGAAGTGAGTTCAGAAGATGAAGAGCTGGCCACACAAGAGGGTTGGTGGAGACGGTGCAGGGGGAGAAAGTGTTCCAGAGAGAAGAAAATCATTTCAATGCACAAAGCTCTAGAGGACAATGAAAGCCTGGGAAGCTTCAGGAACTGAAAGAGTTTCAGTGTAGCTAGAAGGTAGTGTCTACAGGGCTCTGAAGGAGGCTGAGAGAGGTGAGCAAGGGCTATAGGATCATGCCAGCTATTTTACAATTTAGAGCTCCATGCTAAGGGTTTGGTGAAGCCTTTAAATGCTTCTAAGGAAGAAGTGACCTTGCCATACATCAGTGACCCCTTGTTGATTCTCTGCCTGGAACGCCTTTCATCCTGGCTGATTTTTGCTCGTCCTTGAAGACTGGCCTAAGTCTCAACCCCAGGACGCCTACCTAACCAAGCTCTAGGCTGGCCTCTGGATGTTTCCCGCCCCTATCTGCTCTTAGCCGTGGTACATTAGACTGTCTGTCTCTACCACTAGACTATAACCTTCGTGAAGGCAGCAAAGCCAGAGTGGCTTGTTCTTCTGGGTTTTCCTAGCACCCAGTGTAAGTTCAAGTATAAAATAAGCATTTATTAAGTATTTGTTTAATTGCATTGACTTCTAGGCAAAGACACACATAGAAAGCCAAGGGGAAACACACAGCCCTATAAATTACAGGGGGTTGTTCCTCTAGGGATCACGAGGGGCTACCTTTCTTTCCCTCTTGATACCATGGAGGAGCTCCTGGCTCCTGCAGTGGCCAATGCTGGCCCAGACCTGGTGGAAACAGCTCTGCAGGATGAACAAGGACTCTGTTCCTCTCCTCAGGAACAATACTGTGGGGAGAAGGGGACAACGGGCCCTCTGACTGCCCTGACTGCCTGGAGGGTCCAGTCTTCCCAAGAAGCTCCATGTCATCCTAACCCCAGCTAGTCAGGCCTATTAAAGGCAAGAGTGAAAGAAAGCACTTAAGTACACATGGTGGGACTTTACTTTTCTTTCAAATTTTCTTTCTTTATACAAATAGTATAGTTTACATGTAATACATGTTTATTGTTCAAAACTAGAAAAAAATGAGAAGATAAAAATAAGAGAGTAATAGCACTAACATCTTGGGATAGATCTTTCCAGACACTTTTCTATGCATATATCCTTGTTTATTTTTTATAAACTGAATATATTCTTTTGGGAAACATCTCTTTCGACTTAACAACATATTGCAACTACCTCTGTGGGTCTTCAAATATTCTTTCACATTATGCCTTTTAGAGGCTGCACATATAATGCAATAATTATACACAGGTACCCTATGTTTATTTAACATTTCCTTATTGATGGACATTTGAGTAGCTAACTAATCTTCCAAGTAACAAAGTGTTTTAGGAGGTGTCCTTGTAGCTGAATCTTGATGTACTGTTGTACTTATTTTTTTTCCATATAAATTCCGAAAGAGGAATTGCTGGGTCCAAAGGCATGTATATTTTGAAGGCTTTCGATTCACATCACAGAACCATTATCCAGAAAGTGTCAACCATTTCACACAATGTCAGCTTTGAAGAAGAGTAGTTGTGTCTCTACAACGTCTCCCACACTGTTATGATTTTCTCTGCTGACTTGAAAAAAGACATGGTGTTTAATTACTGGTTCAGTTTTCCTTTCTTTAATTATGAGTGGGGTCAATGTCCTTTCATTTCTCTTTCTTGTATCATGAAGCACTTATTGCTTTGCTTATTTTACAGGTGTAGGGACCAGGTATATTCTCCTTAAAGATTTTTAGGAGCTCTTTGATGCATCAGGTTGGTAATCTTTATTTGATTATACACGTTGAAACTAATTTTGTCCACTTACTATCTGAATTTTTTATGGCTTATTTTTACATAAATCCATTTAAAGTTTTATTTAATCAAATATTAAATAGTTTTTGCATTTATGGATTCTGCTTTCAGTGTTACTCTTTATAGTACATCTCTACCTGAGGTTAGATTTTCATGTTCTTCTAGTACTGGAATTCATGTGGTTAAATGTATGAGGTCTGTTTGCTTCTTTTCTTTTTTTCCCCAAGTGTTTAAGCCTACTGTTTTAAAACCATTTATTAAATAATCCATCCTCTCTTCAATGGATTGGAAATGACACTTTAATTATATACTACAAACTGTCTCTTTCTCACACACACACAGGACTGTGCGTGTGTATGCGTGCACAAACTCTCTCACACACACACTCACTCACACACATACACAAAGGAATCTACTTCTGGACCTTTATATTCCCCCATTGATATGTGTGTCCACGCCAACACTCATACCACATCATTAAAATTATTTTAGCCGATAACAACACTTTAATATCTGGAAGAGTTACTCTTCTTTTAAAAAATTTTCTTGGCTTTTCTACATGTTAACTCTTCCGGACAGAGGTTCTTATTCAACAGCATGCATCAGAATTACTAGTGAAGTGTTCTAAAATCAAAGATGCTTATTTTCCACCTCCAATGTAGAGAATCAAAATCTCCAGGGTGCAGTCTAAGCATTAATATATTTGCTGAAGTGCAGAGGGGTTAAGAACCATGACTCTGGATGAACTTCAGAATAAGCTCTGAGGGTAGAAGCCATGTCTGCCTGGTTACTGCTTATTCCCAGCCCCAGTGTCTGCAACATGGGTGGCATTCCATCAATATTTGTTGAATCAAAGACTATATTATTTACTGTTTATTTTTAACCAGAACTCCTAAGTTGAACATGGGTTTCCAAAGATCATTCATGGTAGGAAAGTTGAGGTAACACTCCAGCCTGGTGAGGAATATGAAAACATGGCATCTGAGGAACAGTTGAGCTATGTAAGAAAAGGATCACTGGGTCCAGTTTCTGAAGGGGGGACATGGGGAAAGGGAGTAGGTGTATTCTATGTTCCTCTAGGACACAGAACAAGGAAAAATTTTCAGGAATACTTAAAAAGCTATTAGGAGGGGTCAGACCCATCAAAAAATGACAGCAGGTGCCCATCTGCTAAATGGGTTGGCCACCTTCCCACCACTGGGGGTGTTTAGGCAGATGGTGTGGTGCCATCTTGTAGAAAGCAACTCAAGAAGATTCCTGCATTAGGTAGGGTGATCTCTATGATCTCTTCTGGCATGGGGATTTCAGATTCTTAAAAATATTTATTGAATGAATTCTGTTGATTCAAAGAGATATGAAGCTTCTGGGAGTTTCCTTGCTGATGAGAAAAATTCAGACAAGTCCTGTGGTCACTACATAGGGAGATCCCCATGGAGGTCACGTCGACCTGGGGAACATGGAGCCCTGACCAGGTCACATCCCAATACTTGCTATAGGCCTAACCACTCACCCTTGCCATGTGATGTTTCGATAATCCAGGTGCAGTTCAAGTTGTTGGGGTAGAAGTCGGGAAACCCTGGTGACAAGATGGTCCCACTGGAGCCTTGAATGAAGCCACCACAGAGTGCTACGAGAGTGAAGAACGTGGTCAAAGACTGGAGTGGCTTGGGGAGCACCCCCACCCCAACCAATATTCCTGGGAACTTGGGAGCCATCTCCTCTCCACCCCCAGCCCTCACTGATGGAGTGGGAGAGTCAGTGCCCCTGCCAGCTCCTTTTTTTCATGGCAGGAAAGGAATCCACTACCTAAGCACCCCCATACAGTGTATCTCACCTTCACAGCTGGGCAGGGCCCGGCTCCACTGGAAGTTAGGCTCACATTCCAGGGGCTCCCCATCACTTAATGTGTAGCCTGAGTCACAGCTGAAGGTTACCAGAGCACCCACATAGAAGTCATTTCCATGGCGCTGCCCATTTACAGGGATCCCTGGATCCAGACAATGGTCTGACTGCAGTGTTATAGCTGGAAAAGAGAGCCCACAGCTGGAACAGACAGCTCACCATCACCATAGAGAGACCCCAGCTGGCTCACAAAGGGAAGGAGGAGAGAGCCCTGATTTACAGAAAGTTGAAGCTGCTATTTACCCATGCATCAAGCGTGGCTGTCAATATCTGCTGAGAGGGTATTTAAAGACCTGTCTGTCAGAGAAAACAAGTTGGTTCTATTATTTGTTCATTCATTCATTCATTCATTCATTCATTTAATTAACATAAGTTGAGTGTCCACTATGGTTTAGACACCACACTAAGTCTTAGGGATACAAACATGAGTAAGAAAATGAGGCTTTCCTCATGGCGCTCTCAATTGTGACTTTCTATGTTGGTCTACAAAGAATGGAAGGGACAACCATCTTCTTCAACTGAGGCACCAGAGATGGATGCAGAAGGTGATGAGGGAGGGTGAGGGTGAGCAGGAGATGCCATCACCTTTTAACCTCACGATCCTCAAAGACTCTGTCCCCAGAGAGCCCGGCACAGTGGCACCCAACCACCTGCTCGCAGAGGAAGCCTTGTGGTGTGTAGATCATCAGCTTTCATTGTTTCCAAAGGCTCCCCTCTAAGCTCCCATGGGCTCTGACAGAGGCTGAGAGCAAGGGAGTGCCCCCTCCCCTAGGAGCACAGCCTAACAGAAAGCCACGGGGATGGGGCTAAGCTGGAGGCCCACTGCTGGAACAGTCCTGGGTCCTTTCACCCACTGGAGAGCACCTTGTCATCTGCTTCCCTGCCAAGACTCACTTTCATAGCGGAGCTGGAAGCCGATGTCTGAGTGACTCTTGTCGGTAGAGAAGAGGAGGTAGAGGTAGTTGCTGGTGCTGATGAGGAACTGGGGAACCTGGGTCCCATGGTAAACCCCGATCAAGGGCGCTGAGTATGTCCGTCCATCTCGAACTTCCAGAGTATCATAGTTGACCTCGGTTTTAAATCTGCCAAAGATGGAAATGTAGACTTCTTGAGAAACTCGAGGTTTATTAATTTGCAAATGACAAAAGGCCCTGCCTGACCCAGGGCTTCAGGACAATCAGATTTTGGCTGGCTGGGACATTTAAATACAATAGTGATACAGAAGGGCCTTCTCTACTGCATTTAGCCCCTCCCCCTCCTACCATGGCTAGGCAGCTCTCTTAGTCCTCCTTGTGGCCTGGACCAAGACTACTTATCTTAAGACCTAGAGGTGCAATGACTAGACTCATGGGGGTCAGAAGGATCTAGGCCAGAATTCAGTAAACTATAGCCCAGGGCCAAATCTGTTCTCTAGCCTATTTTTGGACGGCCTAAGAGCTAAGAATGGTTTTTAACATTTATATAGAGGTATGTTTTTAAAAAGTAAAAAATATGCAACAGATAACCACAAGTGACCTACAAAACCTAAAATATTTACTATTGGGCTCTCACGGAAAAGTCTGAGCACTGCCGTTCTAGGCTGGGGATGCTCTGTACAGAAGAAGTTTGTCTTCAAACCTGGGTGACTACTTTCTCTACCCAACGGAAGCACCTTGGGTGGGAGGGGGAAGTGGGGGCATCTGAGCAGGATTTGGGTCAGAGGTCAGGAAGGCTGCCCTCCCATATTGCAAATTTCAGAGTTCTGCTCTTCAGATGCCAATGACTGCTTCAATGACTGGTGGGTCTATCTCCCATTCTCCCTCCTTGGGGGTAAGGGAGCCAGAGAGGCTCTGACATCCCAAGTGATACCCGCACCTTCTGCTCACCCCTCTGGTCATAAACAGCACAAACCCCACTACTGAGGTGGGACCAAGGCCAAGGGCAAAGCCAGTGTGGTCTGTCCCCACTCCCCAGGGCAATTTGCTCCAGTGTTCTCTGGCTTGGCTGACATTTCAGCATCGGTGCTGGTCCTTGTCCCTCAACCCCAGGTGCCCTCCCACACCACTCCTTAGAAGACCCCCTTGCTGCTGCCTCCAAGGTTGTGGGTGCAGGTACCTGTCAAAGGTGATTTTGATGGGGTAGCCTGGCTGGGCTTCGATCACCCAGGCACAGCTCAGAGCATCCTTGTAGAAGCCAGGCCAGCCTGGAGATAGGATGGTGCCACTGGGTGAAGTCAGATGACCACCGCAGGGAGCTGGGGGACAGAAGGGAGAGAAGGAGTTTTCTTGAGGGGACAAGTGAACAAACAGATAAAAACTCTCTCTATAAAACATATCTGCCAACAAGTATTGTTTTGGTTTTTATGGAGACTTACGTAAACTATATAAGCTGTGAGTTCTGTCTATTGGGATCTTTATAGATACGGCCCACTTACATCATTTGGACTTTTATTAAAGGCCGGAGGGGAGAAATAAAAATAATCCTTTAAACAAAGTCCTCTGCCATTCTGGAGGGGCTGAAGTACAGCTGATATTTGGGTCACACTGGTTTTTCACTTTGTTCCTCGCTCAATCAGCAGGCTTGTGGCAAAGGCAGAGACCAGGCAATCTTCTCATGCCTGGCGTGGTCTGGCACTGGGCAATGGGCAGACCCCAACGCTAGGCTTGGAGCACCAGCACAACCTGTTCTACTATAAGCTCCATGAGGGCAGGGACCTTATTAATGGTCTAATACAAGTTGGGATCCCCAGCATTTAGCCTAGAGCTTGGCACACAGTTATCAGTGATTGCTGCTTGAATGAATAAATGAATGGATGGAAGGTTCATGGCAGGTGGCTCCACAAGACACTGCGTGGTCCAGACACGCCTCTGATCCTGCCACGCCTGTTATCTCAGTCCTTTGGTCTCTCTCTGCCCATCCCTCAGCGTCCCGTCCCCATCCGCCTCACCACTGCCTCTCCTGCCTCCAGACTCTTGGTCCTTGTGGTGCTCCTTAGAGCTACTCCAGTCTTCCTCCTTCAGGCACGTGGTCAGCTTTCGTCACCCACCCCTTTTCAAGCTATGCTAGGCCACGTGACTGCTTTGCCCAGTAAAGTGAGGACAGAAGCAGCACGTGTCATGCCCACGGGGAACCTTTAGGAACCGGTGCACGGTTTGCAGTTTCCTGCCTCAGTGACTGTGACAGCGTGTCAAGATCGAAGTCCCTCCAAGCTGGGCCTTTAAGCGACTCTGAGGGGTAGAGCCACTGATGACCAGTGTCAAACATGCAGCTCAGGTAGTCTGTGTGAGATAGAAACTCCTGTTTTCAAGCCACTGAGATTTAGAGGTTGTATGTCAGTGCAGTCTAACCTAGCCCACCCAGACTAATACACATGCCTCCCCAGGACTACAACTAACACCCACGCTGTGGCCACTGTCGCCACCACTGCCACTCACGAGCTCACACGGACAGTCACGTTCATTCCTCATAAAACACAAACCCTGTAAGGGTGGCGCTATTATCCTCTGCATTTTACAGCTAAGAGAGAGTTATGGATGTTAAGCAACCAGCCCTGTGTTAGCAAGAACTAGAGCCTGGATTCAGACCTAGGAAGACAGCATAAATCCAGAGATCCTAAGCTAAGCAGGCTCCCGGTTTTAAAAGAACCTCTGCTTCCTTTGGAATCCCTTGCTATGAAGCTATCAGATGCCAAAAATGCCCTGAACAGGACCAGGAAGGAAATAAAAAGCTATCCACACTTGTATCTCTGCAATATTGTATATGTTTATCTCTAGGTAATCAGTCTCATAAAACATGGTCAAATATACACCTTTCCTTCTCTCAATTCTATAAACTTCTTGGAAACATCTAAAAATAATTGTCAAGAATTCTTCATAGAATGTTACATTAGGAAGTTTAATTAACATGAGATATAATAACGATAATAATCGCACTAGAAGTAGAAACCCATGCCAATGACTTACGATGCTACTTCATGTGTATTATCTCATTGAAAGGCACACGACATTTACACAGTTATTATGCCTATTTTACAGAGGAGAAAACTAAGGCTAAGTAGGCTAAAAGATGAGATCAAGAACTAATGGAGTCAGAGCTGGGATTTCACTTCAAGACCTCTGTCTCTAAATCCCCCTGCGGCACATAATGGTAGACAGCTGTAAGTGGCAGGAATGAGCTCACGGGGATTGAGAGTTTATTGTGTGTCAGGGCTTAACGTGGATTATTCTTGTGACAACTGCAACACTAAAAGACAGATACTACTGTTATCCTCATTTTATAGGTGGGGATTATCACCCCATTTTCAGTTAAGTTGAGGCTTGGAGAAACTTAAGTAGGAATATAGCATTTATACCAAATACCAAGAGAGTAAAGTGCAACATGAGGATTGTCACTTCTTGGGGAATCCCAGTTTTCCGGATCCATCCTTGCACCTCCCTGAACCTGCGAATGTGTTCCCCTGTTTCTCTGATGGACACACGAGACCTTGGAGGTGGAGGGGAGTGGGCCTACTGTTCCATCCCTGGGGTCTCCATGCAGGTATTAGCCTCAGCAGAAGCTGGGACTCTAGCTTCAATTCAGCAAGGGCCCTGCCTCTTGGGTTGTGGATTGTAATATCCTCACTCTCCAGAAAGCTGTAGCTCACACAGCCACTTCGGGGCACAAATCTCAACAAAACCCTATCTGAAACAGGGAAACCCAAATCCTGCCTTTGCTAGTCACCACTTTGTGTTTTTCCGCTGTGTTGTTTCAATGTTTTGGCTGGTTCACCTCTTCTTCTGCCCATGTGATGCTCAGATGACCTCTCTATGCATTCAGTCCTTCACACCCACTGGTTCATTTTCACATGCCAGGGTGACAGGTGCCAGGCACAGAGGAGGCGGGGGAGGGCTCCTGAATGCAATGTGTCTTTAACATTTGAAAAGACGCTCAGTCTCAGTCTAACAAAATAGATACTAAAACTACAATGAGAAATGACTTCTCATCCATAAGATAGGCAAAACCCAAATTTAATGACATGTGAGGCTAAGGGAAACCTGGTACTCTAGCACCTTGCTGGTGGAAATGCAAAATAGCACAACCCCCGGGAAGTGAAATTTGGGAATGTCTAGCAAAACTCTTATGTGTTCGCTCTCTGACCCAGCAGTTCTCCTAGAACTCTATCCCAAAGATACACTTGCAAACTATGACGTGTATACATACAAGGGCTATACAAGGCAGCACTATCTGTGATAGCAAAGGAGTGGAAAGGGCCCAAATGTTCAGCAACGGGGAGCAGACTGAATGAACTGGGGTATCAACAAGATGTACGATGCAGCTGTGAGCAAGCATGAGGAATATTCTATATAATGCCAGGGAGTGGTCCCCAGAATATATTAGCAAGTGAATAAAAAGCAAGGTAAAGAGGTTAAAAAGTAATTGTATGATTCCATTTAGCTAAGAGAGGGGAGGGACACACACACACACACACACACACACACACACTCACTCATGTTAACAATCGATGAAAGAGTAAGCCAAAAACTCATGATTATCTATGGAGAGGAGGAGGAAAGGGGGTAGAGAAGAAAGGGGTAAAAGCTAGATTTTCTCAGAACATACCTTCTTTTAGGGGTTTAACTTTGGAACTGTGTAACTGTTTTTTCACCACTAAAAAGAAAGACTTAAAGTTGATAAGTGGTTTCTCAAAACTCAACAACAGAGTAAACGAAATGAATACGGTACGGGGTCACTTGCTAGCACCATCACCACAGGGAGAAACTAGCGAAAGAGATTTTAGAGCGCTGTCCATCCCTAGTAGGATCCCGGAATGAGAGGAATTGCAAGTAAAACAACTTAAACCATCTGCAGTGATCACATTGCTGTTGCCAGTGGTGGTAGTTCAATTCCGAGACTCTTGAGTATGTGTTAGGGAATGAGAAATGACGCTGGTGTTGTAGGGAGCCGGAATTTTCAGCAGGAATGAGAGCAGGTCCTGATATGACATCAAGAAAGTGAAAAAGTAAGTGTTCTTACATCTGAAATGAAATGAGCCCATTATGCATTTTATGTTTAAAAAATGATTCTTTAGCTCTGTTCATTGAAAAGCCTTAGAGACGAGGGCCTACTCAATAGTAATAATTATGCCTGGTGCCCAGACTCTTAAGTATCATTTTCCACTAAAAAAGGGACCAGGGCTCCTTGGAGAAATGGCTGATTCCAGGTGAGGGACAGAAAATGTTCAAGATGAGGTTGGGCCACTTTCAAAAGCCTCCCACTGGCCGATGGGACAATTTGAGCATCGGTTAGAATAATAATTGCAGTGGATTTAAATACATAAAATATGTTCAAATCCACTGGACTGTAATGATATTTTAAAATGTTCAACTTTAGAAGATGTCAGGGAATCAGCTCATTGATATAAAAACTGCTAAAAAAAGGAAAATAATTAAGTTTTTCTCCTGCCTTTCCTTTATGAACTGTACCTCAGGGTAACCAAATAGTTGATGAGGGTGAGTTTTCTTTAAGTATTCCAGCTTATAAAAGATGAAATGATAGCATGTAGGCATTCTGCACTCCCCAGACAAGGGCCACTGATGGCTCCTAACATCCTCAAATGAGAGACAACCAGACATTTGCGCCTCTGATGGTGGCACAGAGCCCTGCCCGTAAAATATTCCGGTCAAAAAATGGAACCTAAATCTGATTAGGTTTGTAAGTCCTACTGCCAACTAAAGGAAATATAAGAGACACAGGACCATGTTAAAGAACCTCCCAGGGACATAATTGTCAAAATTCAGAGTGCAGGAGACACCTCAGGATAAATGACCTGGCTTCTTCAACAAAAAAAATCGCAAGGGGTGGGGGTAGACATCCACAGATTAAGACAGGTAAAACACACATGCTAACTATAATGTATGAACCTAAGGAGGATTCTGATTTTTTAAAAATATTTTAAAAATAAAGTGTTAGAGGGCCGCCGGGGTGGCTCAGTTCGTTAAGCGTCCAACTTTGGCTCAGGTCACACGATCTCACGATTTGTGGGTTTGAGCCCCGCATCGGGCTCTGTGCTGACAGCTCAGAGCCTGGAGCCTGCTTTGGATTCTGTGTCTCCATCTCTGTCTCTGCTCCTCCTCTGCTCATGCTCTGTCTCTGTCTCTGTCTCTCTCTCTCAAAAATAAATAAACATTAAAAAATTAAAAATAAAGTGTTAAATAATCATGGAAGTTTGATTGCATTAATTGATTAATAGGGGGCCTTAAACAGGTAGTCATTCAGGCTAAATAAAATCGTCAGGGTGGGGCCCTGATCCAAGAGGACTGGTGTCCTTATAAGAGGAGGAAGAGACACCACGGATGTGCACACAGAGAAAAGGCCACATGAGGACACAGTGAGAGGGTGGCCATGTGCAAGCCAAGGAAGAAGAGGCTTCAGGGGGAACTAAACCTGCCAGCGCCTTGATCTTGGGCTTACGGCTTCAGAACGGAGAGACAACAAATTTCTGTTGTTTAAGCTGCCCAGGCTGTGGTGTTTTGTTACAATGACATGAAATGACTAATACACTGGGCTTCTGGTGAGGGGCTGGTGGTCCCCACTGAGGGACAGCCCACCTCTCCTGACCTCTGAGGTTAAAGCTGTGCCAGGCAAGGAGCAATCGGGAACAGTGACAGAGCACAAGAGTATGACGAACTAGTCCTCAGGGAGCCTCACAAGGTGCTGGACACCAATCTACATGTGCTGTTTCTTTTCCTGTATGTTTTACCTTCATAGCAACCCATAAGGAGGGTACTGGTATTAGCCTCATTTCAAGGTTGAGGAAATAGTTACAGGGAGGGTAGGTAACTGGTCCAGAAGCACACAGCCAAGAAGTGGCAGAGACAGGATTCAAACCCGGGTGGTCTGGTTCCAGAAATTTTAAGTGGTTGCTAACCATGTGGGAATGCCCACCCTCATACTGCCCTCAGAGGGGTTTTAGGTGACTAGGTGTCGAGCGTGAATGACAAGAAGTAGTGTAAGCCTTGCCCTGTGGTCTGCTAACTCCACCATTTTGTTGCAGAATAAAAGGAGAATGAACTCTGGGGTCAGACAGACCTCATTTGGTGATTAAGAGTGGTGGTTCTGGAATCAAGAGTCCTTGGGTTGGAATCTTGACTCTCCCATTCATTTAGCTGTGTGATCTTGAGCAAGTTACTTAGCTACTCTGTGCTTCAGTTTTTCTCATCTGTGAAATGAGGACACTAACAGGACTTACCTCCTAGGATTGTCACGAGGATTCGATAGGACAATGCATGCAAAGCACTTGGCCTAGTATTTAACACTCAGTAAATGCTCAAATGTTACCGGCCAGGGGGATCTCAGGCAAGTCAATTCACCTCACTGATTTGCAGCTTTCTCGTGCTTACAGCATGATCGCATCTTTCTCACAAGAGTGACCAGAAGATTAAGTGAGATCACGTTAGAGACCCAATAACTCCTCTTACTTCTTCCTCGGAGGCCTAAATGAGCTACAGCTACCACTTTGATTCCTCTTGTGGGAATGGGGAGGACTGGCCTTCTGTCTTTTTTACAGGACTTTTTAATTTTCTGATTATAAAAGTAACACATCTGGCAGACATACAGAGAAAAACAATGTGGACGTGTTTACACCGAACTGTCAAACCATTTTCCTCTAGGGAGTGGGACTGGGAAATGAGAATTTTCACTTTGAACTTTATCTCACGTATTGTTTAAGTTTTTTACAACCACCAAGTATTACTGTAAAAATGAGAATCAATTTATCTCCTTTTTCCCCCCAGTGTATTTCTTATAAGTAGCATATTTTTTTAAGCCCAGTTTGAGATTCTTTGTCTTTTAATAAGGAGTTTAATTACCTTTACTGCCATAACTGATATGTTTGTCTTACAGCTGTCATTTTGTTTTATGCTGTCAATTTCTGATGCTTCCATGTGGTGTCCTGCCTTTTGCAACAGGCAATATGTCTCCTTTTGTTTTATTTTTCTACTGGGATAGGAGTAGAAAAGTTGCTTTTCATCCTATTTGTGGCTACTTTGAAGTCTTTCATAAACAGGGTGGAAATTCTATTCTCTGTAGTGAAATAATTCAAGACAAATACAGAAACAGTGGAGCCAAGAGTCTGGGTTTGAACTCTGGCTCCACTACTTACAAGCTGGGAGGACCCCGGGCAAGTGACTTAACCTCTCTGCACCCCAGTGGGGACAACAATTATACCTACTTCCTGCCTGAAGCAAGGCTAAGATGAGGTGACACCTGTAAAATACTTATCCCCATGGGGTATGGTTACTTGGTTCTTCCGGAAAATAGACGAGGAAGAGGTGAATGTGGGGGACAGATAACCGGGCAAGCCTGTGTAGGCGCCTTCACTGCCTGGAAGGCTTTTTTAGTACATTTCTGGCTTTAAACATATGGATCCCCTATGTCCTCAGTTCTCTAGATAAGGGGTCAGCAAACTGCAGCCTGGGGGCCAAATATGGCCCATCCACTTAAGCACTGTATAAGGCTGTGTCTATGTAATGATGCCAGAGTTGAGTAGAGACCATATGGCCCACAAAACCAAAGATACCTCCTCGCTGGCCCTTTAAGAAAGTTTGCCGACTTGCGTTTTAGAGCAACCAGATGATCATCCTTCTTTCTAAATTTAGGAGAAGACGCCATTTTCTCCCTTGTCCCATTATAGCCTCTCAAAAGCTAAGTGGCTCTTAGCATATATTAAAAGATTTTTTAAAAGACCATTAGCTTCTGCATTTAATTGTCCACAAGGTGGGGATACTTAATCAAAAACAAAACTAGAAAAAATGGAAAAGACAAAAGATGCTGATTACAAAGCGGGGTTCTCCTGAGGCTGGGATGTTGAGGGAAAGGAGCCACGGGGAGGCCAGGTCCCAGGGGCTCCTCCACCCCATCTGCTCCACTGGTTTAAGTCTGGGATTGGCCACCTGAGTTGGGGTCCCTCACGTGCCCCTCTGCTATGTCGCTCCCTAGGTCCCCGAAAACTAGTTTGGCAGCAAATGCCCACCACCCTGAGGAAACTGAGCAGGCTCTCCCCTGGGCCAAGTTCAGAGTCTCTCCAACGGGCTGCCCCCTATTTCTGGCTGCTTGCTGACCACGAACGCCCGGGTCCCCCATCCTCCCAAGGGAATGGATGAGATAGTTTTAATTTCAAAATTAGGACTGTGCCTATGAAACAGTGAGTCCAATTCTCCCATGCATTCATACGTGGTCTCGAGTATTCCACTGCACTGGTGGAGCTAGGGTCTAGAAGCACCCGATTCAGGAGGGTGGGCAAGGAATTGGTTTCTGCCTCTTCAGAGGGGGCCAGCTCCACTGAGACCAAGTTGCCACAGGCTTTTGGGACCCTAGGAGACTGGGCTTCTGCCCAGAAGAGAATCTAGGTGGGGAGACAGAACCAAAGGCCACGGAACTGGTAAAGAAAAATGATATGGTGTTGAGACCAAGTGTCCAATAGAGTGGTCCAGCAGTGGCCCAAGGCAAACAAAAGGAATTAGGAAAAGGGAGGGAGACAGCGGGGAAGAGTGAGAGACAGCGGGGAAGATGCCTCGGATGAGATGGGCCAAGATGAGGACAACCAAAGAAGTCAGAGGACAGAATGAGGGAGAATAAGGGGCAATCTCACGGAGCTTACAAACCAGTGACAGCACAGCTAACAGTTTGGGGTACTTACTTTATGCCAGGAACTACCCTTTATATATGTATCTTATTATTATCCCCTCCCTTCTGTTTTTGCTGGAAGAAGCAGAGGCTAAGAGGGAAAAGGTGATTTGCCAGGATTCCAGCCTACACCCCAAGGACTCGAAAGCCCACTGTAAACCCAGACCCTCTGCCACAAGCATTGAGCGGTCAGTGGTCTCTCCTGTCCTCTCCCCTCCCCCACCCGTCACCTCCGGGGCAGTGCTTTCTCTAAGGCCCCCTTTTGTTCTCCTGTTCTTCCCACCTGCTGGCCAGGGTGCTCAGATTTGGGCCTGGGGACTGGGTACGTAAAGAGGTCAGTTAGGTCTCCAACTCTGTCCACCACGTGAAATGACAGGAAGAAGCTTTCTGCTCCCGAAAGGAGAGGACTACAGCCCCTACCTCCACGGCCCCCGTCAAGGGGGGCCTCCAAGGGGCCCATGGATACTCACCTTTCATCCATCATTATCAGGGGCCTGTTCTGTGCCAGGCACTGTGCTTGGTATGCACATCCGATACGATTCCTGCCCTCGAGAAGCTTAATCTGTGTTTTAAATGCCTGCAGCTTGGTAGAACGGATGGCTGGTCTCTGCAACTAAGTCAAAATCTGTTCTGTGCGGCGAGGCAGGATTGAGGGGATGCCATAGTAACCCCGTGCTTGCTTCCAGCTGTGTTCCTTCTGGCTGGTCTGCCTGTAGCCTTCTGAAGGCTGACCCCAAGGGTACGAAGGCAGCATTTAACAGGAGCACAAAGGCCAGGGCTGAGAGATGTCCCGGGGAACCGGGGAAGATGAGCACGTGGAGGAGAGAGAGGCAAGCAGCCAGAAAGACCCGAAGTTCCATGGCATTGCCAATGCTTTGGGCTCATGGAGCTCCCCTGGGCAGGAGCTGGAAGCAGGGCTCCTAAGAGCTGTGGTACTGAGAGAGCTCCCAGTTGAAAGAAGTGTTTTTGATGTCTGAACATCTGAACCCAGAATTTCTCCAGTTTAATCTCTGGTTACAATTCAAATTTCTACACGAAGTAGTTCTGTAAAGCCCCTGCCATCCCAGTGTGAGGGTGAGAGGGTGGCCTGGGTCCTGAAAGAAGAGGAAGGACCCTCTCTGGCTGACAGCCACAGTCCCCAGCCCTGGCAGGCACATACCTTCACATCGCAGCACGGCGCTGTTCCAGACCACGCTGCCCTCCTTCAGGATGCAGGTGATGGTCTCCGAGCCCTGAGTCCCGAGGAAGCCTTCGTCACAGAGGAAGGAGATGGAGCTTCCCAGCTGGAGGCTGTCACCAAACCGTTTGCCATTTACCGGAACGCCAGGATCTGGGCACTCGTTGTGTCGGAAGGCTGTGGGGACGGGGGTCAAGGACGTGATTTGGTAGAGCTGGTGTGCAGAGGGACCCCCAAAGAAAACAAGCTCCATTATGATAGTCAACCCTAGACCTCCACCACTTCCACGAGAACCTGCCACGCTGGAGAGAGAGCCAGACGCTCTAGAGGCAGGTACCCCAGAACCAATGAGCCACACTGGGCATGAAGTGGGTGGTTGTTAGACTTGATCTCCTGCCTTCCTGAGCACTGAATCCAATTTCGTCCTAAGAAACATATATCGATCAGGCAGTGGATTAAGTATTTCTGATGCAGTTCATTTACATCATATGATTCTGGGAAGTAGACACGATCACCCCAGTTTACAAATGAGGAAACTGAGGTTCAACGTTGCTTAGGAGCAGGGCTGTCTCCTCCTGTCACATCCATTCCATGCATCCCTAACTTCAGACAGTATGAGATCATTTATGTTGCAGATGAGCTGGACTCCAAGTCCTGTGACACTAAGAGACACTAAGCATTATAAAGTAGGTGCCCTGGACTCAACCCTGTCTGAAGCCATTTCCTTCATTTCCTTGTGTGTTGTCAGGCTGCCTCTCACTCTGTCTGGGTAACTGATACTGCAGCGGGGATGGGGCAGAGGAAAGAGAGCACTTGCCGGTTTGATTGAGCTTTGCTTCTTGTTAGTTACATGGGTCTGGGCAACTTACATAATCTAGCTGAACCTTCATTTCCTGACCTATAAAATGGAGACAGTAATACGCTGGCAGGGTCATTCTGGGATAGAAATAATAGGGAAGTTGGTATGAATTTGAAAGTGGAGAATGTTCGGGACTGCACCTGACAGATGGTAAGTACTCCCTGAGTATGAGTCCCCTTCCTTCTTCCCCACTGGGTCTCCACTGAGCTCGTTCCCAGCCTGCCTTGATTAGGGGTGCCGTGGTTCTCATAGTCAGGTCTCTGAGCCACACCCCATCTGCATCCCTGCTGTTGTGAGCGTGGCGCTTTCCAGGCGAGACCAGGCTCCATGGCGGCACAGGCACATGCCCCCTTAAATCAAGAACTCAATCTGCAAGCCTCTGAAATTCCCTAGTGATTGAAACATTTGCACAACCAGAAACAGAAGGGCCCCGGGGGCTGCGGGATCTTGCTGGAGGCAAGAGACCTGAAAAGCTAGGGATCCTTCCTACTGATGGGGAGCTGCGGGAGCAAGCGATGTGGAGACGACTGTGATGATCCCTTGCAGCCTCGCGGATGCCCCAACACTCTTCCCACTGAATTGCTAAGCCCAGCTCAGCCCAGACTTAGTCTCTCCACCTTCCTTCATTAGCAACGGTGACCGTGAGGTTGCTTTGACATTTAGAAAGATGGTGTGGGAAGAAGAGTGGTGCTCGGGGCCCAGAAGTCTGGACACACATGTCTCTTCAAAACCCAATCAGTCACACGTGCGCACGCTCACATGTGCACGCACACAGGGACGCACACATGCAGGGATATGAAGCTACTTCCAACATCTGGGCCCAAAGGTTCTAAGTCAAGGATTTACATACTGCTCAGTTCTACCTGTGCACTTTTTCAAGCCTCAGTTTCCTGGCATGTAGAAGGGGTAGAAAGAGCTTAGCTACTGAAGTTTCTGCTGAGCAGCTGGTGGTGATGGCCACGGAGGCACTCACACAGCAGGTGCTCAGGAGACAGCAGCTACCGTCTTCATTGTTCAAAATGCCCCACAGAAGGATTAGCTCTGAGGAGCGCTGGGGATGAAAATGGGATCACTGATCCTTGTTACCGGATCAAGCTTCAAGTCAGCACAAGGGGAACCTCCCAGGGTTCTCTTGCTATGGGGAAGCTACCTGGGAGGTGAGCTCCCTGACACTGGGCAGATTAAAGCTCAGCCTAGATGATCATCATCTGCATGTGACCGAGGAGCTTGATGTCCGAGTCCCCAAACACTTGTCCATGGACTATTGTTGCACCAGCTACAGCAGAATCACTTCAGAAGCCTGTAAAAATGTAGATTATGGGGCTTCGTCCCCTTAGGGATTCTGATTCAGCAATGGGGCCTGGATTTAAAACAATTACTTCTATTTATCCATCCAACTATCTGTATAAATGCACAGAAAAATATCTGATGTCTGCAATAATATTTGCTGGCAAGAATCATTTCTGGGTGGGGGGATTTTAGGGTCATAGTTAGTACTTTCTCTTTGATCTGCCCCATTTGTTGAGTATTTATGTGTTAGATGCATGTCATTTTTCTAGTGGTAGAGAAGCCTTGGAGAGGAATGCTAGGTAATAGCTCGATCCTCACTTAGGTCAGATCCGCTGCCTTTTGCCTCTCCCCCCACCCCTGGGGACTTAGCATGTGTTGCTTTTTGGAAAGAGGGCACTTCCTAGGTTTAGCTAGGAGACTCAGTAGCCAGTTTGTCCCAGGCTCCCCACTGATGTCTGCACCTGCTGAACCTGCGGAGTTTCCAGCCCTCACCATGCTGCAAAGTGGGCTCCCTGGCATACCTCTTACCCTTCTTTCTACTCCTACCAGGGAGAGAAAAAGGGCATTACTCACTCATGGATCTCTCCATTTAGTAAATATTTACTGATTCTTACCAGGTGCAGACCCTGTGCTGGGCAGAGAGGATAGGAAGATATGCGTGCATACCCGTACCTTTCCAGAGCTCACTATCTCATGGTAAAGCAAGGATGAGGGTAGATAAGCTAGAAGCTAGAGCGGCAGTGCTAGACTGGGAAGACTGAGGAAGACAGACTGGGTTCTGCTTCCTCCTGCCTGTGGTTGGTGGGAAGATCTCCAGATCCCTGGAGGAGGCATGCCCTGAGAAGACTGATTGTTTCTAGCAAGTTTACTATCCTGAAGAAGGTGCTGAAGGGAACATCAGGAAAGGGCTTTAGCTTGGGTAGTTCCTTAGAATCTGAAGTCCCCAATGGTCCACCATTTGGCACCTGCTGTCTTCAGCTCAACTAGACCCCAGGGACAGGCGGGACAAGGAAGCAAGACCTCTATGCCAAGGAGTGGGGTGGGGGCTAGGAGATCAGTTCTGTCAAAAAGTACCAGACTGGGGCACCTGGGTGGCTCAGTCAGTTCAGCGTCTGACTCGATTTTGGCTCAGCTCATGATCTCACAGTGATGAGCTCAAGCCCCTTAATGGGTTGTGAGCTGAGCACGGAGCCTGCTTAAGATTCTCTCTCTCTTCCTCTGCCCCTACCCCACTCTCTCTTAAAAAAAAGTACCAGACTATGTGAATGTTTGTGTGCATAGAGTGAAGTGTGAATTGGGGGCTTACATTTCACAAGAAGCCTCTGGAAGAGGTTAATTGCTCAGGCAGACCCAGCTTCAGCCCCACTTGACTGTTTGCCATTAGCTAAGTTCACTGGGTCTACAGTAAACTCATTATGACCTGATAAGCACTTGTTGCTATCACTGGCAGCTTGCTATTTCCATCCCACCCTATCACCCCAGGAGGCACAGACATGGAAAGAATTACCCCTTAGCTTCAAGCTGCTTCTAGAGAAGGGGCCCAGTATGAAAACTGGAGGTGATAACTTTTGGACTGTGGGCCTGAGAGGGGCAATGAGGAAATGTCCCCAAAACAAGGCTAAGAAAGCTCAGTTCCAAGCAGAAACACTGCTTGGGACCATTGTTCCTGATTTGACTATGGGGGTGGGAACTGGGCAAAGTGTGGTGCAAGAGCCCCACTGGGGCTCCCTGAAGTCAACAGTAAGCAGGTGTTCAAGGACAGGGAGGGGCACAATGGAGTGGGATGGGCAACGATGTACGGCTGACACAGGCTTCATCTCCCTTGGGCTCTTCCTGGTTCTAATTGGGCCTTCTAGGAGGGGGAGGCGAAGAGGGAAAAATGAGGTTCCAGCCTTGTTATACATTACATATGGCGCCTATAGGAAATAGATGCTCAAAAGAGAGCCACGTGGTAGGAAAGAGCACCCTGGCCAGCAGCCTGCACTTTCTGCTTTTCCTGGCCTTGCTGGAGCACCATGCCGGGGCACTGCAGCCCTGCAAAGCCCTTGGAGCTGGCCCACCCATGTCAATGCTCCTCCATGGGGGCACCCTGGACCAGGCCCAGAGGCTGATGTGCAGAAGGACCGAGCGGGGACTCACTGGTGAAAGTGATGTTGAAACCCCTCTTCCCTGTGGAGTGGTCAGTCTGGAACTCGAGACGGGCCACGTGGCCGCTGCTTGTGATGGAAGAGGGGAGCTGGTTTCCTGAGAAGGTGCCCAGGACTGGGGCCTCGGCCGTGGCCCCATCCTTGATGACCAGGAAGTCGAACTGAGGTTCTACATCGATGTCGTTGAAAGCCAGGTGGATGCGGCTCTCAGGCCGGGCCAGGATGAGCCAGACACAGTGGAGGTGGTTGCCGTAGTCCTCTGGGTAGTTGGGCGACAGGACGACCCCAGAGGGGCTGGTGAAGTTGAAGAAGCAAGAAACTGTAAGAGAAGAGCGGTGGAGGTCAGTGAGCATCCCTGCACTCTGCCTGGGCTACTGAGGGTTGGCACAGGGAACATTTCTTTAGCCTAAAGAGCAGCAGAAAGAAATGATGACACAGGGTTGGGCCAGACTGGCTGGGCTCTGAGCTCTAGGAGGGAGACACGTTGGCTCCATCCTCGGTATGGTGCTGGGAAGGGCCCCTCTGGCAAACCACAGACATGGTGGAGTTGGTCTACTCTTGGCCCCTCTCCCCCTTACAGCGTGCTCATCCCAGGAAGTGTCTGTAAGCTCCTGGTCCCTTGTATCAGGGAAAAACCATCCTTCAAGCTTAAGTAGGGTCACAGAGCCCAGCTTCTCCTAGCTGGTGGTGATCCGTTGGCTGGTAACCAGGGTCTGGGTATGCCAAGTCCATTTCTCCTCTTTAAACACTTGTGGTGGGAAAATAATAGGTATGCCCTGGGGATTCTGGCAACCTCGAAGTTACATACGTATGCTAAGGAGGTGCTGGGTAAACATTGTCTCTCAGAGACCAGAGCTTTGGAAGAAACCTGGGGCAGGGGTCATGGTGCCTCATCTGGATGCCTTGCCCTCTTCCTGTCCTCTCTACTTTACCCTATGGACACACTCTTCTGAAAATCCTTATTTTCAACCCTTTTCATGCCAGTGACTAACAGACCCTGGAACAAGGCTGAGGCAAGGGAAATGCTATAAATGGAAAAACAAACAAGCGAACATTAAACCAAAATTAAAAAGGAAAATAATACAATGAAAAAAATTGCAACAGATATGCCAAAGGGTAAATATCAATATTAAATTCGAGTCTTCGTAATTGTATAAGAACATCACAAAGATGAGCAAAGAATATGCTCACAGGATTCATAGGAGAAAAAATAGAATTAATATGAAAACACAGTCCATTTCACAAGTAAAAAAATAAAGAAAAATTATACAGCCCAATATTGTTAAGGCTTTGTGGAAACTCATGTGTATTTATTGCCAGTTGCAGAGTAAAGTTGATATAATCCTTTCGGAAGGGAGTATATGAATTCTTATCAACAGCCACAAAACTATTCAAATATTCTGACTCAGTAATCTCTAGGAATTAATTTAAAAGAAAAAGAGCCACATGGACAAAGATGTTTATAGTGACATAATTTTATTACAGAGAAAAAATGTGAGCAACCTATATACGAGCCTAATAATAGGTGGTAAATTATAGCCTTTAATGTGATGCTGTTTGAGCGAAATCATTAAAGTGATAAATATGACCCTGTAGAAAGAAGAATGTTAAGCATCAATTTAAGTAAAACAGTAGATCATAAAATTATATGTATACTTCTGATTATAGCTATTACATATTTATTTACATGTGGATAAAGACTGGACATGAGCCCCCGAGTAAAAATTGTTTCCGAGTAATAGGTTTTGGGGTAATACTTTTTCAAAATGAAAACAATATTTAATTTTCCTGACTGCAAAAAATGAGATAGGCTTATACTAAAAATTTTTTAATGTAAAAGTATAAAGAGGGTAGGAAATAATATGGACAAACATCTGAATCTCTATAACATTTATGTTGATGTTTGGTGTTCATAATACAGAAACTTCGGTAAGCATAGTATTTGGCTTATTAATTATAATGAAGCTCAGGTGAAAAATAATAATGAAGTCATGCTTGCAAAACAAACACAAAACAAAGGAACCGGTCACTCTTTATGTTGAGTTTCTCCTTCCTTCCCCTGACTCTACCAGTCTTCCCCTTTTCTATGTTAGGTATTTCTTTTCCAACCTGCTACTCAAAGCCCTTCCATCCAGTTCTGCAGAGTGAACCTCGTCCCTAAGACACATTCAGTCTCACCCTTGTAATCTCTGTGTTTTAGAGGTATAGAAAGAGTCTGAGCCAAGGGGAGAGCTGGACATGAAAATGCTTTTAGGCAACACAATATATAATTAATAGTGATTATTATAATATATTAATGGTGGTTACTAAGTGCAGGCATTGTTCTGAGCACTGTCATCAATTACTCAATTTAGCTGTCACAATAACACTATTTGGTAGGTAGCCCATTTTAAAGATGAAGACACTGAGGCACATAGACGTTAAGTAATTTGCCAGGGTTGCTCGGCCAGTAAGTTGTAACAAACATCAAGTTCAAAGCCATCTGACTCCAGGAGCCAAGCTCATAGCCACCCCTCAACATCTTCTTCCAGTTTGAGAATAGTACTGCCCACTGGGCCTAATGGAGTCCTTGGGAGTGTTCTCAAAATTTGCTGAATATCAGTCTATCAGTCCTAACGACTACATTAGCATTGAAGTGGGGGGCCTCTAGGCTGGCCATGGATGCCCCCCCCCCCCCAAATCCATGCCATCTCCAGCTGCAAGCATAATGCCAATTGTGAGGAATCTTAACCCAACAAGGCCAACGATCTTGAAGACAAGGGGAAAAATCATGAGCCCTGACTACCAGGAGAACCACACCAGAGTGGACTGGAGGCAAAGAGAAGTGCTATGATTTCAGAGGGAAGACCATCACAGAAGCATGTGCACAAATGGGTTTGTTGCACAGGAGAATTTAATGAACATCATCTGGGTCCCCCACCCCCACTCCATCACTCTGTCACATTATTTTTTTTTCTTTATACCCTTTTTTCTGGGTTGCCATCTTGCAAAGCTCCAGGGGCACCATTTTGGCCAGATATATATGGTAGCTTTACCTATCACTCTCTAAAATTATCTTGTTTACTCGTTTGTTTATGGTCCATCCCTCCCTCTCCCCAACACATGCACATATGCTCCATGACAGTAGAAATCTTGTCTGTTTGATGCCTCTGGGTCCCTAATGTCTCCCACTGTGCATGGTGCACTCATGGTGGGTGCTCAATCAACACTTGCTGAATGAATCAATGAGTATAGTTGACCCCTGAACAGCACAGGTTTGAACTACACACATCCACTTACATGTCAAAAAAGATTTTTTTTGGATAAATACAGCACAGTACTGTAAATGTATTTTCTATTCCTTATGACTTTCTTAATAACATTTGCTTTTCTCTAGCTTACTTTATTGTAAAGATACAATATATAATACACATACCATACAAAATATGTGTTAATCAACTGTTTATGTTATCGGTAAGGCTTTTGGTCAGCAGTTGGGTATTAGTAGTTCAGTTTTTAAGGAGTTAAAAGTTATATGTGGATTTTTTTGACTGTACAGGGTTTGGAGGGCAGGTTGGCGCCCCTACCCCCATGTCATTCAAGGGTTAACTGTATTTAACGTTTGATACCATCTGAAAAGATGGGACATGAATACGTGTGCCTCACTTCCTCATTCCGTTCCAACCCCAAAGCAACAGAATTGACCAAAGTCTGAAAAACAGGTGGATACCTGAGTCAGCTCTGGAAAAAATACTGTGCCATCACCCTTAATGCATTTCTCATAGACACAGTACAGATTTGTTCCTAAATAACTTAGAGTAGAAAAGAGAGTGACCCAGCCAAGTTGCTAAACAGCAAAGCCAGTAGAAACTGCTCCCAATGTCAAAGGCCATAAAAAATATATTATGCACATAACTTTCATTTAAAAAAAACACTCAAAGATGTTTTCTACACAACTGAGAGATGAATCAAAATGAAGAACTCAAATGGGAAGTTATGGTTAATATAAAATGAAAAAGATTCGTAAGAAGCAAATAAAACATATAGTAAAGAATCTAATTTCTATAAACACAGTTCTAAAACAGAATGCAAGTGTAACAAATATTCCTTTGAAGAGAAGATAAACGATATCACTCCTGCCTAAACCCCAGGGTAAACACTGCAGATGACACTGATATAAAGCGTAAAGTTGGAGCAAGGAGATATGTTAATTTCCTCATCTTGCAAGAAACTCTGTTATATAGTTTCTGTGGTTAATTAGAGAAATATAGGTTAGAGCATGTTTTTAAAGATGTTAAGAGTAATTAGTAATAGACTATAAAGTAGCTTATCTTCAAAATTACCAAAGGGGAAAAAGGAAAGCAGTCAATTTAGCAAAAAATGGAATTCAAAGGAAAGCAACAAGGAAGCATAAAGAGGGGAAATGTAAAGTAAATGCTAAAAAAAAAAAAAAAAAAGACAAGAGACAAACATTATTTATGATAGTACATGTATACAGGTTAATCTATCCCAGTAAATTATAATCCTCATTTTGGAATAAGATACATAGCTTCCACAAAGGGACTCAGAGGTTAAAAAGAAAGGGGCCAAGACAGCTCAGACTTCACATTAGAAGAATATTAGAATTTACAAATGCCGAGGCTCCAGAAATTCCTATGTATTTGGTGGAGTGGGTCCAGAGCATCACAGGTTTAAAAAGCTCCCCAGGTGACCCTATATGTGCAACCAAATTTTCAGAAGGACTGGTGGAGGCAAATGCAAACCACATGAATAAGGAGTTTCAATATTAAGATCAACCCCTTGGATGTTATAATATCACACCGGACTCGTGGATGATCCTTATTCTGGTCAACAGTCCTATGGCAGCTACCAAGACACATTTCTTCTTGTACCTGGAAGGAGATGAGCTTGTAAACAGACACTAATAGAACAAGGATGTGATCCTGCAAAGCTCGGTCTTAACACCCCAAGAGACAACTCAGATTTGTTGCCAGGACAGGAAAAGGGAGAATGTATCATTCCAGAAAGGTCTAATCTCTCTCACTCTGGAAAATTATGTTTGCATGTTACATTGAAGTTTTTCCGTTAAGAGAATAGAGTTTGTTTCTCAGTGTCCAAAATGAGGAAAACATGAAATGTTGTCATTGGATCTTATCACCATCAATTGTCCAAGTTAAAAGAGGCAGATAAGGTGCCTACCCAATTCGGATGTAGTTATGTTCATGGATCTTGACCTTGGATAAACCTTTAAGTCAGAGGGCTCTTACCTGGCTCAGACTTTTGAAAAATAATAAAGGTGGCAAACTCATTAACAGGTGTATGCCTAATTACTGTGTGTGATATCAGATTGTTATTTGACAGGATCTTGAGTGAAAAACGCAAGGGGCGTGTTGAAAACCCCCCTCTTGTTATCTTGTCTTTTGGTGTTGTCACTGCTGGCTTCACTGCTTTCAAAACGATAATTCAATTACTGGGGGCCTGACAAAGTAAAACAAAATCCAAAGATGATATTGAAAAGATGGATGGTGCACACATTCCAAAATGAAAATATGATAGTTATGATATGTTATGGCCCAAAGCACTGACGCAGATCAAATCAACTATTTTTAAAAAATACAAGAGTTGGAGAAAAATATACTTGTCTGAAATCAAAAGTAAATAAAGATAAAGAGGACCTGTAAAATACTCTGAGAGTGTATGTGCTACATGAAACTGTGTAGCAATGAGGAACATAACCCTCTTTATAAGCGCCCATGGAATATTACAGAAACAGACTTTATTTTAGGCTACAAGGAAATCTACACAAACTTCCCCACAAAACAAAAGCTGTGGGGGCCACATTTTCTGTTCACAGCGCAAATGAACTAGGAATCAGTAATAAAAGAACACAGAAAGATCTGTAAATCACTTGAGAATGCATAGAACCCTTTCTTAACTAAGTTTATTTGTTTACTTGTATTAATTAGTTCATATAAAGTGCAATATTCATTTCAGACGTAGAATTCAGTGATTTGTCACCTACATACATCACCCAGTTCTCATCGCAAGGGCCCTCCTTAATACCTTGAGTTCAAAAAGGAACAGACTCTGTCAACATAGACCAGTTATATTAATGATGATGATATTAGGTCAAAGCTGTATTTCACAGAAAATTCATAGCCTTATTCATTATTAAATAATAGACAAATGAGTGAAATGAATGTGTAAGCTTAAAAGCTACAGAGAGAATAACTGAACAAGATCAAAGAAAGGATAATAAAGTTAAGATAAAAACAGAAAAAAATAACTGGAGGGACCAATAAACAGGAATCTTCTCACTGATCTACTTAAGAAATAAAAATAGAGAGGGTATGTATACATAGAGACAGCATAGTAAAATTAAGGAGCTAAGCCAATTATAAAAGAATAGTATTATAACATACTAATAAATTTGAATTCTTGACTAAACAAAAGGTTCTAGGATTCTGAATTACCAAAATTGTGTGAAGGGAAAAACCTGAGGAAACTGGAACATACTTAAGGAGTAGGTGGTTTCATGGCCAGAACTTTAAAATTTTAAACACACCATCATAGCTATGCTATTTAAATTAATTTTGATACAAATACTCCCACAAAATTGTATGATACACATATTCACACCCACCTACTCAAACACCAACATACACACTGTGTAAAAAGAAATCCTATATGCAAATTGCTAGCAAATTAAATTCAGTCCTAAAACAACGAAAAACACAACCTATGTAATGAGAACAACAAAACTTTACTGATGCGTAGAAAAGAAAATTAAAAAATGGAGGGGAGCCTGGGTGGCTCAGTTGGTTAAGTGTCCGACTTCGGCTCAGGTCATGATCTCAAGGTTCATGAGTTCGAGCCCCATGTTGGGCTCTGTACTGACAGCTCAGAGCCTAGAGCCTGCTTCGGATTCTGTGTCTCCCTCGCTCTCTGCCACTCCCCCGCTTGCTCTCTCTCTCTCTCTCCCCCTCAAAAATAAACATTAAAAAAATTAAAAAAACAATGGGAGACAAACTATTGATCTGTTATTTTGGATGAAGAGTTCATATAATTAAAATGACAATTATCCTCAAATCATTGTATAAACTGAACATAATTCCAGGTGTGACTCACACCAATTTTTTTTCTTCCAGAACTTAAAACAATTGTAATACACAAGTGAAAAGAGCCAACCTCCTCTTAAAGTATGAGGTGTTAGTGGGCATTCCAAAATCGTCATATGTCTTAACTCACTAACCTTTATAACAACCCTCTGAGGTGGATACTACTTTCAAGTTTTACAGATGTAGAAGCTGAGTGCAGGTGTTCCGGTCACACAGCATGTGGGTAATGGGCTGGGATGTGAACCCAGTCAAACCAGTTCCAGAGCCCAAACTCTCAGCCATGACACCTGCTTTCTCCCAGTGCAAGGAGGCTTTGCCAACTCAGACATAAAGCTTCAATAGTGAAATCTGTATTGTATTAGCTTCAGATGAGAGATCAATGGAGCCGGAAAAGAAAAGTTCAGAAACAGACACAGACACCTAAAAATTTAGTATATGACAAAGGGGGCTTTTCAAACTGGGAGGACAAAGGCGGACTGACCAATTAAGGAGGCTTGGACAAATGGCTAACCAGTTGTGGAAAAATTAGATTCGTGCCTCGCTCTATGTACTACAGAAGTACTAGACAAAAAAAATAAGGAATATTTGTGTCATGTCAGAGGTGGGGAAGGACTTTCTTAGCATTACACCAAAGTTAGAAATCATAAGGGAAATGACATTTTTAATGACAGAAATGAAACACTTTTGGACTTTAAAAATCACCATAAACAAAGCTAAATACGGAGGAGCAAATGGAGAAGAAATAGTTGGAGGTTATTACAGTTAAATATTTACTGTGTTTACCATATAAAGTACTACAACTCAATAAAAAGATAAACACTCAAAATAGAAATATGGGCCAAGGAAATTAAGAGGCCACTAACGGAAGAATAAAGCTGGTCAACAGAGATGCTGCAAATGTACAATATGACTAGAAAACAGAAACGTCAAATGACAGAGCTATCAAATTGGCAGAGGAAAGACAGACGGCATGGGACTTTGCAAGAGAATGGAGAGAAGCTGGCAGGGCAGATGGAGACCAAGCAGCCAAGGTAGGAGGAAAAACAGGAGAGTGGTTTCCAGAAGGAGGGAGGGGCTATCCATTCTGAAATACAGCTGAGCATCTGTGTATGATGAGTGCTGAAAGCGACCCCTGTGTTTTAGCAACACAAGGCTCATCATCGACCTTGGTGAGAGCTGTTCCCAGGTGTGGGGTGCACAGAGGTCAGAATGGGCAGTGACAAGGGAGCAGGAGGTGAGGAATGGACGCAGCAGGGAAGACATGCTGTCAGAGAAGTCTGGGTGTAAAGGACAGCTTAGAGAACCAGCAAGGTGATCTCTACTTTTAAGTTAAGAGAGACACGGGGCAGTTTAACTGGTGACGGGAAGACTTGGCAGACAGGGAGAGCTGGAGAGACAGAACAAGGAGGACAGATTATATATAAGCCAAAGGTTCCCGAGAAGGTGCGAGGTGAAGAAGACTCTATAGCAAGATTTTTGGAACAGTCCATTAAACACTGGTTGTAAAAGTGATGTCGTCGTGAAAGTGATATTGAGTTGGATTCCAAAAAAAAAAAAAAAAGAAAGAAAAAAAAGGAAGAGAATGGAAAGTATCTGAGTGCCCTGTAAATGTTAAAAGTAAGAACTGTGGTGAATCGTCTGTTTCAATTATGTGTAAGTGTGTGTGTGAGTGTGCACCAAATTGCATTTCTTACTGTGAGCTCAAAGGTGTTCAAAGTTCCCCGATTCAAAGCCTAAATGGGATGTATAATCTATAGGGGGCCTGGTTTTGGATGGGAGAGAGGAGCTAACATTTCCGTTATAAAAGGTGGGAGGGTGAGAAGGATGAGAAGGAGTATAACCTACAGGCTCGGTGTCTTTGCTATTTGCAAATTGAGGAATGTTGACTGCCCATGAGGGTGGTGTCAAGGTCATTCTCCAGGGCAAGGTGAGGGCAGGAGCTGCTCAGCGGCTTGAGGGGAGTGGCAAGTGTTTGGGACAGCTTCCACAGAGAAGAGAACCGCAGGCTGGCTGGAGAAGCACAAATGGATGTTGGCTGAGCACTGCTGTAGGTCTGAGACTGGCACCCATGAATCCGCAGCAGCGTCAGTTTGCCTGGTCGGGCGATTTTCTCCATCAGTGCTCGCCCAAGCAGGAGACGCCCAATCAGGTTGCTCTTGTTTCACTGTGTGTCCTTGGACCAGTAAACTGAGGCAGCTCTGCTGATTGATGCCATAGCTGAGCTGGAAGCAGAGGCTTCACAAACCCACCCTTGAATTTCTTGTGCCTCCTGCTCCGAAGCTCAGCATAATGTTAATATTCATCGGAGTTACCCTAACATCATCTCTGGTGCTGGAGCCTGTAGAAAGTTATTTAACTTTGTTGGGCCTGAGGAACTTGTTCTCAAGGTCTTGTGCAGGAGGAGTGAGGCAGGGCTCACCCTTATCATAAACAAGATTAAGTTAAGGTGTGGGTTCTCTGTGCGGACAATACTGAGGATGCCTTATAGAAACTCACACCTTCCAAAAGGAGCAACGGAGATAAGCCGGCAATGTTGGCCACATACTTCCTGAGCACACAGTGTGCCTCTTAAATTCATACTGGATGTAATCCAATCCACAGGCCATGGATTGTGCTCATGGTTTTGTGTTCCTTTTTTCTTTTTTTTTGGCCCAATCCCCACCTCCCAGGCAGGCAAGATTGGGGTGCTGGTGCCCTGAGTTAGATGAGCAGGGCCTTCCACAGAGCTGATCCCGCCCTAATTCCTGAAGCATGTCCATTCTGTCCTCCATCACACACACTTGGGTTTCCCACCTCTGGCTATGACCACCCCTTTGCCAACACTGGAAAGCTCTCCCGCTCTACTTGACATTCATAATTTGGAACATGAAAGGATGGATTTCAGAGTTGTCTTCTCCTATCTTGCATTCTTTCTAGGGCACCACAGCCCACACATGACTCTTAGATGTATGCCCCCAGGACAGACCACTCTTCCGATCCCCAGACCTCTACATCCTGTGGTCTTTGCAATGTTTCCATCCAGCCTGAGTATCCACGGAGCACCTGCTGTGTATCAAACATTGCTCTGGGTTTGGATTGGCAACCAACAAGGCAGGTAAGCAAGCCCACAGTGTTCATGAAATCTACATTGTAATGGAACGTAAGCCCGGGAGAAGGGAAAAAAATGAATGCAGTGGGGGGGAGGTCTACTTTCAATGAGGAGGTCTGAGACGGCCTGTCTGAGGAGGCAGTCTTGGAGATGTGGCCTGATGACAAGAAGACAGCCATCCTAGAGGAAGATCACTGCAGATGGAGGGGGTACATATGAGGGGGGGGGGAGCACTGTGGCAGAAGCAAAGTGAACCACAGAGCTACTAGGAACGTGAGATGAGATGAAAAGGATGGCCAAGGTCTTTCAGACCACGAGAAGGAGTTTGGCTTTTGCCACAGCAGATTAAACTAAATACGTCTAATACTGAACTCCAAAGCCTTCTTTCCCAAACCTGGTTCCTCTAGATTCTAGGGTCTGGAATGTTCGCTGGTGTCAGCAAATGTTTCAGCCCTGCCAGCACTCAGTTATAGGTTTTCCTCTTCGCATTGCCCAGCCACTCAGCTTTATGCCATTGCCTCCCAAGTAAACTCCAGAAGCCCAGGCCCTCCTGCATGCGGCAGACTGGGTAGGGAACTGTCTGACGAATGTGTCTGCTGGGGATCCCAATGGCGTCTCAAATGCATATCCAAAATTGAACTCTTTATCTGTTTTCCTAAGCCTCCCTCATTCCTTATCTCCATGAATGACAACACCCAGTTACCTAAGCAAAATATAGCAACCTCTTCTTCCACACTCCCATATTCCATCAGCCACTAACTTCAGTTGATTCTATCTCTTCAATATCTCTTGTACTTGTCACATCCCCATCATGCCACTATTAAGTCAAGGCGCTCTTCCTGCTGCACTGGTCTACCTGGTTTCCTAGCTTTCAAGCTCACTCCCCTTGAGTCCATCCTCTGTATTGGCTCCTGAGTGAATTTCATAAATCATAAATCCTCATGATGTTACATCCTTTCCTGGACCTCTTTAAATACTCCCTATTACACAGAGGATAAAACCCAAACTCCTCAAAAGGAAACAAAAGACCTCCAAAGACCCAAGGCCCTCCCACTCCCCCACTGCACCCTACATTCCAGCCCTATTAGACTACTCACAGCCCTGCAGTGTGCACGGCTAACTTCATGTCTTTCCCAGCTATTTTCCCTTTCTAAAATGTTCTTTCCTCCTGTCCACTTGGAAGACTCTGCTAAGCATCACTTCTATTGAGTGCTGTGGGTCCCTCCTACCTTTCACCCATCCTTCCTAGCTATAGTCAGAGAGTTCTGTACACCAGGACTGTACATAGAGTTCTGTACATAGAACCTGTACACCAGGTTCATCTCACTCAGTGCCTGCTCTGGCTTCACCCTATCTTCTTGAGCTTCTCCCTTCTTCCATGAGAACAGATGCCCTCTGTACAGACTGGTCCTTCAGCCTGGGTCTCAGAATGAGAGGCTCTGTAGAGCCCAGTCAAGCCCCACAGAGCCATAACTGACCTACGCCCTCATGGGATGTGAACGAGAAATGAATGTCTGTTGTTTCAGTTCCACTGAGATTTTTGGACTGTTGATACCATAGCAAAAATTGATTAATACACTATGAAAAGGGATATGAAGAACTCAGAAAGTGAAGGGCTGCCTTTTGGATAAGGTGGTTAGAGAAGGCTTCTCTGGGGAGGGGACAGTTAACAGGTGATAAGAAGGACGCAGCCATCTGAGGAACATTCCAATATGGGAGAGCTGCACTTGAAGCTTACCCTTTCCACTGGGGTAGAAGGAATTTAGAGTACCTGAGGATATGAAAGGGGGGCAGTGAGTCTGGGCAGAGTAAGTGAGGGGGTGAGTGGCATGGGATGAGGGGAGAGGTAAGAAGGGGTCAATCACATCGTGCTTCATAGACCTTTGGCTCAGAGATCACCCTCAGCATCCAAAATGTTCAGCTGAGAACCAGTCCTTTTCTTGGCATAAAGTTTGTTGGGTCGTGGTTAGAGTAGCCACAAATACTTTGCCCAAATTGGACCACTTTTGAGAATGAAAGATGGTACTACTAATAATTACTTTAGGACACAGATATAAACTGGGATTGTCCCAAGCAGATATGAACGTGTGGTCACCCCACTCATGGTACTTTTATTTCCTTCCACGAAAGTACTCTTTATCTTGAGGGGGTAGCTTTTGCCTTAAGCTCCTCATTCACAATCCAATCCCCTCTTGGAGCTGGAGTCTTAAAGTGAAGCTCGCTGGTGAGGTTCTGACCATTGCTAAATTCTTGCCTCCCCTTACTAGACTTGCTCCCCATACCCTGCCTAGAGGTTGGCTAGGTTCTTGTCACAAACTGACAATGCCGCTCCTGGCCGCTCTTGTTCAACTCTTGGAATAACCCATTGCCAGGGTTTTTACCTTGCAGCCATGACTGCTTTTTGCCACACCTCAGGAACAATGCCTACCCAAACCATTCCTGGTGCTAAGCATAGCTTTTAGACCTTATTAAAAGCCAAGCTCTGAACTAGGGTCCTATGTACTCCTTAGCTGCTGGCTGAGGACTCCTGTCACAGGTTTCCAGGATAGGTCTAGAACCTTATGGAACAAAGCATGAAGAAAATCTCTGCTCTGCACTCCTGGGAAGAAGCTGAGTCTATATTCTTGGGGCTCAGCTTTTATCTTGAAAACAGATCATACATTATTTGGAAAATATACATAGCCAAGCTAAGCCACCACCCCCAAATTGGAACAAATGTGAATCCTGAAAAATTTCAGTTTGCCTGTTATTTTTCACTTACTAGTTGTATACCTTTTTTGGGAGGTGGCATTGGGGGACTACTGTACTTCACTGACATTGTTTCCACACGTATAAAAATTGGACTAGTAACTTTTACATCACACCTGTGTTGTGAAGTAGAAGTTACGCTTCTGAAGGCACTGAGTGCGGCACCATGCCTGGGCACGTGGGAGGTATAAAATCAATTTTTGTTGAATTTGAAATATGAGGCACTTCCTACTTCTGCTGCTGATGGGTATGTCTCCACACATGCTCCTGTTCAGCACATCTCCAAGTCTCAACCAGCCTACTGAGGATGCCTCCCCACCCCTCCCCTTGCATAGCCCATTGCTCAACAAAGCAAGACTCCAGACCAAGGTTTGCTCTCTGGTCCTTAGTCTCTCTTCTTCTCAGTGAGGGAGTGAGCTTCAAGCCCTGGCTCTTGAGCCAGCATCTGTGAAAACAGCCCCTCTTCAGGGAAACTCTGTGTTTCCTCCATAGTTCTCTTAGTCAAACATGGGAGAGCACAGTGGAGAAGGCAGGGTCTGCAACGAGGCCACAGGAACACACTTAGCATAGACGTAGCTTGGGAAATTTTACAGAGAAAAGAACCTGCTAGCTATGCTCCCACTTCAGGTGAAAGCTGAAGTGAGGGTGGCATATAGACCCCATCCCACTGTTAAGCAGGGGCCACGGTCCAGGATTAGATCCCTAAAGCTTGATCAGTTTTCCCAGCCTCGTTTTACCCAGGTAGCTATAGGTATGGTCCCAAGATACCTTGGAGTAGGACTCTTAGCTGTAGGAATCTACCACTCAGACTGGGCCCTATACTAAACTGTGTTTGCAGTCTGGTTCTGGACAGATTCTTGAGTTGGACTGGGCTGAAATGTCACCTGTGCTATGATCCTCCAAGGAATCTTCTGAGAATCTTTCAATTGGGATATGTTTTTCTTCCTATACATTCTGGGGGCACTTTGTGGCCATGTCTATTATTGTAATGATTCAAACGCTGCTTTATAATACAAGTATGTACTTATCACATTCGCTAGACTGTGAGCTCTTCGAGAGCAAGAGCCATGCTAGAATCATGCCTGTTACTCTCCCAGCGTGAGCACAATGCCAGTGTGCAGCAGGCACGCCCATTCACGTTTTGCTGCCTTCCAACGAAACGAGAGGCAGGCAGTGGCAGCATCAAGTTGGAATGTCAGAGTACTGGACTCTGCATCCCATTCCTCACTGGGTATCAACATGGAGGCCAACATTTCTTGGATCCCAGGAGGTTACCACCGTCACAATGACCGAGTTATGGCAGACTCGGCCTGGTGAGACTCACAGCAATGACATATGACCACATATATCATAGCTCCAGGCCTTAAGGGGCTGCCATCTAGACAGGGGACCAAACCCCTCAGCAAGAATGCAAAACTCCCTTGTAAACAACTGGCACACAGTGCATGTTCCATGTTAGTGGCTCACAAATCTGACCTAGCAGCTGGATCACCTAGGAAGGTTTTAGAACTACAATGCCTGGGCCCCATCCCAGTCCTACTGAATCAGAATTTTTGGGAATGAAGATTCTGTATTTTAAAAAGCCTATGAGTGATTCTAATGATTGGCTACATTTGGGCCCATTTTAGACTGCGCAGGGCCACCAAAGACACCTCCTTCACCCATAAAATATCTGCCTATTTAAAAATAAAGTGATAGTAAGTAATGTTTGTGATCCACACTGGCCTGTTAGGGAGTGTTGACTTTACTTCCTTGAACATGCTGGCGGCTCCTTTGCAAGCCATCCCTTCATCCAGTCTTTGCCTGATCACACCCTGCTCAGTCAGGTCTGCTGATGACCTTCATTCCATGGGCTCAGTTCTTACAGCCAGGTCCTGAGCCCAGGCCCAGACCTGCCTCACGGTCAAGGGAAGTCTTATGCCCTCAAGCCAGTGGGGTGAAGTCTGAGTGGGCCTGTGAGGAATCCAACCCAGCCATATGCCCAGTAGTTTGAGGACCCTCCTCTCTGTCACATCCACTCCATGTGTGCCCCAGCCTCGGGACTGGGATTCTGCTCTGGTTCTTGGTTTCCTCTCCAGGCCTTTTCTAATCCTGCAGCTTCTGGTTTGGGCAGGGATGCCCTGCAGGGGTAGAGCTTCTTCTCCTGGGTGAAGACTTGATTCAACCTAGAAGCTGCCTTCCTCCACTAGTATCTGCCTATTTAGAAGTAAAGGTAAAAAGCAATGTATGACCCACACTGGCCTGTAGGGCAAGTGTTGACTTTACTTCCTAGAACATTCTGATAGGAAACGCTGGCAGCCACTTTTATGAGCCATCCCTTCATCCAGGGTCAGTTTTCCCAGCCCTGGCTTCCCTCCACCCTGGCTTACCCTCCCCATGCTGCCCCTGTGGTGCTGAAATGCTTCACAGCCATGACTGTAGTGTCCCTTCCCCAGTGCAGGAGCAGACAGAGATCCTCCCTGCCTCCCACCCCACCAGGACATTGTCCAAGGAAATGACTCTTCTGGGTTACTGGAGGCCCTCTACAGAGCAGGTGCCCTACCTCCCACCCCAACTCTGCAGAGCACTAACACAGTGAGACCACAAGTCTTCAGTGTCCAGGTTCTTGAGGACTGGGTAACAGAAGAAGGTGGCCCCAGAAGCTTACATGCTGGTTTTGAATTTCTAGGAATTGGCCTGAAATACAAATTTGGACCAAAGCAATCCCCAGGTTCCCTGCTCCTCTCCTGGGGCCACCTGTGGGTTATTGAGGCCTTCAAGGCAGCCTAGAGAACTGAGCAGAACATTACATCAGCAGAGGATGTTCACACAGCTCTTGTTACAGCCCCATGCCCCTGATCACAAGCAGTGCCCAGGAATATTATCCCCCGCATGGAGGCTGATGCTTTCAAACCTCAGCTGATCCCGATTCCGGCTCCAAACATTTGAGAAAGGCAATTTCCGAAGACCCTAGCTACTGCAATCATATTTTCTGGGCCAAAGGAAAGGATATTTGAAATTGTTCTTGTCCTGGAAAAATCTGGGAGTATATATTTACAGGAAAAGCCAGGATTCAGTCACAGAGAGGAGGGGGAAAAGGGACAGGCTTCACCTGTGCACAGGGCATTGAGGTCGGAGTGGGAGGAGAGTGAATAAAGTACCTGCCTATTTAAAAATAAAGGTAGCAAGTGATGTATGTGACCTATATGAAGAAAACCCACAAAGCTGTTATATTTAGAGAAATGTAAGTAGATGAACAAAAAGAGTGACATGCCAGGTTTCCGGATGGGGAGGCTGTGTATTATAAAAATGTCTATTTTCCTCCAGTTAATTTATGGTTTAATAGGAGTGCACATACAAAATCCCAATAGGATTTTTTTTTACTCTGACAAAATGATTCTAAAATTAATCTTGAACAACAAACAGATGAGAATAACAATGAATACTTCTGAAAGAAAAAATAATTAACGGAGAAAGGAGGAGTTTTCGGCACTGCCAGATATTAGAACATATTATAAAACAACAATTAAAATTATTCAATGCCGGGGCTGAGATAGAAATAGAGCAGCAGGACAAAGCGTGTCTCAAGAAACAGACTTAACTACATGTGAGGATTCAGTGTGCGATAAAACAATTCATTTCCCTCAAATCAAAAGGGAAACGAATTGCTTAATGCATCGTGTTGGAAAACTGCTTAATAGTTTGGACCATACGTTATACATTCCTCTAAATAAACTCCAGATGGATTAACAAATTATATTTTTAAAAAAATCAAATTACTGACAAATAACCAAAAATAGGACAGACCGCTTCTCAGATCCATGGCAGAATGATAACTGTCAGCTTTGAAAAGAGATCACAAATATTGAGGGTTTGTCTATATAAAACAAATGCACAATGCAAAATAGGAAAAAAAAATAAAATGAAATGAAATAAATAAAGGAGTGGGGGAAACAAGAGATTGGGAAAACACATGTATCAAATACTGCAAAGAGTTTCTACCCACAGTATAGGAAGAGTACCTTCAAATTGGGAAGGAAAACACCAACACAACACCGTTGTGGCCACATGTCAGTGCAGATAGTTGCTACACAGGGACTACAAACACCAAGTGCTCCTGTCCCCTCGAGACAGGAATGGACCCAGGCTGGCTGGAGGGAAGCCAGGCTGGCATCTCTGTCGAGGTTCCTGTGACAGAAATCCTGATGCCACTTTCATACCCCTTGGCCCAGCAGGGACATGCCTCTGGCCCAGGGGTACCCAGCGGTCTCTCTCCAGTTGCTACTCCCATGGACCTACACTTCCTTCTTCCACTCACATCCGTTTGGCAGCGGCCAACCCCTTTAGGAAGCACCCAAAGCAAGGACCCAGATGGGGGGTGCATGCATGCAGGCACATGTGTGCATCAATGAATCCATTGAACACCCCCTGCTGCATAGGCCCGACCCCCATGGCTTCTCTCAGAACCCAGTGCTGCCCCCTGGATGTTCCTGTTCCAACAGGAGCACCACTCTGCCCTCCCATCCTTTAGGCCCCACTGTTCTAACAGCGATGACTTCTCTACGCTCCATGAGAAGGCGGTCTGTTGCTCCCCCGTTCAGCACCCGCTACGATATCTGCCGCATCACAGGCACTCAGCCAATAGGTGTTAAATAAAAGAATGAATCTTTGTGGGGCAGATCCTAAATGTGTCTGTATCACCAGTGCTTTCTAAATGAAAAACTAAATTTTGAACCACAAGAGCCCACTTTAATTTACATAATTATGTCTATCTCTACATCAGAGCGAGCTCTGTGATTCATCAGAGCGAGCTGTGTCCGATTCATCTCTGGATTTGTAGCACTTATCATGACATTTGGCACTTTAGAGAAGTCGACCAGGGATATATTCAACTTATACTTATTAAATTAACAATTTTTTAAAAGGTCACGCAAATAACTTGAGGTCTGGTGATGTAGATAAAGGTTGCAAGCAATACGTCATACGACCTACATGAAGAAGACCACTAAGTCGTTGTATCTAGAAAAGTGAAAGCACATGAACATGAAAGACAGAGATGTCATGTTTCTGGGTGGGAAGGCAGCATATTATATGAATCTTATTCTTCATCACATAACTTTTGTTACTGGCATTAGGAACTGGCACAACAATTTGGGGGAGCAATGTAAGAGTGTACGTCAAGAGTCATAAAAGTGTTCATGCTCTGGCCTGATAACCTCACTCCTGGAAATCTAACCTAAGGAAACAGTTCAAGAGAAAAAAGAAGAAAGCCACGTGCATGAAGATGTTCATCACAGCTTTATGTAAAATAAATGAACGTAACTGTTTGACTAAGTCATGGCTCCCTTCACTAAACAGAATATTCCACAGATGCTCTAAGAACGAAAAGTATGAAAGACATGTAGCAACGTGATAAGACCCACAACACGATGTGAACTTTAAAGCACAGAATGTGAGATATGTTCACTTCGACGAAAATCACACAAAATATGTGTGTGCAGCAGCAAGGATAGAACAAAAATGGCCAAGTCTGAAATTAGTTTTGGTTTAAGGAAGTAACATTAAGAGTGTTTTACTTGTTTAAATCTTTAAATTTATTTAAGCTTTTTAAATACTAGAATATACCACGAGCCTGTGCTGAGTATTGATCCTTGAGCTCCAGATACTTCCTGGACGAGTTCCGGCACAGTATACAGGGCACGGCACTAAGAGATTATCCCTTCAACCCCATCCCCAGATGAGCAAGATCATTCCCAGAGGCCCCCCAGGTTCCAATTTGACCAGGAACAGCCATATCCTCTTATGCAGCTTACTCTGTATACAGTTGGTGCTCAATAAATCAAAGATGGATGGATAAATGGATGGGTAGAAGGAATGAGAAAAAGTGAAGATTAGGGAAAAGCTTGGGCGCCAGTATATTGCATATTGGTATACAACATTCATACAGTTCCAACAAGGGTCGTGGGTCCAGCCTTCACGAATTTTTTTTTTAATGCTTGTCAATCTCTGAAACTGCATGGGAGGAATTCAGCCAACAGTTTGCCTGTGTGCTCTGGGCCTAGTATTTTTGTCCTAAGGCTTCTTTGTCCTTCCTGCTGCAGGTGAGCCCTTGGATTCTGCAAATCCAGAGCAGTGGAGAGAGGATGGGGTTTGGAGTAGGAACCCTGCTCTGTCAATTAACACTTCAAATTCCAGCCCAATGCTCAGTGGTTCTATGACTTCTGAGCTAGTCACCTCATCTCCTTGAACTTTGTTTTCATCAGTAAAATGAGAGAGTAAATATTCCAAAGCTGTAGGGAAGATTTTCTATCTTCCCAATGACATAAAACATTTGATATTGCCATCCTCCTTTACCCCCAGGTTTCTCACCATGATAATCCTATAGACTTTAATCATAGCCTCACTTAAAATGCTAAAACACAGATTTCCTCATATTTAGAATTCAATAAGTCCAGGGTATCTTAGACTTGGGGTTCTCAATCTTGGGTGGTTTTTGCCTCAGGGGATATTTGGCCATGTCCAAGAGGGAGACATTTTGGTTGTCACAACTGGCAGCGGGAGGGCCGTGTGTGCCACTGTCTTCTCGTGGGTACAGGACATGGATGTTGCTAAAACAATGCACAAGACTGCCCCTCCACCGCCAAAAGAACGATCTGGTCCAAAATGTCAATAGTGCTGAGGTTGCGAATTCAGATGACCCTATGACCCCATCCACTCCTTTGTCCAGATGTGTGTGTATGTGTGTGTGTCCAGCATGGGGGAGGGTGGGGGGCTTAGTGGGACAAACTCAGGGGAATAGGGACAGGAGGGTCGTACTAAGAGACCATTTCCTGAAGCGTACCTGTGTGGAACACCCTCCTTTACCTGTCAACTCTTCAAGGCCCAGCTTAAGCCCTGGTTCCTCTGTGACATTTTCTTTGGGTGCCCAAGGACCCATTTTTCCTCCCCTTGGTCTCTCAGGGTTTGGCTGCTGATTCAAAACTTACACCGAATCCATCCCAGTAGGCCCTGCCTTCCCATTTCACACATACGCCACATACATTAGGAACTGAGCAATTAGGATTCACACCTTCCTTCAGTGGTTTACAAAATGGCGTAAGAAAGCCTGCATTTGTGCAGTCTTGGCATATCTCTGGTGAAGCCTGTTTTGAAACTTCTTCTGCAAGTGGCTGCTAATGGACTGATAATTGGTTTCCTGGCTTCCTTATGAAGTGTGAAGCATTCTGCTAGCCTGTCAACAAAGCATCAAATATCGTGCACCACCATCAGAGTTATTTGTCTCTTCCTTCCCATTGTATCTCTTGTGGTGGAAGAATAACCGGATGCATGTGTGGAGAAGGTTCCCTATTCTTTTGCAAGGAACGGGGTGAGATGGGCAGGGCTCTGGGAGAGTGAAGACACTGTGCAGCCTGGCCAGAGTGTTCTCACCAGGACACCAGCTTGAGCACATTTTCTAGGCAGGGGCCAAACAGCTCCGAATCCACTATGTGGTGCTGAGACAGGATGGGCGCTCAGTAAATATTTTCAGGTGGGTGGAAAGTGGTACTACCTCCAACTGATTCTGAGCGGCAATCCCTGGAGGTGGGAATTAACCAAGGAGGAAGAGAGTAACAGGAGAGAAGCTGGTTTCATCTTTTCTTTCAAAATGCTTTTCATTGTGAGAAACATCATCTTCTTTAAAACCTAGATGAAAAAGACCATCTATTGAGTACCTACTACCGCGAGGGCAGCTCAAACGCCAATGGAATGATTCTGAAGTCTCTGCTTGCTACAGAAAATGTTTCGAAACATGAAGGAAAGAGTGTATATGGTCTCAGCAGGGCAATTCCCTAGTAAAGAGCTGTTTTGAAGAAAATGTTTCAAGAGAAGAACAAGGCACCACTTTGCATTTCTTTGGACAATTGTTCACAGAAAGCTGAACCATCAAACTCTTTCTCCAATCTCCTTCTAAATGCTAAGAAGGAAAGGAGGGTTTGTCTGCTAAATATTGTACTAATATTTATTGTGACAACGCATGGTGAAATTTAGGGTGTTTACGCTGACTTTTGCTAGAGGTGCTTTCGTACGTACATTTCATCACTACATTATATGATTCAGAGACTGTATGATTTGATATTTTTAGAGATGCTTCTAGATCACACACTATGACACGTTTGATCTAAGGTCAGGAGTGGAGCCCCAGTTTAACATGTCCCTCAATCAAAGTACATGACCCGCTCTGTCAGTGACCCACTTTTCGGAAGTGGTTTCCAAGCACTCATTGTGGGCAGTGAGGACTGTTTGTGCCATAGTCATCTTGTTCCAGAGATACGATCAGAGAGAGGTATGGAATTTGGGGAGCCAGAACAGAATGCTACCACATTGGGTGGATTAGTAAACCAAAACCAGAGAGAAGATGCCCTGGCCATAGTCATGATGCTGAGCCAGGACTGAGAAACAAGTCTCCAGAGTTTGAATCCAAAGCCATCTCTGTGCACTGGGGCTTCTTAGTGCCGTCTCTCACTACCAGTTAGACTGTGAGCAACCTGAGGGCAAAGCCCGACACCTGTGGAAGTGTCAGTTTAGGGGCTAGGGACTCAGTGGAGAGCTGACAGACGGCGCTCCTTTGACTTCATGGAATAGGAACGCGACCTTGCTGTGTGGTGCAAAAAGGCATGGGGGCCAGCTGGCTCTCTCCGGCCTCCTTCATGAAGCCAGCATCCCTGAGACTCAAGCTGTGTTCTGTTACACCCATATGACCGGAAAAACCTGAGCAATGGGAGTGCCTTGGGGATGCCAACCCCCTACATCCCAGAACCATCCAGAGGAAGAAATACCGTGCTTGCCCCCCAGAGTGTCTCCTTCACAGTTCTCATCAATAAGTCTCAGGCTCCTCTTCCTTACTTGAAACCACAGAATGTACCGCTCCACATGTGCCAGGTTGGCTCTGCCCTTGTTCCTTCTCAGCTGTTTGTAAGCAATGCCCAGCTCACTGGAGGCTGCCTGCCTCATTCCTGGAAATGAAGGGCCTGCTGACAAGCACTTCATGACCCTTTGCTCTTACTGAAGGTTCTAGAAAGATTTCCTAAAACTCCTCCTAAGGGCCGAAGAGTCCAGTAAATTCTTGGAGGACTTGAGTGACAGCCTTCAGGTAGTGGTCTGCTACCCACATCTCTCAGCTTGCGAGGCAGGAAATTTTATCCTGTCCTAAGACGACAGCTGGCTCTGCTACCCACTTCATTCTACTGGCTGTCTGCTCCAGAGGCCTGACCCTCTTCCACTTGTCCTTGCCTTGTTTCATCTAATGGATTTCAGAGATAAAGCCCCCACAAAGCCTGGGGCTCCCACAGTCTGTACCTTTGCCATCTGAGGCCCTGCCTCCAACCTGCTGGGTAGAGCCCTGCCCCATCCACCCACTCTGGCCTCATTCCCGCTGGTCCTGGGCTGTTCTGTCCCAGGCTCCCCTGCCTCTCCTGGCCCCAGTCCCTCTGGCTCCCAGTATGCTATAAGCCAACACCGTTGGGCACTATATTCTAACCACATCCAGCCACAGAGATGGGCAGATTTCATGCAATTTTATTTTTTTGCAACAAGGGTGTATCCAAGGGCGATTTGATGTATATCTAAGAGCAATTTGTTCTTTAAACCTCTTCAAGAATTTCCACACAAACTCACAAGTCATCACAAATGCTCTGTCAAAACAAAGTGATTTTTCTGTTTGAAAAGGTATGACCCAAACTCACCGACTCATATACCAAAGTCTCAGTCCTAACTGACGTTCCCTCATAACCCCCAGGTTATTCTCTCCCCCAGCCCTGGGCGGGGTGGGGAGCGGTGCAGTCTAGAATGTGTAGCACCTGGAGACCCAGAGCAGCCCACTGCAGTGGGAGAAATGATCAGAGGGTCAGGCTTCCGCCCTCCCCTGCAAGAAGCAGATGGAAAGAGACGGAGGAGGTGGGGTGGCGAAGCTTGGGAGAAGAAGACGTGGTAGCCCAGAGGAGAGTGAGCCTTTGATTTCTCAACAGAGACCAAGCGGGCTCTGCTCTTTGCTGTATACATCCCCTCACACTTGCCAATCGTACCAGGCCCAGGACCTAAAGTACAATTTGTGCCAGAAGGTAAGGTCATACCTTCCCAGAGGAAGAAAAAAGGGCCTCCTTGTTATCTCCATTGGATGGGCACTCCAAAGGATCAACAATCCAAAGACAGCTTGATTACCCATCCCTCCCTAAATCCAATCCAAGAGGAAGCAATCTGAGGAAAGCTTCTCATATCCTGGCAAGGCTGTGGTTTCCCACAGTACGCAGAGGCTGGTACAGAGTTGACAGTCTTACAAACTTGCCCGTCCCTTCCACCCTGGTTTGATTGTATGGTGTCACTGGCGGCAACAAGAGCGAGGAGCAAATGTCTGGCTCACAGCCTGGTGGGCCAAGCCCCAGTGGCCTCTACCTTGCTCTCAAGGATCACCACGGAAGGGAAGACGATGTTGAAGAAGGCCCCCAAATGTCAAGATCGATCATTCTCGGTGCCACAGTCTACGTTACTGCCAGAAAGGAGGACCCAACCAGCAACGCTGGGAGGAAAAGAAACCAACCAGAAGCTGTTGTTATGACCCGCAAGGTTCCCAAGGATGGGGCCCTGGAATGAGCTGGGAAACGGGGCCCCCTGCCTCTTGATGAAGACCCCAAAGCGGCCTCCTCCCCGCTCACTTACACACGCAGCCTGGCTTCTTAGCCGACCACTGGTTATTCTTTTGGCACGTGATTGCCTTCTGCCCCACCAGCTCAAAGGCAGGCTGGCACTCAAACTTGAGTGTGTCACCGTGGCGGAACCGGGAGCCTTCCCTTCGGCCGTAGGCAGGGATGCCAGGATCGCCACAGCTGCCCTGCTCGATCTCTGAAAGACAGGAAGAAGAGAAAACAGACACGAAAGGTGACTTCCGACCTCTCTTGGAGCCAGAGGCCCACGTTACATGCTCTGCTGTACCTCTGCCAGGAGTCAGTGCTCAGAGTGGCACAGGCAGGACCTTTCAGAGAAATCTTGCCTTGCCCTGTTTAAAACTGCATCCTGGGCCTGTTGGCTATCCGGATGTCTTCTTTAGAGAAGTGTCTATTCATGTTTTCTGCCCATTTCTTCACTGGGTTATTTGTTTTTCGGGTGTGGAGTTTGGTGACCTCTTTCTAGATTTTGGATACTAGCCCTTTGTCCAATATGTCATTTGCAAATATCTTTTCCCATTCCGTTGGTTGCTTTTTAGTTTTGTTGGTTGTTTCCTTTGCTGTGCAGAAGCTTTTTATCTTCATAAGGTCCCAGTAGTTCATTTTTGCTTTTAATTCCCTTGCCTTTGGGGATGTGTCAAGTAAGAAATTGCTACGGCTGAGGTCAGAGAGGTCTTTTCCTGCTTTCCCCTCTAGGGTTTTGATGGTTTCCTGTCTCAACGTCGCTCCTCATCAGGGAAATACAAATCAAAACCACACTCAGATATCACCTCACGCCAGTCAGAGTGGCCAAAATGAACAAATCAGGAGACTATAGATGCTGGAGAGGATGTGGAGAAACGGGAACCCTCTTGCACTGTTGGTGGGAATGCATATTGGTGCAGTCACTCTGGAAAACAGTGTGGAGGTTCCTCAGAAAATTAAAAATAGACCTACCCTATGACCCAGCAATAGCACTGCTAGGAATTTACCCAAGGGATACAGGAGTACTGATGCATAGGGGCATTTGTACCCCAATGTTTATAGCAGCACTCTCAACAATAGCCAAATTATGGAAAGAGCCTAAATGTCCATCAACTGATGAATGGATAAAAAAATTGTGGTTTATATACATAATGGAGTACTACGTGGCAATGAGAAAGAATGAAATATGGCCCTTTGTAGCAACACGGATGGAACTGGAGAGTGTGATGCTAAGTGAAATAAGCCATACAGAGAAAGACAGATACCATATGGTTTCACTCTTATGTGGATCCTGAGAAACTTAACAGAAACCCATGGGGGAGGGGAAGGAAAAAAAAAAGGAGGTTAGAGTGGGAGAGAGCCAAAGCATAAGAGACTCTTAAAAACTGAGAACAAACTGAGGGTTGGTGGTGGGGGGGGGGGGTGGGGGGGGAGGGAGGGGAGGGTGGGTGATGGGTATTGAGGAGGGCACCTTTTGGGATGAGCACTGGGTGTTGTATGGAAACCAATTTCACAATAAATTTCATATATTGAAAAAAAAATAATAAAATGCCAGCAAAATTTTAGAACAAAAAAGAAAAAAAACTGCATCCTGGGAGCACCCAGGGGGCTCAGTCAGGTAAGTGTCTGACTCTTGATTTCACAGTTTGTGGGTTCAAGTTCCACATTGGGCTCCATGCTGACACCGTGGAGCCTGCTTAGGATTCCTTCTCTCCCCCTCTCTTCACCCCTCCCCCACTAAAACTCTCACTCTCTGAAAATAAATAAACAAACTTAAAAAAATAAAATAAAATAAAACCGCATCTTGGGATGAATGTGCCTTCCAGCTGACAAATGCCAGAGACTCTGTGTCCACACAGAGAACACTAGGTACTTGGATATTTTCATTCGGTGAAGGTGGGTCTACATTCTTTATGAGATACCTGTCTCAGGAGCTAACAGATCTCAGTCTGGAGCTTACTGAACTTGACTCCGCGCTCAGATGACTAGATAGACCTTCAGCTCAGCCCATTCCTGAGCAGCAAAGACAAGCATGAAATGAGAAGGCTTTACTGGCTGCCATTCCCCAAACCAGAGATTAAGTGAGAATCAATATTCGCTGCCTTCTGACATGGAAGCACTTTCCCGAATTTTATTTTTAATTCAATTGGAGATGGTGCAGGTAAAATGGAACAAATGACTAAGAATGCCTTTAAAGTTCATTGGATTCCACGGTGGTGAGTCACACACCAAGTGGGTTCCCTGAGACAGCTTGGGGGGGGGGGCGGGAGGAGGTGCGGGCACGGTGGGGCATGATGGGCTGGCCGCCTTACAGGACAGTTAGACCCTGGAGACTTCAGGAAAGGACTGTGTCCTGGCCAAGTCCCTGGAGCTTCCTCCGGAGCCCTGTGCTTGGTGCTGTGAAAGATGGAGTGGAAAGGAGGGGTGAAGGGGATGGAGGGGAGGAAGGAGAAGAGGAGGAGGAGCTGTTCCCAGGGAGGAAGGCATCTTACAGGAAAGACAGGGAGTTATGGACGAAGGGACAGATAGTGAGGTGAGGGCGGTAGGGGCCTGTGATTTGGAAGAGAGGCCACTGGAGTAACCAGGGAAGTTTGTTGGACACCTTCCTAGGATCGTCAGGCCAAAGGAACCCTGCCTTTGCCGTAGACACCATTATGAGCCATGGAGCCACAGTCCCTGAAGTTGCTGTGCGTGACCCTATCAGGGATGACTCTCCAAAAATTTTCTTAGCACAACTGGTGGGTTTCTGTGGGCTGATCAGGCTAGCCCCATGCACTGCCTTATATGGACAGGCTCTTGACTGTCACATTCATATTACCCCGAAAACTAGGGCTTCCAGATCTCTGCTGAGAGTTGGCAGAACAAAGCATTCTTTGGCTAGAATCGTGTGCGTGTGTGTGTGTGTGTGTGTGTGTGTGTGTGTGTGTGTAGGCATCCGGAAGGAGCACCTAACTCAAATTTAGAGGGTGAGGCTGGAAACGCAGTGTGGGGAGTGAGACACTAAACTTTAGCACAAAATTTTAGGGGGCAACAAAAAAACCCTCAGCAATCAAGATAAATAACATCTTCATGTTATTTTTTAACATTTTTAGAAAATCAAAATTAATGCATATAAATCAAGCCCACAAAGAAAAAAAAATAATCAGAACTTAAAGATCAGATCTGACCCAGCACTTGTGTGACTCACTTCACTGGCCTCCCCCTAGTCCTGGCCATCTGAGTTTCTTATTATTTAAAATGTTGACATTTTTATCATAGATATTTTGCATTAATCTTGGCTTTAAAAAAATACTGCATTAAATTATTTAACTTAATTACTGAGTATTTTGGTGGCTTCTTTTCAATATATGCCCAAGGTGGATGACTGCTTATCTCAGCTCAGTCCCATCAGGGAAGGCTTCTTGGAGAAGGTGATGTCTAAGATGAGGCCTGAAGGCTGTGCAAGAGCCAGCAGGTGAAAGGAATAGGTGGGATTCATTGCAGCATTATTCACACTAGCCAAGACATGGAAACACCTAACTAACTACCCATGAATGAATGGGTAAACAAAATGTAGTAAATGTACACACACACACACACACACACACACACACACACTCCACTGGAATATTATTCAGCCATAAAAAAGAAAAAAGAAGAAAGTCCTGATATTTCCAACAACATGGATGAAACTTGAGGGCATTATGCTAAGTGAAATGAGTCAGAAAAAGACAAATACTGGGTGATCGCACTTATACGTGGAATCTAAAAACCCAAACTCATAAAACCAGAGAGTGGATTGCTGGTTGCCATGAGTGGGATAGGGTATAGTGGAGTAGGGAGGGGAAACTGATGAAGGGGGTCGAAGGGTACAAAGTTCCAGTTAGAAGGTGAAGAGGTTCCGGGATGTAATGTATAGCATAGTGACTACAGTCAACAATATGGTATCAGATATTTGGAAGTTGTTAAGAGAGTAGATCCTAAAAGTTCTCAACACACACACACACACACACACACACACACACACACACACACACTGTGAGGTGTTGTGATAGATATGTTAACTAACCTGATTATGGTAATCATTTTGCTATACATACACATATCAAATCATCATGCTCTACACCTTAAACTTACACAATGTTATATGTCAATTATAACTCAATAAAGCTAGAAAAAAAAGAAAGGAATGAGTGGGAGAAAGGGGGAGGAAGGGCCGTTCAGATGGAGAAGAGGCCATGCAAAGTCACAGGGGTGACACTGTTTGTAGGATTGCAATGAAAGCAGAGATAATAACTCACTAATCGTTATTATAACTAAGTTAGTTGTATGACTGATAATTCTAGTGCTGAATATGTGCTGGAAGCCACTCTGATCATTCTAATATTTCATCCTTATAGTAAGCCTATGAGCTAGGTACTGTTATTCTCATTTTAAAGGTGAGGAAACTGAGGCCCAGAGAGATCATGTAATTATCCAAGGTCATCTGAGTTATCTCAGATCCAAACATATGGTTCTAGGGTTCTTACTGTTGTACCACATTGCCTTTCTACAAGTACAAGTGTAGATATTTTCTACAAGCTGGTGGGAGATGAGGCTGGAAAAGGTGTGTGGGGCCAACCCATGAAAGACACTGTATAATCTGCTAACAAGACTAGGTTGCAGATAGGAGGCAGTGGGGAGTTAACAAAGGGTTTCATTTTACTTAGCATTTCATACTGTGCATTTTATTTTATTTTTAAAAATGTTTAATGTTTATTTATTTTAAGAGAGAGAGAGAGAGAGAGAGAGAGAGAGAGAGAGTGTGTGTGTGTGAAGGAGGGGCAGAGAAAGAAGGAGACACAGAATCTGAAGCAGGCTACAGGCTCTGAGCTGACAGCACAGAGCCCAATGTGGGGCTTGAACTCATGGACTGCGAGATCATGACCTGAGCCGAAGTCAGACGCTTGGCCAACTGAGCCACCCAGGTGTCCCTCATATCGTGTATTTTAAAAGATCATCCTGACTGTTATCTGCAGAATGGTCTGGGGGCAGCAATTCTGGAGGCAAGGGGATCATTCATTCATTCAGCAAACACACAAATGTCTACTTAGTGTAAGTCACTGTGCTGGGCACTGGGGGTGCAACAGAGAACAAGGCAGACACAAGCCCTGCCTCCATGAAGTTTCCATTCTGGTGGGAGGTTCACAATAATGTGGGGGATGTTTTGGTGACATCCTGGACTGAGCAAAGACAGAGCGGATGGGGAGAGGTAGACAGATTTGGGAGGTGGGACAGCAGGAAGCCACAGGCTATCCTGAGAGTGAGCACACCAGGGATAAAGGAGAGGCCAGGGTCTACAATGCCTGAGGGTTTGGCCTGGGCACCTGGGTGCACACTCACTGAGACAAGAATGCAGGGAGAAGAGCAGGTGTGTATGGTCATCAGTAAGGCATGCGGAGTTTTGGGGATGACTGTGATACCTCCAAGTGGACACATCTAGCAGAAAGTGGCTACATGGGTCTGAAGTTGAGGAGAAAAGTCTAGTGTAGGGGTGCATAATTTGGGATTCAGCTCACATATGGTAAAAGAAGCCATGAGAAGGATGTGACCACCCACAGAGAGTGAGATGTCAGTCCTGGACAGAATAGTTAGGAATACTGGATGGCCCAGTGGAATGCTGGATTGAAATCTGGCAGAGCAGGGTCACAGAGGCTTGGAGAAGAATGGTTTTCGAGGAGCAGATCTCTAGCCTCGAAGGTTCAGGGAAGCTTAGGTGGGGCTGACAAGCAGGTTAGAAGAAGGAGGTCACTGCTGATACTGGCGGGAGTGGTTGCATACAGTGATGGGGCCATATGCAATGGGAGAAGAGAAAGATGATACAGGAGGAACAGATGACTTTTAAAGGAGCCATTTCTTGGAAGTGAAGGAATAGAGAGAGCTTAGGTGGTAACTTGTGAGGAACATGGCCTTGAAGTAGGCAGCTTAAACATATTTTTAAGATCAGAGAAATTTAACCACATTTAAATGCTAGGGAAGGAGACAGACAGGCAAACAGACAGACACACAGAGTAAATGGCTAACTGAAGATTTGGAGGACAGATGGGGATGACAGCCGGAGGCTCTGGGGCAGGTAGGGCAGGGTACCCAGAGCACACTGCAGGATAGCCTGAGCCAGCAGGAAGCTCCTTCCTGCACGACAGGAAGGAGGAGGTGATCACTAAGCTTTCAGGTATGGTGTGGGAGGATGAAGGAGGTCCTGCGATGGCACAGGCTCTACTTCCCAGTGGAGGAAGGGTTCATGATCATTGCTGAAGGACAGGGCCTGCTTGTGGGGAAAGGGAGTTAACATTGACGAGAATGTCTGAGGCACTCACGCTGGATAAGATCATGGCTGGATGGACTGCCACCTAGCGCCTAAGGAGGGTGGAGATGATGCATGTACGGGGCGCCCCCGAGCAGCTCAGTAGCTTGGTGCATGCAGAAGTGGAGAAAGGGGGCTCCAGACTGATGGAGGGGTGGGGTTTGGAGAAAGGGAAGGCCACTGGGGCAAGGAGCTGAGGATCCCATTACAAGAATGGCGGAGGTGTTACCCTCGGGGCTCAGGCTAATGGGGGTGGGGGGGTGGGGGGGGAGCAGGAGGGGCTGGGGGATCGGGAGGCCAAGGGAGGATGATGATCAGGAGCAGAGTGGGTAGGGAGAGCTGAGGGGACAAAGGGCCTGGCGCAGGCTGGGTGCAGCTCAGATTTCAGAGGTGCTGGAGAGCAAGGTCCAGCTGCAGCCAGAGGGCAGCGCTATGAAGTGAGAAGGTCAAGTGGCTGGAAGGCAAGGTGACGGCAAGACTTGGGGTAGAGAGGAAAAGGCTGGTGGCACTGATGGGAGGGGACAAGAGCCAGATGTGGTGACAGCATGAGATCCAGGGAGATGGGGGACACATGGCCAGAATGGCACTGGAGGATGAACTGTAAACCTGCCTCTCAAATGTGAAGTTCGTGGGGACTGGCACAGGAGAGGGCTACCGGGTAATGGTAGCCTCAAGGGGAAGTCAGATTTAAGAGAGTACTTGGTGAAGAGGTCCAGAATAGGAGAGGGATACGTGTAGGGCCGGGACTGGGTGTAGGGGAGAAGAGGAGAGCAGGGTGGCTGGAGAGTTTGACAGAGGGGCTGGTGGCTGGCTTGTGTTCCTCAGACGCTCCTTGTCTTTGTCTTGGAGGGCCTTCCCTCCAAGCCCAGGGCCAACCTCTGCTGGGGGCACAGGGACCCAGGCCCCTCGCCCTCCCAGAGAAGGCTCCCTGTGCTCCTCTGCCTGCCTGAAAGGCACTTGACCTTGACCCTCCCGGTCTGACCCAGTCTGATGTCAGGGCCCAGAAAAGCAAATTGATAAACCAAATTTTGACTTGGAGAAAATCATGCATGCAATTTCTGTTATCTGGTTAATATAATTCCATTTTATAAGACTTGCTCCCTCTCTCTCTTTCTCTCCCTCCCTCCCTCCCTCCCTCTCTCCTTTTGCCTACAAAAAGCAAGCTGGCAAACATGAGGTGAGTGCTTCAGAATTCCACTGTGATGGGCTCGCCGCTCGAAGTATTTGCTCTCCATTTGCTTGGCGGCTTTATCCCCATCATCTGTGATCAACCTTACAGTCTTCTCCTGGGTTTTTCCATTTCTAATACCAAATTGGAATTCTCTTTCATGACAACGTCTGTCCAGGAGCGATTGCATCATGTCTCTCTAAATCCACCATCTGATTGCTCCGAGAAGGACAACGCCACTCGGAGGAGGAAGGGGGGTCCAAGCTTGGGCTGTGACTTGCTGCCTTTCCAAAGGGGTAGTACTTCATTTGTCCCTTCATCTAGTCACTGTGCCCTCAGCCTGGGCTACCCCCTCCTCTCCTCCCCTTTTTACGTGGCCGACTCGTCACTCTGTGGATTAGCTTAAGAGGCCACCTCAGAGATGCTTTCCCTGACCATGCACCTTATGTGGTTCCCGTTTTCTTGCCTCTCCTGGCTCCCCATCTTTTCCTTCATGGCACTGCCTAGATTCATGTGATTAGCTACTGTTCTAGACACTTGGGGGCATAGCAGTGGGGAAAAAAGGACAAGAATCTCTGCCCCCAAGATGCTTACTGTCTGATGGGTGTGAAGGACAGAATGATTCACCCACTCTGCCCCCCTGCTCCCGCTGGCTGCCAGGTTGGCTCCCCTGTTTCCTGTCCAATGGAATGTCAGTCCTACAGAGGCAGGCATTGGTTATGCGTTATTGACTCAGTTCAGCGCTTGGAACACAGAGAACGCTGTTTAACATTCGAATCCAGCTAACAGGTGCTGTGTGGAAACTGTGCCAAATGCCATGCTCAGCACTACAGACAGACAGTGGCCTGACCCATGGTCCCTGCCCTTAGAGAGTCACAGTCAAATGGCTGCAGAAGTTAAGTACAAGGGAAATGATGAGGGCAAGGGAGGAGGTGTGCACCTGACCACACAACCTTTGGGAGAGCAGAGGAGGAAACTCAGAGGGAGTGGGGGAGGCAAAGAGGCTTCACGGAGGCTGCCAAGCTGGAAACCTGGGAATCAGCCTGGATTCTGCCTTCCCCTCCCCACCTGCAGCCTAACTGCCTCATCCTGGCCCCCCTCTGAAACATCCCAGCACCCTCTGCTCTCCAGCCCCTCTCTCACTGTTCTAGTCTACCCTCTACCTGGATGGTGGCATCAGGCGAGAGTGGGTCCCCTGCCTCTTGCCTCTATTCTGTACTCAGCAAAGCAGGCTGAGATGGCTCCGAAAGAAAAATCCCATCATTACTATGCCCTGTTCATTGATTCTTTCATGGCTGCCTAAAATCCACAGATTAAGCCCCTAACAGCTTGACGTGGCAGGATCTTGCCTACCCCCTCCCACTCCAGACTCATCTTTGCCCATCACTGACCCTGAGATTTATCCATCCCCAAACTGAGCGGTCTGTGGGGAGACAAAACAGTGCAGTGGTGATGAGCAGAGATCTAAATCCCGGCCCTGACATAAGTAGGAGATCTTGCACATTTCCTATTCTCCCCGAGCCCTATTTTTGTCATCTGTAAAATGGAAATGGTAATAACGCCCACCTTTCAGGGTTGTTCTGAGGATTTAATGAACTTATGTGTATAAGACAATTGTCAAAATGCCTGGCACATGGCATGTAACCAGTAACCAGTAGGTGTTTCCCCATAGTCATTATCACCCGGTGCCTGGTGGAGCCCAGCCGGCTCTCACATGGCTCTCACATGGCACTGTGTCCTCTCTTCCTGAATGAACACCCCCTGCTCCTCTGTCAGATGAGGAATCGCCTTTAAGCGTCAGCTCAAGTGCTTCTTAATCTGGGATCTTCCCTCAAATCACCTAGGCAGACTTAGGGGATCTTTCTCTCTCACTCCCAGCCCTTTGGACCGTTTTCTGCCATGGCTCCATTGCTGTCATTTTTGGCATGCATTTCTCTATGTTAAATGAAAAATTTCTTGAGGACCAAGACTGTTTTTGAAAAGTCTATACTACCAGCTTCTAGCAGAGTGGGAGGCAAGGATGGAGCATTCAGTACATATTTGCAGGATGATGAGTGGCGGAGAGAGAGAAGGATGGAAGGAAAGAAGCAGGAAGGAGGAATGAAGGAAGAGAATACAGTATCTGGAGGATAGTTAGAAATTCACTGTGGCTGGAGGTGACAGTGAAGAGAGATGAGACCACAGAGAGGGTCTGAGGGGCACCGTGAAGAGCCTGGTTCCATGACTGAGGAGTCATCTATGGGTTGTCTTGGAGGCTATCAGTTCCTCAAAGCCAGGGGTCCCATCCCTTTTGCCCTCTGTATCTCCAGAACCAAGGACAGTGTCTCACACATACTGAGTGGCCCAGGCCCATTGTTCAATTAGCACAAACCCCTTTCGAGTGACGGAGACACTGTGGTGCTTAAGACAACCCCTGGGCATGCCTAGATCTCATGGATTTCCTTAGAACCACATCCCACTCCACTTCTCTGCTTCTGATGGGAAGGATACAAGGAGGCTTGGGGCATAGTGCATCCGTCTGTATGTGCATCTGGGTTTTCATGCATCTCTTTGCAAAGGCTGTCACAAATTGGGTGGAAGTGTGGGTAGATGAAGTGGGTGACGTTCTTCCTTCCCCATCTCCTTCCTCCACAACACTATCATGGGGATGTCACAGCTGAAGGAGGTTAGGGACAGGGGGTAAATGTGGACATACAGAGCACTGGGGTTGCCTCCAAGCTGTTTGCATCAGCCCCAAGCTAGAGCTTGCTATTTGCAAAAGCCCGTGTATTTAGAGAGCATATCTCATGGACAAATTACTTCCTGCCAATTTTCTCTTCAGTATCATAATGCCAGTTTATTGCAGACCGCTTGCAGCCTGCCAAATTTTAATGGTGCAGCATTCTCTGTTGTTTGCCAACCCCCCGCCCCCAGGGGCCAGGACAGACTTGGGTACAGCGTGGATCCCACTGGGCTTTCCTGACAGCGGGCAACTGCTGCCTGCATCTAGCTAAACCCTAGCTCTCTGTGCCTGAGAAAGCTTTAAGGGTCTCATGGAAACCCAGGGAGTGTCTTAGGAACATGCTTAGTGTTATTCCTGGCAAGTTGGGGAGTTTGGGCCTCTCGGCTCATGGGGATAACGTACAAAGCAGAGGTATCCTGAATAGAGCTGACTGGAGGTGAAAAATGGCCTTGTGCTTGAAGTGAGGCAGGGTCCAAAAAGGAGTGGCACCAATGATGCCGGTCTGTTGTCCTTGGCCTTCTTTCCAGCCCAGCTCTGAGGCCATCACTTTTAGGAAGTTCACCTATGTCTCCCAGCAGCATTAAGTTCTTGGGAAGGGGATGGAGGTGTGGGAGGCAGAGGGCTAGTCTTGCCTGTGTTCTCCCTACTCGCTCTCAGACTTCATGTTCTCTCTCTCTCAGGGACCTCTGACCAACTTGTTCTCATCCTTTACACAACTCTCCATTCCAGACACCTGTTCCTCCACGGAGCCTTCCCTGATACCCTCAAGCAACGTTATCTGCCCCTCCTTGATATTTTCTCATCTTCTCGGACTTCCTTGACTCTACTGAACATAGGCTATGACTTAGGTGAAGGCAGAGATTTTCTTCTTGTCCTTGGGGCCCCAATGTCCTGAATAGTGTCTGCAACACACAATAGGAGCTTAAATAATATTGAATACACAGCTGACCTCATTTCCAACACGGGTCCCTGCTCTTGGGCATCCTTTCTGTATAATCTCTACCGCCCTGCTCCTTCATTGTCTCCAGGGTCAAGGTCTCAGCTCCTTCTTTGCCTGTGCCAGCCAAATCCCCAGATTTAGCATTAGGCTGCCAGATTCCAGGCTCTGAGTCAGGAAGCAAGGAGACTCCCAGATTGATGCTAAAACTTGTTAGCAAGTTGTATGTAATTTTATAATGTTTCTGGTAAGTGCTAATTGCCTGTTCCTTAAATATTTCTTGTTCTACTGGGAAGCAAAGCAATTGCAACTCTGAATGCATTTCCTACAGCTGGCTGCCCCCATGGAGGGGGACTGAGTTCCAGGCTCCAAGTACTCAGATATTGATGGAGCCTGAGTCCCCTCCCCCACCCTGACCTGTGATTGTGACAAACAGAACTGGAAGAATTTCTAGAAAGTAAATCCCCCAATTTTCCCACCCAGGGCTCACACTTTTAATGAGGGGAGGGAGGTTATACTGCAGTGCCACCTGCCGGCCCCAAGGAAGCTTCTCTTTACCTGAGCTGGGGCAGAGGGCATATTGATGATGATGGGGCCAGGAGTGCCTGGAGGGTGGTCTCTGCCCACGAATGCCTCATGCCACCTGTGGAACATCTACACCCTCCTATCACCGAGCCAAGGGGCCTAACATGTATGGAATTCCCCAGAAGCAGATAAAAGGAGGGCTAGGATAGGGACGGAGGTCATTCTGAAGCTCTGGGCCAAGGGTGCAGGTTGGGAGAGGAGCTGCGGACCTGGGGAAGCAGGCAAGGGGGCAGGCTTTTAACTGTTTACTCTGGCTGGCCCTGAGGGGCAGGCTTTTAACTGTTTACAGGCTGGCCCTGTGTTGGGAGCCTCACTACACTGAGCCCTTGGAAGAACCCCCATGAGATCACTGTTTATCAGTCCACCTTCGCAGGTGAGAAAACTCAGAATCAAAGATATGGAGGGACTGGCTAAGACCACACACAGAACCAATGGCAGAACTCAGTTAAAAACAGAGTTTGTCTGACCCCAAAGCCAGGGGGACAATGGAGAACGCCTGGCTCTTGCATCTGAGCTCTGAGAGGCGATAAAGTGGGCCGTGAGGGGATGGAGAGGGTGTGGAGGAAGGGTGTTTGGTTGTGCTTGTGTAGAAAGTCATTAAACCTTAATCTGAGAGCTTTTCTGAACGCATGCTGTATGCCAGGCACTGGGCACTCTGTGGGTTCACAGGAGCCAGAATGTGGCTTGGAGTTACCGTAAATGGAGAGTCTTGGATACCATGTGAATGATAACCCTAAGAGCGATGAGAAGTCATCATGAGGAATTTTTAAGTAGGAGAGAACTCTGCCAGATGTGGATCCTGGAAAGATCGCTGAGATGTGTGTGGCCGATGGTGGGTGGGGGAGGACTAGAGTCAGGGAGGCCAAGAAGAAGGACTGGGCCATCATTCAAGTGAGAGGTGATCACGGCCTCAGCCATGGGAGTGACAGAGGGGCTGGGACACTGCAGCGGGAGAACTGACAATCTGGGAACTGAGTCAGAGATGAGAGAGGGAGAAGGAGGAGGAGGAGGAGGAGGAGGTGAGGCCCAGTGATGGTATGGATGGTGGCACAATTCATCAACATGGGGACACTGGAGCAGGGGGTGTGGCATGGGGGTGGAGATGGTGAGCTCAGTTTGGATGATGTTAATGGACTGAATGTGTGTGTCTTCCCCACATTCATATGGTGAAGTGTTAACCTCAAATGTGCCTGTATTTGGAGATGGGGCCTCTAAGGAAGTAACAAAGGCTAAATGAGGCCCTAGGGGTGGGGCCCAAAGCCAATAGGATTAGTGTCCTTATAAGAAGAGACACCACAGAGCTTGTGTCCCCCACCCCCCGCCTCCAAGGAAAGACCATGTGAGAACACAGTCATAGGCTGCAGTCTGAAGACAGCCCAGACCAGAAACTGAATCAGCCAGAACCTTGATCTTGGACTTTTAGCCTTCAGAATTGTGAGAAAATAAATTTCTGTTTCAGCCCCCAGTGTATGGTGTCTTGTTATATCTGCCCGAGAAGCCTAATGTGCGTGCCTTGGGTTTGAGATGTCTGAGGGAGAAGCGTATCAACTGTGTCACAGGAAGACTACAAATGGGGAACAGATTTGGAAGTCACCAGTGTTTAGGTTGAGATGGAAGCCACGGGAATGGATGCAATTAACTGTGGAGGGTTCTAGAAGAAAGAGGACAGAAAGCTGAGGAGAGACCCCAAGAAGGGCCTGCTCTGCAGGGGCAGCGAGGGGCCAGCCAGAGAGATGGTGGACACCCAGGAGGCTGCAGGCGGCAGAAGCTCCCAGGACGGGAAGTCACATCAGGAGGCCAGGGGATGCAATAGACCCAGCTTTATTCACAGTAGAGGATGACTCCTTCACTGATGGCTCCTACCCTCAAATAAAAGGTCGAAGGTGGAAGGGACAAGAAGGGAAAGGCCAGCCTATCCCTACATTTAAGAATTCATGGGTTCTTCTCCCTTATGGACAAAGTACAGACTCTTTGTGAGGCCTCCAGGCTCTCAGTGACCTCCCGCCACTTCTGCCTCTGTTTCCTACAACACTGTGGCCACAGGAACCATCTCAATTCTCGGCCAGTGTGGGGAGTGAGGGTCCCAGGTGCGGAGTGCAGGCGGGATGCGGGGACCCGGCGCCAGGCCTAGCAGCACAAGCCCAGACCACCTGCAGGACAGGCAAGGAGCCATGTGCTCCCCGGCAGAAGAGGACACGCCCCGGAGTGGGGAACAGTGGCGATCATGGAAGGCTTGGGTGCAGGGGAAAATTAGCGGCCCAGGGGAAGGTGCCTCTCTGCACCACTCACTGTGCAAGGAGCTCTCTGTGACCCCATTTCACTCTCATCACAAGGCTCTATGGTCACCATTATCATCTCCATTTCCTGAGTGCGAAACTGAGGCTCAGACAGATCCTATGACTTGGCCAGGCCCACAGCGGAAACCAGCCAGGATTCACCAGGTCTGGCCCACTTCCGAGCCTGTTCCCTCTTCACAGAACCGGATGCCTCTGTGAGCAGAGCCCATGTGGCCCCGGTGGGTTGGCCATGTACATAAATGCCCAGACTATCTTCCTGATTTGCCAGGGTCAAGGAGAGGTCCTGCTGACCCCTAGTCTGTGACTAGCAGGCAGGACAGTTTTGAGACGGCTTTGGTTTTCTGTTCTGGCCCAGGCGGCTTGCTGCTGCAGTCTCATCACCCAGCTGCGTGCTGCTCACGTGACAGGATCATCAGTCTGGGCTGGGCGGGAGGACACATGACCTCACAAGCAAAACCCTGACCATCAGTAATGAGGAGCCCAGCTCATGCTCTATGGCCCATTTGACCAGGGCAAAGCTTTGGCTTCCATAAATATTTTATAAGGGATTGAAATTCTGTCCCTTTGGAGACTGCTGGTAGAGGGGGAAATCGTGGCCTTTGAAGCCAGAAACACAGAGTCGAATCTCGGCTCTTCCAGGTCCCAGACTTGGTGTGACCCCGGGCAGGTCACTCCACACTTCTGAGTTTCAGGTTCCTCGTGCACAAAAGAGCAGCCGTCCGCTAGCTGTCACACTGAGTGAGATGAAGCAGAGTTTCTCAAACTGGTGTTTAGCCACAAATCCCTTCGTAAAAGATGGCTTAGAAGGAACAGAAGGATGGAGAAGACATGGAGGCAGCGGCAGAACCCTCCCTGCTAGGCACCCCCTCCCCGACCCTGGTGGTCCCTGAGGGTACTCTAAGTCTTTGCACACCACTGCTTGAAAACCTTGAGAAAATTAGCACAAACGTCCTGGCACATAGCAGGGCATTCAATGTTTTGTCCCTTTCTTTTCTAGTGAAACCACACCAAACAAAGCTAATTCCTCTTTCCCACGTGACAACCCTTCAAATATTTAGATGCAGCTCTCAGTTCTCCTGAGCCCACTCTTCCCCCAAATATACTTTCAGGGGGCCATTAACCTTTGTCACTGGGCTTGACTTCAGCCCTCTCCCTACCTGTCCCCACAATTAAGCCTAATTCTCGGTGCCTGGGCAGAACAGAATAAAGCACAACTAACTCCCTGAGGTAAATTCCAGGCACTAAGTTTCTGAACCTTAACAGAGGACATGGTATTTATTCCCACTGCATCTGATCCTGGTAACTTGGGCAACTGCTTCAACCCATCGAGGTCTTCCTGCACCTTGTTTGCTGATTCCTATACTGTCGTCCCTTTCCGGCTCATGCTATTCATGTCTTATCCATGCCATTGATAAAATATGGACAGATTAAGGGCACGTGGGTGGCACAGGATCACTTCTCCCCACTTCTGGAAACATTCAGTGCTGAACATGCACAGAATTTCAGAAATGGGGAAAACTCTGAGTCCAAATCCATTCCCATTTTCCAAGGGGTTGAGTGTCAGAGAGGCCTGAATTAGGGTCTCCTGACTTCCCTCCGCTGTCCCCCAGAGCTGCATGTAACTCTGGTACCCAAAGAGACACTGGTTTAACTACCTGTGTCCTCACTCACTAGTCACTCATAATTGCTGTGCAATTCTTATTTTCACATCCTTTATCAAACTTACTGTTTGCAGAAGCCCTGTGTCCTAGGGCATATTATTACATCCATGTCACAGGTGAAGAAACAGAGTGCCAGAGAGGCTCCCTGACCTGCCATGGAGCTAGAAAGTGAGAGAAACAGGATGTGGACCCACCAGCACCTGTCACCCTGTAGGTGTTCTCTGTCTGCTGTTCTGTGTCACCTCGACACGTGCTTCCCATTCTTACAACAGTACCTTCACTGTCCTGGCCTCCAGAACAGGGAGAGAAAACATTTCTGTTCTTTTAAGCCCCCCAGTTCATGGGCCTTCTCCAGAGTGGTTGTAGGAAACTAACACACCTCCTGTGTACCCAATCTGGAGACAGAGCACAGGTCCTGGTACAGGAAGAAGTCCTGGTCCCTGGTCCCTGGGACACACTGAGCAGAAGAAGAGTCTCTAGGAGTTTCTCCCCCAACTCATCTCATGTAGAATGATCAGGTCTCTGGATGGGGGTGGGTAAATACCTTCTCTCCCTTATCCCCTGCCCTGTCTCTCTGATAGCCACCGAGTCATTTTCAAGACTCAAGGCTCACTTTCTTGATAGAGCCTTTCCTGATGCCACACAAAGGATGAATGCCTCTTTCTCTGTGCTCCCACTGGCTGTTTGCCACAGGTTATCTTGCTTCAGTGATAGCTCGTGTGTTTTTTCCTCTCACTACTAGAGTGTGGACTCCTTGCAGGGGCTCGGATCTGATGCATCAGATCCCCTAGTGCTGGGCTAGGCTCTGCCACCAAAGAAATGTGACCAAATGCCCAGGGGGCTGGCCTCTGCTCCCCTTTCTGTGGGGATCGGCATCTGCAGTCATCATCAATAGGAAGTCTGGAGGCGCACATAAGGCTGATGGTGGTGGTCTCTCCTGGGCCCAGGGTTTGCTGTTCCCTTAATGCTGATTCTCAGTAGATTCAGTTCATCTGCATTTGTACCCTCCTCAGGCCACCAATGGTGTGTGTGTCCCCAGCCCTGTGCGCAGTTACTCATCACTGTGACCCATATATGGGAGCTTGGGAAGCTACTTCTTCCAGTCTAAAGATAAAAAAATAAGCAAGGCTCCAAAAATTTATGGGGTCTTTTAAAGGTCTACACAAGCCAGGTATGAATTGCGGATGAAACTAACGTATGCGTCTGGTGCTGTGTGGTCTGTGCTTCACGTGCTTTATCCCAGATAATCCTCAAAACAGTCCAGGGACCCACTGCATGAAGGAGGTGAGGCTCAGAGAATTCGGATAACGTGCCTAAGGAGACAGGAAGCTAGAGCGGGGCAGAACCAGGATGCGAACCCAGGGCTTGCTGATTCCACATCCAGACCCCAAGTCTGATCCTACAGTGAGTGTACTGGCTCCTCAAGAGCAGTTACCTTCGTAAGAAGCCTTGAATCCCAGGGAGCTGCCACTGCCATCAGTCTGGAAGAGGAGCCACATTTGATGGTTGGTGCTGACAATGAGATCTGGGACCGACGTACCTGTCAGGCTGTCAGGAGAGAGAGATTTAGAGGCATGCACCCCACCATGGCACCCCACTGAATGACTAGAAACCCTGGCCACTCAGGCAAATCCCTGGCCCCACACTATTTGACTCTGGAGCCCAGAGCATGTGCTCCAGGGGCGGGAAGACTCACCACCTCTCCCCTTCAGCCACAGGTGGGGCTTGGATTTAGCCCCTGGGCTCAGGAGGGTGATCTGTGTCCTTGCTTTCTCAGGGGACAGAATAGCTGTAGTCAGATCTAATGAAGGGGTGTCTACAATCCTGCCACCTTCGATCTCTCATGTGAACTGTACTGCAGAAAAGACACAGACAGAAACCCATTGCTGCAGTTGGAACCCCGCCATTCCTTTGAATGAGACATCTCTCTCCATTCTATATATGAAGCAAGTCTTAAAGTGCAACTGTTACTCTGGGGCCACATTCTTTCTGAAGAACAGTTTAAGCATGGGGAAGATTCTGATTCAACTCACATTTACCAAAACCTATCCAAACAAGACAATTTTCCATCTATTATCTTATTAAATGACCCCAGTAGGCCAGGGAGGGAGGGGTTGCATTATCCCCATTGTACAGATGAGACCAGGGTGTAGAATGGACAGTGGCTTTACCAAGGTCAGCCTGATGGAGAGCAGTAGAGCCAGAGTCCCATGCATAGGCTGGGGTTTCCATAAGGAACCATCCTCTTGCTGCTGAGACCAGACAGATCGCCAGCACAGATTGGGAGTTGGTTGTAGATGGCGTGATTGGATCAACGGGTCTTAATCTCTGCTCCATTCTGGGGTCTCAAAGCTTGGAGGGCCATTGAGTTGGCTGCAGGGATGATGATCGCAGCATGAGTGCCATAGGGGTGGAGCTACACCTGGGGTACACCAGCCTGGCCCATGTGACATCACTGGGTTAGGGTGCTGGCGTTCTGTAGCAAGGACTGAGGCTAAGCCAGGGCTGGCTCCTGACTCTAGGGTGGCAGAGTCTGTCTGACCCAACTATGACAACAAAGGAGTCCAACCATTTTGTGTGTTTCCCTGAGGTTTGAGATTGACATTGGCCTAAAGAGATAGGAGTGTGAGGGCAGAGCCCCTGGGCTGTTACAGACCTTATTGGGAACTCACCCAAACTACATAGGTCCAGAGACCTGCATGTAAATCCTGGATCTGCCATTCATTTGCTGTGGGGCCCTGGGCAAGTGGTTGAGCCACTCTGGGCTTTTTTATTTCATGTTAAATAAGGGGTTTGGGTTGTATGATCCCTAAGAATCTTTTCAGCTCTGCTGTTTGGAAGGTTCTCTCTATGACAAAGTACAGTGGGATTTTGTCTTTGGAGGAGACAGAACTGGGATCCTGGCCTTCTGGGCGCACTGAACTGATGTAACATATAGGGCAGGTGAGTGATGAGGATCCACCAACATAAGGAAGGGGGTATGATGGCTAGTTTTGTGGTTCAATTTTACTGGGCCAAAGAGTACCCAGATAGCTGGCCGAACATTGTTCTGACTGTTTCTGTGAAGGTGCCTTTGGATGACATTAACATTTAAATTGGTAGACTGAATAAAGCAGATTCCCCCTCTCAGTATGCGTGGGTCTCATCCAGTCAGTTGAAGTCCTACATTGAACAAAAAGAACTCTTTTTGCCTGCCAGACTTCCAGCTGGGACAATGCTTGCTTGCTTGCTTATCTGTCTGTCTGTCTATCCATCCATCCATCCATCCATCCATCCATCCATCCTGCCTTGGACCTGAATAAAAACATTAGCTCTTCCTGGGTCTAGAGCCACTGGCCTTTGCACTAAAACTACATCAACAGCTCTCCTGGGTCTCCAGCTTGCCGACTCACCCTGCAGATCTTGGGGCTTGTCAGTCTCCATTATCATGTGAACCGATTCCTTAAAATAAATCCCTTGCTCTCTGTGTACATCCTATTGGTTCTGTTTCTCTGGAGAACCCTGATGAATACAGTGGAGTAGGCAGGGGGGAGGGGATGTCCTTCAGGCTCACATTCCATTTCTTTCTCCTAAGAGATTCCAAGTCCCAGCCACGTCACCTGATTCAGAGGGTAATGTCATGAGTCATTTAACTGTCCTGACAGGATCTTCTCTGGCAGGTGTGGGAAGGGCCCAGAACAGAACAGCTCCTGGACAGGGAAGCTATTACTGAATAGCCATTTCTCCTTCAGCATTAAAAGCAGAGGGTGTTAGCCTGGTCGGGAAGGGGTATGGCATGGGATGCTCTCCTCGACTAAAATCAAAAGGCATGAACTCAATTGCTGGTTCTGCCTCCAACTAGCTTTGTAACCTTTGGGTCTCAGTTTCCCTACCTGTTAAATGGGGATAATAACACAAATTAAATGAGATATCGGATGTGAAGTTTCCCTTCCCAGTACCTGGGCACATGGTGGATGTTTGGTGTACATGAAACCCTCCTCCCTCCTCTCCCTGCCATCTGGGCAGGGGAGAGGAGCAAGATCAGGCTGTCTGTGCTGGGCCACATGCACCAACAGGAGTGTTTTCCTATGTTTATGTCAGGCTAGTGGTGGTGGGCAAAAGAGGAGTTAATGCTCCCCACCAGACGCAAGACCCAACACAATGGAATCCCAGGACAGCTAGATATTACCCTCTCCCTTGACTAGACCACATGACACTAGCCTTTCGTTGCTCAGGAAATGTGGCCATCATGTGTATGTGGTCCCAGATCCCTGAAACCATCCATTTCCCAGATAGTTCTTAGCATGCGGGAGGTTAGCAAAACACTTCCCCTGTCTCTGTCTGAAGTCAGATTGCCACGGATGGACATGGCCTTGAGAAGAAGCTGGAGGATGGCAGAAGCAGGGTCTACACAGAAGCAGACCATCATGTGGAATGCTCCAGGCGTGCACACAAAACCTTGACTCTCCCTGCTCCCTGAGAAATGGTTCATTCTATACTCATTTCCTGCAAGAATTTGGCCAGTGCTCTGGAACAGAGGGGCTGAAACCAGCAGCACAGAAGGACCCCTGTCCTTGACACGGTGTGGCCTGGGGACCAGAAAGGACATGATGCATCATTCCAGCACCCCTGGGCCAGGGGCATGTGCTCCCACCCTCCTGACCACAGCCCCACTTCACTCACACGTAGAGGACAGTTTTCTGATCCCCGTCCTGCCCGCCGTCCCCCACCGTCAGGGTGTCGTAGCCCCTTTCCAAGTCGAAGTCCTCAAAGGCCAGCTTGATCACCTGGGGAGGGAGCATGGGGTTAGGGGGCAGGTAGGGGCTGCCAAGAGACACGCGTACAGCTGTGAGGACAGTGAGAAGTTCCCTCCTTGGGTCCTGATGCCCAGAGTCCCTGCGACACCTCCCCACATAACCCTTGATCCAAACTGAGCATTTCCATGCCACCTCTTGGAGCATGAGCTATTTTTTTTCAGGCCATAGTCTCTAGAGTCCCCTGATGTTTTCCAAAGATGTTCACAGCACATCTGGCCAATTCTGGGGACTGTTATGGGAACATCAGGCACATCTGGCTGCCTGTGAGAAGATTAGATTCTTTCTTCATGCTTTAATGCACAGAAATCCCCTGGACTTGGTGTCAATTTTTCAGGCCACATGTGGCATCTCAGCTCTCTAGCCCCCAGGGATCTGGGGGGCAGAACTTTCTCTTAGCCTCTCTTCTGCCTGCTTTGCTCCACCCTCTTTTATCTGTTGAATAAATGAATGTTCCAGGAAGGAGGTTTCAACAAGGTTCTCTCTTGTTCCAGTCCTGCCTTCGACAATATTTACTAAACACACAGCATATGCCAGGTCTAGGAGGTGGGGTTTCAAGAGTGAGCATGGTCCCTGCATTTGGTGAGCAGGGGAGACAGAAAGTACACTGAGAATTGCCATGCTGGTTGATAGGTGTCCCGGTGAGGGGCCTGTGGCTCACAGAGCCTGCACCGGGGGTAGGAGGAAGATGGTCCGTGGTAGTGCTGAGGGTTTTGAAGCCTACAGAAGACGGTCAGGCTGCAGGAGGATGCTGGGAGAGGGAAGGACCATTCCGAGGAGCCAGAGGCACAGGGCCTGAGCTGTGGCAGTGATGGGACATTCTAGAACAAGTGTTCACTGTCTGTTGATGGAAGGTCCACACACTAAGCACACCTGCTAGCTGTTTCACTATGGGGGACGATGTGGTTGGAGGTTCAGTGCAAGGAGGTGACTCAAGAAGGTCCAGAACTTGAGAATTTTGCCTGGAGCTAAGTCCAAAGGGTCTTATAATCTCCCCTGATCCAAAGAGTTGGAGTTTATCCTGAGGGAGAGGTGGTAGAAAAGTTTTAAACAGTGGGTGGCAGGGGCACATGGGCGTTTGAGAAAAACATCCGTCTGGCTGCTCGTGTGGAAACGGATGTGGTGGGAGTGAGGCCAGAGTGGTGAGGATGGGTCTAGGCATTTGTACTCAACTAGGTGAGCGATGGAGGTGGGGGGGGTGTGGGGGGACTGGAAACGAGAGACAGGGCCTGGCAACATTTAGGGCTTTGTGACTGGATGGGTGTGGGGACCAAGGGAGGGGACGGGATTCTGGATGACTTGTGGGTCTCCGAACAGGTGGATGGTGGTGCCATTCATGAAGACAGGACACAGAGAGGCACCACTCCTAATGGCTAATCTGGGCCTCTTTTTATCAGTTTCATTTTTTTAAAGGTTTTATTTAAATTGCAGTTAGTTAGCCTACAGTGTAATATTACTTGCAGGTGTACAATATAGTGATTCAACACTTCGACACAACACCTGGTGCTCATCACGACAAGTGCGCTCCCTAACCTCCATCACCCTCCCCATCTCCTCCTCCCCTCTGGTAACCATCAGTTTGCTCTCTATACTTGAGTCCGTTTCTTGGTTTGTCTCTCTTTTTTTCCTGCTATGATCATTTGTTTTGTTTCTTAAATCCCACGTATGGGTGAAATCATATGGTATTTGTCTTTCTCTGACAGACTTATTTCGCTTAGTACTATACTCTCTTGCCCCATCCATGTTGTAGAAAATGGTAGGATTTCATTCTTTTTTATGGCTGAGTAATATTCCAGTGTGTGTGTGTGTGTGTGTGTGTGTGTGTGTGTGTGTGTGTGTGTACACACTCCACATCTTCTTTATCCATTCATCTGTGGTTCCAATCTGATGAAGACTTTCCCCTCCCAGTGGGGAGGCTGAAGGTGTTCTTTGTGTTCTATTCTATGACCCCAGGAGTAGAGAATTCTCATGGATGGTTTTTCCTTGTTGTGCAGGTGTCCTCTGTGCAAACCCACAAACTGCTAGGGGACTTGCACAGCCTCACCCCCGGGGTGCCTTCAGGGATCTCAGAGGCCAGCTGCTGCCTGGCCACCATTTCTGAGGGCCCCTCTGCACGGGGCATGGTGTTCACAGTGGGGAGCATCTCTGTTATAAGTACACCCTCGAGCACAGAACAAGATGGCAGAGGAGATGAGTGCCACTGGCTGGAAGAAAGGCTTCCCAAAGGAAATGAAGCCCAGGCTGAGTGCAGGAGATGAACCCAAGTTACCTAAATGGATGAGGAAGGGGAAGCCATCCAGGCGGAGGGAGGAGCAGGTGAACGGGCAAAGGTCTAGAGACTCCTGACAGTGGCTTAATGCAGATGGAAGTGGAGGCTGGTGATGGGAGGAAGTGGGAAGATCAGATTAGGAAAGGCTGTCTGTCATGCTAAGGATTTGGGCTTTGTCCTAAAGGCAAGGGGAAATGATGGACGATTTGTGAGGAAAGGTGTGACATGTCATTTTTGTTTTAGCAGCAACAGCACTGAGGGCTGGTGGGAAACCCAGGAGAGTCTGAGCTGTGGCAGCGTGTGTGTGAGGGGGGTACGTGTGCCTGCAGCAGGCAGCGGCTGGGGTGCGTTAGGAAAGAGGGGACAGCAGGTAACTGTCAACAGTGAGTGGGGATGCCTTAGCCCCTCTGGTTTTCCCATTGACAGGCAAGATCGCCCCCCACGCTCCCTGATGGCCAATGGCATCATTGGGGGACCATTCGCTCAGGCTGGAAACTCCTTCCCTTCTCACCCTCCCTGGTCCTGTCCTATAAGAATAATGTCACCATTTCCCAGCCAGACACACATGGAGGAGACCTGGGGATCTGCTGGGATCTGGGCATTGGCGACTCTGGTTTGTACAGACCCCTCCTTCCCCATGGGCTCCGCTAGCAATGTCTCCTCCCTGAGGCCCGTCTTCTCCAAGTGCTCCGATACCCTTCCTCACCTCTGTGTCAGCACTTACCTGCTGTACTGGCACTGATCTGTTTACCTGCTCCTCCACTACATGTGCCAGGCACGTGCCAGGGGCTCAGACAGTGCTAAATCAGAGAACATTTTCCAAACCCTTCCCAGTTCTCCAGCATGGACAGATTGCTAGGCTCCCAGTCCCCCATACAAGTTACCATGTGGAATAAAAGCTGGCAAACTGTTTCTGTAAAGGGCCAGAGAGTAAATATTTAAGCATATGATGTCTGTTGCAACTACCCACCTCTGCTGTTGTAGCACGAATGCAGCCACAGATAATATATATGTGAATGGGTATGGCTGTGCTCCAGTAAAACCTGATTTACAAAAAAAAGCAACGCTAGCTTGCTGACCCCTGGTCTAGGAGATTCTCTGAGACACCTAATCACAGTTTTTGATCATCTTTTTGTAACGAGAGTTCTTCACTACAAGCACTGACCCTACAGCATGCTCAACTCTGCTCTGAGCAGTTTAGATGCATCAATTCACATCGACTCACAACAGTAGCTACTATGAATACCTCCAGTTTACAAATGGCACAGAGATGTTAGGCGACTTGCCTAAGATCACACGGCCAAGTGGTAGAACTGGGACTCACCAGGCCACCAGAGGCCAGGCTCTTTGCCGCTCGCTGCCTCACAGCAGCCCCAGTGAGGCCTTAGGTCCACTGGGTAGGGACCATGACTTACCCTTTCAAACCCTCCCTAAGCTCTTTTGCCGAATCCCAGCAGCATGGCAAACGCCTGGGCACACAAAATCCTGCCAAGGCTGGCAGTGCCTTCTGCAGGAGGAGGGGCCTGGCCTCTGCAGGGAATAATGGCCCCGGATGCACATTCTTGCCACCATCACCCCCTTGCAGCCAGCCCTGGGGCAGAGGACACTGGCTCACCAAGCCACCTCCAAAAAAGGCAGGGTATGATTATTATGTCTATAATGGGAAAATACTGCTTGGAAGGCCAGAACCCAGAGCCATAAAATGATTCCCATCACTGGTTAGAGCAGCCATGGATGTGAACTGCATTTTAGAGCATCTGACCCTAACGCAGGAGATAATTACACTGAGTAGACCGTACAACAGACATAACATTGCAGTTTTGGGACAGGCCCCCAGTGCACAACGTACTGATGCTTTCATTTTTTTCCCTCCTCTCTTTGGCCTTTGTTTAAAGACGAGATTCTATAATGACTCATTAACTAACATGCACATCAATCACATTCGCCAAGTGTCTTCCTGAGACAGGAGAGTGGCAGCACGTGAAACAGGCGTGATCAAAGAGGCATATTTGTATACAGCTCAGACACCCAATTTGCGCCCATTATGAGTAGATGAACCCATCATCTAGCACAGAGTGACTGAGCACCTGCCATGTGCCAAGCACCGAGCTAGCTGCTTCCCAAGTGTTACCTCGCCTGCCTGGCAGGTTGGAAGCAGAACCCCAATGCTGAGAGCACGGTGAGGATGGTGATGGCTGGGGATGGCAGTGAAGGGGAAAATGACAGGGGGCTGCCCGAGGAGGGAGGTGTGCTGGGCCCCACAGGATGGAGAAGGGTGTGCTCTCTGTCCAGTAGATCCTGTGAATAGTGAACTAGGAAGGAAGAGCAGGGAAGGCAGTCAAGGCAGGGCAGGGGTGAGAGGTGAGAGCAGCCTGGTGGGGTCTGCAGTTGGCTTTTGCCTGGCAGGCCAGAGCGGGTGGTCTGGACTTGATGGTGAACATGAGGGGAAGCTGTAACTCAGCATGAAGGGAGGGCTGGAGGCAGGGAGACCTGCCAGGAGGCTGGTACAGGGCCCTGGAGTGGTGGGAAGGGGAAGGAGTCTGGAGACTATCACCTCAGCACACAGCTGCCTTCCGGGGAACAGTGGGGGATGGGAGTAAGGCCATGTGCAATGCGCACCCTGGGTTCTGGAGGATAGTCCTAGCTTCCCTTTTTTTTAAACATTACTTTTATTTTTTATTTTATTTATTAATTTTTTGAGAGAGAGAGAGAGGGAGGGAGAGGGAGAAAGATATTGGGAATCCCAAGAGAGACAGAAGGAGGGAGAGAGAAGCAGGGCTTACCCGAAGCGGGGCTTACCTGAAGCGGGGCTCAAACTCACCCAGTGCGGGACTCGAACTCACAAACCCTGATCACCTGATGCGGGACTCAAACTCACAAACTCTGAAATCATGACCTGAGCCGAAGTCAGATGCTTAACCTACTGAGCCACCCAGGAGCCCCAGTCTTTGCTTCCTGAACACTGCCCAGGGCCTCCCAAAGGGCAGGGATCCCCAGGCCTGCCAGCTTGTGCCCAGTGCCTCAGTAAGGCTGCAGGGATCTGACAGCTCACAGGCTTTTTTTTTTTTTTTTTTTTTTTGGAAGCTGGAATCCAAGAGACCCAGCCTGAGACAGTGTTGTCCAAGGAGTGAATTTTTGTAACAGCCTCCCTGCTGGACTCCCTGCCTCTGCTGCCTTCCTTCACTCTGTACCCAAAGCTCTGTGCCCCAGGATCCCTTAGAGTAGGGGCTGGATGACTATGGTCCTTGGGCCAAATCGGCCTGTGGACTGTTTCTGTATGGTCCCTTGAGCTAAGAAGTGCTCTTACATTTTAAAATATTTAACAAACAAATAAACCATTACAAAGAAGAATGTGCAACAGAAACTTCACGTGGTCCTCAAAGCCTAAAATATTTATCATCTGGCTCTTTACAGAAAAAGTGTGCCGGGCCTAGAGCAAGGTTTTTCAAGTTGACTTCCCAGGCACCGTAGGGTTCCATGAAGGTACTTCCCTGGCCACCAACACAGGTGGAGAGGGAGCCACAGTGGGCAGAGCCCTCCTCCAACCAAAGCAGTTCCTTTTGATCTAGTTCATGTTTGGGGATTCTGTGATAGACATCGACTGTGGCTTACTCAATGTCTCTTCCTCCGTTTACCCGTACCTAACAGAACTCTGACTGTGGAGTGCAGCAATGAACCTAGCTAACCTCAGAGCTAAGGATGGCTAAGCAACAGGATTCTGGGCAATGAGACATGAGCTGAAGAGCCCTCAGGGCATTTCCCCACCTTTCTCCTTGCTTTCCCAGAATACAGATGTGAGGACCCTGGTGGAACAGCCTTCTTGTGATCATGAGGACAAGAGCCCACACACAGAGAACGGCAGAGGGAAAAATAGAAGGTGCTTGAGACCTGAATGAAATATGAAACCAGCCCTGGACTCTTCACTTCTGGGCCTCTGGTCTATGAGGGAATAAACTGTTTTGCTGAAGCTTCTGTGGAGGCATTTTCTCCAGTTCAGAGCCAATCACAACCTACTGGCTACAGGTTCTGAAGAAAGGCTTCATCACCATGGAAAAGTGTGCCAACTCTTGATCCCCAGGATTAAGCTCAGCATCTTGGCAAGGAAATCCGAGGCTTAAATGGCATTGTCTGCCCCTTCCCAGCTCATTACAGCTCCCTTCCACCATGGTCTGCTCCAGTCCTACTTCCCCTATTCTGCCTCAGAGCACTTCTCTGAGCCCCTGAGGGCTGATCGCGCCCCCCCACCCCCCAACCCCAGCTTCGGTTTACTAATGCTGCTGTCAGTTTGACCACTAGCTCCATGAAAGGGAGGGAATCCCTTTTCCTGGGCACAGCCTGCATGGTGATTCCTGGCCGGGTCTTGCTGAGGGCCCAGATCACGGCTGGACAGGTGGCTCTTGGGGTTGGGGAGGAAGGGAGGCCAGTGGGAAGGCTGACCGTAACCCTGGGAGTTGAAGGGGAGTGGCCGCCAGTACCCTTGAGGCTTTGGTGGAGGCTGGGAAAGAAAGCCCAGGGGCAGAAACTAAGAACTTTCAGAGGTTCCGGAACTTTGGTCACTAACTCAGGTTGAATTCTGGAGGCTCTGAGAGTAGCAAAGCCTTTCATCCATTCATGGGCTCATCCACTCACTGACTGATGAATTCATTTATTCACTTATTCATTCAACCGTTAAAATGTATTTGCCAAGTGCTCTGCTTTGGAGAGGCAGCTGCAGGCAAGCAAAACATGGCCACTGTCCTGAGAGACCTCAGTCTTGAAGAGGAGACACGGGAGCATGTGGAAAACCCCACGTGGTGTGACGGGTGCTGGCACTGCGGACGCATGGGGATGGGGCACATATGAGGGCCACAGAAAGTCCTGGACAGTGGAGGAGCAGGGACTGCCTTGAAGAACAGAGGAGGGGGTGGGGGGACACCAAGGCCACAGCCAGGTCAAGGAAGAAAGGAACACCAAGAGGTGACGTACAGTGAGGACAAGGGTAAGAGGCACGGAATCAGGTTTAGCAGGTTTTGCAGGAAGTCATTAAAGGGTCCCACTCCAGGAATGGGCTTGGGGGACTTGGGGGAGACCCTTCTGGTAGCCAGCCAGCCTCTCACACGGGGCCCAGCACAGACAGGGCATGAGTACATGTTTGCTGAATGTTCACAAGTGAGTGAACAAATGGGCCAACAAATGTGCTCCTGATATTTGCACCAGCAAGTGATCATTTGCCTGGGGTGTGATTTCTCAGTTCTGCAGGTCTACAAAGGGGGAGTGATACTGGTAATCCCCCAGGAACAATCATCAAAAGGCTGTTATCTTTGGCTCTGAGGTTCATAACAGGAGCTTTCCTTTCCCTCTCCTTTCCTTGGCCCACCGCCCTCCTCCTCCCACCTCTCTGTCCCCCCTGCCTTGCTTTTACTTCCTCTCTAGCGAACATGGCTTGACTCTCGGGCTCACATCCAGCGAGGTTCACATGCAAATCAGATCATGTCTTGAGTTCACACCTAGGAGCTTCAGAAGAAAGGTAGATGTGTGCAGGTAGGGGGCACCGACGCGGGTCTGGGCTTCAGTTCTGACTGCAAAAATGGCATCGGTATGTCTTCTGGGAGGCCCCACTGAGAGGTCCTGACAGGAGGCCCCCAGCTTCACGTGGCAGGGCTGTACCTGAGAGATACCTGACCCAGAGACAGGTCTTCTCCGTCAGTTCTTTGCGCATTCAAACATCTGCTGAGCTCCTCCTTTCTGCCAAGCACCCACGCTGACTGAAGAAGGACTCAACAAAATGCCATCCCTGCTTTCAGGGCACTCATGGGCTATGGGAGAAGGAGATTCTAAACATAGCACGACATAATACCCACACAGACGACAGGTGCTGATAAAATGCTATAGGAACCAAAGTAGAACAAAGACTTGGAGCTAGGAGGGCTTCTCAGAAGAGGGGGTATTTGGGCTGTGTCTCAAAGGGGGACAGAAATTTGGAGGGGAAAGGAAGGCACACTGAGATAGGATGTGCCCAGACAGAGGTCTTAAAGGGCCAGGTATGTCTACAAACTAGGAGTTCAGTGTGGCTGAAGCCAGGGTTGCCTGAGTGGAGGGACAGAGGGACGGGTGGGCCCTGTGCGCTTTGCTGCAAGGCAAGGGGGTTGTTGTTTATCCATAAGCTTGGCTGGTCAGAGCCTCAGGGGCACCCTTTAAAGGTACAGGTTCCAGGCATCCATCCCAGATCCACTGAATCATATCTTCAAAGAGCTCTGGAATTTGTGCCTCAAAATACCTCTCTGGGTATTTTTGATGATTAACCAAAGTTTGGGAATATTATTGTGGGTAGAATGACTCTAAGGACCAAGATAGCCCACGTGGCCAAGGTGGGGCTGACATTTCTCAAGGATATCTCAATCAAAGGGAGAATGTGGAGCCATTTGGAGTAGGCCAGCATCACTTGCTCTGAGCCTTGTCTCTTCTCCTTGAATATGCTAAGCTTCCAGAAAGATGGACTGGGTATTTGTAATTGTTTTATTCTTAGTTTACTGAGTACAGACCTACCATTCACCCACCTCCCCAATAAGACTGTAAGCTCTTGTCCCCACGGTGCAGAGCTCGTGCTCTGCCCATAGGTGCTCCATCAATGCTGGTGTCTTGACATAGGTTCTTGGCAATTTCCACACCAGAGCATTTTATTTCTCTTTGGACCTTTTTATGGCTCCTGAGGGCAGCGGGGGGAGGGGAGTCCTAGTTACTGGAACATTCCTCCCTCTTAAGCTCAGCCAGCAAAGGTTCTAGAAGGGGAATGGAATTCCAGGAAGAGTCCTCACATCCACAGATACCCAGGTGCCTGGGATGAATAATCATCTCATGACCATAAGGAGAGGCAGGGACATGTGTCCCGCTCTGCTCACTTGCAGGCAAACCTCAGCCTCTCCTAACACCATCCTTCTTCACCTGCTCCTTGCAAGGGAGACCCTGTCGTCTCAGTCCTATGTGCCTCTCACTTACTTCAGATACTTCTACATCTTCACTCTCTTCCTCTTTGCCTGCTCCGCCCTCAGCCTACAAACACGCTCTAGTTTCTAATGTCCTAAACAAACCAACACTCTGAGCAGCCCCAAACTTTCTGTCCACGCTCCTTCCCTCTCATGCCCTTTCTCCTTCCTTTATGTCACCTTGAAACTTATCAAAAGAGCTATCTAGGCTCCTTGTCCCTAGAGCTTCCCCTCCCACCCATTCACTCCCTGCCCCACGGCTGTTTCTGTCCCCAAAGCTTCACTGAAAGGTCCTCTTCCAAGGCCAAAGGCAACAGTCTCTTTCCAGCACTTTCCCCAACAAGACTTGTTCATCACCACCACTGTCAGACATATTCTGGTTGGAAACCCTTCCTCCCTCTGTGGTGTGATTCTCCTACCTTACACTGCTCTTCCTGTGTCTTGCACTGTATTTCTTTCATCTATAAGGATGGTGTTCCCAGATCCATTCAGAATCTTCCTATTCTCTTCACTCTCTCCAGGAAGTGTTGTCTATTCCTTAGGCTTCTATTCTCACCCATGTGCTGATGAAGTAACACCCAAATCTCTCTCTTGAACCCAGACTGACCCAGTGTCCAACCAGTGTATCCAAATGTCACTGGATGAAACACAGGCACTTCAAATGCACCATGTTTCCATCCTGACCACTGAAAACACTTCTTCCTGTTTCATTTTCTTTTAAAGACTCCCATTGGGCCAAGTCGGAAAGTATCAAGTCATTATTCATCTGTCCATTGAGTCAATGTTTGCTGGGTGATCATTATGTGCCAGGCACTGTGCTGGTCACTTGGGATACATTGTTGAGTAAGACCCTCTTTCTCTCCTGATCCTCACAGCCAGTCAGCCACCAAGTCCCATTCCATTCCCTACATTTCTCTTAAATCTGTCTCCCTCTCCATGTTTCCAAAGCCTTTGGTTGGTGTCCCCATTCCTCTTACTTGGGTAATTGCTTCTGCCTCCTAACTGGTCTCTCTCCCTCCAGTATCCCTCTTGAATCCTCTCCACTGCTGCCAGAGTGATCTTTCAAAAACTCAGACCTTCCTGCTATTGCTTTTGTTCAGAAGAAAGCAGGACTCTCATCCTTACCAAGGCTGACCTCAGGGCTGTCAGTCCTACACCCTCCCATTTACTCTGGGACCTTGTTCCATCCAGCAGCATAGCCCAGCCACTGAAATGTATGGGCAGTGGAGTCACAAAGACCAGGTTTAAATCCTGGTGATGCCACTCCCCGGCTATGCACTATGGCTAAGTTTCCTACCCTTTCAACCTATCCACAATTCACGCTCTTTATCCATCAAGTGGGTCTCTTAAAACCTAATTAATTGTGAAGAGGATGAAATAAAATCATTTATACAGAAGGCTTAGCTCAGTGCTCAGCATATGGTATGCATACAGTAAGATATAACTGTTGCCGTTATTTCCAAGGGTCTAACACCTGTACCCTTAAAAATCTGTTTCAGGACAAAACCCAAGCCTCTTTGCCAAGCATCTAGGCTGACCATAATCTGGATCCTATGACCTTCCCATCCTCATCTTGATCCAGACATGCTGAATTACTTTCAGTTCTGAGAGGTGTTCTACATCTCAGTGCCTTTACACCTGCATCTACTCTCAGATAATGATTTCCAAGCCAACTCATCCTTTAAGATCCTGCTCAAATGTCTCCTCCTCTGTGAAAACTTCCTGACCTTCCAGTTAGTGGCTCCTTCCAACATTTTCCAAGATAGCGAACTGAATACCCCTCCATCTGCACTTACCCAAACTCTAGCTTTTTATTTATAGGCCTTTATTCTCTCCTATGTATTGTTCCTCAAAGGCAGAGATCATATCTATAGTCAATGAATGAAAAAGTGCTCATCTCACGACATATTGTGAACTTGAAGAGACTGTGCTTTTTGCTGCGGGAAATGCTCCAAAGGGGATTGGACAGGCAGTCCTTGGACACACCTGTATCTCTCCTGTGGGTCAGTGGACAAAGTTAGAAACACACTGTGCATTTTCCCTGATGTTTGCAGGAAGGCAGTTCTGATTCTTTAGTCTTGGATTTTGAGTTGCCCCACTTATACCCCCGTCTTTCTGCCCTCAATGCTCCCTGACTCTCCTCCAGTGTGGTGTCAGTAAGGGACTTCCTTCAGCCTTTCTGGGATTCTCAGCACTGTCTGAAGTTCATAAAGAACCCATGGAGATGACAGGAACATCCTTTTTTACAGCTTCATTCTGAGGGAATACCCTTTGGAGAGGCTGTTTTCAGGAACCCAGGTTGGTGTGACCTCCTCCTGCAGGACATGTGAGGGAGTGACTCATATGGGGCCACTGACCTTCACACACCAGCCAAGACTAGCTCTTCTGGGCAGGGGAGGGGAGGGTGAATCAAATTGTTTCTCAGAAACTTCTCAGGCCTTACCTACACTTTCTCTTGCACTTCACCTTCAGGTGCAAAAGAAGACTGAGCTAAGTATCTTTAACAATACCCGAGAAAGAGTCTTCTCATCAACAACTTAATAACTTTGTGGTAGTAAGTTCTTCTTCTGGGCCAGCCTCCATCCCCATGTGGCTGAAGCATCCTTCCCCTTGACTAGGTTCATCATCAAACGGTTTGATGAAATAAAATATTTCTTTATAAAATGCCTCATAGAGGAAATCTGTTTCCATTGTCCCCCGCACTGTGGTCCTAAGCACCTTGACCAAACAACTTAAAAACACTGAGTAAAATTTAAAAAGGAAAAAAAAAGCTTTTTATAAATTAGTAAGTGCTATAAACAGAATCATATATCCCTAAAATTCATATGTTGAAACCCTAACCCCCCAATGTGATGGAATCTGGATATGGAGCCTTTATGGGGGTAATTAAGGTTAAATGAGGTCATAAGGGTAGGACTGTAATCCAATGGGATTGGTGTCCTTATAAGAGGAGCAGAAGACACCAGAAAGTCTCTCTCTGGATTCACACAGAAGAAAGGCCATATGAGAAGGAGGTCATCTACAAACGAGGAAGAGGCCTTGCCAGAAACTGAGTTTGCTGGCACCTTGATTGTGAACTTCTAGCATCCAGAACTGTGAGAAAAAAAATGTTCCTTGTTAAGTCTGCTATATTTTGTTATGGCAGCCTGGGCAGACTAATAAAGTAAGAATATTCAGAGTCCAAACCCGGTGATTGTAGGGACTCTAAATGTGATTTAGAGCATGAAGTTGGCATTGGCTTTGAGTGCATTTTTAAAGACTGGTAAAGTAGAGCTCTGGTTTTCAGGGCCTTGTGGAGAAGAGGGAACAGGAGACAAAGATCAGGACCCACCAAGGTGGGGACTCTAGTGTGACACCCCTGAATAAAGCTGCACCCTTAGTGTGAGGGTGAGTGAGCAACAAGCATGCCTGCCTTCTCATCTGCCACGACTGCCCTCTGGGCTGGTCTGGAGGCTGATTATTTATCTGAGATCTTGACACTGAGTGGACAGCACACAGAAAACTTCCCTTGAGACTCTTTCACAGTAAGTCTGCCTTCACATGGGTGTGGAGATTACTTGGGTGGTTTGAAACCTTCACACTAAGAATTTACTATCAAAAGGTTTCTGGTTTGGTAATGCCACTAGGCACTGGGCAGAAGTGAAAATAAGCTGTCTCCGGAAGAAACCACCTTCTCCCCAGGTCTCAAAGAAGTCTCACAAAGTTTATGACTCTAACCACACAGTCAAGAGTTATAGACAGAAAAAATAAGGAAACGTGGTTCTATGGGCAAGAAGTAAGAAACGACAGATAACAGAACCAAACTTAAAAAGATTTCAGATTTGGGATTAACAGATACAGAATATAAAATAAATATGTGTAACATACTGAAAGAATTAAAGAGGGGTCTAAACATATGAGTAGGGGGCAAAATACTATAAAATATGATCAAAAACATTTAAAAAAAACAAATAGGACCTCATAAAATAAAAATGGTGCTATTTGAAATTAAAGCAAATCTTCAGGGAATGAATTCAACAGAGATTAGATGCAGCATAACAGAGAATTAGTGAAAAGAATGAGAGAAAATGGTAGAAGTTGGGGTGCCTGGGTGGCTCAGTTGATTAGCTATCCGACTTCAGCTCGGGTCATGATCTTGCAGTTTGTGAGTTCAAGCCCTGTGTCGGGCTCTGTGCTGACAGCTCAGAGCCTGGAGCTTGCTTCATATTCTGTGTCTTCCTCTCTCTCTGCCCCTCCCCTGCTTGTACTCTGTCTGTCTACTACTCTCACTCAAAAATACTAAAAAAAATTAAAAAAAAATTTTTTTTAAATGGTACAAGTTATAAAACATAGAAGATGGGGTGAGAAAGATTAATATGCTTTGCCAGATTTCAGGAGCAGGATAGAGAGAGCATAAAGGAGAGAAAACAGTTGAAAAGACAATGGCTAAAAATTTTCCCAAATCAATGAAAGATAACAATCCATAGATTCAAGAGCTTAATGAAGTCAAGCAGGATAAATACCAAGATATCCACAACTAGACACTTGATTATGAAACTGCAGAACAATAAAGACAAGGAACAGACCATAAAAGCAGTGAGAAGAATATCATACAAAGGGATGACAATAAGCTTACAGCCACAATGGGAGCTAGAAGATATTGGAATACTTCCATGTGCAGAGAGAATATGATTATCAACCAAGAATCAAATACTTAGTGAATACCAATGTTCTTTCAAGAACAAGGGGAGAGCAGACATTTTAAGACAAACAAGAACTATGAAATTTTGTCATCAACAGGAAAATAAATTCTAAAGCATGGACTTTGGACAGAAAGAAATTCCAAAGAGAAGGACTAGATACACAAGAAGGAATAGTGAACAAAGTGGTAAATGTGCAAGTAAATCTAAATGGACATTAGTTTTATTAAACAAGAATAATCATGACTTGTGAGGAAAAGAAAGGCAACATGAAAATACACACCATAGAGTATGAATTGGGAGGGAGTAATTAAAATCCTCTAAGACCTCTCACTTTACAAGAGGAACATAAAATTACTATTTACATTAGCTTTTATTAAGTGTGCAAATTAATATGTCTTGGGTAACTCTAAAAAATAGAAGTGATAGTATAATTTAAATGGTCTAACTTTTCTAGTTGAAAGATGAATTGTTAGAGTGGATTTTTAAAAATCCAGCTATACATAAGACACACATAAAGCATAAGGAAGTAAAAAAGTTGAAAACAAGAGAACAGAAAAGATTTGTTAAACGACCCTGTTAAACAACAACAACAACAACAACAACAACAACAACAGCTTGATGGATAGCGTGGGGGGAAAGTTTTCAAGTAAAAAACATTACTATAGGTAAAGAGAGTCATTATATAACTATTTTTGAAAAAGTTCAATTCATCAGCAAGATATATAATTCTCAACTTGCATGTCCAATAACACAGTCTCAAAATATATAAAGCAAAAACTGACAGAACTTCAAGGAAAAATAGGTAAACTACTATCATAGTGGGAGATTTTAATATGCCTTCTTCTGCAGTTGACTGATCAAGAAGACAAAACCAATGAAGATATAAAAGATATAAGCACAATTAACAGGGTTATGTAACAAAGATATTAGAACACAAAAACTACAAAATACAGTTTATTTTTTAAGCACGCAAAGAATATATGTGAAAAATGACATTTCTGATCCAAAAGCATGTCTCAACAGACTTCAAATGATTCAGTTACAATGTTCTCTGACCATGAGCTTTAGAATCACTAACAAAAGGACAGTTAGAAAAATCCTTTACTTGAAAATTAAGAAATATTTCTAAAAAATTCATGGTTAAAAGATAAAAGAAAAATAGAGTTGGAAAATATTCTTAACTAAAGTATAATAGAAATACAACATATAAAACCCTGTGGGAATGTAGCCAAAATAGTTCTCAGGGGGAAATTTATAGTCTTAGGTGCTTAAATAAGTTTGAAAAATAATGAATTAAGCATCAAAATTAACATGCTAAATACAGGAATAACAGAATAAACCCAAATATAACAGGAGGAAAGAAATTGGTGAAGTAAAAAATAAATATATCAAAAGAAATATTAACGGAACCAAAACTGGTTATTTGCAAAGAATAAAAAATGTGAAACCTCTGGCAATATTTATTTAAAAAGATACAAAATTAGAAATAAAAGAGGGAATAAAATATATATAGTAAGAGATAGTATGCACAACTTTATGACCAATAAATTTGAAAACTTACTAAAAGGGACTGAAGAAAAAAATCCTAATAGTCCTTTGGTCATTAAAAGTATTAAATCTATAGTTTGAAATCTTCCAACAAAGGAACACCAAACCCAGATAGTTCTGCTGAAAAGCTCCACAAAACTTCCAGGGCAGAAGTTATTCCAATCTTTGCTAATAACTCCATAGGACAGAAAGAGAGGATACACTTGCCAAATCATTTTATAAGGCTAACAGTATCCTGATGAAAAAATCTGGCAAGGTTAATATGAAAAACAAAGGCCAATCTCACTAACAAAACAGAAGCAAATTACCAAACAAAATATTAGCAAATCAGGCATTTATAACAATAATACTAAAAGACCAACTTGAGTTTATCCCAGGAATGCAAGGTTGGTTTAATATTAGACAAATCAACCAATATCATTCACCACCCTAAGAAAATTAAGGAACAAATCATGATTATATCAATAGATATAGAAAGGTGCTTGATAAAACTCTACACTCATTCACAATAAAAGTGATTAGAAAGCTAGGGTAAGAAAGAAACTAAAAATTAAAAAAAACTTCAGCAAACATCATACTTAATGATAAAATAAAAACATCTATTTAACATCAAACAATGACAAGTGTGCCCATCAATCACAATGACTGATATTATACTGCAGGGTTGATATTATACATTAGGGCAAGAAAAAGAAAAAGAGAAGGTATAAACATCAGAAAGGAAGAAATGAAACCATCATTCTTTGTCTTTTGTAGATATCCCAAATAATTCACAGATAAATTATTATAAAAGTTGCTATGTTAAAAAAAATCAAAGAATAAAAATTAATAGTATTTCTAAACACTGGAAACAACTAGGGATAAAATGAAGTTTTAAAAGATACGATTTACAATAGTAACAATAAATAAAGCTACCTAGAGGTAAACAGATTAAATAGATTTTTTTGTGTAAAAAAATTACACAAGTTTATTGACAGCCATTAAAGAAGCCCTATGGAAACAGATGTACCATACTCAGGGACTGGAAGACTCAGTATCATAAAGATATCAGTTCTTCTCGAGTTCATCTGTAGTTTTGTCATAATTAAAATAAAGATTCAAACAGGTTATTTTGTGGATTTTGGCCAGATACTTGTAAAATTTATGAGGACAAAGGGCATTGCACAGGAAAAAACTAAATGTGAAATAAACATATGAAGAGACGTATACAGCGGTTCAGAAGTACACACACCAACATAGATAAATCTTAGAGACACAATTTTGAGCAAAGTTGATTAAGAATACATACAACATGATTATGTTTATACAAAGTCCAAATGCTTGCTCACTAAACAATGTTTTTTAAGGATACACACTGACATGCAAACTATAAAGAAAAGCAGAGGAATAACAAGTACACAGTCAAGGTACCTGAGGGATAGGGAATGGAATGAGATTGGTGAGGGACATGAATCACTAAGGTAACTCTGGTTTTTGTTAAGTTGGGAGATGACTATGCAGTTGTTGGTTGTATTGATGCTCTTTATATTTTACTCATATTTTACAATTATGCATTTTACTCCTTGATATTTAATGAAAACAGTTTTTAGGAACTGCCTGCAGAGAATCTACCACAAGCAAGTTCTAGGCTTGAAACCCCTTGTAGACCAACTGTCCCCAGCCCGGCCCTGCCCATGGGACACTTCCCATCCTCCCCCCGCAGCCTTACCTTGGCAGGGTTGAGTGCTGTGATGATCCACACACAGTGTGCATTGTTGTCATACTGAATAGGGAAATTGGGGGAGGTGATGATGCCTGAGGGGCCTCGAAGGTGGGCATCACACATGCGGGCTGCAGAGAGGAGATGAAAGGCAAGCATCTTAGTTTAGACTAGATCTAGTTCCCGTCCCCACCTCCTACTTGGAGCCAGAAGAGCCTGAAGTCTATACAGCCCCTCCCAAATATAACCTGCTTCCTATTTCCTTCCCCAGTTTTCAGCAGGCTCAAAGGAAAGTCACAGTTCCAGGAACATGGGGGTAGGGGCAGGCCCCACGTGTCCTCACCTGCTGCTCTGGAGACAATGATGAGCTTCCATGGTCAGGCTAGGCAAGCCTCCCTAGCCTGACCCTACTGTGATTGCGCAGCTTGTCTCCCCCAAGAGGGTATGGACTAGTACTCCACATGCTGACTTAAAGCCAGGTAGGCCCCAGGCACCTATGGGCCTGCTAAGCGGCTCACCCCTTGCACTGCTGACCTGTCTGTGTGTCCCCATTTGCTCTCAGCCTCTTTGAAGTAGAATCTCAGGATGTCCCTGTCAAGGCCACCCCATGAGGTCTCAGAATGTCTGCACCCAAGGACTCTGCCAAGGCCCCCAGCTCAGCCTGGTGCTGGGCACCCAGAGTGATTTCAGTGCTAATCAAGTACTTCCCAATTCCTTCCCCACGCTCAGCACATGTCTGAAACAGGCTTTTGACTGGAAGCATAAAGATTCAAGGTGAATTAGAAGAAGTGCTCTACTCAAGTAGATATAAAGTGTTATCAATCACAGCTTAATCTAATTAAGCTCTTTAAAATAGCTTCTAAACTAATTAGATTAAGTAGTGATTGATAACAGTTAAGGTACTACATTGTACCTAGGTGTTTGCCTCCTTTAAAAACGTGTTCTTTGGTTCTGGCCACATCATTCTTCAATGTTAGCGCTCAGCTATTTTAATAAAGAGTTCTATGAGTCTGTTCTGTTGCTGCCCACATGGCAATTTATCCTAATTGTAGGCAAAGTGCCTAACAGTAAAGAAATAGTGGGCAAATTCAACAAGCTTAAGTATATAAAATGAAAGTGGTGTCAAACCTGGTTTCCTCTGATGGGGCAAAATATCCTAGGGCTCCTCTCTGCATGTGGATAACGGCCATGATAAACCTTTCCCAGGAAAGCCTTCCTTCCAGGGCCTGGGACGCAGGTTCCACAGCCCCTGGACATATTTAATCTGCTCATTTCATGCACTCATTCCTGCACTCACTCATTCCAACATTTATTGAGTGCCTATTATGGGCCAGGCAGAGTGTGGGGAGAGAAAAATATCTAGGACACAACTCCTCCTCTCGGAAGGGCCACTGGCAAGTGGAGGAAATAGGTATGAAAACAGCTACGATCAAGTGGAGCGAATGCTGCCAGAGGGTGATCTGTAAGTGGCCATGGTTCAGAATTGCTCCTTCTCTATGAGTTCAGTGCCTTCAGCAAGGATGTTCCTTCTGGTGGCTCACCCTGGTCTTGCACCTGAAGCATCTTTTCTCTCATGAGCTCCAATGGCGGTTGAGTCAAGTTTGAACAAAGCCCTAGGGGAACCCTTTACTCCATTCCCTTCATGTACATCTGACTGTGCCTGTAATTCTGTGCTGGGAAACTCTTGGATTCGCAGACTGTACTCGAGACAACTGGGCCTGAAGGCAGCCCACCATGAGGAGGAGAGCACAGGCTGTGGAGTTTACCAGCTTAGCCTTCTGGATTTTAAATCCATTTGCTGGTTGGTTAAGCCTGGTGAGGTTGGAAAGCCTCTCTGATCCTACTTCATCTGTAAAATGGGGCTAGTGATACCACCTCATCAAGGCATGGTGAGGATGAAATTAGATGAGATACTGGATGTGAAGACTCATTCAGATCCTGGGACATCAACAATATTCAACAAAGGGGACTGTCGGACTCCTGATGCCATGTTCATTCCTTTCTCAAGGCCAAAGATCTTTTTCCTACTTTCCTTGGTTTCTTTACATAGGATTCATTACTATCCAAATTAGAAGAAGACCATCAAAACCAAAACCATGATCCCACCCACCCTTGCGAAGAGGACTTGGGGATTTAGAACCCTAGCCCTGCAGGAAATCCCTACAGATCCACTAGCAAGCACCATTTATACCTCTTCTGGAAAGTCAGTTTTTGTTGCCTCAAAAGCCCTCAGCTTCAGACTCAATTTATCCTGTACTTGTTTCTGAAAATTAGATGTGTTTGCATTCTGTTGAAACATGCTGAAGATCATTAGAGAGAACAGGTCAAAAAGGCATTTACCACTTTAAGGGGCTTGAAGGGCTTAAATATTACAATGTTCAGACAGTTAACACGGGGCACCTTAAGATAGGTTCAGAATAGAGCACTTTTCCCCTCTGCTGTCTGGATAGGGTCGGGGGTCTGTGGACAGACAGACATCCCCCTGAGCAGCCAGACCCTGGGATCCCACCAACAAATGGACAGCTCATCGATGCCACCCACACAGGCTGGCAAAATGGTAGGTGTTCGGACAAGGTCTGAATAAATGAATAAACACATGTTTGTGTTTCTCTATCTGCCTTTTCCCATCAAATGCTCTTCTGGATAACTTCTATGAGAGACTTCTCCAGGACGTTTCATGCCTAAGCTATACAGATAGCAACCCAGGGGAGCTTAGGGAGATACCACCGGGATCCAGAGCCAATTCTGGCACTGAAACAACTAGGCACCAGAAAGGGAGCTACTCCAGATGCTAGTGCCTCTGATCTTCGGTCTTCTCCCCAAATCTTATTCCCACCCTATTCCATGCTGCCTTGCCCCACCTCTCCTGCTACTGACCTTCCTTTCTGCCCTTTCCCCAGGCCTCTCAAACCAGGTTCCCAGCACCAATTCCAAGGCAAACAAACCCTGACTGGTAGCTGCAACATCATTCGAAACCTCCCATCTACCTCCTGCCTTGACTGCAGCCTGTCTCCTTCTCTCCAGGCTGGTGTTTCCCCTGCAGCCCTCTGCAGTGGAGAGCTTTCTCCCACCCCCCAGTATTTCCTTTCGCAAATGTTTGCTGGACCCCCTAAGAAACTCTCCTCTGATGTTCACTGAGATCTCACCCCACAGACACCAACATTTTCTCTTTAGCCATAAGTTCCCCATCCTCTCTTCTGTCCTTATCTAACTTTGATTCCACAGTCCACCATTATGATCATTTTCTTACAGACCCACCAAAGTCTCTTGGCTCCTTTTTGCTTTTATCAGCCTGGATGACAGCAATCATGGATGAACCCCTCAACCTACATTCTCCAGGCCCTGTCCCCATACAACAGACTTTTGCTAAAGGAAAGGCACATGAATAGGAAGATTGATACCACTATTAATTCATGATTACCCACCCCAAAAATCCTAGATATTGCCCGGTGACTCTGCCATTAACTCTACACTCTTCTCAAAGACTTAAGCCTTCTACATGCCCCCATACCTCTCACCCTTCCCCTAGCCTCCCCACACTATCAGTTGATGACCTTGCTTTAGTCTCTGTGGATGAAACAGAGGACATCTGGTGGGCATAGCCTCTCTCTCAGCCCCCAAATCTGCACTCCTGTCTGCTTTTGTGCTCATCTACTTCTTCCCTTCAGATTTCAACAGAGAGATGGCTCCTTCGCCTTTCAGAGGCCAGCCCCTCCTCATGAGATCTGGTGTCCCTGCCCAAGGTCAACCATGTCCATGAGCGTAGCCAGGGCCTGCTGTTCTGGGACTTAGGAGAGTCCACCTGTGAGATCTTGAACTCCATCATTCCATTCTTTCCCCTGTCGCCTCTATATGCAGCAGAGTTACTAGGTTTCAATGCTCCTGTTGTCCTAACATAGGCCCCTCCAGCCCTCTGGTTCCCTCATTTCTCCCTGCCTACTGATCCCTACCTGGCCCTTCCTTCACTACCCAGTCTGGACCTCAATACTCTTACACCCTCAATAGTCTTATATCTGCCATTGATGAATTCTACCATGTAGATTCATGGTTTCCATGGTAATTGAAGCTTCAGTGCAAGTTAGCCCTCTCCCTTATCTGTGTTCTTCTTTGACAATTTCTCACAGAGGCAACTTCAAACATTTGCCACTCAGTTGAGCCACTTAACCCTATGCGTTGGTTTCTGGTCTTTGCTACATTTGACCTCTCTGGAGAATCTGACCCTACAGCTCCTTCTCTCTTTGTGAAACTCACATTTGTTGGCTTCTGTGTTGCCTCTTTGCTCTTCTCTTACCTCTCTGACTGATCTTTCTCAGCCTCCTTCTTGTTCATTAACTCCTCAAAATTAGTTGTCTAAATCTGGGTAAAGAATGTACATTTGCACATTTCCTGAAAATTGTCTGTGAGTTTACAATTAAATAATAATAAAAGTTACTAAAAAGTGGGGGAAGAGGGTGTTCTTCTATGTGGTTCCATCCAGTATACTGACTCCAAAGGATGTACAGGTGCCATTTTCAAGTAGGATAGAGACTTTGGAGTCAGGATTTGAATCACAGCTCAACCCATTAGCTTTATGACCTTGGGCAAGAAGGTTGACCATTCTAAGCTTGAGCTAACCATAAAATATGGATATTTCCACTTTCTTCACAAATAAATTATGAAAAATGCATACTGCAATGCTTTATACAAGTATAAATGGTGTAATAAATGGGAGCTTTATCATTAATATATATATATACACACATATGTACGAATATATATAGATATGCATATCTATATATATACATAGATATATAGATATACATATATATATGTATATCTATCTATCTATCTATATATATCTATATATGTATATCTATATCTATCTATCTATCTATCTATCTATCTATCTATATTCTGGCACAGTCACCTAGGGGTAATAACTACAAAGGAAAGGAGAGGAGAGGAAGGTAGGGGTAGGAGTGGTAGAGGAGAGAGAGGGGAGGGGACAGGAGAAGAGGGGATAAAAACAGAATTCTGAACAACATTAGTGTTTAAGGAGTGGGCCTGAGAAGCTGGTCCAGTGAAGGCCACCAAGAAGGAAGACAGCCACCTGTTAATTTTCATGGCATTTAATTCCGCTGATTTGTGCCATATTTCCCACGTTTCACTCCCATCTTCCACTCCCATCTTCTGAGAATGAGGGAGATGATTCAGAGCATTTTGGTCATTTTCCCTGTGCCATATGGTATGTTAACAGCAAGGCTGCAACTTGTACTTAGGTCTCTGAGTCTTGAGTCAGGTGTTCTATCCACCAAAAAGGCTTTTTTTCTAAACAGATACACAAGTAAGTGTAAATATATATGTATGTATATACATATATATTTGTACAGCAAATAGTTGATTTCTCCACACAGGAAAAAAAATAATGTATGGTTTTCTGTCAAGTATCTACTCTATGGCTCACTAACTGTATCTCATCTGGGGCTGGTACTCAGTTCTTATTCTCTGTCAACACCAATTTGTGGTCACAAGAAACCAGGCCTCCAGGTCTCCTGGTTGTCAATTTGGTCCTCTTCGCTCTATTAGTGGCTTACAAACAGTGTTCCCTAGAGCCTCAGGGTCCCTCTGAGGTAGCCTAGAGGCTGCTCAGAGGGAAGGGGAAGCCCCAAATCCCCTTCCCCTACTTCAATGGAAGAAGCTCCATTTGTATCTGTTTTATTTATTAGGCTTCTGCAAAAGCTTATTTTTAAATATTGGGCTCTGTATGTAAAATAAGTCCCACAAGCTCTATATTTTATGACCCCGCCTCTATCTGGGGCTGAAGAGAATGAGTAGGTTTCACGTTGACCTCAGTGTACTTTGGATGATCAAACTTGTCTAGGAGTCAAATTAGAAACTTCTTCTTCTTTTTTTTTTTTTTTTTTTGGAACTTATTTCTTTGGTGGGACTGAAAGAAAAGAAAAACCTGTGAATACCTAATTTCAAATTTCAAAATGAGGGCACAGTCCTATATTGCTCATTCATTTCAATCACCGGTTCATTCAGGTCATCCTTCAACATTTGTTGAGAACCTATTATTTGCCAGGCCCCATGTTTTAGTAGAATTAATTGTGTGGAAAATGAATATTTAAAATCAAATCATATTTTAAATGCATTAGAGGAAAAATAATACCACTGTTATTAGTGGTGAATCCTCTTTAGAATATGATCTTTTTGATAACCCGCTTATTAGTGGAGCTATCCTGGAATTCAAAGAGTTTTGTCCCTTTTTATTCTTAAAGTGGGGTTCACTTAAACTTCAACAAAATATTACAATTATGATAGTAATTCTAACTAATTAAAAACAAGAAAATTTTTTAAAGGAAAAACTTTCAAAACGGCCAAAATAAGAGGAACCCTTGAATCTGATATCTGTCTCAGCCCTTGGCCTTCAGGGAAGCCGGAGGGGAGGCCATCCAAGTCCAAACCCAGGAGGGTTTGCCTATCTCTTCCTGCTTTCCAATGACCCTGGAGAGAGAAAACAGGAGGGGGTAGTGGCATTCTAACCTGGGCTGAGAATCCCCTCTCCACCACAGTGGGTGCTGGTCACCTTCCATAAAATGGCTTGTTTAAATTTCGCCATCACTAGGGAGAGGAGGTTTTGTTTTCTTAATTCACAAGTGAGGGCCCTGTGGCTAAAAATGATGCAGGAACCTGTCCAGGGCCAGCAACCTAATAGGCAGCAGAGTTGTGATCTACATCAAAGTCTGTGTGCCTCCTGAGCTGTGTGATTGCAGGAAGATTGGCCAAGACCGTGAGGGAAGAGACTTCTAAAAATCTGTGAACCGTAGAGGCTGAGGGTGTGCTCCCAGGCTGGGGGAAGCTGTGTGCAGACAGAACTCAGCCGCTGAAACTAAACTGAAACTAAACACTAGTGTGCACAAGCCTCGCAGGCACACCAGGATCATCTCCCAGGGAGTGCTTTCAAAGCCACCACCTCGTCTAGTCCTCACGCTAATGCCATGGAGTCATGGTCTATAATCCTTGCCTTTTAGCAGAGAGAGAGCGGGGCGGGGGGGTGGGGGGGGTGGGGGGGGCGGGGTGGCGGGGGATTCAGAGAGGAGAAGAAACTAGTTCAAGGACACCCAGCTAAAAAGTGGTGATGGCTGGATTTGAATGCAGTTCTGACTGGCTTTGTTTTCCATGATTTTCCTCCGTTTCCCAGGGGCAGAGTAGGAAATGAGAACGGATGTGTGTAAAGCTTAGCCAAAAGCTCAGTTAACAGTGTGGTGGAGAATTTAGAGTCCGGTGTGTCAAAATCACTGGAGATGACCTGAGTGGGCCACACAACATGTCTGGAGAAAAAGATAAGTGGATCACTTGACTGTGAACTTCCTTCTGAAACACCAACCCTTCCCTACCCCGGGCAAAGTCATGTAAACTACCACTGTTACTAAGAGAATAGTTTTTCACCAATGAAAAAGTCTTGGGAGAGATCAGATTCCACTACTGCCTAAAGGCATTGTTATTCTGGCTCCTCAAAAGGAGTTTTGAAAGAACAGATTGGCCAAGGTTCCCTTGGTCCTCAGACTTGATAACTCTATGCCTCTCTACACAGCTGGTTTCTTGGCTCCCTGGAAATGGAGTGTTTGCTATCTGATTATTCATTAATTCAATCATCCATTCAGCATATGTTATGGAACACCTACTATGTGCCAAGCCCTGTTCAAGGCAAGTGAACAAAACAAAAGTCCTTGCCCTATAGAGCTGGTGTTCCAGAGTGAGGATGTTCATTTTCTTGTCAAGCTCTTCTCGATTCATTCGATGTTTCCATATCCACAACTCCACCTGACCACATTAACACAAGATGGGCAGGGTAGGTACCATCATCTACAGTTACAGGTAAGAAAATAAGCTCAGGGAAAATAGATGATTTGCCAAATTGCCCATGGCTAGCTGGTGGCAAAGCTGAGAGTTATACCTAACGATTCTTCTTTGGTTTGCTTTTAAAAATATCTTAGCTAAGTGGAATCTTTGAAATAATATAGCCAAGATCAGTGGGAACAAAAAGTACATTATTAATTGTGGCTCATGGCTGCCTCAAACTTGAGTGAGAATTAATACATTTAAGGCTTATTTCAAGGGGGTTTTCATGACCCTCTTCCAAGATCACTCATCAACACGTGAAAAAAAGGAAGTGGGTCTCAGCTCCAACCCAAGCCCTTTCTCCTGGATCCCTTTCTGTGCATAAATTTCATCCTGGTGTGTAAGCCTGGAGAGAGGCCAAGCATCTCCTTCTCAAACTAGGAAGGATCCAAAATATAACTTTATGGTGGGCGGTGCACCTCCTTTTCCAAAGGGGCACTCAAAAGTGCAACTGTTGGGGCACCTGGGTGGCTCAGTCGGTTAAGCAGATGACTTTGGCTCAGGTCATGATCTCACCGTGTGTGAGTTTGAGCCCCACATCAGGTGAGCATAAGCCTCACTTCGGGTGAGCTCAAGCCCCATTCTTGGCCCTGTGTTCTCTCTCCCTGTCTCCCTCTCTCTCTCTCTCTCCACCCCTCACTCGTGCTCTCTCTCTCTTAAAACAAATAAATAAATAATAATAAAAAAAGAGCAACTGTTGGCTTTGTTCACAAACTCCAGAGAGGTTGCTTACTCTTGCACCAAGAAGCCATCTCCAGTCATGTGCACAAACAAAAGAGAGATGCACACAGAGAGTAAAAATTAAAAGCCAGCTAATGTTGTCCTGGGGGATGAGGCCAGGGGCTTCTCTACCACACAGGCAGCTGCTGTCCTGTCCCAGTGAAGGAAAACGTTCAGGATACTATTTTAAGATTTGGGGGATGGGGGCTAGGCCAGGCCAGCCTCAGTCCATGTGATAGCTGAGGATGTGGGTGGCAGGGCGTTTGAGAACAAGACGACCATGTGTGGGGTTAGAAGATTCCCATGGAGAAGTGTTCTGATATCATGGTCCACATTGCTCCTGCCTCGCTAAGAGCATTCTTCTAGAGTTGATAGGTCTGTTTATTGCTGAGTATGTAGAAAGAAACAAAGGCATTGAGAAGGAGGGTTTGGGGTGTGTATGTGTTATAATGAAGAGATTCGGGGTGGCATCATACAAGGTGACCTCCCTTCCCATCTAGGTATAGCTGTGATGTCTTTGTGCAACGAGTTAGCAACCTGCTACAATGGGTCTTCCCCATTAGACTGTAAGGTCCATGCAGGGCAGGGGCCATGTCTCTCGTCCCCACCTCTGTATCTCCCGATCCTAGTACAGGCCGTGATATGAGAAGATGCTAACTAAATGTAGTAAGTTAATTAGCCAATGAACCCAGAGCCCAAGGCCTGGGGAGCACTGAGTGTGAGGCGGGCCCGTCTGGATGAGAGCCTGGACCTCAGGGACCAGGAGCTGGGCTCCATCCTGCACACGCAGCCCAGCTCCTGGCCGGCCTCCCTTTCCCAGGGTGCCCTCACCTCGGCAGACTGGCCTGTGGTCGCTCCAGGCCGCAAACATGTCGCTCACTTTCATACAGGTGATCCGCTTGGACCCTTGCAGGTCATAGCCCTCGCTGCAGGTGAACTGGACGCTGGATCCTAACCTGGGAGACAAGGCGTGTCTGTGAGCTCAGCCCTGGGCCTGCCGGGCCCACCCAAGTGCTTCCCGTTTCCACAGAGAAGTACCACACCAAACGTTATTTCTCCTCTGGCCTTTAATCTCTACTCCACTGCTTCATCACTTGAAGTCTCCATTGAAAGGAACATCTGCTCCTTATCGTCTTTTTTTTTGGACCATTTAATGGTTTTAGGATTGAGTTAAAAGGTGACTTTTGAGCAAAACAGTCATGCTCTAAGATAAGTACCAATTAGGACAGCTAAGAGTGGGCGGATGATACCCATACACTTTAATGAAAATGGAGGATTATGGGAAGATGCCTTGATTATTAGAAATTCTGCAAGATGCACCATCTTGGGCCCCTGGATCTCCAGATTATGGGAGACATAAGCTGCCTGCTGTCACGTCATTACTGATGAGGGCAGTTCTTGTACCCCAGCGATAGGTGTGCTGGCTAACGCTGGCAGGCTGTGGCCCTTCCCTTCTCCTTAAGGCTACAGGCAGTCTTCCCAGGACTGGCCCAGGAAAGAATGCCAGAGGCCATGGTTCTTCCTCAGAAAGTGTCTGTTCCTGAATCCACACTGTCCTCTGCTTTGTATCTCCAAGAAGATCAGCCCCTGTCTCCCCCACCCCCAAACCAGGCCACCCACCCTTCTTGCAGTCAGAAAGTTCCAGAACAGGTCTTACCTGAAATCCGAGCCTAGTCTTTTGCCCCTTTCAGGTATGCCAGGGTCTGGACACATATTATGCCCTTGGGACACACCAACCTGAGTTACTACAAGGCAAAAAACAGCACAAACAGAGATGGGTAATCACAGGAAGGCACAGCTGGGGCAGTGGCTCAGGGTGGGGGGTGGACACAGAGACAGAATGAGGCCCTGCTCCGTGCGGCTGTGTGGGGCTGTGGGGTCTCCTGGGCTCAGGTTTTACGAGCATGTAAGGTGGGGAGGTGCTTTTGACAAATTCCTTTGCGAGCCAAGTCCAAGTGAAATTCATCAAGAGCATTTGGGATCAGAGGCAGGCACCCCAGACCGGCAACCACCCCATTCCCTCATCCCACCCCAGCGACCAGAGGTGGACGGCCCTCAGCCCCCAGTGACCTCCTCACCCTGTGCTTCGGATCCAGGGGTGGTGACTCTAGATGAGATGATCACTCCCAACCTCAGCCCCCAATGGAGAAATGACTCAAAGAAAGTTAAATAAAAGGTGGATGTGTGATCAGGAACGGTAAAGAATGTACGAGAAAGCTGCAGTCTGAGGTTCAAAGCAGGGACTTTAGCTCAAAAGTGGATATTTCTGCCAAGAAAACTCTTCCCATCAGACGCCTTCTCAAGCTGAGTAAGCAATAACCAGAGCACCCCCTGTCCAATGCCACCGGCCAAGGGCACCAGCGGAGATGGCCCTGGCGGTGGTTCTGGCAGATGGTGTGATGCTCTCACACTTGCCAGCACCCAAGTTCTGTTTACACAACCATGTGCAAAGTCATCTCTGCCAAAGGAGAAGCCTGGTCAGGGGCGGCGGATACACACAGTTTTCTCCTGTCTCCAGTGGACAGGGTAGAAACCCTCCAGCCCCTGCTGGCTTACTGTTCTCGAGATGCTCATACTTATGAGGCTGGAACTCTCTCACACCCCTGGATTCCTGGCTTTCGGGATGACCAGGAGCTGGGGCCAGGCACACAGCTTGGCCAGAGGACTTCCGTTCAAGGCCTCACCACTCCCATGATCCCAACAGCACCCTCAAGACAGAGATGACGGGGGGTCTGCAGCGACATTCTCTGAGTTGGCTCGTGTGCCTCCTACCCACTCAATGCCCCACAATATGAGCAACGGCTCCAGTCCTCACCCACTCACCCACTCACTCATTCCCGCACATGAGTGCACAGCAAGCATTAATTGAGCACCTAGTGTGTACAAGACCCTAATTTAGATACCACAGGAGATGCAACAGTCAGATGTCAGAGATGACCACTGTCCTCAAGGAGCTGCCAGCCAAGTGAAGACGTGAAATAGAAACAAACTGCAGAACCACGATGGGGAAGTGATGAAAGTGGCAGCCACAGGGAGATTGAAAGGGAAGACCCATCTTCTGTTGCTGAAAAGAATGGAAGGCTGCCTAGTAGAGGTGCCATTTAACATGGATCCTCTGAGACAGCAGGATTTGAACACATGGTGACAGAGGAATGGCAGTTCAGACAAACAGAGGAGCATGAAGGGTGAAGCGAGGACATGGAAACAAACGTGAGGGTTGCCTAGTGTGGCCAGAATAGGAGAGAGGGCGCTGAGTGGTGTGGAAGGGTGGGGGGTGATGCTTCAGAGGTCAGACTTTTCAGGGGTTAGAGTCTGATCCTAAAAGTGATGGGGAGCCACTGAAGAGTCCTGAGGGGGAAGGGCACAGTAGGATGATCAGGGGGATGCCGGTTCCTGTGGGACAAGCGGGGGAGTGTTGTGCCTGGCGGTGGGGACTGATGTGAAGGGATGGGAGTGGACGTGGTGAAGAAAGAATAACCAGGGGTCATGGAAGACTAACTCGTGGGGGGAGGGAGCAAGGGATTTCTTCACCTGGGGACCTGTGAAGCCCCATCTTAGACTCACTGAGTCCGGAGCTCATTTCTACAGTTAGAAGGCTGGTGTAGACCCCGTTCAAACCTCCAGGTACTACTGGAGTAGTAGTGTGGCTGGCCAAGGGGACCTGGGGATCTGGACAGACTGTACACAAGCCAGACTCCCGGTGTCTTCCTGGCCGTGTGGCTTTGAGCTCAAGGCCTCTCGGGCAGCCTCCCTTTCTCCAACATTCCATAGGGCCAGGGTAAAGCCAGCCACTCCCAGCGGGCACTAGCCCTACACCATCCCCTTCCTTGCTAAGCCTCTCCTTCCAAAACTTTCCTGTCCAGGACCCTCCAGGCTGGGATAATAAGATGGAAGTGCGGTCTCCAAACCCAGAGCAAGCTCCTGCTACCCGGAGCCTCAGTGTTCTGCAAACAATGGGAAGGAAGGAGACAACGGGTCCTCTGGGATCCCCAGGGAGGCAGAAAGGCTCTGTTTTAAGAAGATGAGGATGTCAGTCCTGAGCTGCGCGTGTGCTTTATCTAAGCCAGCCTCACCGAGATCCACCCGGTACTGAGGACTTGTCAGCTAAGCATTTGCCTTCCTCAGGCTTGGCCCACTCACCCCTGCCCACGGACCACACCCATCCCAAAGTCCCCGGCGCCCACCACATGGGAACCGTGCCCAGCCGGTAGCACATTAACACGGTACAGCAGTTTCCTGCCCTATCACTCGGTACTCAAACCACCCAGGGAGCAGACAGAGCAAAGGCTTTGGGATGGGGATGCAGCTGGACCAGAGAGGAGAGGCCACGGCAGTACCCACGTACCCAACCACAGCCCTGCACATGCGCAGCCAACACTGCCCCCCCACTCCTTAAACCGCCCCCTGGAAGTAAGGCTCAGGCACTATCCTGGAAGGTACCAGCCCAGGGGTAAGTGCTCACACCCCCTGCCCCCGAGGCCCTGTCTTCCTGGGAGGACTGAGAGCAAGGACTTCCAGGCTCCCCAGGAAACAGGCAAAGGTAAGTCTCAATGAGCACTTTACTGTCTGAGTTATGGCATCAAGAGGGCTTTCCCCTCTCTTTCCTTAATCCCAGCCTCCCCCGCCTATTCAAAACCAGCTGCTTATTGATTCACTGTTGGCTACAGAGGGATGGAAGAGAAGGGAAAGTGGACCTCACCCCCCAAACCCACAACACACTCAGAAAAGCCATGCCTCCCACCCAAAGGGAAGGAGACATGGACACATGGGCAGTCAGGGCTGTGGCCGGGGGTTGGTGGTGCCCACGGACCACCTCGTGAAGGCAGCAAGTGGGGTCCAGGATAGGTAAGTGGGGCCCACTCTTTGCCTGAAGTTCAGGACATCTGTCCACAGGGAATGTGGGCAGAACACAAAGGGCGGGACACCTGCAGACATTTGGTGGTGCCTCCTTGGCAGCTGAGCTGTGTGCCCATCCCTCCCCGAGGAAATCTTAGAACGGAGACCAGTGTCTTGTAGTAGAGAGAAGTGTATTTTTTTTTTTTTTCCAGAGTCTCTGCATTATTTCGTTAGAATAAGATTTCTTCATCTTTCTGAGAGAGCTTCCGGCACCTCTGAGTAGCTACTGAAAAGCATGCCCCGCCCCCTGCCCCCGCAAATGCACTCACAATACCACATGTAGTTTTTAGCTAGTTCACAGACCTCTTTAAGTCCTAGGTCAAGATGGCCCATGTGAGATCCGACAGCACCCTTGGGAAGAAGGGAGGGTAAGGTTTTGCATCCCATTTCACAGATTTGGAACCTGAGACACCAGTGCCTGGGGTACCACGTCACCTGAAAACACACTGGGATAAAAACTTGCTCTCCAAACTCTGGGCCATTTCCCTGAAGTTTGCTTCTGGCTCCCGGGCAAAGTCTGAAATGAACTCATGCTGACCTCAGTTCGTGTGCTGTCCTGTGGCTACAGAAACAATGAGCCTGTGAGGGCCAGGGCCGTGGCTGGAGCCTACTCTGCAGACTCCTGGCCTAACCCTTGGCTCTCTGCACCCCTTCCCCTGCTCCTCTAGCCCACCACAGAAGCTGGTGGCAGAGGGCTCCTGGCTGCCCTCTGCCATCAAGGCCAGAATGCTTGGAGCTGATGGTCCCCAGAGACAGAGAGTGGAGACTTGAAAGACCAGAGAAAATGCCACAGCCAGGCCCAGTTCGGTCGCGGCTTCTCCCCCCCCCCCCCCCCCCCCACCACCCCTGCTCCCTGCCCACATCTGCACACACAGCTCTGGAGCCACCACCGGCTGCTCTCCATCCCTCTCAGGAAGTACTTTCAGCACCTCAAGGCAAGGGAGCATGTAGAGGTGAGGTGAAAGGAGGTTAAGACTAAGGGGAGAAACAGAAGGAGCGGACAGCAGAGAGGATGCAGAAGAAGGAGGGAGGGGAAATGGAGGGAGAGAGACGCAGAAAGGCAAAGGAAGGGCAGAGGAGGTAGAGCAGAAGAAGGCCAGTCTTCTGGGGGGTCCCAGACCAGGGAAAACTCTCTACACTCACCTTCGAACAAAACTGGATTCTTTGGAAAATCTCCAGTGCTTTCACGTCCAGCCTTCTGGGGTGGCCCAGAACCTTCCTGAACCCCTTCTTATGCTCTAGTCTAAGAGCCCATTAGCACAGGCTCTAATCCGTTGTTTCCAGGGTGACATTCCAGCCCATTCCCCAGCCACTGGGATTTTATCTTTCAAACACCAATAGCAGAAACATGTTCCCATACACAAAATCTTCCCATGGCCAAGCACAGAGACCCCAGCACTGCCCCACAGGCTTGAGCACAGGAGCCTACCCTCTAGCCGGCTCTTTGCCCTGCCAGATCCAGGGACCCTGGTGCAGGGTCTTGCCCTGGGAGCTGGACTTGGGCCCCTGCAGCCTCCAAGATCCCAGCTGGGGGTGACTGACTCCCAGGCAAGGAACAGAAAGAGGACTGTCTTAGCAGGTGGAAGTGATCAAAAGGAAAAATAAAGAGAGAAATGTAGCAGTAATGACTCCCTGGACTGCAGTTACAATGGGAAGTGAGGGAGAAAGAGGAGGAAGGAGGGAAGTGGGGAGAGGAGGGGGAGGAGAAGGCAAAGGACAGACCCTGGGGCTGCTCACTGGCCCATAGGTCAGCATATCCATGTGCAGAACCCAGGACGGAAGGAGGCAGGATTGAAGGGAAATCATTCCAGCATCATCTGGCTTCCCCGCGGTCACAGCGCCAGCGGGTCTGACCCCAAGTGAGAGGCTCGGCAGGCAGACACTTACACACAGATGTCTTCTGGCTGTTATCTTTGCTGGGCATCAGCTTCACACCTCGAGACTTCAACTCAATTTGCTTCTTGACTAGAGAGGAGGTAAGAGGAAAAACAGTTTAAGTTGTTATCTGTGACTGGGGATGGGGTCCTTCTAGAATGATCCCCTCTCTCTTGGCTTGGGCGGGTCAGAGCCAGAAGTGCCTCTGGGTGAGGATATACCAAATTGTCACCCTCCCTGTATCCACACCCTTTGCAATGTGACTTTATAGTTCTTTCCATTAAAAAGATGGAGTCTATTTCCTCATACGTTGACTTTGGGTTTGGCCATTGGGATTTTGGAGGTCCTGACATGCCTGAAGGCTTGAAAATTGCCTGCCAGATCAGGCTTGCCCTCTCACATCCCTGCCATCACTGGGAGAAGACAGGGCTGGTCCCAGGAGGATGAGGAACATGGGGAGCAGAGCCAATCAGCTTTGCCGAGCCCAGCCTATACTAGCTGACCTACTGTGGCCAGGGGAAGCTGAGTCCTGGAGGTCACTGGCAGATGGTGCCTGGCTCATCCAGGTGGTGGCCCCATGACTGAATTGGGTTTTGATCTCATCTCTAAATCCAGTCCACAGCTCATCGGGAGTCTGCTACATAGCACAGAAAAAGCACCAGAGCCCAAAGTGCACAGTTCCCAGGCCATTCCTCTGAACCTATCCACTTCCTTTGTGTCTGACTGCCCCCATTCCCCAAGGCATTCTGCTGGCCTCTAAGGGCTTCATCCTATCTTCAGTTATACTGCTGGGTGCATGTGCCCCAGACCCCCATGCCACCTCCCAGCTGGCCCCTGCCAGGTGACCCAGCCCCTCTCAGATGGGTATCCAGCAATGGTAGTGGCAACTGCGACCAGGCACTTCCTATGTGTTGGACCCTGGGCTAAATGCCTTTCAAGTTCTCTACTTGTATGAGCATCCTTGACTTGTCTATTTCCCCCACACCCACACACGATCTATCAGGATCCTTCAAACCCTTCCAAGTACATCCCAAGTGCAATTTCCACATCGACCACCCTGCTCCAGGTCTCTGGTACATCTCCCCTGGTTGCCGTGACCTCCCATCTTCCCCGCCCCACATAGTCTATCCTCAACACAAGAGCCAGAGGGATCCTTTTAATACATAAGTCAGACCATATTACATCTCGCTCAAAACTCTACAGCTGCAACTTGCCTCTCGTATAAAAAAAGCCAGAGTCTTTTGAGTGGCCTTCACAGACCAATCTGCCCTCCCAGCACCTCTCTGACCTTATCTTCAACCTCAATCACTCTTCTCCAGCCACACAGGCCTCCCTGGTGTTCCAAAAATATGTCAGGCATGTTCCTGCTTCAGCCTGCTAGTTGAATGCTCTTCTAAAATGCTCTTCTCTGAGGGTATCTTCACGACTCTCTTCCTCTTTTTCCTGGAAGTCTTTGTGCAAACACCAGTTCCTCAGAGACCTTCTCTGACCACTGTTCACAATTACATCGCACCCCAGCTCCCCTGCACCATTCGCTACTTTATCTCCCTAACTTTCTAACACACTGGCTCGTTTACTTCATGATTTTTTGTCACCCCGCATTGCTGCGTAAGTTCCATGAAGGCAAGGATTTTTGTCTTTTGTTCACTGGTGTATCCTCAATGCCTGGAATAGAGCCTGGTACATGGTGGGCCCTCGATAATCATTTTGTGTGCTCCTTATATGTTCAACAGCCTTGACCTGTGGTTACTATGCCTACTTGATGGATAATAAAATTGTGACTCAGGGTGGCTCAAGTGATTTGCTATAGGTCACACAGCCAGGAGGCAGCTGTGTTCTTGGCTGAACCTTAGCATCTTCTCTCGTGACCTGGCCCCAGAGCAATCCCCTGAGGGGTCCCGTTAGCCTCCAGAATCTCTCCCCTGCCCCAGCTCAGGCCCAGAAAACTCAGGTACTCACTCTGCATACAAGGTAACATGCCAGTCCTGAAACTAAAGCCCACAATGATCAGACATGCAGGAGCCCATCTCTCCGTCCCCGACAGCCCCCAGCTCTGCCTGCATCACGAAGTTCCCCAAGGGTTTGTCCCCTGGCAAGCTGCTTAAGCTGAACGCCTGATCAAATTCAGTTACTACCACAGAGTCACTGCTTCCCAACGTGCATTCAAACCCTTTTTATAAATGTGCATTACTCTCCATGTGTATCCAGCAGGAAAATTTCCAATGAACACTAACGTGGACCCATTATCAAACAGAGGGTATTAGTAGGGAAACATGCATTATTCAAGCCTATCTAATACAGTGCAGCAGGGGGGAAATTCCTCTGATTCAGTCATCCCTAAGAGAACAGGACTGGTCCCAGTACTGTAGGGATAGTTCAAGCTCTTCTCCCGGATGTCCCAGCACTGGGGCTGGGGTGGGGAGTGGGGCCTCCATGACTCAGTGCTTCCTACTCAAGGTGAGGTCTGTGCAGATGGCTCCAGGCACCTGGCCAACAAGGAGGTGAGAGTCTTTCCAATAGCCTCGTTTCACGTCCTAGTGTTCTCTGGAGGAAGGGAGCTGAGGAGGGACCAGTGCACCAGGAATGCCATTCCCAGCACCAAATGCTACTTGAGTTTTCCTTGCAGCTGCTGAAGGGGGAGCATGAGGTGTATGTGGACATGAAGGGGTGGCTAAGAGGGAGCCCTTCTTCCTCTCTTCTCATGGGTGCACTCAGGAAGAGGCTCCAGAAGGAATCCTTCCAATTTCTGTGCCCACCCTTTCTACTCAGTCTTCTCCAAGACGGGCTGGGTAACCAGACTGGTCAGTGCTTTATACGCCTGGAGCAACAGTTAGCAGTGGATAATGTCACCATCCTCCCAAGCAGGAAGGAGCTCCTGCCCTCCCTTGTTTCCTTCCTTCTACCTACCACAGGATGGAACTTGTTACAGTGGCAAGAAAAAGTGAACAAAAAGGAAACTGGAAAGCTTCAGGGAGCTTCTTAATTTACACATAAACTTTGTGAGCACTTAGTCCTCTGAGCTGGTCTCAAAGCTGTGTCGCCCATGCTGTCTGTGTGCACCACACACAAGCCTGGGGAAGGCAGGGGCCGTCCTCTCTGGACAGGATTCCTCACACCAACAATGGAGTCTCTAGAAAATGTATGTCCAGGTCCAGCTGGCCCAGGCCCAGGTTCTGGGGAGGGGAGCCCATACAGTGGGCCCACACCATCCTAGGAGCTGACAAATGGGTCAGGAAAGTGTCCTTGGTTGGGGCTCAGCCCTGGGCAAAATCCACATCACTGGAGATGTTAGCATCAAGAAATCACCTCCGTATGTTGGGGTCTCAGTTTTTGAGCAAACCCAAGGAAGTGGCCACACCCTGAATGATACATAGCCAATTTGTCTTTTAAACAGTTTGACCAAGTAGATGGTGAGTGATCAGGGAAAAAGGAACACCATGGGAAGCCGGCCACAAAATGGCTCAACAAAGAACTAGCTGGGTAGACCAGGTACGAAGCATTAGAGAACAAGGGCAGTTCTCCTTCTAGATCTCCACAGTACACTACTGACAGACGAAATAAATGAAGGATAAAGTAGCAAGGACCTACAGAATTTCTGGCATGTATTCATTCACATTGTTCGTTCATTCATTCATTCATTCATTCATGGAGCACCCACTAGTCTAGTGCCAATGATATTACACTGGAGCTCCAGTCTCTAAAATGGATTCTGTAACCATTCTGCATCTGTTGACGCACTGCAGATAAAATGGAACCCCGGGGCTGGCTACACTTGAACGCATACCCCCGATGAACACATGCTTGCACATATATCCGTGCACACGTACACATTCGCGTCTACAAGGGCATGCCCTCAACGACACATTTGTGTACTCATGTACACATGGCTACAAACACATACAAAATAGAATTCACACTTGTACATGCTTTTTCACTGTATGTGAACAAAGTCAGGGCTCCCAGAGAAGAGTGCTGGCTTTAACTGGTTGATGGAAATCTTACTAGGTACATTCATCTCTTCCGAATGATAATGACTACAGGAGACTGCCAGGCTGCTCCATTCATCCTTTATATTCTGGTTAATTACAAGACATTTCCCCGCTGTTGTAAAGGTTAGCGGGACACATGGTACACATTTAGCTAGAAGAATCTGGCAATACAAATGCCTCTCTAGTCTGCAGCATGAGTTATTGGGCTGAGCTAGCAGGAGACAAGGACCTGTTAGTGGAGGAGGGGAGGTGCTCAGCCTGTCTCCAAGGCTCTGGGAATCACGAAGCAAATGGAACCTGCAGCTTCTTCTCGCCCCTGTGAAGCCAGACTTGCCTTCACAAGGGGGGAGCCCCTGCACTAACCCCGATCACTCCCCTTTGCCCACCACTTGGCTGTCCTGATGGCTGGACATCCTTTCATCTTCCCACACCTGTTCCTTCACCACACCCAGTTCAACCAACCTTAGAAAAAATTTCCAATGCATATCTTTCTTTCAGGATTCTAAACTCACTCTTTTTTGCTTGGATTTTATTCACTCTCTGTAAACCATTCCCCAAAATGTTGTAGGGCATGAGCTCCTCAAAACCGGAATCTGATTTTTCCCTTAGAAAACTTGGTGGGTATGCATCTTGCACTCTGCCCCTCCCTCATCATTGAGGGCCTGCCTCCTGCTTGGCCACCAGCCCTGCACAAATGCTTGCATTACTCACAGTTCTCTGCTAGATGAAGTCAGTATCTAGCACACTGGCTCCTCATCTCACTCAGATCTATGCCAAAGATGTAAGATTTGCTGCAGATGCCCAAGATCTAATGCTTCAAGGTACAGACTATGGAAAACAACAGTGGGAAGAGCAGTGATATGGAACAGAGCTGGGGAAGCCTCGATGTCACAAAAGTTGAGGTGTCTGTTGCCAGGTCAGTTGACCTGAAGGATAAATATAAAACCACTGCACCAGCTTTGACCAGGATGTTGCCAACACACAAAGAGTGAGGCTTGGGAGCACCATTGCTGCTACTGTACTGGCACGTTCCATGGTCATGGAAGGCTTCAAGAAGATTAGCAAAGCTGTTAATCCGGTGGAAATCAGAAAAGGTGTGATGTCGCATGTTGATGCTATTGCGGCTGAACTTAGGGAGAGGCGAAAGCTGTGATAATTTCTGAAGATACTGCTCAGTTTGCTACAGTTTCTGCAGATGGAGGCAGACAAATTGGCAGCATCATTTCTAATGTGATCACGAAAGTTCAAAGAGCATTCTCACAATATAGGGCAGGAAAACCCTGAATGATTAATCAGGAATCGGAGGCACAGAATTCTACTAAGATTCCATAATCTCCTTACTTGAATAATACATCCAAAGTTCAGAAGTGGAAATTCCAGGATGCTTAGGATTTCCACCGTCTGGCCCATGGTACCCACTCTTGATACTTCCACTGCCCAGTGGAAGTCTTTGGTTATGACTGCTGACAATGCTCTCAGTACACTCTTTTAGAACAGGATAAAGCTGACTTTCAGGTTAAAGGAGCCCAAGCTCCAAGTTCTAGCGTCACAGAAGGAACCCACAAAGCTGCTGCTATTGATGGTGTGGTGTTTGGAAAAGAGAGCCGGACTCTGAATTTTTAAGCTATTTTGCTTCAATGACTTACGAAAGGTTGGAGAGGTTATTGTAACTGAAGATGATGCCACATTCTTACGAGGGAAAGGTGACAAGATTCAAAATGAGAAATGTTCAAGGAATCACTACTGGTGACCATGGAAAAGAAAAGTTCAAGGGACACCTGGCTTTTGCTTCAGATGGCATAGCTGTGCTGAAGGCTGCCGGGAAAAGGGACGTGGAAGGGAAGGAAGAGAAACAGTCACAGGTGCACTGGATGATACAAGACCTGCTGCTGAAAAAGGCACCGCCTGGGTGCTTTGCTTTGGTGCCTTCTAGGCTTGAATTCACTGCTCCCGCTAATGAAGAGCAAAAAATTGCTACAGGAACAATGAAAGAACACTCAAAATTCCAGCAGTGACCACTGCCAAGAATGCAGGTGTTGAAAGATTATGGATAGTTACGAGAATTATGCACAGTTCCTCAGAAGCTGGTTATGCACTATGCTGGGTGATGTTTTCATCAGTGCAGCCACGGGTTGTAAGATGTACAAAGCAACTAAAGGTTCTAAGAAGTACTTTGTTGGCTGCTGCTGGTGTGGCCTCTTGGTTAATCACAGCAAAACTCATGGCCACTAGATTTCCTGAAGAAGAAAAGGACCCCAGCATGGTAGGTGGCAGGCAGGGGCATGTTCTAATTTCTACAATAGTGCTTTGCCATTGTTAATGGGCTGCAGGGTGGTCTTCACAAGCAACTTCTAAGAAGCCAGCTGGAGAAAACGACCAGAAGAAAGATGTTTAAAGGAATCCCTATGGCCATCGGTTGTTGGTTTCAGTGGTCTTGGCAATGCCGTTTTCTCTACCTGGCACATCTTTTCCCCTCTTCTCTGTGTGGCTACCTCTCATTGGTAAAGGCCTGAGTCAACAGCCATCTCCTCCTGTGGTTGTGTCTACACCTTGAGGAGAAGTCACTGCCCTCACAAGACTTGGTTCAGACGTGTGTTGAAACCCGTATCACACTGCAACATCATGTCCTGTTCTCCCAGCTATTTGTCCCCCGAACTCCTATGTCTACGTTCTGTGACTGACAGAGGCCAGCACACAGACAGTTCCCTTGAAGAGTCTGATGACTGAGTGGATGAATAACCAACTGTTAGAAGAATATGTGCTTTGGATTCATTTCCTGGCAAAGGAAGTAGTTACACTTGAAAGCAGGTGAGGTGAGGGGTGCCGTATTTTATGTTCAGGATGTTTTCAGTTCAGGCTCATTGTGACTGAATTTAGAAGCTTGGCTTCATAGACCCCAAGCTCTGGGCTCCTGAGCCTGGTAGCAACAACCCTGTGATTTGTTCAGGGGCCCTGGAGGCACAGAACCTAAAAAATGAGGCTAGCAAGGGTTTAGCAGCTTAGTTGGTGGACAGGAATAGGACGGAAGAGTCTCAGCGTGGACCACAGGCTGCCTGAGGCACTTCTGCTCTGGTCTGAGACTACAACTCAGTCACAAGCAAGAAAAAGACAAGTTCATGTGGAAAACAGAAGCTTTGGTTTGTTACTACAAAAAGCATCTCGATAAATGCAAATTGGTTTCCAATGGACAAGTTTATTCTGCAGACAATTAAGATCTGGAGTTGGACTTCTAGAAAGCAGAAGGGCCGATTCTCTTACTGTGGAATATCTCCCAACTGCTGGTTACCAGAGTTAACTTGACAAGATAGGCAGTGGGAGGGACAGCAGAGTAGGGCTAGGATTTGGCTGAAGGGGGGGGGGGGGCAGGCAGTTGACAATGACCGTCACCTCAGAGTGGCAGCAAAGATCCCAAGTCTGAGAAGCCAGAGCCGCCAGCTCAATCTCTCACTGCACAAGGGCTTCCCCATATAACAGGGAGACTGGTGACTGGTGGAGTCTGAGGCTTGAGGGTTCCATTTCCTGTGTACCTGCCATGTGCCGGATATTGCGACAGGGTCTCCTTTTAATCGCCAGTAGGCCCGTGGGGTTAATATTATTCCCTCTCTGCAGACCAGCAGGGCAACAGTGCAGTGTGCTGCCCTCTCTGCCAGGGAAGACCCTCACCAGTTGTGATCATTGACCACTGGGGGCATTTAAGAAAGGCTCTTCTCACTGCCGTTCCTTGTAGGCTTAAAGAGAAAGCAGGAAAGCAATTAACGCTCTGAGAAGGACTGAAAATAGCCCTTGCCCGGAGGCAGAAGGATTGATTACATAACCTCAGTGGTCTCCCAGAACTGGAAGCAACCGTGATTTCTGTGGTTGCCAAACACTTCTGGTGCAGGAGCCTATGATTACGCTCTTAGGTAAATGTTTACTACGCAAAACAAATCAAAGAGCAATGGCTCTGGTTAACATTGGTGGTGTGGGGGGTGAACCTGGGGCCCCACCCACACAGTCCCTATCCAAAGAGCTGCTGGGAGAACCCCTCTGGCCTCCAAGGAACTCACTTTGCAAACCACTCTTTTGGGCTTGCCTCTCTCAAGTTACAACCGTTATGAGGAGGTCTCCTGCCCAGAGAGGGGATCGGTGGCCTCTGACTGCATGCTGCCTTGAGTCTTCACATCTCTCTCTCCAGCACAGACCCTTGTCTGAGCTACAGACTGACAGACCAGCCAGCTTCCTACTAGACAGCCCCCCCACCCCGCCCCTGAAATGCCAACAGTCCCAGAATCAACGTGTCCCAAGCAAATCCACTCTCTTCTGCCTCTGCCCTATACCACCTTGGTTAATAGCCTCATTTTTTTACCCGCTCACTCAGGCTAGAAACCAAAGGTTTAGGCCTGAGTCCTCTGCCTCCTTCCTCCACCCTTGTTACTCCTGGATCTAACGAGTCCAGGAAAGTGACCATGGGAAGGCCTCTTTTGGTCTCCCTCTGCCTCTGCCTCTGCCTAAACCTTGGATCCTTGTAGTCTCCAAATTCTCAAAGGCTCTTAATTGTCCTCTCATTTTCATCTGAGAGCAATGAAAGATCTTCCTAAAATAAAATGTGATCACATCTCCCTCTTGCTCAAGACTTCTGATCCCCTGTCTTCAGGGCAGCTTTTCACAGTGTGACCCCTGCCTCCCTCTCTGACCCCAGAACCCCCTGCCCTCACTGCTGACCTGTGTCCTGGACAGCAGGCTTCGTGCTCAGTCGGCACATGTTTTCATTGAAAGGCCTGGGAGCAGGTGTATTAGGCTGTGGGCCATCTGTCTCAGCTGCAGACTGCCCAACTCTGGCCTGCCAGCACTACTGTGTCTACAGATAATTCGTACGTGAATGAGGCTGTGTTCCATAAACCTTTATTTACCGACGCTGAAATGTGCATTTCATACAGTTGTCATGTGTCATGAAATATTCTTCTTCTGATTTTCTGCTTCAATCTTTAAAAACAGATGGCTGCATCTGGCCTGCAGGCTGTACTTGACCAACTCCGCTCTAGACGCACACAGGTGTCTGGGGTTCCTGAGACTCAGCGCTTTCATATTCTCTTGCCTCTGTTCTACCTGGACTGCTCCTCATGGTCTGCGTGGCATCTCTCCAAGGCCCATACTGATGTCACCGCTACATTTTTTTTTGACTTCTTTAAGTGCTTCCAGCAAAACTAATTGCTCCTTTATGTCTTATCCTAGAACCCTTCACTGGGCCTCAATTATAGCTCTTATCTTGCTGCCCACAACTTCTAGATTTATGCCTGTTCCTCTCTTTAACTTGTCCTGCTTTGTCCTCCTTGAGAGCAGAGCGTGGCCTGGCCATGTCCACCTTTCTCTTCTTCCACATGGTACTGGTGTCGCACAAGAGTGCTTGTTAAATTCAACACGCTCACCTGCTTTCTGACAGCCGGCTTGAGGCACAGTCACACTACAGCCCTGATGCCCTGGTTCCCTGTAGTCGTAGTTAAGATCGTGTGTGTCCAGGAATAGCCCTAAATTCTGACCGGACCGAGACAGGAATGGAATGCACCGTGCTTCAGGTTATTTGTTTATTCGTTCAACTTATGATTTGTTTTCTGAGAAAAGAACTGTCCACCGATACAGTTCGGGGGTTGTAATTATTAGCTCTGAAGTGCCATAAATCACTTGAGACTCTAATGCCATAAAGCTGAGCGCTGTTAAGGCTGACCCTGTGCTGCTGTTTCCCCAGGTCCAGTCCTCACACCTCTCTGGTCTGCTCTGTGCCAGAAGCCTGACCTCTGTGGACTGCTATGGCAAGGGGTCCCGCTGGGAAGGCTCATAGTCTCCCAGGGCACACAGCAGGCCCACACAGCAAGGACTCTGCTCCTTATTCCTGGCTCCTTTTGGGTTGGCAGATGGGAGGCACAGCAGACTTGAGGGAGAGGGAGAAGAGAGAGATCAGGTTACTGATTCTGGCCTCCTCTTCCTGCTCTGGTTACTGATTCCAGGTCCTTGCTGCAGTGCTTGTTACTGATTCCCAGGCCTCTCCTCCTGCACTAGTTACTGACTCCTGGCCCCCTCCTCCTGCTCTAGTTACTGATTCTGGCCCCTCTTCCTGCTCTGGTTACTGATTCTGGCTTCCTCATCCTGCACTGGTTACTGACTCCTGGCCCCCTCTTCTTGCTCTGGTTACTGATTCTGGCTTCCTCATTCTGCTCTGGTTACTGATTCTGGCCCTCTCTCCCTGCTCTGGTTACTGACTCCTGCCTCCCTCCTCCAGCTCTGGTTACTGATTCTAGCCCCTCTTCCTGCTCTGGTTACTGACTCCTGGCCCCCTCTTCCTGCAGTGGGTTGGCAGTGGTCAGGCTCCTCAGTTCTGCCAGGTAGTGCCTTTTCTACTCCCTCTGGCCCTTTCCCAGTTGTGGCAAAGCCCTCCCTGCTGCGTGGTGCCCGAGGGCCTCATCATCCCTGCGTGTTCCTTAATTCCATCCTATCCTTTGTAAAGGGTCCCATCACTAAACCCTCTTCGGTGAAAGCCAGGCAGTATGCCTTCTATCTCCTGCTAGTCCCCTGACTAAAAGCTATCTCTGCCATGCTTTTGTGCTATATTTACAAGCTGAAAAACTTTGATTATTGTAGTCATTCCAAAGTTTCCTTTCCTTCAGGGCAGTGGTTCTCAATGGGGGTGGTTTTTTATGCAGGGATCATTTGGCAACATGGGGAAACTTTCTGGTTATCATGACTACGTGTGTTGTGGGGAAATGCTATTGGCATCTAGCAGCTCGTGGATGGAGGCCAGGGATGCCGCTAAACATCCCCAAATGGTCTGGATGACCCCCCACAACAGAGAACTACCCACACCACTAAGTCAATAGTGCTGAGGTCAAGGAACCCTGCTTGAGTCCTCAGTTGAGTTACTAAATGATTACTGTATGCGCTTTGCACTATGTGCCCTCAGTATGGTGAAGACTAGAAAAAGAAGTTCCCAGAGTAAAATCACTTATTAACACAATATCTAAGCCCCCGTATATAAGCACGCCAGCTGCAGACGAATACTGCCGGGGTGCAAGTCTGCCTCCCACACTATGTCGATGAGACCTGGAGCCGGTCAGGAGTCCTCTCTGAAACCCTGGTTCCTCATCTGTAAAATGGGGCCAAGGGTAGTTCCTCCTTCACACACTTGCTGTTAGCGCTAAATAAAGTAATAAACGCCAAGTGCTTGAAACCTAGAAAGCCCTCTGTAAACACTGACACATATGAATGTACAACCTCGTTTGGGGCTGTATTAAGGGACACAGAGAGAGGACAGGATAGGGCCTCCTCTTGAGAAGTTCGTAAGTAAAGCAGGTTTTCAGGTTGTGGGTTTTTCCCTGCTATAGCCTTGTGAAATTAATTTACAGGTTGCAGTTAACATTAAAAATTGGAAGTTTTCAGGGTGCATCACGCTTAGTAAGGATAAATACCACTTGGTGACATTTTCCTTTTAGTTCTATAGATAGATGTGAGGACTGGGTTGTGATAGAAAATGTACTTCTTTACAGTGGGATGAGATTAACAAAACATAGTTGAAAAGCCACCAGTTGAATAGGAAAGATAAGGCACTCAAAACACCATTAAGAGATGGCCCTCTGGGTTTGCAGAAAACTCACATGAGCCTGTGAATGAATTCAAGCTTCCCCACTTACAGCCTGTGTGATCTGTGTGTGTTGGGCTTATTACACAACCTCTCTGAGCCTCAGCTGCTTCAGCGGAAACGTGGGAATTAAAATGTATTTTTTTTAATGTTTATTTTGAGAGAGAGAGAGAGAGAGAGAGAGAGAGCAAGCACACACACATGCATGTGGGCAGAAAGAGAGAGAGAGAGAGACTGAGAGAGAATCCCAAGCAGACTCCAAGTACAGAGCCTGACTTGGGGATCGATCTCACGAACCATGATCTCATGACCTGAGCTGAAAATCAAGAGTCAGACATTTAACCGACTGAGCCACCCAGGTGTCCCAAAACGTGGGAATCAAAAACACATTTGTCACTGTGCTGTGGGGAGGCCCACATGGGGGCAGTGTGGACAGTGCCCAGTACAGGGCCTGGTGCACAGCAAGCGTGCTGATCTAGAGTCTGCCGTGTCTGGGTTCTTTTTGCCCACTGCCTGGCCTTACGCTGTGGCCTATGACCATGGCAAACAGGCCCTCAGGAACCTGAAACAGTAGAAACACTGGCACCTACTTAATCAGACGCACTGATGACACTCATCTCTGCTTTTCTATTTTGGAAAATACAATGAAAAGATCCCGGCAGGGGCTTCACTCACAGAAGCCCAACATCGGCAGTGGAAAAATGCCTCCAGGAAAGCTCTCAGAGTGAGGCTTTGTGAGGCTCGCCAGATCAGGTTGGTTTTTGATTTCGTTTTTTTTTTTTTTTTTTTTACTTCATTTTTATTTATTTGTTTGTTTAAGAAAGAGAGAGCATGTGCATGGGGCAGAGGAAGAGAGAGAGAGAGAGAGAGAGAGAGAGAGAGAGACTTAGAGGAGATTCTATGAGAAACTGCACAGCACGGAGTCCAACTCAGGGCTCAATCCCACGACCCCGGGATCATGACCTGAGCTGCAACCAAGAGTCGGATGCTCAACCCACTGAGCCACCCAGCCACTCTGTTTTTATGTTTATTTTGTGAATATTTCAAAGGTGGCTGAGGAAAGGAGGCTGTTTATGAAAGGTTCAGATTCTAAAGGTAATGTTTCTAGTTGCAGTGTTGCTCTTATCCTAGTTTCCCGCTGAAAGCCTGGCCTCATGGCAGGGGCTCCACTCTGCCCCTGCCCCACCCAGGTGAGTGATGGGCTGGTGCTGTCCAGAACCACAGCCTGCGAGGTGGGGTTGGAGGGGGCCAGCCACCCCGCTCCACCCTGAGAATCGGTGCTCCTACCCCAGCACACCCTCGTGGGAAGACACTTCTTGCTTTTTATCAGGCCTACTTTGTCCCATTCTGTGCACACTACCAATATGCCTCACTCCTCACTCACTCACTCACTCAGGACACAAACTCACCCCTCCTTTTATTCCCCAGGGCCTTATGCTTAATAGGTGTGCAATACAAGTTTGCTGTTGAATCAGTCAGAACCAACATCAGCCTATAAATGGTAGTAGTTAAGGGCTTAATGAGCAAGTTATAAAGCCCACCCTTGGTGTTTATAAATTTTGTGTACTTCGAGTAAACTCAAGGTTGAGAGGGATGCCCTCATCCGCTCCCATACATCAAGTGGACTCTGGATCTCCTCCAGTGCCCAAGAGCTCCCTGCCTTGGGTTTGCAAATTCTTCAGGATTGGAGCACAAATCTGCTTGCCTGCGATTTCCACCTGCCATTCCTGGTCTGATCCCTTGCTGCCAGGCAGCTCTTCGCAGATTTGAACCCCTAAGCTCCAGCACTCCTGCGGCCCCTCTGCCCGTGGGTGTGCCAATACAGTCGTGTTCTATGTAACACTAACACAAAACAGAGCTGGAGTATGGCTCCTCTCCCACTTTACACCAGCGTAGGCTAAACTCTCCCGGTTAAGAGCTTGGGCTCTGGAGTCAAAAGGCAGGAGTTCAGATGGCCTTGGGAAACTGGCTTATTTTCTCCAAGCCTCTACTTCCCTGCCCATAAAATGGGGACAGTGATGGCATTTACTCTGGAATGATGGGGGATAAATGAGACGACATTTGTCAAGTGCCCAGCACATAGCCTGGCTCTTCAAAGGCACTCGGTAGTAACTACTATGACGAGTCTGGCTCGAAGAGGAGCCTGGGGAGGGGCAGCCCGGGGCAGCATCACTGTCTCGGGCAGCCGGCCACCATGGCAGGTGCAGAGCTGCTGATGTGGAGGCCCCGGGTTGCAAATTAGAACAGGACAAGAGACGTATGTCCTCCCTGCAGTCAGGCTGGACCCAGTCTGGGGACAGGATGAGCTCCCCGGGACTCATCTCTGCGGCCCGCTGAGGAGGCTCGGCAGTCCCCGCCTACCTTGGTATTGGGCGCTGAAGCCACGCTGCCGGTGGTTGCCGTCAGAGGTGAAGTGCAGCCGCAGCCAGTTCTTGCTGCTGATGACGGGGGCCGGGAGGCTGGCTCCGGTGAACCTGGGGGGACACCAAGTGGGCGGGGATAGCGGTGAGGCAGGGGCCAGCATCCATTGTCCCCACTTCCCATGGTGCTAGGGCCTCTGCCCAGGCCTGGGGCAGGAGGGAAGGGCTGGGCCACCCAGGCTGCCCTCCAGAAACCTGGGGCCTGAGCGGCTTCGGCAGGCTCTCCCGGGGGCCTTGAGATGCTGTGCAGACAGTGGATCCTTCAGGCCAGGAGCAGAGGCCCACCCCCTCCTCCCACCAGGGGTGTTGACAAGTGTCACTCCCTTGGGCAACAGACCACAGGCAGAAGAGAGGCCCAGCCTTCCCAGCAGATGTCCACATACCCACCTGTACCCAAGACCCTGATCCCCCAGCAAAAGTCCAGCCTACAACCCCCAGGTACAGGACCAGCTACCCCTAGTGAGCCCCGCAGACCCCCCAAGGGGTCCATAGAAAGGCACTTCAGGCAGTATGGCCCTTCAGTGCTGTGAGAGCCCATTCTAAGATCACTCCTTGGGCCCTGGGTCTCCTCTGGCTCCTCCCCTATTCCTGTTGCGTCCATAAGACGCCTCCCCATCCGTGCTAGGTCTGTTCCCCCTCCCTTAAATTAGCTTCTTCTGGATTCCAGCCAGTCCAGCCCAGGGGGTGGGGCACCAGGATCTCTCCTGCCATCACTGGTCACTACCCCAGCCTCTTGACCAACTGCCATCTTGAGCCAACTTCCAAGTCCACCAGACCCTTCCTTCTGGAGCACAGGAACCTTCAGCAGCTCCCTAGTGCCTACACAAGAATAGCCTTTCAAGTTTTCCACCTTTTCCCCTGCTAGAATGAGTCTCTGCTCAGTGCTGGCCCTCTCCACCACACTCAGGCTAAGCTGTGAAGCCCCCCTCCTTGTACTTGTTCTCTGCACCCCAGGAATCCCCTCTGTCTTCCCTCCTCTACCCCACAGCCTCTGAGCTGGCCTGTGCACTGGTGTCTTCCCTCTTTTCCTCCCCACATAAGAATCAGGTACAAAGCATAGCGATGCCTGCCCCCTGCCCCCCGGCAGCCTCACACCTCCCTCCTGCCTGCTCCCACCCCTGCGGGGACACCCTATCGAGGACATCTCCTAAGCATGCATGCTTTGTCCTTTACAACATTTTTGCCTTTTCTGCCTGGAATGCACCCACCCAGAGCCCTCTCTCCTGCACCACCCATGTTGCCTGAGAGGACTTCAGGAAGCCCTCAAACATCACATCCTGGGGCAAGCCTTTCCTACTCTCCTTGGCTTGGAAGCCACACAGATTTGGGTTCAGATCTAGGTTCTACCACTTAGTACCAGTGTGACCTAGGACTAGTTACTGAACCTTTCTGAAAATGAGAGTACTAAGCCCAGCCTGAAGCGTCTGTGGGAATAAATGTGAGACCTACCTATGGGCAAAGAACCTAGCCCAGTATCTGACACACATTAGCTCAAGAAACGTCATTTTCCTTTTCCTCCTCTGTGATGCCACAGCACCTATGATTCATCATCTAGGTGGGTGTCTCCTTAAGGTAACTCCTCAAGGAGGGCATTGTAGTCTGATGGTGGAGAAGACCGGGCTCTGGAGGGATGAGCTGCGTTATCTTACAAAAATTACTTCAACTCTCTGTGACTTTGTAAAATGGGGACAATAATAACCATTCCCTCAAAGAGTTGCAAAGATTAAATGAGATGATACACACAAAAAAAGGCCTTAGCATGGTCCCTGGGAAATAGAGAGCTTTTGGTAAATGGCAGCTGCTATTTTATTCTTTGTCATTTTTATTCTTCGTCCTTGTACCAAGCATCTAGCACCATGGTTGGTACAAAGCAGGCAAATCAGGATTCCAACAGAAAGCAGATGGCATAGTCATAGGAGAATAATTCCAGGAGTTCAATGAATGGACTCTTTATCAAAAAAGTGGGGAAACCACCAGGGATGGGGCAGTAGGCTGTTGCTTGTTACCACTTAGGAGCCTGGAGAGGAAATGATTATCCCTGAAAAAGAAGGCTGCATGCAGAGGGTCACCACACAGGACCTAGATCTTGGGCATTTAAGTCCCACTAGGAGGGGGCAAAGAAATGCAAACCCAGAACTCACTCTCCTCTTTCCCCTCCTCCAACCTCCTACTGATGCTTCTGTTGATTTATCCCAATCAGAAGCCAGAAGCAAAGGAGCATATTGATACAGCCCTATAGCTAAGTCTTCCTAGATATGGAACAGAGTGGAAAAGGTTGGAGAGAGGATCTGGAGGGGGCAAATGGAAGAGACCCAGCATGGTGGGTGCCCATAAATGTGTATTAAACAAAGGAAATAACCAAGGAGCTTCATACCCTGCAAAACTGAGTTTTTACTGTAATGAAAATGCTGACACACACCAAATTCTAATAATATAACCCATATTACCATTGGTAAGAGCTATTATAGAAACCAATTACTGTATTTCACCAGATCCCATTTAAAATAGTTTATTACAGTCTGAGTCACTGAAGTTTTCTAAGGAGCCACAAACAGTATTGTGGGTTTTTTTCCCCCCCAGGCCAAGTTCAAATCTGTATCAATGACAAAGCTTGGGGACTATTTACATAAGGGAAGTAGAAATAGGGAGAATTTACCTGAATAATTCAGAACCAAAGGATGTTTATTGCAAAATGGGATGTGGGGAGGGTGCCGGGGTCCCAGAGCAGGATGAGAAGTCATGATCACGACTATGGTAAGTGGAAGCCAGTGAGGCTTCTCCAGTCCCAGTATCTGCTTTAGCCCCAAGCGTGCAGCCTGGAGAAGCTCTGAGGGACACCCGTTGTCCATCTCTCCCACACCTTTACCCACCCTGAGGACTCCTGGTAACTCTTCACCCCCAAGGCTTAAACTCTTGGGGCCCTGTGTTGCCTACACATCTTTACTCTGTTCTGCTCCTGCCTCCTTGGACGTAAACGCATATGTGAGAGTTCTCCTGGCAACTATCCCATAATTGGGGGCTTACATGTTGGAGTCATCACATCAGACTCTGCCACTGAGATGGTGCCGTGCCCCACTGGAAACTCTCCAACATCACTGACACACACGACAACACAGGGAGCTATCAGAAGCATTATATCGGGTGATTAAAAAGTATATACTGTACGGTTCCATTTATACGAAACCCTGGAAAAGACTCATCGATAGGAAGAGAAAGCAGATTAGTAGATGCCAGAGCTGGGGGTGAGAGGTACAGGTGGGGATCCCTAGGGGAACCTCCTGGGGTCATGGGAATGTTCTGTATTTTGAAGGAGATGGTGGTTATGTGGGAAGTACATGTTGGTCAAAGCTCTGAAAACATTTAAAATGGGTAATTTTAGGGATGCCTGGGTGGCTCAGTCAATTGAGTGTCTGACTTAGGCTCAGGTCATGATCTCGCAGTTCGTGAGTTTGAGCCCCACATCGGGCTCTGTGCTGCCAGCTCAGAGCCTGGAGCCTGCTTCAGATTCTGTGTCTCCCTCTCTCTCTGCCCCTCCCTAACTCATGCTCTGGCTCTCTCTCTCTCTCTCAAAAGTAAATAAACATTGAAAAAAATGGGTAATTTTATTTTGTGTAAATTAGACCTGAACAGAGTTCATTAAAAACAAATATCCAGTGGCTTCTATCCTTAGAGTAAGACCTTACTGTGGCCTCAGGCTTTAAAAAAGCCAGTGTGTTCTCACCTCTCTTACCTCCCCCTTTCCTCATCTCTATTTTTTCTGCTCCAGTCACACAGGTCTCCTTGCGGTTCAAAGCTGGCCAGACCTCTTTTGGCCTCAGGGCCTTTGCACTTGACATTCTCTCTACCTGCTAGCTGGCTCTTCTCCCAGACGTCCATGTGGCTCACCTCCTCAGTTCCTCTAAGTTCTTGATCAAATGTCACCTTCTTAGTGAAGTCTTCCTGGTCTGACTCCTGCCTGCCTTCCTTCCCTGAGCACACGTGTAAATGTGCAAACACACACACACACACACACACACACACACACACACACACACATCATCTCCAATCAAACAGAAGACCTTACTTGTAGTGGAACACACGTTGCTTTTTTGTGCTTCTCTGTCTTTGTACTTGTTGCTCTGTCTGCCCTTTCCCATTGTACCATCTGACTGCACAGAGAGGTTAAGAAGCTTGTTCAAGGTCACACAGCCATGAAATGGCAGAGGTGGCAGTCAAACTGAAACCACTCCACTCTGAGCCTATGTACTCAGCCACTGTGTTGTATACTGCTACATACATGCAAGCATGAAGGAAGGCGCTGGAACAGTTTAGGCTGAATTCCATTCCGTTTCTTTTCTTCCCCTCCCGCTTCCCCCCAGGATCCTCTTTAATTCTGCTCCCTCTTAGAATCATAATTAAAGGAGAGAAACACAAAGAGAGATTCTCCCCTCCAAACCTTTCTGTCCACATTAACTTCACTCTGGGGGGCCTTGGGAATTCCAAGTTCGCCCAGGAAATTGCTATTGCAGTACAGCATAAAATGTATTTAAGCAATTACACTCAATTTTTTTTTCTTTTTGGTAAATTGACTTCCGTTAAATGGGGCTTCATTAATGGAATCTGGCTTGGGGAGAACAAAAAAACAAACGCTCCCTTTAATGCATGTAGTTGATTATGGGAAAAGTGGCTTTGAATTCCCCTCCAGAAAGCTCTAAGTTCTTCTCTTGGTAATAGAACAGCTCAGAGCAGACTTCATGGAAAGCATTTCTTCTTAAGAAGCTTCTTCTACAGTTAGGATGTTGGGGCGCAAAGATGAAAACAGTGAGTCTGCAAGGAATCACTGCCTACCTGTAATCTGAGGGGGAGTACTAGAAGATTCTGCCTTAGATTTCAGTATTCCTGAAAACTGACATCCTCGGGAGAACATTCACTCATTCATTTACTCACCAAGCACACATTGTATAAAAGGCACTGTGCTTGCCAGTGGGTGCCACTCCCACTTGTTCCCTGGATATGGGAAGTCTTTGCAAAGCCTGAAATCTACCAGATTCCACTGTAATGTCCCCTTCTCTGCCCAGCCACCACTCCTCAGGCAGTGGCATCTGGCTTCTTTCTGTGTTCCAGAGCAGTTCCTATGGGCTTTATCTCTTAGCTAAGCTATGTGCACGGCCTGGATTTGACTCAGGGTTGAAGACTCTTTGCATCCTAGGGTCGAACAAAAACCATCCTTCCAACCACAAAGGTGGCTGGGGAGAATGTGAAATATAGGAGGTGCTGGCCACTTTATCCCCACTCCCAAACTCTCTTCCTTCCCCACCTGCCATCTGCTTTCCTCTTTGGGGGATGGAGAGGGCACCACGATGCAACCAGGGAAACCCTCTGGATGCCTTGATGGTAGTGAGCAAAGGACACCAAGGCCTTTGCTGGAAACCGATTCCCACTTCCCTCGCCCAAGCCACCTCTCATTTCTGAAGTGAGACTTTATTGACTCAGCCCTGACACACCCATTCTCATCACCAATGATTTCAGTATCAGTTTTCCTTAGCCAAATACCTAGGATTCTTGCTATGTCAAAACAAATGTTTTTCCTTAGACAAACCCAGGATGTTACACACTTTCCTGGAATCGGGCAAATGCCCAGGATGAATGAAGTTCCCTTTTGGATACGGACTGCCAGAGTCCCTGAGTCTTTAGACTTGTCTTTGGAAAGACATCTCAAGGTTCCGGTTCTCAGCAGTGCCTACCCACCTCACTTGTTCAGGCAGCTCTGAGCAGCTGAGCCACGGTATGAAGATTCAAATCCCAGCAACCTACCTGGATGTTTGGGGGCTTGTTTGAACAAACCCAAGCTTCTGCCAATCAGTCTAGCTCCCCAGTGTTCTTTCTCCCCATAATCCACACCATCCTCCTGGTCACCCAACCCAAGCATCATTCTTAACTCCTCCTGTTCCTGCCCTCCATGGCCAAGTCTTCTGGGCCTCACAACCTTGTCATCCTCACCTGGACTACTGAGTCAGCCTTCTGATCTGTCCTCTGCCTCCAGTCCATCTCTGTACTCTGCGGGGAGATCTTCCCAAGTTCCTGCCTTGCTGGAAACCCAGAAGCAGAGGCCCACCAGCTCCAATATCATAAAATCTAGACTTTTTCATGCCTTCCCTCTCCAGTGACACCCACTTCGAGCTCCAGCTTCTTCCATGTCTCCAAGCCTTTGCATATGCTACTCCCTCTATCTACAGTGTCCTTTCCTGTCACCCCACCTGACTACCTGGGGAAATATCACCCATCACATACACCTAACCAAATGTCTCATTCTTTCCACATCTCTCTTTCCCTGCCCCCATGGGAGAAGCATTTGCTTTCACTGTGACCCCTTTGCACCATGCTCAAGCCCTTACCATCATGCCGATACACCAACTCACAACCATCTCTCAACTAGAAGCCAGGCTCTGTAAAAGCTGGGACAGGATTTCCTTTATCTTGATATGTCTAGCAACACAACACAGTGCCTGGCACAAAGAACAAATCAATTCCTTAGAACAGGGGTTGGCAAACTAGAGCTTGCTGTCTGTTTTTGTAGATAAAGTTTTATTGGGTCACAACCATGATCATTCATTTACATTTGTCTGCTTTTATGCTGCAACGGCAGAGTCGAGTAGCTGTGACAGACACTGTAACCCGCAACGCCCAAATTATTTATCTCACCCTTTACAGAAACATTTACTAACACCTTGAAGCCTTGAAGATGACATAGTTGGTTGGTAAAAAGTAATTTGTGAGGAGGGCATAAGAACACACACACAGCTAAAGCATTTCATTATAGTGTGCAAATACCTAAATGCACATTTACTTGTCAATCCATTTAATGTAGGACCAAGGTCTTTCCTTTGACCACGGTTTTGTTCTCCACACTGTCTGCCTTATACAAACTACACCCACAGTTCATTGCTCACCATGTTTAACTCTTCTACAGCACGTTCACTCAACACATATTTATTGAGCACCTACAATGTGCCAGGCTCTGTGTGGGGCACTGGGGAGGCCGCAGTGAGCAAGATGGACTTGGTCCCTGCCCCAATGGAACTGACCCAATGGGGTGCAACTGTCTCAGTCACTCACACCTAATATTGAGGGAGTAATTCTTTTTAGAGATTCTCCTTCATGGAGTCATTCCAAAGCATTCAATTTAGTTTCCATAGATGCAACTCTATTTCCTTTCACACTCATATTTCATCAGCTTATGTGATGTTTAATTTAAATCACATAATTACAATAACAAGTATGACTGGCACCAAGAGAGTTGGCAACAGACCCATCTGATTCTCAGAAAGTGCAAGACTCAGCTGGTGGGAGCATGAGGTGCATGGGCATTGAGGGTGGGGGTGGGAGACGGCCTGCAGGCAGCTGGCACTTCACGTGCCACAAGGCATCGGTCAGGAAGATCTAGCAAGGCCGTGGGAGTGCCAGCCACCCCAGGGAGCTGCTCTGGTGGAGAGGGCTAAGTGCTGAGCACTTTTATTATCCGTGCTTTGTGAAGGAAGGAAGGAAGGAAGGAAGGAAAGAAGGAAGGAAGGAAAGAAGGAAGGAAGGAAGGAAGGAAGGAAGGAAAGAAAGAAGGAAGGAAGGAAGGAAAGAAGGAAGGAAGGAAAGAAGGAAGGAAGGAAGGAAGGAAGGAAAGAAGGAAGGAAGGAAAGAAGGAAGGAAGGAAGGAAGGAAAGAAGGAAGGAAGGAAAGAAGGAAGGAAGGAAGGAAAGAAGGAAGGAAGGAAAGAAGGAAGGAAGGAAAGAAGGAAGGAAGGAAGGAAGGAAGGAAGGAAGGAAGAGCGGCCTCTTGCTTTCAATAGTGGGGCATCTGTTCTAATTACATCCCCTTGGCTAGCAGGAGAGTGGGAATCAACTAAGCTTAAAATCCTAATTGAGGAGGACTTCAGAGGACTCCTAGGCCTAAAGGTTCACTATGTATGGATCTCATCTACAGCATTCTCGACAGAGGGTCAGCTCCTTGCCAAATTCTCCGTCCCCTTTGATCCACCCCCAATCCTTTTTCTAGCTACTTCCTTACCTTCAGGTGGGATCTTACAGCCACTGGCTCCAGAGAATCTGGTTGGCTGCCCCCGTGTATCTGTGACTCTTTGCACTTCCTCTACCCTGGTACTTGTCTCACCAAGCATCGTCCAGGGGTCTGCCTCACCCCCCAAACTGTGAGCTCTCTGAAGACAAGAGCCATGTCTTACTACTTAAGTTTTTTCCTCAGTACCTTGCATGGAAAACTAATACATGGAAAGGGCTCGGTCAATACCACTCACTAGAAGAAGGAACGCCTGAATGAACGAACGAATGAATGAGATCCTGCTGGTGAAAGAAGAGGGCATATGTGGGGAGAAAGGCAGGCGAGCAGGTGAGCCTGGAGACAGTAGGGAGAGCCTCTGAGGCCATGCTGGGTTTCATCTCCGTTTCCCACGAAGACGAAGCCAGGCCGCCCCAGCCCCTTGGTCCCTCAGCCCTCACTGTGTTCCCCATTCACTTGGCAGCTGCTGGTACCTTTCTCGGGGACTCTTCCCGTCCTGACATATCCCCAGGGCAGGATCAGCGAAGTCTGGTAATCAATGTGGGCAAATGTTCCTTCTCCTCCCAGAAGCAACTCAATAAACTCCACAAATTATCAGGGCTCTTCCCTGCTCAGCTAATTGTTGGCTCCAGGGAACCCACACAAACTACATCAGGTAAACGCTTTTCCTCCAGAAGCACCGCTCCCTGGAGGGCGTGTTTCTGAGGCCGGGAGTGCCAGGGGCAGGGCTCCTGGGATGCGGCTGTCAACACCTGCGGGTGAGCGCCCCTGGGGCTTGCGTGTTGGGGATGGCACCTTGAGAAGGTCTGGGAGTGGCCTGGGGCTTCCGTTCCTTGCGTTCCCGACTCAGCGGCTGACCCAGGAGGGCTGCGGCGGGGCGTCTCCAGTCTCTGCGCAGAGGCTGTGCTCAGGATGCTGCCCGGAGCAGATTGGCGCTGGGTCTTGCAGACAGAGTTGCGGCCCGGGGCCAAGCTTTGGGCAAGGGGGCTGGTGGCCGGTCCTCAACTACCTTTCAGGGGACGCCCGCCTCCCTCATTTTCTGTCTCCGCGACTAAATCAGGCAGAGCCACAAGCCTTTAAAGATGAGGCTTCCCGCCGGAACCACGTGACCCCCAGACCGCAGCTGATTGGATCAGGGTGGCCATGTGACCCAAGCGGGGCCAATCGGCTGATCGGACCGTGCACTGGCTTTGCCGAAGAGGGGCCCTGCAAAGGAGATACGGCAAAGGAGTGGCCCAGCGTCGTTGTCTGCACCTCTGTCGCTGCCACCCCTGCTTCATTGCTCTTACAACACGTGATGTGCCTTGTACATTCGTTGTCCTACTCCCCGTCCTGCTCCGGTCTGATTGGGACAGAATCGAAGAGCAGTCTCTGCCCTGCCTTGCTGCTGAACCCTTAGCTGGCCTTAGCCAGCCATCCCCTGCCCTCAGCCAGTGCCTCTGTTGCTCTAAGTTAGACCTGCGATCCGGCCTGGAGACCTGATGGTCCTATGCCCTAAGATGTTAAAGCCTGCCCCTTCAGGCCTGGCCCAGGAACGGGGTGCAGGCCGTGGGAGCCTGGGGACCAAGGCACACTCACACTCTACCTGGACCCTCTCGCCTTCCTGCCTCAGGTCTCTGCCTGGGTGGAGATGTCACCTGTCTGGGTCATCACCTGTCTTGTTCCCCTACACAGAGGCAATGGGTTTAGGGAGGTCAAAGGTTAAGGGTCGGGCCTCTGGAATCAGCACAGCCCTGTATTTGAGTCTGGATTCCGCTGTTTTCTACTTGTGTAAATGTGGGTATGTGCCAAAACCTCTGGGCCCCAGTTTCCTAATCTGTGCAATGGGGGTCCTGTGAACTTGTGTATATATAAGGTGTCCAGGACTGTGCCTGACACACAGCAAGTGCCTCACAAATGTGAACTATTTTCTTCTCATGCTTTGGTCTGAAGGGAGAAGGGATGGGATCTTATCAGTGCCTTGAACCTTACCTTCCAGAGCACACAGGGATTAAGCAGACCTCAGAGTAGCCTGGCCTAGGTTTCCCTGGAGAAGTAAGGATGCCTGCATCCACTCTGGTGATAGAACAGTGCAGGAGGGTGGGTGGGGGGAGGGGAAAGGGGAAGGACAAGGCACTCTGTGGCACCCAGGGTAGCCATTCCAAGTGGCAGCCACCTTCCCTCCTCCTTGGGCAGCCCCAGCTTGACCTCCACCAGCTCCTGCTCTCTCAGCCTTGTCCATCTTCCACCTGTCACTGGCAGTCATGAGTTAGAGAAGGGACCTGTCCCCCTCCCAGGGAGGGTAGCCATCTATACCTTGCAGAGGCCTCTGGGGATTATATTTGGATAGTACTTCTCATCCAGAGGAAACGTTTGCAGATGGCTTACCAAGGAGCCTCCCACGCCAGCCTCTGCCTGCCACTCGGCTGCCATTCTGAGCCTGAGCATCATCGATGTGCCCCTCCCCCTCCAGGAGGCAGCTAGCCAGCCCTGCTTGAGATCCTGGCAGCTCTGAAGCCCTGGCTGAGGGCATGAGCCTCCAGTTGGCTAGAGGATGTATGGCCTAAAACATTTCAGGGATGTGTAGGCCGGTGAACAAGGGGTCCTAGTCAAGACGCTGCTGGATTTGGATGCTGCCTTCATACCCATTGGCTGTGTGACCCTGGGAGACTGTTTCATCTCTCTGAGCCTCTCTTTCCCAGTGTGTGTCTCACAGTGCATTGTGATGATTCAGGGTGATGTGGTGATGCTGGTAAACTCCTGCTCAGGCTTCAAGACACAACAGCCACATATTCTTGATCATGGCATGTCTCCATGCAGGAAGGGAGACTGATGGGCAAAGGGCCATGAAAGAAAGCAGTCTGGGGTAAGATTAGGCACATGGGCTCTAGGAAGCACCTGTCTGGGTTCAGGGCTCAGATCTAAACTTACCAGCTGTCTAATTGTGGGCAGGTAATTGACCTGCTTTGGGTCTCAGTTTCCCCATCTATTTGCTAAGGATAACAATAGCACCCACCTCATAGAGCTGATAGGAGGTTTAAGAGAGATAACAGGTATAAAAGCTCTCAGTACAGTGCTCAGCACATAGCAAGTGCTCAAAGTGCATTCACTATTATTATTAAGGGCCCACAATGTGCCAGTGTTGTAGGTATACTTTCTGAATAACAAACCAGAGGTCCAACTGTTTGTACGGTGGAGCACAAGCAAGTCGAGGGGAGAGGAAGGAGATAGGAAGCAGAGAATTGACAAACAGGGGAGAGGAGAGTTCCTGTCTTCCCGTATAGCTCATCTCCATCACATCTGGGGTAATACTTTTGGTTTCAAATGGCAGAAATCCAGATCCAATCAGCCTGGAATAGAGAAGAAATTATTGGCTGCTGTAGTCAAGCTGTAGCTGGCCCCAGGGATGACTAGACCCAGGGACCCAGATGCCACAAGGCCCCACTCTTTGTGCCCTATCTCTATTATGCTCTGTCTGCTGGCTTCATTCTCTCTATTGCGAACGGCGGATGCTTAAGTCTGGAACCATGGCCTCCCTTAGCAGCTCCGATTCACCCTCACACCTTCACTTCCAGAAACAATACAGAGATCCCTTCCCTTCCAATTAGAAAAAGCCCACTGGGAGCCTCTGATTAGTCCAGCTGGCCTATGTGCCCACTCCTGGAGCCAAGGGAATGGACCCCTCCTAGACCTGTTTGGGACCGTTCTCCAAAAGAAGGAATGCGCTCAAAGGGAGGGAGGGATTGGTGCTAGGCAAACAAAATGAAAGATGTTCATTGTGATTGAAAGAGGCAGGGGGCTGAACAAAAAGATCAGGGACCAGGGTGCCTGCTGGCTCAGTTGGTTAAGTGTCTGACTCTTGATTTCGGCTCAGGCCATGATCACATGATTGTGACGTGGAGCCCTGTGTTGGACTCCAGGCTGGGTGTGGAGCCTGTTTAAGATTCTCTCTGTCCCTCTCCCTCTGCTCCTCCCCTGCACACACACATTCTGTAAAAAAAAAAAAAAAAAAAAAAAAAAAAAAAAAAAAAAAAAAAAATCAGTGACCACTCTTCCTACTCTGTGGTATAAGAGAGTGGCTTTGTCAAGGCCTGTGAGAGGTATCCACAGCTCACTGTGGGCATTATCTCCCCAAAGCTGGTCTTGTTCTAGATCTCATCCTCTCCTCCCTTTTTGTATCCTGCCAGAGGTAAGCAGGTATGCCTGACCCCCACCACGCTGATCCCATTCTTGTGCCTGATCATCTGTCCCATTTCCTGTCTACTTGTTCACTAGTCCACTGCTTTGACCAGCCTTTGTCCTCCGTAGTGGACCCACGTTCCATGTGGACCTACCTGCACATGCCGGTGTGGTTCTATGGGCTACCCCGGTCAGTCTACCTGCTCAACTCAGGGCATTCTACGAACTGTGGATAAACTGACCAGATCCATCTGGAATGAGAGATCCACCAACCCAAATGAGAAAAGTCCCCCTTGAATCCCTTAAGTGTTGAGATTTAGATACCTTATGCTCCTTCCACCTGCCCTCCTCCTGCAATACTTGGCCTTGTTCCTTGCTGGCTTCCTCTTCTCCTTGGCCTCAGCCAAGGAGTTCTGGGACTCCCAGTAGAGGCTAAACACATGGACTTAAGAGTCAAACCAACCAGAGTCTGAGGCCTGGCTCTGCCACTCGTTGCTGTGTGGCCTTGGAAAAATTAATCTCTCTCTCTAGGCTTTTCTGGCAATGATATACCTAAAGCATTACCATCATTATTATTAAAATATTATGGTCACATGCGATTGAGCAACAGTTCTTGGCATGAGGCGAATGCCAAAGAGCCTCGGCCTAGCTGCTGACAACCCTGCCTTCCCCACCAGTCTGGCTTCCAGGAAATTTCAGATACCTCTTTCTACCACCATCTCCTTTCCTAAGACAATATCCGTCCTTCAATTACTGCTTATAAGTGGCCATCAGAGAATCCAGCAACTCACAGCTATTTATTGAGATGTGTGTGTGCCTATGCGCATGTGTGCACGTACATGAGTGGCGAATGAGTGAGTGAATGAACTGAAAGAATCTAAGAGTGAATTAATTGGTAAGCAAACGAGTGAATTAGTGACTTAATGAGTCAGCAAGTGAGTGAAGAAGAGTGTGTAAAATTGAGTAGATCATGCTCCTTGCTCCCACAACTAATCCAATAAGCGGTGGCATAAATTTTTCATCTTTATTAACACAAACAGAGGTTAAGAATAGCACGGGAAATGTTACAGACCATCAGCTGGATGAGAAAGATACTATATTCCTTTCTTCTCGCTGCTTTAACAAATCACTACAAATTTAGTGGCCTGAAACAACACAGATTGTCTTACAATCCTGGGGGATGGGGGTCCAAAATGGGTATCGATGGGCCAAGATCAAGGTGTCTACAGGGCTGTGCTCTCTGGAGCTCTAGGGGAGGATCTGTTTGCTAGCCTTCCCCAACTTCTCCTGGCCACATCGTTTCCTGGCTTGTGGCCTCTTTCTCCATCTTCAAAGCCAGCAGTGCTGCATCTAATACTCTGCATCTGTCACCACATCTCCATCTCAAACTTTTGACACTCCTGCCTTCCTCTTACAGTGACCCACGTGATTACATAAAGTCCACCCAGGTAGCCCAGGATAATCCACCCATCTCAAATCCTTAACATAATCACACCTGCAAACTTTCTTTTGCCATGGAAGGTAGATAACACAATCATGGGCTTCCGGGTTTCAGATGTGGACATCTCTGTGGAGCCGTTATCCTACCTATCCTTTCTCAAGAGGATACCTTCCTCACAAATACCTTCCTCAGAGGGCATATGCGGTCACTGATTCCTACCCCACTGGAAGAGGGGCAGGAGGGGGATGAAGGAAGCATCAAAGCATTTACTAGATGCCCAAGCCTGGTACTTTTGCTCTTCTTCTTGTGGCCTGAGCACTGGGATTTTTGAAACCTCCTCAGATGGTTCCAGCATGCCCCCAAATTTGGGGAACACTGTTACAGAAGATATGCCAAGATCATACGCCACTACAATCGAGGGTCAAATCTGCCCTGAGATTTCTGGAAGAGAAGGGTCAAGGTATCTCAACTCTGGGTGCACATTACTGTCAGCTGGGGAGATTTTCGAAAGACTTTTTATTTTGAAGTGAGAAGAGAGTTGCAAAGATAGTACAGAAATTTCCTGTAGACCCATCACCCAGCTTCCTCTAACATTAGCATCTTACATAACCATACTACATGTATCCAGACTAAGCAATCAACATTGGTACAGTACTGTTAGCCCAATGGAAGACTTTATTCGGATTTCTCCAGTCTTTTCACCAATGCCTTTTCTCTTCGTCCAGAATCCTGTCCACATCTTCCATAGCACTGAGACACTGAATCTACTTAGTCTTTAATTTGTGTCAGTTTCTCAGGCTTTCTTTGCTTTCCCAAGACCTTGGCATGTTTGAAGAGTACCGGTCAAGTATTTTGTAGAATATCCCTTAATTTGGGCTTGTCTAACATTTTCTCATGATTAGACCATGGGTTATGGAATGGGGGAAAGATAACCGTTATTGATTAAGGTGGTATCTGTCAGTTTTCTCCACTGAAAAGACACAATTTGAACTTTTCCACACTCTATTCATTAGAAGTGAGTCCCTACGTCCAGCCCACATGGCAGGGGGGAGTATTGGGTACGTTATTCTCATCATTTGTTAATTGCTCCCTACTGCTTTGTTACCACCTCATTGCTCTTTATTGATAAGGTTGTAACAAGCTAGACCCAGCTAGTAAGCGGCAAAGCTAACATTTGAACTCATGTCTCCCTGACTCTAGGCCATGTTCTTTCCACTTCGTTATCATTCATTGCTAAGTCAAGAGGATCTCACAGTCTCTAAAGTAGGAGCAACCCCTCAGCTTGCCTATATAGTGTTCTTCAAATCAGTCCAAAGTAGGTCATGAGATCAGTCTGCAGGTTGTACTTTAAATAACAAAATAGGAACTATAACAGGATAGAAAAGAGTATATCACACACATAGTAAGTATAGTTTCATAAAGCTTTTGTTTCTGTATACTCTGTGTTTAGAGACCCTTATCTTTACAGTGGGGATAAAAATAGCACCTCCTCCAACACACACACACACACACACACACACACACACACACACACACGGTTGTTATAGATTAAATCAATTGATGTAGGTAAAGCACTTAGAAAAGAGACTGGCACACATTAAGCAGTATATAAATATTATGAACTATGCATGTGCACAAATGGGTCATGATGTAAAATGTATTTCCTATTGTAAACTGCAATTAACAAGTTAGAAAACACTGAACTCATACCTCTAGACCAGGGTCAGCAGATTTCTGACCTCCAGCCCACTACTTGTTTTTGTAAAGTTTTATCAGGGCCATAACCACACTCATTGGTGTATATATTGTCTATGGCTACTTTTGAGCTACAATGGTAGAGTTGAGTACTTCCAATAGAAGCCATATGGCCCACAAAGTTGAAAATATTTACTATCTGGTTCTCCAGACCCATAACCCTGCCTAGAGGTCATCTCATAATACAAGTGTTGTTAGATGCCTCTATTGAGGCCATCTGGCCCTGTTCTGCTACTGCCCTGGCAGGCATGTTTGCCCCTGCAGACCATTCTGGGCCGTGTGACTGCTGGGTGCTTGGGCCTTGAGAAGCTCACTACCCTCGACACTGAACTGGTGCCCACGCTTGCTTTATTTATCCACCTCCATGGCTGTTCATGGTGGAAAGCCAGAAACATGGTACACCGGTCAGGGTCCCAGTAGGAAACAGATGGCCATTCAAATTAGAAGAATTTGAGGCGTGTTTAATAAAGAAGCTCTTTACAAAGGGAAGGGAAAGGTGTAGGAAAGCCACAGGCATAACAGAATCCTCAGAGGCTAGTAAAAGAGCTCTTACCACCCTTGGCAGGAGAGGACAAGCAGAGGGAGCAATTCCTGAACCTAGAAGGAGTCAGTCACTTGGAAAAGACCCTTAGTTGGAGCCAAGACCTCAGTCCTGGGTCGGAGAACCTGTGAGGAGGGAGCCAGAATAAATGTCCTGACTTCACCTTCCTCTCTCCCTGATCTACTGTTGGGGTCCCCATTGGCCAAACTGAAATGGAAGCCAGATGGCATGAGACTCATTGATGTGGTCTCATCTTCCCAGGGCAAAAGGGCAGGGTGGAGAAGGTTGGAAAGTCTCAGTTACCAACACACATAGCATTGATTTAGAAATCCAGGCATGTTGACCGTGCTTAAGGTCCTCCAGACAATGCCCCCCTTACATCTCTTCAAGTTGAGAGTGTGGCCCAGACACCAAAGGGTGGCCACAGCTTTTACTTTTCACCACCTTGTCTTCCTAGATCTGTTAGGCTCCAGATGATTATCATGGGGTTAATCCTTCTGGATCTTTTCATCATGAGAAGGGTAGGAGGTCATGAATGGAGGCACAGATGAGCCTCTGGGGTTTTTGTGAGACTGAGCAGAGTCTGATTAATATTTATAGATGTTAGCCAAGTCCTTCCATCTCGGAGAGGAGCTATGTCCCATTCCCCTTGGTAGCCCAGCTCAAATCCAACAAACAGGTGAGCCAACCTGCGGTGGCCCTTGGGAAAAAGAACTGCAGCACAAAAAGCTAACTAGGCTGAGAAATGTTCTCACTGGCCAGACCCCTCTGCCCCCACCGCTAGCCCAGACTGCCTCAGCTGGCATCTGATATTTTACAGGCCCCTAAATGCAGCCATAAAACTAAAGCATGTCACCCGGAGGGTCTTTCTTGGCCAGTCCAAAGCACCCATTTTACAGATAGGAAATCATAGGCTTACAGGAAAGAAGGGGCTGGTCAGTAGTCCAGTCGCCTTGTCGCAGAGCTGGGGATAAAATTCAGGACTAGGGACGCTCACCAATTTTCATATTTCTTTTACAGAAGATGGATGTTGAAGTCAGTCCTGGAGCCCTGGGAATGACTGTAAGTGCGGTCGGACTAGTCTTAGGCAGCTTTCTCGTCAGGCTCAGTAACCGAAGCCGTACACTGGAACCATCGGCCTCGGAGGCACCAGTTCTGAGGAGGCAGCATGTGAAGCACAAGCTTGAGTCACGCAAATCAGCCCAAATTCAGACTCCCACCTGTTAGTGGCTATTTTACCCTAATTTTTGTGTTAATGAGGCTCCATTTTCCAGCCCTATCGATTCAGCACAGCGAAGAGTTGTATTAACCCCAGTACCTTCCAAGCAAGGACCTTAAAGTGTCCAAAGGTCACTAGATGACACTTCTATTGTCTTTCTTTCTTCCTTCATCCGGAAGAAGGGTAGAATATTTGCAACTGCTTTCACAACAAATCAGAAGCCAGCTAGTTTGAGTGTAGCCATTAGGGCTCTGTTCTCTAACCCTGAGAGACAGGGATCCCTGAGATGAGAGCAAAGAGGCCTCCTGATAAGCCAAGGATTTGACCCCACTTTCATGGACTCAAGTGTAATTAGTAAAACCTCAAGGTTCTCCTCCCTCCACCTACCCCGCCCCCCAGTTCTTCAGAGCGATGAAGAATTTAGATGTATAGCCCAAATGCTTAGGTTTTAAATTAGACAACTTTGTCCTGACAGGAACCGAGTCACGGCTGTCATACCTGATTATTTTTAGAGTCACTACTAAACTCTTTGAATGGTGTGAGCTGCCACCATTCAAGGCAAACAGAAAGACTTCACATTTTATCATGACAGCTCAGAGCCATCCACCTCCTCGTGTTCGTTATTTCCATCCTGACTGTGGAGGGATCATGCGGCATCTTGACAATCTTACGGCAAGGAAGGCAGACCCCATGGCTCTTTACTACATCTGAGGGACTAAAAGCTCCCATTGCTGAGCAAAGCCTGTGGCCTCCAGGAAGCCAAGGAGAAATATTCTAGAGGAAGTGGCTGCTCCCTAGCCTCGTCTGGATGAACCATCATTGCTCATGAGAAGCAGAAATGGACCCTCAAGTAACCAACCAATAAGAGTGGCTGTATGCAAATGCTGCAGGCTGGTGAATGATGTCACAGTCCCCTCCTCTGACTCAATAATGCCACCACCACTGAAAAGGCTGACTCCTGACCGTAGCTCTTCAGAGAGAAAAATTCACCGCAAGCAGAGCACCTTCTAGATTGTTCCTGGAGTGTGGAGACAGAAGTCTCTGCTATCCAAGTTACTGAATCCAGAAAAAAAAAAATGACCTTATGAACATGGGAAAAGAAATTCAGCTAAGGCCCAAGGCAAATGTCTCTTCTTACATCCACTTTTTGCTGAATTACAGGAACAAGTTCAAGGAGCAGCAGCCAAATACCTACCTCAGCTTTAAAGAGTTCTCTAGAAAGTGTTCGGAAAAATGGAGGTCCATCTCAAAACATGAAAAGGCCAAATATGAAGCCCTGGCCAAGCTCGACAAAGCCCGATACCAGGAAGAGATGATGAATTACGGTGGCAAGAAGAAGAAGAGGAGAAAGAGGGACCCCTACGCACCCAGACGGCCCCCATCATCTTTCTTGCTCTTCTGCCAAGACCACTATGCCCAGCTGAAGAGGGAGAATCCAAACTGGTCTGTAGTGCAGGTGGCAAAGGCCTCAGGGAAGATGTGGTCGGCAACAACAGGTGCTGAAAAGCAGCCATATGAGCAAAGAGCAGCTCTCCTGAGAGCCAAGTACCAAGAGGACCTGGAAATCTACCGTAAACAACGTAAGGCCAACAAGGGCCACCAACGGTCAGCTAAGAACCAGCGAAGAGGGAAAATGGAGTCGGACGAGGCTGACGGATCCAATTAGAAATAAAATGTCATTCAACTGTACTGCCTGTCTCTGGTCTCCTGTGTGGCATTACAGCGGCCGTGGCTGCAGCTGCTTGGAGGAAGTGAGTGGGGTGGTAGTTGAGGTTGGGGTTTGGAAGCTGACCCTGGGGAGGGCTGGCTTTGAGACAGGTAGCAAAGGTGTCCACAGAGCAGCCCGTGAGGTCAGTACCTACAGAGCTTGGCTTGGGCAGGTCGGATGGGAGTCTCCAGGTGCAAAGTGGAAGTCATGGAGGTAAGGGCATCCTGGTTGCAAGTGGTTATCTAGGGCAGAAGACTCTCCTCAGGGTCAGGTGCATGGCACCGGTCCTTCAGTCCTGCCATTCTCTTCAGCAGGAGGGCCAGAAGGCCTGGAGTTCAAGTTGCACTCCCAGTTCAGGCCCAGCAGAGATTGAGAAACTGGAGTTTAGGTGGGCCTTGGGGGGTTTGGTTTCTCCAGTAATTCTAGAACTGCTCCTCCAGCAAGCCTTACGTACCATTAGCCAAGATGAGACTCCAGTGGTGATCCCTACTCTTGTGGGGATGAAGCTCTGGACTGATTTTACAAAAACAGACATTTGACTCTGCCCAAGTCATACAACTTGGAGAAAACCCTGTCATAATTTTGGTGGGCATCCACCCACTCATTTTTCTATGCTTATAAGCATAACACACATGGGCATGGACATTTGTTGCCTTTCTGACTACCTGGCATCCATCCCTTCTCCTCTTGTTCACAGCACCTGCCTCCATCCAAGGCTTGATCAGATGAAGTCCTCCAGTCACACTGATTGGTTCAGTTACAGGCATGTGCCCCATGCTGGTCCAATCAGAGTGGACCACAGAACTTTTGCAAGGGATCCCATGGCCCTGTATAGTATATCCCTGAGGCTGTTGTGAGACATTTGCCTCATTCTCGGGCCCCAATGTTAGTCTTTATGGCATCAGGGTATAGTCTTGAGATTTTCATTGAAGATGAACCCACATATTCCATCTTTTTGTCTAAGTTAGTTTGAATTAGGTTTTCTGCCACTTAAAGTCAAAACTGGTAATTTGACACAAATCAGATTGTTTTGTGTCTGTGCTGTAACTATTTTTCAGGCAACAATATACTATGGGCAACGTTTCATATCAATATAGATTGATACGAACTATTTTGAAATGGCTCTTGGCTTCTTGACATCAAAAAGACTGGGCCAAATTGCAAAAATGCTTTTTTGTCACCGGGTTATGCGCGCAAGAGGCTTCCCTAATTCCATCTCCATTCCTATTCCATGATGCATTTACACTTCATACTGTACTGCTATTTGTACTCTCAAAACAAAAGTAAAAAGGCTTACTTTGAAAAGTCTTATAGGACTGGGTGAGCCTTTAGGGAATAGAAGGTAATAGAGTGGAGTGAATTCAAAATTCAATGTCTGGAATCAGGCTATTTGTGGGAGACTCACATGTGGCAGATCCTGTGCTGGGTACCGGGAGGCCCCGCACAGACTACTGTTAGGTTCCTGCCCTGAAAGAACTTTCCTTCTGATGAGAGAGTTGGTTGTGGGCATAAGCGACAGCACTACAAGGCACAGTTAAAGTGAAGACTGTACAAAGTGCCGGGGTGGAAGCAGGTACCCCCTACCAAGGCAACCTTTGAAGTCTTCAGGGAGGAAGCAGCTTTATCCTACTTGGCAACCTTGTACTGGTGTTGGCTGGATTCCTGTTTCCCATTCCCTGTTTCCTACAGTTGTTGTTCCAACTTGGCTCTGCTTCCCCTGCAGCCCAACCTCCACTCTCTCAGGAGACGTCCTCATTTTCTATTTCATTGAGAAAGCAGAGATCATCAAACCTAAGTGCTCTGTTTTCTTCTTTCTCAACATGTAATCCACACCCATCCCTTCCTCCTGGTCTCAAGTCTCACAGGAAGCTGTAACGCACTTGCTACCCTGCTTCCCCTGCCTCCCTCAGGCCCTTGCTCCTCACTGCAAAGATGCAAATCCTTCAGCCTCTAAGCTTGCACAGATTGGCTTGGTGCTGTGGTACAAATGGTTCTGATCTTAATGTCTGCAAGACCCTGGGCAAATTCTCTTTCCTCTGAGTCCTCCCCGTGCAATGGGGATGATGCCCACCTTGCAGGTTGCTTTAGTGAATAAATGATGTAATACATATAAGAGCACTTGGCACAGTCATTAACACATAATAGGTACTGTGGTGGGCATCCTCTAGGGTGGCTGTCTCATGATTCTCCCTGCTGGTATCCATACCCATGTATGATCCCTTCTGATTAAATATGGGCAGCACATGTAACTTGCTTTTAATCAATAGAATGAAGGAAAACAGATAAGATGTGACTTCTGTGATTATGTAATGATATATAAAACTCCATCTTACTACTTGATTTGCTCTAGAGATTCTCTGTGCTGGCTTGGTGAAGCAGCCAAGCTGAGGAAACCCACATGGCAAAGAATGGTGGTAAGTCTCTAGGAGCTGAGGGTGGCCTCAGACCGATAGCCCAACAAATACTAAAGCTCCCAGTCCTACAACCATGAGGAACTGAATGTTGCAGCAACTACATAAGCAGGGAAGTGGGCCCCTCCCCAGTTGAGCCTCCAGATGAAAACCCAGCCCTCACTGACACCTTGATTGCAGCATTGTGAGGTCTCACAGCCAAGCTGAGCTGTTACTGGATTCCTGACCCACAGAAACCATGAGACAATGTGTATTGTTTTAAGCCAGTAAGCGTGTGGTGATTTGTTACATGACAATAGATAACCAGTACAGTATTTAATAAATGCCTGATTTCTTATAATTCTAGAAGAGGCTGTCTTTAGCCTTATGTCTCTCTCTAGCCTCTACTTTAACTGTTTAATTTCCTTTCCTTTGTAACTTCCTGAAGGTGGAAAAGACCACCTCCATCCCTGCCCTGGGCAGAGTCCATCCTGGCTTGTACTCCTCTGTAGTGGTTTCAGTTAAGTTGTTTCCAGCCTGACCTGTGGGCTCCTGATGGGTAGCAGCTGGGTGTTGTACCACACTCCTTTCTGGGAAGTGGGCTGCCACACAGCCGGGCCCAGCCCTCATACTGCCCCTTTCTGGTTTCCTGTGTGATTAATTACATGAATGTGGGTGGCCAAGTCATAGTTTTGACAACAGTCTGCATCGCCCCTGCTGAAGACAAATTCCATTAACATTCCTTTACGAAAAAGGCGACAGGAGGGTGTGAATCTGTAGGCTTCTAATGACTGTAATATAATGACAGAGGAGGGAGGGAAGGAGGAGGAAGAGGAGGAGAAGGAGGAGGGGGAGGAGGAGGAGAGGTGGGAGCCTGGACTAAGTCAGTGGGCTAGAGGAGAAGCAGGCAGGAGTGTGGTGTGGAGCGTGGAGCCAGCGCTCCAGACCCACTCAGGTGGGCTCTGTGCCCCTGCCCTTGGGAAGAGGAAGGCAGAGTCTTTGGGCCCACTGCTGTCTCAATGGCTGAATCACTGCACTCTGATCCTTCTCTCCTAAAGCTTTTCCTATGTTCATTTATTCATTCATTTATTCATTTATTCAACAAATATTTATGTAAATCTTATGCTTGCAATATACCAGGAACTGTTCTGATGCTTGGAATACAGCAAGGTCTGTGATCTCTTACGTTCCAGGGAGGGGAAGACAGATAATAAGTCAACAAATAAACACACCGGATCATTTTTTGATAGTGCCAAGTGCTTCAAAGAAAATAAACAAGGGTAATGAGATAAACAGTGACAAGGGAGGTTGAGGGCACGTTAAATCAGTGGTCAAAGATGACATCTGAGTTTGGATTTAAAGGACAAGTAGAAACCAGGCATGCCAAGGTCTGAAGAAAGGGTTCTTCAAGCAGTGGGACAGCTAGTGCAAAGGTCCTGAGACAGAAGTGAGCTTGGCATATTAGAGGGAGGGAAGGGAGGCCAGAATGACAAGGTGTGAGCAAGTGGATGCCATGCAGCTGGAGAGGGGCAGACCTTAGAAAGGAGTTTATTTTAACATCTAAGTACAGTGGGAAGCCACAGAGTTTTCTGCAGGGCGAGCCATGTACATCCACTTTGATTTCTGGTTATTGGGCATTCTAGAGTCTTCAGAGACTACCAAGTGCCAACAAGGAGATGCTAGCCCCTCCAAGGTCTGCAAGAGCTAGAGGCAAGGCTAACAAATATCAAGCCCATGACATGTCTCTTTTTTGGAGGGGAAAAAATCAGGAGCCTCTACTTGGTACTCGTGGGAGCAACTGTAAGCTAAAAATCAAACATGAAAAGTGTGAAACTTCTACTCCTGTGATTCATAAGGGTAGGCATGGGTGGCAGAATGTTCCATAAGGACACTTCTTCCCAGGTCTCATGTTTGCACGTGGAACAGCTTTCACTCGAGTGGTGGTTGTCAACCTTGAGCCTATGTTAGAATCACCTCCGGAGTGCCTGGGTGGCTCAGTCGGTTGAGCATTCAACTTCGGCTCAGGTCGTCTCATGGTTTGTGAGTTTGAGCCCCACGTCAGGCTCTGTGCTGACAGGTCAGAGCATAAACCCTGCTTCAGATTCTGTCTCCTTCTCTCTCTGCCCCTCCCCTGCTTGTTCTCTCAGTCTCTCTCTCTCTCTCTCTCTCTCTCTCTCTCTAAAAAATAAACATTAAAAAAAAAGAATCACCTCTGAGCATGTTGGACACAGAATGCTATGTCCCCAAAAATGCCATTTTTTCTGGGAGTTGGACCTAAACTTTGCATTTTCAAAAGTTCCCAGGTGACACTGATGCTGCTAGTCCCGGGCTCACAGACGAATTCTTCTCCCTCTTGCAACCCAGCCATTCACTTAGAAGAGTGAGTGAGACTTATCTGCCTACTGGGTTTGAGAGAAGGAGCTGACCATCCTTTTCTTTCTTCCCACCCCTCCTTGGCTGCAGAGTGCGCTCAAGTCTGTGTTCCAATTACTTCATTGGTAATAGAGGCGACAAGCTGACCCTCATGTTTTTCTCCTGCACCTGCCAACGGATTTCAAACCTGACGGGAATGAGCATATTTATGTATTGGGTTTACCTCAAATCCCTACAGAGGAGTTGATCCCAGTTGAAAAACAATTGATTAGCATCTGGAACACATAACTGTGTTGGGATCTTATAGCTGATTTTAGATGCCACTAAAGCACCAACTGTCTGAGAATGAAATAATCCAGTTTCTGGGCCTTTAAGTCTGAGGATCAGGTCCATGGACAGAGCATGGTCCTTAGGGTTAAGTCACCAAGGGGATGACACTCTCTTGTCATGTATCTCTAATCACACTCCCCAAAATAATACTTGCCCTTAGGTGTGCTGGAGAGTACATAAAACATCTGGGATATCACAGTAAATGAGGGCTGGTGTGTAAGAAGGACCCTATGAATGAGGGTGCCTGCCCTGGTGTCTAGAGGATGGTTTAAAGAAGAGAAGAACAACACAGAAAAAGGCAGTTGAAGCAGAAGAAAGCTTAGCCAGGGGCCTGAAGGGGGCCATGTGATGTTCCAGGCTGGCCTTGACTTCTGGGTTGGTGGGATGCCATGAATATGCTCATGTGGCCATCCCCTTGTAAGTTTCCACGCAATAGCTCTCACTACCCATTGCTCCCTTTCCAGTCCTTCCTCTGATGCTTGATTGATGTAAGACTCTTCCCCCTCAACAGGAAAGTGTTTCAGTGGTTGCCCATCGCCTATGGCAGTCTGACACAGCATGAGCCCCTGCTGCCTCTGCACTGCCACCCACACTCAGCTTCTGCAGTAGCTCCCAGTGATCCCCACCTCCTGGTATTCACACCCTTGTGTAATACCTCCCTTTAAGTGTGGGCTGGACCTAGCTACTTACTTCTAATGAATAGAATAGGGCAAAAGTGATAAGATGTCACTTCTGTACCAGTGACTAGGGTGTAAAAAATGGTCTCTCTCTGTCTCTGTCTCTTGCTTGCTCAAAGCAAACTGAGATGTTGAAAGCTGCCCTGTGGAGGGGCTCATGTGGAAAGGAACTGAGGGTGGCTTTGGCCAACACCCAGTGAGGAACTGAGGCCCCCTTTCAAACAGCCTACAAGGAATGAATCCTGCCAACAACTATGAATAAGCTTGGAGGTGGATCATTCCTCAGCTCCAGTGGACACCTTTACTGAAGAGCCTTGTGACCCAGATAAGCCACTTCTGATTCCTGACTCACAGAGACTAAGCTAATAGATGCTGTTGTTTCATGCAACCACAGTTTGGGGTAATTTGTTACAAACCAATAGGTGATAATCCAGATTGAGTTATCAAGAGAGGCATAGTATCATGGAAAATACCTAAAAATGTGCGATAGCTTTGGAAACAGTGGGCAGTCTAGGGGAATATTCTGTGAAGCTTGTTAGAAAAATCTGGACTTTGAGGATGCTGCCAGTGAAGGCTCAAAAGGAAGCAAGGACATGTTATGGAAACTGGAAGGAGGGGATCCTTGTTTTGTAGTGGCAGAAAGCTTAGCAACACTATTGTCAGCAGTTACGTGAAAGCACAACATGGCCCACTCAACTTAGTAACCTAGCCAAGGAGAGGTCCAAGCAAAGTGCCAAAGGCACTGACCACTTTCTTCTTGACATTTATGTGAGAAGAGATAAACCAAGGGAAAAATTGTTTAAAAAGGAGTCAGGACTTGACAGGTTTTGTTTTGTTTTTTGTTTTGTTTTGTTTTGTTTTGTTTTGTTTTAGAGAGAGAGAGAGAGAGCAAGAGTGGGGAGCAGAGGGGTGGAAGGAGAGAGAGAATCTTAAGCAAGATCCACACCAAGCCTGATGCAGGATTCAATCTCACAACCCTGAGATCATGACCTGAGCCAAAATCAAGAGTCAGATGCTCAACCGACTGAGCCACACAGGTACCCTGGGACTTGATAGTTTTGAAAACTCTCAATCTTCCAAGACAGCAAAGGACACTAAAATCAAGAAATGGCTTTCCAGTGCTGTCAGGGAAAGGTGGTCTGGAGATAAAGCTGAGAGTAAGGCTGTGCAGCCTTTGGTTGAGACCTCAGGAAGACCAAAAGAGCAGGGCGTCATTCAGTCACACAAGGTCCTTTAGAGAGATGACGGTGGTCTCACAGGTCCTCCAGATCAAACAGCAAGGCCTCTGGGAAGCATCAGAGTATCGCTCCTTGGTCACCTTAGCAGAAACTCAAGGTAGAGAAGGGTTTTGTTCAAAGAAATCTGTGGGCATGGCTTCTGTGTAAAGAGTGAATCTCAGGTTTAGCGAAGACCCACAAAGGTCTGGAGAAAACTATCATCAGAAGAAGGACTGAGAGGGATGGAGTCAGCACAAAATAAAAAGAGGTCACTGGACTCCCCAGTCTCAATATATGCTTTCTTCCATGGGAAAAAAAAATGACTCAGAGGGAGAAACCAAGAGTTCAGAAGGTGGAGCGAACACTCATGGAGAATTATTCCCAGATTTTGAAGGTAATCAAGAAAGTTCCAGTATTTTCCTGGGTGGATTTCAGAATTGTTATGGACCAGGGATTGCTTTATGCCTCACATTTCCCCCTGTTTTGAGTAGGAATGTCTGTAACCATTACCTTAGGCCTGTCCCACCATCGTGTGTTGGGTATATGGGGGCCGAGAACTTTTCTCTCTGGTTTTGTTGAACTATAGCACCAGAGTAACCGTCTTCTAGAACCTGCCCTTAAGGAACCACACCCATGAGCCTCATCCATACCTGAACCGGATTTAGATGATGGTATTCTATACTCTGAGCTAATACTATCATGGGATAAGACTTTGGGGACCCGAGGACGGGGTAACTGTTTTTGTGTGTGAAAGAGGAATGAGTCATTGGGGGCCAGAGGGCAGCCTGTGGTAGGTACCTTCAGAAATGACCACATGATCTTCATCTCTTGGCATTTGTGCCCTTGGTCAATCCTCTCCCCTCTGTGTGGGCTGGACCCAGTGAATTGCTTCTAACAAGTAGAACACAGCAAAAAGAGTAAGCTGCCACTGTTGAGATGAAGTTATAATGGACTGGGACTCCCGTCTTATCCTCTCCCTCTCTGACTCGCTCTGATGGGGTAAGCAGCCATGTTGAAGCCCGACAGAAAGGCACTGAGGTAGTCTCTGATTGACAGCACGGAGACACTCAATCCTTCAATCATGTGAGTAAGCTTGGAGCAAACCCTTCTCCCCAGTTGGGCTTTGAGATGACTTACAGTCTTGGCAGACACCTTGACTGTGGCTTGTGAGAAACCCTGAGCCAGAGGACCTAGCTAAATCACAATCAGATTTCTAACACACAGAACATGTGAGGTAATGTTGTTTCAAGCCGTATGTTCTGGGGAAATTTGTTACACAGCAATAGATGCTTATTATTATCCACCCAAAGGCCCTGCTATGCAGTATTTCCCCTAGAAATGTTATACCTTGACACTCTCCTCAGGGGTTTTGCACATGCTACTCCAGGCTGGGACCATCCTCCTTACCTTTTAGGTCTGGTAAACGTCTACCTTCAGATGAGAGTCAGGTCAGGTGGCCCTTCCTCCAGGAAGCCCTCTTTGACTCTCCCACCCTCCTCTGTGCTCCCGTAACATATCATCATCCCACTGCAGATCACATTGTATCAACTGTCTCCCAAACTTGAGGAGAAGGGCAGAGGCTTTGCCTTATTCATCCCGGTACCCTTTAAAATCTTACACGATGCTTGACATGCAGTAAAATAATAATAGTAAACATTTATTGGATGCCTATGCTGTGCCTGGTACTGTTTGGGGTGAACCAGATGTAATTATTTGATTTGCTAATAAACCCAATGAGGCAAGAACTTTAAACACCTCCGTTTTGCAGGCAAGGAACTGAAACTCTAGGCCAGCTTCTCAGTGCCTGCTTGTTGGAATCATGAGAGGCACACTGCTCCTCCTGTCCTGTGGCTGGCAGTAGTCGGTCCCCTCCTCGTGGGAACTCTGCAAACAGCAGAGCTGGCCCAGAAGGCTTCTTGAGTACCAACACACACACTCTGTGCTTGACTGGCTACATAATGTAGTATTTCCAGAGAAATACCTGGATCTATCCCTTGGCACCTCCAAGAAAGGGCTTGGCTGGCATCCAGAGAATTTATTGGGCACCAGAAACCACACCTCCAGCTCTCTGCTCACAGCTGTGCGTCTGGTCTGCAGGCAGAGTGAGCATTTTCCTCCCCTCACACTCTGTCATTATAAACCACGTAAATTCCTCGATACTCATGTTGAAATGAACAGATGTGGCTCTGTATTTTTAATGCATTATCTGCAATTAGCAGCAGTGGGCATGAAGAACTCTGCCATCCCTGGGGCTGCCCCTTGTGGATGCAGCTGTGAGTACATTTGGGTTGAAGAATCTGGCCAGACTCCTCTGGCCTGCGCAGCTCTGGCAAGTGGGTGAGGGAACTTCCATTTGTAGAGTAGAGTGTCTACTCTGCCAGCAAGCAGAAAGGGGACTGCTGAAGCCTGATCATCACTCCACTGCCAGCCTGGCCTCCCTTCTACCCATCTTGCTGTCAAAACACCCTGAGGGGGTGTTCTCTAAGCGGAGCCCCAGTGGGCAGACAGCAGTCCCAAAAGTCATGGGTACTAAAGGTTTTTACGGGCTTGAGGTCTGCGGTGTGGAGGACAGGGTCTGTAAAGTGCAAATGGGGCATGCTCAGTGCCCATGGCAAACCTGAAAGGGTGTCTGCATGGACTTCTGAAAAGAAGGAAGCTGGTTAGAGTTAATGGGTGTGCACCAGCTTTGTCCAAAGAGGGACATTTTTGGAAATAAATACAGTGCTGGTAACTAGGATGTATTGGGTACTTTCCCTGGACCAGGCCCCATTTCTAAGTGCTCTTCAAGCATCACCATATTTAATTCCAGAAGCAGTGTGGATGCCCATCCCACCCACCAAACCACAGCCAAAGACCACCAGGAATCTACCTGTAGTTGAACAAAGTTGGCATTATTGGCTTGTGGCAATGAGCCAGAGTGCACGCCACTGGGAACCGTGGAGGTCCCAGTAAGAGGGTATTGGAAAGGACCTGCTATAGGATTCAAGCCTGTGTTAGGTGATTTGGGGAGGGCTCAAGGAAGTAGAGCTTTGCTGTGGATTAGATGCTGTCACAAAGTAGGCATATGTTTACAACTGGGTAGTTCATAAATTTTATCTAGAAGGCAGGAAGAATGAAGCAGGACTAAAGTTGCAATTGGTAGAGCAGCAGCTGTCACTCATGTCAGCCAAGATGCAGAGGGAGGGGACTGGTCGGTCATCTTTGTGTCTTGGTAATGTTCTTGCTTGTGCTCGAGTTCAGATGTGATTATGAAGCAGTCCTGTTTTTGTCTTAACCCATCATGGTCATAGAACGGCCTGTGTGATGCTGATGTTCATGTTCAACAGGACAACACCAAGGTCTGCTGTGGGTTCCAGGCCAGCTCCCAGCGAAGCAGTGGCCTGATTTTGCCAGGCCGGTTTCCAGCCCTCAGGGGCTGCTGCTCTCTTTCTCAGTGGGCCCTGGGATTGTGCCAATTTACAGAAATAGGGAAACTGAGGCTCAGAGAGTTGTCATGGGCCGAAAGTGGTGCTGTGATTCCAGAGTCACTGGACTTAACTTGGGTGGGTGCAAAGGGAACGGGAGGGGAGGGGGTATGATTATGGGAAGCAAGGCAGTCCATGATGGGGATTTGCCATGGCAGAGAATAGAAAGAACATAGGCCTTGGAGTCAGAGATCTCCACTTTAGAAATCTATCCCTACCATTTACTAGCTAGGTGGTCCTGGGCAATTTATCGAACATCAGAGATTCAATTTCTTCTTTTGCATATAGGAATACAAAACTCTGTTTCCTAAGGTTATTGTGAGAACAAAAGTAAAAGACACAGGGTAGAGTGCCTATGTACCACCTGACAACAAGAGAGACCACTCTGAGCATGTGCTGCATGCCAGACACTGTTTTAAGTACCTCACATGTGTTGACTCATCTAATATAGCAACCCCATGAAGCAGAGTCTATAATAATCTCTGGTTTGCAGGTGAGAAGATGGAATACAGACAGGTTAAGCAACTTATCTGAGGTCACGCAGCTATCAAGTATCAGAACTCAGGCATTCTGACTCTAACATCCTTATTCTATTGCCTCTCATGAAAATTGTTGGGTCACTGCTCCTTCCCTTCCATAGCTGCAAGGGTTTCAAGACTCTGGTCAAATTTTGATGGCAATTTAATGCCCTGGAACTCCCAGGGTCCCAGACTCTTGCTTGTGGATGGGTCTAAGCTGTTTGCTTGGCTGTGGTTCTGAGAACATTCATTGCCTTTTAGAAGGTCAAAACAATCTTGGCATTACAGACACCGTAGATTCAGGCCACCGTGGTCAATAGATCAAATAAAACATAGTATTGCCTTTTGGTATTTCCATGCCTGTTAGTAAGTACTGGAATCAGAGAAAAACACTGGGAAATGAGTAAAAACTAAAGCGTGTTGGGGAACGGCCCAATGAGGCAGCAGAAGCCCTCTTGTGGCAAGACTGATGTGTGGGCAGAAGGCAAATGGCTGCCCTAGAGGAAATGGACCAGCTGCAGCTGGTCTCCCTCAGTCCCAGAACAGCAGAAAACCATTGCCACAGCACCATGGTCCAAGGCTGACGCCACACTGCCTGGTTCTAACCTGTTGAGTGGGTTTACAGGTTCTGTCAACAGTTCTGGGAGACTGGGAGGCAGGAACTCCTGGACCCAGTAATTCTAGTGACCAAGGTCCTTCAGGCCACTCACCTCTCCCCTCCCCCTCCCCCGAGGCAGCGTTCTGCCACCACGTGGGGGAGACAAAGTCCTGGACCTCCCTTCAATATCCTCTCTGCTGTTTCCTACAGCCCCATATCATTGTCATCAACCTTTTTGAGGCCCATCTGTTCTTAATTACATCTCTAAATCCCTAAGCATTACAACTCTGAGAACTTGGGAAATTTAGCTTCTTAGAGGATTTGTAATGATCACAGCAATCCCTAGTATTTACAGAGCTTCCTTTTGCAGACTATGAAATCCATACAGACAATACTGTGGTGGTGAGGACACCCTGAAATTTCTCTCAAGTTCTCTTCACGGAGTGCCAGGCCCTTTGTCTTATTTTGTTTAGTTCAAGGAGGTGGATGAAAAGAGTAAGTTTTCTTCACTTTTTTTGAGGGAGACCAAAGAGCAGGTGGAAAGCTTATACCAGTGAGGAAGCTACATCTTGGGTTTTGTGCCCAGCCCATGCCCTCTTCTTTGGGCTACCCTGCTCCTCTCCTGCCTCCTGTTGCCACCGCTGGAGGGATGGGCTCCTGTGGCTATGCTTGTCCCAGCTGAGGGTGCCCCTTCTTAGTATCAGTTGATTGGATGGGAGTTGATACTTGACTAGCCAGCTGAACAAATCAGATTCTCTCTCTTGATAATTTGAATCAAGAGGTATAGAAACTGGAAGTCAGTCTGACCCAGGGTCTGGAGTGACCATTTGAGACCACGTGTACTGATTAACAAGCAAGAGATAGGGGAATAGACTATCCAGTACCCAAGAGAGATGTTCTTCAGCACTTTCTGTCCTCTGTATTTGCTCAATAAACCCTTTGAATTCCTGAGCCAGGAACCAGCACATGAGGCCATTACTGCAGGAAGGTGAGGCATTGGAAATAAACTGAAAACTCCTGTTTTACTTTCTCTGTCACAACATGCCTTACCTTAGCTTTAGTGGAACATGAGTCCAGGCCCCATGAGTGCCATGTACATGAGATGGGAACAACTACACTTCCCATCTAATGGGGAAAAACCAGATGGCACCATGGGTGAATGGAAGACCAGCATGCCATCCATTCTGGACACCCCTGCTGACCTTTATCAGAAGCCAACATGGGCCTCCCCAGAGCTGCTGTGGTGTGGGGCATGGTTGCCCATGGCCTCCCAGCTTAAAGGAGAAGGACTGAGAAAAGTCCCTGTAAAAGGATTAGTTATGACACATCATAGCCATCTGGTCCCTCCATTGATCTGACAGCAGCAGCAGGGGTGGAAGGCAGCAGACACAGAGGCCTTGGGAGCACAATTCGATGAACAGCCCTCGTTGATTGTTTACCTGTCTGATGGCTGATGACTCCCTATGTATAAAAGACACCCATGGAAGGTCAGAGCTGGAAGGGCACCTTAAGAAGGCCCCATGACAGCTCAGGGTTGTCACAAATGGGACAAGCAAGACCCAAAGACACTACTGAGATGTGACCTTTCTGGTTACAATCAAAGGAGCCCAAAGTTCCCATTGTTTATTGAAGAGCTTTGGGGAGGAGGGAGTATTGTTGGGCTTTGTAGCCCTATACTTCCCACAGGGAGGAAAGCAAAGAGAATATATATTTATGTGGAGTCTATAGGACTGAATCATAAGCTCTTGGACTAAAAGAAAAAGAACATTCTTATCATAGAAATAGCAATGTGTTGTCACTAATTCAGAAGCCCCATCACTCCTGCCCCACAGGGCACAGACCAGAACAATCATAGATTTTGCTCAGCTGGAGGTTCCAAATGGAGTATGTGAGACAGTGGCTTCTGTGATGCCAGCTTTTGCCCAGCCTCTAGAGCTTAGCCGTATATTTGGGTTTAACTTTCCCTGTCTAGGTGCCAGTGAGTCTCCAGCAGGCAATTCATCATGAGCCTCTTCCTCTATTATCAAATGGATTCTGGAAATAGTCTGTTGCCCACCCACCAATCCAAGGTGCCCTGTGCAATTTAGCCCCTGCAGCTTTTGTAGTTAACCACCCTATCTAAGTGTGGCCCATCTGCCTGACTGGTCTGTTCCAGTCTCTGATCCCTATTCTCGCTCCCTTGTGGGCTGGGAGCCTGGTTAAACTCTTTCTGGATGGCTGGAGTTTGGCTCTAGTCTCCTGGAGGTTGGGATTTATCCTCCTCATTTTCATCAACCAGTAAGTATCCCTAACCTAAAATTCACCCAGGCACCTGGGTTGGGTGCCCACCCCATTCTCTGAGAATGTGCCTTTCCAAAAGTGCCAGCCAAGATGAGGGTGGAATTGGCCTTATTTCCTTGGTTTCTGAACAGACAGTTTTCAAGTCCTGCTCTAGCCACCATCACCATAATTATGAGCATTGGCTTTAGAGTAAAAAGTGCTGGCCCTGAATTCTGTCCACATGACTGGCCAACTGTATGAACTTGGGCAAGTAAACAAGCTCCATTCTTTTGAGCCTCACTTTCCTAACCTATGTAAAGGGGATGTTAAAACCTATCCTATGTGACTGGTGTGGAGTAAATGATAGCATAAAAGATAATGGGTATAAAGAACTCAGCACAATGTACCATGCATGATCCTAACATGTAATGTTCACTGAGAGTTTACAACATGTTAAATTCTGTGCAAAGTGCATTGTAAGCATCACCTTAGTTAATTTGCAGAGTAATCTTGTGAGATCCTATTATCCCAAAATTTTAAAGGAGAAATCTGAGATTTGAAAGGTTTAAGTAAATTGCTCAAGGTCAACAGCTGGTTAGTAGTTCAGCAAATGCTGATCTTGTGGAGACCAAAGATTATGAGTTAGCTAATTTAATGTCCTGGTATAATGTACAGTACAGTAGTCACTAAAATAAATTGTGTTGAATTAATGCATGGCTCCCAGTTTAGTGCTCCTTTGCATAACTGCATTAAGAGCTCAGTTCTATCAACTTACTGTTCCTTTCTCTCTCTCTCTCTCTCTCTCTCTCTCTCTCCCTCCCTCCCTCCCTCCCTCCTGCTCCCTCTCCCTCGCCCTTGCCCTCTCCTCTCTCTGCTGCAGTGGGAGCACTAAGCTGTTCATCCTCGTTTCATTTCTGCTGCCATTTGTGTTGTTATCCTTAGTATGGCTATTACTAGATGTTTTAATTCAAACCTTCCATCCGAACGGATAGATCATTTCCATACCACCTACTCTTTAATCAGAGAGTACTCACAGATTCAGCACTTTGGACAGAGCTAGGATTTTTGAGCTAATGTGTAGTCAGTATTGGATTTGCATTTAAAAACTATTTACATTAAATGTGTGACCCACATATGAGAAAATACTGCATTCCCCACTTCTAGCTCAGTGGCTCTGGCTCTCTCTTCCTTCTCATAGTCTGTGAGATGAAAAAAGATTGCCATAAAGATTTTATGAGTCCAAGAGAAACATTACTCAAACAGGATTTATTTCCAAGGCATCATTCTGAAACTGTGGCATGTTGTTTAAAGGGGAAGCAAAGCTCATATTGGTGGAATTTTTATACTCAAATGAAGTCCAAATGTTACAGAAGATCCTCTTAATGGCTGCCAGGTGAGCAACTTCTTCAATTTGGTTCAAATCAACAGATAATTTATAGAGTGTTTTCAGCATCTTTGAGTCTTTCCTTGAAACCAGTGATAAGAGACAGTAAGAATATGATTTTTCCCCATTTGCACTAAGACAAGGAGAAAGGTAATTCCTGGATTGGTACTTTCATGCCTTCATACCCTGGTACAAAAATAGATTTATGATGCCTAGCATGTGTCAGGCACTGTGCTGCACATGGCAAGGAAAGCAAGGTACATTTTCTGGCCTGGAAGACCTATTGTCTGGGAGGGGATAGACAATTCTCCCATGCAGCACACTATGCAGTGAGATAAAGGTGATGACAGGAATAGGTACAAGAACTTGCCAGTTGAAAGCTTGTTCCAAAACTGTGTGGGATGTCTGTTGCTCCTTGGTCTACCTGACAAACTCCTATTCATTCTTTAAGAACCCAGTCAAACGTCCTCTTCGCTGTGAATATTTTCCTGACTCTCCAAAACAGAGTTATTAGTCTTTCCTCCTTGGGGTTCCCATAAAATCTTGAAGAAAGGGAAAGTGGGGGGTGACAGGCACTAAATAAGTAACTATTACATATATATAAAAAGTTCTGCAGGAGTAAAAAGTAAGAAATAATTCACTGTCAAGGAAGGGGTGGAGATACTTGAGTTGGTTCTTGAAAGATGTGGAGAAGGTCATTCTGATGGAGAGTGCAGGCAGGATGCAGGCATGGCAGGATGAATGGCTATGATGTATTTATAGAATGGCAAGTAGCTTGGAGTGGCTAAAGCAAGGCACATGGGCATGGTGTGGGGGGCCGATGATGACAGGAAGTGGAGGAAGATGAAGCTGCTACATTAGGGTGGGGTCACAATATGAAAATCCTCTGTTAAGAAGTTTGTTCTTCATCTGGTAGGTGGTGGGAGCTAAATGTATTTTAACTTGTGTTGATTTTTCTGCACAAAGAAATACAGGCTTGTATTAAAACTTTTAGAAAATATAAAAGAACATAAAAAATATTAACACCCCATTCACCTCTTTTTTTCTTTTCTTCCTCTTCATGATTATTATATATGTATGCATGTAAAAAATTAGTTCATGTTACATATTCAGTTTTGCATGTTGGTTTGTTTCACTTAATATCAATATATTAAGCATTTTTCAGTTTCTTTGAATATTTTCCAATTTCTTTGAAATTAATTGCTATATGTCCTATCAGCCAAATGGCCACAGTTTATTGAACCATTGATGTTGGAGATACACTGTTTCCTTCCCCCACTCTAATAAATAACACTGCAATGAACATCCTTGTGTATGTCATTTTATCTCCTTGGAATACATTCCTAAAAGTAGTATGCACCTTTTACATTTTAATCACTACTGTCAAACTACCTTCCAAAAAGGCTGTGCCAATTTATAATCCCAGCAAAGAGGTTCAGTGACCTGCCTGAGATTAAACATCTTGAAAGTTGGGAGGCTGAGAATTGAATATGGGCACCGGGGTTTACAGGGCGATGGTGGAGCTTTGGTGGGGAGAGGGGAATGGGATGACCAGAGGTGGCTGAGTCTGGAGGACTGAAACACACTCTTGTTAAGATAGATGGTCTAATGAAACAGCTTCAAAGGACAGGCTGTTTGGTAGACAACACATGTAATTTCATACTCTCTCTCTCAAGCTGCCTGGGTCATGACTTCCCACTTGAGAGTATTCAGACTGTAGAGAAATGAAACATAGCTACTTTTCTCTTGGCTGTTACTGTCTTGTAGATCCAGGCTTTGGGCTGGAATTAGCAGGAAGGGCACATATGAAAAGTTGTCTAGTTATCTGAATTCAAGGAGGATCCCTCATGAATGCCCTGGGTTTACAGAACAAGTCAACATGAGGCACGTCTCCTCAGTTCTCTCCTCATTGAGGGATGACTCCATGAGGGATAAAGGATTCAGAGTCCATAGCTCTGAATACCCATACCTTGAACTATAAGCTAACTTCTTCCCCTCTCCCTCTCTCTCTCCCTTCATGGCTGCAAATGCAATAATATAAGTCTAGAGCAAACATGAGGATCAGACTCAGGGAGTCATCTCGTCAAAACATTGTATTGTAGACATCACAAGCTTGAAAGTGATTCAGTCACATTGCAACCTACTCCACAAATCCAAAACACTGCCAACGAGTGTTTGTCCAGCACCTACTTAACACTCCAGCGGTCTCCCCCCAGAAAGCTCCTCTGTTTAGATCTTGTGCTGAGTCAAGGTTTGACTCCTGCAATTACCCATTGTTTCAGTTTCTGCCAATTACCTAAACTTTCTTTCCTATGTGGACATTTAACTACCTGGAGAAATGTGCCATTTTCCTCTCAGTAGGTGATATGCTGGAGTATAAATGGAGTCAGACAGACCTGGGGTTCCAATTCTGACTCTGCTAGTAACAAGCTGTGTGGCTCCAGGCAAGTTGCTAAGCATGTCTGAGTCTCAAATTATTTCTAGACCACACATAATGATGCATTTATCTCATGGGGGAGTAGTGAGTACCAAATGAAATGCTGGCAGTATGGTAAAATGGGGGGTGGTGATTAGATGTTGGGTCCTTTCGCATTATCTTTTTTCTGAGTCCTGTTTCTCCAAGGTGCCTTCCGACCTGTTGCATCATGATGGCCCAGGGTGAGTATTTGAAATGTAGATTTCTGGGTCATAGCGCTAAATCTACTAAAGCGCAGTCTTGTGAGAGTGAGATCTGGAAACTCTTATATTTGTTTAGTTCAGAGCAGTATCCGTGCTGACAAGAAGTTGGAAGGCATTAACACATATGCGAACATTCCAAAGCTTCTCAGGGGTCCACAATCAAGGGCCCATCTGATCCCCGGGTGAGGCACCCCAGAGGACAAATGCCTCTGAACTGAGAACAAGACACCATTTTCAGAATGTCTCACCCTCAGAGAGAGACAGTAGAGATAGGTCCCTCCATATCCTGGGATTTGGAATGTGGAAGGGGGAGGGGGCTGGGAAATGTGCTGCCAGGTAGATCAGGACTTTACCTATTTCTGTAATCTTCATAGAGAGGATCAGCCCTTAGGAGGGGGAGAAGCAGGGCAGGGGAGGGGCTTATTGGCCAGCCAAGCAGGCGGATACTTAGGGCACACTCCAGGCCAGGCAGGGAGCTGGAGGGCCACCATGACCACAGCAGAAACACAGTGGACAGCAGAATGCCCTGATACACCCGATGTCAGTGTGACTAAGCCCAGACCCACCTTCTGGAGGAGCTGGGGTCCTGAGTGAGTGCTCACACCTACCAGTGTATTCACCTCATCCTCTCACCCTCTCTCCTTCATATGCCACTCTCTTTCCCTGCTGTCTCTCAATGTAAGTTCTCTCCTTGCACCCAATTTTCTGCTAATGGATCCCAAATATCTATATACAACACACACCCTGCCCAAACTCCAGATCCGTACATCCATCTACCTTAGATGCCATGGGCATCTGAAACTTAACATGCCATCACTCCCCTGGACACCTCCGGCCATCCACCAGCTACTTAAGCCAAGAGCTGGGAGCCATCTCTCCTCCTCTTCTTCCTCCTTTGTTCCTCAGGATCACTAGATCACTAACCAAATGATTCTGTGTTTCTGTTCTTCCAGTCACCTAAATCCACCCCTCCACTCAGTCTCCACTGTTACCGTCTGTGTTAATTCAGCCTCATTATTTCTCACCTGGGTTACAGCTACAATAAGCAGTCTGTGTCTGTGCTCGCATCCATTTCCTCCATCCTGTTCTCCAGCAGCAGCCAAACTGCTCTTTCAAAAATGCAAAGCTGATCATGTCAGTCCCCTGCTATACACCTTTTGGTGGCTTCCTATTAACCCCAAAATTAAATGCAAATACTCTGGCCTCCATCTACCTCTTTAGGCTCATCCCATCTCCATTTTCCAAATCCTTCAGCTACTTTTCTAGGCAGGAAACCAGAGAACTCCTCCTTCTAGGGCCCCAGGACTGAGAAATCTCCCTGAAGACCATGCTTCTGATTACCTCCCTCTACCCTTCCCTTACTGTCACTGCCCCCATTCCATGCAATTCAGCACAGACAGGAGAGACAGGAAGAGAAGAACAATTATTATAATTATTGTCAACATCCGTGAGCTCTTACTATGACTTGTGCATCTTTCTGTGCACATAAAGCTCTATAGTAAGAGCTTTATATTCAATTTTTCATTTTAATCCTTGCAATATCCTCATGGGACAGGGGCAGATGAGGAACCAGAGGCTCTAAGAGGTTAAGTAACTTGCCCAAGGTCATGTCGCAGTACAACTGGTACAGATGATGCTTAAGCCCAGATTGTCCCACTTCCGAGGCATATCAGAGAACTGTATCAAAGAACACACACAACTCAGATATATTTCCAATGGTATATGCAGAAAAAGCCACCCTGTCTGAACAGAAACCCCTTAAGATAAACTATCCTCAAACACCTAAGTGCTTAGCCTGGCTTATGGAGGAAGCAATGTTATCTACAACAAGATGATTAGGACAACAATGAACTTAAATCCTAGCCACTGCTGGGGAATGTCTGCTTCTGGATTCAATTTGGTTCAATTCAATCCAATTTCATTCAGTGTGGTTATCGAATGGCCACTACGCACCCTTCGAGGGCTGGTTATGGAAGGTCCAGAAAGAGAGGCAGAGACACCTCTTGGGAAGTCATAACCCACCTATGCATGGGGCACTAGGAGAAGGCAGTAATTGGAGTGCTGGGAACAGGAATTCAAGGCCAGAATCTCGTGGGCTGCCCTGGAGCACTTAGGCGGTGGAGAACTTGCCAAGTTCTCGTGCTAGCCCCCGGTCAGTGGCAAGTTCTATAATTTTCCTAATTAGGATTGTGAAGTCTCTGCCCATATTTCTTACAAGGTATGTATATACAGAGGATGCCACCAGTTCAGTCTAATGGGAATTCTCAGGTATAATACCTATGAAAGAAACTGGGATGTATGAGTGGCTGAGAGCATGGGCTCCAGCGACAGAGGACTTGGTTCTGCTACTTCCCAGCAGAGCCACCTTGGACAGCTTATGTTAACTTTCTGAGCCTCGGTGTCCTCCTCTGTAAAAGGGAAATAAAAATCATACCTGCCTCATAGAGTTCCTGAAAGGGTTAAGAGAGATTACACAAGCACCAAGTGCCTGAAAGGAGCACAGAAAACATTAGCCAATACAGTTCTTATTCTGGACTGGCTGGCTTGAAACAAATCACAGGTATAACTCCAATGCCTAGCTGATCTCTGATACTTATTTTTTTTAAGTTTATTATTTTGAGAGACAGATAGAGAGAGACAGAGAGCACACAAGCATGTGCCTGAGTGGATGAGGGGCAGAGAGAGAGGGAAGAGACCATCTCAAGCAGGTTCCGTGCTGTCAGTGCAGAGCCCAATGTGGGGCTAGATGCCACGAACCATGAGATCATAACCTGAGCCGAGATCAAGAGCTGGACGCTTAACTGACCGAGCCATGCAGGCCCCCTGGTCCCTGATAATTAATGGCTCTGAATAAACAGAGGCATACATGGAATGTGCAACTTGGGAGTGATATCCAACTGGAAGGCCCCAGATGCTAAGCCAAGAGTGTGAACTACACTCTATGGATAACAGCCTTCACTGAAGGTTTTCAGCAGCGAAATGGCAAGGTGGCACATGGGCTTTTAGCAGGATCACCCTGGGCCAGAATAGAGGTTGGACAGGAGACAGGAATACCAGAGGCTGGCAGCAGGTGCTTCAGTGTCCAGAGAGCTGAACGACGTCGGGGGTCCTGAGGTTGCAGGGAAAGAGACAAACTGGAAAGGTATCAAGGAGGTAGAACTGGTGGGAGCCAACAACCCATAAAGGTGAGCAGGTGATAACTGCCCTGCTCTGTGCACTGTCCGAGGAGAGAATCAGTTAGTTGAGTCAGGAGAGAAGCCAGGGCCTCCCTGGAAGCCCCTGGCCGCTGTTTCCACTGGGAAGGCTGCCCTTGCTGCTCTTTCTTGTCCCCATGCTTACGGGGCTTGTGAGTGGCCCAACCACAGAGCGGGACCCCGCAGTCAGCCCACGGGAAATTCTTCCACGGAACGGGTCTTGGAACGCGCAGCCGGGGCCAGTGGACAGCAGCGGGCAAGGGCTTCCCCCAAGGCAGACCGGCCTCAGCTAAGGGACAGACGTCACTCCTAATTGCAGCAAGCATTTTGGGGGAAGTCTCCACAGCTGGTTAGAAAAGAAAAATCTCTGAAAATAGTTCAAATACAAGGAAGATGTTTACGGTTACTTTGCACCAAGCACCATCTTATTTGTCCTCATGCAGTCTCAAGTATGACTGCAGAATTAGCCTCACGTTTTACAGGTAGGGAAATGGAGGCTCAACAGCCTTTTTCTTTTTTAAATCTGATCAGTTTGTCAGTGGAGGAATCCAAACCCAACTATCTCCGACTCCAAAGCCCATCCTCTTTCCTCTACAACATATTTCATAATCTTTAATTTTGAAAGTCCCATTTCTTCAGACATTCGCATACTGCTAGTGGCAGGGTAAAATGATCGAATGCTTTTAGAAAGCAATTTGGCAATAAGAATCAAGAGTCTTAAAAAATATTCATTCTGGGAATCGCTCCTAAAGAAATAATCATAAATTCAGAGAGAGGGAAAAAAAAAACACCGGGCTTTACACACAACAATGTTCTTCACAGCAATATTTATAACATGAAGAACTGGAGATGATCTAACTGCCCACAGAGAAAGGAATGGTTAAGTAGGTTGTGATATATCCAACTAATGGAATATTTTGGGGCCAAGGGTTTGTAACAATAGAGGAAATGCCAGTGGTATAAGTGCGAAATAATCAGGATGTGAAATTATGCGTCACATCATCTAATGATGGTGCCACGGAGCTGCTTGGGGTTGCCTTTCTTGGCACTTGTCCCTCCAATATCCATCAGCCCCTTCTAAATCATTCCAGATTTTTTAAAAATAGTAGCATTGTTTAATAGGGACAATACACGATTTCTCAGTCTTATATAAAGTGAGAATTAAAACCTCTTTAGAAAGTGTGCAATTTGTATTGACCTGGGATACAGTATTTAGAAAAATCTGTGTTTGCCTGTAAGCCTCTCCTGTGCAGAACTCATGAGGCTGCCACAACTTTCGTCTCTTTTTTTAAATTTTAATTAATTAATTTAAGTACTAGATAATAATGTTTAAACTTAATGTGGGGTTAGTTGACTTCCAATTCCATGGGCACTGGTCAAAACCAACCAAACAAAAAACAAATAAACAAAAACCCAACCAGTGAACCTATTGGAAAGGAAGAAACAACATTACATAACTTGCAGCGAATATGATTGTCTAACTTACAAAATCTAAAATAATCAACTTTAAAACTACTAGATCTAAATAAAGAGAGGGTTCAAGAAGATGGTCGGTCATGAAAGAAATGTACAAAATCAATGGTTTTCTTATTCACCAGCAATCAACAATTAGAAAATGCAATGGCAACATGACACTATTCACAATAATAAAAACTATAAAATTACCTAGGAATAAAACCTAACAAGAAATTTACTAGGCCTAAATGATGAAAACCATAAAATTTTATTAAAGAACATAAACAAAGATCTGAAAAATGAGAGGCATACCGTGGTCCTGTATAGGAAATACACTATTGTAAAAATGTCAGTTCTCTCCAAATTAATCTACAAGTTCAGTGAGATTCTAAGCAAAATCACAGTGGAATTTCTTGAGGAAGTCCGAAAAACGTATTCTAAAATTTGTCTGGAAAAGTGAATGTGCAAGAATTGCCAATAAAATGTCTTGAAAATAATAATGAGAGAGGGCTTAAAAAAACTGTGGTAATTGAAAATATGTGATTCTGGCATAGAAAGAGAATAATGCATAAATGAAATACAAGAAAAAAATCCAGACACAGAACAATGAATACTTGTGAACTCAGTTTATGATAAAAGGGCCATTTCAAATGAGAATGGACAGGTTTGGGGATAATTCGTTATTCATGTGGGACTAAAAGTTAGAGCTATATCCCACACCTGGCACACAACATAATTCAGACAGATTAAAGACCTAACTGTACAGTATGAAATCCTGAGAGTTCTGGAAGAAATAAAAGAGACTATTTTTATAATCTCCGTGTGAAGATTCCCAGCCAAGACACAAGCAAGACCCAGGAGTCACAAAGAAAAAGATCAACTGGTCTGGTCACATAAAAATAAAATGTGTACTGCGAGGAAGAAGAAAACAAGACGAGTTGGTGATTGATAGAAAATATTTACAACATACAGGACAGATGGCTATAGACTGAATGTTTGTGTCCTCCTAACCCAAATTCATATGTTGAAACCTGTCACCCAGTGTGATGGTATTCAGAGGTGGGGTCTTCAGGAGGTAGGCAGGTCATGAGGGTGGAGCCCTTGTGATAGGATTCCTTACAAAAGAGGCCCCAGAGAGCTCCCTTCTGCCACCTGAGAACCCAGCAAGGGGCTGTCCGCTATGAACCAGGGAGCAGGTCCTCACCAGACACCGAGTCTACCGACACCTTGACCTTGGAACCCTCAGCCTCTAGAACTGTGAGGAGTAAATTTCTGTTGTTTATAAGCTACCCAGTCTGTGGTATTTTTATTAGAACAGGCTGAATGGAGTAAGCCACAGATATAGTATTAATATTCAAAATATACAAGAGCTCCCAAAAATCAATAGGAAAAACACAGACAACTCAACAGAAAAACGAGTAAAGCATATAAATAGGTGATTCAAAAAAATAAAACAAAAATGATCATAAACACATGAAGAGATTATCAACTGCTAATAACTGGGGGAATGGCAATCAAAAAAAAAAAGAAGGAGGTGTTATTTTTCACCCATTGAGATGGATAAAAATAGCAAAATTTTAATTTGGGAAGGATGTAGGCCTCATACATGATTGATGAAAAAGTTAAATTAGCACAGCTCTTTTGGAGTGTATTCTGGCAGAATCTGATTTAAAAAAACAAAAAAAAACCCCAAAAACATACACTTTGCCCCAAAAACTGCACTTTAAGGAAGCTGTCCTACAGATGTTGTAATGCATACATGAAGATAGACGCACGAAGGTGTTAACTGTACCATTGTCTGATGGTGAAAAATGCAGTACGAAGGCAATTGTTAAAAAAGTAATGAGGCAGATCTAGGAAGTAACATAGATGAATATCTAACATACACACGTAAGAGAATAAAAACAAGCTGTGACATGTTTACATTTAACCCTTGTGTGTGTGTGTGTGTGTGTGTGCACGTGTGTGTAAATGCATAGGGATAGGTCTACATACCAACTCATTATTAATGTTTGTCTGGGGGGGGGGGGATGGAATTAGGGTGGGGGCTTGACAAACAGAAGACTTTCAACATTTTATTCTGTACTCTTGGGTATGTTTTGAATTTTTCACAATGAGCACGAATTGCTTTTGTAAATAATGAAAAGGGTATATATACACACACGCGCCGCGAGAACACAGCTCTTTAAATTAAGAACAAGACAAAGCCATGCCTAAAAAAAATGGAAGGCAATACGTCAAACGTTCATGCATAAGAGCTTCTTTATCCAGTTCTTCTCTATTTTCTGAATTTTCTTTAATGACGTGTGTTACAATCTGTAATGGAAATAAAAAACAAATACTCTCTATTCTTTTTACATCGTTTCCTTTTTTGCTGGAAACCAATCAGTAAAATGATTATGCTTTCTGTCTTGTCCACTGAAGCTGGTCGGATGATTCGGAAGCAAAAAGGTGGGGGCCCAGGGATGCTGGGACTAGGGGGCTTCTGCAGGAGGTGAGTGACCAAATGGAGATGTGAGCAAGCAGATGGGCCTGGTGAGAGGCTGGTGTTCTCACCTTAAAAATGATTAATGGGAGGTTCGTCATGTAGTAGTAGGTGTGTGATAAGTTGATGATGCTTCATTATGGTTATGAGTGGATCACCACCCTATCCTCCCAGCCATGCCTCACATCAGCAGAAACATCTGGTTCTCTCTTTGCCTCCTGCAATCTGGATGGCGGAGGAAGGGAGAGGAGAACTTAGAGCACACAGAGAAGTAAAGTTATAAGGAAGGTAGAAAAGTACAACTCATTGAGTACCTATTATATCCCACTTGCCTCTGGAGTGCCGCAGCTGGCACTGTTGTGCCCACTTTGCAGAGCAGAACACTGAGATTAGGCACTTGCCCAAGGCTGACCCAATGGACTCAATCTATGTGACTCCAGGCCCTGGGCTCTTCTTCCTGGCCTGCCCAGCGGAGGGTGGGAGAGGAGGAAGGGTGTGGGAGCGAAGCATGGAGCTTTTCACCCACACACTTTACAAGGAGGAGTAAATGGGTCAGGAATCTGTTCCCACTCTGAGCCTTTTCCCTTCTCCCCAGGCTGAGTTCTGAAACTCCTCAAGGTGGTTGCAGAAAGTGATGAAGTGAGTACTGGGGTGTGTCTAAATAAAGCCCCCAAGTGGGCGCTGCTGCTTAACTATGCATGAGCTCTCGATGACTTCATCCTGCAGCCTGCAACTGGTGGAATGAGCCTGACTTCACTTCATGCACAGCCAGAAAAAAGCGAAACTTTCCAAAAATATTTGAATGTTGACAGCAGACTCTTACCTTCCAGTGAATAATTGGTTTTTGTAAGAGTGTGTGTGTGTGTGTGTGTGTGACCTAAATCCACAGAACTTACCATTCTGTGACTACAAAATAGGTTTCATGTCTCCTGATCTTCCAAATCTCAATGGCTAATTGCCAAACTAGCAGACAGCCTAGCCTTTTCCAAGGCCCCTCGGGGGGGGGGGGGGGGAGGCAGTTGATGCTGGTCCCTGAAATGGTCCTTTTGTTTGCTGACTACAACCTGCTGAGAAGGGTAGGAGATCCAGACCTAACCTTGACATTGGGTCTACCCTTCCCCCTGTCCTGAGGGGTTTCCAGGCTATTGTCAGAGCAGTGGTGGTGTGGGGAGGGGGCTTAGAGTCACATAAATGGGGCTACCTGGAAAGCGGAGTCCTGCTGTCCTCTGCACCTGCTTCCCAGAGCCACCACCCCCTCATCAGGTTTCTGTGGATTTGCCAGTCTCAGTGGCTCCTCAAGGCCTTAGGGAAGATGCTCTTTCCCCAAAATCATGTCTAGTAAGCTGCCTGGGCCCCAAGAGTTATAACTCTTTCAGTTCATCTCCACACCATGTCTTTATATATTTAAATCTGTAGCAGGTTAGTACCCCACCTGTAATCCTGGATCTTTCAGCATGGGACAGCTGACTGTCAGCTGACAGCATTTGTACCCCTGAGGGCATTTTCTCCCCAAGGAAGGCAACTCTGCCTGCAAGCATAGCAGGCTGGAAGGGCCAGGTACTACTAATCCCCCAGGAGCAGCCTTATTTGATGACTTCCAGAAACTGGTATATAAATACCCTAGCTCCCTGTTCCTGGGGTGGGATGACTCTAAGACCCGGCTTCTGCAGATCTGGGCTGCCCAGAGTCTCCCTGTGGGATTATGCCCCAGGCCCCCACTATGGTGGCTGGTGTGACCATACATAGTCTCCCTTCTCCGTATCACGTCCCCTTTTTCTACTGGTGTTACCTGTGCCTCCCAATAAAATACTTGTCCTAAGAGGTGTCTGGGTGGCCTAGTCGGTTAAGTGTCTGACTCTTGATCCCGGCTCAGGTCATGATCTCACGGTCGTGAGATTGAGCCCAGCATTGGGCTCTGTGCTGGGTGCAGAGCCTGCTTAAGATTCTCTCGCTCCCTCTCCCTTTGTCCCTCCCTTGCTTGTGCATGCTCTCTCTCTCTCTCAAAAACAAACAAACAAACAAACAAACAAACAAATAAACATAACTATTTGCCCTCGAATCCTTGTCTCGGGTCTGCTTTTGGAAAAACCTAAACTAGGAAAATACCCTGGTACCGGGGCAAGAATTCCAGCATCAGACACAGGATGTACTGAGAAGCAGTGCTTCTCTGCTGTGACCACCACCTTGTTGGGGTGTCCAGGCCACTGATGGGGACCCATCTCTGGGGGGGTTCCCATCTTCTGCAGGGTCCCAGATCCTTGTCTCCCAAGAGGCTCCAGGGACTTTTATGGAGAAGAGGTGCTACCTTGCTCCCCTTAACTACATCCCAACCTCGACATCTTTGAGCTTCCTCTTCCATACCAGAGAAACAGGAGCACCTGCTCACCTTAGCCAGTGGCTAGGACAATGAATGACAACAACAGCGACATTACCGAGTATCACCTACATGCTAGACATGCTCACCTACATGCTAGACATGCTGCTTAGTGCTAGGATGAAATTCACAACAGCCTGATGTAGGATAAATTGTTATTCCTGACAGCCCTATTTTAAAGCTAAAGAAACAAAGGCTCAGAGAGGTGAAATACCTTGCCCAAATCCCAGAGCTGAGGTTTGAACTCATGTCTGACTCTACAGCCCTCTGGCCAGACAGCCACACATGGGGTCTGTGGCCACAGAACCTGGTGGGAGGTCCTGTGGTGTGTGTGGATGTGCATCTGGGTTTGTGGGTCAGGGAAGAAGGGGGCTGAAAGAAGCAGGGGTGGCCCTGCCTGGGGGTATGAGGCAACAGTCTGAATCCAAGGAGGCGTGGGCTAGAACTGGTGCAGCCTGGGCCCCAGCAGAATCTGGGGGGGGGGGGAGGGGGGGGTGTATGGTGGGCAAGGTGAGGGGATGGCAGGGGCTGGGTCTAACAAGGCAGGCATCTTAGACAGCACAAGAGGTAAGCAGCACCAAGGCCAGCTCCACGGGCTGGTGAAGGTGGGCTCAAGGCTGCTTGCTGAACTGGAGCCTGCCCTCGGAGAGGCATGGGGACACCGTGCAGCGGGATCAGGCTTAGATAGCCTTGGCAGAAAGGTGGCTCCCATACTGGCTGGCCTTCCAGAAGGGCTCGGCGGGGGGGGGGCTGCTGCATCTCTTCCAGGCGCCCAGCCATGCGGTGTGGACCATGCAGTTGGTGGGGCTGTGAATGTCGAACAACTTTGCATCCAGGGCTTTCTGGATTACAAGACGGTGGGTGTGAAGCTGCACTGCTTGGCCTCTCAGGGCCTGACCCTGTGCAGCCAACGCCCTCTCAGCCGAGGTGCCTGCTGCTGCTTCTAGCATCCCAAACACGGAGCCGGCAGCATCTCCCACCCCGTCCAGAACCCCCAAGGCTGGGAGCCACGCAGGCCCCTGAAACTAAGCTGGGTTTTCTCTTGTGAAGTCACAGGATAAAGCACTTTACATATTAATCAGGTTAGGAATCTGAGAGCACATATCAGGGGATTGAAATATGTAGATTTTGATGATGAATTCACGCTCATCAGAAAACCAATGAATCATCCTAACTTCATTATCAGGAATTATTTGATGGGGGAATTGGCAGGGGGGTGGGGGGTGAGGAGGGGAGTGCCGAGGGGGAGAGGATTTCTTGGTTCTCAGCCCAGACTGTGTTCTCTCCCAGCAACACATTTGAGCAGCAGGGCAATTTGTCTCTATGACGTGGGTGTTGAACACGGCTGCACCCGGGAGGCCTCACCTAGTAAAGTCAGACCCCAAGGCCTGGGGCAAACCATGCAGACAGCAGACAGACTCAAACAACCCGAGCGCACAACGACCTTTACAGATTACCTGGTACAGTCATTCCTATGACACTAACTGCCTGCGTGACCTTGGGGAGGCCACATGCCACCTCCTTGCCTCAGCTGCCTCATCTGGAGAATGAGGATGCTGGGCGTTACACTCTGCACAGAGCCTCCAGGGATGGAGCCAAGGGGAGGGGTCGGGACCCCCAAATTCTAGGCTCCTTGTGTGCTAGGTACGCTGAGATGCGGGGATCCAGCTGAGAAAAAACAAACAGATATAAACGGACGTTCTAAAGGTAGGAAGAAGCACTTGTAAATTTAAATAGGTGGTCAGGGAAATCCTCGCTGAGGCTTTGACCTCAGGGGTGACCCCTGCAAGAGGTGAGGGTGTGAGTTACATGGGTGACTGGGAGGAAGAGCATTCCGAGTGGAGGGGACAGCAAGTGCAAAGGCCCTGAGGTGGGGAGAGCATGCCTGGTGTCTGAGGAACAGTAAGGAGGCCAGTGTGGCTACAGAAGTGGATGAGAGAGTAGGGAGGTCAGAGAGGTAACAGGGGAAGCGGGGTCGGAGGCTTTAACAGAGGATGTCAAGGTCAAAACGATACGAAGGAAAGGTGAGAAGATGACCCAGAAGATAAGGCTCTTCTACTGAGGAAACTGAGGCACAAGCAACAGGGTGTCAGGACAGGCAGACAGAAGAATGTGGTGTGAAGGAGAGTCTGTGTGGATACAGACCTTACACACAGTGACACACAGTGACAAAGCTGTGGCTCTCTCATGAGAAGTCTGGCAAAAGCTGGTGCCGTGGCAGGTAGCTGGATAGCATCAAAGGTGGTGGAAACTGGTCTGGAGCAGACTCAGAAAGCCTGGACTCCCCGGCTGTGCCATGCACTTGCTGAGTGATGCTGGGGCGCATGTCCTTATCTGTGGGGTGAGGCAGCAGAACAACGTACCTTGTACAGAACTTTCTGGAAGCCTCAGATTCTGTTATTCCTCCCATTCTTCTCTTTCCGAAGATAAACTAGCTGTGGCTACTCTTTAACAACACAAAGAAGACTCTGTGGGGTTACAGCGAGCATGTCCGCGTCACACAGCCAGGTGGACTTTGAGCCTTGGGTCCCAGGCTGAGAGCAAAGCAGACAGCCCCTGAGGTCAAGAGGTGACCCCTCCCCGCTCCTGTACTGCCTCCTTTGAGAGCCACGGAGGACACAGTGTGTCGATCAACGGAGCTCGCCTAGATGAAGTGGAGCGGGAGTCACAGCCCCAGCTATGCTTTAGAATCACGCAGGAAGTTAATACCCGGGCCCCGCTGCGGGCAAATGAGTTCCGTTATTTCAGAGTGGGGAGAGGAACAGCTCTCTCCAGGGGTCCTGACTGGGCTCCTCTGAGGGAAAGACGAAATAGGTTGATTCAGGCTTGACATACATGTGTAGAGTGCTCCCCACAGGTGGGGTACTTTCACTTGCTCATTTTTGACCCTTCCAGAGCCTTGGAGGAGGGATTTTCCTCCCATTTTGCAGAGGAGGAAACCAAGGCTTGGTCGGAGAGGTTGACACACATACAGTTGACCCTTGAATGACACAGGTTTTGAATGTGGTTCCATTACATGTGGATATTTTACAGTACAGGGCTGTAAATGAATTTCCTCTTCCTTATGATTGCCCTAATAACATTTTCTTTTTTCTAGCTTACTTTACTGTAAGAATACAGCAGCAAAAACATGTAACATGCCAAGTGTGTGTTCACTGACTGTTTATGTTATCCGTAAGACTTCCAGTCAACGGTAGGCTGTTGTACTTAAGTGTTTGGGGAGTCAAAAGTTATATGCAGATTTCTGCACAGGAGGTTGGCACCTCTAACCCCCACATTGTTCAAGGGTCAACTGTATTTTGTATTTATATGTATTACACACTGTGTTCTCAAAATAAAAGAAGCTAGAGAAAAAAAAAGGTTAAGAAAATCATAAGGAAGAGAAACACATTTACAGGACTGCACTGTAGTTATTGAAAACACTCTATGTTAAGTGGACACACGGTTCGAACTCATGTTGTTCAAGGGTCAACTGTATTCCTGAGCCCCTGCTGCCCCTGCAGTGGGAGGTAGATTTAGAGAAGAAGAAAGTAAGGCTCAGAGAGGTTAAGTACCTTGCCCAAAGCCACACAGACCGTACATGGCAGAGTCAGCACTTCCTGCCAGCCCAGGTTGCTAAAAAAACAATTTCTCTTGCAGTCGTTCTAGCTAAACGTCCCACTCCCCAAATACCCATCTGGGGCTGTGGTTTTTGCTAAAGGGATATAGTGGAGTCATTACCAGACTCTGAAGAGATAAAGCATTGCAAATTGAATGAGAAAATCTATTTTCACATCCTGATGAAGACATAACTGACACTGAATTGTTTTAGAGGAAAACACAGCCCCTGGTTTTCTCCTTTTTTAAAAAAAACTTGGAGTTATAGCTTTAGAAAAATAGGAGCAGCTGACTATCATAGATAAAAATGCCCTTTTGCCTAATGGGATCTTTAATAAGGAATCCTAATTAATTCTCTTGAATAGAGAACTTTTACACTGGTGTTATCTCAGCCCGGTGCTGATGGGCCTGGTTATTTCCAGATACAGAATAATGAATCTTTTCCAGCTGGGCTAGGAGTCGCCAGAGACTTGTCAACTTCCCTGGAAGGTAATTACTTGCCAGGGCACCGGGAGCTGGAGGGGAGCTGGGGGAGGGTAATTACCAGCTGGGGGACTGGGGGCGTTTTGAGGGGAGCCGAGGAGGGCATCGATGGGCAAGGGCTGGGAGACACAATTGGGAAGGAAATTGCTAGTGGAAGAATGGAAGCCACGTTAGCATCCAGGATGTCATCCGCAGCTCGGAGCCAGGCCTAAGGGACACTTGCCTTTATGTGAAAAACGCCACTTGATGGAGCTTGACAGATTCTGATAATTGCAAGAGCTGAACGGGCAGCCAACAGAAGTCAGGAAGTGGGCCTGCCTGCGTCTCTTCTTGGCTGGGGCAAAGGCTGGGCTGTCACTGCCCGGGGACCTTCATGGCGTCCTTAAAGACAACACTAAATGAACAGGGTTATCTGGACAACTCAGGCCTCAGACCAGCAATGAGAAGGACGTGGCTGAATGACACGGGCCATTTGTCTGCAGTGACAGGGCTCTCCTACCGGGGAAGGCCGCCGGCAGTCTGTCCTGTGATCGCAGGGCGTCTTCTAGGTAGTGGCAGACGAGGTCTCGATGAGCCTGGCTGCGGGGAAGCCGGCCCCCAGCTGCAACCAAGCCCAGCCCAAAGGACAAAAGCAGCACAAGGGAAAACAGGAGCGAGGCTGGAGCCCGGGGGCGTCCTTCCCCAACACCCAAAGTCTCTTCCCAGCCTGGAATCCCTACCTCAGTCCCGAGGGGCAGAAAGGGTAAGAGGCTGGAAGGCAAAGGACCCTGGCATCAACCTGCAAGTTCCCAGCTCTGTGACCTTGGGCATGTGACCTCGTGGAGCCTCAGTTTCTCACAGTTACTTAGAGATGCAAAGGAAAGATTCGATGTAAACGCCTGGCCCGGAGTTGACACTCTGTAAAGAGTACCTGTCTTTTCTTCCTGAAATCCTCCAGGAAACAAATTATTGATTACCAAAGTGGGGGAGAGGGCAGAAAGGGGGGGGGGAGATGGGCAAAATCGGTGAAGGGGATTAAGAGGTAAATATTTCCAGTTATAAAAGAAATAAGTCATGGGAATGTAATGTAAAGCCTAGGGAATAAGAGTCTATAATACTGTAATAACTTTGTGCGGTGACAGATGGTAACTAGACTTATCATGGGGATCATTTCATAATGCATAAAAATATCCAATCACTATGATATACACCTGGAACTAAACAGGATATTGTATGTCAATTATACTCCAATAAAAAAGAAACATTAAAAATAAATAAATTAGTAAATAATCAAATACATAAAACAACAACAAAACCCTCCAAGTTCCAGAAAAATCACCTTGGGGGAGGCGGTGGATCCTGTTGGAGGGGAATCTGCGGTGTTGTGTTTGTACATGAGAATTTAGGAAGTCTGTGCGCCAAGATGCATGTTCCCGGCAGGTTGAGCGGGGAGGGGAGCAGTGTGAAGGACCCATCACTTGCCTTATAAAACTGTGGGGTGGGTGATGTTCAGAAACCGAGCACCATGCTCAGGAAAAGCGTCAAAGCCATATTGTCCACCCTGGTCTTTCCCTGTGCCCTCCAGGCTATCACCCAAATGGCCCTGGGATCTCGGAGCTGCCTGGCCCAGAGTGTGATGACCATTTCTTGCCTCCCGTTCGGGTCCAGCCCCCAGATGCCTCCTTGACTGACCAGCTGAGAGGCTGAGACCCACAACACCTGGGAACCTCTGAAGGAAGCAGTGTGTAGCCACCTGTCTGCACAGCACACAGGCTGGGAGGCTGCTGGAGTGGAGTGGGGGTGGGGGGGTGGGGGGCAGGGTGAACAGGGGCAGGTTGGGGCAGCACGTGGGGTAGAGGAGGCCCTTCCAGGTGCTTTAGCCATGCAAGGTCAGAGAAAGGACACAAGCAGGATTTAAATGCTGGGAAGCTGGGCCTGTTCAAAGTCTTTCACGGCAAATGTTTCTTGTACCTGTATGCAAGGCACCAAGAGAGTAAGTTATCTGTGGTCATGTGATTACTGGCAACAGAGCCAGGATTTGAACCCAACACTGACTCCTAAAGCCATGCTCTCTTCCTTACTCTGCACTGCCTTCCCTGAGGTTCAGAGCTGAGCAGGGAGTCCTGGGGATCTTTCCCAGGGTGCCAGAGGGGAGACCCTGATACTTGATTCCTCTCTGCAGACCTGGGCTCAGGAAGCAGAGCTGGGAGTCCAGCAGGCCAAGCCCTTGCTACTCCCCACTTGGGCCATGGACACCTGGAGTCATGGCAGCATGGAAAAGGACTATGGGCATCTCAGTAGGAGGACCAAGCCTCCTGGAGACCTAGCATGGGGCTGGGAGTGCTCAGCACCCAACTTGGGAGTTAGCCCATGTGTTCCACCGACAAACATCCTCTAGATGGGCCTGTCACAGACATCCTCCACCTTCCTAGAGCTGGCGACACAGAATGTCAGGAAAGACCTGGGAGACGGGAGAAGTGCTGTGCAGAAACCACATTACCCAACCCCCCACACGGGGAGCAGCCCCCAAGGTTCCACGGTTTGCCCTAGGAACACAAAAGACGCTAGTCTACTTCTAGCCAAAACTGAATGCTTGATTCAAGGGCCAGGGACTGGCTGCAGGTTGGACTGTCCTGGGACATGAGGAGATCCCTGGAGGATCAGCAGTGCAGGGTGGACAGGGCTGTTCTCTGTGGGCTAGGACCCAGCACTGACTCACCAGGGCCCATGCAGGGAGGGCAGAGAGGACAGGGAGACTCGAGAAGAGAAAACCAAAAAGCCATGTCAACGATGGGGTCAGAACAGAAAAGGGATCAGAGCTCAGAGGAACAGAATGGGGGGGTGGGTGTGGACCAGGGTTTAGGGTCCAGAGAGCCAGGGCCCAAATCCCGACTCAGACACTTCCTAGCTGTATGACTTCTGGCAGGTGTCTTAACCTCTTGGAGTCAGCTTTTCTACCCGAAAAACAGGGAGGATGATACATTCTTTCACAAGAGCTTTGTAGGGATTTAAATGGGATAATGCATGTGACACCCTTAGCACAGGGCCTGAAACACAGTGGCTCTTAAAGATTATTCCACTCCTCAAGGCAGGAAGGAAGCAGATAATGAGACTTGGAAGAGGCCAGATGGACTGTACCAGTGCCCGCTCAAAGAGCAAGATGTGACCCCTGGAATGGCTGGCCTAGGATCCACAGAGGGAACGTAACGGGAAGAACCCAGCTGGAGAGGGCAGTGCGCAGGGGAAGAGAAAGCTAAGCCTCTGAGACTCAATTTCTTCATCTGCAAAGTGGGTATGCAAATACCTAACCTGCAGATGGTAGTAAAGGTTCAGTGAGATGAGATGTGTGATGTCATTCAGTGCAGAAACCAGCTGGCTCATAGAGGCAATCAAGGGGCCCTCCTACCTCAGCGTCCCCATCCCCCTGAAGCACCATCTCACCACCATCAAAAAGAAAGGCATATGGCACTTAGATTCACCCTGCCTGGTCTCAGGGCCTTTTGGTAACAGGATGAATGTCAAGACAAATAAACGGGCAAATAGTCTCTTGATTATTCAACAGATTGTCAGGGATTGTCAGATTTGGCTAAGCACTGAGGATTCAGAGATGATGGGTAAGTTCCTGGTCTTTAAGAGTTTATGTTGGAAGAAGGATGCCAGAGAAGCTAAGTGGCTTATGCCAGCGCAGCAGGTACCTGGCAGAGGGTGGGGACAGAGACACCACCACGTCTCAAGTTTTCAGAAAGGAGACAGCCTTTGCTTAGGCCCACATCAGGTAGACAAGGAGGTGAGGCTAGACTTCAAAGCCAGAGGGTTGGGACTTTCTAGTTCAACATTATAATTGCAGGGCTTAACACAGAGCTTGACACAGAGTAGGCAGGCAAAAATCACTTCTTTTTTTTTTAATGTTTACTTATCTTTGAGAGAGAGAGAGAGAGAGAGAGAGAGCAAGTGGGAAAGGGACAGAGAGAAAGAGGGAGACACAGAATCCAAGCAGGCTTCAGGCTCTGGGCTGTCAGCACAGAGCCCGATGCAGGGCTCGAACTCACGAACCGCGCGATCACAACCTGAGCTGAAGTCAGATGCTCAACCGACTGAGCCACCCAGGCACCCCCCAGGCAAAAATCATTTGTTAAATAAATTAATAAAAATTAATAAAAAACAATATTGAGGAGTCAATGTGCCTCATTTTATGTAAAAGATATGCTTGCCCAAACTGGTAGGTAAACCATAACCAAACATATAAGCCAAATGCAACCCAGGAATTTCCACGCCAAGAAATTAAAACATGGATCCATGCATGAAAAGATGAATCATTTCATAATGGGCAAAAGTCCACCCCCTCCATATTATTGCTCTGGAAAGTTCTGTTTAGGTCTAGTGTGGCTCTTAAACTTTAATCTGCTTCAGAACACCTGGGAGAACGGTTACGAATACCGAATTTAGGCCCATCCTCAGAAATTTCAGAGGTAGTCGCCTAGGGTAGAACCTAGGATTCTGCATTCTAAACACCATCCAGGCAAGTCTGGGGAAGACAATCAAGTCATGAGAAGCTCATTTCTTATTTCACTCTAGGATGTCCTTCATTATCTCTTTCCTAAAAGCCTAGCATGCTTCACCAGTTCTCCACCTTGGTGCAGAGATCCCATGGGGAGCGTTCAAACTACATCTGCCTGGGTCCCACCCCAGGCCGGCTGGTTCTAACAAGCATCGGGGTTGCACTAACTTCACTGAATCCTATATCCCTGCACCTTTTCTCTCTCTGGCCCAGAGATCAATGTTAACAGACACCTCAGGCTGTCTCTGACTCTCCCCGTCAGCCACATCTCCGATGACCTGAAGTGGAATCTGGAAGAAAGAGGAAATCGCATGCAGAGCCTGCTTTGAGGACAGAGGCTACAGACTGAGGATGAGAAGGGTCGCCAGCGGTCACCGAGTTCACCTGGCAACGGGGAACGGAACGGCGAACGTGTTCATCACCCTCTGATTGCCTTTTCTCCCGTCTCCCTGGGGTTTGTAGGCAGGAGGCAAAGAGTACTAGAAGGACTCCTAGTGGGACAGGTTGCCAGTAAATTGATTCTGCCCCAACCCCAGGGCAGGCTGTGAGCAGTGCCCATCAAATCCCTCACCTCCTTATTGCCAGGCCCAGCGTGCTGCCGCTCAGAGGAAGTGAAAGGGGTAGCTGAAACTGATGTGGCTGCAGAAACTGACATCAGGTGCCAGACACCCATTTGCTTAACAAACTGGCTAATTTTACCCTCTGTCTCTCAGACCAGAACTCTTTTGAAGGGAAGGAACAAAAAAGAAAGAAAGTGATATTTAACACATTTCTATTTCTGTGCTACATAGTCTCTCTCTGAGGTTGCAAGTTTGAGCCTAATTGATTTCTTCGTCAAAAGGGAAAAAGAAAGACAAAAAGGAAAAACAAACAACTGCGAACCCTTACCTCACTCACATTGCAATCAAACCTCTCCAGTTCTGTCGACTGCTGAGCTTTTTATTTTTTAACACTGGCCAAGTGACTTGCATAATTTAAGATCCTTTCTAGCACTGATCAGCCTGCTCTGGCCAAGCAGTTTGCTGATTAATTATTAATCAGACTGAGTTTAGGATGAATAATCAGCAAGAGTCAGGGCTAATTTGCAAATGTCCCCCAGGAAGGTTATCACTTAAAATATTTGGTGGAGAGGCTCCACGTTAACCTTTGCAATTAGCCACAGGACATTGTTACTGGTGAGACAGAAGCATGTCTCTCCTCCAAACAAGCCAAACTTGTACACCTACTAAGTGCCAAGACCTGCGTTTAGGCTCTTTCAAGGTTCTGCAGGCAGTGGTGGGGAAGGGGAGGGGCACAGAAAAGAAACACACACATAATAGGCAAGCAAGAAAATATCTAGTATTGACAAATGCCTAAAATAAAACAAGATGCTGAGATAGTGAGTGAGGGTTACTTTAGATTTCATGCAAAGGGAAGGCCTTTCTAAGGACAGAAGATTTAAGTTTAATTTTTGCATTTAAAAAAGATGGGTCTTAAAAAATAACCTCACTTTGAAGGAAGAGAATCTTAAGCCCTGGGAGCAGCTAGTGCAGAGGCTCTAGGAGGAAGACTGCTCAGCCCATCAAGGGACAAGAGGAAAGTGAGTGCAGCTGGGGCACAGTGAGGGGGTGGGAGTGATAGAGGGAAGTCAAGGAGTTGGGCAGTGACCCAGTAACGGACAGTCTTGTTGTAGGATGTTACTCTAAGTGCGATGGGAAGTTGTTGGCAAGCCTTAAACAAGGGAGACACGATGTGATGTATATAAACATCAGTCATCCGAGTTGCCGTATGGAGAATGGATTACAGGAGGGACAGAAGCAGGAAGACAAGGCCACTGAGCAGCCAGAGATGCTGGGGCAGAGAATGGGCACAAGCAGTTTCCTCTTTGGAGCAGACAGGTGGAGAAGGCTGGGCAGAGGACAGGTTAGGGGTGAGGAGGGAATGAGAAACCAATGTCTGTGGACAGAAGAATGAATCAACAAAATGTGATATGTATATACCAGAGAGTATTATTCATTCATAAAAGGGAGTAGAATTCTGGCACGTGCTATAACATGGATGAAATCTGACATCATCAGTAAAATAAGCCCACACAAAAGAAGAAATACTGTATAATTCCACTTAAACGAAATACCTAGAGTAGTCCAATTCATAGAGACAGAAAAGTGGTTATCAGGGGATGGGAACAGGTGGGGTGTTATTTAATGGGGACAGAGTTTCAGTCTGAAGTGAGAAAGTTCCAGAGATGGATGGAGGTGTTGGGCGTACAACCATGTGAATGTACTTAATGCCACTCAATTGTAAATCCAGAAATGATTACAATGGTAAATTTTATGTGTATTTTACCACAATAAAAAATCTGCTTGGAAGTGTTCATTTTGAGATTCCTGTTAAGGTTTTCAGATTCCAGTTAAGATATAGGGAGCCCAGGAGGTTCCTCAAGCCTGGACATTTAAATTGAGTGCCAATGGCATATAAAGAAAATGATGCTGAAAGACAAAATGTGATTTGCTGAGGTTACCTGGGAAAGAGGGAAAATGGAGAAGAGGAGGGTTCCTGGACCCCCTGGGCAGTCCACGTGTAAGGGCTGGACAGAGGCTGGACAGTGGAAGAGACAGAAAAGGAGGTAGAACAGGAGTGGCCATAGGTAGCTAGCTGTGTCATTCCATGTCAGCCAAGAGAAGAGAATGGTTCAAGAAGGACAGATGACCAATATCGTGTGTTGCCTAGAGGCCAAGTCCACGGACAATGGAGAAGCAACAATGAATTTGGCAACCTGGAGGCCACTGGTAATCTTATCAAGGTCACTTTTAGTGGCAGGTGGGGTAGACCCTGAGAAAGGGTCCATTTCCAGTAACTGGCAGTAGCTGATTGGGCATGAGTAACGGGCTTTTGGTGTGCACTGGCTTTTTTATTTTAGACAATAGATATTAGAATATGTCTCTGTGCTGTTAGCGGTGCTCAGGAGAAGAAAAACAATAATGAATGTGAGAAGAAGGAGATGAATTTAGTATGGGAAGTCTTTGGGGAATATGAGGTCTGGAACATAAAAGGAGGGGCTGGCTTTTTTACAGGAGCCAGGACATCACGTCTACTGAAATATGAGGTGTGGCAGAGAGATAGTGATTCACCAGCCATTTCATCTGTGCATCATGTTTCCAGGCTCCTTTACAGCTAGGCTGGACCACGTGGTTATTTCTGGCCAATGAAATACGAGGTGGGCGATGTGTCTCTCTCTGGGCTGGGGCAGTGAAAAGCCCATGCTAGGTTCTCCACTCTTCTTCCCTGCCATGGCAGCGGGGAAGGCCACATACTCTGGGTGGTACATCTATAAGACGGTGGAACTTTCTTGAGACTGGACACCCACCTGCATTTCCATGTGGATCAGAGCCACTCCCGACTGACCCATGGCAGTCATGTAGCATGAGTGAAAAAGAAACCTTTGTGGTGTTATACCATGTGTTGAATTGCAGGGTTAATGAAGTTCAGAGAAGGAAATGGCAAGAGATGAGGCTGCGGTGATAGGCAGGGTTGGATCAAAAAGGGCCTTATCAATGGCTGGAATTTTATTCCACAGACAATGGAAAATGATTGAAAGTTTCTGCCTGAGGCTTAGCATGTCAGATATGCATTTTAATTAAACCATTCTGGTAACAGTGGGGAGGCTGAATTGAAGAGTGCCAAGAAGCTAGGAGATCAGTAAGGAGGCTATTACAACCCACAAAGAAGAAAAGATGATGGGCTGAACTGGGGGAGTGACAGTAAAGATGGAAAAATATGTTACAGGAGGTACACTGGGAGACCTCAGAGAACAGGGATGGCTCCCAGATTCTTGGATGACTAGGTAGAGTGGAGTACCATAAACTAAGACAGGAAACAGACTCTGACCATTTTAGTAGCCAAGTATGAGTGAAGTTGGGACGTGCTGAATTGGAGATATTGGTGGACGTCACGGTGGAGATATTCAACAGGTGGCTGGCTCTACAGTTTGCTGCTCAGGAGGAGGCCAGGCTGGGAAGCCAGATTCGGGAGTTCTAAACAAACAGGTGGTACCTGAAGCCATGAGAGCAGAGAAGAGTACCCAGGGAGAGTGTGGGGGATGAGGACAGCAGTAAGACAAGAGCAGAGTCTTGGGGACATCAAAGGAAACAGAAGAAATGGTCAGAGAGGCCCAAGAAGCATCAGAGAGAGCAGCATAAAGTGAAGAGAGAGTTCTAAAAGGAGAAAATGACCAACAATGTAAGGGAATGCGGAGGTGCCAGTAAGAGGAGACCTAAAACCTATCTTGTGGATTTGGCACTGGAAGTGGTTAGTGTTTGGGGTGAGGGGTGCTTCTCTGACAATAATCTTAATGTGAATGTTTTCAGGGGAAGGCAGGGGATAGAAGCCATGGAGAAGCAGGTGAGGAATTAATGCCGATAGAGGACTCCAAGGAAGACCACTGGTCCAAGACCTCGAAGGAGAAGTTCCTGGAGGTGATGGAGTTCTACTCCTCCAGGAAGCCTCCCACTTTTCAAGCCAACCTGGCCCTCTCACTTCCCAGATGATGAGATCTGCTGACTTCAACAGTGATCATCTGTCATTTCATCAGATTGTCAACTGCTGGTTTTCTGTGGGAATCCTGCTTCCCCGGTGAGTCTGGGAGTGTCACACACTGGCCACCCAGCCACTGAATGAGGAAAAGCTGGAATGAAAGAAGTACAGGCTCAGGGTTCGAACTAAGGGCTTATGTCAGGCTCAGGAAGCCAGAAAAAAATCGTAGGAGCAAGAGACAGGTAAAATCAGGGCGAACCATGGGGTAAGAGAGGCCAAGAGGGAGTCCCACAAAGTTGTATGGCCAAGCATGAAAAGAGAGACCAGGGATGGGGTCTTGAACATTCTAAATGAACTGAGGTCATTCTGGAAGGCAGGTTTTGCCAGAATGAGAGGCCTCTGGAAGGGCCCAGAACAGCTCCTTCCATCTGTCTTAGCGGCACCATCAGGCATCTGGCAGCTCCTTGAGAGAGAGGTCGAAAAGAGCATCTTGTTGTCTGGTGCCCTTCCCAGTCCTGGCACGGGCCCCCGCACAGACGATGTACTTAGTACAAACTTGTTGCATGCAGTCAGTGCAGACGATGTACTTAGTGCAAACCTACTGCATGCAGTCGGCCCCACGGGGGGTGAGACAGCTGCCTGACCTTGGCTTCCCACACACAGGACTTTGCCAAATCACAAGCCCTAGCAGAGCCGCTGTGCCAATGGTGGACAGCCCCGGCTCATTTCTTGCTCCTTCTAGCTGTGGCTTTTGTTCTCTTTCTGAGAACAAGTTCTCACCCAGGGGAGCAAGGAAGTCATGCTGATACTCTGTGGAGTGTGCAGGAGCCCTGGCCCTGACTCTCCAGACATGATCTGCCAACAGCATGCTAGGGCACTAATCCTTTCCTACCGTTCGGCTGTGGGGCTTGGAATGCTATTTCCAACTCTGGGAGATATGGGAGATGAGATTTTAAAGGGCTGGTTATTTATGGCCTGGCTCCTGATGGCTACAACAGATGCAATTTCATGGGCTCCATCAGAAGAGAACAGCTTCTTGGGGTGGCTTAAAGAATTGTGATGTGGCAGGGAAGGAGGGGGAAGCAAGGGCCTCAAGAACCCACAGGAAGGCAGGTGCTTGTGTCTCATCCCCCTACTGGTTCCAAGTGCTACTGGGTTCGCAGCCTTGGTCATGCTCCATCTCAGCTGCTTCCTGAGCATCTCTGTCGGCTTGAGACCTTGTCCCTACCTTGTTCTTGACATTAAAACAAGCTGAAACCCCAGAAGACAGGCATTAGGCCCATGACACTCCCATGTATGAAGTTTAAGGACATATAGGACATTGTGATGATGGGCTTTTACAGGTGCAATTCCCTCCACCCTGAAATGCTGGTCCCTAAATTCTTCCCGCCGTGGCTCTTGCTCAATAGTCAGGTCTCTGCTTAAATCTGACCCCCCCAGAGAGGCCTCCCCAGCTCATTTATCTTAATCAGGCCCCACTGCTACTATTCCCCACCTTGTTCATTTCCTTCACGGCACTCAACACGAGTGAATTTTATATTTGTTTTGTGGCTTTATTAGTATAGGTCTCCCCCAGGTAAACCAGAAGTCCCACAAAGGCAGAGTCTGTATCTGTCTCCTCCACTACTATAATTCCATGCCAAGCCCAATGTCAGGCAATAGAAGGGCCTACGTAATCTGCTTGAACGGATACATTATGAAGGAAAGTTTGGTGATAAAGGCTGATGGCAATGATGGAGACACTGCCGAGAACGATGGTGCCGGGCTGTTCCTGACCATAACTTCTCAAAGCCTTGCCACAGTATTTACCCGAACACCATTTTTTAGGCATAGCTGTTGATTTCCCCTGACCATCTCCACTACAGATCCCCCCAAAACTGTGTATCAATAACCAAGGGCAACTGTGTCCCTGTATCCAGGCTCATCTCCTTCCTTGCTGTGGCCTTAACTTCCTTCTCTGTGCTTATTTTGCCCTGGGGAGGCCAGAGAGCATCACCATCCCCCACTCCACCCAAGCCCTCTGCTGGTGAACAATCCTAACAGTCATTAGGCAGGAACTTGGGGATTACCTCAGACTCTCCCCTGTCTCCATTCCTCCTTTCCAATGAACCTCCCAAAGCAATTGATTCTGCATCTGAGATGTGGCTTGGTGCCACCCCATCCTCTTCATCCCTTCACAGCTGCCATAATTCAAGGTTGGATCATCTCTTGGCTGAGTGGTCACAAAAAAGTTTTATAGCTGGTTTCTTGGACCCAATTAAAACTCAGAGTGACTATGTTACATCTCCGCTTAGAACACTTCCATTGCCTTCTACAGTCTTTGGAATCCCCTCCCAGCTTATGAACATAGGACAAGGTTCTTACTGACCCACACTCTCCCTGTGCCTACCCTGCACCCACTTGCAATGCCCCCAACACACCAGGGTCCTTTCCTGCTCTGTGACAGTGGCAAACTCTAGTTCCTGCGTTGAATTCAAAAGTCACCCCTTCTGGCATTCATTCATCTGAGTCCTTCTAGCAGCCCCTCCCATCATGATAGGAAGACTTTATCTTCTCAGTGACCCAATTTTCCTTTGGTGAACCACGCCTCCCCCACTCCCAGGCAGGGGGTTTGAGCAGGACAGATAGTCATGTGACCTGGGCCTGGTCAGTAAGAACACTCTCTGTGGACACTGGTGTTGAGGCCTGAGCACACGGCTCAATCTGGTCCAATTAAGGTTCATCTTAGGGCTTTTGTGGGAACCATCGGGAAAGAGAAGCTTCCTTTTTGCTGGGATTGCTAAACCAGCAGAATGGAGGGAGCTGATGGTGGTTGCCTTTGCTCCCTCATGGGGAAAGCATGCCTGAGAAAGCTGACACATAAGAGAGCAAAGCTGTGGGAGGGAGGGAAATACATTCTGATAATATTATTTGCATACCTTGATCCAGCAGTCCCTGAAGCCAATCCCTCGACTTTTCAGTTACAGAAGCCAACACATTCCCTTTTTAGCTTGAGTCAGCTGGAGGTGGGTATCTATTTCTTGAACCAAAAGAATACTATTACATTTTTCTTTTCAGTCTCTATGGGAGCTTCTTTATACCTTTTAGTAAAGGCATCTAACATATGATATTGTCAAGCATTTAATTATATTCTGCTTCTTCACCCTGACTGTGAGCTCCAGGGTCCAGCATGATACATGGCTATTACATAAACATTTGTGGAGGGAATAAACAACTCCTTGGGGATAGGACTGTGTCTTTGTCTCCCTAGCACCTAGGAGAGCCTAGTTCATAGAAGTCTCTCAATAAATGATTACCGAAAATAAATAGGGGAAAAGTAACAAAGAATGTAAATGATCTAAACCAATGGTTTGATAAAGTACATGTGAATGAATAAATAAGTGAATAGTTATTATTAACAAATCCCCATTGGCATGCTGTTCTCATTCTAATTATATCTGAATCTAATGACTCCTGAATGAAATATCTAGTTAAAAGTCGCTGAGATCAAATGGTTCTAGTTGGCTCAAATTTCATGTGTAAAATGCCTAATAATTAAAACAAAGTCTTTCAAAGAGGAAAAAGAATGTTGCTAGCAAAATTTTCAAACTGAATGTCTGTAAAGTAGACGGGAATTTTTGTATCTCCACCTACAAAAACAAAAGCAAAAAAAAAAAAAAAATGAAGGGGAACAAAGCAAAGAAAAACCCTCAGAGCTGGATCCAGAGAGTAGGCTGAACCTGCTTTCCAGGGAAATTCTCTTTCTAGAAACAGCCGGGGTCTATGGGTGGCCCCGGGAGCAGGAAATCCAGACAGTACAGCAGAGTTTCCTCTATGTTCTCTGGGCAGAGGGGCCAGGTAGGCTCAGAGGCAAGGTGGGTGGGTGCACAGTGGAGAGAATCCTGGGACCACTTCCTGGACCTGTATCCCAGGGATCAGGGGAGCTCCTGTTGGGGTGGGATGCCAGGCTACAGCCCGGGGATGATGCTCTCCCTGCCTCCGCCCCTCCCACATCCAGATAGCACCCACGCTGTGAGGTCTGTCTCAAATGCAGCCCCCACATTAGGGCCTTGCTCCTCCCACCCGAGGGCAGCTTCCTGCAGTATGCCTTGTTTCCTTTCCTACTTAAAGGTTTGGTGGAGGCAAATATATCACATAGAGGTCCACGGGGCTTGGCTTGGGGGGTGGGGACACAGAGAATGCACAGGCAGATTGCAAATGACCCGAGTGAAACAAATAAAGAATGGAAGTCCAGGGGCGCCTGGCTGGCTCAATCAGTTGAGCGTCTGACTCTTGATTTCAGCTCAGGTCATGGTCCCAGGGTCATGGGATCAAGCCCCACATTGGGCTCCATGCTGAGCATGGAGTCTGCTTAAGATTCTCTCTCTCTCTCTCTCTCTCTCTCTCTCTCTCTGCCCCTCTCCCCAGCTGGCATACTCTTCTCTAAAGTAAAATATTGAAAAATTTAAGAATGGGAGTCCAAGTACACTGAAAGGGGCAAGGAAGAGAGGCTTGGAATCACTGGCAGAGACTGACCCACAGCCGGAGAGCCAAGAAGATGGTGGAGAGGCTCTAGGGTCTGCACAGAAACCCCTCATGTGGGAAGGAGCTATGGACTCCTTCTACCAGCCTCCCCACCACAAACACACTTCTGGCAGCCCCCAGGAAAAAGATGGCTTCAATTCTGAGTGCAGGTCGGGCCCTGCCTGCCCTTCCTGCTATAGGAGGAAACTGCCACCTAGCAAAGGAGAGAAGCAGAGAAAGAGAAGGAGCAAAGGAGAGACGAAGGCCCAACTGAATTCTGCAGCAGCGAGATGATGCCGGGCAGAGATGGGCCTCCTCTCTGGGTCCGGTACAGTGGTCCCCTGACTGTCTTCTCCACACTCTCTGCTCCCTCTCCCCTACGTGGCAGGCCCCGGGGAGCAGGTGCTGTGCCTGTACCCCGGTGAAGTGTCCCCTGCTCCTAGCCTGCACTGAGCAGCCACTGTAGCTGCAGCAGTCCACTCTTCTTCCGCTCTTCGGACGAGGCAGCTAACTGGTCAGTCTGGGGCTGGGTCCAGGCGAGAAGGGGTGATGCTGCCTGCAACGTGCCCAAAAATTGCAGCTCTGGGAAGGCAGTTTCAACGAAATCACCACCCTCTCTTCTGACCTTTGCCAGGACGTCCTCCGGTCTGACCCAGTCCTCCTTACCTGGGTTTCCAGGCAATTCCCTGGGGAGCTGAATCAGCTGCGGTGACCAGGCTGTGCCTTCCTGCCCGGTGAGAGGCCTCTGAGCTGCCAGGCTGGGAAGAACGGCCTCAGGGGGATCACTAAGAATGGGGCCACCAAGGCTCTGGGCTGCTGGAGACGCCTCACTTATCCTCTTCCCTTCAAAGGGTGAGCCCCTAACTCTGGTCGCCATCCCAGGAGTATCACCTCCATTGTGAGCCAGGCAGCAGTTTACGTGTGCAGCCCTTTCAACATGCTTTGTAGGCTGGTGTGATGAGCCCCATTTTTCAGATGTGGAAACTGAGACTCAGAGGCAAGTAAATAGGCTTTAACAGCCATTAAGAGGTGGATCAGGGTTTTGAGCTCAAGTCTGTCTGGCTCCCAGACCTGCTCTCTCCTCAGTTAGATGCCAAGATACACAGACCCCCTCTCCTATTCTTGGAGGGGACATCTGGCTTTCTCTCCTTCCTGGTAGCCCCAGAAGAAGAGCCTGGAGAGATTCAAATGGAGAGTGTCAAGCATGAGGCAGAGGAAGGAGAGCAGAGATTCTAGCTCTTGTGTCTTCTCGGTGGGCTTTAATTCATTGATTTTCTCCACAATGGAGAGGCCAGCTGTATAATGGGCTGGCAATCGCTTGTACTTGTTATAACATGATCCTGCTACCCTCCAGGGACACAGAACCCAGGGCCATAAAAAACTGAGTTTTTAAACCCCAGTTCTGCACCACCACCCACCTCAGTCCCAGCCATCTGAAAAAGTCCAGGGGCCTCATGAGGAACTTTAGCAACGGTGAGAGTTTTTCCTAGCATTTGAGGAGAAGGAATGGGGCTCCATGAAGGACAGAGCCAACTGACTTAGAGCAGAACAAAGCTGCCCACCCCCATCCCCCCGCACCAAGAAGGATCAGTGAGAGAGTACCTGGTCCCTAAACTGAGTTCAGTGAACTAGAGACAGAAGAGCATATGCGTAAGAGCGGTTGACGTGGCGCAATATATGGTGGTGACTTGGAGGGGCATGTATCAAGGGTGATGTGTGTGTGTGTGTGTGTGTGTGTGTGTGTGTGTGCGCGCGCGCGCGCGCGTGCATGCAGTTGGGGAGGAATCCAAATACACTATCTGGATTGTAACTTTCAGTTCAAACCTAGCTTTTGCTCACGGTCAATCACAAAATAAAAGTTAAAACGAAAATTAAAAAAGCAATTAACATCAGAGGGAGTACATCCAAAATACTTGGGGACCTCTCAACATGTCATAGTTACAGGGTTCAGTGCTCACCCTCCTAACAGCCTTTTCCTGTCCAAGACGTGTACTGCCGGATTCCCTGTGGCCACTCAGGGACCGGGAAACAGGAAGAAGCAGTGCGCTGGCTGATGTACGCACACCACGTGCTCTGTGGTTCCGGGCACACACCGCTATTTCTGTGCGCTCCGCCCACCTGCCTTCCTCCGCGCCAGCGCATAGCTGCCAACTGATTATATCCTGCTACGTTTTTGGCTTTGAATTGTCCTTTGTTTTATGAAATAACGTTCTGAGGAGTTGGCAGGTTTCTTTCTAATGTCCTCACTTGGCAAAATTTAAAAAAAAAAAATTATATATATATATATATATATATATATATATATATATATATATATATATCTCAACCCTCCATTTCCTCAGTTGTTTGGCAATTTTACTTGCCTGCGAAATCCAAACAACCGGAACCCCCAATTAAAAGTCTCCTGCTCTTAGCCCATTGGGGAGGAGAGTGTGGAAACTGAGTCAGGAACATTCCATGCCCCACCCACAACCCTGAATCAGTGGGAATCTGCTATCTGGTAAAGGAGGTAGTGGATTTTTTTCTCTCGAAGGTATCTCTGTCTTCTCAATAGGTGAAGGGATGCCCAGTTGTTCACATTCATCTTTTCTAACAGGATCTGCAGTCTTTCTATGGCTTGGCACAGAACTCAAGAAAACATCTTAAAATCTTAATGCACGGTGATATAAAGTAGCAACTCATAAACCAGCAGCTTCACAGTTCACAGGGATCCAGGGATCCATAAAGGAGAGGGGCAGGGGAGAAAGTGGGTTCTTTGCACACACGTCCCGAGCCTCCAAGTTTGTTTATCCATAATTGCTATGCAAGTATAAATTAGAACAACAAATGCACCCTGGCTGGAAATGGTGACACCAACCCTATAAATAATTATAACTTAATCTTATAGCAAAGAGTTCTGAATGACTCCCCTAACGATTTCCTCCGCTTAATTCCTTCCCCCACTGAGTGACTTAATAGGAAAAGGAATAGTCTTTAAGATTTGTTTCACTCCAGAAGTTTGGACAATGTGTGGATTCACACCTGGGGGGGGCAGAGGCTGTGGGAGACTGTTTGGCCCACGGGTAAACAAGTGAGTCAAAGAGGCCTTGGGGCTGGAAGAGCCAGACCCGGCAGTGCTATTCATCGTGACATCTGCTCATCCAAGTGAAACCTTGGGAACGACCTACTAAGAGATCTGATGAGTACGCTGTGTCCTTCTTACGAGAGCATGCCACACAGCCCTGGCGACCCTTCACAAAGGGAGCAGGATGTGACATGCTGCCATGGCTACGGAGATGGCCTTTCAAGTCCAACTCTCCTGGGGCTGAAGCCTCATTCTGCTCCTTATCAGCTGTTTGGCTTCGAGCAAGTGACATAACCTCTCTGGACCTCACTTTTCTCATCTGTAAGAGGAGGAAAATGATGCTACCTACTTCATGAAGTTTCTATGAGGAAAGATGAAATTATTGCTGTAAGAGCTTAGAACCAAACTAGGACATGCTGACAATAAATGCTCAATAAACGATGCTGTTATCACACCTATTATGTTTTGGAAGCATCTGCCATAATACAGGGAAAATTTTCATTACATAATGCTAAGTTAAAAATACATAACTACAGATAGATTTTCAGATCTGAATTTTGTAATATTAAAATATATATAAATAGGCAGCTAGCTTGCTCCAAGCAAAGCAAAAAGGCCAAAGGAGAATATATCAAAATTTTAATATTTCTTATTCATTTCTCTATACCTTTTTATATTTCCTCTGTTTTCTACAAGAAGCATATGCGTTACATTTACAATGATAAGAATAGGTATTTAACAAAGAGGGGTAGGGGGACAGAGGGCCTCCAGGCTGCCAGGTCACTGGGATTCCAGTGCAGAAGAGGGTCACCCGGGCTTTCATCCCCGCTCGTAGCCCCAAATGTCCAGCCGCTGTCCCAGACTAGTTGACGGAATAGCCACCTGCACACAGCGGTCTGTCCTTGGCTCACATGCGCTTCTCTCAACCCCCCATCCAGGGTAGTGAATGATCTGGCCAAGTCCACTGGACAAGCTTACGACACCAAGGTTTTCTGACTCCCAGGTCAGATCGCCTTCCACCATCCCAGGAAATTTGAGTTCTCCGGGCTACACTGGTCCCCAGATCTCTGAGTCCATAGTGGAAGGAATCTGTTCCCATTTTTGCCTCTGAAATAGTCATAACTGGCTCCTGCCATGGGTCTGTCTGATTTTCTCACCCTCAAAGGACCATGTCTTACACAACTGGTGTTTCCATCACAAGGCACGAAACCTGGTCTAAAAGAGGTGTTCAGGAAATGTGCCCCTGCTCCCTCTCCCTCCCCTCCTCCCCATTCACACTGACTGCCACATCTCCTTCCAGGAGCTATCCTACCCCGACTCTTGCAGTTACCCACTTTCTGAGTCCCTCAGAATCCTCAGGGACACCTCGTCTGCCCTCATCCCCAGGCCCTGAGTCCTGCCTTCCCCCGTGCAGCAATGGAAGTCTGCAAGATGCCATATCTTGTCTGAAGCACATCTGGACACATCCTTCTTTGGGCACCTGGTGTGCTGACACAGGTCCCCCTGTGCCCTCCGCCTGATAACACACCCACAAGGAGAATAAGAGAGGATATTCTAAGTGCCACACCACCACTCAAAGTTTGTCACCCAGAGTTGAACATTTCCCAAAGCCAGCCCCTGCTTGGGCATGTCCTGTGCATCTAAATCTTGGACAGTACCAGCAACTGGGGCTGATAAGTCTCGTCATCCCTCCGCTCCTGAACCCATCATCATCGAGAGTCTCCATGGTGGGTGGGGCACACCACAGAAAAGCCCGTGCATTTTAGTAAAGCCAGAACGACAGGGAGGTTAGTCCTTCCCATCAGAAACTGTGGCGGAATGCCCTGTCCTTCCTTCACAGGGCCCCGGGAGTGGGAATTTCCACTTAAGATTCTATTCCCTTCATTGGATGCTTTGAATATGCCCTGCAGAGATGGAACAGTACTTCAGATCATTGCATGGAGACCGTGTCCACACCCTCAGACCAGGACAGTTTCAGTCTCAGTGCAAGTTACTCCACCAAGGCCCATCACAAAATTCTTCAGCAAAGATGCACATCACATTGGATATCAAAATCTCTGTAAAAATGGACCCTGGTTCTAAAAACGTCCAGTGAGTTTTCATTATGATGAGAACCAAACTCATCAACTCGTCAGGATGTGGCCAAGGGGCCTCAGACTGCAGGCCCAGATGCCGAGGAGACTGTGGGTGAGCCACAGTTTCCCGGGGGACCAAGGAGGGGACGCGACAGTGTGCTTACCAGAGAGAGGAGCCTTCGGTGCCCGTGACTTCCAGAAAGTCGTAACCATCCTCCAGCTGGAAGTCAATAAAGACCAGGGCGATGGTGTCTCCCAGTTCGGCCAGGATGGTCCACGTGCAGTCGGCATTGTTATGGTACTCCGAGGGGAAGTGGGGGCTAGAGATGATGCCGCTCTGGCCGCGCAGGGTCCCGCCACAGGCATCATCCGCTGCGGGTGCAAAGAGAAGAGGTTCAGGTGAGGTGGTCTGGTTCCCAGGCCCTGGCACTCGTGGGCTTCACCCGTGACAGGCATAGAGGGTCCCAGAATGTGATGCACAGGCAGGATGGACCAAGATCCTAGTCTGAATTGGCCTAGTAATAGTGGTACCAAACACTTCCATAGCCCTTACCATGTGCCAGGCCCTGTCCTGAGGATTTCAGATAGTGTTGTTCTCATTGAAAGATGAGCAAACCAAGGCCCAGGGAGGTTAAGTCACCTACCTAAGGTCACACAACCACTGAGCTGGGATTTGAACTCTGACATTCAGAGTACCACATATACTGCCCTGCCATGAGGCAGCTGCCACATTTATTTCCACGGTCACGACTGTGGTGAATAGGACATCTCTTCCCACCAGATCTTAGTAACACTCCGATGTGGTGAAACTCAACCCAGCACCCTGGGGCGAAACTCAAAGGGTTGTCAGGCCCGACCTCCATCATCCTTCCTCTGGCCCTTCCTTGTCTGCAGGCCAGCTCTGCCCTCGCGCCCCGCATGGTCGGGCCTCCTGGTCTTTGATCACCCTGTTCCCTCTGCCAAGGATGCCCTCTGTCCAGAGCAGTTCTCCTCAGGCTTTGAGATCCAACTCTGATGCCACTTCTTGGTAAAGCCTCATTCCCCCAAGTGTTTAGTGACCACTCTCTCCTCTGGGCTCCCGCAGCAGCGGTCCGACTTCAGACACGGTACTTTGTGCTGAGTGATCTGTTCATACATCTGTCTTCCACTCTGGTTCTGAGCTCCACCAGGAATCCCCAAGGGCAGGGACCATGTTTTACTCATTCTGCCACAGAACCTGGCAGTCTCGCTGCTCCAGCCGAAATCCCAGCTGAGACTTGATATTCAGAAAAAATGATCTGGGAAACATGCTCTGACATAGAATAGTTAAGAACACTGGCTTTTGAATTGTTGCAGACCTCGGTTTGAATCCTTTCCCTGATGCTCACTAGCTGGGTGACACAGTGAGAAGTTATCCAAGCTTTAAGCCTGTTGTCCTGGAGCCTGTATGCAAGTAAGGGATTACACTACACTTAGCATATGCTGTATTAGAGGTGTGGACTAACTGATAAAGAAAGAAAAAAATGCAATACCCGTGTTCAAATGTGTACCAGGAGCAGCAGAATAAGAAGAGTAAAAGCTAATAATTATTGAGCGTCTACACTACACCAGGTACTATTCTAACTACGCTACATATTTCATTGAATCCTTCCTGTGACCCTGTGAAGTACCATTCCCATTTTGCAGGTAAGGAAACCAAGGCACACAGAGATTCAGTTACTTGCCAAAGGTGACACAGCTCATAGCGACTAAAGGAGCTGGGATTCTAAGCCCTGCAGATCGATTCCAGGGCCTGTACTCTTAACCAATACACTATCTCCCAGGAGTACAGTTCATATTTGGAGGACATAGATAAAGCAAGATGTTACTTTGCGTGGGTGAGTCGATTTAGGAAAACTTAACAGAGGAGATGCCAGTAGAGCTGGATTTTGAAGGATGGATAGGAGTTCCCTAGGGAGAGAAGAAAGGGAATGGCATTTAAGAAAACAGGGGAACAGACGTCATAAGCACAGAAGCACAAAATCACAAGACATGTGCAAGATAAGTAGCTCTAGATGGCTTATCAGACAGCAAAGAGAGAGGAAGGGTGGGTGATGGTAATGGACATGTAGAAGGAGCCCCTGACAGAGGACATGGCCAAGAAGATTTGGAAGCAGTGGACTCTATTGGAAATAAAATGGATTTGGGGGTCAGGAAGGTCTAGGTTTGAATTCAGGCTCCATGTTCCCCAGCCATGCGACCTTGGGAGATTTATTTCCAGCAGCTTCACGTTGCTTCTCTGAACAATGGTTTGCTGTGATAATTGACGGGGATCATTAATGTGACGGTACCTAACATCAGCCAGGGGCTGGCGCATGGAGATGCCCAGCAAATGCTAAGTTCTCCTTTTCCTTCCCCTTTGTCTTGAGAATCAAAGGTAGTGAAGGGATATGATTAAATTTGCATTTTAGAAAGATCCCTGGGGCTGTGGCATGGAGGAGGTCTGAATCACGGGAGTGGGCAGGATGCTTTTGGTAGGACAAAGTCACCGAAGTCTGGAGGAGGCCAGATGAGCTCTGAGCTGAGGCCATGGGGACAGTGGGAAGAGCACTGATTTCAGAGAGATTTAGGAAGCAGAATCTATAGGACTTGGAAGTTGTGAGGGATGAGTTCCAGGTTTGGGGCATGAGAATCTGTAGGCTGAAAATGTCTCCTGTGGCAGGGGACCCAGGAGGGGGCTGCCTTGTGGTAGGGAAGGCAAGCAGGGGTTCAGTTTCGGATCCCAGGGCTGAGTATGTATGTGGGATGTCCTGGTGTAGACATGGAGCAGACGGCTGGGTATGCAGAAACAGCGTGGGATGGAGGTCAAGGTGAGTCTATTCAGTGGTCCGCAACTAGTCTCGTTAATGTCATTCTACCGGATCAAGGTCCATTTCAAGAGAATGTGCCTACTTCTATATGCCAACTTGGATAGTGAAGAGGTTGGTCTAATCTTCAAAACCTGAATGAATGGCAACGGCAGTGGGAGGAAGAGAAGGAACAGAAAGGATTCAAGAGCCAGGCTGAGGAGAAGGGAGAGGACGCAGTCTCCACCTGTGAGTGGTCAGCAAAGGAGAGGAGGAGGGAGAGAGGACGTGGAGGTCTCTAACAGGGCAGCAGGGCGGACTATGATGCTATTTGGGTAAACAGGGGCCTCAGAGGAGAAGCAGTTCTGTGGGATGGTGATGGCCCTCCTCCACCGTCCCTCTGCACTCTGTAAACAGGTGATGATGCCCACGGAGAGAGGGCAGGAGAGATGCCCAGGGGGCCTGCGAGGCCGGGAGTCAGCAGGAGGAAGAGCAACTCTGGCTCCAGGGGAGTAAAGAAGACCCGGGAAGAAGTGACATTTAATGATCAGCAGGCAAAAGCAAATGCACCTGAAAGGAAGTTGTGTAAGAGCAGTCAGGGTCAGGGTCAGGAAGCCTGGGGGCGGAGTGGGGGGCGAGGGAGCAGTGTCAGGAGTGCAGGACAGAGCGGCAAGCCCTGGGTCCACACTGTCCCACTTGCTCGGGCCCGCGGGTCCTGGTGGGCCGCACAGCAGCAGGCAATGTTGGAGGGGAGCAGGTGGTGGGGGGAGACTCGGCAGCCTCTGTGTAGTTCTTCTTGGAATTCTAAGACATCCTACACTGTTGTCAGCCTCAGCCCAACAAAGACCACCTGGTGCTCTCCTCCCACTGAACCTGACCTTCTGGTGTTTCCTTCCCGGAGACTGTCAGCGCTATCCACCCAATGTCTCATGCCAGAGGTTGGGGCCATGGGCAACCTCTCCCACACGCCACACGTAGCCAGGGACCAAACCCCGTCCCTCCTTGTAAGTGGCTCTTGATGGGCCTCTCATCTGCCTTGCACCTGCTCCACTCAAAGCCATGTCATGATCCAAGTCAACCACAGCCATGAGGCCTCTTTCCTTGTCTCCAAATATCCCTCCTGCTCTAACCTGTCATTCTTCACCAGAAGCCTGAGTGATCCTGGAAACACAGACCTGAGGACGCCACTCCTCTCTGTAAGAACCTTCAATAACTCTTACTGTCACTCAGGATAGAATAGAATATCTGTGGCTTATAAGGACCTTACAGAGCTTTGCCTCCTACCAGTCTCTCCCTGCCTACTTTCCTGCCACCAAACTGGCCTCCTCCCAGTTCTTCTGATGTATCAAGCATCTCCCTGTTCCAGGACCTGGAAAGTGCCATTTTCTCTTTCTGGAATGTTCTTCCCTACCTCCCTTCTTCCCTGGCTGGCCCCTCCTCAGCCTTTAGGTCCCAGTCTAAGTGTCACTTCCTCAAGGATCTTTCCAGATACAGAAACCCCTTCCCCCTATCCTATGTTTTCAAAGCATGACATACTTTCCCATAACAAATTATTTCCGCAAATTAATTGGTCAGTTATGCCATTTATCTAATGTCTAGACTGTAAACTCCACTAGAGCAGGGACCATGTCCGTGGGCAGCAGGCCTGGCACAGGCCTCCTCAGTCACTGAGGTTCCGTGGCATCCGGCCCCTCATCGCCATTTCTAAGTGCCTTCTGCGGTCCAGGAGCCTCCATGGTCAGGGGCTTTTGGAAGTTTGCTCTAGGTGTGAGTTGTAAGTTTCACCTTGAGAAATGTCTTTCAGAACAACACACCTTTGCCTCTAGACCCAGAACTTCAGGAGCAGTACTCTCCTGCTGGGAAGTACAAAGGACTGTTGGGATTAAGCAAAGGGTTTAATGAAGCCTTGAGGCCACTCAGCTCTAAAGAAATAAAAATGGCCCCGGCATTCGCCAATCTTCTTCTCAAATGGCAGGCACTTAGTAAACATCTGTTGAACAAAGAAATGAAACAGGACACTGAAGTTCAGAGAGGTTAAGTAATTTCCCTAAGGTCACACAGTGCAGGGTGGTGGGGGGGGGGCGGAATCAGGAATCCAGGTGAGTCTCCCAGGTATGAGAACTGTGGCCTCTTTCATGACACCGTATGTTCCTGCTTGAAAGCAGTCTGGTAAAGCCATCCCGAGATCTTCAAAGCTCCTCATGATAGTCAATGATTTCTAGACCATGCTGGAACTGAGGACTCAAGAGCTTGAGGGCCTCTGGGGGGAGCCGCCAGTCCCCTCCTTGGAAGGTGGCACCTTTACATTTTGTCATGCCTGCCTCTCGGGTTTCTCCGACACCCTTGCTCCCGAACCATCCTGTGTTGATTGAAGATGCTCCAAAAGTTGTTTGGAGATTTTCTCATACTTTAAACAAGGCACCATATTTCACGGTTACAACTTCAGAGCCATAAAATATAACCCTCAGCTGATACCACGATCCTAAAATATTAACGTACACTTCCTAAATATTAATGTACACTTCCTCCTTCTCTGGGAACGGGCCTTCTGCACCGCCATTAAGTTGTGTATGTTCGAAGGTGCAGGTGTTATGCTGAGAGTCACCCTTCCAAGTTTATGACGTTATTTATGATCGACTCTAAGTTCCACTGAAATTCCTTCAATTAACTATATAATTTTAGAGAACTACCCCTCGGCCCCCTTGGATGTCTGCTAACTCTCTGGTGACCCACAAATTTCAGTAGGGACGGTGGAACCTCCATCCTGCTCCTCCCCTGCTTGCATTTCAGGCCAGCGCCAGTGCACAAGCTTGGACGCCTGCGAGCTTTGGGGTCCTCCACTCCCGTGTCCTCAGGTCCACCCCCAGGCTACTCCGCCTCCGAGAAAACAAAAATCCCCATAGGCCCTAGGGGAGAAGCTGACATCTGACAACTCAGGTGTGAGGCAAAGGGAGCCAGGGTGTGACTGCCCTAAAGCCTCCATGCTCCCCCTTTTCCTCATGCTTTGTGGCTCAGTGTTGTGGGGGCGGCGGGGTGCAGGGGGGTCGGTCTCATCAGTGCCCTCTTCTGGGGGCTTGGGGTTCTGCCCCTTTCTCCTTGGCTTTATCAAGGACACCCCTTTTTAAAATTAGGAAATCGCAGGGGTGCCTGGGTGGCTCGGTGGTTAAGTGTCCAACTTGGGCTCAGGTCATGATGCTGTGGTCCATGAGTTTGAGCCCTGCGCTGGGCTCTGTGCAAAATAAATAAACGTTAAAAAAGAATGAAAAAGAAAAAAGAATGAAAGTAGCCCCCGGCAGCCCCTGGCTCCCTACCTGCAGCGGCATCTGCCCAGCAGAACAACCTGGGGCCCCTTCCCTGAGAAGGGTCAAGGGGGAACCACGGGAGACCAGGAAGTCCCTGGCCAGATGGACTCATCAGGGGGTGCACCTATGAGGATCACCTATGAGGATCAAGCTCTCAGGCCCTGGGCCACCAAGCTGGAGCTCTGGAGGTAACGGTGTCATCATGAGTCTCCTGTCAGGGCTCACAGGCCATCGTCCTGGTCTGTCGCAGACAATGATGGCCAAGAACGTGGCTGGTAGACACATGGACTTGGGTAGAATCCTGGCTCCACTACCCTCCAGCTGTGCAACCACAGGCAAAGTACCTCGCCTCTCCAGGCCTCAGTTCCCTCATGTGGAATAGGAAGAACAAAATCTTAACCTCCAGGGGTTTCTGTGAGGATCCTGTGAGGATTAAATTAGAGAGGGCAGGGTCTGGCACATAGTTAGTGCTTGATAAATGCCAGCCGGCAGTGGCCGTGGCAGTCAGAATCACAACAGCTAATGCTCCCTGAGTCATTACTACGAGCAAGGCCTTATGCTGCACGCATGACATTTATCAACTCGAACCTCACTCCCACCTTATGAGTTGAGTAGTGTATTGTTACTACTTACAGGTGAGAAAAACGGGGCACAGAGAGGTTGAGTAACAAGCCCAAGGTCACTCAGCTAGTGGGCATGAGTGGGAAGGCCAGGATTTGAATCCAGGTAATTGGACTCCAGAGCACATTCTGGATGGTTCTGCTATAGCAACAGTGATGACAAAGGTGATTAGGGGACTGGTGACTCCGGTGGTAGGAGAGGAACCCCATAGTTAGGAACGGTTTCTGGGAGCCATGGTGCATTCCAGAATCACTCAAGGTCCTCACTGCCTGGATGACAAGTGGTGCTTTCTAAATGTTGTGTATATGATCAGTCAAAGGGGCCCAGCTTGCGGCTCCCAGACCCCCTCTGCCATCTGCATCGCCTCCTTAGGGTCTCGTATCCCTCTCCTTCCTCTTTTCAGCTCAGAACTCCACCCAGCCACAGAATTAATACCCCCACTTGGATGTCTCATGGGCATCTCAGACTTTACCTGGACAAAATGAGCTCTTGATTCCCCTGAGGGCACATGCCCCCTACGCCCTGTCCCAGTCATCCCCATCTCGGTTATCGACATCCCCACCCTGCCAGCATCTGGAAAGAGCCTAGGAGTCAACCTTGACCCTTTGTTCCATCAGCAAGACTATTGGCCATGCCCCCAAACCACGGTCCCAATCTCCCCTCCATCTCTGCCATGGCCACCCCTGACCGAAAGGCAGAATCTCCAGTCTGCTTGCCTGTGACAGCTGCCTCCTAACTGGCCCTCCTGGTTGCACCTCTTGCCCACTACAATCCCTCTCATCCTAGCATCCAGAAGGATCTTTTTAAAAAAGTAGATTCGACTGCACCATGCCTGAGCTTAAAATTCTTCCCTGACTCCCTCCTGAGCTTAGAACCAAACCTGAACTTCCTGTCCTGCTCCACCATAGCAACCCCTCTCCCCCATTCAACTTCGCCACAGGGGACTGTGTTCTATTTCTCTAACACGTCAAACTCTCTCCTGCCCCAGGACCTTCACACCAGCTGTTCCTCTTGTTGGGGATGCCCTTCCCCTGGTCTTCATATAACAAGCCCCTCTTATCATTCAGGACTCAGTTCAGATGTCCCCTCCTCAGAGAGTCCCCTCCTGACAACTCCATCTAAAGTAGCCTTCCTGTCACTAGCTGCTTCATTTCCCTCATGATCTGAAATTTGTTTATTTGATTTTTATCTGTTTTCTGCCTCCCAGCTGCTCAAATGTAAACCCCACGAGATCATGGATCTGGTCTGACTTTTCGTCACTGCAATTCTCTGTATCTAGAATGGTAAATATCCAACAATCGGCACTTTACAACTAAGGATTGAGTTCATAACTCAGTAGCACACGGCGCTACGGTGGCACACAGTAGGCGTGCAGGAAAAGCTGCTGAATCCTGAGTGAATGAGTAACCTTCAAGGCTGCTGCTCGTGTTCCCCACTTGGAAACTCGGGGAGACTTAGCAACACACAGCTTTGAGCTGGCACAGGACGGCCAGAGCTGACTTGGGCCTGTCTGACCCCATGCTCCTTCCGTGCCCAGCACACTGCCTCCATCTCACATTCTGCAGGTTCCTCCCTCGGGGCTCCAATATCTGGAACGCAGTTTGACACGTGCACTCTGAGCTTCTGCAGACCAGTGCCCCCTTCTCTGTCAGGGCACAGCCCGCTGCGCCTGGCTTGAACCTCTGAGGCCAAGCATTTCTTGCTCAGGCTGCTTTCTCTCCACCTGCCTCTCAGCACCCAGCACATCTGAACCCTGTTCCTTCCCCACGCAGCCTTCTTTGCTCCAGGGCCAATGCCCCTCACAAGTCAGGGGCCATTTTGCTGAAACCCACACGGTCTTCCTTCTTGTGATTCAAATTGGCTCCACAAAGCTCGGAGACTCCTAGGGTGGATGTGCCCAGAATGACACAAAGCAAAGGGGGATCACGGGCCCTGCCTCCTTCCCTCTGCCAGCTAGACCAAGCCTCAAAGTGCCAGCAGCCTTGGGATGGGCCTCGATGGAGGTCAACCTCACACCTGCTCTGCCCCCTGATCCCAGCTACTCCCCCTTAGCCTGGGCCGTGTCCCCAGACTGAGTCTACCTTTCGGGCAGGCGTGTGGCATTTCCTGTTTGACGTAGAGACACAATGCCCTCCAACCTGCTCCGGGACGCCTTGGACTCAGAGTTTGTGTCACTCAGTGCTGCTGGGCAAGTGGGCTGACCCAGGCCAGGAATTTGCCTTTTGGGCTTGTACGCCTTACATGATCCTGATGGTGGATAGGACCCATCCGGCCGTCTGCTCATTCAGCAAATATTTACGGACCACTGCCCAGTGGATGAGGTTTGTCCACGCACAGATGCCAGCCCTTGAGAGTTCTACACAAGAGGAAAAAAGGCCAACAGGCTTTAATCCTTCCAGAGTATGAACCGTTAACTCTGGCATGACTGCGGCTCCTGGCATCGCATGGGCACATGATGAGCACCCTCAGTTCCCATACAACTTGGTCTCCTAAGGAAGCACAGTTTGGAAAATCACTTTCGTGATTTTCACTGGCGTTATTGAGGATGTTTCTCAGACTATGCTTGCGGCTCATGGTGAGTTAGAAACGAGAAATGGACCTGAAGCCCAGAGAACGGGGGAGGCGTGGGGGCTTGGAGAGTGGGAGAGCCACCTGTGCTCCCCCAGTCTTTGAGTAGGAGCCACGTCTCATCTCCTTCAGATGCCAGGGAGCCTCTGGGACCCAAAGCCCTTCTGGAAGCCACACTTGACATCCTTGGCTGGCTTCCCCAGTGTGTTCCAAAAGAGGGCATTCTCTGGTGTGGCTAAATTGGAAGGTACTTAGAGAGGACTTAGAAAGATCAGCCTGGGAGTCTTTCTGGATGGGCCTTGTCCATGTTCAGGAATCTGAACTTGACCCCGTCAGTGATGGAGAGCCACTATTGGCATTCTAAGCAGCAAGTGATCCTGTCAGATCTGTGGCTTAGAAAGTTTGCTCCAGCAGTAAAGAATGGACTGGGATGCGTGTGGCGGGGGACAGGCAAACGGCTCGTCACTGGATGTTACCAGACGGGGCCCCAGATCACTGGCAGAAGCATGGAGGGGAGGGCTGGTGCAGAGGGAAATGTACCAGGGCACGATGGCTGATGGTGCAGGGGGCATCTGGCTTGGGCACCTTGGATGGTGACACTCTTCACCGAGCGAGGGAAGGCAGAAAAAAGAGCAGGTTTGGGAAGACAGGGTTAGGTTTTCGAGGTGCCCCATTTGAAGCACTCTCCGGGGAATGTTGAGTAGAGTCTGAGACCCATGTGGACCTGAAGCGTAGGACAGAGGGTGGGGCTGGGGACAGAGACTGAAGAGCCACCTCCCTGCAACAATTAGAAGCCATGTAGTGGATGAGAAGTTCCAAGAGATGTAAGATGTTCCCAGAGATGAGGCCATGCTGAGCCCTCCAGCATTTAAGGGAAAGAATGGTCATCACCTAAGAGGCCAAAAGAGGAAGAAGAGAGGCTTGGGAGGCAGTCGTGCCCCACAAAGGCACCCCACACCCGTGAGCCACTGCTGTGACGTGAGTGCTGGGGGGAGACACCATTACCCCAGTCCACTCTGCCTCCCACACCCTGACACACAGCCATTAGACTGGGGACAGTGAGCCGACCCAGCAACGGAAGCCTCCAGGAGGTCGCCCTTATCACTTATCTTTTACTAGTGGATTAATAAAAAAAAGTATTTTCACAGCCAATCAAGTTTCTTCCAGGTGAAAGCTTTCTTTGTTCAGGACAATACCACCTGATGCCTACATAGCTTGGCTGGGAAGGGATGCTTCTATCAGGAGAGGGCAAGTCAAGGGGCAATGGGACTCTTCTGCCTAAGCGGACACAAGTCCCACAGCGAGGCCAAAGTTAAGAGGCACCAAGTGGAGGAGGCTGGAACGAGATGAGAGGGGCAATGTCTGAGCTCAGGGAAGTCTAAGGCTGCTAAGACAGAAGCCAGGGACAAGCTTCCAGGGAGAAGGGGCCAAAAGCTTTGGAGGCTCATGATTGCTCAGACTTTCATTTTAAGCCATTTGCTTTGCTGGGATGCAGACTCCCTGTGTTGCCACAAACCTTCAATAAAGGCTGCGCTGCATGCAAACACCTTTATCAGTGGGTTGTCCTTTTTGTTTTGTTTTGTTTTTCCCCCGGGACAGGAAGAAATGGAAGAAAAATAGGCCAAGTTCCTGACCTAAGTTAGCAGAGCAGAACCCAGGGAGTTGAGGCATGGCGGTCGAGCTCCAGGTTCAGAGAGGGCTGAAGCTGAGGAAGATCCCTGAAGACACTGGGCGGGGTTGTGGATTTCCACCTTACTGAGGTAGATATTGACGTGAAGTATATTGCACAGGATGCATGACAGCCCCTCTGCCCCTGATTCTTGGGCTACCTCTGTTTTTCATTTCCATATTAAAAGAGCATGGTATTTATAGTGTTGTGGGAGGAAAGAGAATTGTGGGTTTTGTTTCACAACTAGAACACTTGATTCCATTTACTATCAGGTTTCATATTCTATTATCATGTCACGACTCTTGACACCCCTCCTTGGAAGGTCAGAGTGTTCAACGGTGGCACCCTCTGGGCAGGGGGCGGGTAGGGATGCTCTAAGAGGAGTGGAGACAGCAGCTTCTAGCCGTGGTTGGCCACTCAGGGCCACACACCGGTGTGGAGGGGCCAAGGTCTCACCTGATGGGTTTGGTCATTCCTGATACCAATCATGTGATGAGAAGCACATTCTAAGTTAGAAAAGGGGCCTAAGAGAAGACTTAGGAAGGCGAGAAGGGAGATTCTAGTTCCCTTGGGTTCCACCAAGACAGGCCAACATGGCTGAAGAGGAGTAAACAAACATGGAGGCAGATGGCAACTCACACTGACTGGTTGTGGATTGCCTGTTCATAGGAAGGAATTCACTGCTATGTGTGAGCTCAAGAAAGGGTGCTGGGATCAATTAATCATGTCTGCCATTGCAGTGGGAGCAAGGGAAGAGATCTATGTGCCAAGTATTTTCCACCTCTGGTGTAGATAGTAAAAAGGGTATACGCTTATAGCGGGAGTGGGGAGCTTGTCTCCTCAAGCTAGTCTTTGGATAGTAATTACAGAAAACCTGCCTCTAAGAGAAAGGCAAAGCTTGAACCCAAAGGGAGCTACATGTTCCAATCATTTCTCGACTCCTTGAAACGATCCCCCCCAGACCTATATCTGAGTGTTCTGGGATCCATACAATTTAAAGACGAGAGTTTCAAGAAGAAAAGAGTGGTCAATAGTGCAGAAGGCTGTTGAGAGGTCAAGAAATATCAGGGCCAAAGCAATTCCCATCTGATTTGGCAACATGATGCAGAATATTGGGGCCAAAGGCCAGTCTCCAGAGGAGTAAATGGGAAGTTGGGGGAGAGACCAGGCTGGACTGAGCTTTTGAGATGCTAGGTGTTCCTGGTGGCCTGGGGAAATGCTACAGTGCAATGTCACAGCCATTGAAAGGTGGCTTAAAAAATCTACATGCATGATAATCTCAATTATACACATATTCATAATATATGCATACTGCAGTGTGTGTTAGAAGATGAGAAGGAAATACCTGAAAAATCATCATTAAAATGGGTAAGTTTTGTTTCTTCTTTATACTTTTCCGTATTTTATAAGATCATTTAAAAATGATCATATGTTATTTTTATCATCAGATTACAGGAATGGGAATTACTTTAGAAATAAACTCAGTTATGGTGGGGTGGAGGGGCAATAAGAAACAGGCTGGGAAGGGGCACCTGGGTGGCTCAATCAGTTAAGCATCCGACTTTGGCTCAGGTCATGATCTCGAGGTTCGTGTATTGAGTCCCGTATCAGGCTCTGTGCTGACAGCTCAGAGCCTGTAGCCTGCTTCAGATTCTGTGTCTCCTTCTGTCTCTGCCCCTCCCCCACTCACACTCTCTCTCTGTCTCTCAAAAATAAATAAATGCTAAAAAAAAAAAAAAAAATAGGCTCAGAAGAGGGTGACTTACTGTCCCGGTTTGCCTGCGACTTAGGGCATTTCCAGGATGTGGGACTTTCAGAGCTAAAAATGGGAAAAATCCCAGGGAAACCAGGATAAACTGGGCCATCATAGCTGGGAGGCTAAGGCTGATATAGCAACGAAGGGAGGTGGTGGGTTTTGAGGGGGCTGTTCGGGTAAACAGGTTTTGAGCATATTTGGAGGCTGAGAAGACCCCATTAAACAGGGAGAAGGCTGAATTTATAGGAAAGAGTAAAGACTAATCGCCAGGGTGAGGTCAGTAAGAACAAAAGCAGCTGGGGAGATCCATGCACAGGACAGACTCTCTGTAATGGAAAACAAAAGATGTTTCTTCTAGACAGAAGGGCAGACTAGCTAAAAATAAGTTTGTTGATGTAGGGGTAGAGGATTGAGGGAGTGCACACCTGAGGGCTAGAAGGTCAAGTGAGGCTGAGAAGCCTCTAGAATAGCTGGGGACCCTGAGCACCCTTGGTGGCCCCCAGACATGTGCTCCCCATAGCAAGTACCCCAGGCCTTGCTGGAGTGCATGGTGTAGTTTCCCCACTGAAGATCAGGTCCCACTGGAAACTCCCGCCTCCCATCCAGTCACAGCCCACCCCGCCCAGACCCTCCCCGGCCACCTACCTCTGCAGGAGGGCAGGGGGAAGTCCCACGTGGCACTGTTCTCAGAGCCAGCGTGACAGGTAAGCACGGCGTGGCCCTCCAGGAAGAAGCCGGGGTTGCAGCTGTAGCGGACCTTGTCCCCGAGGTTGAAGGTTGAGCCCTGCTGGACGCCGTTGGGCAGCCGCCCGGGGTTCCCACATGTGTGACTGGGGAGAACTGTGAGAGGGAGACACACAGGCTGTGAGTTGGGCTCGAGACCTGACACCTGCTTCTGCACAGCACCCGCCCAGGCGGGTCACCCCCCGGGTCTCGTTTCTCCTGCAGACGAGCCGGCCCTCTCAAGGCTGCCTAGTCCCTCCATACTGTCAGTTGTCAGGCATTAAGGAGGAGCCACACTGGCAGTGTGTAGCCAGCCATCCAGGTTTCCTGCCTCTTCTCCTGCTCAGCCATGGCTGTGGATTACATTTGTCCCATCACTCGAGATGCCTCAGGGAAATCACTTTAATCTCTTGGGTTTGCTTGCCCTGATTTCAGAGTCCACACTCCCTCTCATGACCAGGGAAGGGATGCAGAGCATGGAATGGAGTAGGTGCTCATTAAACCGAGTGTCCTTTCTTTCATGTGCGTCTGCCCTGGCCGCCAGAGGGGTACTCTGACCCAGCGGGTTTGGGAGAGTCCAAGGGGTCGTTAGCATTGGAACAGGCAGTGGAGTGGGAAGGCAAGAACCCCAGCTCTGATCCAACTGAGCCATTTAAAGGGGGAGCTGGGGAGCTGGAGAATATGATGTTCCGCGTGCGACCAGAGCCGAAGCAGTCACGGCCAGCGGTGCGTGTAGCCTCATTATCCAGAGGATACCTCGGAGGGTGCAAGAGCATCACGACCTGCCAGTCTGAGGAGGGAGGCTGGGTGCGGCTCCTCTGCCCAAGTCGCTTATTCAACCTGACCTGCCTCCCCCAGTCCTCTGCCTTTCTCCCCAGAGTTAGAACTGCCTGTGCCCTGAAAGTCATACCTCCTACCAATCCAGGATGTCCCCACAGGTCAGGGACAGCGGCTCACAGCCACACCCAGAGGGCCATCCAAGTACATGTCCATCACCAGGCGATGATTTGCTAAGGTGTCACTGAAAGGCTGTGGAGCAGGGTCATGGGAAGTACAGACTCGAGAACTTGGGTTCACATCCTGGCTCGATGGCTTGCTACCCGCGGGCTCCCGAGCAAGTCTCTTAACCCCCTGTGCCTCAGTCTTCTCACTCGCAAGACAGGGACCACAATGGCACCTTCATCCCCCACGGGGTACTTGTAAGAATTAAGTGAGCTAAGATTTGGACAGAGCCTGGCACGCAGTGAGAATGATGCATGGGAATGTGAGCTCCCAGTCCACACTTGATGGGAAGTGTGCATAATTAAAGGTATCTTAAATGTTATGATGTGATAGGGACCAGGCAGGAAACCAAACCCAGTCTGGGGCAGTCAGAGATGGCTTCCTGGAAGAGGTGACATCTATGCTGGATCCTGAGAGATCAGTAAGAATTAGCTAGGTCAAAGAGTGTTCCAGGAAGAGGAAACGTGTGCAAATACCCTGAGGCCAGAGATAATCTAGGAGCTCAGGCAGCCTGAAACAAGAGGGCAGGGGTGGCAAGGATGAGAAGTAAAGACAAAGAAGTACAGGTGGCCAGCCTGGATTCTAGAGGGCTTCCCAGGCCCTTGCTGTGCCCTCTTCCTGACCACGTTGCTGTCTTCCAGGACCCTCTCTACCAGCATTGATGTTATAACCCTCCAAAAGAAGCCTGCCCCTCTCTCTTCTTAACCTCCCCTTCCAGGAGGAGAAAGCATAGTGTAGAGAGAAATGGCAGACTTTGGAATCACCATGATCTGGCTCTGCAGCCTGGCCCTGTCTCTGTCTTACTCTGTGGCCTTGTGACCTCTCTAAGCCTTGGTTTCCTCAACTGCGAAAGGAGAACAATAATGTCTAGTGGCTGAGGGCGTTACAAATAATAGCTGATGCACGGCTGACAACAGTGCCCGGCACACAGTAGGTGCTCAGAAAACGGCGGATGCCTTATTCCATCAGGCCATAGGGCCATGAGGGCAGGGTGTACCCTGGGAGCCTAATGCAATACTCTGGCACTTGTAGGGACGTGACTACATTTTCATTAATTGGTTGTGTGGAGGAGTTATTCATGTAATAATTCCTTCATGCAACGAAAACTCATTGCAGGCCTACTGTGCTGGGACTATAGCAGTGAACTAGACAAAGCCGGTCCCTGCCCTCAAGAGGCTTATGTTTTTGTGAAAGACTTATCTCAAGGACTGAAGAGCTCTCCATGTCCATTCTCCACCTCTACCGGGTGAGATGACCCAAATGAAAGGATTACCTCCATCAACCTGTCCACTAGCCCAGCTTGGCATTTCCCATGATCCCATGCTGCTGGCTTCCTCGGGTGTTCCCGTGATCCCGCCTCCTCGGCCTTTCCCATGAGCTCGTGCTACTGGCTTGCGGCGACGGAGGCAGCCACTGTGATATGTGTGTGTTTGTGAGTGTCAGGGGGTTGGAGGGGCGGGTCAGGTAAACATTTGGAGAAGAAAGCAAGCTAAGGTGAGGGGAGGGAGCCAACCAGGGGAAATGGGCTGAGAACTGGTGTAGAACTAACGTTCCATTTTCCGCAACGAGTCGCGAAGACCCAATTTAATTAAATTACTAATGTCAAATTTTTAATGAACCTGCTTCTGCTTTGGGCTTTCTTCCTTCGAAATTAATGACTGGAACGTCACTATAAATAAAAGTCGATTCTTTCTAAAAAGTCACTCTCAAACACTTACTGCTCTTTACTTAATGAGCTGTTCGTAATCAGACCACTCTGACCTGGCACCTCCTCTGGGACTCGGGTGTGATGAATGGGGGCTCGTTCCCAACACCACCTCCTTTTTTATCTTGAGCGCCGCTCCTGAGAGGCCACACGGTGAAGGAGGCGGGAGGGCAGATGTTGGGCTCAGAGAGGTGTGGATTCCACTCTCAACTGAACCACCTCTAGCTGAGTGATCTTGAGCTGTAATTGTCACCTCTGCCCTTCAATTCTTCATCTAAAAATAAGGATACTTTTCCTTCCCATGGGGGGTATTGTGTTAGTTTCCTAGGGCTGTAACAGTGTACCACAAACTGGGTGGCTTAAAAAAAAAAAGACAGATTCTTATTGTCTGACAATATGCAGGTTTAGAAGTCTATGGGAAATGTTTGAGTCTCCCTAGTTTCTGGTGGTTTTCTGGCAATCTCTGGTATCCCTTGGCTTATAGATGCTTCACTCCCATCCTCTATCTTCGCTTGGCATTGTTTCTCTATGTCCAAATTTCACCTCTTTATAAGGACACCAATATACTGGATCGGGATTGAGATACACCCTAAGGAACTCATCTTCACTTCCTCATCTGCAAAGACCCTATTTCCAAATGAGGTCAAATTCACAGCTACTAGGTGTTTTAGGACTTCAATAGATCTTTTGGGGGACACAATTCAACCTAGAGCAGGGCTGTTGTGCATAGTAAGTAAAACCAGATCTATAACACCTGCTATTGAGTTCCTGGTATGTTTCAGGCCCTGGGCTACAAATGTATTTTACTTAGTCCTCAAAACGATTCCGGTGGGATAACTATTATCCTCATTTTATAGATGCAAAAAACTGAGGCACAGAGAGTTTAGGTGACTTCCTCCAGCCCACACAGCTAGAAAATGGCAGAGCTGGGCTGTGAATCTCAGTCTTTTTGGCTCCATTGTTCAGCACTCTTAAATGGACTGTGATACTAAGAGCACCCACCATACAGTGGGTGCTTAATCAACCAGAGTTCCCTTCCTCCCTCCACCATTGTAGGTGCCACGACAAGATGAAGGGTGATTACCTGACTGTCCAGATTTAATAGTCTGGTTTTTTTCTCCAGTCTGATTTACTAACCTGGTATTTTTTAATAATGTCAAGGGCAACATTTAAAGTGTGGGCTTTTGTAATGTATCTGATGTGCAACTTGCTGGACAGACAGAGGAGATCGGAGATAAGCCACAAAGCAACAAGCCTTTCTAGGTGAGGCATTCTTTCATTTTTTTGATTTTGTCCGTGTGTTTTTTGGCACAGATATTATAGCTGTTCATGCTCTCCCATCTATAAAACTTCCCTTTGATTGCTCACAAAATGAAGAGTGGGGTATTTACATCCAACGCAGTCCAGAACAATATTATTAAAGCTGTGCCTGACATTGAACAATTCCATTGTAGATTAGCTGTGGGGAATTCTGTCCCTTCTACAAAGCCTGGCTCTTGCCAATCAATATAATATTCTCAGTGATTGTATGACAATGAATCTCCTCTGTGGTTGGAGTGCAGCAAAAGCTACGCTGTGCCTTCTTTTATTTTTAATTTGAGACTTTAGTTCCCATATTATAATGAAGAGTCATTTATGCTCTCTGGACAAGCACCCTCCATATGTTTTGATTTCTTATCTTCCATCAAGTCACTTGTTTCATCTCCATGGCCATACGGTTGATACTAAGTGGCAGGATGGCTGGGAAAAAAAGATTCAGAGAGAAGGACTGCATTTCCCACAACGCTCAACATGGAAAAAGGAGATGGCATTTTGTGTGTGTGTGTGTGTGTGTGTGTGTGTGTGTGTGTGTGTGTGTGTGTGTGACTGAGGGCTAGTGGGCAGTCAGAGGAGGGAGGAATAAAAACCATTATCTTCTGGGTACCTACTTCTGCATCACACATGATCTTAGTTATTCTTTTTTTTTTTTTTTTTTTTTTTTACATTTTTTAATGTTTATTTTTGAGAGACAGAGACAGGGCATGAGAGGGGGAGGGGCAGAGAGAGAGGGAGACACAGAATCTGAAGCAGACTCTGGGCTCTGAGCTGTAAGCATAGAGCTGAACGCAGGGCTAAAGTTCACGCACCATGAGATCATGACCTGAGCTGAAGTCAGACGCTTAACCGACTCTGCCACCCAGGCACCCTGATCTTAGTTATTCTTTATAACTCTCTTGCTTTTAGCTGTTTGGCCTTGTAAACATAGTTTATTGCACACTTACTATGTGCTATCCTCAGTGCCATGTGCTTTGTGCTCAGAGAAGCCTGTACACTCGCTGTCTCTACCTCCTCTCCTCCCATCTGACACACTACATATTTGATACATTCAATATTCTTTGTCTCACCCTGGTACTATGTAAGCTACACAAAGACAGTTTGTAGTGTCTTTTGTTCACTTCTGTGTTCCAGTTCCTAGAACGCCGCACCTCATGTATACTAATACTTTGATAAAAGCTGATTGAATGACTTCATGACCTTATTTAATCCTTCCAACAACGCATTGAGAGAGATGCTATTGTTATCCCTTGTGGAGATGAGCATGATCGCCAGAGAGGCCGGGCCATTTACTCGAGGCCACATGGCTCGCTGCGGGGGAAGGCTGGGTTTCCACAGCAGTGCCTGGCGGCTGAGCCCTTCGCATCCTCACCAGGCAGTGCTTGCACTGACGACTCCACAGAGTCCAAAGTGGCTGGTGTATCCTGAGACATCCTCGTAGAGGACTTACACTCGTTCTCCTCGGGGAGGTCTTGGGGCGTCAACCAGAGCCTAGTCCTGTCCATTGCCCGCTGCCTGTCAATCAAACGAAGGCAAGGGCACCAGGGCCTCAGATGGGGTGTGCCGCCCACGAGTTCACAGGGACCTGTCCCGTCAGGCCCCTCCCTGACCGGTGCCGGGTGTAAGCCCTCCACCGTGAGCATGTTCTCTCGGCTTTTGTTTCCAGTGTTTGCAACCTTCAGCATCAGGGTCACGTGGGGAGTTTCATAAAGATACTGATGCCTGTCCCCCAGCCTACTGAATCAGAGTTAGAGCTTGGGTTCATGTGGGTGACTGCAACGTGGAACTGAGATTGACAACCACTCACAGTAACCTATTCGTGTTGGTTATTCCATTAACGCCGTTGGGTTTACCTGTCTGAGCTGTGAACTGTTCAATCTCCAGGGCCTTTCTTATGGCTGGACTTTGACTTCTGGGGGCAGCAAGCCTGGCTTTGCTCCTGGACTTTGCTGTGCTCCATAAATCAGACTTGCCCTAGCCTTCCCTCTCCTTTGTCGTTCCTCATCATCCCTGCCCTGGACTTCTGCACCCCACTCTGACCTCCTCGCCGCTGCTGGAGTGAGCATTCCAGAACGGCAAATTCACCACGGCCCTGACTTGTTCACACCCCATCAGGGACACGTGTGTCAAAAAGGCTTCCCTACCACCAAGCAATGGCGAATGCAGGCCCTCTGGTCTTTGCTTGGTTAATACAAGAATAAATAATGATTTGAAAAATTAATAATAAGAAATAAAAGGAAAGAAAAAGAAAACTGTGAGAGCTTTCCCATTGCTGTCAGAATAAATTAAAGCTTGGGCTCATGCAGCCCCATCCTTCTGTGAGGCGGCCCCTGCCAACATCTTCTGCTTTATCTCCTGGTCCCCCCAATCTTATCCCCTCCACTATGGCTATTCTAAACCACAGGCACCCTAAGCACATCTTGCTTTTCTCTCAAATTTCCCATCTGGAAAATTCCTACTCATCCTTCAAAGCCACATTAAATGTCACTTTCTCTGGGAAGCCCTCCTTGATACCCTTCGTGTCTTGTAGAAACTGTAAAATCCCAAGAGAACACATCGTGACAGAATGTAAATCCAAGCATCCAAGCATAATGCCATTGGCATTTGGCTCCCAGAATCCCGGAACTCCCAGCCCATTAACTACAGAGGGTCCCCCCTACCCCCCATCACCGCCCCGGTCATCTCTTCATTTTGCGATCTCATGTCCCACATCTTACATGATTGGGATTTTTGGATCCCACTTACGGAATTATGTTGGAATTTAGTTGCGCTTTAATTCCTGCACTTGTCATATGACGTTGCAACTCATTCATCCATTCCTTTACAACACCCTGGCTTCCAAGCAGGAGCTGAGCCTGCCTGTAATTGTTTGTTTAGGTGCCTGTTTCATCTCTGGACTCCCCCGAGGGACAGGAATGACTTCTTCTTTATTTATCTAGTGTTCGACTTAATGCCTGGCAGGAAGAGGGTGTCTTGTTGGAATGTGTTGAATGAATTTTATATGTGTACATATATATAATGTATATAATATAAATATAAGAATATGCATTATATATTAGCATATATATATATAAAGCAATAAACTAGTGCAGGGTTGGCAAACTATTTTTCTGTAGAGGACCAGATAGAAAATATTTTTGGCCTTGCCTTATGGTCTCTGTCTCAATGATTCAACTCTTTCACTGTCGTGCAAAAGCATCCACAGACAACACATGTGTCAATAAAACTTTACTTAGAAAACAGGCAGCCATGGGGCACCTGGGTGGCTCAGTTGGTTAAGCGTCCGACTTCGGCTCGGGTCATGATCTCACAGACTGTGAGTTCAAGCCCCGCGTCAGGCTCTGTGCTGACAGCTCGGAGCCTGGAGCCTGCTTTGGATTCTGTGTCTCCCTCTCTCTCTCTGCCCCTCCTCTGCTCAAGTTCTGTCTCTCTCTCTGCCTCAAAAATAAATAAAAACATTAAAAATAAAATTAAAAAAAAAAAAAAAAACAGGCAGCCAGCCCATAGTTTGGCAGTCCTGAACTGGTGTGTATTCAGTTACGCCCTTAGCTCAGTTGTACGATTTTTTTTATTTTATTTTATTTTATTTTATTTTATTTTATTTTATTTTATTTTATTTTATTTTATTTATCTATTTATCTATTTATCTATTTATCTATTTATTTATTTATTTATTTATTTATTTATTTATTTATTTTAACTAGGCATCAAGGATGGGAAGGGGCAGGGAGGAGAGTGAACCAAGCAGGTGAGAGCCCTGGACAGAGGTGACCGGTGGGAAGTGGGCAGGGCAAACACAGGCAGTAAGCACCCGAGGACTGAGACCAAAGTCACATTTCCTTTCCCTTTCAGTTTGGCCCTGGAAACAGGTGGCACTGTGCTGGCTTCAGGGAAGGGCTTGCCTATGTTCAGTCTCCACTCTTCCCCATTAAAATCAGACTTATCTTAGTCTTTTTTTTAATGTTTATTTTTGAGAGAGAGAGACAATGAGTGGGAGAGGGGCGGGGCAGGGGGGGTGGCCTGGACAGAGGATCCAAAGAGGGCTCTGCGCTGACAGCTGAGAGCTCTTGTGGGACTCGGACCCATGAACTGTGAGATCATGGCCTGAGCCGAAGTCAGACGCTCAACCGACTGAGCCACCCAGGTGCCCCAGTCTTCATGCTACTCTTTAGGTTGGCATTCATGAACCCCACTGTAGGAAAAAGAGCTAAACTGAGAGAGCCAAAGAGTTGCATGGCTAATTGTAAGGACAGTTACGGTCACCATCTGGATGTTTAATATGAGCCGGGCGCTCCTCCGCTCAGCACTTTATCTGGGCTGTTCTATTCCATCTTCCCCTGACAGAGGAACCATGGCCGTCCCCTTTTGAGAGCTGGGGGATGAGGAACAGCGGGGCTCATTGTGACCCAGTGTCACACTGCTGGTTGGGATCAGGGCGAGGGATGAAACTCGCGCCATTTGGCCACAGTGCTGTGTCCTTCGTCAGGTGGTAACCTTGATCTCCCCAGCTTCAAGCCTGCTTTCCCAGCATGGAGCCAGTGCTCTGGGCCCCTACACAGTTCCTCTTGCTGCCAGACCTACAGCGTGCTTGACCCACACCCACTCAAATCCTTGTTGGCCCCCTTTCCCCATCCCGATGAGCTGGGGCTGTCCACGCATCCACTCTCCCACCAGCAGAGGCCACAGAGGGGCTGACAGTGTGGAATTCTCCTTGGCACTTTGTAACCACAGGACCCCATGGCCTCCTCACTTTCACCTGACGTGCTTTAGAAGCACTACTGAAAAGGCCACATCCTATGCCCCAGAATAGAGTTGCAGGTTAGAACAAAGGATGCCCAGTCAAATCTGAATTTCAGAGAAACAAATAGTTTTGTTAGCATAGGTATATCCCACACAGCATTTGGGTTATACTTATACTAACAAGTATTTGTTAGTTGAGATTCGAATTTGATTGGGCACCCTCTATTTTAATTTGCCAGTTTTGGCAACCCTGTCCCAGAGGGGGGATGTTGCCTCCACATCAATGACTTCAGCTTCTTAAGGCACCGGGGATCTCTCTGGAAAAATGGGGAAGACGAAAAGGAGAGAGGTAGCCCTGCCTTTAGAGAACACAACACTAAACAAAAAAAGAGAGGCTGTGGATGGGGAAGTTCAGAGCCTCCCAGGGTGGGGCCTACATAATTTTGAGGTGCAGCAGGATTACAGAGGAACAGTGGACTGTGTTACCCACTTCTTCCCCCAGTCACTCCCCAAGGGACGCTCCAGACTGTGTTACTATGCACCAACATGTCCTTCTGCTTCTAGAGCCGGTGGCAAGCCTCAGCCCCTCTGATGAGCAGCTTTAGGCTGGCACAAGGTCCTCCGTGATCAGCCTCTGTGGATCTCCGTGGCCCCGAGCCACGTCACTCCCCGCCCAGCCCTCCACACCCCACGACACCCGAGCACAGGGACTCTGAAACTTGTCTGGATATAGCAATGCATGGGAGAATCAGTGGTGCCCTGTGTGGGAAATGCTGCAAAATACGGTCAGTGTTACACTTAGAATAGCTAAAGATGCAATTTGGGGCTAAATCTGATTAACTACAGAAAGGAGCTGAGAAATGCTTCCCAAAGTATGTTCCCGACAACACTGGGAAATAAATTCCATGAGAAAAGCCATCCGTGGGTCAAGCGATTTTGCAGAAATACTACAGAAACGCGCTCCTCTAGAAGAAACCAATTGTCATGAATTTATCCAAGAGGTTCTTCAGGAGAGAAACCTGTGTAACCTTAAACAGAATCTCCAAAATTTAACTTCAGAAACTCTCCTCTCCCTTTTTTGTTTTCCCTCAGAAACACTTAACTTCTGAATTGGTCTATGGAACACGTTTTGGGAATTGCTAGAGTCTAAGATAAGATAAACCCGAGTTGTTTTATTTATGTTATTAATCATCACCATCAGAAAATGACTACAGCAATGATAGCTGACATTTACATAGAACTTTCCAGGTTAACATGAATTTTTTTTTTTTTTTTACAGACATAATCCCCCTTTGGCACAAGGGGGGGCCAAACCTATGTTCTTCTGGAAGCTGGGATGGCCTGAGGTTTCCTAGGCTCTATTGGTCAGTAATTTTGAGGGGTGGGATCAATTCTTACCAAAGCATTAAACTTATCACTTCCAGTTGAATGCAGCGTATGTTATAAAAGGGCAAAGGTATAGGGTTTTTCTTCCATCTGATGCCTTTTACAGCAGGATATATCTTCTGTTTGGCTGGGGCAGAATGACCCTGGGTCCCGTGGGCTGGGACTTCCAGAAATTTCCGGCTAGGGTTAGCCCTGCTAGGCCCTCAGCCCTGCCCAGCCATAGAGAGGAAGTCATGAATCCTGAACCTATCCTGGCAAAGGAGCTTGAAGACAGGGAGGCCTGAGCTGGCTTGGCAGGGCGACGGGGGCTCATAACCCTGAGGGAGGCTGCCCACAGTGGGGATCATCCCTCCCTGGCTGGGGCTATTCCACCAGGCTGTATCCTTGGCCTAGCTTTCCCTTGAACCTTCCCTAACCTTTGCAACCCCCTCCCCAGGGCTGGGCCTTAGTCCCCTATACCCTGCTGGAAGCCCAGGGCCCCCATTGCCTGCATGTGGCTCCCTGTCCAGGGCCTGGGAATCCCCAGCATTCCTCACAGCCTCTCTTATCTTAAGGCAAGAAATGATTTAGCTTGCATCCCACTGGAAGAAGGCACAATATTCCAAAGACTCTGGACCCCTTGGTTTCCCTCTTTCTAAGAAGAATTCGACTGAGAAGGGAGGTGTCTACCCACTGTCATCACCCTGTCTCATGCCTTCTGCACCCACTGTCATCGCCCTATGTCCCATGCCTTCTGCAGGAGATGGCAGATACAGTGACCCCAGGATGCTGACGAAACACTGCGTCTGAGTCCCCACGCGGGTCTGTGAGCCCTCCTCTCTCCATCAGTGGGCCCAGAGCTTTCTGACCACTTCTGTGGTCTAACTGTACAGTCAATCCCCTCTCGTTTAATCCTCTAACAACGCTGTGAGATGGGTACGATCCCCATGTCACAGGTCAGAAAATTGAGCTCACAGAGGGTAACCTGCTCACATTCACGCAACTAGCAACTGGGACGTCCTTCCAGTCCACCTGACTTCCACACCCCCCTCCTTAGCTGCTGTGTGACAGTGAGGCGGTGGAGAAGGGCAGGGAGGCATGGGGCCATCTTGCCGGCTGAGAAGTCTGCTTCGAAGGCCCCATTGCCCACAGGTGGCCCCCACAGGGCCGAAGATGGTGCCTGGTGGACATTTGGCAGCTTGAGAATCAGGCACAGTAAGAAAGGAAAGGCCTTGCCTCTTGCTTGTCTGTTCAGTTTTGCTCATCTCTGGAGCCCTAAGTCCAAAGGCTTCATGGAGCCCCCTGTGCAGGTAGAGACCACCCATCTAGGCCCTACAGGAGTTAGAACTGTCTCTGCCCTGGAGAAGCTCGTTACTTGGACCCCACGATCTCTTACATGTAACTCAGGCATACGGGTGAACTTTCACATCCAATATGCACAAATCCATTCAAGAGCTCTCCTTACACACACACACACACACACACACACACACACACATACACACGTCTTCTCTCTCTCTCATATTCAAACATGCATATATAAAAACAGACCAACCCAGAACACATCTGCACGTAGCTCTTGCATTTACATGTATGATAATAGACACAACACACCCTCTCACACATAAACAACCTATGTTTATGTATCAAAATAAAGATCTAGGGCACCTGGGTGGCTCAGTCAGTTAAACGTCCGACTCTTGATTTCGGCTCAGGTCATGATCTCACGGTTCATGAGTTCAAGCCGCGCATCAGGCTCTGTGCTGAGAGTGCGGAACCTGCTCGGGATTCTCGGTCTCCCTCTCTGTCTGCCCCTCCCCGACTCGTGCGCACACGCTCTCTCTCTCTCTCTCACACACACACACAAATGAATAAACGTAAAAAAATAACAAATAAAGATCCACTTCTGCAAAGCTTTCGCGGTGACTAACACTTTCTGACAGATGTCTCCTACAAGCAGAGCACCTCTTGGAAGCCAGGGTCGCCATCCCCCCACTCACAGGGCCTGCCTGGCTCCTGTGTTGAAGTTGTTGTCATCCAGGCACAGACTGGAAGGCAGGAGTGAGGCGGGGATGCAGACTCAGCTGTGGAGGTGGTTCTAGCGGCCGCTGGTGCAGACCACAAGCCCCGAGGTGGGCAGTGAGGCTGTCGGGGTCAGGCAGGCACAGAGCATCATGGCTTGGAGAATGGTGCTGGCGTCCCACAGACCTGGCTGTGAATTCGCCTGCCCTCCGGCTGCAGGTTGGCAGCTAATTTATAACAGTTAGCAGAGCACATTGGCGAGGAGAGGGGGCCCTGGAGACAGAAGGCTCTGATTCAAATCCCTACCTTGCTATTTACCGAGCAAGTTACTTCACCACCCTGCACCTCAGTTTTCTTGCCAATAAAATGGGGATAATCACTGCGCCCAGCTCAGAGAGCTGCTAAGAGGATTAAGTAAGATAATCCAGACCGAGCACTTATCTCAGTGTCTGGCACATAGCAAATGCTCAATAAATTTGGGATGTGATTACACAGAAGTTTCAGGAGCTCCCTGGGAGAGGTTGCCAGGGTGGTGTGGGCGAGGCCAGAGCTGAAAGAAAGAGAATAAGCTGGAACAGTAGCTGGAGAGAGCAGATGGGCCCCAGGACCCAGAAGAGGAGAAACGTGGCTCTGCCAGGCAGGCGGTATCACTTGGACCGATACCACTTTTACGGAGCCGAGCAGGGGCCTGCTTCGCCTGCTTCTAGTCTGCTGCCGGTCTGACAGGCCTCCCCTAGATCCTAGTAAGAATAGTTTCTGGGGACGCCTAGGAGGCCCAGTGGGTCAAGCGTCTGACTCTTCATCTCAGGTCAGGTCTTGATCTCAGGGTTTGTAAGTTCAAGCCCCGCATTGGGCTCCACACTGAATGTGAAGCCTACTTAAAAAAAGAAACAGAAGAAGAATTTGAGTGGTCCTACCCAGCTCCAAAGTAACTAGGGAAATGCAGACAACACAGGGGCCCAGGAGGTGACAGACACTGGCCCAGGGCCCTGCCCCACCCTGCCCCCTGCCCCCCTTCTCCTTGGCTGCACTCTGCTGCCCCAGCCAGTGGCACACAGCCTCAGGGATGCTGGGAAGGAATAATTCGGAGGAGTTTCCTGGAAGAGGCATTAGGTATGGTCTTGGCAGAGAAGGCAGGATATTCCAGGTAGAGGAGCTGGCACGTGGCCAGCAGCATGCAGCCCCCATAGCGCGTTCCTGTTTTCCAAGCTGTCCCTTGCGTGGCTGACTCCTCATCTGTCTGCAAAGTCCCAGCCCAGATCTTCTCCAGACTCAAGGACCTACGTCTTACCACCTTCAGGCTTCTCCACGTGGAGGTCTTATAGATGCCTCCAGCTGCACCTGGACCAAGTGAACTCCCGTCCTTGCCCCAAACCCACCTGTCCCCCGGATTGGCTGGTCTGTCCAGCCGCCCTCACCAGAACCTCCCACGTCAGTCTCTGGAAGGGGTTTCCTTTCCTCTCTCCCATCCATCCCTCCTCCACACCCCTCTGCTGAGGCCTCAGGGCCACCTCCCCCATACCACCTTCTTCTCAGGGACTTAGAGACAGTCCCCTCCTCCCTGTTCTGTCTTTAGACTTGCCCCAATCCAGCCCATTCTCCAGAGAGCTGATAGGGTCACGTCGCTTCCCTGTGAAAGCCCTTTGGTGGCCCCCATCACTCACGTGGGATTCATACTCCCTCAAATGTCACTTGATGTTCTTCAAAAGCTGGCCCCACCCATGCCTCCAACCTTAGCACTCAAGGTCTCTTCTCACACCTAATGTTCTAGCGACACTCACCCCCCTATATTTCCTCCGCCACAGGGTGTGTGTGTGTGTGTGAACAAGAACACCGTGTCTCTACAGTCTATGCGAGTGCACTCGTGTGCTGGTGTTACATATGTGGATACATCCAGAGACTGGAGATATGAAATTTGTGTATGTATGTAACATGTGGGTATGTGCAGGGACAGGTGAATCATACGAAAGCCTGCTGAGGATGGGGGGCTGGGAGACAGAGCTGAGAACACCATGGTTGGCACAGCAGGACAAGACCCAGTGTTCACAGCAAAGCCAGACTGCTGCCAGCCCCAGGGAACTAGGGCCCAAGGGTCAGAAGTTACCAGCCCTCCCCTCCCCAAGTGAAATGAAGAGAGTCTCAACCATCTCCAGACCTGGCCTGCAGCTGTCCTGTGCCTTGCACACGGAGAAGGAGCTGGGTCCCTTCTCCCAGGAGAGCACTGCTCTCACCCCCACTCAGAGAAGGAGGGGGTGAGAGGCCCCAGAGCACATGGACCCCCACTATGTCTCCAAAGGACTGATGTCCCCGATCACTATCACTGGGATTGTTTCCCAAAGAGAGACAAGCTCTCAATTCTAGCTCCTAACTGCGTACAGCCTGGTGTCACAGCTTCACCCAGAACCTCGGGAGTTTTTCTAGACATCCTGGGACTCCAGTCTCTCCTTCCCCTTTGTCCTGCGTCTGAGTGTGACCCATAGTGATTCCTGCCTGCCATGGGTTGGGTCTCTGGCCTCCACACCCTCAAATCCTTAAGCATCTCCAGGGCTGGAGGGGGTCTAGAACAGGCCTCGTTCTCTCTGATCACTCTCAAGCAAAGTGACGAGAATCTGTCATTCCACACTGTCAGCTGCTCAAGAGGCACGCTGGCTTACAGGAGCCGCTCGCACACCCATTCACTCATCCGACCAACGCCTCTGCACCCTTGTGGTGCTGGGGCTCCAACGGTGAGCACCCTTCCTGCCCTGCTAGTGCTTACACTCTGAAGGTCATGCACCTTTCATTCAGAAACTACAGAGCACCCGCCCCAGGCTGTAGCTCCACGAGGAGGTGAGGTGTCGACACCTGCGGGCCCACTCTGTGCCAGGCATTATGCTGGTGCCTTACATTCCTGACTGCTGAGAAAAACGGATCTCCTCCCAGGTCTTCTCCCACCTACCCACCCAGCCCCCTCTGCGGGTTCCCTGCCCCCCTCTCTCCCTTCTCCAATCCTCCACTCTGCTTCTACACCTTCCTGCCTATGAAACAAATCTGGTCACCCTTCTTAAGCTTCCTGTGGCTCCTTGAGAATGCCAGAGCTAATGGTCAGCTTCTTACTTAGCAAGGCATTCAGGGTCCTTTATTATCCAGACTCAGACATCCATCCAGGTGTTCTCTCCCCGACACCAACCATGCACACCCCCGTCACCTGTCCTTCCCTGACTCCTCCATTAGGGCCCTTCATGCTCCCAGATCTCTGCATTTGCTGTCCCCTCTGTGAAGGAGTCTTCTGTCCCTCCTCATCTGGCAACAAACATTTTACTCAACCTTTCAAGACTCAGCCTGAGTGTCACTTTCTCTCAAATGTCACTTCTGGGAAGCATTGTCTTTCTCCTCCAGGAAGTCAAATAGTCCCAGGTGCTTTGCAATCACCTCCGTGAAGACCCAGAATGAGGAGCTGGTGGGGAGGCCCCTGCAGCAAAGGCACAGAGAACAAGAGCAGGGACCTGGGAAGATTGTACAAAGAGGGATGGCTGGACCAAGAGGGTTATGGTGCCCCAGAACACCTTGAGAATGACATCGTCCGCAATGTGTTAAGGGCTGCTAAGAGCTTAGGCCAGAAAGAGAAGAAACAGAGCCACTGAATTTGGGGGGTCCTACTAGAGAACCAGCAGAATTAAACAGAGAAAAAGTAACAGAGGAAAGGGTTAAGAGATGTGGATAAGGATGACAGCAGCAGTGGCAGGTGATTCTGAAGTACATCAAGCTCTTTTCTGTCTCAGGGCCTTTGCACAACTTTCCCTGGCCCACAAGTTCTCTGGCCTTTGCTTTGCATGGTTCATTCATGCTCATCCACCGTATGTCACCTCAAATGTCACCTCCTCTGGGAGACCTCCTTGACACCTAATCCAACCTCAATTATTCTCTGTCTCACCTTTTATGTTACCCACAGAGTACTAACCACCACATGTAATCATTTTATGTGTTCTTATTGTTTTTGTTGTTGTTTATTCCCCTCTTCCCACGATGAGGTGGGCCACATGGGGAGACTTTGACATTTTCACGTTTGTATCCCAGCACATCACACAGTGGCCAACACACTTAAAAACTATTGGTTTGCACAAATGAATGAATAAATGAGTGGATGGATGGCAACCTTCATGTACTACTTAGACTTCTGTGAGATCGGCTGCTGAATACTCATCATAAACCCCTCTTTACTGAACTTACTTCTGTTCCTTAGACATTTCCTAAGACGGTAGGCATCTGAAAGTGTTGAATTGGCTGTATGCGGCAAAAAAAAAAAAAAAAAAGCCAGCTGTCCACCAAAATTCATTCTTTCTTTTGGGCACACAGCTAGATGACATTTCCCAGATTCCCTGCAGTTGGGCTCCCTTCGATGGAATTGGGCGAAGGTGACCTAAGGCCCGTAAAATCCCCCACACAGTTTCCACCCTGGCTGGATAGCCAGACCCCAGGGGATGGTGGGTCTCTGGGATGCAAGGAGGCTTCATCCCTGAATGACCACGTGGAAGAGGGCTACCCCACGAAAGTGAATACCTGCCCAGGACTGACACATGAACAGGAGATAAACTTTTAATTTCTGAGCCGTGGAAAGTTTGGTGTTTTTGACCATCATAGCCTAGCCTGCCATTCTCGGTGGTCTGACCTCATCACCCTTGCTGCTAAGACCAGCTTCTCTCATATGACCCCAGGCCCTGACTGGTTCTGTCTGTCCCACAGCACACGTCTGTGCTGACTGGCCATGTTTCCGTAATGACTACAGCCTCACTGACCCAGGAGCTGACCCCTCTCTGAGCTTTGGCATAACACAATCTCTGCTGCTCACAAGGCTCAGAGCCCGTGGCTCTTTCTGGGATTCATGGGCCTTGGAATCCAAGAAGGTCTTCATTTTGGGATCCTGGGCCTTTTGAGAAATGATAAAACATGTGGACCCTCTTCCCAGGAAGACAGGAACCACAGATCACCGAGGTCAGGCACAAATCCCAAATGCTTTTGCCCGGCACGGCAGATCTGATCTGTCAGCCCAGCTGCAAGATCAGAATGTCCAGGCCAAACAAGGGTCATGCCTGTTAAAGCCAACTCTGCCTCTGCTTCTGGGGGAGATGGATTGATGTCATCAAGTCAGAAGGCATCTATGGCCGTATCCCAAAGTTTATCAGACTGGTCCTCATTTGCTGGGCACTTCCTATGGACCAGATCCTGTGCCAGGTGCCTGCCATGCACAGGAAGCAGAATAAAGCATTAGGCAAGAGTGCAAGCCCAGTACTCAGAACTCCAGCCTCACCACTTACTGGCGAGGGACCTCAAGGAAGACCTTCACCTCCCTGAGACTCAGTTTCCTCATCTAGCAAGCAGGCAACTTTATAGATAATGCTATACCAACTAAGGGGATAACTACTCCTTAGGGTAGTTGTGAGGGCCACGTTGAATAATCCATGCCAAGCACCTAGTATGATGCCTGGTGCATATGACTCAGGTTCTACAGGTGAAAAAACTAAAGACCCTAGCCATGAAATAGCTTGCCTGAGGTCACAAACCTGGTAAGCAACACCACCAGGACTCAAACTGCTGCACTCGACTGCCTTTCACAGCTGATTGACATGGGGTTGCCATGGAAACCTGCAGGGCCTGGGATGAGGTCTAGTGAGGCAAGGTGAGGGGTATATGGGGCACTCCAGTCCAGGCGTAGGGGGAAGGGTGGTGGGGGGACACAGACTTAACCCAGCTACCTGAATACCCTGATCATACAGTCATGGTCACGCCTGGGGTAGAGGAGAAGGGGGCAGGTTCACAGCTGGATCATTCAGAATAGCCAAAAGGTGGACACAACCTAAGGGTCTGCCAAGGGACAAATGGATAAACCAAATACCGGCATATCCATACAATAGAATTCTATTCGGCCTTAAAGAGAAAAGAAATTCTGCCACGCTGTACAATGGGTGAACCTTGAGGATATAACACAGAGTGAAATAAGCCAGTCACAAAAAGACAAATACTGTATGATTCCACTTACGGGAGGTACCTAGTGTAGTCAAATCCTTAGGGACAGAAGTACAATGGTGGTTGCCAGGAGCTGGGAGGAGGCAGGGGAGTGGGACTTAATGAGCACAGTCTCTGCTTGGGGACCTGAAAAAGTTCTGGAGATGGATGGCGGGCATGGTTGCACATCAGGAGCACATTCAATGCTAGTGAAATATACACATGCAATTGTTTAAGACGGTAAACTTTGTTATGTCTATTTCACCAGGATTAAAAATAGCAACCAAAAGAGAGAGAGAGAGAGAATGACACAGAAGGAGGCAAAGGTGCCCACTGGCCCGCCATGGCCCTGCCCCACTGGCTGCCCCGAGAAGCAGAGAGGAAGACCCTCCCAGCGGAAAGGTCTGCTGAGCCGCACTGCCCAAATCTGCATCGGCCTCCCTCCCACCTCATTTCCAATTCCAGAATTATTTATCATCGAGGAGCTGCCGGAGATGGAATGTGAATTAGGAGCTCAGCTGGATTTTGTTTTATCTTGTTCTCCCCCCACCGCCCCCCACCCCGTGAGGTGCCGCCTGAGTGGGGCGGGGCGGGAGCGTGCCGAGCCTTGCTGTGACTTGTCACCAAGCCAAGGCGGTGTCAGCTTCCATGCGGGAGGCTGAGCGTGGAGCATCCTGGGGCCTGTGCAGAAGATGCTCATTCCAGGAAATAATTACTCTGTGTCCCTTCAGGTTGGCCCCCCAAACTTGAACACTGAGAAGCGGCACAGTTATCCCTCTGTAATTAGTCCTCTCGCTTACCCTGGGCCATTACCAGATGTTTCCAGACAGGCAGACCAAGCTTTGAATTTTTACTCCCACTTACTGGCGGATGGCCCCTGGCGAGTCTCTTCATGGCATTCAGCCTCAGTCTCCTCATCTGTAGGACGGGGATTATAAAGCACCTCCACTGTAGGGTTATAGTGAGGACCACCAAAATATTCCACGCAAAGGGCTTGTCACACCTATGTCCAGGTGTGGGAGCTGACATTTTTGTCATTTTGTTGTTATTGTTGTGGTCATCGGCTCCATCATCACCATCATCATTTCTTTGTATGTATCAATGCTATTATTAAACAAAACAAAGTCCCGGGATTCAGTCGGCTTTCTACTGTCCCCTCTCTATTTAAACGTCCCACAGCCAGTTGCCACAGCAGCCATACCTGGGGTGGTGGGTGAGCTCCCATCTGGCCTGGACCCTGTGTTCCTGGGGACAAGTTACACAGCAGTTAAACACACCAGGTCTGGAGTTCACTGGGCACAGTTCAAAACCTGGTTGAACGTCTTAGCCACTATGTGTGATCCTGGGCCTGTTTGGTATTTCTTGTTTTAATTGGGGGAAATGCACCTAACGTAAAAATTACCATCTGAGCCATTTGTCAGTGCACAGGTCAGTGGCATTAAGTAAATTCACACTGTCACGATGCCATCACTGCCCTCCATCTCCAGAACTTTTTTTTTTTAAGTTTATTTAGTTTTGAGAAACAGAGAGAGACAAAGCGCAAGCAGGGCAGGAGCAGAGACAGAGGGAGACACAGAATCCAAAGCAGGCTCTGGGCTGTTAGCACAGAGCACACCGTGGGGTTTGAACCCACAAACCATGAGATCATGACCTGAGCCGAAGTTGGACACTTAACCGACTGAGTCACCCAGGCGCCCCTCCAGAACTCTTTTCATCTTGCAAAACTGAAACTCCACGTCCGTTAAACACGTTAAACACGGACTCCTCATCCCTCCTCCCGGCAGCCACTGACAACTGCCTTTCTATTCTCTGTCTCTATGAATGTGACTACTTCTCACACTTAGCATAATGCCCTCAAGGTTCACCCATGTGGCAGCATCCGTCAGGCATTTGCGCATCTGCTTTTTAAGATCTGAAACACAGATCACAAAACACCTTCGAGTTTTTGCGGGGATGGAATCTCTATCTACCTGTTGCTCGAGACCAAGAACGAGAAATAATCCAGAATCCTTTTCTCTGCCCCGACATCCACACCGTGAGCCAGCCCAGGTGACCACACCTGAATCCACCCATGTACATCTCTCCAGCTGCCACGTACCTCTGTGACACGAGCCACCAGCATCCTTCATCCGGTCCCCGAAAAGCCTGCTCACTGGCCTCCCTGATTCCACACTTGTCCCCCACACAGCCGCTCTTCACACAGCAGCCAAAGTGATCTTCTGAAACACAAGTTAGAGCATGTATCTCCCCTGCTCAACAGCCTTCAAAGGCTTCTAATCTCCCTTCATGTAAAATCCACACGTTGCCTGGACCTACCAAGGCTACTTGGCCAACCTCTGCTTGTATCCTCTCTTCCTTACTTGCCACGCTCCAGCCTCAGGGGCTCTTCTTTCTTTTTTTTTTTTTTTTTTTTTTTTAAATTTTTTTTTCAACGTTTTTTATTTATTTTTGGGACAGAGAGAGACAGAGCATGAACGGGGGAGGGGCAGAGAGAGAGGGAGACACAGAATCGGAAACAGGCTCCAGGCTCCGAGCCATCAGCCCAGCAGGGGCTCTTCTTTCTATTCCTGGCACTCACCAAGCCAGTTCCTACCTCAGGGCCTTTGCATCAGCTGTCCCTTCTCCCTGGCACAGCCTTTCATTGATGTCTGCTGAACTAGCTGCTTAACTGTTGCCTCCTGAGAGAGGCCTGCACTCACTACAGAAACCAAGGAAGTCTCCCGGCCCTCTCTGCAACACTGTTCTATTCTAATTCCTTGCACGGCACTTACCACACTCAGATATTTTTTCTGCTTTGTTTATTCCGTCTCCCCGAATTAGAAGGCGAGGTTCCCATAAGCAGGATGCTATCTGACCGTTTCACTAGTGATACCCAGAACCTGGCACAGAGTCACTGCTCAATAAATATTTGTTGACTGAATTGACAGATGAGCAATTAAACACGATATGCACACAAAGCCCTTCGCGGGGGGCCTGGCAAGAAATCACACTAGGTGGCAGTCATTTCGGTCACTGCTGTCATCATAATTACAGCCCTGGACCTCCTGCCTCATTGATCTGAGAGGCTGACCCTCACTTGAAGATGTGGGATAAGATCATTAAGCGTCCAGGACATTCTGTGTCATGGTGGGAGTTGGAACTCATCGAAGGGGCTTAGTGAGCAGGTTTCTGGCCTTCCTAGGTCTGCTGTCCAGGCTTGCCTGCCACGAACTGCACACTGTCTGAGCCCTCTCCCCATTTGGGCCAAGGTACCAAGACTGGGCCACGGTGAGAAGGCCCACCAAGAGCAGGGCAAGGATGGGCCAGGAGTGCAGGTCGGTGGGAGGCAAGGGCCAGTGACAGGCACAGTCCCTCTGAGCCCGTGGTCAGTGAAGACTGGCAGCGCCACGACCCCTGGGACCTGAATGTTCCTCAGATCTGAGTTCCTTGCAGCCGGACTCCAATATTGCCAATGAGTGTGCGCCTGTACCCAGGGACCTTCCGGACCTCCTGCCATGTGCCAGCCCCCAGACCCATTAACTTAACCACGGTGTGTGCTTGTGTTGGTGCTGCGATGTGGCTGCAGATGCCACCCTGAAAAAATAATCAAACAGCTCTTTAAGTGATGCTTCCTGCAGGGTTTCCATGGCAACACTTTACGAACCAGTGATGGGAACTTTGGGGGGCTCCCCCCCTCCTCCTTCCCTGGCTGTCACAGAGATCCTTGCTCCAAGAGGCCGTGCTTTACCAAAGCATTGGCTCCTCCTAGCTGTGGGACCTTGGGCTTATCACTTACCCTCTCTCTGCCTCAGTTTGTTCATTTATAAAATGGGGACACTAACAGTATCTACCTCACGGGATTGTCCTGAGAATGAAATGAGTTGGTGTGAGTACGGCACTCCTTACATGGCTAGTATGATAAGCAGAGCTCTAAGATGGCCCCCAGGAGTCCCACCCCCTGGCCCCACCCCCATAATCCCCTCCTCTTGAATGTGGGTGGAACCCATGAATACAACGCGATGTCACTCCCATGATTGGATAAAGATACTTGGCCAAGGTGAAGGGAGCTTTTGCAGATGTAATTAAAGCCCAAATCAATTGACTATGAGTTCATCAAAAAGGAAATTACCCTGGGTGGGCCTGACCAAATCAGGTGAGCCCAAGGGTTTGGTGGTCAGAGACTTTAAGCAGCATTCTTCCTTAAAGATCTTAAAGAAGCAAGCTGCCATGGTTCTGCCGCTGCAAGGAAATGAATTCTTCCAACAGTCACATGAGCTGGGGAGTGGACCCCAAGCCTCCGATAAGACCCTTGCCTCAGCTGACACCTTGATGATAGGTTTGTGTGACCCTGAATAGAGAACATAGCTGAGACATGCCCAAAGCTTCTGACCCAAGGAAACCGTGAGATAAATGTGTTTTAGGCTGCTATGTTGGTGGCATTTTGGTACCCAGCACTGAGAAACTGATAAGGTTAGCTTTTGGTCGATGTCCCCTGTTGCGGGTGCAACACGGCCCCGCCCATACAGCTACCATGGCGTTCACTATGCTACAGTGTAACCGCCTGCTTATCTCTGCCTCCCTGGCTGTCCTGTGACCTTCCCACTCCAGTGCGCAAAGTGAGCCAGTGTTCGATTTTCAGGGTGACCTGGACCGCAACACAGGATCAGATAACACGCACATCCCTCTCCCTCACAATGAGATGACGTCTGCACACGGGGTCCTGTTGCTCTGGAGGGACAAGAAAAGGGCCTGCTATGGATGCTTTTCTTTGTTTGCCCTGAGCCTGGCCAGAAAATGCAAAAGAGAAGGCATGTGGTGACAGTGGGCCACCGCTGGCTTAATTGCCAACGCGAGAGAACACAAAAGCCCAAAACACCACGAAGGCAGGAGTGTGGACCTCGTCCCTGCTCACTGGCCAGCACAGTCCATGCGCAGAGGAGGCACTCAGAGTTATTTGTTAAATCAAAAACGAGCCATCATTATTCTTCCATTCCCACTGAATGGAGAATAAAAGCCAAGTCCCTTATCACAGCCGCAAAGGTGACCCTGCATGTTCTGGCCCCTGCCCCCCTCTCTGTTCTCATGCCCTGCCTCTAGATGACCCACTTAGTCCCAGTTTGCCTGGGATGTTTCCAGGTTTAATACGTAAAGACCCATGTCCCAGGAGGCCCTTTGGGCTGGCCACAGCAACACAGTGGGACACCTGCCCTTTCTCTCCCCCCGTGTCCCTGACTCTGGCCACACGGGCCCTGGGACAGCTCCTCACTCATGCTGGGCCGCCAGCCACCAAAGCACGACCTCCTCTGCATCACTCAGGTGTCTGCTCAAGAGTCAGCTCCTCAGAGAAGTCCTCCTGGATGTTGCCCTGTCCCAAATGATGCAGCTCACGGCTCTCCTCCCCTGGCCCTGCTCTTGTCCCTGTGGGCCACTTACCCCAATCTGATATGAGATTATTTACTTGTTGACCGGTCTCCATGCTAGAAGTCACTTCCATAAGGGTAGCGACTGTCTTGATCACTGCTGGATCCCCATGCCAAGGACGCATGTTGACTGAATAAATGAAGCCTTATCTTCTACCTCGACTTTCAGGAACCACATGAGAGCAGCCCTCTGGGTCTCAGAAAGCGGAGCTGCCTGGCCCCCTTCTGTCGTTCCTGGAATGTCCAGTGCTGTGCTGTCCTTCCCACTGTCCTCTATGCCAAGCTGCACCCCTCCCCCACCCCTTCTTCCTTACCGCCCCACCAGGGATCCCCAGAGGATGAACCCCCAGGATGGGTCTCGACCCCACCTCCTCTGCATCGAAACTCTCTTTCGTTTGTCGGGTTCAAGAAATCTTACATCTGCTCTGCCTCTAGCATACCTCACTCAATTATTCAACACCCAGAATCCACACACAGGAGCTGGATTCACTCACACAGACGTTATCAGACCACTGACTCGGAACCTTGGTGCTCTCTGGCAGCCAGCTTTTCCTAATTATTCATTAATTTATTTTATAATTCTATGGAGCAGCCCAGGCCAGGCATCGGCAGCAGGGATATGGATCAGACTCAGACCTGGCCTTCAAGGGGCTCGCAGCCTTGTGGGGAGAAAAATGTGTGAGCACGTAATTCCAGGAACATGAGGGGGTGCTGGAGCTGAAGCCTGTGCCAGGTGCCATGGGAGCCCTTGGGGGTGGGGGTGGGGCATGATCATTTCCGGTGGACACAGAAGCCGTCATTTGCAAAACATTTCTGAGCTCATCCACAAAATGGGAGTGATGAGGAATCAGGAGTGTTGAGACAATTAAATGAGCCATCATGCAAACACCTACCACTGATCCTGGCACATAGTAAGTGCTCAGTGAACGGCACAGTAGCTGTTTCAGCTGGCTGCAGTGGAAAGCATTCGACCAAATTCGTGCGGCTTGGCCTGGAGAGCAAGTGTGCAGGCTCCTTGGCTCTGGAGTTCTGACTGCAGGGCCGTGGCTCACTCCTCCCCCACCTGACATCACCCTCACAAGCTCTTTCTTCTCTCCTCATCCACCTCTAAGAGGGGCACAGCTCAGCCTGGACACAGTCCCCAGGGAGGAACAGGGAGCCCTGCAGGTGGACAGCGCTGCTATCTGGGGGGCTTGCTCTCTCAGCCAGAAAGGGTGGGGCAAGATTTAATTTAGAGAAAGCATGTGCAATGTTTCCACAAGTGCACCTGCTCCATGGGAATCAGCCACCTCCAAGCAAGAACTGTTAGGTCAGCTGGGTTCTCGTAGGGGATTTTAAGCAGGATTCATTTGACAAACACCTGATTTACAAACAGCCCTGCAGGAATAGATTCATTCCTCTTCTGTGTTCAAATGCTCCAACAGCTTCTGCTCTCAGAGTAAACACTGAAGTCCTTGCAATGGCCCTCAGGGCCCCGTACAAATGATACCTTCTTGCCCTTTTCTCTACTGCTCTCCCTCCACTCACCCCTCCTGCCCCAGGGCCTTTGCACTTGCAGCTCCCTCTGCCTGGAACCATCTTCCTCCAGAAGATCAGCTAAGTTCACTCCCTCACCTCTTTCCAGCGTTTCTTCTCACGTCAGCTTCTCAGTGACACTGTTCCTGCCCATTCTGTTTCATATCACAAGCTGTAGCCCCGCCACTCCCAATCTCCATTCCCTGCGTGTGCTTTCTCAACAGCATTTAGAAGCACCTGACATACTTAGCCTAATTATGTTGTTTATGTTCTCTAGAAGGTAAGCTCTGTGGGGAAAGGTGTTTCTTTTTGTTTCATTCCTTCCTATCCCTGGAGCTGAGAGCAGTGCCTGGCCCTCGCTGCCCTCGGTAACTATCTGCCGAATGAATAAGTGAAGTGAGGAGCAAAGAGAGGGAGCCACCCACCCAAGAGCGAGGACTCTGCTATCAAGGAGTTGAGAGCCTAGGTCCTGCCCTCTTCTGCCTTCCTCACCCAGCCCCCAGAGCGGTCTCTTAAGCACACCCCTGACCTTCTCACGCTCCTCCTTCAAGCCCCTCATTGAGCTCCTCCCACAGCCCATGCTGCCCCTAAGCCTTCCCAGCAGGGAGAACTACGTAGGGGGAAGAGTAGTGCCATCACCTGATGACGGGCTTCTCCCTCACGCTCAAGGGGACCTTCAAGGTAAAGGAAGATACGGGGCACCTGGGCGGCTCAGTCGGTCAAGCATCCTACTCTTGATTTCAGCCCAGGTCATGATCTTGCGGTTCATGAGTTTGAGCCTCACGTCGGACTGGTGCTGACAGGGTGGAAACTGCTTGGGATTCTCTCTTTCTCTCTATCCCTTCCCTGCTTACTCTTACATGCCTATGCACGTGCTCTCTCTCTCTCTCTCTCTCTCAAAATAAATAAATAAACTTAAAAAAAAAAAAGATAAAGGAAGATAAAGGCCAAACTCCCTGGCCTGGCCTGTGGCCTCTCTCCAGGAGCATGCAGGAGCTCTGTGCCTTACAGGATGTGTAAGGCAGAATGTGTCTTCCTGTGTGTCTTAAACCTCCGAGCTGCAGGCAACGGACTACATGATGCTCCTGCTTGGAGGCTGTCCTCTCCTCCACCCTCTGCATCTTTGACCTTGGCGCTGCCCACTGTGGCTGGACCAAGCTCTCTCGCCTCCTCCACCTTCCCTACCTGGAAAACTCCTGTTCAGCCTTCAAAACACGGTTACTTCATGCATGCCTCAGCTATCACCGGTCTGAGCCGCTTTCCCTGAGCGGTGCCCAGGATGGGTCTGGCAGCCCTGCTCTCTCGGAACACTTACCATCTCTTTGCGCACCTGTCTCCCTGCCGCATGGGCGCCTCTGCGCCTTGGCAGGCCCCTGGGGAGCTTTAAAAATGTCAGTGTATAGGGGCATCTGGGTGGCTCAGTCGGTTAAGCGCCCGACTTCCGCTCAGGTCATGATCTCATGGCTCGTGAGTTTGAGCCCTGCGTTGGGCTCTGTGCTGACAGCTTGGAGCCTGGATCCTGCTTTGGATTGTGTCTCCTTCTCTCCCTGACCTACCCTACTCATGCTCTCTCTCTCTCTCTCTCTCTCTCAAAAATAAATAAACATTTAAAGATTTTTTTTTTAAATATCAGTGTGTTGGTCCTACTCCCAAAGACTGATTTATTTGATCTGAGACAAGGTCTGAGCATGGGTTTTGCGTGTGTGTTGTCTTTTTTTTTTTTTTTAACAGCTTTGTTGAGGTATAATTGACACACAAGCCACACATATTTGAGGCGCACCCTTGGATCAATTTTAGCCTATGCCTGCTCTCCTGAAGTCATGACCACAATCAGGATAACAAAGGTACTGATGACCTTTGAGAGTTTCCCGATGACCTGTGTAGCTGCTCTCTCTCCCCCTCTCTGTCCGTCCCACCCCCTGACAGCCACAGATCTGCCTTCTTTCACTCTTTACATGTTTGCAGCTTCTAGAATTTTATATCATTGGACTCATACGGTATACGGTCTTTTTTGTCTGGCTTCTTTCACCCAGGACAATTCATTTGAGATTCATCCCTGTTGTATATCTCATCGTAGTTCATTGTTTATTGCTGAGTAATAGTCCATGAGATGGATATACCAAAGCTTCTTTATCCATTCACCTGTTGGTGGACAATTTGTATTATTTTCCAGTTTTCGGTGCTAAACATTTGGGCACAGGTCTTTGTGAAGACACATGCTTTTATTTCTCTTGGGGTACCAGCTGGGAGTGGAATGACTGGGGCATGAGACAGGCCTATGTTTAACATTTTAAGAAACCGTCAAACTTTCTTTCCGTGGTGGTTGTACCACTGTGCACTGTGCATGTGCAGTCACCAGGAGCATGAAGATTTGAGAATCTCCCGGGTGGTTCTAATCTGAAGTTTGGGGGTTGGAACAACGGCCCTAAACAGATCAAAAAGATCTTTGAGTTGAAGCTGTGCCATGCAGTGATTGAGAGAAGGCTCTGGAGCAGGACTGCCTGGGTTCAAATCCCAGCTCTGTCACTTACAGATGTGGCACTTACCCTCTCTATGACGCATTTATACAATGGGCATGCTAACAACAGAACTTGCTTCATAGGGTTGTGAGAATGTGCACGTAAATGTGCTTGAGACAGACCTTGGAACATGGTCAGGACCTCGTAAATATTTGCAATTATATTTTAATCTCTATACTTCTAGTGCCCAGAAAATTTGCCTAGCACATGTTGGGCCCTCTGGAAATGACTGTTGGATGGGCAAATGAGCAACCGGGGCGGGGCAATGACAAAGGTTCTAGAATGCTCGAGGTCCACACATTCCGGGCTCTTGATGCCCATTGAGGTAATTCCAGGACTCGCCCCTCCCCCTCCCATCAAGACTTCTGCTTTTCTGTTTTTATTCCTGAGGATAGGGACCTCAAACCTCCATTTTCCTCTGGCCCTGTCCAGAAGGATGGGTGCATGACCCCCTCCCCTCATCCAAAGCTCCGCCCCTGTCCCCAGAGGCCACCTGGGGAACGCAGGGGTTTCCTGGCCTCAGGTGGGGATAGCGTGAGGTGCGACACTGGGAGACCAGGGAGTAGTGCCAGGTGCCTCTGGGTTTCCACCTTGTTCTGTCCCTAACTAGCTGGGTGGCCATGGACAGGACATGGACTTCTCTGTGATCAGCTTCCTCAGCTATACAATGGCCGTCACAACGCCTCCCTCACAGGACTGGGGAAGACTGAATGGGAACCGGTGGGTAAAGCGTTCAGCACTGTGACAAGTGGCACGTGGGGAACACTCAGGAAAAGCTCACTCTCATTCTTTACCTCCCAGGGACAGAGGCAGAGGCTGCCTGCCCCCCCCCCCACCCCCACCTGCCCCACGGCCGGCCCTGCTCAGGTACCTCTATCCAGCATGCTTTCCTTTGGTGTACCTCATGGAGCCTGAATGGAAGCCAACCCATGATGGAGCTGGCCTCTATTCAGGCTCACCCCTCATCCTCGTCCCCTTAACCATGGGGCTAAGGGCCCCCACTCCCCGCCTCCTGCTTCCCACAGAAGTCCTCTTGGGACCAGTCCTGATAGAAAGCTCTGGTTTATGGTGCTGTGTCCTACCTGATTTGTGAGGCCTCATCAGAGCCTGTCATCCCTGGATTTATTGCCGTCTGGCTTTGAAATCATGCCAGAAGACAAACGCCTCCCAAGCTTAGTGCCACAAACACACAGTCTTCAGGTGTAGGTCTAAGGCTCTGGGTGAAGGGTCCTTCCCAGGTGCAGGTAACTGCCTCCTGATTTCCAACTTGCCCCAACCAAGGCCAGGGGGTAAGGGCAATGGTAAAGGATGTGCCTCTGCCCAAGTTCGGGTGCCATCAGAATGTGCTCGAAAACTGCGGTCCGTGCCTTCAGGGAGTCTCATTTAACATCACACCGACATTAAACACGTAGGCACACCAAGCCTCCAAAAATACTTCCTGTTCACCAATTTATTAAACACGGGCAGGAGCAGCTACATAATTTCAGGGCCCGGCACAAACTTAAAATTTATGGTCCCTTGCTCAAAAACATGATTAATAATTTGAGGGGCGCCTGGGTGGCTCAGGCAGTTAAGCGCCCGACTTCAGCTCAGGTCATGATCTTGTGGTTCATGAGTTTGAGCCCCGCATCAGGCTCTATGCTGACAGCTCAGAGCCTGGAGCCTGCTTCACATTCTGTGTCTCCCATTCTCTCTCTCTGCCCCTCCCCCACGCATGCTCTCTGTCTCTCTCTCTCTCTCTGTCTCTCTCAAAAATAAACATTAAAAAAAAAAAAACGGTTAACAATTTCAAGATAGCAGCAATGCACGAAGCCACACGCGGGGCCCTCGGCACCTGTGTGACTGCAGAGGCCACAGGTCCGAGAAGCTGGTCCTCAGTGCAAGAAGCTACATAAAGGGCACAAATAGAGGAGCAACAGAATGAAGGCTAGGCCGAGGGGGACAGGGAGGACGGCGCTTGCTTTCAATTCACAGTCCAATACTGGATACAGAGGAGGAAAGAAGTCATCAGGTAAGTACAGTACAGAGCAATAGGGCCAATGGCCAAGGTGTGATGGGAAGGGTATGAACTTCATGGAAGTAGCTATCCTGCTGTGAAGAGGTAAGGGGGCGGTCAGGGGTAGCTTCCAAAAGAAATGATGCAAGATCTGAATTTTATAGGAGAGGAAACCCGTAAGGCTCTTTGAATTTCCAGGGAGTTCCCTGGTCCATGGAGCTTCTGGTCTTTTTTTTTTTTAAGCTTATTTATTTTTTTTTGAGAAGGGGGGTGTGGGAAATAGGTGGAGGAGGGGCAGAGAGACAAGGAGAGAGAATCCCAAGCAGGCTCTGAGACAAAGCACAGAGCCCCATGCGGGGCTCGATCCCACAAACCACGAGATCGTGACCTGAGCCGAAACCAAGAGTTGCATGCTTCACAGACTGAGCCACCCGGGTGCCTCATGGAGTTTCTGGTCTTGACCTCGGGTCTAGCCAGCCTGTCAGCAGGGAATTTCAGCAAAGGACTGTGATTCTAGGTCAACCTTGGTCTCACCTCCACATCCTTGCAGGCCCAGTCCACATAGAGTGAACCTTTGCCCCAGGCCGTAATTCCCAATTAGGCTGAGGCCGAGGTGTGGGCCACGTATGCTGGGGGCCGGTTTGCCAGGGAGACGGTCAGCTAGTGAGAAACCTCACCGACCAGTCCATGTCTCTGGTTCTGTGGGCTTCTGCACTGACTGCTCTGAAGTGATGAAAATCTCCATTTTATTGTGAAAAATCATCTCCCAAAATAGAGCCAACTGCCCGGGCTGGTAATGGAAGTGCAAAGCAAGCGAGGGAGTCTAAGGAAGTAATGGTTTTGAGCTAGAAAAGAGAAGCCGTGGGTGAATTAAGGAGTGGATGTGGAAGCTGATGGGGGCTCTGATTTGCGAGTGTTTGAAAACAAGAAAAAGATGATTTATGAAATCATTTCAGCAAGTGCTTCAGCCAGGGCAAAAACTGCTGGCTGAGTGGGAACGAATACTTGGGCGACGGCTACAAAGGCGGCTGGGCACGTTGGGAGAATGTGCCCGGGGAACCCACGGCTGTCCCTGGAAATGCGTTTGGAAGGCAGCTGGGAGCCCATAAATGTTTCCATAAAGCGCCAGGTGGTGGAGGCAGTTGTGTGGCTGCTGAACTGACCTTTAAGCACAAAGGAAGGTTTAAACATTTTGCAGAGTGTTTTCCCTGGCTGAGGGAGAAGTTAACAGGGGCGTGGCATTATTATTCATCATGATCCTATCCGGGCTTAGAAGCTTTACTTAAACTCCACATGGATGTTGCTCAAGTAATGATGTGAGCCAAAGCAGAGGGGAGTTATTTTAGTGGAGAATTGATTTTAATATTTTATAAATGGCTTTGGTCTTATATTTATGGAATCATTAAAGGTCTGAGGAGGTCACCAAAATACCTTTTTTTTCAAGCGCACACTTTACTGATATTTTTTAAGAGGAGAAATATTCTGTGAAGATATTTGAGGATTTGAGAATGTCAGGTTCTCAGAATATACCCTCCTTGGATTTCAAGGATCTGCACACCCAGGGACACACACTCACCCCAGTGTGAACACACACAGGCATGCTCTTGCTTAATCACCCAGCACACCTGCACTCACGGGCACACTCAGGCTCCAGGGTGCACCCTTTCCCCTACACCACATGGCTATTTCTACCAACATCTTTCTCTTTCGAAACATGGCAATCGCACCTCCTCCTTTTCTGATTCCCCAGGTCAAATCCTAGCCGAGGTCCATACAAGTCACTCAACAGGGTCTTCTAGAGGTATCCAGAGGAAAATACATGCACAGTTGCTTTTTTAATGTTTATATATTTTTGAGAGAGAAAGAGAGAGAGAGAGGACAAGAGGGGGAGGGGCAAAGAGAGAGGGAGACACAGAATCTGAAGCAGGTTCCAGGCTCCGAGCTGTCAGCACAGAGCCCGACGTGGGGCTCAAACCCACAAACCGCAAGATCATGACCTGAGCCGAAGTCAGACGCTTAACCGACTAAGCCACCCAGGTGCCCCGCACAATATGTGGTCACTTCCCCACCCGAGGTGCTAAGCAGGAAGTCAAGGCTTCCATGTTGGGGAGAAATGCCCCATCGGGCCAGCCCAATGAGATCAATGCAGAGTGGTTTGGACTAACCCGAGAGAAATGCCTCACTTGGGGCAATGGGCCTCTCCCACTGCACTTTCAGAGTCTGGTCTGTGAGGAAGGGCCTTGGTGGAGCAGGGTAAGCCTTGAGACAGGGGAAGGAGGGCTAGTTTGAAGGGTGCATCCCCTGGGATAACAGAAACTCAGAAGCACATCAAGTCTTCCTTGGACAGTTCCCTGAGTGACGAAGGACCACCCTAGTTGAAGCACTCTTAGATAATAAAACATGGGAACCGCCCACATCGGTTATTGTTTCAGTGCTTGGCCAATCGTCCAAAGCAAGGTAAATTTTAAAAGTTTTTTTTAAACTCCAATAAAGTCAACATGCAGTATTATATTGGTTTCAAGTGTACAATATCGTGATTCAACAATTTCACACATTCCTCAGTGCTCATCATAAGTGTACTCTTGATCCCCTTCACCTATTTTACCCATCCCCCCGCCCACCTCCCCTCTGGTAACCAACAGTTTGTTTAGTTTGAGTCTGTTTTTTGTCTGTCTCTTTTTTTCTGTGTTCGTTTGTTTTGTTTCTTAAATTCCACATGTGAGTGGAATCAGATTTGTCTTTCTCCGTATTTGTCCCTCTCTGACTAATTTTGCTCAGCTTAATACTCTCTAGATCCATCCATGTTGCAAATGACAAGATTACATTTTAAGGCTAAATAATGCTCCATTGTATATATACACCACATCTTTATCCATTCATCTATGGATGAACACTTGGGTTCCTTCCATAATTTGGCTATTGTAAATAATGCTGCAATAAACATAGGGGTGCGTATATCTTTTCAAATTAGTGTTTTCATATGCTTTGGGTAAATACCCAGTAGTGGAATTACTGGATCATAATCCAGTAATTATGGGAAGCTCTATTTTGAAATTCTTGAGGATCCTCGATACTGTTTTCCACAGTGGCTGCCCCAGTCTGCATTCCCACCAACACTATACAAGGGCTCCTTTTTCTCCACAACCTCACCAAAACTTGTTGTTTCTAGTGTTTTTGACTTTAGCCATTATGACAGGTGTGAGGTGACATCTCATTGTAGTTTTGACTTGCATTCTCTGATGATGAGTGATGTTGAGCATCTATTCATGTGTCTCTTGGGCATCTGTTCGTTTTCTTTGGAGAAATGTCTGTTCATGTTTTCTGTCCGTTTCTTAATTGGATTATTTGTTTTGGGGGTAGCGAGTTGAATATGTTATTTATATATTTTGGATACTAATCCTTTATCAGATGTGTCATTTGCAAATATCTTCTCCCATTCAGTAGGTTGTCTTTTAGTTTTGTCCATAGCTTTATTGATTGTTTCCTTTGCTGTGCTTTTTATTTTGATGTAGTCCCAATAGTTTATTTTTGCTTTTGTTTCCCCTGCCTCAGGATGCATATCTAGAAAAATGTTGCTATGGGCAATGTCACAGAAATTACTGCCTGTGCTCTCTTCTAAGGTTTTTATGGTTTTAAGTCTCACATTTAAGTCCTTAACCCATTTTGAGTTTATTTTTGCACACGGTGTAAGATAGGAGTACAGTTTCATTCTTTTGCATATACCTCTCCAGTTTTCCCAACACCATTTGTTGAAGAGACTTTTTCCCCTTGAAAATTCTTGCCTCCTTTGTTAAAGATTAATTGACCATATAACTATGGGTCTATTTCTAGGCTCTCTATTCTGTTCCATTGATCTGTAGGTTTATTTTTGTGCCAGTCCCATACTGTTTTGATTTCTACAGCTTTGTAGTGTATTTTGAAATCTCAGATTGCGGTACCTCCAGTGTGGTTCTTCTTTTGCAAGATTGCTTTGGCTATTCCAGGTCTTATGTGGTTCCATATACATTTTAGGATTGTTTGTTCTGGTTCTGTGAAAAATGCTGCTGGTATTCTGATAGGGACTGTATTAGATCTGTAGATTGCTTTTGGGTTAGTATGGACATTGTAACAATATTTATTCTTCCAATCCATGAGCATAGAATATCTTTCCATTTGTTTGTGTCATCGTCAATTTCTTTCATCAGTTTTTTTAGTTTTTAGAGCACAGGTCTTTCACCTCTTTGGGTTAAATTTATTCTTAGGTGTTTTTTTATTTTTGGTGCAACTGTAAATGGGGTTATTTTCTTAATTTCTTATGGGACATATTCTTGGTGTACTTCTGCAGGTTCAGCACCTAGATAGTCTCTAGCTATTAAGTTAGCAGTTCTTGCTAAACTTTCCCTTAGGTTAATACAGAAAAATCTGAGCAGACATGAGAGAGAGGTTGAGCTGCTCTTCATTCTGTCTTCATTCTGTGGCCAGCATAACAGAATGGGAGGAGGGCTAGATGGAGAACTGGAAAACTTAGATTCAAGGTCTAGCTGTGCAACTTGTCAGCAAGGTCACTTCGCCACTCAGAGCTTCAGCTTCCTCATTTCTAAAACAGGCACTATCACGCCTGCTGATTTGTTGTTTTCGAGATGCAGTGGGTCAGTGGACATGAAAGTGTTTGGGAGTCTGTGAATTCCAGTGCACGTGTGAGAAGTTATTAACTAGCAGTGGGCCTGGCATTTCCTCCCGCTTCAACAAAATTGTAAATTCCATTTATGTTTGTTGAAGGCAGGTCTCTATCTCCCTTCTACAGAGGAGAGGACATTCCAGACTTTATCTCCTGCCCTCTTATTTGTTCCTCCTCAAAAAAAGAGGAGAAACACAACCGATTTTTGAGAACCTAAAATCCACCGGGCCATATTTTAAACAGCAAAAGGGCTGACTCTTGCATTTTGCTCCAATTTAATCTGCCTTCTAGAGGGAAGCACGCCATTCTCTCCTTCTGGTCCACCATTTCTATTTGTGGCCAAGTGGGTAAACCATGGCAGCCTTGGTGGCTTCCCTTTGGAAGAAAGATGGCCAGCCCTACCTAATTCTCCAGTCTAGCCTTACCGAAGTCCTACACTTTGCGCAGCCTTTCCAGTTATAAGTAGAGCTAGTTCTTTGAATCCTGTTTGGTGAGGTATCTTTGCATCCCCTTTCTTTGACTTAGAACTCAAATAAGAGGAGTATCTTAAGTCCCCTGAACTCTTGTTACTCACCTTTATAGTTTTTCACAAATCCCAGGTGGCAGATGGACCCCAAGATGACCCCCTCACCAAATTCCCTGCCTTCTGATGTTCATACCACTGTGTAATACCATCCCCTTAAGTGTGGGTGGGGCCTGTGACTTGCTTTTACCCAACAGAATATAGCAAAGGTGATGTCACCCTCACAATGATGTCACATCATATAGGACTCTGTCTTAGGCTGGAGAAGACAAACTCTCTCTGCAGACTCCATGAACTCAGTGGCCATGCTGGAGAAGCTCATGTGACAAGGAACTGGAAGTATCCTCTAGGACACAAGAGCTTCCTCTGGAAATTAAGGGGGGCAGCCAGCTGACATCCAGCAGGAATCTGGGGGCCCTCAGTAACAGCTGCAAGGAAACAAAACCTTCCAGCTACCAGAAGAAGCATGGAGGAGGATTCCTCCTCAGCCAAGCCTCCAGATAAGAATGCACCCCAGTCAACACTTGACAGCAACCTGCGAAATCCTGAGCAGAGGATCTAGTTAGACTGTGCCCAGACTCCTGACCCACAGGATAACTGCATTAATGTTATTAATCATGAGATAATAAATGTGTATTGTGTTAGGTTTCTAAATTTGTGATAATTTTATAATCACGATAATCCATAATTGTGATCATGGATCATTGTGATGATAACTACTACACCCAGCTTTGCTGGGACTTTGCCACCCTGAGGCTACTTTCTTAGGCCTCTGCTAACCCCACCCCCACCCAACCCCTGCTTTCTTGGTTGTGTGCCCCTCTTGGCATGTTCTGTGCACATCCTGTCTGTTCCCTAGTTCCCTGGAGAAGGCCCCCTAAGAGACACTCCCATCATCATGCACTTAGAGGTGATAATTGAAACTGTGCGAGTCAGGGAGATCATAGGAGAAAGAATAGGTCGAGAGAAGATCAGAACAAAAACCGAACCGTATGGAATGCTCACATTTAGAGGTTGCTAGTCTGAATGGAGATGTACCATAGGCATAAAAATGTATCCAATCTCAGAGACTTAACATGGAAGACAGAATGTAAAATATCTCAATATATTTTGCAAGGATCACAAAATTAAAAATAATATTTTGGGGGGCACCTGGGTGGCTCAGTTGGTTAAGCATCTGACTTCAGCTCAGATCATGATCTCGCAGCTCATGAGTTCGAGCTCCGTGTTGGGCTCTGTGCTGACAGCTCAGAGCCTGGAATCTGCTTCAGATTCTGTGTTTCCCTCTCTCTCTCTGCCACTTCCTCCACTCGCACTCTCTCTCTCAAAAATAAATAAGCATTAAAAATTTTTTAAAAAATAATATTTTGGATGTGTTAGGCTAAAAAAATATATTATCAGATTTAATAACAATATTTCTTTTTACTCTTTTAATGTGGCTACTAGAAATTTAAAATTGCATACATGGCTCATATTTGAGATTTACATTATATTTCTACTAAACAGAGTGATAGATATATAAATAGATAGATAGATAGATATTTTGGAATTACTTAGCAAGCATTTACTGATGCCAGACTCTATTGTTGTCTGATCCTTATTGTTACTTTGTCAGTTAGATATTGTTATTTCCATTTTGCAAGCCAGAAAGTGAGGTTCTGAGAGATTAAGCGATTAGGTGATCTTCTTCCCAAGGTCGCGCCAAGAATTCATACAGAGTCAGAAATGCAAAGCCACGGCCGTGGGACTCAACAGCCAGCACCAGTACCCTATGCTCTGCCGGCTCTGCAGATGCATGAACGGGTGAGTAAATGTGTATGTGTCCAATGTGATGGAAGCCCCGCCACCAAGCTCTCTAGCTAGGCAAGGGCAGGCTGGGTTGTGGAGGTGGCACCCTAGAACTCACCCCTGCTTCCCTCCCTCCCACGCACCCCCCCCCCCCCTCCCCAGTGAAGCTGCCACACACTCTCCCTCTGGAATCTCTTTCTGCAGATACTGATCCCACCACCATTTCAGATCTCCCCCCTGGTCTCTGGTACCTCAAGGGAGGCCAGCCTGGTAGAATCGTAAGGTGACACTGAGTGGCACTAGAGGTGGAGCTCAGGCTTAGCACCTGGGAGCAGGCAGTTCTATAGATCTCCTGGCACCCTCCCACCCCCTGCCCTGCCTGCCAGCCTGAGCCTCCCCAGAGGCTGTTCCTTGCCTGCAGGGACTGAGCTGAAATGCACGTGGGGGCAGGGCTGGGCCCCAGAGGAGGCAGACCTGCGTGTGCCCACTCGCCCTCTCCTGCCTCTGAGATGTGGAGCAGGGAAGTGTTTGCAGACCATTGAACTGGTAAGTGGCAAATTCTGGATTCTAATCCAGATCTGCATAACTCCAAAACAGGCGTTCTTTTTTCCATAACTACCTCCCTCCTGCACCGGCCGTCTGCTTCACTGCTTATTTCCGTAAGCCTCAGTTTCCTCGTCAGTAAAATTGGGATGGTAATAATCAGGCTGCTGGGAGGATTAATTGGGAGACTGCACATGAGGAGCTTAGCACAGTGCCTGGCGTGGCAGAAACACTCTGGAAATGGGAGCGATTACCATTATCAGGATCATTATCATGATCATTCTGGCGGCCCTTGTGGCATCCGCAGGGACTGTTCGAAAGTCGCTGGCAGTTAGGAGGCTCTCCTTCAAGGCTTCTGGCATGGCCAGAGAGACACCTTCCCAGAGAGAATGACCAAGATTAATAGGTGTTTGAATATCGATATCTGTCCTCCAAGGATGCCCTGCCCAGGCCACAGCAGCCGTGACTTCTGGGGTCCCCAGGGCCCTGGGTGCACAGGTGAGACGGCCAGGCAGCCTCGTAGACATGGGCGTTCGTGACCCATCTTCCGCCAGCTCTGGGAGGGTCCCTGGCAGCAGCACACCCACCTTGGCCCTTTTCCTGATCCTCACTGCTTCAGCTTTTGTGCAATGCCAGGCATGTTCTGATGTCCTCTCTGTGTGTGCACGGGCCGGAGAAGAGCCACCAGCTCTGAGCAGCTCAGGCTGTGGTTTCGCCATGGGGCCCAGTGGTGCGGAGGCTGACTGCTCCTTTGCCTTTTCCAGAAGCTCTGGGAAGTCCAAGTGGGATGTCCTGGTACCTTCAGCAAGGTAGGAGAGGGGTGAGGGACGGTGTTGGCAGGGAGCCCAACCCTGACTATCCTCAATAGCCCACCCGGGAGCCCTCCAGGTTGGTGGTAAAACCTGTTTCCAGAGGACTTCCAAAGAGGCAGGTGGACTACTGTTTACAGACATACTAAGGGCTTTTTTTTCTGGAGGACGTGGGTAGGTGAGAGAGAGCCAGCACAACTGACCAAATAAATTACAGCCTGAAACTTCTTTCAGCTCAGGAGACAAATATTTATATTTATGTCACTGATATTTCCTAGGGAAGCTGGTCTATCTAGGACTACATGCTGCCTAGAAACATTTTAAAGTTCTTTCAGCCACTCTTACAGTCTGGTGACCCCCATGGCTGCCCGGGCCAGGGCCAGGGCCGGGGTAGGGGGAATGGGTGGAGGGTGGCTGCAGAAAGGGACTCACTGGGAACTTCTGGATGGCAGACAGGGCTTGCGAAAAGGGAGGGGGGAAATGTGGCCCAGACCTCACTGCCCCCACAGGCTAAGCCAGGATCCCCTTATAACTCACACAGCACAGTGCTCAAAATAATACATTTATTTGATGACTATTTGATGAATGGTTTTATGACTTATCACACTGTGGGAGGCTTAACAATGCCCATCTCCCCACCAAAAGATGTCCATGTCTTAATTTCTGGAACCTGTGGATGTGCTACTTTACATGGTAAAAGGGACTTTGAAGATGTGATTAAGCCCAGGGTCTGGAGACGGGGAGGTTGTCCTGACCATCTGGGTAGGCACAATGAAATCGAAAGGTGCCAGTGTCGGTAGGAGGAGATGTGACCATGGAAGCAAGCGGAAACAGTCTCTCCCTTCCTGCCTCCAGAAGGAGCCAGCCCTTCCAGCAGGCCGACTCCAGCCCAGCGAGACTGACTTTGGACTCCTGGCTTCCAGAGCCATAGGAAGATAAATCTGTGTTGTCTTAAGCCACTGGATTTGTAGTAGTTTGTCACAGTGACAATAAGAAGCCAGTACACATACTATGAACTGCAAGAAGACTGCCGACCATCCACTGACGTCCCTGTAAGGCCCGGCACAACGCTGGAGCGGGCGGGGGGAGCCCCACAGCTAGAAGACTGAAAGGTCTCCATTCAAGGCTTCTCCCTCACGGTCGACAGAAAGCTGAGTTCAGAGAAGGTAAGCCATCCGTCCAAGTTTGCACAGCTGTAGGTTAATCTTGGCCTCTAAACCCCAGGTCCCAGCTCCCAGCCACCCCTGCTGACCCAGGCCCTGCGTGGCTCCGGCTCCTTCCTCAACCAGAGGCCAGGCTCAACCCAGTCAGAGCCCAGCCCTGCAGGGATCCACCCTGGCCACACTGATTACCTAAGGATGCTCCGGGGCTATTTCCTGGCAGCTTGGCACGCCCCCATCTTTACAGCAAGGGCACCGATGTGCCTGTGGAGCAGGAAGAACTCTCAATGCCAGGCAGCAAGAAGACCCAGAGGGGAACAGTACAGCCAGCCGGGAGAGAACATTCCTCCCCACCGGGAGGGCGGCCGAAGGGGCTTCCTGGCAAAGGAGATGGGGTCTGAAATGGCTTGGAGGGCCAGCAAGGAGGCTGAAGATGTGCCTCATTATTCACTCCATGAATTGCCCCAGTTCTACAGGCCCCGAGGGGCGTCCTGGGTTGAATGAGACGAGGTTCAGCTGAGGAGACAGCCTGTGTGAGGACAGTGAGGAAGTGCCCACACGGCTGCCTGAAGTCTGTTCCACTCTCCTGCTCGGCCACAGCCCTTTCTGGACTGCCTGTCGAATTCAGGGAGGGGGCTGCGCTCAGGCCTCCAGGAGCCGCCAGTGTAGGGCACCTGCCCTTTTGGACTCAGGATCCATCTGAGGAGACAGGACTCCCACGGGGGGAGACTCTGAGCCCCCAGGGTGCCAGGGCAGATGACGGATGCTCCCGGCAGGTGTGCCCAGCACAAGGTCCCCTCCAGTCTGGGGAGGGGGGCCGGCGATCAGGCCAGAACTCAAGGAAAAGGCCAAGTCTTTTACAGGAAAAACTTAGACAAGCTGAGAGGAGAAAGGGGAGTCCAGGGATGGCTCAGAACAATGGGCCGCTGTGGTTTCAGCACAGAACTGTCCCCTGTTCACGCATGTGCACGTGGCCACTGGGCTGCCTCCCCTCCCCTCCCCGCCCCCGCGAGAAGCCACAGATCTGACAGCCCTGAGCAATGGTTGGGATGCTGTAAACACACATCATTCATTTGCCTACCTTAAGGGCGGCTTGTAAGTCTTTCTTTGTGTGTGTTTTCATCAAGAAGTAATCTTTACAACCACAAAAAAATGTCCAATAACATTTCTCTCCCTTGGCAAACATCCGTCGTATATCAAAGGCTCAAAAACACAATGCGGAGGCTCACAGGGCCAGGTGCTGGCAATAGCTTTACAGCAGCCTGCGAGAGCTGTCTGAGGGTCACATGGGCCCTCACAAATCTCACGTGGCTCCAGAAACTGATAACCCAGCATGCAGAAGAGATACCGCCTGCCGCTTTGCTCGTTCTGCCTTTCTCCTGGAAATGCTTCTCTGGACCCGGCACTGGGCCAGGCACCAGGCACGCAGGCATGACTAAGTCAGGCGGCTTGTCCCCAAGGAGTCTTTTACTGTGTGCTGTTCTAAGTGCTCTGTATGTTGTAACTCACTTCGTCCTTGCAGAAGCAAGGCTGGCCAGTGGCAGAGCCGCTTGGACTGTGCATTTCCTCCACTGGACTGAGCGTCCCAAGGTCAGGGCTAAGCATTGCTCATCTCCGCACAGGGCTCAGCACGAAGCAGCCCTCAGGAAAATACTGGCAAGTGTTTGAACATGAACTCAAGAGTGGGAAGGGGACCACAGGCCAATTTCAGAACCCAACACCCCCTCCCTGCCCCCATATTGCACAATGAAGCCACCAAGTCCCAGAGAGGAGAGGGAGCTTCTCAAGGAGTGACCTTCTTAGGACAAGAGTCTCCTGGCCCCTCCCACACTAGCACACTTGGATGTTTAGACACTTTTTATTTGTGAGTGTCCCTAACAAGCCCAAGGAGACGAGTACTCTGTGAAGGGAGCAGCCACCAAGAGCCAGGCACAAAGCCAGGTGCTTGATGTGTTTACTCAGCTCACCTCTCAAGGGACGAGGCAGTTGGACGTACCCAGCTCTGGGAACTCAAGCCAGGTGCTTTCCACCGTGCAGAGTTGCACTCTGACCGCCCCTGGCTAGACAAGCTCTACACTTCCCTTCAGAAGCCTGACACTGGGCTGGGTGCAAGGAGGTGGGGGGCGGGGGGAGTAGGGGTCACTGTGTCGCCCCAGGGCCCGTCCCCATCACCTGAGGGCCTGGCTTCCACGGGCATCTGGCTTGTACCCAGACGCGTTGTAGAAGGTGAAATGGATCCAGGCACTGGAATCCACTTATTGTCTATACCGAGGGCTCTTGATGGTTTCAGGGTCATACACCCAACAGCACTACTACCCATCCATCTTTATTCTCTTTATTGAGCTTTACTCTTCATGACACACAAAACCACCAAGGATAGTTCTGATGTGTTGTTCACGTAGTCACTTTCTGCCTCCTGTGTTACAGTATAAACAGATTTTGTTTTTGTTCCCTGCTATGTCCCCAGTGCCTAGAACAGTGCCAGGTATATAGTAATTGCTCAATGAATTAAAAAAAAATTACACCCCTTTGAGAATCTGAAGAAATTCAATAGATCTACGGATCCTTCCAAGTACACACACACACACACACACACACACACACACCCCATGTAACTATCCAAGGTCCTTAAGTTAGGGAATTCTACACAGTGTCTGGTCATCCAGGTTCCTTCCCTGATAAAAATTCCGGGTAGCCAAAATCTGGTTTCCTCCAAGCAGAGACAATACCACATGGTGCTACCTCTAAGGGGGCCACCTGTAGGTCTCCCCTCCCTAGTGGGCCAAGGTCATTTTGGAGCCATTTGGATTTCCTCCTGAGGCTTCACTGTGACCCCTGTGGATGCTTACTCTGTGAGTGTGGCTGTGGCCCTGTCTGGGGGATGCCAAAGTGAATCTGAGCTCTGCTTCCCTCCAGCAGGGAGAAACCCAGCTGGTGGAACCGGTTTTTTTTCTCCACTCCCTCTGCCAAAGCCTTTGAGCACAGCTAATGAGCATGCTTGACCTCACACGCTCACCCCAGAAACTCTGCAAATGTCACTCATGATCCCTCCTGACACCCAAAGGCAGAGGGCACAGTATTTTAAATTAAAAGTTATATCCTCGCATGCTTTGTTTCTCTACTCTTTCAAAAGCAACTTGCTGATCATTCCAGGCCCTTTGATGCTGAGCCAAGGGACCAGGGTCGCTTTCTCACCTGAGTAGAATGTACTGATTTAAATTTCGGAGGAAGCTCAGGGTGTGCATGGCTCAGGGCTTCCATCGGCTGCGGTGAGGTCCAGAACAAAAGCTTTCTGTACCAGCCAAGGGCTGTGACAGGGGCAAGGAGACATGCATAGGGGCAGGGGGCAGAGATGACTGAGGGCATGGTGACATGGATCCAAATGGAGGAACTGATGACAAGGGGTCTCAGGCCCCCCAGGGGATCCCAGCATAAGGTGTGGACTTAACCCCACGATACACCTCTGGGGACGTGGCCTCTGGCCTCATTCTTTCCTCGTCCGGCTCCAACACCATCTTTGCAGCCATGCCTGAGCTGTATGCTCATCCCGCCTGCTCAGGGCCCTGTCCAGTGCAGGGGAGTGGAAGGAATCAGACTCAGAGGAGGGCTATCGGGCATCCTTGACTCAAGGCAGAAGGGACAGGACATCATCACTGGGACATGATGTGTGTGGCGTGGGAAGGACTCCTTGCTCCTAAATCCCGCTCCCCCTGCCCTACTGTAAGGCCTGGCATCCACCTCTATAGACCTTTATTTTGATGAGGGGACTAGCCCTACCACAATGTGACACTGGGCAGCTTTGAACTGTTCTGACCCTCACTGATAAGATGGGGACACTTATATCTACCTCCTTGGGTTAGTTTCAAAATTAGATGAAGTAATTCATGTAAAGTGCCTGGCATAGTTTCTGGCATATAAAAGGGGTTCGATTGACATTGGTTCTTTTAACCCATCCGTTTTAGCTTCTTCAAATGTCGCTGAGTTCAGAGCTTTTCCAGCAAAGAAGTGGCAGATGATGGGATGGGAGTGAGCAGGCAGGGGAAACAGGAGAGAAATCCATTCATGGCCCAGACCATTATTCAGGGAGAGAGAGACAGAGGGAGGAAGATGAGGAAACGAGTTAGGAGTTAGGAGGAGAGGGGTTACGTAAGGAAGGAAGAAGGCACAGTTCTTCTGTTCCCAAGGGAACATGGCTACTCTGGGCCAGGCCCTGTCCAGGGTGCTGGGGGAAGGAGACAGGTGGGAAGGACCCTGCCCAGGGGTGTGCCGGCCTGGTAGTAGGGGTGGGAGGGGAATGGGCAGATGCATAAATAGGCCCTGTTAGTGTGAGGCAGTGAGAGATGGGGAAGTAGGAGATTCAGCTTAGGAGTGTTCAGACACCCCCCATCCATCACCCCACACACTCTCCTCTATGGATGCCTCCCTCGAGATGTCACCCTGAAGTTTCCCCTACTTAGCCCTCAGTGGCCTGCTGCTGTCTTCAGGCTAGATTCCAAACTCTCACCATGACCCACCATCACCCAAATCAAGCCCTCCCAGCACCTCAGCCTCCTGAACCACTGAGCGGCCGCCAAAACTCCATTTACACTCTTCCCTGTCTCTTGTCCCCCAAACGCCCTTCCCCAATTCAACCCTTTAACACAGCTGAGCTCGGGCAAGAGAACCCCACTGGTCAGTGGGACCGAAGCCTCAACTCAGACACCTTCCTCTCGGACTGGCATTTGGGGCTCCTCCCTCTGCTGTGTTCCCCCAGCAGCTGGATCATCTGCCATTTATGACAAGCAGGTAATTTTCTGGTCCATCTTCCTGGTCGTGTCTCACTCACCACTGTGCCCGCTGCATTTAGCTCGGTGCCTGGGGCAGCGGGGGCTCAAGAGAAGTTTGCTCATAATGAGCACTGGCCAGGGTCCAGCGTGAGTAAAGCAGGCACGGGCCTTCAGATCTGACCTGGGGAGGCATTTACACCAGAGTTCTGGGTGATGTGGGAAAGGGAGGTTGCGAGATGTGAAGCAAGCCCAGCTAGCGGCTAGAGGGATGGACAGCAGACCCAACCCCAAGGGAAGGGGCTGGTGAGAGCCTGCAGGATGTTAGGACTCAGACAAGCAGGCTGAAGTTTGGAGGAGACCATTAGCCCAAGCCAGAAACCAGAAGACAAATCAATTAGTCCAGAAACAGAGACTGAGATCGCATGAAAGGCCATGAGCAGGGACAGGGATGGCCTGACTGCCCACCACACACACACACACACACACACACACACACACACACACACACTCACAAACATCAGCATTTGTTCTCAGGGCATCTGGCTGAGAACAACCTGGCCAGGCCATGATCCGGTGCCTGTGAGCCTGTGGAGCCAGCCTGGAATGCCCTGGATGGGGCTGTCCTGGGCCCAGATGGGGCTGGGGGCTGGGAGGCATCAGAAGCTGCCAGCCCAGCCACCCAGATCGGGCCTGGCAAGCCTTGCCTCACTGACCAAGGCTCAAATGTGAGACCCCACCCTGCCCTAACCAAAATGGCTTTCATTTCTGTTTTGAACCTTATACTATTTGGTGGGGCTTTTTTGGTGAAGACATAAACGTTGCCAACACTCAATGAGGAAAAGTCACAGCAGCTTCCACAACCCACCAAAACAGCCAAGAGAAGAGAGGAGGGGCCGGTGTGGGCAAGGCAGACATCAGGCAGAACATCAAGTCCAAGATGGCCAAGGCTTACCCAGAGCTCACCCTGGGCCAGCCCTGTCCTAAGTCATTGAAGTATAAGAGCCCGCTTGTCCTCCCAAGGGCCATGGTGTTGTTACTCCCATTTTGTGGATGAGAAGCTTGAGGAAAAGGAAGGTTAAGTGCCACACAGCTACAAAGGTTAAGGTCACACAGCTACAAAGGAAGGAGATGGGATTAAAAGCCAGGAAGTCCGTGGCACCTGGGCGGCTCAGTTAGTTAAGCATCCAACTTTTGCTCTTGGCTCAGGTCATGATCACACTGTTAGTGAGATTGAGCCCCAAGTCAGGCTCTGGGCTGACAGCTGAGACAGCTTGGGCCTACTTGGGATTCTCTCCATCCCTCTCTCTCTCTCTCTCTCTCTCTCTCTGCCCCTCCGCTGCTCATGCTTTTTCTCTCGCTCTCAAAATAAATAAATAAAACTTTTTAAAAAATCCAGGAAGTCTGAGTCCAGAACCTGGGCTCCTGACTGCAACCAGCAAGATGCTGAGACAGGTGTCAAGTCTGGTCTTGAAGAAACACCAGGGCTTAACGAGACAAGATTCTAATATCTGACATACGAGCACTTCTTTCATTTATTCCCAAAATATTTACTTAGCACCCACTGCAGGAATTACTCTGGAGGACAACTGGGGAAGAGTGGCTCTAGGTAGAGGGAACAGCCTATGCAAGACCAGGACAGAGCAGCACGTCCAAGGAGCTGAAGAAACTCCAGGTGGCTGGCAAGGACCCTGGCCCCTGGCACAGTCCCTTCTAGCTGTCCCTCCCCCACCGCATCCTCCTCCTCCTCGTTCCAGTGATCAGAGCTGGCAACCACAGTGCTGAGGACACAGAGGCACTGCACCAAGCTCTTTGCGAAGCTATCTCCACTGAATCTTCTCAACGCCCAAGAGGTCAGTACTCTCGCCATCTCTCTTTTACAGAGGACGTTGCCGAAGCACAGAGAGTCAAGTAGCTGGCCCACAGCCACAGAGCCTGCAAGTAGTGGAGTCAGGATTAAAAGCAGCCACGGCCCCTCCCATTCTCACTGTTTACACCAGCGCCACAGGTACACATCCTTTTTCTAGAAGCTCCTGGACTTCGTCCCCACATTTGTCTTGCGCCATGCACCCCTCTATCATGCTCCCATCCCTCTAGCTGATTAGCTCAGTTCTGCTCAGGTTCCCCCTGCCCACTCCATGCCCCATCCTCTGCAGGTGAGATGCCCAGGTTGGCTGTGCCCGGCAGGAGCCCCTCATGGCTGCCTGGGCTCCCTTCCTTGCTGTGTGGAATGAAGGGAGGAGGCAGGGCCGCTGGCGGTGCAGAGTGCAGGCAGGCCTATTTTGCTTTTTTTCTTAACAGGTTTCCTATGGCATCTTTGAGTTAATGGGACAATGACAAAGGAGGCATTTCGGCTACCGTCCAAAGCAGCTGTCAAAGCCAGGCCAGGGGCCCGTGGAGAAACAGCCCCGGCCCTTCCCCCCACCATGGGTACAGTATCCAAGGGAACCACAGGCTCAGGGCGTGCTGAGCCTCGTTTCCAACCTGGATGGCACAGAGACCAGGAACACCTCTGAGAGAGAAAGTTAGTGTTATCGAGAGATCCTCTTCCATCTTTGTGCAGAGCTTTTAGCCGGCAGAGCCTTCACTGTGCTTCAGGAGAGGAGGGGAAGAGAGGCCACGCTGTCGGCTTCTCTGAAAAAGCCCATGTGTGTTCCATGTGTGTTTACTTTGGGGAGTCTGTGTGTCTGGTGGGGGGTGTGTCTGAGTGTCTCAGCCCAAAGCCCAGGCCAGTCACCTACTAGCTGTGTGACCTTGGGCAAGTTCCTTAACCTCTCTGAACCTCAGTTGGGAACATCCAGCCAGTGCTTTAAGGGTTGACTATTATTATTATTATTTGGGGTCTCTTTGTAGTTTTCTGTGCCTGTGAGAGTCTGGGTTCTGTGCCTGCTTTATGGGTCTGTGAGATTCCTGTAGGCGACTCAGTGGATACAATGCATGACCCGGAGCAGGGGAGAGCCTTCACTCTGGACCCTCTCCTGGCCAAGGCAGTGGACATTAGTGGCCAGACACTTTGATGCTGGTCTCGGGGCTGACACTCTTGGTTTGTAGGGCCTGGCTAGTTCTGGACGGAAAATATAAGTCCCAGGCTGAGAAATTAGCCACAGACTCAGACTATCACACCTGCCCCAGTCCTCAGGCATCGCCTAGGCGTACTCTCTTAAAGATGGGGAAACTGAGGCCTGGAGCTTGTTGGTTTCTTCCTTGCTGTGTCCGAAGCAGGCTGGAGGAGTGGGTGGCTGTCAGTGTGTGCACCGGTAGGCCTGCTTTGTCCTTCCTAACAGACTTTCTCACAGGCCTGCTCCCACAGCAAAGCAGTGGCTGAGCCACAGGGGGATAGAGGCCTTTGGACTCTGGAAAAACATACAGCGGTTCACTCATGTGCATCCTGAGCACCAGCTAGCAGGGGACCACTTAGCCCAGGGCCAGGTATACAGTAGGCACTCAATAAATGATAGTTATTTTCTTCACCCCTGAGTGTGACCTCTGGACCTATGCACCCCTCTCAGCCACTGCTCCAGTTCCTTCAACCATCCTTGCACCGTCTCACATTTACGAGCACCTACTGTGTGCTGCGCTCAGGGCCGGTGCTCAGGGTCCAGTGCTGAGTGCGGTCATGGCTTCTGCTCTCTAGAAGCTAGAGTCTAGTAGGGATGGTGGGAATTAGTCAGAAAACCCTACAAGTATCTGCAAACAAAGGAAGAGTGACCGGTGTCCTCGCTGAGGAAGAGGAAGGGAAGGAAGATGGAGAAGGAGAATCCCAGCTAGTCCTCCTGATACAGTGATACCGAACCCAGATCTGCAGGATGGGGTGAGGACTTCCAGGAGGAGGGGACTGGCACCTGCGAAAGCCAGGTGGCCAGAGGAAGCACAGCCCTCTGGGGTGCTGGAGCAAAGGCGTTTGGGGTATGGAGCAAAGGCGGTGTGGCTGGAGCACAGGAAGAATGGAGAGAAGTCACCTGGGTGATCCGACACAGACGGTGGACCACGAGAGGCACCTCTGGGATGTCCTTGGCACACTTTGTTAGGAGAGAGGGCAACGTGCTGGGGCCAGGGTGCTGCACTGGCAGATGCAGATGAGCAGGCCGTTCCCACACGCATGCATGCCTGCCATGTGCTGCTCCCCAGATGTTTGCAGTCCTTTCTCCTGGCCATTTGCAGCTCAACTCTCCAGCTGTGTGTAGTCACGACCCACTTATTAGCGGGCCTCGTCCTCAGGAGTGTTGGCAGCCAACACCCTCAGCTAGTTGCTGTCACCACGACCCCAGCTGTTCAGTCACCTTCCCAGCTGTTTACAGCTTACCACGCTCAGCTCTGTATAATCCCTCTCCAGCTGTTTGCAGCCGCCATCCCAGTTATTTGCAATTTCCATCCCCTTTGGGCATCAGGTAAGGCTTGCTCAAGACGAGTTCTAACAACAAGAGCAATTACTATTGGCCAATAATCAAGTGCCTGTCTGATGCTAGAGACTGTACCATGGGCTTTTACACACACTCTCTCATGTGATCTTAGAGCCACTCCTTCACCTGTGCATCGGGTATTTCTGGCATACTTACTCTGCATCGGATTTTGCCAGGTGTGGGGTATACAGTGATGACCACAGCACACGTGTCCCTGCTGTGCTGGAGCTCTCAGTCTCATAAAGGGGGCAAGTGATAATAAAGTAATGACACCGATAAGTGTATCATCTCAAGACAGTTCCATGAAGACAGCAAAAGTATGCAAACTGGAGGGGTGATCATAGGGGGTCCCCCGGAGTGATGAATCTTGAGCTGAGAGCTGAAGAATGGGCACAATTCAATCTGGCCGGGTGGGGCTGAGGGTGAAGGTCGGGAAGGGCCCCCAGGCAGATGGGCTGACGTGTGCAGTGCTGACAGTGGCCAGGTGACAGTAGCAGCACAGACAGTGAGGGTGGCCCGTGAGGTCAGCAGGAGCCAGGGGACCTGGTCAGACTGGCCACAAACCTGTTGGTTTCTGGGAAGAATGGCTCACAGGAAGGCAAGCGTGAAAGAGGCTGTGGCAATATTAAGAGGCTACTGCAGTCATCCAGGTGAGAGGCGAGGGGACCTGGGGCCGGGAGGTGGCCGGGGATCGATGTGAGAGACTTTAGGAGGCAGACAGACAGGACTGGCCAATGCAGAGGGCAGAGCCAATATGACCTGCAGCTTTCTGACTGGGGTCCTCGGTGACCAGTAGTTCTGTCCTCTAGGACAGCCCCGACAGGGCCTAGGTCACCAGACCCTGTAAATCCGGCGAGGCATGTGGACCAGATCCTGAGATTGTCAGGAAGCCACAGGACTCAGCACAAGGAAAGGCAGGGCCTCGAGGCCCTAAGAAGGGTGAGATAAATGGGGGAGACTGGAGGCAGGGGGCTCATTAGAAGGCTCCTGCAACAACCCAGGTGAGGCATGGTCTTCTATATATATGTAGACATGTATGTGTAAACACATATATACACAACAGGTATTTTTGAGCACTTAGCAGGTGCCAAGAAGATATTCAGGGCCTCATCCTGTGGGATGTGAATAATCCAGCAGGTCTGATCACCTGTCTCCTCTCCCTGTCACCTCCCTTGGGACATCATCTCTCTCCTGGGGGCCTTTTCCCTGTGGGAAAGCCTGGCTAGGGCAGAAAGGAGAACACGAAGTCCTTGGTGAGTGGTCATATGGAAGGTGATCTGGAAGAGCGTGCAGATCTGGTCTGGGACCATGGCTGCCTCCTCTTGGGGACCTCCTCTGGTCCCCAGAGTGTCTGCCGTCTTAGCCCTTCTCTCCTTGCAGCTGAAGGATACGTCCATGGTCAAGGCCAAAGGGAAGACTTGTGGAGCTGTGGTCACGAGTGTGTTTCCCTCCTGGACTGAACATAGAGAGGCCATCACCCATCCCACAGCCCCTGGGGCCAGGGGCCTTAGGGGAGAATGTCTCTGAAAAGGAGACAAAGAGATTGTCCAGGAAAACCTGATTCCACACATCATTCACCAGCCTGCCTCCACAATACTGCCAGCAGAGTGCAGACATTCCCATCGCTGAGAACAGAAGAAGGGGCCATCGGCATCGCCAGGGGGCTATGAGGCATGGAGATTACCTGGGCCCTCCAGGAGACCTGACTCAGAATCCCACAGAGCAAGGCCAGGGACTCTGCATTTTACGAGTTCCCACTCCCCCCACCTCCGCCAAGATTCTGACTTATACTGAGGCAGTGCTTCTCAAACAGCAGAGGAATCACCTGGGGATCTTACAAAGCACAGGTTCTGATTCACTTGGTTTGGGGTGGGGCCCAAGATTGTGCATTTTAACAAGCTCCCAGGTGGTACCCATGCTCCTGGCCCGTGGACCACACTCTGAGCCACCAGACACTAAAGGCTGAAGCTTCCGGTTTCCAAACGTTTTTTTTCATTAAGGAAACGAACCCATCTCAAAAGAAACCTTGCACAGAACCCCAATGTATGCAACAGATAACATTACTATATAAAAGTATCGTATGTGTACAAATGTATAATGCTTGCTTATTGTAAAGCCTGTCAGTGAAAACAAGGCAGCTTTGATGAAGTCTGACTTCAAGATTTCTGTTGCTATCTTACACGGACCTCAGCATCCATCATATTCCAATACGTACAGCAGCCTCAGCACCACAGTGTCGAGGCCGCACCTGCCAGCGATGGAGGGGAGGCTACTCTGACTACCCCCCCCCCCCAACTCAGTGTGCAGACTTAAAGCTCCAGACTTAACCTTCCTTCTCTGCATCCACCCCACCCCTCCCCGCCAAGCAGCCACAGCTAAATATAGCCGGCAGCCAGGCTTTGGAGGGGAGGCACGGGTGAGCGGGAAGCTGCGAGGAACAATTGCTCAAGCACGCTGGAGTCCACAACGCCAGGCCCACTAATTAGTGTCTTGGCAGCTGGGGAGGACAGGAGGGACCATGGTGGGCCAGGCCCTGCGGCTGCCTGGGCTCCTCTGGAGGAAGGCAGGATGTAGCTGTGTCTGTGGGGCTTGGCAGAGACATGGGAGTGGCCCATCTGTTGGGAAGCCACAAGGCTGGCAGGAGGGGGCACGTGGGAAAGATAAGACTAGTGGAGCCAGAAGGACCCCAGAGGGAACCTTGGTGGTGCCATTCCCTCACTGGGCAATTCCGGGTAAGTTGTTTGACCTCTCTGGGCTTTAGATAAAAAAGAGACACTCTGGACATCAGGGGGTATTAAGTGGCATGCCATTTGTGACGGCCATAGCTCTGCAGGGCAGCTCACACCCCTGTGTTGCCCCAGCTGGAGGGCAAGGTTCTCAGGGCACTGCCAGCTCAGTCCTGCTTACACAAAGCTGTGCTCTCTTTCCAGCATGCATCCTGTGCAGCCTCTCTGATTCCCCACCTTCAAGGAACACAGGGGTCTCAGCTCACTTACAGGCTGCCAGGCCACTTCAGTCAATGCAGAAAGAATCACCCTCTGGCCGGAGATCTGTGTCCCAGGGCCAGCTTTGATCATCACCAAATACCCCGGATGGAGATGCCCCATGAGGAGGCTGACTGTCCCCCCACTGGGAGCTCCTTGAGGACAGATGTGGCACAACATCCACCTTAGCCCCATGTGGGACTCATAGAATGACAGTAGCCACTTTCTTCCCTCTTCATATATGTGTGCCCATTAATCTCTCCACCCAGAGCCCTCGGCTCAGCTGATGTCCTGGGCTGCAGGCTTCAGACCCGTGCAGCAATATCCTCTTCCCCCTGCTCTCCCAGTCCAGGGCCTTCATCGTCTCCCAAATGCTGCTTAAGGCTTGCCCTCTGTAGGAAGTTTTCCCTCCCTGGGGAGGCAGGGATGGGGGAAGGCAAGGTAACACGTAACCCCCCTGTGCACCACACCAAGTTCTCACAACCCCGGAAGGGATGTACCAATGTCACACCCATTTTACAGTTAAGGAAATGGAGGCTCAGGGAGGCAGGGCATCTTGTGATCGAGCAACTAAGTAGAGCCAGGCTTCCAGCCCAGGACTACTCGTTCTCAGTGCTCTCCCCAGGGCTGGCTGCCTTCCTGCTTCCCGGCTGCGCTGGGACTCCGCCAGCCCCTCAACCCCAGTTCCTGTCAGAGCTGCTGGCCTCTCTCTGTGCTTTATTTGCTAACATCCTCAAGTCCTTCCAAGTCTGCTCTCCTGGCTTCAACCCCCGGCCACCATGCTCTCTCAGCCAGAGCTCCCGACTAGCCCTCTTCTCCAAACAGGCCACCTGGAGGGTAACCCAGGGCCCCGGGCATAGTAAACAGCTTCTGTCAGCACTGACTCGAAGGCTCCTCTCTCCCTCTGCCCTGCCATAGACACACACAGCACCCGACTCAGACATAGCACAATCGGAACAAGAAGAACATCATGCCACGAGATGACAAAGGTTGTCCGGGGCCGTGTGCGTGCGTGTCCCAAGTAAGTGGGCTGGGCCATCAGAGCTAGGGGTGCCTGGAGGAAGAGGGCTCCAGAAACTGGGGTGGTCAGGGAAGGCTTCCTGGAAGAGGTGCGAAGATCAGATCCTGAAGTATCTGGAGGAGCTAGGAAAAGCGGGGTCCTACTCAAACACGCATAAGGCCCACAGGCAGTCGGCTGGGCCCTCTGGCTCCAGGCTGGGGGTGGGAAGAAGCTGACGCAGGCTGATGGCACAGTGGTGATAAGGGTTCAGCCATGTGTCAGAAATCCTCTGCCTGGAGGGGCTGAGTTAGTCAAGAAGTCAATGAATGCTCAGGAGGCAGTCTTGCAGGGTGGACTCTGGGACACGCACACCTGGGTGGGTTGAAGTCCCGGTTCTTCCCCTGCATGACTCCTGGACCTTGGGCAGGGACCCGTCAGACCCTCAGTTCCCCTTTCTGTTAAATGGGTAATCCTAATCCCTATTTTCTAAGTGTGCTGAGAGAACTAAAGAACATCATAATTAACTAATATTTACCGACCACAAGCATAAACTGTTTTCAGTGCTATGCAGGGTCTAAATAATTTAATCCCCACCAGACTGCCACAAGGCAAACTTATTATTATCAGAAAAAGTATTAGCATCACCGTTTCGTAGACAAAGAAGCAGGGGCCCAGAGAGGTGAAGTGAGTGGCTAGTAAAAAGGAGCACTGAGATTTGAACCCACGGAGCTGAGCATCAGAACCTAATGTCATAAGTACCATACTATACATTTAGCAAAGTGCCGGGAGCAAAGCATGACACAGGGTAAGTATTTGTTTAGAGACCTCGTGGGAGTATCTCATCCACCTCTGGCATCAACTGTGATCTCTCTGTGGAGGACTCCCGAGGCCTGACCTCCACCCCAGACCTCTTTCGTGAGCTTCAGACCCTCAAGTGCAGTTGCTTCCTAGACATTTCTACCAGGCAGACCTCACTCCCAGCATGCCCCCAAACCAGATCATCATCACCTCACCCACCCATTCCAAGCCTGCTCTCCCTCCTGTGTCCCCAAAAGCCATCAATGGCACCACCAGCCCCCTTCCTTCAATTCAGAAACCTGGAGTCACCCGAGGGTCCTTCTCTCACTCCCCTCCCCCTTTCAGTCTCCACTGCTTTAAATCACGCCTGTCTGACGATTGCAATGTCTGCTAGGCTCAGCCCTATTTGTCCCCCATTTCCCTCCACTACGTGAAACCCAGGAGCTTAACAACAGCAAGAACAGTCACTGCCTCAGCCACTCCACGGAGCCCCTCTTCCTGCTGAGGACACACCTAGTGTACCAAGCGCTTTTCAGACTCTTCTCGGACCGGCTCCTGTTGAAGCAGTAACTCAGGCCCATTCCCCACCCCCCCCCCTTTATTTGTCCATCTCTTTCTCCCCAGATTCAAGCACAGTGTCAAACACACTTAGTGGGCTTGACATGTGGCCTTTGAAATGAATGCAGGAGTGAAGTCGACTAAGGTCACTCCCAGGGGACTTGCAGCAAAATCGCTGCTCACAGGACACAGGCCGCTGTAGAGGGACCTGCTACAAGAGTGGGGTTTCTGAGAAGCTGAGAAGGCAATGGGGGGTGTTTGCAATGAGGCTTTTCCAAAATGCCCATCTGCAGACAGCTGAGTCTGCCCCCTGCACCCTTCGGGTCTGCTCAGCCTGCCTTGTCAGAAGCCCCGCTGTCCCCTGCCCCCACCCCTGGCTCCAGCATGTCCTGCCGTTCTCCGGCCCCTGACCCCATCCTATTTTCCTTTCTAGTACCTGGTCTGCTGTTAGTGCTTTTGGTTAAGGTGTGGATTGTGTGTCTCCTGCCGCTGGGCTAGGGCCTCCATGAGAGAAGGGACTTGTTCCACCTGCTGGTCCTCAGCACTTAAAACAACGTGTGACACGTAGCAGAGACTCAGCAAATATTCCTTAACTGGGAAAAAAGGTGAAGAAGTCAAAGGGCTGATAAGGAATCAATCATGTTCCATCTTAATAGAATCTAATGGCCTTTCAACCAAAGGTACTGGATCAACTGCATATTTATATGGGGAGAAAATGAACCTTGACTCTCTGTATATATAAATATACATGTATTTATTAATGTGTAATAATCTGGTAGCTCACTCTAACACCAAAAAACTCAGTAACTCGATTAAAAATGAGCAGAAGACTTGAGCAACCAAAAGTGGCCAATAAACACATGAAAAGATGTTTATCACCATTGGTCATCAGGGCAATGCAAATTAAAATCACAATGAGATACTACTAAGCACTTATTAGTAAAAGTCAAGATTCAAAAGACTGAGGACATTGAGGGGATGTCCATCATACATTGCTGATGGGAATGTGAAATGGTACAACCCCTTCAGAAAACAGTCAAGCAATTTTGTACACAGTTTCCTGCATACGTGGCCTAGCAATTTCATCCCTAGGTGCTTATCAGAGAGAAATGAAAACATATGCCCACACAAAGACTTCTATAGGAACGTTCATTCCGAGCAGCTTTTCGATGGCACAAAACTTGCAATTTCAATGGAAATAAACCAAATTCCCATCAACAGGTGAATGGATAAACTAATTATGGTGTATTAGTACAACTGGGCATCATTCAGGAGTAAACATGAAAGAACTGTTGATACACATAACAGCAAGCATGAGTCTCAGAATCACAATAGTGAAAAAAGTCAGGCACAAAAGAATATACATTGTACGATTACACTGTATGACTCTATTATACGAAACTCAAAGAAAGACAAATCTAATCTGAAATGGCAGAGAGCAGATCAGTTACCTGGGGTTGGGGGAGGGAGGAGAATGACCTAGAAGGAACATGAAAGAACTTTCTGGGGGTCGTGGACATGTTTATGTTTTGATCGCCATGTTGTTGGGCGGATACGAAAACTGGTCAAAACTCATCCAACTGTACATTTAAGATTGGTGCATTTTGTTGTGTGTGAATTATACCTCAATAAAGGTGATTAAACAACAACAACAACAACAACAACATTCAAAACAGGTACCAAAAACTGGTAATAGGATGTGTAGTAATGTAAGATCTGTAGCGATCAGAGGCCCCAGGATGCACACATGGGCTGTGAGCCCCTGGAAATGGAGTTCGAGCCAATTAAATAGTTATTTAATTCGAATTAATGTGGATGCACTCCATTTAAGGTGATGAGAGTCTTACAGAAAACACACATTACGCTCTCTCCCTACACTTCCCCTCACCCTATACTTTGTCCACGTGGGAGGCCCTTTACAGGTCTACTTCTTCAGCCCCTTTGCTGCTGCTGCTGCCCAGCCCGGTGAGAGGCATGAAGAGGACAGCTGACCTCCCCCAATTCAGGACACATGGGGAAAATCATGGGCTCATCTCTTGGGAACAGCTGGATCCCAGCTCCACCACGTCACTCGATCTCTTTGTACCGTAAATTTCTAAATCTCAACATCTAAGACATTTGAAGGTGTCAACTTTTGGTTGACGCTGGGGGCTGGGGAAGGGGACCCGAGCCCACCCAGTTGCTCTGACCTCTCCCACCTCCTCAGGTTAGTGTTGCCAGGTAGAATAATGGTCCCAGTCCAGTCTGATTTCAGATCAACAGCGAATGATTTTTTTAGTATCAGTAAATATTACATAAGGCGTACACTTAATACTAAAAATGTATTAGTTGTTTATCTGAAATTCGAAGTTAACTGGGTGTCCTATTAATTTCGTTTGTGAGATCTAGCAACCTTATTCCAGGTGCCCCGGGTACACTACCCTAGAACCTTTAGGGATCCAGAGAACACAGCTTGAAACCCTCTTGTTTATAGCAGCAGCTTGTAAGCCAACACGAGCTGTGGGCTGGTAAACCTTTGAAACTATCCCATTGGAATACAGAAAGGAGATGGAAGGGGCTGGAGGAGAGCTGAGTCTCCCTTCCTCACCAGGCTCTGCAGCTTGGTAAGACGTTGGCTCACCCCTAGCGGTGATTTCAAGTTTACCAATCCTTCTGACTGGGAACCAGGGGAGGACACAGCCTCGCTGCTCTGCAAAGGAATAGTCAGTCTGGTGGAAAGAGTACTGGGAGCCAGAAGATAGCTCTGGGTAAGTCATCTTAAATCTCTCTCTGACTCAGTTCCTTCATCTGTAAAATGGGCCTCAAGACAAGGTTAAAATTCTAGTTACGGGAAAGTAGGGGACAAAAGTCACAACATGTGTAACGGATAAAACAGTGATGGCCAGAATATATTAAGAGCTCCAAATCAATAAGGGAAAGAAAGTGACCCAACAGGGGAAAAAAATGGGCAGGGGATATGAACACGTCATTCACTGGAGAAAAAAAATACAAATGGAGGATAAGCATATGAAAAGACGTACCTCGTTAAAGATCAGGAAAATGCAAATCAAAACATGAGATAACATTATTTGACAATCCAACTGGCAGAAATATAAAAAAGTGAGAAAATCTAGTGTTGGGAAAGGGGAGGGAACCTAGGCTGTTGGTGGGAATGTAAATTACTATGGCTTTGGGGGAGAACAATTAACAATATAAAAATTATAACCCGCATACTCTCTGGCCCTGCAATCTCCCTTCTAGATCTCCATCCCATAAACATTCTTACGTAGGCACACAGACATGCACGTATACACACAGATGTGCATGAAAAATGATACTCATTCCAACTGTTGCTTTTAACGGAGATCATGGGGAACAGTTTCAACGTCCATCAGTAAAATAGCCAACTCGTGGCACAGAAATCCTTGGAGCCACAAGAAAGAATGAGTACAAATATACAAAGAACTCTTAAGACATATGGCACATTAAAAAAAAAGGAGTTTCAGAATAGTACATTTTGTATTATCACATTTATATAAAGAAGCATAACTATATCGGTGTGTGTGTGTGTGTATGTGTGTGCCTGTGTCTATGCATATGTATGTATCTCTATCTTGATATGTGCACAATGGTGCAAATGTACAGAAAAGATCTAAATTACACAGCAAACTGTGAGGCCTGAAAATCTGAGAGGCAAATGAGTGAAGGCGGGCACTGTTTTCACTTCGGAGACTTCTGCATTTTCTCACTTAGAAATTGGGTTACAGGACAAGGATGGGGTCAGATGGCTCCCTCCCTCCCTCTGCTTCGTCCCCATTCTCACAGCGCCTCCCCAAGGGTCCTCCCTCCTCCTGTCCAAGGTGAGGCTCAGCGCTGGGGCCCTGGACCCCTCTGGGCTGCCTCTGCCCATTCTGCTTCCTCGGGGCCCTTCTCTATCAGTAAGCTGCTCTCCTCTCTCTCCTGCCCCTTCCCCACTTCTGCATCCTGGGGCAGGGGGTGGGGGGGCTACTTCCTGCCTCTGGCTGACCCAGCCTCTTGAAAGAGGACTTTATTCCATTGCCTGCGGCTCACATGACTCACAATCCTGTGCTATCTAGTTCTCCTGTGCTCCCGCCAAACTAAAGAAACACTGGTCTGGAAGTTCCCCTGGATGGCCTTCTCTGGAGCCTCATGCCCCTGGGCCCCGTGTGTTTCTGCGTTCCTGGATTAACGTCTTCCCTCAGATCCACGAAGAGAAGGAATGCACCTGTTATTGTCTCCCTTTGGTTCTCCAGAGCCCAACCCATACACCACACATGGTAGATATTACATAAATATTCATAAAAAAAGAGCCAGTTGTTAGCTAAAACTTCCTTTCCCCTGGGACTGCTTCCCCAAAGCCACTTCCATTTCTCACACACCTCACCTCACTTCACCTCAAGCCAGCTGGTTTATGCAACGGAGGAATACTTCCATGAACTCCCATCAGTCCCAAACACACGAGGCGCTTGGTAAATGTGTTTCTCGGTGAGGAAGAGAAAGGGAAGAAATGCTGCCGCAGACTGTGAGTTCTCACCACGGATCCAGGGAGACTCCCCACGAGGTCCTACCTGGACTACCTGTTTGTCTTGGCTTCTCACAGAACGACCGCCCCCGACTGGCATTCATGTTGGGGGGGGGGAGGGGTCTTTGGCCTTGCCAACGTTGGAATCATCCATTTGAACTGCTGGACTGTGATGCGGTCACCATCAGAGGCTGCCAGGTGGCTGCCTCAGGTGGAGCCCTGACATCAGCCCCAGTGCCTTTGAACACCACTTCTCACCAGCCTGGCAATCTAGGACCAAAAGCCACGGCTCGGCCTCCTGTGGAGGGATTTTGCGCCTATACTTGGCCTCCTGATCAAGACTTTGGGCCTATGCAGATCCTTCACATCCCCCAGAGCCTTAGGTCAACCTTAGTTCTCAGGAAATAGAAAAACACGGCAGCTGTTTCACTAGCCCCTGCTCCTAGAGTATTGTCCCCCCAATTTCATTCATACTCAGTTCCTGGCTCCAGCAGGACTGTGAGAGCTCGTCATGCCTCTGCTCTCTCTTCACAAGCAACTTCAATTTCTTTGCAAGAAACTGACCTACTGCAAATAGGAAACGCAATGCTTCAAAACTCCCCAAGTCCAGTTGTGCTAATATTCAGTAACCTGGAGCAGCGGTCCATCGAGATTTTTCTGTTGATGCGCACTCGACAGTTCTTATTCCCAGGTGTGACTGACCCTAGCCATCTGTAACGGTGCCCATCCTGGCGCTGGTGCAGGCCTCGCTGAGGTCAGCCGGGGTGATGCACAAGGTGAAAAATGCAATCAACAAAGTAAGGATGAGCAGACAACTGGAAGAAAATATGCCCAAAATGCATAACAAAGAATGAATGCCCAGATATTATTGACAGCTCCTGCAAATTACTGAAAAAGGAAAAGAAATTCAAAGGACCCCAGGAAACAGGCAAAGGATATGACCAGAAAATGCACAGGAAATACAAATAGCTAATAGACATGGAAAGATGTTCAAGCTCACTGATAAGCAGAGCAATACGCAATGCCCACGCTCCCTGGCTATATCGCCAGCCACCCTTCCCTCCGGCCCCTACACAGGGCACTCACCGCCTGCCGAAATAAAACTCAGCACAGAGGAATGTGAGAGCATCCAAGGATGATGAGAAACCATGCCCTATTGAGCTTTAAGTTCCTCTCTCCTAGCTCGTGGCTTTGCCACAAAACTCTCTTTGCCCACAGATCACGACAGGTGTGTGAGTTCTGTGCATATCGGCTGTCAGAGCTCAGCATGCGGGGAGCAAACAGAATGTCTTGGCAGCGGTCCTAATTGTCCTGGGGCTCCTGAGACCTGTGCAGACAAGAGGGCTGAGCCAAGGCCCCCAAGAAGGGAGACGGAGGAACAGGAGAGGACGGAAGGTTCGGGGCACCTGCCCACGGGGCTACTCCTGGCGGACAACTGGAATTTTCAAAGGGCGCCCCCTCTGGGTGGGATGGGTTTGTATGGGTTTGAACTCTCCTGGAAGATCAAATTAGAGAGATCACGGAATGAATTTTATGAATCAACTCCAAGAAAACAGGAACTGATTCTATGAATCAGAGAAGAAAAAAGGAGGGAAGGAAATCACAGCTAACATTTATTGTGTCTGGCATTCCTGTGAGAATATTACCTCATTTAATCCACAGAACAAGCTCTGGCGGGACTTATCAACCCTACAGAGACAGAAGTTCAGAGTGATCGAGGTGTGAACTTTCCCAAGGTCATGCAGTGGGTCAGTGTCATCAGTGCTCTGAACCCTCAGACCATATTGTGTCTCTTTGAGACCCGAGAAATTCAGATTTCCTCCTCGTCGGTGCCTTTGGAAGCTGCCAGGCCCAACAGGAAGGACCTGGATGGCTGGCAAGACAGGGATCATCTGATGGATTTGGACCCGGCTAGATGGCTGGGTGAGAGAAGCCAGGTCATGACCCATCGCCCAAAGATGATTTCCAGTCCAAGTCCAGTTCCTGCGTGTCCCTACGGGTGCCTGTGTGTCCTTAGTAACGGCATTATTATTCTTCTCTTTCTGCGTCTGGTCTGATTAATCTAATTTGCCCATGTGAACGAGAAGCTCCTCTGATCCATTTAATACGTTGGGACCGCATCCCAGCTTATTTGCATGGTGGGTCTGGCCAACAGAGGTATCTCCTGTTCCCTGCCTCCCTCCCTTCCCTCATCCTGCCCTCCCACCAGGCAAATTCTTGCTGAGCAAGCAAATGGTGATCCGTGCTGTTGCTTTTAAGTCTTAAAACCCATTAGGAGTGTATTAGCAGACGTGCTGAGAGCTCATTTGAGTAATAAAAATCTTTTCTTGTGCAGCTAATAAAACAGAAGACAGAAAAGAGACAGAGAGAGACTTGGACAGGGAGAGGGAAGCTGTCTTCCAGCCACAGCTAAGTAGGAGTGCTGAGATCTGTCTGCACAATTCTTGAAACTGGGCTCCTTCTCTTTGCTGATGCTGCTGGTGACGGGACAGAAAGGAAGTCAAAGCCTTTTCTAGAAGCCTCCATCAGCAGACCGCAGTCCAGGAAGGCAAGATGGGCATCTCAGGTACAGCCCTGAGACCCACCCCCCCTCCCCCCCAACCCCATGGCTGGCCTCTGCAGAGTGACCAGCTGTGGGCTCTGAGGGCAGTCACCTTGTCCAGGTGTACTCCCGTCTGCCCGGCTGCTGCTCTCACACCAGGCTGCCTGGACTTCAGCCTACAGGATTTGAAAGACCCTCAGCCTGGGGGCCTCTCAGACCCTCTTCTCTGCTTCTCCCTAAGACAGCCACAGCTAGCCTAGGTAAAAGAGTTCGGTACTGCCTCTGGCACACAAAGGATGAGCAACATAATCAGCATCCAGTGCAAAATGTAAATGCAGGGCCCCTGGTTCAAATGTAATGAAGAATTTCGGGAGGGCCACAGCACGGCACGAAGCCAAGCTTGGGCCCGTCCAAGTACAGCACCCTGTGCAATGTCTCTGAAACCAGCCCTGAGTATATGTTAGATACTCAATCTTTTGTCATTTGCATGTGAATGCCCCCAAAGAGTAAATCGTCAATTTTAGAAATCCTAAATATCTGGGTCACATAAGCAGCCCAGACTTCCAGAGTGTGCTGTTCAAGAGGGCATTGAAGAATAGGCTTTGAAAGGACCTCCCCAGGCATGTCCTAGCCTCCTGGATGCCTTCCTCTGGTTGGAGCTGGCCCCAGATGCTCCAGTTCCCCCTAATGGCCCATTAAGGCCCCATAAGCCAAGACTTATCTAAGCCCTTTTGTGCGAATCCAGGAGAAAAGCTGCACAGAAATCCTCCTACAGTTAATCCCTCTGAGAACAGGGGCTAAGTCTACAAGAATGTAGAGCCGGAGGAGGCAGTAAAATTTGAGAGGGTGGGTAGCGGGAAGGGTCTTTGCTAGAATGAACAGAGACAGAGGCCCGTGGAACAGACTACAGAGTTTTGGAACACCGCCCCATCCCACACCTACTAGTAACTAGATTCTTGACCTTGGGCAAGTCTCTTACCCTCTCTGAGCCTTTCCCCAGCTCTTTAAAATGTGGGTGAGGGCAACTGGACAGATATCCAAGGATATTCATCACCACATTGTTTATATTCAAAAAGAAGAAAAGGAAACAGAAATGTCCTTAACAGAGAATTTTAGTAAATGAAATGTTGCTAATTGGTACCGTGGAGTTCTACGCAACCATGATGCCACAAAAGACTTCTTTGGTAAAATGTCAAAAAAAAAATTTTTAATTAAATAAAAATATCAAGCAAGGGCATTTACACTATTATTTCTCTTAAAATCCACAGACGGCAACAAAAAGAACAAGTAAAACCTGCGTTCTTGGTGAAATAGGAAATGCTCCCAACCAAAAGCCACTAAGCATATTCACCAAATACTGCAGAATTTGGACCTAGACAAGAGGGGATGTTGAGGGCATCCTAAGACCTTCAGCAAAGCACAGGTCTTCCTAAAATAAAGTATCTCAGCACCCGAAAGGCTTCCATGAATCTCTGATGAAACTGACAAGGTGTCGGAATACGGGCCAGCCATGGGAGAACTGGGAGAAATCCAGATGCCCCATCAGCATGAGAAGCAGGAAAGGAGGTGAGGGGGCTGAAGGATGGGCCAGGCTGCCGTTCACTTGAATGAGCTATGGCCCCACCTCTGTCCTAGGAGGTTGCAGAGTAAGGCAGCCGACAAGTGAGGCATCCATTCCCAAACCACCCATCAGAGAAGCTTTGACCCCGGGTAAACAGAAATACTGGCTTTACTGGGAGGCTACCTGAGCTACAAAGCCTGACCTGCAATGCAGGATTGCTCAGTTCATAATCCCTCATTTCCCAAGCCCCAGAGTTCTGCACACTATTCTGCAGCAAATATTTGGTGCAATTCAAAATAATAGATAGTGAGTAGGGAACTAGCCAGAGGTACAAGTTGAATTTGAAAAATAAACAAAAGAAGAAAAGAAGAAATTAATAATGTAAAAGGCTATGGAAAACATGTATCTCAGAAAGAACTATCAAAGGAAACAACAGAAGTTCAGAAAAACATAGTTCTCTAGTGTCAAAGAAATTCCAGATTAAAAAAAGAAAGAAGAAAATTGAAAGAAGAGTTTCAAGGATTTAAATGGGAAATTATAAGATAAACAAGGGAAATTATAAGATAAACAGGAAAGGCAGGCCGGCAGAACAGGGGAAAGAAAAAGGCAGAAAGATCACATTAAAGCAACTGAAGAAGAGGGTGGGGGAGGGGTGAGTTAGGCATGTCTGAAAATCCAAATCAGTAATGTGGTGGACACAATTGTGAAAATTAAACAAACAAATGGAAAAGATCAAATATAGAAACATGATTATGGAGAGGATCATAGATATGGAATATTGACAAAAAGATCCAATATATCCATAGAGAAAAATATGCAAAGATATAATCAATGAAAACATCCTGAAATCAACAAAGCTGAATCTGAAGATCAAAAGGCACACGATATCTCCAAAACTTTTACGGACAGTAATCACCTCCAGGACATGCTGGCAAACTCAATAAATTTCAAGCAAGAAGGATGAATTCATATGGGCATCCAAGCAAAAAAAACAAGCTAAACAACAGAAAAATATGTCTATATAGCCTTAGATCAATCCGATCCAGCTCTGATGAGAATTACAGCTTAAGATTTATATAGCGAGTGAAGCTGTCATTTAACTATTTAGACAACAGGCAGATACTCTTGAGCACATAGGAATTCAGAGAACACGACATCCATGAACCATTCTTACAAAAAGTATTTGAGATTGAACTTCAGCAAACCAAGTGATCAATCAAAATACATGACTCTGGAATATAAAACATGTGGTAAAAAGATTGGTGGTGAGTGTTAAATCCTTTTATAAATATGTGGCCAAGATAACACAGTTGTGAAAATGACAGCACAAAAAGAATATAAATGTTATAGACCTTGCCAGACAAAAAGATGAAAAATTGTTTTAACCAAGAAAAAAGAGGCTGAAGAAATTAAAATAAATATAAATGCACTGATTTCTTCATGTTGTGAAGAGGGAGGTTAATAAATACTGCAAAAATAAGAAGAAGAAAAGAAGAAGGAGGAGGAGGAGGAGAAAAGGAGAAGGAGGAAAAGGAGAAAGAGAAGAAGGAGGAGTGGGAGGAGGAGAAAGGAGGAGGAGGGGGAGGAGGAAGAGAGGGAGGAGGAGGAGAGGGGGAGGAGGAGAGAGAGTAGGAGAAGGAAGAGAAGAGGGAGGAGGAGGAGAGGGAGGAGGAGAGGGAAAAGGAGGAGAGGGAGGAGGAGAGGGAGGAGGAGGAGGGAGGAGGAGAGAGGAGGAGGGAGAGGGAGGAGGAGAGGGGGAGGAGGAGAGAGAGTAGGAGAAGGAAGAGAAGAGGGAGGAGGAGGAGAGGGAGGAGGAGAGAGGAGGAGGAGGGGGAGGAGGAAGAGAGGGAGGAGGAGGAGGGGGGAGGAGGAGAGAGAGTAGGAGAAGGAAGAGAAGAGGGAGGAGGAGGAGAGGGAGGAGGAGAAAGGAGGAGGAGGGGGAGGAGGAAGAGAGGGAGGAGGAGGAGAGGGGGAGGAGGAGAGAGAGTAGGAGAAGGAAGAGAAGAGGGAGGAGGAGGAGAGGGAGGAGGAGAAAGGAGGAGGAGGGGGAGGAGGAAGAGAGGGAGGAGGAGGAGAGGGGGAGGAGGAGAGAGAGTAGGAGAAGGAAGAGAAGAGGGAGGAGGAGGAGAGGGAGGAGGAGAAAGGAGGAGGAGGGGGAGGAGGAAGAGAGGGAGGAGGAGGAGAGGGGGAGGAGGAGAGAGAGTAGGAGAAGGAAGAGAAGAGGGAGGAGGAGGAGAGGGAGGAGGAGAGGGAAAAGGAGGAGAGGGAGGAGGAGAGGGAGGAGGAGGAGAGGGAGGAGGAGAGAGGAAGAGGAGAAGGAGGAGGAGAGGGAGGAGGAAGAGAGGAGGGAGGAGGATGAGAAGGAGGAGAGGGAGGAGGAGAGAGGAGGAGGAGGACAAAAAGGAGGAGAGGGAGGAGAGGGAGGAGGAGAGAGGAAGAGGAGAGGGAGGAGGAGAAGGAGGAGGAGAGGGAGGAGGAAGAGAGGAGGAGGAGGACAAAAAGGAGGAGAGGGAGGAGAGGGAGGAGAGAGAGGAGGAGAGAAGAAGAGGAGAGGGAGGAGGAGGAGAGGGAGGAGGAGAAGGAGGAGGAGAGGGAGGAGGAGGAGAAGGAGGAGGAGAGGGAGGAGGAGGAGAAGGAGGAGGAGAGGGAGGAGGAGAAGGAGGAGGAGAGGAAGGAGGAAGAGAGGAGGGAGGAGGATGAGGAGGAGAGGGAGGAGGAGAAGGAAGAGGAGAGGGAGGAGGAGGAGAGGGAGGAGGAGGAGAGGAGGAGGAGGACAAAAAGGAGGAGAGGGAGGAGAGGGAGGAGAGAGAGGAGGAGAGAAGAAGAGGAGAGGGAGGAGGAGGAGAGGGAGGAGGAGGAGAAGGAGGAGGAGAGGGAGGAGGAGAAGGAGGAGGAGAGGAAGGAGGAAGAGAGGAGGGAGGAGGATGAGGAGGAGAGGGAGGAGGAGAAGGAAGAGGAGAGGGAGGAGGAGGAGAGGGAGGAGGAGGAGAGGGAGGAGGAGAGGGAGGAGGAGGAGGAGAGGGAGGAGGAGGAGAGGGAAGAGGAGGAGAAGGAGGAGGAGAAGGAAGAGGAGAGGGAGGAGGAGGAGAAGGAGGAGGAGAGGGAGGAGGAGGAGAAGGAGGAGGAGAGGGAGGAGGAGGAGAAGGAGGAGGAGAGGGAGGAGGAGAAGGAGGAGGAGAGGAAGGAGGAAGAGAGGAGGGAGGAGGATGAGGAGGAGAGGGAGGAGGAGAAGGAAGAGGAGAGGGAGGAGGAGGAGAGGGAGGAGGAGGAGAGGAGGAGGAGGACAAAAAGGAGGAGAGGGAGGAGAGGGAGGAGAGAGAGGAGGAGAGAAGAAGAGGAGAGGGAGGAGGAGGAGAGGGAGGAGGAGGAGAAGGAGGAGGAGAGGGAGGAGGAGAAGGAGGAGGAGAGGAAGGAGGAAGAGAGGAGGGAGGAGGATGAGGAGGAGAGGGAGGAGGAGAAGGAAGAGGAGAGGGAGGAGGAGGAGAGGGAGGAGGAGGAGAGGGAGGAGGAGAGGGAGGAGGAGGAGGAGAGGGAGGAGGAGGAGAGGGAAGAGGAGGAGAAGGAGGAGGAGAAGGAAGAGGAGAGGGAGGAGGAGGAGAGGGAGGAGGAGGAGAGGGAGGAGGAGGAGGAGAGGGAGGAGGAGAGAGAGGAGGAGGACCAGAAGGAGGAGAGGGAGGAGGAGGAGAGGGAGGAGTAGGAGAGGGAGGAGAAGGAAGAGGAGGAGAAGGAGGAGAAGCAGAAGCAGGAGCAGAAACTTGACTGCAAGTTCTCAATGTGTTCTGTAATCTTTGTCCTTAGCTTTCGAGAGATGTTTTAGGAACTGATGTCTATTTATCTCAAGCTTCACAATTCCTTCCATTTCTCTTTAATTTTTTTTCCATCTGTTAAATTCAAGTACAATTTTCAAAAAGTAAAAATAAAATGGAGAGCATGCCGCAGCCCCATTTTTGTCTCAAATTCGTTCTGTCCGGCAGCCTCATTAGCTTGCTATCTCCTTAGGTAGCCAGATGTCTAGAATGATGGTCTCATAATGCTACCAACGGTTGACTTTTGTATTGGTGGAATTCTGCGCAATTACAAAACACTTTGTATTTATAATTTTACTGTATCTCTTTAAAACTTATGATGAACATGAATCATTTAAGGAGAATAAAACCATAATCCCTTTTTACATCCTGATGAAGTGGCACCAACCCAGGCACCAGCTCTGAAGTCAGACCATCTGGGTTCAACACTCCCCAGTCTATTGAATTTCTCAGTGCCTCAGTTTCCTCACCTGTAAAATGGGGATGACAGCACTTCTGTCAGAGAATAGTTTGAAGGAGTTTAAATTAAGATAAGGTGCTTAATAAATGTTATATTCAGAGTGGCCACTAAGTCTCTTTGAATGCTAGTAAGAAGTGATCTGTACACTTCCTTCTATTCTCTGCATAAATCTAAAATGTCCCCCTGTTCTTTAAGGAAACATGACTGATTGCTGTCTTTAGTCTTCAACTGTTGTTAGGCAAACCTGTCATTAAACAAATAATTGGCAGAAGACCTAATCTCATGCTTGGGGACTTTGCAGCTTCTCAGAATTGTTACATGAGCACTGCCCCATAAATATATTCTTGCTACCTCTGTTAACTGAAAATATAAAATTAAACAACACTTTTTAATTTAAAAACATTTTTAATGTTTTGTATTTATTTTTGAAAGAGAGGGACTGAGTGTGAGCAGGGGAAGGGCAGAGAGAGAGGGAGACACAGAATCCAAAGCAGGCTCCAGGCTCTGAGCTGTCAGCACAGAGTCCCATGCGGGGCTTGAACCCATGAACCGTGAGATCATAAACTGAACCGCAGTTGGACGTTTAACTGACTGGGCCACCCAGGCGCCCCAAACAACATTTTTTTAAAGTAGTTCTAAAATAGTATATGCCGCTAGATGGTCACAGTTTCATAAAATGGTTCTTGAGTCAGCACTGAGGGAGGAGAGGCAGCTGAAGGCAGGAGTGGCTGGGGAGGAAGAGTGGTCAGAGTGGTCCAGCCTCCCCCAACCAGTAGAAAGGGATTTGCATAAACATCATCTCTGGGTCTCTGCCCTGAACCAGGGAAGGGTAGGGAAGTTGGGGCCAAGTCCTAAGTGAGCTCCAGGGGGACCAATCACCCCACTTTCACCAGCTCCCATTCCCTCCAACCCCCCCCCACACCCCCCCCCCACACCAACATGTGCATACCCCTGTCCCAGGTACTTAGGGACTGGAGGACAATTACCCTAAAAGCTTTGCTGAGATCAGTGAGAATTACATCTCCTCCTTCCCCTTTAGGTCTTAAAAGAGGAATTGGATTTAATCTCTGAGAACAAGAGCTCTTGTTTCCTAGTGGAAAAACAGAAGCTTTTGATTTCCGTGAGATAAGATCCCTCTGTGGTAACACAGTTTTGTGCCTTTCTGTCATTGCTTTTTTACAAGGTGACTAATAAATAATCCCCATTACACAAACACAGCCTGCATCCATCATGTCCAGACTGCAGGCGCTGAGGGATGATCCCTAATGGGTAATAATAATAGCTACCATTTATTGATTGGGCACCGGGTGCCAGGCACTGGGCTAAGCATCCCCATGCATTATCTTCACAGAGGATGCAGTCTCTCCTCTGCTTCTTCTTTCCTTGTCGGCACAGCTTAGGCTGCCTTAAGCCTCGCTAGACATTTTGCTCCTTCTCTGTAGACACTCAGGTCCCCTCTGTGGGGAATGAGCCCAGAGGCAGCCCCCGCCTGGGAGGGATGTGCTGCACTGGCCAGGCACTGGAGCACTGCCATATTCTGTCCCTGCCTCTCCTTGTCCTCTGTCAGTCCAGTGGGCTATTCTAGACTAGCCTTTCCTTGAACAGAAGAGGTCAGAGTCAGAGTGGTCAGAGATTAAACTCCGGGAGGAAGAATTCTGGTTCTAGGCCCTTCTGCCTGATCAAAGAGTGGAGAGCGGTAGCTTTCATCTACCCAGCATTTCTTTCTTCCCATTAGAGAAGTGCCCTGCCTACGTCCCATGTGGCCCTGTACCGACTGTCCATCAAACCACAATGCCCTGCCTACCCTCTAGCTCATCAATATGACACCTCATCCGCAGCCCAATATGATTTCTCTTGGGGGTGGTACATGATGCAAGCCTGGTCAATAACAGTTCTTCCATATGGATGTTGGAAGAAATAAGATCCTGTCCCCAGGATCATGGAAGCCCAAAGCTCCCGGAAGCCATTTTGTTGCCACCTAAAAGGGATGAAGCAGAGGTGAAAGATGAAGAGAGTACTGGCAAGACTGGACCAGCTGTTCCTGAAGCCATCCACCCTTTGGACTTCCCTGGAAACCAAGCCAATAAATTTCCTTTGCTGTTCAAGTTTCCTTAGGTTGGCTTTTTCTTGTGAACTGCTAAAAGGATCATGGAAGTATGCTAAACACATTTTCAATGGAATCCAGATAGCTCCCAAGAGCATTTGGGGCCACCATTTTATCTAGTAATCAAGGGTCATTTGCCAGCTTCATTCTTTGTATATATACCATATTTCCTTGATCGAAGCATGCCATCAGTAATGACAAGCACCATCAATATGAGATTTTTTTTTTTTTGGAAAAAGAAGAAAGAAAAATACAGCATGATCCATATTTGTTGACTGTTTTGAGATTAGTCTTGATTTCAGAAGGGTTGAACTACAAGGTAGAGTATAGGAGGGCAGGGTGTACATCATAGAATCAAGGAGATATGGAGCTTCCTACAGGGCCTTTCAAGAAGGGATGGTCTGAGGTAGGGTCATATTCCTGTGGCCTGGGGAAATTCCTCTTAATTCTATTCCATTCTATTATTTCCAGAGGGGAGCTTGACGTCGCTCTGAGAGAGGGTTCCCTGTCTGGCTCTGGACTTCCCCTTTGGCTCTTGTTCCTTTCTCCCTCCCTCTTCTTCAGCAAATACTTCTGCCCAATCCCTGCTGGGCTGGGCCCAGGTCCTGCTGTTAGTGGTCATTCGCCAATTACCACTGAAGACAGTGCACATGCAAAGGTTACAGCAGGGGCCCAATCTCCCACCACTTACCCTCAATGGCTCTCCTACTGACATGGACAACTCATGAGCCGAGTCCCCGTTTTGGGAAAACGACCTCTCAATGGGAAGTTAATCAGATCGGAGATGGAGAAATCTTCCCAGAGAAAGACAATGAGTCCAGACAGAAGCATTTTCAGCTATGGATGCTCTCTTCGCCTTGGCAAAGAGGCAGAGGGAGAGTGAGAGACCTACTTCTCAGACAGTGGTGGGTTGTGGGTTCATTTTTGGCTTGGGCATTTAATGGGGCCACATCTGAGGGTGGAAATCCATGACATGTTTATGATCAGGTATAACCCATCCAGTCCCTGTATGTATGATGTTGCACAGGTCCTGCTTTGGTCCTAAATAGGGCAGGGAGGCCATTGGAAGGTAGCGTCCAAATTAGCTCTGTGGCCCCAGGCTCAACATCATGAGCCAAGGGGAGCCCACCAAGTGGAGTCTCCCTTGCACCGGCCAGGTTGGCTGGGTGTATACTACCTGGGTTCCTGCCTCGCGTCCCTTCCTGATGCTACAGCTCCCCTAAGACTGGAGCCTTGGCTGAATCCGGTCATCAAGGCTGGGACCCTGATGCTCCGCTGAGTTCAGTTTTTCTTCCACAGATGGCTCCCGCTCCTCTGAAACCACAGATCTGTATTCCAGTGGGACCCACGCTTCCCAGAGACAAGCATAAATCATGCACACGATCACGACCCTGACCTCTCTGGCATTCAGCAATATCGTCCATCAAGATCTTTCTGTCATCCCTGATTCCTGGGGATCATGGACAACAAAAATAGCATACGTGCCAACATTTCTCTAATCTACCCCCATACAGACATCACTAGCTGATCTATGCACTCTTCTCAGTGATTCTAGCTGTGGCTTCAACACATGGTCCTTGGCAGCCACAACCAACTCACTGATGCCAGCATTCAAGGTGAGAGCCATTTGGTCTGTCTGCCAGATTCTCCTATTGGTCCACACGTGGCTCCCTGTCCTTAAGGCTCTAATTTATCTTGGTTCATCACAAAGCCCATCCTGAGTCCCAGCCAAAGCAGGCACCTTTGGGGCAGTCCTCCCAGGCTTCCCTTGATTCCTGTGGCCCCTAATTCAGAGGCTAGTATCTTGCCTCCTGGGGTGGGGGTGGGGGAGGACCCTGCATATTGCACCTGGAAAATTCTGTGGACTCTAGACCCTGCTCACCTCTGCTCTTATTATACCGGGTCAACTGCTCATACCCCAGGGAATGTTCTCATTCCCCGACTCCAGTTCACCATCCCACACTGCTTCTGGAGTAGTTTTTTGTTTTTTGTTTTTTTTTCCAAAGTGCAAATAACAGATGAAGACAAGTAAGCAGCCTGGGCTTCCAGACTGTCTGGAAGAAACTGTTCTGAGGCTTATCCCTCACCCCTGTGTTTGTGATTGCTGGTTTATGAGCTTGTCTGTCTTACTTGGCTGTGAGCTCCTAGAAAGCATCAAAAGACCTGGTCCTGTTCATCTTCATTTTTGTCCTAATATCAGCACGATGCAAGATGGGATGAATAAATGAATGTGCCACACAGTTTGTTCTTGAGTACTGACACAGGAAGTTTCTGCTCTCTGCCTCTTCTTCTCCCACGGGCCTCCAGCTTATCCAGGGTGGAGGCATGACCATTCCTAGGTGGAGCAGGGCACTTCCCTTCTGCCCTACTCTCCCACTCTGGGAGAGTAGAGGCCCCCGAGAGATAGCAAGAAAGGACAGAGGGTGGGGAGGGGAAGCATCCTCTAGAAAGCCAGCTGGGCAGTTGCCTTAGCATGGACACTCTGAAAACTCTGCTAATTCATTGCCCCCAGAAGGTCTCCATCTAGTCCAGAAAGAGGCAGGTCCCATGGACAACAGAGCATTCCAGAGTGTGGATGATGCCCAAAAGAAGGCTCTAGTATCTGAGCCCAGAAGTACATACAAGATGATATGCAGGGGACTGGCCTGCTTCCACCTGAAATGCCCTTTCTCTCTCTCTCTCCCTCCCTCCCTCCCTCCCTCTCTTTTCAGGACTCAGATGCCCCTGAGCATCATTATCCCATTTGGTCTGACCTCAGTCTCCTGGAAGTGCCCCACTCTGGGGCAAACACACAGAGGCACTCACTGGGTCCTCAGTAAGTGAGGGGAAAGCCAGGGCAGTGGCCACGGAACAACAAACTCCTGAGAAACACGGGTTCTGACGTAATTCCTATAGCTGCTGGGAGACAGGCAGCCCCTCAGGACTGGCCTCCTCTGACCGCACCCTGCCCCCCCTTTTAACCTGTCAAATTGGCGAAACATTGTTTAAAAGTATTAATATTCAGTGATGCAGAGGGTGTGAGCAAATGTGTGTACATTGCTGGCAAGAAGATAAATCTTTCTGGAAAGCAATTTGAAACCACCTACCAAAAGTCTTTGAAATAGGCCATGCCCTTATGGATTTATTCTAAGGAAATAATCAGATGCACCCAATGATTTATGTATAGGGATTTTTCATTGCAACATTATCATAGGGGAAAAGTGGAAACAATTCAAATTTTGAACACAGGAGTTTAGTTAAATAATTATAGCAATATAAATATATAAAATTTCAATTTAATGCACACATTTACAAACATATACCCAGAGGGATAAACACCAACCTATTAAAACTGTGGTGATATCTAGAAGGTCGGATCACAGTTCACTGTAATTTTCTTCTTTGTGCTTTTGTGCACCTCCCCCATTTTCTCCCATGAACATGGAATACTCTTAAAATCTATAAAAGCAAGACATGTGGTCTTAAGAAAAAAAAAAAAAAAAAGACGCGCATCTCCAAATCTGGCTGTCAAGCTGCAGTTTGGGTATAAATTGTTTGACTCTTTGAAAAAGCCTAGAGATCTCACTTAAACCAACAAATGATTATGCTTTATAAAGCACGCACAGCCAAATCAGGATTCTGAAATGTGCTGCCAGTTCCCCACACTCATCAGTCAGCGGCTCTGACTCCAAGTGGGCACAGGTGAGAAATAAAAACCACAGCTGTGCTCAGGCTTTCCATTTGACCACCCATCTTCCTCCCCCCACGTCCCCCGGTCCAACCTTCCCAAGCACCGCGTGAAGAAATCATGGCGGGTATCAGCACTGGCCCCATTTTGATAAGGGGGCAAGGGCAGGTCCTGAAAGGTTCAAGGTCCCACTCAAACCTGTCGCTCTAGTGAGGAGCCAGGCTGAGACTTTAATCCAGGTTTCTGACTCCATCTTCCATGGTGTTTCAGCTGCTGCTTGTCCCCTGGAACACTATGTGGATGGGCTGAAGTTCCTGGGAGTCAAGGTGGAGCAGTGCTAGGCCTGGGCACAAGGCAAAAGAGTCGGCGGGCTTCTGTCCATCTGAAGGCAGTCTCTAGTGGTCTGCCACAGGGCTCTATCACTGTCCTGTCCGACAGGGAGAACTATGCGGAACACCAGGTTTGGGTTCTGGAAATCCTTCTCAACCACACAGGACTCTGTCATCCCAAGCTCCTTCTCAGCTTTTAAACCCACCCTGGTCTCTCTTATAGTAAAAACAGAGCCAAACAAACCCAGAAGCTCACTTGGCCCCACATCCCCCCTTATCATTCAAACATCTCTGAAGATGTGTCTGGATGCTCAGCTCTCCTTCCTTGCCTCCCATTCATGCCTCAGCCCCCTGCACGGGGGTGAGGGAGACCTCCATGGCTAACTGCACTCACCCCTGGGGCAGAACCCAGTAGACAGGTGCACAAGCTTGTTCTTCCTGGAGGCTCGGCCCCATTTACCACTGCCGTTCCCCCTTCTTGTGGGGGCCCTGACCCCTTGGCATCTGTGCACTTTACTGCCAGTCTTCCCAAGGCCCCAGCAAGGGCCCCTCTGTGTAAGCCACTTCCTCTGCCTGCCCCGGGTGTCCCCCAGGGTTTTGGCTCTGATCCCCGCCTCCCGCACCCATCCTGGTGATGGCCTCTCCCCGGGTGACTCCTGCTCTCTCATGGTGCTGACTGCTACACTGTGATGCTTGATGTCGTGTGTCAGCCTGACAGGCCACAGGGCGCCCGGACTAAACACTGTTCCTGGGTGTGTCTGTGTGGGTGTTTCTGGAAGGGTGCGGCATTTGAATCGGTGGACTCAGTAAGTGGAAAGTGCCTTTCCCACTGCAGGTGGACACCATCCAAGCTGTTGAGGGCCTGATAGAACAAAAAGACAGAGGATGGAGGAACTGCACCTTTTTTTCCGGCCTCACTGCTTGAGCTGGGCCATCTCCTCTTGTCCTCTCCTGCCCTTGGACTGGGATGTGTACCATCAGGTCCTCCGGTTCTCTGGCCTTCAGACTCACACTGAATCACACCGTTGGCTCTCCTGGGCCTCCAGCCTGCAGACGGCAGATCGTAGGGCTCCCTGGCCTCCATAATCCTGTGAGCCAATTCCCCACTTTACACACACGCACACACACACACACACTTAAACTCGTAAATCCATTAGGAGTGTCTTTTCCTGAAACTGCTTGACCTCCTGAGACACTCTGAATATTCCTTTTCTTTCATTGCCTCCCCCATCCCCCAATTTAATCAAATGTCAAGGCCTGCTGATTTCGTCCCTGTGCGATCCGACCCCAGCCTCCCCTCTCCATCCCCAACCCTGCTGCCATTATCTCAGCTTCAGGCCTCACACCTGGCACCTGTTTTCCCAGGAGGGCCCCCACCCTCTGGTTTGGACCCTTTCCTCAGCAGCCACAGTGACCTTTCGAAATGTCTGATGATGCCACTGCCTTGCTTCTGAGAGCCCTTCCACAGGTTTCTGCCGACCACAGACAACACTCACATCCTTGACATGCATATAGGCCTCTGGCTCTAGACCCCTCGTGTTTTTACAGTGTCACCTTACCGCCTTCATTACCTTCTAATTGTTATTCATTAATTTGAATACTGACCCACACGGAGCTCTTCATACTTGCCATGCTGGCCTTGGCCTCCAAGTCTTGGCTCAGGCCACCCCTCCTGCCTGGAATGCCTTCGTCTTCACTTCTTCACTCCCTTGGCTCACTGGACCACTTAAGGTTCAGCCATGGTGGCACCACCTCCGGGAAGCAGAGCCCAGACAGGGGGTTATTGTCCCTTATACTCTACGTACTGGAAGGCCATGATGATATAGACCATCGAGCGAGCATGCAGAATGGGCTAGGTGGTATTCCTGCATTCTCCGTTTTCATCCTCAGTATAACTCTGCAAGGTAGTTTCCGCCGTTTTCACATGTGTACGTGAGGAAAGTGAGACAGAGAAGTTCAGGGACTTCCCCAAGGTCACACCAACTCTCTCCATGATTTGCTTATGATCTCCCTCCGCCTCAGAAAGGCCTGCTATCCTCTTCTCACCCTTCACCTCTCTGCTTCCTCTAGAACTCGTCTAACCCATCCACCTACCCACCCGCAGCCCCATCGGCCCCATCAAAGCCATGGTGCCGACTGCAGGCCTGGCCCCCTGCTTGGCTCGGAGCTCCATGAAGGGCTGGGCAAAGGCTTCTAGATCACCAGTGGGGCCTCACTGCCTTACACTGTGCCAGTAATTCCTGCTCAAATTACTACATGCTTCACTTCTTTTCCCACTGGAGGCCAAGCCCTGGTCTAATAACTCTGTCTAATAACTTCTAGATGGAAAGGTAGCTGGAGGTGGACTGAGGGCAAAACTGTCAAAAGCCCAGAAATCTGCCTGTTAAACTGGGCAACAGAAATCCCAACTTCCACTGGCTCTGGGGTGATGTTTTCTTTCTTTTTTTTTTTTTTTTTCTTTTCTTTCTTTCTTTTTCCTTTTTTTTTTTTTTTTTTTTAAGTAGGCCTCACACCCAGTGTGGAGCCCAGTGTGGGGCTTGAACTCACTACTGTGAGATGAAGACCTGAGCTGAGATCAAGAGTCGGACGCTTAACCGACTCAGCCAACAAGGAGCCCCGGGGGTGGTATTTTCAAATGCTCCTTTCCAGATGGAAAGTCAAAACAGAGAGTCTGTGAGCATCTTCTCACGAGAGCCCATCCGTTCTCCACTCTGGTTCTCTGGGCCTCTCCATCAGTTTTGTTTACTTTTCATTTCCAATAGTGAGTGAAATGTCTATAAACATTTTCTGAATGACTAAGTAAGTTGAATGAAAAGGAATGATCTGGATGTCAGGGGATGTGAGTGTTAGAACAAGGTCAGCTACTGACAGCAAGACTATGGACAAATCACTGCCTGACTGGGGTCAGTTTCCTCATCTAATGAACTGGCAACGTAGGCAGAATGGCTCAGAGTTTTCTTCTATGTGGGAAAAACTCTTTCAGAACGTAGGTCACCTGGTGCTGTGGCCTCTGATTCTGCCTCCTATTCATCCCACCTCCAGGCACCCCTCCAGCCACCCAACTCCTTGTTGCTCCCTGAACATGTCAGGCCCACCTCAGGGCCTTTGCACTTGCTATCCCTGCTGTCTGGAGCACTCTTCCCTCATACATACTCCTGGCTCACCCCTTCACCTCTTTTAAGTCTTCACACAAATAGCACCTCCTCAAGGAGCCTCCCTGACCACCCAATCTAGAATTGTAACCTCCCCACCCTAGACCTGTCCTTTCCCGCTTCTCTGCTTATCAGTTTGCTTTGCACTCATCAACATCTATATACTGTATATTTTACTCATTTATTTTGTCTATTATCTGTTCTATATACTGGAATGCAAACTCCGTGAGGGCGTTTGCTTTGTTCACTGCTGCGAGTCCACGATGTCAGCTTGTGCCTGGTGCTCAATAACATTCGTTGAATGAATGAATGATTCTCCGTCAAAAGCACACAGTCCCATGAACGGAGCCGTGAAATTACTGCCAAACCCCAAACAGCTCTTCCCTTATAGCTGTCAGGGCTTGGGGACACAGGTGATAGCCCTGCCTCTCCCTGAGTTTGTCTGCATGTCGTCGTGTCGCTGGAACCAGGGTCAGCCACCTGGTGGAACCGGGGCCCCACCCAAGGCCTCACTTTTGTGAACCAGCGATTAGCCTTTAGAAAGGAGCCCAACACCAAGCCCAAGCCACAATCTTGCTAATTGCTCTCCGGGTGCTAAAAGCAGCAAGCTGGCTAAGTGCTCCAAGGAACATCTCCAAAGGATAGCTACGGAACAGCACAGCGCTCGGGCCTACATTCCAGAAAGCACTGCTTTGAAGGCAGACGATGCGGATTTCCTTTCAAGTATTATCACTCACTGTCATGCCCATTATGGATTTTTCAATCCATAGCTCCCCGGGCAGTAGGTGCCTGCCAGGCAGAGCCGAGCTTCCACTCCCCACGCTGCAGGCGATTCTCCACCAGGGCTCAGGCCCCCAGCACCCACACGCACACATGACCTGCCTCACTGCTCCGAGCGTTGACTTCTCGGCAACGGGGGCCTCTCTTGTTTCTCTCTGGACCTCAGGGTGGGACACACCCTCTGCCACTCTCCCGACACCCTCCACTCAAGCAGCACTTTGCTAGTTCCATGGATGCTGGGCACCTGCTTCCAGAAGACAGGAAGGGAGCCGGAAGCCCCGGGGCGGGGACAGGCTCTGCTTCGCCAGGGCCAGTACTGCCCTTGCAGGCCAGACCTCTGGAAGCAATCGATGCTACAGCCGCTGTAAGAACCAGGAAACAGAACTGGCAGAAAGGGGCGACGGGCCCTCTCTCGATACCCCAGGCAAATACAGCTTTGGGGGTAAAGAGAAGCCCTCTTTTCAAAGTCTGCTCCCTCTCAAAGTCATCTCATCTGACCCCACGGCTTCAAATACTGTCTACATGCTGAGAGAGAAGGCTCCAATGCATCTGCAGACGGACCATCTGCACCCAGCTGCCTCCCCATCGGGCCCTCCCGATGGCCAGCAGACCCAACGCATCTCCAGTCTTCGCACCCCCGAGCCTGCTCCCCGCAGGTTAGAGGCAGCTCTGTGCTGTAGTTGCTCCTGTCAAACCCTTACAGTCATCCGTGACTTTTCTCCAATCTGTCAGCTGCTTCTGTTGGCTCCACCAGAAAAATCCATCAAGAACAGGCCTGCTTCTCGTCCCCTCCACTGCTGCTGCCCTTGTCACAGCCCCCCGGTCTTGCACCCAGGCTCCTGGCTCCCACCCTTGCCCTCCTCGAATATATGCACACACACACAGAGCAGCTGCTAAAAGGTAGGTCGGGTCAGGCCCTCCTCTGACCTGCTGGCGGGTCCCTTCGCACTCAGAGTAAAAGCCAAGTCCTTCCCATAACATAAGACTGTGCTGATCTGGTCCCCTCTTCCCTCTCTGACTTTGTCACCTCTTACCACTCTCTACCCCAGCTCAGTCTCCTCTGATCGCACGGGCTCATCTCTGTTCTTCAAATGTACAAGGCAAACTCTTGCCTCAGGGGCTCCTGGATGTTGCTGACTCAGAGCCTGAGGATTCTCCAGGACATGGTGGTCTGGAACCCCGATGTCCATCCAGGGAGCCCTCCTCCTTGGGCCTGAGTAAGCAGCCACCATGCCCACACTCTCATCTCTCAAGCAGTTTGCATCAGAGCTATTGGGTTTCTTATCCATCTCCCAACTAGCTCATGGTTGTCCAAGGTCAAGGACTGGATCTTACCCATCTGTGTTTTCCCAGGCCCTGTTCAGAGTACGTATTCAAGCCATGTTTATGGATGGATAGATGGATGGATGGACGGTTGGATGAACAAAAAAGCTAGGTTTTCATAACCTTTACACTGTTTGGTACATTTTCTCCTCTTTGTGCTTGACTGAACAGCAAGAAACCAAGGAATCTACTCTGTCTGTGTCCTCAGAAGCCTCACCAGCAGCCAGCCAGCCCATGTGCTGCCTCTGAGCGGGACCCATGCTGTTCTCCAACACAGCTGAGGGTGCAGCACGGGCGAGAGAACATTCTCCCTGCCTTGGGAATGGTGGGGCTGCCAAAAGCTCAGCCTTCCAGACATTATTTCCCAGGAAAGGAAGGAATCTTCCCACACCTCAGCATCCATTCAAGATGGACACGGAAGCTTTACAAGACTCTCACATGGTCCCAGAGCAAGGAACGATCTACGGGAGGAGGCAAACCCAATCCCATTGGGCATGGCTACAGATGAGCCTGGTCTTATTCCAGTGAGCTCAGGCATCGACTCCATTTTACAGCTGACAAAACTGAGGTTCAGAGATATCACGGCCTGTTCTCCAGATAACATGCAGTGAATGGCAGATGAACCCAAGAGCAATTTGGTTCCAAAGTGCAAGCTCATTCTACTGTCCTGGCTGTTTCCTGCTTTACCCTGACCTCTAGAAGGGGGTGGAAGACGAGCTAGGTGGCAGGCATGAGGGGGCAATGTGGGCACTGGCTCCAGGTGTACCTGTGCCTGAGGAAGGATAATGTCCCAGGTGACATGCCTTCTCTGGCCTTCCACAGCTTACTGAGTCACAAAGGGCTGCAGCGGCTCCAGGGGCTGCTGGAACATGGGTCAGGTAGAGGGTTTTTATGGGGATGGCCAGCTGCGTGCCTGTATCCCTGCAGTCTCAATGTTAATGGGGCTTGATTGGCAGGGCCCGGGCCAGTACTAGGGATTAGAAATTGCTTTGGATCAAAGTCAATCGAATTAATGGATGGGGATCACTGATTAAAGTAGTGAGTTCCAGGGGCGCCTGGGTGGCGCAGTCGGTTAAGCGTCCGACTTCAGCCAGGTCACGATCTCGCGGTCCGTGAGTTCGAGCCCCGCATCAGGCTCTGGGCTGATGGCTCAGAGCCTGGAGCCTGATTCCGATTCTGTGTCTCCCTCTCTCTCTGCCCCTCCCCCGTTCATGCTCTGTCTCTCTCTGTCCCAAAAATAAATAAAAAACGTTGAAAAAAAAATTTAAAAAAAAAAAAGTAGTGAGTTCCAGAATCACAGAGTCATTGAATTAGCAACTCGTAGATCTTCCATTCATTACAGAAGGCATCTAGGGAAAGTCCCTATCCAGTTCAGCCCATCTTCTGACACCAAAGAAATCCTCAGCAGGAAAAGAATGCTGCACCTAGGGTCTAGGGAACAAGCTAGTGTGGCTGGCCACCAGCAGGGCGTGTCTGTGAAGTGTCCTGGTCTGTCTTTTAAAAAATGCCTACTTGTATTCGACCTGCCTGTCTCTCCCTCTCTCTCTCTTTCATGTATGCGTGTATGTAGAGATACAGAGATATAAATAGTAATATAAGATACAAGCTTTAATACTGCTACCCCTAATAAGACTGGAAGATATGGCATGTTGAGCCTGTAGATTTGGGCACTCAAAATACACCACTTATGCCCCCTGGGACTATACAGTATTTCACTGATTTTTTCCCCCCACATTTAACATTTAAACAGCTCAGGAATTGAAAGGAGTTTTACAATCAAGAGTGTGTCATAGTTTAATTGGTAGTGTTTTTTCTTTCTTAGTGGTGCATAAAATAATGGCGCATCTTACAATTGATGGAATGTTAAATTGATGCAATTCAGTACACATACCAATTTGAGAAGTATGCTAATGGCATCTCTGGTAGAACTTGATTGGTCAAACCCTTGCTTGAGCACCTCCAGAGATGGGGAGCTCATTACCTCAATAATTAAAACTATGCAGAATTTCTTCTTGTGGCTTGGCTGGAATTCACCTCTCAAACATCTATGCAATGGACATTGCCTGCTCTCTGGAACAATTCAGAATAAACATTTATTTGTCTTGCATGTAACACATCCTCAAGTCACCTCCAAGTCCTCTCTTTAACTATTCTTTAGAGATAATTACTTCTCTCATTCATGTTTCCCAAACACCTACACTGTGCTGGGTCTTAACACTGGAGATACAGTCTGACCCTCAAAAACACCTTGCTACTGATCATTGCTTTATCGTGTGAGTTTCCTTCCTCTGAATGTATCCACCTCCTAAGATCGGTGTCTATACTTCTGTTAATAGAGCCATGTGATGTTTGGCACATGTTCTATTCACAGACAAATGAAAGCTTTGTGTAGTTTTCACATAAGCCAGACGTCATTGCTGTTGATTTTAGTTTACTCTTTGATTTTGGATTTTCTCCTATTTACCCTTTATCACACAATCAACACTAGAGCAGCCATTAAGAGGAAGGTCAAAAACACCCACAATCTCACTGCCCTCCCACAGCAGGTGCTTCCCTTTTTTATTTTCATCCAGTCCCTGTCCATATAAGACCTACTTTACACAGTTGTAATAAATATGGGGAAACAATTTTGCGTTCTGCTTTTCCACTGAAAATAATATCGTAAACATCTTTCTATATTACTAAATAATGCTATTATAATTTTAAATGGCTGCATAAATCCATTAGGTAGATAGACCATAATTTTCATAGGCATCCCCCATTGTTGGACATTTTTACAGTTTCCAATTTTTCATCATTATAAATAACGCTGAAATCAACACTTTCACACATATAACTTTCTTCTTCTGTTGAATTACTTCCGTAGGATATATTCCCAGGAGAGGAGTTACTGGGTCAAACGACATGAGCATTTTATGACTCTTGATACATGTTGTCAAATTGGACTCCCAAAGGACTCATTTACATCACCACCAGCAACTGTGAGTGTGCCGTTTCTCTGTATCTGCTCCAGCACCATCTTTCCGCCTAAGAGTCTTCAAGCTAATTGACTAGGGATAAAGTGTCATTCCATTGTTTTAATTGACACTCCGTTGATTACCAGCAAGACTGAACAGCTCTCCTGAATATTTACTTGCTGACTCTATTTCCTCTGGTGTGAACTCCCGATATCTTTCTTACCACCCTGGCTGGGCTCGTTATATAATATAAAGAATCAACCTTTCCTACCCTATCTGGCGTAATATTATTCAACACTCTCCATTGTAGGTGGGTTTTGTTATGTAGAGCTTTCACATTTGAATATAGCCAGATCAGCACATTGTTTCCTTTTGCTAGATCCTTAAAGTACAAAGCTTGGCACTGTGCTCCATTATCGTGAAATATTTATTTTGATCCAACAATCCCGGCTGCATGAAAGTATTTTATTCTTTTTTGCCAGCTGACGTCAAACTGCCTGGGCTCAAACCCACATTCTACCTCTTACTAGCTGTGTGGCCTCAAGCAAGTTACTTAACTTCTCTGTGCTTCCTCAGTAAAATGGGGATAATGGTTGCACTTACTTCATAGGATTGCTGTGAGGCTTAAATGTTGACGTGTAAGGCACTTGGAAGAGTCCCTAGCACCTGGCAGGAGATGAAGCAATGTTATTCAACGTTACAATCATCAGTGTCCAATGTATTTGCTCTTCCTCCCTGCTCGGAATCCTCTGCAAAATTTCCAGCTGTCATCCCTAAGGCTTCATCTCCATCACTTAACACTGGAGATCCCAGTCCCTGGATCATGTGTTCATCAGGACTCTTGAGGTGAGGTTTTTCAATCAGTTACAATCACATCATGAATGTCTGCAGACAGGAATACCATACATATTTTGTTTAAGCCATTGGCAAAGATAAGCTGTTCCATGTGTAGGGCATTTCTTCTATTTCAGCAGCTCAAATACCCATCCATAAGGAACGTGGGCAGTGTGGCATGAGCCCCGGGCTAGGTGTCCCCTTGTCCTGGCACCCTCCACAGTGCTAAAGAAGGTCCAGGCACATTCTGTGCTGGGCAGTGGTCCCCATCTGCCAATGGCTCCCTAGGCTCTAATCTGTCCCCTGTCCTTCTCACTATCCCTGAAGTACAAATCTCACAGTGTCACTTCCCTGCCTAGCACCCCTTGGTGATGGCCCCTCTCTGCAAATAAAGCCCAAACTCCTTCTTGTGGCCTCCCAGGCCCGGCTGGAGCTGGCCTCCAACCCTCGTCCAGCTCAGTTCCTGCTACTCCAGCTTCTCATAGTCTACACTTCTGCCAGGCAAGATTTCTTACAGGTGCTCACTACACTTTCTTTCTTCTGACCTTTGACTTCATTCATTCATTCATTCACCAAATATTTATTGAGTGCCTAACACATCAAGCCCTGTTCTGGGAGCTGAGGACTCTGCAGAGAAGAACAATAACCACGCAAAACAAAGAGGAAGACCCTCCCCCCTCCCCAAACTCGTAATCTAATAGGGGAGATAGACAATAAGCAAACAAATAATCGTTATCATGTGTCAAGGGGTGACAGGGAGAAGGGGTGGTGGGGGTGCTGTGTTACATAGTATGGTCAGGAAAGGCCTCTCTGATGAGGGGACATCTGAGCAGAGGCCTGAAGCAAAGACAAGGCAGAAAGCTACGGGGCCTTCAGGGCACAGCGACAAAGGGAACAGAGTGTATGGAGGCCCTGAGGCTGAAATGCTTGGCTTGCCCATTTCTCTGCCCTCTTTCACTCCACAAAACCACTACCGGTAATGGAATTCATTACCAAACCCAATCTGCATTATTCCTAAAATATGGCTGGATAAAGGTCTTAAGGAAAGAGCAGGAAATGAAGAACTGGAAAGGGCAGGTTGAAAAGCAGGGAAGCAAAGCCATCGCCTATGAGACAGGGTCGCTGGCAGCAAGTGTCCTCATCAAGGTCAAGACTAGGAACTGCAGGCTTGGAAACACCCCAGCACCCTGACTCCACAGCGCCTCCTATGTGTGGGTTTGGAGGACCAACTGGGAGTTATTTTGGGAGGCAGCACAGAGTGGAGAGGTGTGCATGCCCCTTAGGTGCTGTATAAACTCAGGCGAGGTAACTAACCTCTCTGGGCCTGAATTTCCTTATCCGTGAAATGCGGATCTTAGCAAGGCCTTGCTCTTGAGGTGGTGATGTCCGGGGTCTGCAAAGCTCCCATTGCATTGCTGGGCCCGTCACAGGTGCTCAACACATGCTGGTTCCTTTGTTTTCTTCATCTCAGAGGCCCTGGGTGTGCGCGGATCCTGTGGCTCGTGTGAGGATAGACTGTGAAACAGCTTTCATGCAATGGGACCGGAAGGACAGGGATGCAATCTGTCCACCCCCAAACGGCGAAATCAGCATCTCCCACCTAACCTGCTAGGTGTTTTCCCTCCTGCTGTTAAAATGTAATATCAATGGGTGCAAACCCTCAATTATCCACACTATTAAAGGGAGGAGCTGGAAAGAATAATCCAGAACAGTAGCTTCTCACCTCCAAATTATCAAACAATGGGAAGAGAGGAGATTGGAATATTCAATCTGATACTTCTGTGTGGAGGTGTTATCCTCGAGGTTGGGGGGGAAGGTCCCCCCAAGGAAGAGGAAGTAGGAAGGCATGTGTCCTCTCAAACGCCAGGGCAGGGGCCAGTGGAAGAAGTTCTGATGGGCTCACCTGACCCAGACCCATGGGAGGGAGGCAGATGTGAACATCCAGCTACAGTCTCTGCCAGAACAGTGGTTAAAGGCGGGCCCTCGCACCTCCCATCCAAACAGAGGAAACCACATTCCTGTCCCCACCAGTGCCTCAGGGGCCATTATGGGAGGGGCTGGCAGTGGGCTGGCAATGGCCCCGGGTGAGCCATGTTTGGGTTTAATGGGCTCACCCGCCTTGGGCACAGATATGGCAGGAAGGGTCAAGGCTGGGGCATCCTGCTGCCTCCCGCGAAAAGGGCGTTTATCAACTGAAGACCTGTGTTAATAGGTGTTAAATAGAGTTCAATGCAGAAAATTGAGAAGTAATGAGACTCGGGAGCCAAGAGAATAAATTAAGAGGTGATCACATGGCTGAGGGAGCCACCACCTGAATGTTGAGAAGGAAGAGCTTGGACCATCAGAGAGCCCTGGGTCGGGGAAGAGGTCAAAAGGACGAGCCACTGCACAGGAGGCTGAGGCGTGGTCAAAAGCAATTAAGGAATTACCATATTTCATCGGTTCTAGGGCACGCATTTTTCCATTTTTTAGTATCTTTGAAATCGAGATGTGTTTTGTAATCAATAGCATGTCATACTTCAATTGGCAACATGTTTTTCTTTCTCTGTGGTACATCAAATCGAGCTATATCTTCTAACAGAGGGTATCTCAGATTCAGCGGAATACGGTCCCAGATACCTTGAGCGAATCTCTTTCCTTGTTGGGGTCTTTTACATGGGCGAGATGAGCACCTGTTGTCGACTCCATCTTATTTAATCATTGTTTATTGAGCATCCACCACATGTCGGACCCTGGGCTAGACACAGCTGTCAACGGAGATCACAACAGTCCCCATGTCTGCTTTCTGAGTGCATTAGGAATGCCCAACAGGCGTTGTTTGTTCCCGGTGAGAATCGCGCATGAAGGAGGGATTATCAGTGTCTTCCTATGACAGGGGCGGTCACCCCCCCCCCCCCACCGGTTACTAGCCGGCTGGGCTAGGAGCCGATTCTCCCTCCCAGACCTGAGCCTGCAGCCTCAGTGCTCCCCATCGCTCCCCTGCGTGTCCCAGCCATCCGGAAGCACACGTGGGCGTGGAGAAGGTAAAGGAGGAACAGGAAAGGTATGAGCGATGCGTGGGATGGGGGGAGATGGGCCCAGGGCTGAGAGGCAATGTCTGCACCACCGGCAGCCTGTGGGTTTGGGTTAAGCAGAGACTGGGAGGAGAACAAAAAAAGGAACAAAGTGGTGGTGCAGGGGGGAAGTGGGTGGAGGAGTCTGAGGAATGTAGGGGAGACAGAGACTGGAAAGAGTCCAGTGGGGTCAGAGGAGGAAGGGGATGGAGGTAAGTTTGATGTCCAGGGCTTTCATGACTGGAGGGGGTTTGCTCTCCATCCTGGAAGCAATCGGAAGGTTTAAGTGAGAGCTCCCCTGAGATCCTTGCACCCCAGCATCTAACGATTTTCTGAATCTTTTGTTGGACCAAGAGTGACTACAGACTCTTAAGAGGAAGGCTCTGGGGCAAGGCCCCCTTGTGCAGTCGTTCAGGCTGAGTACAAAAAGTGAGTGCAGGGGTTCTTGGGTGGCTCAGTCAGTTAAGCGTCCGACTTCGGCTCAGGTCATGATCTCACAGTTCATGGGTTCAGGCCCCACGTCAGGTTCTGCGCTGACAGCTCAGAGCCTGGAGACTTATTCAGATTCTGTGTCTCCCTCTCTCTCTCTGCCCCCTCCCCCTCTTGTGCGCGCGCTCTCTCTCTCTCTCTCTCTTGCTCGCTCTTTAAAAAAAAAAAAACAGTGAGTGCAAAAGGGTGACCAGACAGAGGGGTGATGAGAACCAAAATCCAGCCTCTCCTCTTTCCATTAAGCCATATGCTCACAGGGCGGTGTGCCCTCAGGGTGGACACTTGTGCTAATTTGCACAGAAGCCCTATATGGACTAGCAGGGATCCAGATTAGCAGAGACAAGCATTAGCTACCAGGGCAATGTCCCTGTCGCGTGCCACGCCTGGGACTCAGGTATCATGGTGACAGAAGAAACAAAAAATAGGCGGCCTTCCTTGCTCTTGAAGACCCACAAGGCTTGACCAAAGGCTTTGTTGGGAAATAATTTTTTTCACGCCCACAAAACACACCAGGCCCTATTATAAGAGCTGCCTTTCACTGAGTGCCAACTGTGTGCCAAATGTTATGCTAGGTGCTTTCCAGACCTTTTCACTAATGCTCACGCTCCTCTTGAAAGGAAGAGTGGGTTATCCCATTTTCCATAGGAGGGAGCTGAGAGGTTCGGTGCCTTGCCCGAAGTCACACAGTGGGGACAAGGCAATGATCTCCAGAGACCCTACCAGGCAGGAGAGCAATTTTCTCCATGCAGTAAAGGAGGTGGTATTTATTGAATAGAGACTCTGTGCCAGGCATTTTATATACATTAACTCTTTTAATCCTCATTACAATCCCTTGAGGGGGGCATTACGGATTCTCTTTGGCAAAAAATCAGCTCAGGGAGGTTGGGAGACTTGCCTGAGTTCTCATAGGTAACCAGCATTTGAACCCACCACTTTCTGGCCCCTGTTCCTTTGCCCTTCCCCCTTCCAAGAGTCTTAGGTCCCAGAGCTCTTTAAAGGTGGGGGCTCCTTATGCACGCATATTCCTCGAAGCCTACCTTGAGACCTGGCATAGAGCATCTGTGGCAAATATTTGTTGAATGCATGATGAATGAATGAATGAATGAATGAAGGCAGAGAACTAAAGTGGATGTCCACCTTACCTGCAGGTAGTCTGGCCACCTGAAAAGGCTCCTTCCCCTTCATCACCGTGTCTTCTAACACACTGACGTGAGGAGGGTCAGGGCACTAGAGTTTGGTATGATATCATCGTCAAATTATGTTAATGCTCTTCCCCAAAGGGGGAAATATCACTGTGCATGATGAACTGTTTGTGGAATTATTGAGGACGTGATATGAAATTCATCCTGATTCCCCACTTATTGAGACGTGCTGCCCAATTTGTCTCAAATGTCACATCTCTATGTATTAATTTGCTACTCCACAGTACTGATTAAAAGGAATGTTCTCCAACTCCCAAGGCAGAGCCATCAGAAATGGAGCAGGTTCACTCAGGAAGCACCATCCCTCCTGGGCAGAGGAAACGGACATTCATTGCCTCCCACCCTAGAGGAGGCCTCACCAGGCCTGCTGTTCTGGCCCAGAGCAGGCTGAATGGTGCAAATTGCATATATATATATATATATATATATATATATATATATATATATACACACACACACACACACACACACACACACACACACACACACACATAGTTGAATAGCTTCCATTAGCCCAATTTTGAAATGTCTGCATAATGTCCCAGAATTGGGAAACCCTTTCAGAATGAGGAAATTGTCCAAGAGGTAGAGACTGGGAGATGGGGAATCAGCAGGCCTAATTATAGGAAGGAATAAAATCAGGAGGGCCCATTTCTGGACCCAAGTTTCCCTGTGTGCACAGTGTCATGTTCACCTTCAACCCTGCTCCACCTCCAAAAGCCACGAAAGCACACCCTGGCCCGAAGTTTGCTGCAAACCCTCCTCTCCTCGTCTAGCACCCAAGGGACCTCCATCTTTGTTCTTCTGTCCCCTACAGACGTGTCTATCTGACCCCCAGGGGTGACACTGCTGACCTTCCACTGGCAGCAAAAGCACACGAAGGTGTTCTTTCAGAAGTGACACTGTATTGAGTGCGTCCTCCTCCTCCCCTGTTCTGGTGCCCTTTGGGAGTACGGGTGGATGGGGGCAGAGGGGGGAAACCGTGGTTGTGAAGGTGAGGCTCGGTTGAAAAATCAGCAACTGCACACAGTAGGCACTCAGTAAATATTAGCTCAGTGAATGAAAGAATCTCTACCATCAACTTTATGGGTGATGTCAGCCCCTCTGGGATCATTCTTTCAGGTGGACTAGTGGTTCGTGGGTGGGCTTCAGGGCACGTGAATTAGATGAAAGGAAATACAGGGAAGTGGTGTGTGTGTGTGTGTGTATGGTGTGTGTGTGTATGTGCGCGTGTGTGTGTGCACACATGTGCATGTGTGAGCATGCAAGTGTACACGTGTGTGTGCACGTGTGTCTGCAAAGACAGTCACAGCTTTCAAGTTCATGAGTCCAATCCCCAATGTATAGAGCCTGCTGGATGTGTTATGAGCATATTTAGTTCTAGAGCCAACCTTCTCTGATGGAAAGAGCAGAGGTCATGAAAAGGCTAAGCTCCCGGCCTTGACCTGGACAGTTCTGGTCCGCCTAGTGGCAGGACCTGAGGCCTCATCCCTGTCCAGTGTGTGCCCTCACAGGCAGTCCTGGTGCTCACGGTGATGGACAACTCCGCCCCTTTCCCAGAGAGGCCACGGTCTGTTTGTAGACTAGACACAGCATGAGGGTTTTAGGCAAACTCAGGAGCCAGGGGACTGAGGCAGAGCTGGGGCTGTGACCTCCGGTGATGACATTATCTTTTCCATCTCCTGAAATAGTCCCAGGCAAGTGAGGTTAGCATGAGGGTGACTTCGTTAATCCACTGATATTTATCGAGCAGGGATAATTTGCCAGGCCCTGTCCTGAACACATCGTGGGACTTGTGCCTTCTCTTCCTTAGTCTTCACAGCTCTGTGAAGCATATTCTTATCCTGATTTTACAGATGTGGAGGTCAGAGCTCAGAGAAATGAAATTACTTGGCCAAGGTCTCACAGCAAGTGAATGGCAGAGATGGGATTTGATTCCAGATATGGGTGAATCCAGAATTTGAGGTCTCAATCATTGTACTATGCCACCTTTCCCCTTAATGGTTACCAGGGAATTTGCAAAAATAAGGGTCCTTCATCCTTCTAGAATCTGTGGAGAGGCCTGATTTTTAAGGAAGCCTCCTATGTTTTGATAGTGAAATCCCACGATGACAGATTTAGCTAAGCAGAAATAAATACCAGTTTTCAGATCTCGATGATTAAATAGATCTGATCGACTAAGACTTAGCACTCAGGGATGGGCTTTCCTTCGCCAAAGTGTCAGACGGACTGCTCGAGATTAATGGTCCTAAAACGCAAAGGTGCAACCAAGATCAGGCATTTAAAACCTGCAGAGACTCATCTAATTGACATTTCTGATCGGCTTATAATAACTCCTGTTTACCTGCTGAGGAGTCTGGAATAGACAGAAACATCTCCACACAGTCTTTGAGAGTTGTGTGTGGAGAAGGCGAGAAGTCTGGCAACTAGGCTGGGAGAAATAATACCTGAAGACAAGGCCGAAATATCAGGGAGAGAATCACCAGGGGCAAACTGAGAAGTGACGGCTTCCACATACTCGAAGAGGGAGAATGAAGGACAGACAGGCAGAGCACCGGTGGGGCAGGGACGGAAACCGTCGCAGAAACTAAGACAAACACAACTGAATTCCAGCGGGATTTGAGAGTGCAATGTAAAAATAAAACTCTAAAAGAATAAGATGAACATTTGTATGAATATTTATCTGATTGTGGCATAGAAGAGGCCTTTCTAAGCATGACACCAAAGGTAGATCATAAAAGTAAAAATTTTTTAATTTAAAACCGGTGGCATAAAAACTAAAGCTCCTGCACATCAAAAGGAAACGCATAACTTTAATATCTTTAATATGCAAAAACCACTTACAAAAAAGATAAGAAAAAATACTAGCGCCTCAACAGAAAAATGGGCAGAGGTGGGACAGGCAATTTACAAAATGCTCTACAAAAGGCCAGTAAGTGATGACAGGGGCTCAACCTTCCCTATCATCAAAGAGATGCAAATTATAACAACAAATGAGATTTCATTTTTCACCCATTTTAACCAATGAAACTGACTTAAAACTCACCAATGTGCAACGTAGGGGGCAGAGGGATAGACCTACGTGTGCTGTTGGTGGAGGTGTATATCAGTATAACCTCTCTAAGAACACTGAAATTATGTATTAAAATGTAAAATCTACCCACTCTTTGACCCAGCAATTGCACTTCCAAGAATTTATTCTAAGAAGATAATTAGATGAGGGTTTAAGTTGTATGTACAAGAATGTTCTTCACCTAAGTGTCCACAGAAGGCTACTGGTTAAATAATTGTGATACATGCAAACCACAATGGCTCCCTCGCTGATACTCATTAAGAAGGACAAACAAAGCCAGGCTACTTTTATTAACATAGAAAAACTCTGTCCTCGTTAACCAGATTACAGAACTGAGCACGTAGCATAATTCCCGATATGTATGGATCTGCATTTATGTGCAGGTGCTCATGTGCATGTGCAGAGAGCTGTTTAAATGTACACTCACTGGAATGGCAGAGGTGAGGCTGGACCCTCTGCAGCGGATGGGCAGCCCTAGCTGGGCAGAGCAGGATGGGGTGGGGGCAGATCTGGAGGTCAGGAGGAGGGGGAAGTGAATGGGGTGAGTACTCCTGGGGACTCTGTGCCGAGAAAGGGTTACTAGAGCCAGCAAATGAATATACAGGACACTCTGTTAAATGTGCCTTTCAGATGAACAATGGGTAAGTTTTTAGTATAAGTATATCCCGTGGAATATTTGGGATATACTTACACTTTAAAATATTCAAGTTTTTAAATCTGAATAATTTAAAATTCAAATTAACTGGGCATCCTGTAGTTTATCTGGCAGCCCTAGCTTAGAGGCTCTGGACATATCTCTTGTTGCCTCCCCGGGGAAGACCCTGACACCAGCCTGGAGGCGCACTGGAGCTGAGGCAGGCTTCCCGTGTCCTTCCCTGCCTCTGACTTAGCTCCAGTTTACCTGCCCATGAAATGGAGTCACCAATCTCTGCCCTACTCCAAGAGTTTGGCAGGGAGTGCAGCACAGAAGGGTATAGTCTTTAGTGCCAGAGAAGCCACGTAAAAACTTCTGGCCATCAGGTAGCCTTAAGCTGAACACAAAACTCTCAAGTCACGCGCAGCTCATACATCTGTAAGATAGAGATAGCGATGTCGGTCCGCAGGGCCACCGTGGGGATTAAGTGAGATAATGTATGTAAAGTGCCTGGCATACAGTCAGCACTCAATACAAGTTGATCCCCTTCCCTCTGGTCCGTGGCCACAGCCCACACTCTCGTCCCCGGGGATTACAAATCAAGCATCTCCTGTCATCCCAGGGGTTAGACGATTGGCCTTTTTGATCTTTCCCTTGAAGCGGCAGCTGCTGTGGGCTGACACCCTTCACCTGACTTCACCTTTCTCCAAAGACCCCCGCAGCGGTTCGATTCCTTATCTGTATGTTTCACTCTCCCGATGCGGTGGAGGAGGCAAACTCGCTTTGATAGCAGACTTTCGGGGACATCAGCCAAAGGGAGCTGCCGAGAGCAGGGCCCGGATGTTTGATGTTTTCTTTTAAACGGATGCAGCACTGTCTTGACTAGAGAATGTAAGGGGGCCGTCCTGGCTGGGGGCAGTCCGGGCTGGTAGGGGGGCCTCCTCTGCTGGAGCCTGTCTGTCTGTCTGTCTGTCTACGACTGTCTGGCACAAATGACCGAGGCAGACTCCGTGATGGAGGGAGGGGCTGACCTCTCTCCCAGAGAGCCAGATCTTCACAGTCTTTCTGACTACTGGGTCTCCCCAGCCCCCTCTAGTGAGGCCCGGGTAGTTCCAAAAATTCTGCCCAAGGTCAGTGAGTCAGTTATAGGCCTAAGAAGCTAGTGTTTTATCAGTCAACCCCCAAATGTGGGATTATCTGGTATCTTGTTGATAAGCCCGGTGACAGACAGGCCCAGGCCACCGTGGTGAATGCATGCAGCACGTGGTTTATTCCCAGCAGAGGCTGCCCCTACTGGCTCCTCCCACCCTCTCCACTTTTTGCCCCCCCACCCCAACTTTAGGTGTTCCACAAGTCGGTGCAGTTCACACTCTTCCAAATGCACCCCCGTGGTCCAGTCCCTGGGCCAGATCAGTGAGGTTTGGTGAGAGCCCCAGCCTTGGCCTCTCTGTGGGTGGCTCCCTTGTTAGCACACGCATCTACGAGCCACTCTGCCAGGCAGCACAAAGACAGCAGCCACACAGACTGGAGTCAGCAGAAACCCTGCATGGGTGACCGCATGGGGGCTCACTCAGCCACAGCCACCTGTTTGCACTGGCTCAGGGTTTGCCTGCCTCGCCTGCAAGGTTTTGTCTTCTTACCACCAATGTCACTGTTATGTGGCTGAGCTAGGGCAGGCCCTTCCTCTGGCCCACTGGTCCTGCAGCATTCTCATGTCTGCACTGCCTCCTCTGTGCCAGGCAGGTAGAAGGAGGGACCCACCAGCCTCTACTCTTTTTCACTATTGTATGGCCTCTTTTGAATCACAGACCCTTGGTGAATCTGATGGAAGCTTTAGTTCAGCTCCTTCCGGTAGAATTTCCGGCAATGACAGAAACGTTCTCTACAGTGTTGTCCACTGTGGTGGCCACCATGTGGCTATTGAACACTTGATATGAAGCTAGTGTGAGTGAGAAAATGAACTGTAAATTTTATTTAAGTTTGACTAATTTAAATGTAAATATTCCCCTGTGGCAAATGGCTACTACGCTGGGTAGTGCAGCCCCAGACAGAGGGTCAACAAACGTTTTCTGTAAAGGGCCAGGGACTAAATATTTTAGATTTTGAGGCCACATGATCTCTGCAGCAGTAGCTTGACTCTTAAGTTGTAGTACCTGCCAGGAGTCATAGATAGTACATCAACAAATGGGCTTAGCTGCATTCTAATAAAACTTTATTTACAAAAACAAGTCATGGGCTGGATTTAGCCAGGGGACCATAGTTTGTTGATCTCTGTTCTAGACCTTTTCTTAAAAAAATACACATATCCATTACATTCAGAATTTTGGCCCTAATTTCAAGGGTAGACCCTCCATGTCCAGGCTACGTACAACTTCTGATTTAAAAGGCCTCAGCGAATATAACCTCAGATCTGCTCTATGTGGTGGAAAAGTGTTTGGCATTGTTCCGCAGAGGGGACAATGTGGTTAGGAATCAATAGGACACTTTTTCCCTAAAGCCTTATGAAAATCCAGGCCTCAGCTAAATATCTGCAATGACTGCTGAGTGAGGACATCGTGAGGGCCCAGCCAGGTCCCCCTGGGTCAGTCCTTCCCAGCATCTCTGCAGGCATCAAGTCTGGTGTCACTGACTCATTCCACCACCGTCCCCAAACACAGCCAGTCTCCCCAAGGCTAGTATGTCATAGAAGGAACTCATGACCAGAGATACCGTAAGGAGTTTCTGAAGAGGCCTCTTCTGAAGAGGCTGTAACTCAGACTTTGAGAGAATTCCTTTGGGTTCAGGGACAAAGATTCAGGGCGAAGATGTAGCTAGAATGACCAAGATTACAGGCTTGCTATTGGGAGAAACTGATCGTTGTTTTTTGTTTTTGCTTTTGTTTTTGTTTTGTTTTTCTAAAGAAACTGGATTATCTCAAGAGTCCTTTAGAGATACTTAAGTCTTTTGTCAGGAGCCCTCAGCTAAAGGAGACTGTGGTTATGTCAGGAGCCCTCAGTTAAAGTGATCTGGAATTATGTCAGAAGCCCTCAGTTAAGGAATGCAGAACTTTCTACAGAGCCTCTCAGGAACCTTTGGTTAAGACTAATTGAGACCTTTCTCAGGAGTCCTCAAATGCTGAGGTTGAAGCATCAGACTCTGTCCCTCACACCCCTACTACCAGGGGTGGGCTTTGCCAAGGAGGTAGGACTTGCCCTTTTTCCATGGTGTATTTCTAGCCAGGACAAAGGTGATATCTATTTCCATATTGCTATAGCTTCATTCAAGAAAGCATCACCTATTCTTTAAGTTCTTGGAGGTAAGGGAAAGAAAGTTTTTGAATAACTGGCATGCTTTACTAGGGTGTTATGTCATTACTGCTATTAATTATCATTAGCAGTCTTAAAATATGCCTATTAATGATCTCAACACAAAATAGCAGTGTGGTCTTAGCCAAGAGCAGCATAATTACCTATTAATGAGATGTAAATTTCCTAGGGAAATGACAGAGATCTAGAAGTACCACCTTCTGAACTAATATAATAAAGTTAATAATAATAATAGTGTATAATCTGAAGATATTAGTGTTAATTTGAATGCCAACACCATATTTAAACAAGCCAAGAGAAGTGGAAATTATTTGCATAACTCAAACCAAGAAACCCTAATCTGTGCTATTAAGGAAAAATTGATTGTTCTTTTCTGAATGATATAAAACGGACTCTTTGCAGTCCTTATAAGGAGCAGAATTTTTTTCCCGCTACTTATTTTTTTAATTTCTTTTCCTTAGGTTTTCTCTCTCTCTTACTTCTAAAACCAAGCAGAGGTAACTTGGACAATTAAGTCCAATAGAAAACAGAATTAAAAAAACAAAAACACAACAAAATGCATTTAGGGGACAGAGAAATAGATGCTACCAGGCCCTCAAGATGAATTACCACACCTGAGCTCTGATTTCAATTTTCAGTTTCCTGGGAACATGGCACAGACAATTTAGGTAACCTAGTTACTGGATAGTAGGCAGCCTTGTGGAAGGCGGGAGCTCTGAATCTGAAGCATCCCTTTCCCGCAGCTGAGAGCAGCCTGGCCCCGCCTACGGCTATTCCGACCTGAGGCATCAGGTCCCCATGGTGGGGGCCATGAGGCACCTACCTTCATAGCTGGCATGGAAGCCCTGAGCGCTGACCGCGTAGTCACTGATGAGGCGCAGAGAGAGGGTGGTGGCCACACTGACGATGGTGGCTGGCAGCTGAAAGCCTGTGAGCCTGGAAGACAAAGAGGCGCGATTTAGGGAGAATGACCCCCTTGGGAAGTGAGCGTCCATTATGCATTTATTGAGTGCTTGCTGGATGCACAATGCTGATTTAGGCACAGGGAGGGATATGAAAGAAGCCTAACATTGGGCATAAGCGAGGAGTCCAAAGACAAAGAGGTGATGGAGCAGAGGTGACGGCAACCAGCAGTCTCCTGACACAGACACGTGGGAGGCCACTTTCCGGAAGCCACGGGCCATCCTACAACCTGGAGGACCTGTCTCAGTTAGGTCTCTTACTCCTTTCTTCTCTTTGGGTGTCTTCTCCTGTCCCTTCCCTTTCTGGCTCTGGGTAGACTTCACCACAAAGTTACAACTAGTAATTGTCAACAGACAACATTTATTGCATACTGAGGAAAATATACTCAACTATAATTAGCAGAAGGTGGATGCTTCTCATCACAGACTTTATTCTTTAAAAGGAATAAGTCTACCGCTTTTATACAAATAAGTGCTTATTATTTTTAAAGGATGAAAGCAAAAAGTAAAAAACCCAACGCAATCTAGAAATAACCATTCTTGACAGTTGACGTACAAATAGATGGAGGGATCAATAGATGGGGCCATCATCAATGAAATAATTTCATACAAATGGGACCATACTATACATGCTTTTAAAATTAAAATGCTTAAAAAAATTTTTTTCTATGAGTTCAGTGAAGAAAAAGAAACAGAGGTGAAATGGAAGGAATTGTTGAACCTGAGATAATATGTTTTCAGCACTAAAGAATCATTTGTAAAAGATTCTTCTAATGTTAAAAAAAAAGTAAAATAATGAAGCCTTCAGTGAACGCTTGGGAACATATTTTAGGAGAGAAGGTGTCCATGGCTGGGAACCCACAGGTGACCTGAGTACACACACAGGATGTAGTGAGATGGCCAGTCCCCTGTCTGCCTCTGTCCTTCATCTCCTATCTGAGGCTCACCCTTCCTTCCTGCACCCCTGACAGGGCTCTGGGAAGGAATTCAAGGTTTACCTTTACCTTGATTTTCAAATAGTTTGGGATACCTGTGGTGCTCCTGGATCCCACTCTATACCTCCCATTGTCATATAATATCTGGATGCCGACATGTCCCTTAGAATCATAAGCACTGAGTTCAGACAAGTTGAATCAGGCATATGTTAATGCCCACCATGAAAAGCCTTTTGCAAGATGAAGCCCTTGCCCTTCCCACCATCCTAATCTTATAGGATTCCTATTAATTCAAAATAAACTCAAGGAACAGAGAAGGAAAGTGATCGAGCTATGATGACCAAATCAGTTTCAAGATCATGTTCTCTTCCAGTATAAGAGCTCCCAGCAAAAGATGCCTACATTACCCCATATTCTCTCCTGTCCCTGTCCCTGACTTTCTGTCTCCATTTCCCTGACTTTCCAACATGGGTCAGAAATTTATATGTAGGGGCACCTAGGTGTCCAGGTCGGTCCAGCATCCAACTTTAGCTCAGGTCATGATCTTGTGGTCCATGAGTTCAAGCCCTGCATTGGGCTCTGTGCCGACAGTTCGGAGCCTGGAGCCTGCTTCGAATTCTGTATCTGCCTCTCTCTCTCTGCCCCTCCCCCACTCACTCTCTGTGTCCCTCTCTCTCTTTCAGAATAATAAACATTAAAAAAAGAAATTTATATGTAAAATAGTGAAACCATACATATTAGAAAAAAACAACCTTTTTTTTAATCATCTTATGCTGAGGAAGGTCTTTCTAAGAGTGACATGTTTAGAGGATTCATTTGGGTCCTACCTTCTACCATCATTCTTCTAGGGAGCTGTAACTACGTGGGGGTACCCTATGCACTCACTAGCCACAGAACCGGGCAAATGACCAATCATGGCATATCCCTCATCTTCACAGACTGGGTCAAGGCATGGAGAAGAAGGAGGAAACAAAACCCAAGCAGGGTCATTCTGAGTCCTTCCGTGGGGTAGGATATACAGATTCCGAGTCTTTTAGTTTTGGATTGTAAACCATTAGAATGTAAGCTTGGGACTGTCAGCCATCTTTTTAACATTACCCAGAGCCTAGCTGCTTTACAAAATGATATCCCACACAGACACAGACAAAGCTGAAAGTGAAAGAAGAGAGACAGAACCCTGATGGTACATTGTTGAGATCCTTGATCTCGCCATGCAGAGACATCTACCTCTGCAGTACCTGGTTACACGAGCCAACATTCATCCTCTATTTGCTTGCTTCCTTCCTTCTATCCATCCATCCATCCTTCCTTTTTTTGTTGTTCTCAAGCTAGTTTGATTTGGGTTCTACCTCTTGCAATCTATTGCTGACGGACACAGCATGAAGCCCCAGAAACATTAAGGAAAAATATCGGTTGACTCAATTATGTGAAAATTAAAAACATGTAGCAAAGCAAAATAAACTGAATAAATAAAATAAAATAAAAAAATAAAGAGAAAAATACAAACTGGAAAGAATTCATAATCTATAAATAACACTTACAAATCAACCTGAAAAAGATGAACAAGTATAAAGGAAAATGACAAAGGAATGAATAAACAAAAACAGAAAAATGATCCACATACTTAATACTAAAAACATGGAAACCAGGGGCACCTGGGTGGCTCAGCTGGTTGGACCTCCGACTCTTGATTTCAGCTCAGGTCATGATCTCGCCATTTTGAGATTGAACCTCTCATAGGGCTCTGTGCTGGGCATGGAGACTGCTTAAAATTCTCTCTCCCTCTCCCTCAGCCCCTGCCCCGCTCAGTGTCTCTCTCTCTCTCTCTCTCTCTCTCTCTCTCTCTCTCTCTCTCTCTTTCTCTCTCTCTCTCTCTCTCACACACACACACACAACAAATGAAAAACAATATGGAAACTAAATCCACAAGACTCATTTTTCACCTTTCAGATTGACGAATATCCAGAATTGGCAAAGGTTACAGAAAACAGATCCTGTGGCTATCAAAAGGATGATAAGGAAATACTGCAAATCATACACACACATTTGACAAATTCGATGAAATGGACCAGTTCCTTGAAAAGCGCCAACGACTGTAAGTTTCCCAGTATGAAATAGATCATTTGAAAAGCCTTATCACTATTAAGGAAATTGAACTAGTAATTTAAAAAATCCCCAAAAAAGATACACACCAGCCCAGATGGTTTCACTAGAGAATTCTACCAAGCATATAAAGAAGAATTAACACCAATTCTACACAATCTCTTCCAAAAAATAGAGAAAAGAAGGAACACTTCCAAACTCATTTTATAAGATCAGTATCACCCTGACACCAAAACCAAGAGAGTACAAATCAAGAAACTAAAGACCAATACCCCACATGAATATAATCACAAAAATCCTTAAAAATTATTAGCAAACAGAATTCAGCAATATATAAAAATAATTATATACCATAACCAAGTGGAGTTTATTCCAAGGATGTAAGGCTAGTTTAATATTTGAAAATCATGGCCACCTGGCTGGCTTAGTAGGTTAAGCATCCAACCTTGATTTCAGCTCAGGTCATGATCCCAGGGTCATGAGATCAAGCCCCGTGTAGGGCTCTGCACGGACAGAGAGGAAACTGCTTGGGATTCTCTCTCTCTCTCTCTCTCTCTCTCTCTCTCTCTCTCCCCTTCCCCTGCTCTCTCTCTCTTTCTCTCTCTCTCCCCCTCTCAAAATAAATAAATAAACATTTAAAAATATATTTGTGGGTGCCTGGATGGCTCAGTTGGTTGGGTGTCCGACTTCGGCTCAGGTCATGATCTTGCGGTCCATGAGTTTGAGCCCGGCATCGGGTTCTGTGCTGACAGCTCAGAGCCTGGAGCCTGCTTCAGATTCTGTGCCCCACTTCTCTCTGCCCCTCCCCCACTCATGCTCTGTTTCCCTCTGTCTCTCAAAGACAAATAAATGTTAAAAAAATCAATCATTGTAATTCACCATGTTAACAGGCCAAAAATCGAAAAATCACATGACCATATAAGCTGATGTAGAAAAACCACTTGACAAAATTCAACACTCATTCTTGATGGAAAACACAAACTTTCAGAAAACTAAGGATAGAGGGAAATTTCCTGAACTTGATAAAGAACATCTACAAAAATCCTACAGCTAATCTCACACCTAATGGCCAAAGACTGAATGCTTTTCCCCGAGGACTGACAGTGAGTCAAAGATCTAACAAGCCAGTTGAAAAAGCAGCAAAAGACACAAAGAGACAGCTTACTAAAGCAGATATAAGAATGACAAGCAAGGGGCACGTAGGTGTCTCAGTCAGGTAAGTGTCTCACTCTTAATTTTGGTTCAGGTCATGATCTTGTGATCACGTTCGATCCTTGTTCGAAGGATCGATCCATGTTCGATCCAAGGCTCATGTTCAAGCCTTGCTTGGGGCTCTGCACTGACAGTGCAGAGCCTGCTTGGGATTCTCTGTCTCCCTCTCTATCTCTGCCCTTCCCTCGTTCATGTTCTCTCTCTCTCATATAAATAAATAAATGAACAAACAAACAAACGTTTTAAAAATAGTGGCAAACAAGCATATGAGAAATGTTCGACATCGCTGGCCATTCGGGAACTGCAAAGTGAGACCATGGTGAAATGCGACTACCTACCATTAGCACAGATAAAATAAAAATCGCGACAACACCAAATGCTGACAATGATGCAGAGCAACTAGATCTCTCAGACTTTACCAGTAGGATGTAAAATGGCAGACACTCTGGAAACAAGCCATTTCTTAAAAAAAAAAAAAGTCTACACATACCCTAATCATACAATTTAGCAATCACACGCCTGGGCATTTATCCCAGAGAAGTGAAAACAGGTGTCCTCACCAAAAGCTGTCCACACTTGTTCATAGCATTTCTTTTTTTGTAATAATCAAAAACTGGAAACGACCAAAATGTCCCTCAGTAGGTGAATAACCAACACCAGTCCCTTTACTGCAGGACCTCCACACCATGGAATACTACTCAGCAAGAAAAAGGAATGGACTGTTGATGCATGCAACAACTTGGATGGATCTCAAGGGCATCACGAGAAGTGGAAAAAGAAAAAAAAAAGAAGTGCATCTCAGAAGATGACATACCAGATGATTTCATTTGCATCAGGTTCTTGGAATGACATTAAGGAGATGGCAAACAGATTTGTGGCTGCCAAGGGCAAGGGATGGGGAGAGGAAGGGAGGTGGGGTGACTACAAAGGAGCAGCACGAGGGAGATCTTTGAGGCGATGGAACAGGTCTACACCCTGATTGCAGAGCTGGTGACGTGAATGCATACAGGTGCTAAAATGACACTGTAACATCAGCCTCCTGGCTTTGATATTTTACCGTAGTTACGTTAGATGTGTCCATTGGGGGAAACTGGGAAGGGTACACGGAACCCCTGTACTATCCTTTCAACTTCCTGTCAATCTATAATGAATTCAAAATTTAAAGTTTTTAAAAATTATATTTATGGCTCACACTACGTTTCTACCGGACAGCACCTGAGACCTCCATGAGTTCTGACCTAAACTCAGTCCCCCTAGACTGAGCCTTGAGCCCCTGCTTGGTCTTTGCCAGACCCCCTCTCTTCCACTGCCTCCTGTGTATTCTTTCTCCTACATTGTACCCCACCCTTCCCCCACTACACACACACACACACTCAGCACTGGCTGGGTCATTGCTGGAAAAGGACTGACCACCAGAACCATACTCCAGCCCCAAAGCCATCACTCACCTCTCCTGGCTTCCTTCCAACATGCCCATGTGGCAGATACCCTTCCCCCACACCCAGATATTCATGTCTGTTGATGACAGATTGCTGCCTTCAGTGGACCCTGGCATTAAAATACCAAACTGTCCCCCAGTGAGACCAGACCTCTATCTGGGTCTGATCTCCAAGCCCCATCCCAACCAGCCCTGGGTGTCTCCACCTCCAAATGGGCCCAATTCACAGCAGCTGCCTGTCACCCATGTCCTGCACAATTATGCCCTTGGGTGCCCTTCCCAGACAGTCTAGGGACACTCCTCCTTCAACAACAGACAGCTGCATGTAGGACTCTCACACCTCTCCAAGGCCTCTCCCGTGAAGTGATCTCTGGGAATGGCATTCACCCCACCGGGTGGACCTTGTTGATTTTATTCCCCTAGTTCGTTCCATGATATTTCTGAGCTGCCAGTAAAGATTCCTAGACCCTAGTGTCTTAGTACTATATTGACACAAGCTGTGCATAGCTAATATACACTGTCAACAAACAATTACGTTTTTATTGCTTGCAATATATGGAATTGCGGCTTACAAGGCATTTTCTCTAATCAGATATTTACCATTCTGCTATTTCTTTCCCAGCCTTGGTAGATAAATTCTAACATGAAGGATTCCTCAAAAGTGCTAATGCGGGAGGGGGTGTGAAAAAGCCTTCTGGATAGTTGAATCATCGCTCCCTTCCCCCACTGCCCGTTCTTCCCTCATCCACTCTTTATTGTTGAATAAATTTGAGACAAACTGATGACCTCACAGTCACGGAGAGTTACCACGCTGTATGCCGTATGCTGGAATAAGCAGATAAAGATTTCAAACGTTCCCATCTTTTATCTGATGAGTGTAGAGACCATAATGAAAGGCGTGAGGCATCCTTCAAGAGTGGAACCCAGGCGCGCCTGGGTGGCTCCGTTGGTGAAGTGTCTGACTCTTGATTCCGGCTCAGGTCATGATCTCACGGTCTGTGAGTTTGAGCCCCGCATCAGGCTCTGTGCTGATGGTGTGGAAACTGCTAGGGATGGTCTCTCTCCTCTCTGCCCTTTCCCTACTCTCATTCTCTCTCTCTCTCTTAAAATAAATAAACTTAAAAAAAAAAAGAGTGGAATATAGACTTATCAGAGAAATGGGGTAAAAAAAATGAAGGCAAAAATTGCAAGTGCCCCGGCTGCTTTGGGCTCTCTCCCCCTGACTCTCAAGTGTGCAGAGAACAGCTTTTGCAAATAGGTGGTGTGGCCACCCATGTAAGCTAACGCTCACCTTCCACTTTATCAACCCTGTCTTCCCCACTTCCTCGAGAGCCTTCTCTTTGCTTCTGCCTCCATGCCCAGAATGACCCAACGTCTTAGAAACTGATGTCCAACACCCCACAGTTTTCACTCTTTCACTCTCCCAGTGCAGAATCCACCAATGGCTTCCCACGGTTCTTAAGATTAGGACCAGGACTTCCACAAAGCCTGTCTAGATGCTCTGCCCTATATCCCACTTGGCTCCGCCCCTCCAGTCTTCTTTGGTCAAGGGCGGGGCCAGTGGTCAGCCCAGAGTGCAGGCAAAAAGGGATACAGTTCCCCTGGAGAATCTGAAGCTGATAATAAAACGGACTTGACACATTATCCCCATGAGTCCACACTCCAAACACTGGCAGTGATGAAATGTTCTTCCTGCCTTTCTCCCGGACGCTCTTCCTGGCTTCAGGTCCTCCGATGAGCAACCCACCCCTCCTCAGGGCCTTTGCACATGCGATTTCCTTTTTAGAGCACTTTCTGACATCTCTTCCACCTACTCATCTAAAATGTCTCCTTGTTCAAATTTCGGCACATGTGTCTCAACATTTAAGTGTTTCTGAGAGACGTGTCCTTGACCTCCAGACCAGTCAATCTATTTGCATTCTCCTGGGTCCCTGTGGAAGGCAGCATATCCCTGGTTTGGTGTCTTCCCAGACACACAGTGGAATGGCATCTCCCCGTCACTGCTGAGGGCAGGCCTGGCTAGGCACTGGCTTTGCCCAGGATATGTGGGTAGCAGCCAAGTGTGCTCTTTCCAGGAGGGAGCTCTGAGGAGCCTGTGCACCTCTTGCCCAATCCCCCTGCCCCACCGGCTGTGGGGATCCTGAGTCCCTGCCGGCCAGGGCCTCTGGGTGATGCCACCCAGGAGAAAGCCCCTGCAAGCTGTTTGTGAATATGTAGTATGAGCAAGAAATAAACTTTGGTGAGATAAATCATTGAGATTTGAGGGTTGTTCGTTGCCACAGTGTTTTAAAATGTAGATTTTACTATAATTTAGATGTGGTGAGGCCAGCAGATCAGGAGACATTTGCGAATAACAAGATAGTTGGTTTACTCTGGGTTCCTCAGAGAAAGGGGGGCACAGGCAGCCTTCTGAGGATAGGGGCAGAACCCTGAATAAACACTGCTATGACTGGTGCTCCAGGCCTCAAGTGAAAGCAGAGATCTGTGGGCTCCCAGGGCATAAACTGGGGATAAGACAGACAGGTTGCCCCCTTGGGTGATGCGGCTCAAGGCTTTGTGTCCTTGTATTATTTGGCCCGCTTTTCTCTCTGCCTCAGCTCACGTCTCTCTCCCCTCCAACCACGCTGGCCTATACGCTTTTCTTGAATGTGCTGTGTTTCTTTCTACCCCAGGGCCTTTGCATCTGCTGCCCCTAGGGCTGCACACACTGATCCCCACCCCTTAGCCACCCAGGTTGCCACCATGTCACCTACCCATCTCCCACTAGCTTCCCAGGTTACTTCCTCAGGGATCCCTGATAAATGTTCTCAGAGGGCATATTACTTTTTCCTTTGCAATATTCACTCCATATGTAATGACTCGATTTTCTTATTGAATTACTTGGGATGTGTCTGTATTTCCTTCTGAATGAGAGGTCTGTTGAAGTCAAGGACGAGGTTTACCTTTTTCTCTGTATCACTAACTAGTACACATACTAGATGCACTAGTGTTGCAAACTGAATGTGTCTCCCACCCCAAATTCATATGCTGAAACTCAACACCCCCCGTATGTGATAATTAGGAGGTGGGGCCTTTGGGAGGCAATTAGGACTAAATGAGGTTGTGAGGGTGGAGCCCTCTGGCATGGGATACTGGGAGAGTTAGAAGTCTATGGCCTGGACTGTGGATATGCTCTGACCACATCCTCACCAGGCTGGCACCCTCATCTTGCACTGTTAGTCTCCAGAAAGATGAGAATTAAATCTCTGTCGTTTACAAGACACCCAGTCTACGGAACATTTTTTATAGCAGCCAAGCTGATGAAGGCAAATATAGAATGAATGAATATTCAGCCATCAGAGAGTGGACAGAAAAGGCCTGACTATTGTCATTTGAAGGCCAGCTTACAAGGCTGGCCCTTGACTGGTATTGAATGTGGATTTCAGGAGGGCCCCCACCATTCCCAGAACTAGTAAGAGTGGCCTAAACTGTTTTTTGTATGCACATTCTGGTTCACACTAAACACCTGAGAGTGTGGAACTTTGGTTCACGCCAGGCGGACAATGCCCATGTTATGTGCGCCCAATAAAAAGTCTGGGCACTCAGTCTCCACTAAGCTTCCCCAGTGGCAGCATTTCACACATGTTGTCACAGTCCCTTGTTGGGGTGATTACGCATGTTCTGTGCGACTCCACTGGGAAAGGACTCCTGGAAGCCTGTGCCTGGTTTCCCCCAGACTTCATCCCGTGCACGGTTTTCCGTGGCCATTCTGCTCTGTGTCCTTCACTGTGCCAGATCAAAGCCATGAATGCAGCTATAGGCTGAATCCCGTGAGTCGTCCCAGCAAATCATGGAAGCTGAGGGTGGTCGCAGGGACCCCCAGCACAGAGGGCGACAAATGGACACAACCAGATTCTCCTGGAAAGCACGAATACAAGATTATTCTTCAGAGGATATTCTAGGGTGTTTGTCAGTGAAGCAGAATTGGACATGCTGGGTAAACAGAGTTAAGCGAGGAGTTTTCAGAAAATAAAAAAAAATAAAGTGCTCTTCAGAGAACTGAATAAGTGAACAGCAAACTTCCAAGGCAGGAATAGATGATGCCAACAGTTCCCAACCCATTTGATGAGAGACCTTTTCATTCTCAGAGCAGCACATGGGCTGGGGTTCTGTGGGACACCCTCTGGGAAATTATATGTCCAGAGAAGGCAGGTCATGAAGTTCGTGCTGTTGCTACAATGGCCAGCAGGCTGCTGGTGTTCCTTGTCTCAGAAGCCCTAAAACCCAGGGTGACCAAAAAGGCTGAAGTGATGGCCCTGTGCCGTCCCAAGATCTGGGGATCCTTGCAATAAACCCCTATTTCTGAGGGTGATCCATGCGTGTCTCTTCCCTGAAATCTTAAAGAGCCCAACTAATAGAGAATTATCCAGGAATAAGCAGTAATATAGCAAATTGGGCCTTTATTGGATGGCTCTCATTTAAGGCTCTTAGCACATCAAGCAGTGATAAAAAAAAAAAAAGACATGTCAATTGACCTTGGGAATAAAAGAGTAAATGCAAGCAACATTTGTCACACTGACAGGCTTGGCAAATAGTGTTTTGATTTGCCAGCAGCCCTACTCCAGACAGCAGCCACTAGTTAGATACATAAACCATTAAGCTAAAAACAGAACTATCATTACAGGCACTGTCTAGTAATTTGCAGGTAATTGATGGACATTAGTCATAATCACACACAATACACAGACACACACATATACACCCCTACAGATACATGTTCTCTTTGGTAAGTCCCATTTGCATTGCATCAAAAGCTTCTAAAACTGGAAAACTTGCAAAAAAAATATGTTTTCCATGCTTTTGAGTGTCTATGTCATAAATCCTTCTTTTCTTTGGAGCAACCAATGGGCTGGGGTGCTGTGGAACACTCTCTGGGAAATGAAATGCCCAGAAGAAGGCAGGTCACAGAGCTCATGCTATTGCCACATTGGTCATGAAACCACTCACACTCCTGGTCTCAGAAACCCTAAAACCCACAGTAGCCAAAAATCTGTAGAGATGGTTCTTGTGCTGCCCCAAGATCTGGGAGTCCTTGTCATAAACCCCCATTACTAGGATGACCTGGCATTAGCCAGATATCTGCTGAAAAACCCCAGCTTAAGTCCAAAAGATTTCTCTAAAATATTTCAGTCTAACATCCACTGGCTTTGCAAAGCGCTGCCTTCAGCTGCACATGTACATACATTTTGGGGAGACCAGTAAACCTGTCCGAAGTATGGCTGGGTGGGAGCAATGCTAGGTGTCCAAATCTCCATATACACTGTCTAGGATGCATGCTGGTTTTAGAAGCAAAGTCTGGAGTCATAGCAGGCCCACCTGCTGACAGCTAAAAATAAGGAAGCAGCACTGTATGCTCAGAATGCAAATGCTAAGCACACTCAACTCTGTCAACACCCAGAAGTATTTCCCATAGAACTGCAGCTTCTGATTCTGCAGGAAGGAGTCTTGGATATTTTCTCTTCATGCTGTATCCCAACAGTTCCCAAAACACGTTCCACAGAATACTACCCAGTGTTATGTTAGTAAATTTGCCTGAGAAAACAATAATTTTGGGAAATGCTGCCTACAAAGAAGCACCATGGTTCTCAAACCGTGTGCCACGGTACCCTAGGAGGCTGCAGGGAATTTATAAGAGTAATGTGGAATATTTTAAAAATTTTTTAAGTTTATTCATTTATTTTGTGAGAGAGAGCAGAGGGGGTGGGGAGCACCAGCGGGGGGAGGGGCAGAGAGAAGGAGAGACAGAATCCCAAGCAGGCTCTGCACCATCAGTGCAAAGCCCAAAGTGGGGCTTGAACTCACAAGCCATGAGATCATGACATGAGCCTAGATCAAGAGTCGGACCCTTAACCGACTACACCACCCAGACACTCCTATTTTAAGTTTTCAAAGGAATCTGTGACACTCAATATCTGTTGGACACACAGTATTAGCTCGAAGCAGTTCACAGCTTCAACATGAAGCTACATTCCATGAGGTGACATTGTATCTTTGTAAAGCTGGGTGTTTGGTGGCTGGTGTGATATGAAGCAGGCGCTGTGTGATACAAAGCAGGCACTGTGTGAAAATCAGTATGGAACAGGCTATAAGGGTGATGATGTCTAATTCGATTCCAAGGTTTGAGAAGCTCTATATAGCCCAACAAGTACACACATTCCATTAGCAAGTAATTGTGGTTATTTAAGGATGAAATAAAAATATGATTTTTTCTTTCAATTTATATTTATTTTTTTTCAAACAGCTATAAAATTGTTAGGATGTACTTATTTAGCCATTTGGACCTAACTACTTACAAGTAGAGCTGATAGGTATTTCTTTTACTCATGGACAAATAACTGGAGGACTTCATGGCACTTCAAACTATGAAATGCTGGGAATCTGCATGAATGTATTAAATGCTCTGAGAAGTCCTGCAGCAAGAAAAATAGCCAAACACACCTGAGGCCAGCACATCCCACTCTTCTTCATCCAGCCCATCCCTGAGCAGTCTTCTTTAAGACTTCAGCTTGAAAAATCTAGATGGCTATTACCCAGGATTTGCTCTATGATCTGACAGGTTCCAAAAAGAGACCAGAGATTGACTTATTCCCATTTTTTAAATTTTATTTTGTATACTTTATTTTTAGAGAGAGAGTGCGCAGGGGAGAGGAGCAGAGGGAGAGGGAGAAAGAGAATCCTAAGCAGGCTCCATGCTCAACATGGAACCTGACACAGGGCTCGATCCCATGACACTGGAATCATGACCTGAGCTGAAATCAAGAGTTGGACGATCAACTGACTGAGCCACCCACATGCCCCTGTTCCCATTATTAACATTTAAAAATTATTTCTCATCAACAATTCAGTCAACAAATATTAATTGTGTGCCCTATTAAATGTCATGTACTTTGTTTGGTTTTGAGAATAGAAATGCATAAGACACGGACCTGGCCCTCAAGAAGTTCACCCTCAAAAGTGGAAGTTTCCATTAATTTACCTAGAAATTCAGCCACAGCTCACCACCTTCATTGCTACCATCCTGATTCACCCTCCTCACTCCATCCCTTGCCTTGGTTATTGCAATAACCTCCCAACTAGTCTCCCCACTTCCCTCCTGTCCCCTCCAGGCTATTCTCAACACAGCAGCTGACATGATCATTTTAAGTCATATTATGTCACTTCTCTGCCTATGACTCTTCTAAAGGTGTCCCACTTGATTTGGGATAAAGCCCAGGGCTTCAAAGGCCCTGGGGAAACCTTTGCCATCACCACCCACCAACTCGTGTTCCCTACTTTCTCACTCCAGCCCATAATGGCCCCCTTCTGTTCCTTGAACAAAGGTGGCAAGTTTCTGTCTCAGAGTCTTTGCACCTGCTGCTCCCTCAACTTTCCCCAGCTATCCTATTTTGTCCCCCGCATGTGCATGGCTGGTTCCTTCCTCTTCTTCAGGACTTTTCTCACATATCACCTTTCCACTAAAGCCTTTGATGACAACCCCCCCCCCCCACTTCCTGGCTCCTGATCTCTCACTTCTACATTTCTCATCACCATCTGACATACTATATATTTGATTAATCCCTATTTATTAAGTCTATCTTTCCCCCACTAGCCTGTGAATTCCATGAGGACAGGGATTTTGCTCCATCTGGTTCCCTGGTCTATGCCCAGCATTAGAGATCAGTACCAGGCACACAGTAGGAGTTACTAACTAATTGTACTATTGCTGGAGACACAATGACAATGCAATACAGGAAGTTCAGCGACAGGAATGTGCCCAGGGAATTCGACATCATCAGCCTGAGCTGATCCAAAAGGATAAATTGTTAGCCAATCATCTAAAAGTCATGGAGGGTAGCAGGAGAACAGGGAGGTCATTTCAAGCAAAGGGGAAGGAATGAGCAGAGGAAAGACAAAATCCAACTCCACATGTAATTTATGAAATTGTTCTCCAACCAATGACAGGAGAACAAATGGATACAACCAGCTGTTCATCCTCCATGTGTTTGCCATGACTGCTTAATTACTAGTCTCCCCAAGAGAGGGGATTTTTCTGGAGGCTGCTCAGCCTTCTAGCAGATGCAGACTTTATTTGCTTTCACGGGGATCCTGGAAAACCTTGACCAAGCTTGGCCTTCCATGACAGAGGGAGAACTCTCCAGCCCTGGGAGATGGGATGTGGGCTGAAGATGGGGAAGGGGGCTTTGAGGAAGAGGGGCCATGGTGTTCCAGGAGACTGCCACCTCTGTGTCAACCTCCTGAAAATCAGGCCAGTGACATCTCTCTATGAGAGAATGAGAATTTCTCCCACTCCATCAAGGTTGGCCCTAATGTCTGAACCACCCCAAGGGGCTCCATGGCAGCTGGGGCCTCCCTAGGCCCACAGATGGCACCATACTAGGATTGGCACTGCCTGGGAGAGCTTTGCGTTTTCTGTTTCTCAGGCACCAGGGAGACACAAACAACAACAGTTGTCCAAATATCAGTGAGTAGCCAGTGTGTGATCCCCTGGAGGACTTGTGGCCACCTAGCCTCCGACAGCTGCTGAGGCCACCTGGGAAAGGAGCATGTGGAGCCTCTGAGAGCTCTGGAAGGCTCAAGATGCTAAAAATATCTGCAAGAAGGTAGGGGGGTAGTACTGAGAGGATGGAGGGGCTCACGCCTACCTGCTCCTGCACCACGATGCCCTTCCTGTTGGCCATCAGGGCCTCTTCTGAGCCTGGTCTGAAGCATCTGGGTCTCCATATTAGAGACAGCACTTTACCAGTGTGACACTGTGCCCAGGTGAATGATAGCCATCATCATTATCAGCTCCTGCACCCCCACTTCTGGCAGGTGCTGGACATGAAGTGGAGGAGGTCGGGCTCTATCGTCATAACTGGCCAGAAATGCCTCTTGGACACAGTCAGAGGGCAGGGCCAGACCCAGGACAACAGGGAATCATGTCCACTGTTTTCCCATACTCTGGGAACCAAGATGAACAGGAGCCTCCAGAACCAGGGCCTTTGGGGTGGGGGCACTGTAGAGATTCCCTTCTGAGCAGGAAGAGTCCAGGGGCTCTGCTCAGGGTGGGTTTCCAGGGCCAGGCTAGGCTGTGGAAACAGGGCAAGCTGGGCCACAGCTATGCAGCATGAAGCATGTCGTGAAGGCCAGTCACAGGTCACCAGTGATGGTGGTTGCAAACAGAGGAGGGTCCACCCAAATTATCATATCCAAACAAGACATAGACGTAGTTAATAGTAAAGATCCCTCAGCTGGAGACCTGACAGGACAGAACCACAGAGGCCATGAGACAGCCTGGTCACCTGGGACTTTTTGCAGGGGGTCAGGCAATCTCTCAGGCTCTTTTCCCCCGTGTCTGCCTGAAACTCTAACTCCAGTTTGGCTTCCGGGATTTTTCAGGGCCGCCATATTGCACAACTCTGAGGAATGTGATTCATATCACAGTCGACGACCCTGGGTTCAGGACTGTTGCCTTATCCCTGGACTTCATCTCTTTGCCCTGAGCCTCAGAATTAGACAACTGTCATCTTGAATTTGGAACTGAGTTTTACCCTCCGAATGACATCTTCAATCGTCCCTGGTGCAAAGCAGGGACTGACCCAGGACAATCCCGTGATTCCCAAGGTCCGGCCCACGTCTACAGGGGGGTGAAATGACACAAAGAAAGACACAGAAGCCTGGAGACAGCGGCAAAATTTGAGGAACTGCCATGTGAAAGGATGGAGCATCACATTTACAGAACAGTCCCACCGACCACTCCCCCTGATGCTGTTGGGTCTTCACATTCATTGGTTGCTCAGTTTTATGTTCCTCCTACTCCTAACACCCAAATGTCTTATTTATATGTACTTATTTCATCACTGTCTACCCTCCTCTGCTTGAACATAAGCTCCACTTAGTACAAGCACTTTGTCATCTTGGTTACCTTTACATGTTCAACGTCTAGCATACGGTAAGTGCTCAATAAATCAGTGGGAAATTGAGTGAATGAGTGAATGAGGAGTTGGCGGTGTCAGAGGAGTTAGGAAAAAAAAAAACCGGTTTCAAGAAGGATGAGGTCAATGGTAGCAAATGCTTTCCAGGGGACTAGTAAGGGAGGACCAGAGACCCAATGGATGTGGCAGGTAGAATAGTGGGGATTTTCCAGAGCAGTCTATGTGGAGTGGTAAGGCTGAAACTGGGTTATAGTGGGTTAAGCTATTCACAGGAAGGAAGGATATAGAGACTGAGTCTGGACAGCTCCTCCAAGAAGTGACATTGAAAGGAAAAGGGTCAATAGAAAGCTACTTTTAAACAAAAGCCTTTTTTGACCCCTAGTCAAAAAGGCTCATTTCTACCTTTCTTTCCTGCCCGTGTCTTCCGGTGGCTTCTCTCAGAGCACATACCGTTAATCATCTCTCATTACTTTATTTTTTAATAGAATAAGCAAGTTCATGGGCATTTGTTTCAGTCTGATATGCATTCTCTTGGCAGGATAATAATTGATACCATAAGTGACCTCATTTATCAGCAGGGACAATTAGAACGAGCACAATTTGCCATGTCACTGTCTAAGAAAGACTGAAAGATTCTCACTATCTCTAGGTGTTCCTATGGTGACTTCCATGGGTGACTGACTCCTCATTAGTCCATTCTTGGTCTCTCCAAGCAAAGTGGGGACAAGAAATCTCCAAAGAAGGTTAAATTTAATAGCACACATAGGGAGTCCAATATGGGTCATTGCTGGGTTCTGTCACCCTTGAAGCCTTCTTTGGGTCTCTCTTCCTTAGGGAAAACAGGTCTGTACTACTCTAGAAACTTCCAAAGAGGCAAGTGAAAGTACAACCTTAGTAGATGAACTTCTTAAAAGGTAGGAAGAAAGCATGCCATTTCAAGGCAATCTCTGATGAGTCTCTTGATCAAGTGAAATGCTCTCTGCAAAGTGTATTACCATCACCTTTACTCCCTTTTGAAAGGAGTTACCAAGTGGGAAAATCAGGAAACTGTGACACGTATGGAATATTTGGGTTTCAACAAGGCATTTAGAAATGCACAAGAAGAGGAAAGTGGGCTGTACAGAATCACAATCATAGATTCTTTCTCAACAACCATGAGCAGATGTCTCCTGGGAACAGGGTTTTGTGACAGAGGCCAATTCTCAGTCCTCCTCTGTCCACCATAATTTTTAAATAAATTCCTTATTTTGGAATAATCTGTGATTTATAAAAAGGTAAAAACATGGTACAGAGAATTACCGTACACCTTCCACCCAATTTCTCCTGATCTTCCACAACCATGGTAGTTGGTCAAAATGAAGACATGAACACTGGCATTTTACTATTAACTAAACTACAGCCTTTATTTTGATTTCACTAGTTTTCCCACAAATGTCCTTTTTCAGTTCCAAGACCCAATCCAGGACACCACATTGCATTTAGCGCCATAATTTTTAATGTCTTGTATGGGAACAGAGATGGCACAATGGTCAACTTGTGGCTGGTGTGACCGAGACCTAAATCCAAAAGGTCCCCTCAGACTTAATCCAGAGGACCCGCAGTGAAGAGTAAGTTGTGTCCTTGAGTCCTAGAACCAAACTGTACAAGTAGTTGCCAAACACTCCTAGAGCTTGAGGCCGACTCTGATTGTGCACCTTGGTCCCAAGAAAGCTTACGAGACCTTGGGGTGTCTTCCCAGGACTAGTGTCCACAGGGAGGAGATGATGATTTTGGTCTATCCGTGTGGATTCGGTTACCCCTAACTGCTTCTACTTTCCTAAATTGTTTTTAAAACAAAGAATCTTTCAGAAACACAAGAAGACCTGGAGAGAAATATAATGAACACCTGTGATTCAACACCAGCAAGGAAATGAAGCATTGCAAACATGGTCAGGTCCCCTGGGGAGCTCTCCCTTCCCTTGGCATGGTGACAAGACCCTTCACAATCTGGCCTCTGCCTCTCGGCCCATCAGTCACCGGCCCACACCCCACCCCCAAACAACAATAACAATAAACATACAGGCAAAAAGTCCACTCACCCCAACTCTCTAGCCACGGAATGTCAGGCACTTCCCAGAACATCACCACGGTGCACACACTCCACCCCTTCACACCCACTGTTCCTCTGCCCGGACTCTTCCTACCCCATCCATCCTGTCATCTTCCAGTTCATTCCTTCTTTAAGACTTTGTTCAAGTGACACCTCCTCAGTAGCGCCTTCCCTGATTCTTCCAGGTGCTCTGCCTCTAAACTCGCCTTGCTCTGAGCACATCTCTCCAAACCACACTGCCTTGTCTATTTCCTTTATGTTTCTGTCCATCTCCTCAAAGCTGTCCACAGTCAGGACCCACATCTGGTTCATCTCCAGATCCCAAGGTCCAAGCATAAGGCCTGGAATGAAGAGGTACTGGGAGAATATTTGAAAGGTCTGCAGTTTAGTGTGATGATTTAAAAATTTAAAAAAAAAAAAAAAATCTCTAAAGCTAGTAGTGCCTGAGTTTGGATCCTGACTCTGCCAGTTCCTAGCTTGTGACCTTGGTCAGGTTCCTTATTATCTCTGTGCCTGCTCTGTCAGATGGAGGATGCACCTCATAAAACATTGGGATGATTCAATGAGTTATTTTAAGTAAAATGTTTAGAGCGGTGCTTGGCACATGGTAAGCGCTCAACTATTAATATAATTAATTCTATCAAAGTGTTTAGCACCTGGTAGCTATAGTCATTTGGGTCCGATTTCCACAAAAGTAGGACCTGTGTGAAGGATTTGGGTACGGATGGGTTTATTTGTGAACTGACCCCTGGAAGCATGGTGAGGGAGAAGCGGAGACAGGAAAGGGAAGGCAATCCACAAAGGGGTCCTAGTCACATGCGGTGCCCATAGGAGAGGACGATGCTGAATCTCACAGGGGATGCTGGGAATGGGTGTAGGACATGCAGCTCAGTCGTCCTACTGAAGGGACAGGAGGCCGGGGTGTTTATCCACCAAACCACCTTCCTTTGCTGGCTGTCGGTGCTCCTGGGGCCACTAGCCCCACCCAGTGCCCCACGGTTAGGGCATCTACTTGGTCTACTGAGTGTCTCCTCCACTCCCGTTCGATACTCACACGATCTGGGGGAGGGAGTGGGGGACAGATGCCCAACAGGACTTCTGACTGTGCCCCTGGCAGCTTGGCTTCTGCTCTCAAGTCCCCGGAGTGCCCCTGCCCACATCCCTGCCTGGCCCATCTCTCTTCCTGACTCCATCCTGATCCTAGCTTCCAGGGGCCACCACGGCAGCGATTGGGGAAACCAGCCAGGGGCACACCACCCTCAGCACCAGGCTGATAACTGGCAGAAAGCTCCCCTTCTCCCTCTCCCGGAGACTCGCTAGCCAGTTCCGTCCTGACACCCCTTCTGCCGCCCGGGTAGCCTGAAGTCTCCTGGCAGGACCGGGCAGCACGCAAAGCCAGGTTCAGGGACTGCGGCCAGCCCGGCCCCTCCCAGAGGGCGCCTGGAGGCGGGCCCAGAGATAAGGGGGCGGAGAGAGGACCCAGCCGCCCACTCCTGCCCTCCGGCCCCCCCTCCACCCCTCACCCACTCCTCTGGCTGCGTTGCTAAGCCCTGCCTCGAACAACCCCCTCGCTTGTTTGTCCCTGGTGCCTGGTAATTAGCCTGTGTTTATTAAACCTTGGGCTCTGACTCTGCTCACCCGAACTCTGCTTACCGTAGATTTTCCTGCGAGGACTGCAGAGATCGTAAAAACAACAACCCACCTTGTCTCTTTGGCTTATTTACTAACTTGGCCATAAATAATCAGGGAGATTTGCATATTACTATTCGGCTTTTTATAGCACCACACATCTGAGCGCTGGCAGGCAAGCGGGGGGTGGGGCGGCTGGGGCGGGGAGGTGAGCTGTGCACTAGGCTGGCGGTGACACTGGCCTTAGCAGCTTCCTACCCGCTCCTTTAACTCAAGAAAGGCTGCCAGGCTTGTCTTCGGGGACCTGAAGGCAGAGAGGGAACCAGTGTGGGGGTGGGTGGACAGGGAGGAGCACAGCCACCTGCCAGGGGCAAAGGGGATCCAGGTGTACCGGGGGGTGCTGTCCCTTCACCAAGGATTGCCTTTGTGCTGGGAGAGCAGGAAGCCCCCACGCTGGTCCCGTGTCACACAGGAGCTGATCCCACTCAGGACGCCGCCTCCCCCTGCTCTGCCATTTACTCCCTGTGTGACCATAGGCACCCTTCCCCTCTCTGATCCTCATTTCTTCTTGATGCTGGTATAAAGGGTTGATATGATGATGACAACGACGACGACGACGATGATGATATAAAAACAAATTCTCTACATTCCTACAGCTATCAAACAAAATTCATGAAGAAAAAGAAGACCTATAAAGAAAAAGAAGGAATTTGCTGTCAGGCCACAGTCTGCAAGGCTGTGGGATCCGAATGGAAATATGAGAAGGACCCACGGCAGCACAGGGACGCTTATACCTGACGAGGCCCCGTCTGGAGCCAGAACTGCCGCTGGTGCTGCTGTCTTCAGGTTGGTGGGTGTCGGGGTGGGGGTCAGCCCTGAAGGTCCACACATGCCTGCAGGATGCCCTGCCCTGGTTCCCAATACACACACCTGGCCTTCAGCCCTGCTCACTCTGCCTTACTATGCTCTGGCCAGCCCCCTTCCTCAGAAGACAGCACCCTGCTCCCCACACTTCAGCCCCGAATTGCATGGTTACTACACCCCCTGCCAGCGTTTTTCAGCCTGGAAGCTGGATGCTATACTCTTCTCAGATCTCAATTTGCTTTCCACCTTGGGGGAACCCCAGCCTGAACCAGCTTTTAGGACCCTCTGCCTCTTGGGCACTTGTCAGTGACTGTCCCAGGCAATGAAACCCAGCCCAGTCCTCCCCTGCTTCCAACCCCACCCCATATTTGAGGTCCTTGCATGGGACAGAAGCATGGAGGGTCACGCGGGACAAGAAAAAATGAGCAATGACCACAGTAATGTGCCTGGCTGGGCACTGCTTGAGTCATGAAGGCTCATGATATTTTACTACACATCAGTATCACCAGAAGTCAAGGTGTTTCTGGCCGCCAATAAAGCCTATGCCCAGACTGCTGGCACAGGCAAGTGGAGACTTCCTTCAGTGCCTGGTAAAGGCCTCCGCTCCCTGGCCCAGGGCCTTTTGCCAAATGTGTCTCTGCCTGACAGCTCCCTGTCTAGTGCACCCCCCTTGCCCTTCAGATCCTGGGGGCCCTTCTGTGAAGACTCACACCAGACTCCCAGTCTCTCTTCTTGCACCCTATTTATTTCCATCAGAAAGCTTATCAAAACCTGTAACCACTTTCTTTGTTTACTTACTAATTTCTCCTACTAGAGGTTAAATCTGGGAACAATTGGAATTGGTGTCTTTGTCCCCCCACTGCTTTCTCAATGCCTTGCTGACCCCTGCAGGGTGACCACATGGCTGGGTATAATTAACACATTATACACGGTCACCCTCAGTGCCTGGCTCGGATGGGTGCTCAGTGACTGGAGAGAGAATGAATGAATGAATGAATGAATGCAGGCAGTAGAAGCCGCTGTTGTGATTACCGAAGCACATCCAGGTCCTGGGAGGTGTCTCTCACTTTCCTCATCCTCCTGTCCCAGATCCTTGTGGTCTGAGTCCCCATCAGCCACCACCCTTTGGACTGTCACTTGGTTGGTCTCCCATCTCATCTGTGTTAGTCCCAGCGTACATCTCCCCAACCCTCCCTCCCCCTGCCATGCTGAACCATCAGGTCATCGCCACAGGGCCACTTCTATCTGGGCTTCTAGAAGCCACGGGCATAGGTGGAATGGATCCATTCCATTCCTGTACTGGTGAGGACCAGTACAGAACCAGTACAAGAAGGCCCCAAAGAGGTGATGGCTTGGAGGGCAAGGAGGGTGAGCTAAGAAAAGGCCCCTGGGTCCTCCTGGGGATCTCCAGGTAGAAGAGGGGGGTCAGAAGCAAGACCCCCCAGCGATGATGCAGACACCGACAAAGAAGCAGAGATTTCTCAGGGAGCCATTAGGAAGTGAAGGAGAAGAGGGTGGGGCCATTGGGAAGGATGGGCAAGTAGAGGTGCAAGATAGTGATTTTTTTTAATTTCGAAGAAAGGTAATAACCCAGCCAATGTAGGCTGACGCGAAGGAGCAGAAAGAGGCTCAATGCAAGGTGCAGAGGAGGACGATCTGTGGGGAACAGTCCAAGTGGGAATGCACCTGAGAGCCAGGGAGAAGGTGGCCTGGGGGAAAGAGGGACAGACGGAAACCTGGCAGGTCTGTGCGGCAGGAGGGCCTCTATGAAGCCCTTGCTAAAATGAGAGATGAGGCCTTCTACTTCGCGTAGGGCCAGTCACATAATATGTGGGGCCCCATGCGAAATGAAGATGCACGCTCCACATTCAAAAGTGATTAGGAATTTCAAGACAATGACAGCAGAGCATTAAACCAACACGGGCCCTTTCCAAGCATAGGACCCTGGGTGACTGCACACAGCTCACCCGCTCATGAAGTTGGGCCTGACTGTGCAGAGAAGTGAAGGGTGGATGATGTCAGGAGGCCAGAGGAGGTTTGGACAGGCCAATGAAGGCATGATCCTGGCTGCAGGAAAGAGGAAATCAGGGTGGTCTAGACCACAGGGGTGACCAAGGTGGCCAGCGCAAGACCCCGAAACGGAGCTGCCCAACTCACAGCTGTAGCCCCAAGGACCTCGGAGGCAGAAGGTGAGCGTTCTCCAGGAACTGCATCAAGCCCTTTCCCCTCCAGCCCACCCTCACCAGCCCAGATCAGCCCACCCTCATTGCCCAGATCAATGCCTGCAGGAAAATCCAATTCCTCTGTAAGCAGCCTCACACCCACCTTTCCAACCACCTGTTCATCCTCAATGTGGTCAGCAGGACTGAGTGCTTGTTTCATGTAAGTCCTGAGCCTCCCTTCCAAGATCCCCCCAAAATGTGCCTGGAACGGTCCCTCCCCCCAGCCACTGCTCCCACTGTACCCCCTCCCAGGAACAGCATCCCTTGTCCCTCCTTCTAGAGAGTCTGATTGATTCTTCCAAAATCCCAGCTTAGGTCCTTCCAGGAAGTCTTTACCGATAAAGACGCTACCCTGTGACAAGCCTTGGGCCATCAGTGGTCCTGAGCCCCTTTCCAGCCTGTGAGCATGCAAGGGGAGTCGGGGCATTCCTGTCCTTCTCTGTCTGCCCCTGCAATACTGGAGGCTCATGCAGGTGTCTAACGGCTGACAGAATGAGGGACAGGGAGACCACAGAAAAGCCGGATTCCTCCCATTGGTCTAGAACAAATTAAGTGGGAAAAAATAAAGTACTTACAAAACAGGATATACAGTATTGGCGGTTTTGATCAACTCACTGTGTAAGTGCGTGGGGCAGGGTGTATCAGTGGTTCTTTGCAGTGGCAACAATACAGCTGATTTTTAAAAATTCTCCTTTATGATAATCTGAATTTTCCAAGTTTTCTATAATAGGAATCTGTTTATATAATGAAAGCAAGCGTCTGTATGGAGAGGAAGGGAAGAAGGACCAGGAGGCAGAGGATGGGGAGGCCGTCAGGGAGGAGAGGCGGGCAGCCGGCCTGGAGTGAGCTCTGAAGGGTGGCCCCTCTCCCCAGCTCCCCAGTGGACCGTGCCCCCGGGCAGCCTGGGATTCCTTCTCATCTGAAGCCAGGCTGCTCAGCTTCAAGGCAACAAATGTAGGATTTGTGCAAGTCATGGGGCTCCCTGTTTCTATTTTTTTCTTCTCTTTTCCACTTTGTATTTTGTAAGAATTTAATTTTAAGCTCTCCAGATGCCATATTTTTTATCTTTTCAATTGATTCTTTGTGGAAGCGTTGTAACAGAAATGCCATGCATCTTGCTAATGGGGCAGGATAAAAAGGCCGTGAAGGCTTGGAAGCTGGTCGCTGTCGGGTCCCCACTGCAGCCAGGCGTCACCTTCGTGCCCCACCTCGCCCCCACCCCTATTTCTGCCATGAAGCTCAGAGGCACAAAGGCCCCACCCACCGGCCTCCCTAAGGGCCAGGAAAGCAAGCTTTTTGCAGCAATTAGAGGCAGCTAATCACAGAAGAGGTGGTAACCTGTAGGTTGGGGGGAGACCTGAGGGCAGATGTAAGCTCGAATCTCCTTACCCCCTACAGCAATGGTTCTCAGCAGGGGCAACTGTGGCCCTTCCAGGGACATTTGGCAATGTCTGAGGCATCTTTTTGATTCTGCAAAGGGATGCTGCTGGCAGACCAGAGATGCTGCTAACTCTTTTACAATATGGAGGAAACCCCAGGCCCAAAGAAAGCAGTGCCATAGGAGAGAAAGCCCCTGGCAGTGTGCCAGGCTCTGTGCTGGGCCCTTCACAGGCATCCATCCTCTCACCCGACAGCAAGGCGGCCTCTGACTCTGACCTGTCTGTCCTCGGGTGACCCAGACACTCATCAAGGCTCTCTTGCAGCAGACGGCAAAGCCATGGCTTCTCCTGGGCACCAAAGGCTACCACTTATGTTTCTGCACATCTGATTATCAAGAGTGGGGCTCAGAGACCCGACTGCCTGAATTCAAATCCCAACACCACAGGTACGCGTCACTTACTCTCCCCGTGCCTCCGCTTTCTCATCTGCAAAATGGGAACACCTACTTTACAGCACTATTGAAAAGAGTTAAGACACGCTTAGTACTTAAGGCAGTGCCTGGCACGTAGTAAGCGCTCAGTACATAGCAGCCATTAATATTACCCAGGTGAGTGGAACAGATCACTGGGCACCATAACTCACCATAACAGCCACCCATCCCCACCACCAGACACTCACACTCTGGTTCTGGCTCCCACAGTCCTGAGTCCTTACAAGCTGTCACTATTATTGCCATTCATGCATACAGTCCAAGAAGTCAAAAGTAACATCCCCGTGGTCCCAGTGAGGGGATGGTTGGCTCAGCTGGGGTAGGCGACTTGCCTGGGCTATGGCTTTATTTCATAGCCAATAAAGGCTATGCCCAGCTGGGATAGGCCTCTCCAACTCTGGTATGGAATCTGGGTATGGGATCCCCCCAGTGGGGCTCCGGGACGAGACAAGACCCTACTGTGGAGAATTCACTGGCCTCCCCTTCAGTGAGACAGCTGTGGCTCTTGGCACCCTCAGCTCCTGACCCTGGCGAATCCAGAGCCATTCTACCGTGGCCTTGGACCTCACTGGGACCCAGGAGCTGGGGACAAGTCCCAGCAAGCACCCAGGCCCTCTGAGACTCTGCCATGGCATTTTGAGGCAGCAACATTTTTGGACACCGCCTACAAATAAACCCTTAAGCCTTCAGCTATTTTTATTACCAAGTGGCATGTGTCAGTGGCATCATCGATCAAGGGTGCCCATGGCACACACGCCTGGTAACAAGAGAGTGGCCTGTATATTCTGACACTGTCACTTTAATGTGGATGCTTCAAAATGACCAAGCCAGGAAGTCCTACTGGGGCCATGTTTCAGGACATACGTTTGAGCTGGCTGTGCTGACGACAGGGACACAGAAGACAGGGAGGGTGGACAGGGAAGGGCCATGAGCACGAGGACAGAGCATGAGGGCCCATCCCAGAGGCCAGGGCAGCCAAGGGCAGCCTCTAATCTCTGCAACTGGACCCAGCTCCACTGTAGCCCATCCTGCTTGATGGTCCCCAGCCCCACCCTTGCTTCTGCCCAGTCTTTAAGACCCTGTTCTCTGACGGCACAACCGACAGTCTCTGTAGAAGCAGGGCAACTAAACAGGCTGCAGAAGCCAATGCCCAGACCCGATTCTGCAAGAGGATGCTCCCCGAAACCCTCCCCTTTCCCACGGCCTCCCTCTGCCCTCCTCTCCTCACAATGTGCTTTCCTCTGGGAGCGTATTCTAGATTTCCTGGAACAAACCTTCCTCCTTCTCCCATGCTCAGCTCTGCCCTCAGTGTCCCCAACCCTTCCTTTTCTTCCTCACGCTGTCTTCCTGCTCCCAAAGATGGGGCAACTCCTCTGGTTGTGCCCGGAAGCCGCTATGGCAAAGCAGACTCCACCAGGCCTGCGTTCAGGTCAAAATCTCCGAGAGGCGCCCATTAGAAACCATCCCCCCAAATCTCCGTTTCTCCCCTGCGCATACAAGAGCACCACCCAGCCCTCAGCAGGGCAGCTACAGAGCACACAGAGCCAGCAGACCTAGGCTTAAGTCCATCGGTGGGGCTTGGGAGATGCTTGAGCTCTGGACAGTGACTCGACCTCTCTAAACCTCAGCTTTCTTATCTGCATAATGAGGGTGAGAATTCCTCCCGAGACTGAGGTGAGGAGTGACAAGGCAATGCACAGAAAGCCTTTAGCACTGTGCCCAGAGCACAGTAAATATTCAACGAAGTATACATTTCTGTTGTTATTATTACTGCCGTCCACCACACAGCCTCCAAAGCTCTAGGGCTCAAAGATAGGTCTCATGGGTTCATGCATCCACCGGTCAGAGTTAAACGCACATTGTTAGATGATTGTGTGTGTATTTAGGGGGCAGGGGAGAGTCCATGGCTATGATCAGATGTTCACAGGGGTCCATAACCCCCACTCTGCCCAAGTGGGGAACTCGGGACAATATGACATAGGGATTAAGACTATGGGCTGGATCTCTGAAGTCTGCCAGCCTAGGTCCAAATCCAGGCTCTGCCACTTCCTAGCCAAGTGCTCTCGGCCGGTCCCTTCACTACCCCCTTCAGTTTCCACCCATAATATGGAGATAATAATAATACCCACCTCACGGGGTTGTTGACAGCATGCAATGGCATGTGTGCGTATCAAACTTAGAAGAATGCCAGGCATACGTGCATAAGTGTGGTGTGTGTGTGTGTGTGTGTGTGTGTGTGTTTTATACAAAACCACACATGTATGTAAATAAGACATGAAATAATTACATATATAACTATATATATATATATAAATATTTGCATGTGTTCATTTTTATCGTCAGGAACTACTGTCCCAAAGCCAGCTTTTGATTGGTCCCACCCTCCTCCTCCTTGCTCCTTCCCGCTTCCCACTCTCTGCCTTGGAATTGCCTCTCCCTCAGCATTCCCTGCTGGCTCGCTTCATGAAATACCCTCTGCGCTCTGGCAGGGGGAAGGGGCAAAGGATGGAAGGGAGGGGGAAGAATCGAAGTTTGGGGTTCAGCAACCAGCCTGCCTGGTGGATTAGGGCGCACAGGGAAGCAGGAGGCTCACAGCCTGGAGAATGGCAGGTCCCTGGGGACCGTGTCTGACTTGTAGTCAGGAGTCAGGAACAGAGTCCGGCTGCTGGGAGAAGTGGGCTAAAGACAGTCAGTCAAATGGAGTCCAAACCCTGGCCTAGAGAGCTGGGGCCCAGGGGAGGGACCAGCCAGGGGGACAGCACGCTGCAGGACAGCAGGTGCCTGAGTGTCCAGGGTGCTGAGATCCTCGGGCCCAGGATGCTAAGCCCTGAGCCACCCTCTGGTAAGGATGAAGCCTCTCCACTGTCAGGCTGGAGCAGGATGGCCTTGGGATCTGGGGAGCAATGCTGTCTGCAGCTGAGCAGGAATGGGGACAGTGGAGAGCGATACTGAATAATCAAACTGGAAACATCATAAATTCCTGGAAATGAGAGACTGCTCTGCAGGGGCCAGTGATCAGTGATGTTGGCAGCTCCCTCAAGCCCATGGAGATTCATGCAGAAAGTCTCACGGTCTCCCTCAACCAGCAGCGAAAGGCACATCCAAGGATGAGCAAGCTCACCCCTGCCAGGCCCTTAGCCAGCAGCCAGAGAAGGCAGCCGTTAGGGGATGGGCTCCAGACACCATCCTGCTCCCTCACACACGATTTCTTTCAATGATTCGTAGTCCTGGGTCGTGATCAGAGGGAAATATATTGAGAAGTGTATGTTTACTCAAAATCTCCGCTTGATCGGAATGAAACACACATCATTAGCCATAAAAGTAGGATTAAGACAACAGAGCATTATTTGCAAATGATCAACGGTCATGAGCATGGATATGAACATGTGCAGATGAAAATCTGAGCAATGAATGCCTAGTTCTATTGCTACTAAAACACAGTTCTTAAGTCCTGCCTGGATTCATTCACGCCTAGGTCTTCATTCTTACTTGGTTCCTCTTCGTTTAACAGACTCTATAAAAGATGGCCAAGCGCTGATACATAAGCAACCGATATGCTACCATTCCAGGGGGCCCGGACCCCAGGAACTGCCAGGAAGGCCTTCAGAGATCATGCTGAGTAGGCCATAAGCCAGCATTGGCATCACCTAGAAGCTCACTGGGAACTGTAGGATCTTGGGCTCCACCCCAGACCTTGGGAATCTGAGTCGACACTTCGACAAAAACCCCAGGTTAGTTGCCTGCACGTTAAAGTCTGCAAAGTGCCTATCAAGACCACTGCTTGTCAATCTTTTAAAACCCTGGGGCCCCTTGTGATCCACACGAGAGGATCACTTTCTTCTTTAACGTTTAGAATTTTAAAATAAATTGAACAGAAACAAATCAAAGCATTGGTTATTCTGAAGATGCTTTTCAACTGCATATATACCTTCCCTCTGGCTCCTATCTAGAATATTTAATGTGAGGCCAATCCCCCAACTCCAGGGGTCAGGGTTGAGGGTAAGGCAAGTCCCCAGGTAGAGAATCACTGATCTTAAGAATCCCAGACTCCACTGTTCAAGTGGGGCATCTGTGGCCCAGAATGGGGCAGCCCTAGAAGGCCCAACTTTTGCACTGATTCTTCCAGAAGCAGGGAGTCCCAGTTCTAGATAGATACAAGTGTTGGAAATGGTTTGAAGTTTGCTGTCCTGACACTTCATTTCATGGCCTGAGTACGGCCATCTGATGTCAGCTCTTGAGTCCTTTCCCAGGGCCTTTGACAACAGCCATCATCTCTCCTAAGAGTCTCCTTCCTCCAAGTAAACACCTCAAAGTCCTTCAATTTCCATCTTGCAACATAAACTAAATCTCCCTTCATCCTGGTCGTTCTCCTTTGGAAGAACTGTCTGTCTCTTCTCTGGATATGGGTGAGGAACAACATACTGAAGCTTTTTGCTTTTCTTTTACATCTAACTTTGTGTTTATTGAAAATGCTTTTTTTTTTGAGAGAGAGAGAGAAAGAGAGGGGAAGGGGCAGAGAGAGGGAGAGAGAGAAGAATCCCAAGAGGCTCCGTCCTCAGTGCAGAGCCCAACACGGGCTTACCACTGTGACCTCACCACCATGAGATCATGACTTGAGCCAAAATCAAGAGTCCAGACGCTTAATTCACTGAGCCACCCAGGTGCCCCGAAAATGCATTCTTATTGTAAAAATAACACAACTATGTGACAGAAACATTTTTAAATAAGGATTTAAAAAATCACTCAAAATCCAGCCATCTTAATACCTGTATTAAGGATTTAATGCTGCTGCATTTTCTTCCAGTGTTTCTTGCCAGAGTATATGTTCTTACCTAGTGATATACAGAATGTACTGGCAATTCCACAGCCTGCTTTTTTTGTTGTTGTTATTCTGCTTTTTAAAGTTTATTTATTTATTTTTAGAGAGAGCAGGGGAGGGACAGAGAGAGAGGAAGAGAGAGAATCCCAAGCAGGCTCCATGCTGTCAGCACAGAGTCCAACATGGGTCTCGAACTCACAAACCGTGAGATCATGACCTGAGCCAAAACCAAGAGTCAGACGCTTCACCGACCGAGCCACCCCGAGCCACCCGGGTGCCCCATCCTGCTTTTTTTTTTTTTTTAACTCAAACATTTTTCTGTGCTGCCACAGTCTTGACTGTCACCCTTACACCCCCCTCCAGAGCACGACTGAGAAGTAGCCTCCTCAGTCTCCTGGGATTGTCTGACTAATTCAGAAGAAAACAGAACAGTTTCTCCCGCCAAGGCTTTCAAATGGCAGATCCTGCCATGCTGTTGATGCTGTGTCCAATGGGGTCCAAGACCCCTCAGGCTTTCATGAATGGAGCCACCTCTTCCACCCTATACTGGTGCCACCTACTTTTAGGGTCACTTAATGCACAGGGTACTCATTCATTTACTCACCACTGGACAAGTAGTTGTTGAGAACTGCCATGTACCCAGCCGTGGCTGTCACACCAGGAGTGATTTTGTAATGGTGAGCAAGATGGCTCTGGTTTCAGGAGCTCACCAAGCTTTTGTCATGGTGGGGACCTCAGTGAGGCAGGAAGGGGAAGAGACAGACATCCAGGGAGAGCCCATGGTAGGTCAGACACTAGACATACAAACACGGACTCATTGGATCCTTTCCACAACTCTCTTCTCTGCAGCAGGGAGAAAAGAGAAGGTACCTGTTCAAGGTCACAGAGCTAGGATTCAAACCCAGGGCTACCTGACTTCAAAACTCCTCGAGCTCCCCAAATGCAGAGCTTTTGGGAGGCTGTCTTTCTCGCCTGACCCTCCATGGACTCTAGCAATTTAAAAGAGGCATCTATGAGACACTCCCAACAATGTGTTTCAATTATTCCACAAAAGAAAGACAAAAATAACAGAATACCGCCTGGTCTCGGGGGCGTGATTACATTTGGAGAAAGGAGGTAAAAGGGAACTTTTCCACAAAAGCACATCAGCCAGGAGCACGATTTAGACAAAAGTGTAATTTAGACACCTTATTTTTTATTTGGCCACAACTAACAAACATTCGTGCAATTTAAACCTTTTCAGAATCCACCCCGACAGCCAGGCACCCAGGAGCTGACTCAGTCTGCTTCTTTATCACCACCAGACTTTGAAAACGCCACCTCCCCCCCGCTTCGTAATTACTCCAGGCAATCAGCACCAACTGATCAATCAAACAAAGAAAATTGCAGGTTTGAAGCTTTAATTAAATCTATCCGGCACTATCTAATTAAAGAAAATCTTTACTCTTCTACGTACTCCAAAATAGAAGGAACCCACTCCTTTGGGGTTCTACAAAGCCTTTGCCATGTCAAGGTCTTCACCTAGTTCAACGCTGAAGGAAGAGCACAGCAGAGGGAAGGCGATTACTCCATTCTCCTCTCCTTTTGGCCCAAGTCGAGGCAAATTCCAATACGGAGGAAGAGGTCGACTGTGGAAGAGGAATCCTATCTCTGGAAGGTTTCCTTTCATCCCTCCATGTCCTTTAGGATTGATGGCTCTGTGTCCAGGTTGCCCCTCTCCTGTCCCTCATCGGACCCCTCTGTCTACATGGCTGGAAGGCAGTCAGAGCAGGTAGAAAACACTGAGAACTTGGTCACCTCTTATTATCATTCACCACTGATTCAACATTTAGAACTTCAGCTTTCTCCTCCGTGAACCAGGACCAAAGAGGAGGCCAGTACTGGATTACTAGGGAAAGCAAATAACACAATGTGTCTGAGGAGCTTAAGTGATCTCACAGAGTGGGGAGGAGCATCACTGAGGGCTCAGAGGGTGGGGCCTTGCAGCTGGTGGATATTTCCACACGTGCTTTGGTCTGCAGGGACTCTTCTTGTCTTCAACTCCCCCACTTACCAAGGACCCTGACTTTCTAGCTTTCTGAGTTCATCCAGGGACAGCGATGAATTCCTGCTGTGACTGAAATACAGCTGGACTAGCGCAGCTGGAAGGTGTCACCTTTTTCCTTTGCTTTGTAGGGTTTATAGATGTCTAAGACCCACCCTGTCTGGGACAGGTGGCTGTAGGATGCTGGAGAAGACAGAAGTTGGATGTGCCTCTCCTGATTGGCCAGAACATCACAAAGCCACTAGTTGGAAGCTGCAGCCAAATGTGTAGACCTCCTTCCTAATGAGACTTCCAGTGCTTATTGAAAGGGGCAAAGGGGAGGGGGAAGGATGGAACCTGGAAGGTACAGATAAAGACCTTGCCGGGTGCAGAGGAGCTCGCCGATAGAAACCTTGTGGAGACACTTTCTCCTTTGGCTGGGTTGGGAGACACACACTGCCAGCCTCCACGACGCTCAGGGGCATCATGAGGTCAGAAACCACTTCTCTGACTTCACCAGCCAGACCACTTTCGACTGCCTTCAATGCTTTTCTCACTGTGCCCTGGAGACCCTGGTCAGAGGCAGGTTTTGAAGGACAGGTGCCATCCGTGTGCCTCAGTGTCTTTCACATCACCTGAAGTTACTGATAAACATGCTTCCTCTCCTTTGAATTTCCTTAATAAAACCTGCTGGGCCCTGAGGAAGAGGCACACGGAAGACACACAACCCAATGAAACAGGTGGCCCAGAGCCATCTGAATATTGGCGGAGACACCAAACTCACTTTGCTCCAGGTTTCTACACAAGTCACCTTCTTAGTGACACAGGTTCCTTGGCCACTCTATTAAAATCTCACCCCTTACCCTTCACACTATTGCCCTGATGTGTATTTTCTTTAAAATTTTTTTAAATCTTTATTTATTTATTTTGAGAGCGAGAGAGAGAACAAGCAGGGGAAGGACAGAGAGAAAGAGAGAGAGAATCCCAAGCAGGCTCCGCACTGTCAGCACAGAGCCCGAAGCAGGGCCTGAACCCACGAACTGCAAGATCATGACCTGAGCCAAGATCAAGAGTCTGATGATTAACCAACTGAGCCATCCAGGTGCTCCCTGATGTGTATTTTCCTCATGGTGCTCACCTAAGTAACTTTCGAGACAAGTGAAATCTGTGAACCTGAAGGCAAAAAGGAACTGAGTGTAATCACTGTGCTCCAGTTTGAAAAAGTCATTTCCCACCGGGGTACAGGTTACTAGTTCTGGTACCACTATCCATGCATCCCACAATTGAACACTTCAATAAATGCATGTCAGGTGGTGGCAGCCAGGTGTCTCACTGTTGGAGTAGGAGGTTCCAGATAAGCAAGGAAAGGTGTCCAGAATGATCCAGGTGGTACTGGATTAGAGTTGGAGATATCAGCATGAACTCATGTTCAGCTTAACAGAGACACAGACGGATACACATAAAAATATTTATAGATAGGTGTATATATGTGGGTTTGTGTATACACAGAGAGTTCCTCGCTCTGTAGGCGAAGAGGGTCTGGAAGCAGTGATGCCCCAAGAGCAATGAACGAACACACACAGAGCCAGATCTTGGGTTCTAATACCATTTTCCAATCAAAGGGACATGAGCACATTTCTCTGGAGAGTGTTGATGAAACAGCATCACCACCAATATCAGTAACAAAAACTGACAATGATGGGAAGTGTCAAAGGAGACAGGAGGAGCCTTTAAACTAGGGGAGCTCCCAATGGCCAAGGCTAAAACAATGTGAGCAACAAAATAAGCCAACATTGGATTATAATCCAAAGTATAAAGTCACTATCTATGGATCCATACGGATATAAATACATTAGTAAATGGAAGAGAACAGACAGATCTTTCATGCCGAAGAATTTCAAACAGTTTATGGAGACAATCTGCCCTCAAGATGAAGTACAACCCTCTAACTCCTCAAGTGTGAAATGCATACAGTGACTTCCAAGAGAACAGTATGGAGAGGGGAGTAACTTTGTTTTGTTTTGAAGTTTACTTATTTATTGTGAGGGGGGAGAGGGGCAGAGAGAGAGGATGAGACAGAATCCCAAGCAGGCTCTGCACTCCAACTCACAACTGTGAGATCATGACCTGAGCTGAAATCAAGAGTCGGACGCCCAACTGACTGAGCCACCCAGGCACCCCAAGGGAGTAACTTTGGAGTGGAGAAGTTACCATACAGGACCTCAGCCAGGTAATCAAGGTCAACATCAACAGGGGCAAGTCATGTTGACTGTAGGTATACCCCTGATGTGATGTGATGTGATGAAAACATTGTCTTCCTTTCAAAGACACATGACCCCAGTCTAATCATGAGAAAAGTATCAGACAAATCCCAAATGAAGGACATTCTACACAAGACCTGACCAGTACTCCCCAAAACTGTCCATCATCAAAAACAAGGAGAGTTGGAAAAACTGTCACAGCCCAAAGGACCCTAAGGAGACCTAAGGACCTAAAGTGCCTTAGGTGAGATCCTGGAACAGAAAAAGGGCATTGGGTAAAAACTAAGGAAACCTGAATAAAATATGGGCTTAGGTTAATAATAACAAATCAGTTTCGGTTCATTCATTGTGACAAATGTACCACACAAATGAGAGATGTTAAAAAAAGGGAATCTGGGTGAGCCATATATAGGAATTCCGTACAATCTTCACAACTATTCTGTAAATCTAAAACTATTCCTTTCTATATATTTTTGTTAAAAGATTATTCCTTAAAAATAAAATAAAATAAATAATAGTAATAAAATAATAAAATAAAATAAAATAAAATAAAATAAAATAAAATAAAATAAAATGATCCCTGTAGCTCTGGTATTAAGGATAGGCTGAAGACACCAAAGGCATTAGCAAGGAGAGCTGGCAGGAGGCTGCTGTGATAACCAAGGCAAGAGGTGATGGGGGTGGGGGTGGACGAGGGTGGTGACACTGGAGGTAGCTGGAAGATGTGAGCTTTGGAAAGGACAATAATGACAACAACCAGCATCTACTGAGAGCTCACCATGTGTCCAGCATCTTCTACGTACTTTATACCTTGTACGGTAGTTGAATATTCACAGCTTCCCTACAAAGTAGGTGATGCTAGAACCCCAACTTTGTGGGCAGAGACCCTGAGACTCAGAGAGGAGTGACTTCCTCAAAGTCACACAGCCTGTAAGAGGCAGAGCAAGGACATGGGGTCCCAGGAGATGGGACAGGGATGAGGACTATAACCAGAGCCACGTAGTGCCAAGAGGAATCCAGCAAAAGTCAGGAGCACAAAAAACGGCTTTAAAAAATATCTCAACTATGCATCCACGGCCTAATTTTTAGGCACAAAGGCCAGATTGTCCCGGGAGCTTCATTTCCCAAAAGCAAATAAGACCGAATGTCAATTCTGGACGGCATGCAGATTCTGCTATCTAGAATCCTCACCTACCTCTAGGTTCTAAAGTAAATTCCTTAATGGCTAGACTCAGAGCTTACAATGGCTAAGAACACACTGGCTACGGTGACAATAAAGCTTGGAATCTCAGAGATCTAAGCGTGTATACGAGTTTATTTCTCAATCGGTAGCTCGTGGTGGGTCCCACTTCATATAGTCATCCGGGCATCTCCTGTCTCCTGAAAAGAAGAGGGAACACAAGATCGCAGGGGAGCTTTCCTGGGCCAAGCGTGGGAGTGATATATGTTACTTCTATCCACTTCCTGTTGACCACTAAGCCACACAGGTGCACCTGGATGCAGAAGAGGCTGAGAAACACTGTCCCTGGCTAGGCAGCTGCTTCCCACAGACAACTCTGTACCGTGGAAAGAGAACAAGAGAGATGGTGGACAATAAGCCTTCTCTGCCATACTGCTTAACAAGCTGTTGGAAAATAAACCCTGAGGCCAAAGACTAATGGTGGAAGTGCTGAGAGATCCCAGAGCAGTACCTGAGTAGGGCAGACATAATCCAAAAAGGTCAGGAGTATTTTATAATCCTTCTCCAGACGTTTCTAGCATCACTCAATCACACAATTTCAGAGCAGGAAGAAGCTTTGGAGTTTTTAGGGACTTACACCCTCAACTGATAAGTCAGGAAGATGCTGCTGAGAAGGGACGGACTTGGTGAAGATCACAAGCAAGCCAGGAACCATGCTGGATGGAACCCGGGTCTCCTTGTCCCACAACTGGCTCTGGACACCACATCCTGCGGCAGCTCAGACCCACACCAGGAAGTAATATCTTGGCTCTTGGTTCACTTAAAAGCTGACAATTTGTTTTCTTTTATATTTATTTTAATTCCAAAGGATCAAGGAACACAGTACTTGGGAGGTGGTTTGTTAGGGTACCATTTCTACTGATGAACAGAGTAAAGACTAGAATTACATGTCCAAACTTGCCTCTACCCTGAGGACAGTATCCTGGGTTACGAGGGTCCTTGCACAGTGATTTCTATCGCCCTAAATGTTCAGGGAATAAGAGTTGAGGATAAACCAGGGGGCACTTTCCTAACTCAGCAACCCCCTGACAGCCACCACCAGCAAGAAAGGGGAAGATGAGGGTCAAGGGGTGGCCCACTCCATTCTGGGGCAATGTCGCATCTTTGACCAACACCTGGTAACGCTGGGGGCAGAACCAATCTTGAGGAGCGGTGAAGTTGTGTAGCCTTTTGGCACGAGACTCGTGCTCCACGGGGCCTTAAATTTTGGCTGCTATTAAATAGCAGACTTGGCGAACAACCTAGGTGAAGCTTTGCCACAAAAACTGACTTTGACCTTGAACCACAGGGTCCTACTGTGAATGGAAGGATTGCTCAGGACCCCGACACTGCTGCCCACCTGGCTTTCTATATCAACTGCTGCCAACCCCTCCCCCCATCACGTCTGCCCAAACCCACCCTTTGGCATTAGGTGATGGAGCACATGGCTGCCCCGTGGGTCACTGCAGTTGGCTTCCTGAGCCTCAAGCCAGGCGGACCCTGCTTCCTCCACTTCCACCACCCCTTTCAACCCTGGTGTAGTTGTGTGGACCTTTGTGAAGCCGGCTGTCAAGCAGATCTAGGAGTTTGAACACAGCCGCCCCAAGGCATGTAGCCTTTTTGAGACTCAGTTTCCTTAGCAATAAAAATGGAGGTAATAATTCTTCCCTCTGGGGAAGTTGCAGATTAAGTGACATAGGGCAAATCAGGCACCCGGCCCAACAGGTAAATATTTATTCCAATACCCCCCCCCCTCCAATTCCATCTAATGCATCACATAGTCCCAAGGGGATAAATGGAATGTCCCCTCCCCCCCTCCCCCACTGACTTCTGCAGTGTTTCTTGGCCTAGTACTGTTCCTCAGGTACCCTGGACCCATAGAAATGTTCGGCGAAGTCATCAAGCACCTCAGTGGACCCCCAAACTTGCCTGGTAAAAGATCATGAACAAAGCTGACTCCCATAACCCAGAAAGAGACTGCCCTGTCCCAGGCAGCCTTCCCCAGCAATACGCAGCTGCCCTTGGCCTCCACACACTTCAGCTGATTCCTTACAAATCACAGATAACTTTCTTGGTTAAATACAAAGATTCTACCAACAGGTTTGCCTCCGGATGGCAAATCTGCCAGCATTTAGGGTGAATCAAACATATTTACTTTTCAGATGTTAGGGGTTTGATAAAATCCATAATGCCTTTGGCCTCAAGCCCTCTTCCTATTAATTATTAAGCCCTTGTGTGTTTCGAGGGTAATTGAATCCATGTTTCTAATTAGTTTACACTTAATTCATCAGAACAATTTTTAAAGGGCTGATGGATGTCCCAATAAGCCTCACGGGCAGTTTAATGAATCTTTATTTAAAAAGAAATTGGACACACACCAAACTGTTAACAGCAGTTACCTCCTGGGAGTAGGGCTGGGACAGGGGCCTGGGGAAGGAGGAACTTACCTTGTTTTACTCTATACACCGCTGGAATGCTCGACTTTTCTATAGTAGTGAGCGCTTATTACTTTCACTATTTTAAAGAAACTGCTTTAAAAGGAAAACGGAATGAATTTTTAAAAAGGAAATGAAATGAATCCAATGTAGTAAGAAAGCATTTTGGTGTGGGGGAAAACATGCCTCGTTTCTTTCTGGCTCTAGGAGACCCATGGTCCACTCCTCCTTTAACCCCCTGGTAGCTTAGAGACCTCAGATGCTTATCTAACTCTTGCAGTGAAAATTAACACTGCTCATTTCATGGGGGTGCTGTTGAATGATTAGATAACGCATGAAATCCCTGCTTAAATCCTTTTTGGGTGTCCCCACTTCCCTTAGAATACCTGACAAGTTCCCTGGCACGGCACATAGAGCCCCTGATGATCTGGCCCGGCCACACCCGAAGTTCTCCACTACAATCTCCCCCAGGATGAACCCACTTTCAGCCTGCACCTCACCTTCTCTTGATTTTACCTGGACCTCTACACACGCTATTCTCTTGGTTCAAAACACTGTCCCCATCCCACCCTCCATGCCCTTCCTCTAGAGAGCATTCATTCATTCATTCCCTGAATATTTGTTGAGCACCTACTAAAAGCCAGGCCCTGGAGGTACAATGGAGAGCAAAATAGAAACAGTGTCTGCAGTCAAGGAGTATGGGCATAAATCAAATAATCACACATATGCACATGTAAAACCATGAAGGAGGGATACACGGTAATCTGAGGAGGGTAATCATAGGAGGATCTGACCAGGTTGAGAAGTAGGAGTATCTCCGAGGAGTCCCTGAGTGAGGAATTGACAAGTGAGTTGAGGTTCGAAGAATGCGTAACCAATAACTAAGCAAAGGGGCAGATGGAGGGAGGGCATTCCAGGCCGATAGATCAGCATCTACAGAGAGCTCCCCGGTCATAGCGTGTAGCATCGTGAACTAGCATTGCCTCTGTATTTATGTGTCTCCCTAAAGAGACTGTAGGCTCCTTGGAAGCAGAGGCTGTATTGTGAACCGCTGTATCCCCAACACTTGGTGTTGCTGGTAGGCATCCCATAAAGGTTGAATAAATGGAACGAATGAGTGTTTTGCATGGCGGCTGGCCCATGAGAGGTGTTCAGCGTCACCATCTCTTCTTTCCCCTTTCCAGCATCCTCTCCCTGTTTCAGTCTGTGTACGGAAAGAATGCTCCCTCCTCCCCATGGGCCGTTCCAGCCGCCTCCCACACACAAGAGCACATTCTCAAGGCACTCTGGGGAGAAGATTCTCCAAGGACAGCCCTACTGATGTGCAAGGAACACTTTTTAAGGAATCCAAACAAGACAGGTCCTTCAGGGGCCTCTGCTGTGATACATATTTATAAGAAGACAGTAAATCTGGCAAATTTGTGGATTTTTTACAACTTCCAAACAGGTGTCTAGTGCCAGTTGAGTGAAATCTGCAACCAGCCCCGAATGACTTAAATTGCATTTCCACCTTAGGCAGATGACAGAATGCGTATTGCCAGTAATTGAGGGAACGAGTTGTAGTGTTTCCCATAACTTGAGCCCAAATGTCTAAATTAAGGGATGTTTAGCTGTGCTTAACTGGTGCAGTCATCACCAGCGCTCTATAAACCCTCCAATACGCGGTGATGCTGTTTATTAGCAGTGTCTCCGTAGATTACGTCTGCCTGCATTTCATTAGAAAACTTCATCCCGCATTAAAACTGCAACGCAAAAGGATGTCTGCCAGCATGGAAAGGCCATCTAATTGTGCCAAAGCAGAGATGTGGGGATTGTTGCAATAATTCATCCAGGCAGGGCTGACACTGCATTATCTGGAAGGCTCTTTGTTCTTTTCTTGCTCATTTCCAAACTCCTACAGGCTCCCTGGCTCTCAAGACCAGCTTCTACTCTCGCTTCCCACCCTGATCCATTATGAGAAGAATCTGATCAGCTTCTATTGTAAATTTAATTTCAAGCAGCCAGACGCTGCCTTCTGGCACCCTGGGATGTGGCTGCTTGTGAATAGCTCTAGATGAAATGTGAGATGCTTTCAAGAAGATGGCTCTGAACTCCTGGTAGAGAAAGGGAGTCGCTGGGAGATGAATGGCATCTGCATATAGAACGAGCCATGCGCAGTGTGTCTACTGGCACCTCTTCATTAACGATGCCAGGTGCCGCTGTCGGCACAGAGCACCACTGAGAGCTGCCCGTTTTGCAGTGGAGGAAACTGAGGCTCCGACTCGGATGGGTTGTTTCACTTGTCCAAGGTCCCTGACATTGAAACAGGATTAGAACCTAAGTATGTCTGATGCCAAAGGCCTTAACTCCTCCATCGCCTACATCAGGATTTCTCAACCTCAGCGCTCCTGGCCTTTGTCCTGGCATGGCAGGATATTTAGCAGCATCCCTGGCCTTGACCCACCAGATGCCATAGCCCCCTGTCCAGTTGTGACACCCAAAAATGTCCCCAGACATTGCCAGATGTCCCCTGGGGGTTGAGAACCACTGCTCTACCACATGACTTATACATTTACTTGGGCGGGGGGCGGGGGGTGGGGGGAAGCTTTGTGAGTCTTTTTGCTTAATGGTGTTTCCTGATTTTCTGCTACAACTATACAAGTATTCCTTTTGTTTATCTCTTATCAAAATTCAAAGTGGTTTACACACATTATCTATTTTAATCCTCACCAACCAACCTACGAAGCAGATATTGATACACCCATTTCTAGATGGGGATGCTGAGGCTAAGAGTCAAAGTGAGTGGCAGATGCCCAGCGGCTAAGGAACAGCTACAACTCAAGCTCATGTCCTCCACCAGCAAGAGGTGCATTTCACTGCATGGTTCTGCCACAGCAAAGCATGATGGAAGCCCTGACTTTCAGCCTCAAGTTGCTTAGAATCTAACCAGGAAGGAAGCTTGTTGCTCATAACACGACCCATGAGCAAGCAGCTGGAGAAAAGGTGAGGTTAAAGGGAGTTGGGGATTGGGGTGGGGAGGTGACTCTTCAGCCTTTTGCTGGAATGCATGCATAGGGTGAAAAAAGATCGGTGTTAGAGTAAGAGAAGAAAAGAGAGATGCGTTCAAAGATGCATAGACAGCAGGACTGCAAAACTTAAGCCCATCAAGTTTTAGACAATGAACGCAGAAAACCATGAACTACGCAGGCAGAGAGAAACCTGCTAGAGGCTTCTTGGTGGTCCTGTCCCACTGCTGGGCTACCACATGCTCAGTGATACCACCCACAGTGAGTGACTGCCCTGAGCCCAACTCCTTTTTCAGTGTCTGTGCTCCACACCTGCAGTCCTGTGATCTAAAAAGTCCAGTTAGTAAGTGGGCCACAGATGAAATGTCAGGACAGTCACCAAAGCCCTCTAGAGCAGTCCAACTTCCTAGGACCCAGGCAGGGAAGGATGCACCTAACACTGATGGAGCACTAAGGGATCTGCAGCAGGTGGCTGACCTATAACCACACTGTAAGATGGGCTGTGTGACTTCCACTTTATAGATGAGGCTCAGAGCCGCCAAACCTTGCACAGATCACAGCATTAATAAATGTAGAACCTACCTGCGTATAAATCGAGGCCTGCCACAGAAAAACAACATGCGAGGAGGTGGCCCTCCTATTCCACAAGCCAAATAAATTAAAACGTCAGTACAGAAAAGACCCGGCTATGCCGTGAGAACACATTTTACTGGAGACTGGAATTTACCGCACACTGATCTCTCTTGTTTTCTGCTTCCAAGCCAGACACTGCAGAGTCATCCTCCACCTCTTTCTTCTTCTTATTTCCACTCCACAAGTCCTTAGAAATCTGCCCTTAGCTTCAGGGACAAGGACAATGCCTTTTCATTAACATCACACAAAGCCACGCCCATCTTCTCTCTTCATTGATCTAGCTCAGGCTACGGCGGTCTCCTGCCTGGCCTGGCAGTCACCAGCCTGGCCCCCAATCCAGTGTATTTTCCCCACTGCAGCCAGACTGTGCCAAAATCCTCCACCTAAAACCTTCATTTGAGAGCAGCTGGGTGGTTCGGTCGGTTAAGCATCTGACTCTTGATTTCGGCTCAGGTCATGATCTCATGGTTCATGGGACCAAGCCCCATACTGGGCTCTGTGCTAACAGCACAGACCCTGCTTAAGATTCTCTCTCTCCCTCCCTCTGCCCCGCCCCCCCCACTCGAGCATACTATCTCTCTCTCTCTCTCCCAAAATAAATAAATAACCTTTACAAAAACACCTTCCTTGAAGGGCATCTAGCACACACCTATAGCTAACATCATACTTAACAGTGAAATACTGAGTGTTTCAAGGTCAAAAGCAAGGCAAAGATGTCCAGTCTTACCACTTCTAGTCATGATCATACTGTAAGATCCTATCTAGTGCAATTAAGCAAAAAATAAATAAATAAAAGACATCTACATTGCAAAAGAAAAACAAAAATATTTATTCACAGATGTAAAAAAGCATCAGAACTATTAATAAGTTCAGCAAGGTCACAGGACATAAGACCAACAATAAGAAAACCAGTTGTATTTCTATAAATTAGCAGTGAGTAATCCAAAACGGAAATAAAATAGAAAATAATTTGGGGTACCTGGGTAGCTCAGTTGGTTAAGCGTCTGACCTCAGCTCAGGTCATGATCTTACAGTTTGTGGGTTCAAGCCCCCTGCTGGGTTATATGCTGACAGCTCAGAGCCTGAAGCCTGCTTCGGATTCTGTATCTCGCTCTCTCTCTGCCCCTCCCCTGCTCACACTTGGTCTCTCTCTCTCTCAAAAACAAATAAACATTAAAAAATATTTTTTAAAAAAACAATAGCATCCAAATGAATACAAATCTAAAAAGAAATTTCCAGTTCAAGAGGGAAATTTCCAGTTCAAACCAAGCCAATGTGTTAAACTCTCCTTTAATCTGATCCCCTAAATTCTTATGGAAATAATCAAAGGTATATTAAAAAGAGCCAATATAAATGTCCATTCTGGAAAGTATGAAAAAGAGGCAGGTATCTACATGCTACAAACACTAAGGAATTTCTACATGTTGCCGTGCCAGTAAGACCTGATTTTAAAAAAAGCCTAGCCAGACAAGATGTTGACAGAGAAATACACCTTAAAATGTGTTCTGAAGAAGTAATTTAACCACTAGTCGAATCAAAATCACAGAAAAGGCAAAGGCAAAGAAAACGGGCACTTGAAACTAGAGAAAAAGATGGGGCACCTGGGTGGCTCAGTCGGTTACATGTCAGACACGGTTTCAGCTCAGGTTATGATTTCATGGTTCATGGGATTGAGCCCCAGGTCTGGCTCCGTGCTGACAGTGCAGGGCCTGCTTAGGATTCTCTTTCTCCCTCTCTCTCTGCCCCTTTCACGCTTCCTCGAGTACTCTTGCTCTCTCTCAAAATAAATAAATAAACTTAAAAAAATGTTTTAAAAAAGAAAGTAGAGGAGAGGAAATAATAGTAAGAAAACTTTAAAACAGAAAGCATGAAATATTAGACTAGAGCAGACATATAGGTTATCACCAAAAAAATGTGAGTAGATTAAGCTTTCCTGTTAAAGAATAGACTCTCAGTAAAGGTTGTAAAGTAAGAATCCAATGGTATTTTGTTTTTTTTATTTATTTTTTTTAATTTTTTTTTAACGTTTTATTTATTTTTGAGACAGAGAGAGACAGAGCATGAACAGGGGAGGGTCAGCGAGAGGGAGACACAGAATCTGAAACAGGCTCCAGGCTCTGAGCTGTCAGCACAGAGCCCGACGCGGGGCTCGAACTCACGGACCGCGAGATCATGACCCGAGGCGAAGTCGGCCGCTTAACCGACTGAGCCACCCAGGCGCCCCCAATGGTATTTTGTATTAAGAAATACACCTAAAATAATGACAGAAATATTCAAAACAGAGGAATTGGGAAAGAGGGGGACCCAATAAATGCAAACCTAAAAAAAACTATGAAGGCGATTGTATTAGCATCAAAGTAGAATTTAAAACAAAAAAGTTGGGGGAATAAAGATAACTTTTACACTGAAAAAAAATCAAGTTTACTCTTCAGATCTAATGTTTAAACATACATGCTGAAGAGTATAGCACCAAAATATATAAAGTAAAAACTTAGTAATAAAAGGGAAATTGATAAGAAAATGGCAAAAATGTGGGGAAAAAATGTATTGCTTATCCTTGACAAACATCATTCAGAAAATAAGAAATTAGAAAAACTGCATAATGTTAATAACACGAATTTTTCACATATGTTCTTTCAAATACTCATAGAACACTAAGAAAAAAATGATCTTGTGCTGTGGGGAAAAAAGCCAACCAATTCTCCAAAGTAGAAATCATCATCTGATCATAATGCAATACAACTAGATAATAACATTTTAAGTATAAAAAAATCTGAGGGAAATCTGAGGGAAAAAAATCCCAGAGTCAAGGAAGGCACAAAACCACAATTAGAGACTCTTCCTAAATTAACGACTATCCATCAAAATTTATGGGATATGGTTAAAGTTATACTTAGGGGAAAATGTCTCTTAATGTTTTTATTATCAAACAGGAAATAATGAAACTAATTCAATTCATGAAATCAGCAAAACAGCAACATTAGCCTAAGGTAAGAAGAAGAAAATGAATGAATAAAGATGAAAGCAGAAATGAATCAGAGAACAGAGAAAGAATAAAATTGATAGCCCTACAGGTGGGATGTTTAAAAGATCAATAAAATAGGCAAACTTCTGACAATACTAATTGAGTAAAAAGAAAGAAAACACAAACACACAGGAGCAGATGCAAGAAAGAAGGTGTGCTCTCAGACCCGTCGAGAAGGGAAACCATATGTTTATTCTAAGCTGAGACCCTTGACAATCTCCATAAATGGATGATTTCTTGGACAAACATACAGATAGAAACTGATTCATGAATAAGAAGAAAACCCAATAACCATGCAAAATCATGAAAACATTGCACAAGAACCCCAGCGAACACACACTTGCTGTCCCCGTCCCCCACCCCTAAAGAAGATCCATTCCAAAACTTTCCAGGAGTTGCATATTCCACTCTTTCCTGCTATTAGGACTGCCCTCTGGGATCACATCCCCTCTTAGTGTCCTCCAAGGAGTGAGCTCCTCTGGCTGTGGGGCCCCAAGAGGCACAGCACTCTTTACAGCCCTTCCCCTCTGCCAAGCCTACATGCCCCTGGCTACGGAAATGAACTAAAATGAGCAGATCAGGAAGGTGACAGGAAGGGAGAACCCAAGCAGGTAGTGGATAGTGAGGGTGCAAACGTAGTGAGGGTGCAAACCCTGGGAGCCTCGTCCTCAAACATGGCTTGTTGGCCAGAGTGGGCTGTGTGGGGGCCGGAAACACATCCAGGGCCTCCCCTACCAACATCACCCCCCGCCACCCTTCTGGGCCAGAGCAATACCCCCACCTCCAGTGGGTCTTCTGTACTTCACTCTCAGAGTGAGCAAACCCAACATCGGAAAACAGAGGTTTGACCACATCCATGCGGACGTAAGCGTAAGGAAAGCTGGAACAGAAGTGGAGGCTGCCTTCCGCTGTCCACATCCCAACCAAGTACCCCATTCGCCTTCCTATCTTTCAACGTCATTCAACATTCATCAAATGTAGACACAGGTGCCCCCAGATGGTGTCACCTGAGCTCAGCATCTGATGGTCAGGACTCTCTCCCTTGCAACCTCATCCAGTCTCATGGTGTTATACCCCAAGTCTCCCAATTTTTTATCTCTAGCCCCAATGTCCTTGAACTCTAAACTCACATATTCACATCCACACCTGTCTCCCACATTAGCATGTAGCCTCAGTGAAGACAGTGGCTTTGATTTGCTCGCTGCTACATCCCCTGCACCCAGGCCAGTGTCTGGAACATAAGAGGTGCTCTTGAAATATTTGTGTAATGAATAAGTGAAGAGGACTCCAGTCTCTTCCCCAAATTTTCACTGAAGACCTACTGTGTGCGGAAGCTGCTGAATGTCAAGGTAAGATGGAGAAGCCCAGGTTTGTTCAGGAGGAACTACTAATCAGAGGGGTCCCAGCTGCCCCCACTCCTGCTGCAGGCTGGGAAGCCTCACCTCCATGCTGCCCTAAGAGTGCAGGGGGTGGGAGAGAAGAGGGCTGGTGCTTCCCTATAAATGTTGTTTGTGACCCTGCTCCGGGAGCTCGCAAGCTGAGGGCACAGAAGCATCTTTAAACAAAACCTTGAGAGTTAAAGCACTTGCCAGGAAACCAATCATTACTGTTCCATTCATTAGCACCCTGAGCTCCCCAGGGCTTGGCTGGTAAACCAATAACCCTTTGGCTCCCTGAGGAGCCCAGAGCCTGACTGGCAGAACCCAGACAAGGCTTGCCACAGAGCATGGCAGGCCACCAGGCCAGCAAAACCTGGAGTGCTAGGACTCTTGGGCCTTGACCTTCATCCCAGACAGGTCTGGACAAGCAGTAGCCTCCCTTCCCGTCTCCCTCCTCGATGTGAACTCTCCCCCTTGGGAGACAGCTTGGGGGATGGGGTGCAGGAAAGCGCTCTCCATAGTTTTCTCTTCCAATAACCAGGATGGGGTTTGAGAGAGTGGGAACTTTGCCCCACGCAAACATAAGGCAAATTCCAACAATCCATCTTGATGGTTTTCCAGTACAGGATGTAAGAGACATACTCACTATTAGCCTATAGCACATATCTGCTGGGCCAAGGGGAGAGAATAGATTTCCATGTGTGCAAAGAATATACACCAATAGATATACACACATACACATCAATCCATGCAAAATCAGTCTCAATAGAAAGACAAAAATTTCTCTGTAACCCCTTGTGTCTTCTATCTTATCTTCCCAAGTACACTACCATCAGTCCTGCCTACTGGGTACTTCCAATCTGGAGAAAGGAATTTGGAAATATAAAGAAAGCCTAAGAGTTGAGGGCAGACCCCATAAGAACAGAGGTCTTTGTTGGCAAGCGAACTTGGCTCTCAGGGCTCTCTCTGGTGGCTGCGGTAATGAGCTCAGGGGGTACCTGGTTCGCAGGTTCTCTGGCTGGGGCGGGCCATCAAACACCGACAGGACGTCAAAGTCCTCCTCCAGGGCGAAGGACTGGAACACAAGCTGGATCCTGTGCTGGTCCTCCGCCGTGATGGTCCACGTGCAGTTGGCGTAATTGGGGTAGCCATACGGGAACCCTGGGCTCTCAACTGTCCCATTGGGACCCTGCAGTTGGAATGTGCAGTTTTGGCCTGGGAAAGAGAAAGAGCACAGATCAGTACGGCCAGAACTCTTAGAAGCTTCCAGAGAAACGGGAGGAATATTAACCCGCTTTTCCAAGTGCTTCCCAGGCCACCCCAGGCGTGGCACAGAGGGAGGGAAGATGGATGACAGATGGAGCATGAGCTTGCACATGTCATGCACTGTGCAGGTGATAAAATGTACATCATTGTACTTGAGCATCAGAATGACTGTGAAGCGAGGAACTGAGGCTCAGAGAGTTGAAACTAAAAGCAACCAGACCGGGCAGAAGGCAGGCTTCTCCTCTGGAACATCAAATGCCAGAACGATAATTCGCAACCTTCTCCATTTTCCGCTCCCAATTCTCCCAGCCCCTCCTCTGAGCTGCTGTCTCTCCTCCTGCTCTGCACAGAACACAAAGCCACAAGGGGGAATCCCTTGGTCCCCCTGATTCCAAACCCATCCAACCTGCCCCACGCCGTCCTTCTTCTCACTGTGGAGGAGCCACCCCTGCTCCAATCTAAACATGATCATCCCCTGTGCCCTGCAGATCCCATCCCCATTTTACCCTCCAGAACCTGATTCGTGTTTCTCTCTTATATATGCTACACAGGCTCCATCATTTCCTCTCTGATGAAGCCTTCCCATCCTAAGTGTGCTCAGGACTCCATCACTAAGAAAACAATTCTCACCGCACACCCTCCAGCCCCGTCTCTCTCTTCCCCTTCCCTGACAGATTTCTAGAAAACACAATATGTCCATACTTTCTGTCTCCATTTTCTTACTTCCCACTCACTCTCCAGCTCTGTCACTTCTGCCTTCAGGTCCTATTGATCCACCCAAACAGGTGTGCGAAGGTCACTGATGGGTCCAGCGGATATTTTCCGGTCTTCACTTTAACAGACCTCTCTCTCTCTGCTGCCTCTAAGGCTGTTGGTCATGCACACCCTCCTTCTGGAAACAGAACATCTCAGACTTCACCGTGCATGCACACTGCCTGGGAGCCTGGCTGAAATGTGAATTCTGACCCTCCCAATGGACAGCATCCTGGTGGGGCCAGAGGCTGTTCCTCTCACTGGACCCCCGGTGATACAATGACGCTGATGGTTGGGGACCACACTTGGAGCAGCGTGGTCCCAGGCTTCCTCTCATGCCACCACCCACTCCTCCTTTCCTTCCCCTACTCTTTCTCTGGCTCCTTTCCAGGCTTCGTGTTGGGACCTCTCCTCTGTGTCTAGTCTAGAGGACCTCCCCATTTGCCTGCTAACAACCTACAACATCACAGTGCAGGCCAGACTTCCCTCTGAGCTCCAGCCCCGGCATCTCCTTTGGGATGCTCAGACTAGTGATGTCCCCCTCCCTCCCTCTCCTCTGGCCCCTTCCTCTCCATCACAGCCCCACAGGCATCTACCACCCTGTCCCCTTCACTCCTGCCAACTCATACCAGTCTCTCCCTTGGACTGCATGATAACCTCCTAACTGGCCAACCATGTTTACTCTGGTCCTTGCCAACACCGCAGCCAGGGGCGTCTTACTCAAAACAGACATCTGATCTGGTTACTTCCCCTTCCCCCTGACCTACACCAAACCTTCCATGGCTCCTCGTTGCTGTTCAATAAGGAAAAATCACTTGTAGACCTTGGAGGGTCACTGCATGATCTGGCTCTTAGAGACCTCTTAGACCCAGTGTCCACTAGCTGTCCAGTCAAACCCCACTCTCTCAGTCCTTTGTACCAGCCATACTATCTTCCTGCACAGCCACAGGACCTTTGTATATGCTCTTCTCTCTTCCTAGAATACTCTTCCCTACCTTCTGTGCATATTTGTCTTTCAGATTTCAGTCCAGTGTCTCTCCTTGACTAGCTCAATCCCCTTATTACATGTTCTCATGATGCCATAACCTTTCCTTGATAGCACTTATCATAGAAGCAAATTTCCATGCTTCCATGTGATTATTTCATAAGTATCTGTCTTCTTGCCAGGCTGTAAGCTCAATGAGAAGACAGACCATATGTGAGTTTTCCTGTCTCTGAATCCACACCCCAAGCTCAATACCACACACATGGTAAATTCCCAATAATTTAATATATGGCTTCTATTTAGTGAATGTTCGGTTAGACACTCTTCTAAGAACTTTATATATATTGAGTTGTTTAAGCTTCACAACAGCCCTATAAGGTGAATATGATTAATATTACCTCCAGTGAACAAATGAGAAACTAAGGCAAAGACATACTAAGGAATGGAGCCCGAACCACATGATTACTCACAGATGGGATTCACACAGGAGCAGCCACTTGAGACCCACCTCCTTAACTGCGATGCTGATAAATGGACTCAACGCTAATTTTTTTAAAGCCCACTTTAGGGATTAACTGACAAAGGACAGTTAATCTCTGAAATGACTTTAATATTGAGAGAAATCTCTTAACACAAAGTATCCCATTAAAAAAGAGAAAAAAAAGCTAAAGTCTTCTGAATAAATGCTAAATGGGCATTTAATAAAATCAGACATGTAACCCTGATTAAAATAAGCACTTGGAACTAGGAAAAAAAAGATTTCCTTATCATGATAAAGCATCCATTTTAGAACAGTAACCTACATTCAAACTTATGGTGAAACACCTGATTAAGATCAGGAATGAGACAGAAATGCTACTCTCACCTGTGAGGTTTCATGGCTTATTGGAAGAGAGCTAACTCATGTGACACACACACACACACACACACACACACACACACAGAGAGAGAGAGAGAGAGAGAGAGAGAGAGAGAAAGGAGCAAGAAAAAAACATGGTTTGCAAATGATATTTTAGTATACTCGAAAACAAAAAAATCAATTATAAAGCTTTTAGAACTAATAAAAAAAAACTCAGCAAAGAAGTCAAATGCAAAGTAAGTTTACAAAATCAATACCATTTCCATATGCCAGTGGCAGATAAAAATATAAAGAAAAAAGTTCTTCTTTATGATAACTACAAAATGCATATACTACATAGAAATAAACTTGGTAAGAAATGTGCAGGCAGTGTCTGAAAATAACTTTTAGAAAGGGATTTAAAAAATTGAATAATTGAAGAGACATAACGTCATCTTGAGCGGAAAGACTAACTATTGAAAGGTTAATTTAGAATATTAACCTTTTGAAAAGTTATTGAAAAGTTAATTTACAAGTTTAATGCAATTCTGACCAAAAGCCCAATGACCTGTTTTAAATTTGGTAAAATGATAGCTAAGTTTAACTAGAAAAATAGATGGCCACAGACAGTGCATATTTTTTGAAAAGGCAGTGAGTGCACTATTTTCCTTTGGCAAGATCCTAGCCAGAATTACCAGATGATGCTTCTGAAAATAGTGGGGCAGTGGTCTAAGAGGGGAGAGGCAGAACAGGAAATAGTATTGCAGAAACAGCAGAAATACACATAAAAACTGAACTACCTATAGGACAACATTAAAAAATCATTGAGAAAAGAAAAACATTTTGCATGGTCACCGACTTAACTGGGAAAAGAACTGCTACCTCCTCAA